>NC_091478.1:81623267-83017017 GCF_036971445.1 Narcine bancroftii | reverse complement strand
ATAACAACATTTCAGTTTGCTAAACAGCTTCTATTAAACATTAACCATTGTTGAGAGCATATGACACAGTTTCCATCATGTAGCCAACATCCTCCATGGTGGTATACCAATTTCCTTGGAAAAGTAAACTTCATCCGAAGACCAGACAGCCACATCCACAGAAGTCAAGCAACTTCCATTTGATCAGCAACACTGCTTCCATGGGATACCGAGAGATGCCTTTGATACCATGGCTCATGATCTGCTCTTTCTCACCTTCCGGACCCTCCCTTTGTGGCTGCTGGCATCAGTCACATTGACCTTGTCATTGCCTCCCATTCCTCAGGGGAAATCCTTGCCAAGAACCTCATAAGAAAGTATTCCTTTCATTTCCTGACCCTTGGAATCAGTTTAATAGGATAATGTGTGTCTTGGGTAAACTTGTACCTCTCATTTTGTTCATTTTAGATTGGTCACAGTGTTTGAGCTACTGAAAGAAAATAGACACACACACCGAGAGCAGTTCAGTTTATACAAATGTTTATTACAAATTCAAAAGCTGATTTCACACTACAATATGCAAGCCCTTCCCAACTATACTTATCAACGCTTGGACTGGTCCCAACTGCCGAAGCGAGGCAATGACTGCACACTTGTAGTAGGTTGTCAGGGCGCCGGTAGCAGCTTCTCCACCTCCCCTGACCGGGACGATGGCTGGACTCTAGAAGTTCTTCTTCTTGATGAGAGATGTTGCCACCTCTCGGAGAGTCTCAAACTTCAGCAGCGGGACCATGGCTTATATTTCCCAAAAAATGCTTACCCAAGCACTTATTCCCAGCACAGCAAGAAAGATAAGCGAGCAAGCAAACATGTTAGGCTTCTAACAAATAACATAATTTTCAGCTTATCACTTTGAATACAATGGTTTATTTTGCATCAAGGCTATGTCTCTGACAGTCTGTGACCAAAACAAGCAGGAAGATTAAATGTTCTTGGTACACAGATGTCCTTTAGTCAGATAACTGCATCTCTGGCCCCTCAGTGGAATTTAGCTTATGTCTGCTGATTCTAAAAACAAGCAGGTTCTCAGCCTTGCAGAAGCAAGAGCTGCAAAAGTAAGAAACACGGTTAGAATCTTCCATTACAGTGTTGCACTGCAATCAGTCTCGTAGGTGAAATTTTAACAATATGATCAAAGACCCTTCCAGCCCATGAAACCTTTAGCATGCTACTCAATAACATGCAATTAACCTACCAAACCTGTACATTTTAGAGGGTGGGTGGAAACGAGAGCACCCTGAGAAAACTCATGCATGTCACAGTGAAAACATGCAAACTCTTGTCAGACAGTGCTGGATTTGACTTATGCTGTAATAGCTAACTGCTACACTAAGTGCACTTGAATTGGTGTCTGGATAACGTGTTGATGAAGCTTTGATTAAAAGATATAAATGATTCTATGTGAATTTTAAACACTCTTCAAATGAAAGTACTCCATTGGTGTCCAGCTGTGTGAACATTGAAAGGTGAACTCATTTTTAAGTAATGTCCACATCAGCAACTGTTTACTGATAGTGAGGAGGTCACCACCTAAAGCAGTTGCTTATTGAAGCATTGCCCAACAAAATGTCATGCAGAACCATGCAGCCAATTTAATTATCAGTCTTCTTTATTTCCCTCCTGGATTGACACCTGTTTCAAACAGGCTTCAATTGTACCAGTGTCCATGAAGAGTCTGGTAAACTTCCAAAATTACTATTGACCAGTGGCACTCACATCAACGGTATTTTGAAAGGCAGATGCTTATCAGCACCTGTCTGGGCAGTGACATGGATCTGTTCCAATTCATCGATCTTAGAAATAGGTCTACGATGGACACCATCTCATTGGTTCTACATAAAGTTGTGGAATACCGGGGGCACGGGGGGGCGTGGCAAGATGGCATAGAGACCGGACATGTAATCCCTGCCCTCTCTGGTCAGACTTCCTTTTTTTTGTAATATATTAATATTTTTGATTGGCTGGCTGGGGAGGAGAGGATTGCACTAACTTCTTTGTTAGTCATCAGTCACTAGTGGGTAATCCACACCCAGTTTTTTTTAGGGAGTTACTACCTTTTGGTAGTTTTTTTTTGTTGTTTTTCTTTTCTCTTATTAACAAATATTATTTTTATTTGGAGGACCTATATATTTTAATTTGAGGGTCCTATATAAAAAAAATTCTCTTTTTTTTTCTTTGTTATTATTAATTTTGTGATTATTTTTGGTATTTAGCAATTGTATTAGATATGTCGAATTTGAAATTTGCTACCTTTAATGTTCAGGGATCAAACAACCCGATCAAGTGTAAGCGAGTTTTGGCTTACATTAAAAAGATGAAGATTGATATTGCTTTTTTACAGGAGACACATTTGATTGAAAAAGAAAGCATGAAATTGAAGAGGGACTGGGTTGGACATCTTTTTTTTTCTCCAAAGCTAAGGGAGTAGCAATTTTGATACATAAAACATTATATTTTGAATTACAATCAATGGAAATGCTTCAGATAATATTCTTCGAGTGATTAGTTTGATTAATAAATATCAGCAGTGCCCTGACCATCCGATGGTGATATCTCTTGATGCAGAAAAGGCTTTTGACAGAGTTGAGTGGAACTTTTTATTTAAAGTCTTAGTGAAATTTAAGTTTGGTCCTTCTTTTATTGGTTGGATTAAAGCTTTATACAATAAACCAATAGCCAGGGTATTGACAAATGGTCAGATCTCAGAACCTTTTAAATTAACTCGTTCATCTCGACAAGGTTGTCCTTTGTCTCCAGCTTTGCTTGAATTAGTAATTGAACTTTTAACACAGTTCATACGACAAAATACACAGATACAAGGTATGAGAATTTTAGATGAGGAGTATAAATTAATCTATTTGCTGACGATGTACTGGTTTATTTAACAAACCCAGCTCAGTCACTCTTGCAAATGAAGGAATGTTTAACACAATATGGATCTTTGTCTGGATATAAAGTTAATTAGGGGAAAAGTGAAATTTTACCGATAGGTGAAGGAGATTATTCAGTTTATAAGAATTTTATTAATTTGAAGTGGACTGATCAAATTAAATATTTGGATATAAATGTGGATACTGATTATCAATCTTTATATAAATTAAATTATGTACCATTAATGAAAAAGATCAAAGCTGATTTGATTAAGTGGAAGGATCTTCCTATAAATTTAATTGGAAGAATAAATAAAATCAAAATGAATATCTTTCCACGTTTACAATATTTGTTTCAGTCAATTCCGTATTTCCTTAATAAGAATTTTTTTTGAGATTTAAATAAAACGATTAGGGAATTTTTATGGAAGGGTAAATTTCCGAGAGTAACTTTGAATAGGCTAACCTGGAAATATGCATTAGGGGGACTACGCTTACCACATTTTCAAAATTATTATGAGGCAGCTCAATTTAAATTTATTTGTTCATTAATGGATTTGGAACGGCCCCCTAGTTGGGCTAAAATTGAGATGACGAATATTTCTGAATTTGAAATACATCAATTTTTGTTTCGGTGGAATTTAAATTTATTACAACAAATAATGTGCCTATACTAAAACATTTAATGAAGTTATGGATGAGGAAAAATAGAACAATAGGTTCTAAGGGTAAATTATTGACTTTAACACCATAATATAATAACCAACTTATTCCTTTTTCAATGTATAATCAATGTTTATTACATTAGAAATCTAAAGGTATAAAAAACTTGGGGGATTGTTTTAAAGAAGGTCAATTTTTATCTTTAAATCAAATGAGGGAAGATTCTGGTATTAATGAGAATTCTTTATTCATTTATTATCAACTTCAATCCCGAGTAAAAAAAATATTTGGTAGAGATATGATTTTACCTAAATTGACTAAATTTGAATCTTTTCTTGTGATTGCACCAAAGAAGGGATATATTTCATTGATGTACCAAATATTACAGGAAAGTATGGAAAAAAAGGGGTGGGATAGATCTAAGATTAAATGGGAAAAGGATATCAACCTTACTTTTTCTGAGGATGGCTGGTTAGATATCTGTCATGATTGTGTTACTAGATTGATAAATGTTCGTTATGCAATGGTTAATTACAATTTTTTTTACATCAATTGTATTTAACACCTGAAAATATTTTAAAAAATATGGTTTTAGTGAATCAGACCCTTGTTTTAGATGTGGTAATTCGGTTGGATTTTTTTTCATGCTGTTTGGTTATGTGTACATATACAATCTTTTTGGAAAGCAATTCAATTGTTTTTGGAACATTTGTATAAGATCAAAATACCTCTGGGTCAACAATATTTTTGTTGGGTGAGTTGAATCCTTTGAAAGATTTGGGATTAGACAAATTTCAGATAGCTTTTGTATATTTAGTTTTAACTGCAGCAAAAAAAATGTATAGCAAGTACATGGAAAAATGCTAATGTGATTGATATTAATAGATGGCATAATGAGATGAAAACTTGTTTGGTAATGGAAAAAATCACGTATGTTTTACATGATAATTATTCTTTTTTTCTTAATAAGTGGTCTTTATATTCAGAATATTTTCCTTTAGATTTACTTTGATTAGATTTTAGTAAATATATTTCTATTTTTTTTTCTTTCTTTGGCTCTCCTAAAGAGAGTTGGCTGAGAGGGGGAGAGGAGGGGGGGGGGGTTCTTCTTTCTTTTTTTTTCTTCTTTTTTATATATAATTTTTTAAAATCATTCATAATATGTACTTTTTTTTGACTGTATGTAATAACCTTGTTGAATGAATAAATAAAGTTATATAAAAAAAAGTTGTGGAATACCTGGATAATAAAGATACATTCATCAGGGTGTCGTCCTCTATCAACTGCAGTTCACCATTTAACATCATCATCCCATCAAAATTGATCAGCAAATTTAAGACCTGGGACTCATCTATGCTATTTGATCCTGGATTTCCTCACCTCCAGATCACAATCACTGAAGGTTCGTAAGAACTTCTCCTCCACAATCTCCATCAGTATCAGAGGACCACAGGGCTGCGTTTTTAGCCCCCTGCTCTTTTCACTATGCACCTATGACAATGTGGCTTGGAACAACAACAACTCCATCTACAAATTTGCTGACAATACCAGTTGTAGTGGGTAGTATAAAAAGGAGCAATGAGTCAGCATTCAGGAGGGAGACTGAAAACTTGGCTGAATGGTGTGCAGACAACAACCACACACTCAATGTCACCAAAACCAAGGAGCTGATTGTTGACTTGAGGAAGGTAAAATCAGAGACCTCTCCATCTCTAATCCCCCCAGTAATCATTGGTGGATCAGAGGTGGAGAGGGTGTCACTATCTTGGAGGATTTTTACTGGACCCAACACACAATGACATTGCGAAGAAAGCATGTCAGCCCCTCTACTTCCTCCAGAGATTGCGGAGGATTTGGCATAAGATTGGAAACCCTGACAAATTTCTACCGATGTGTGGTGGAAAGAGTGCTGACTGGCTGCATCATGGACTGGTATGAGGACACTAATACCACCGAGCGTAAAGCCATGCAAAAGGTAGTGGGCACAGCCCAGGACATTACAGGCAAAACCCTCCCAACTATTGAGAACATCTGCAGTGAACGCTGCCATCGGAGAGGAGCAGCAATCATCAAAGATCCACATTACCCAGCACACGCTCTGTTCTCGCTGCTGCCATCAGGAAAGAGGCATAGGTGCCGCAAGACTCGCACCACCAGGTTCAGGACAGCTGCTACCCCTCGACCATCAGAATCCTTAAGAACAAACTCAATCAGGAACTAATTTAAGGACTCTTACTTTTGCACTTTGATATTTTTCTCTCTTTGCATTGCACGGCTTGTTTACATTTATTTATTTACATGCTATTTTATTTATTTACATGTTATTTACATTCATTTTTTTTGCACTATTTATTAGAGGCAATTCTGCTGCACCCACAACACAAAGAATTTCAGGGTTTTACGTGATGTCATGTATGGACTCTGACAACAAATCTGAAACCACACTTAATGCACTTTGCTGTTCTGTTATCTGGATGGCATCTCATTGTCAACATGGATGCTACATCTCGGTGCTCATTCACTTTGAAGGCTTCTTATCAACTGAAGTATGAAGGACAAAAAACCCACTTATTTGAATTCTAAATATATTGTTATAAATTCTGAATCAATTACCCTGGCATGTTTAAACCTGGGGTTGTGCAGATAAAGCTGAAGCTGTGTCACAACCTCATTCGTTCTATCCCTGCTGGCAAATCAGACCAGGATAAACACAGGAAGATGAAATAAAGAGATTCACAAGCAGAGCATTTGATCTAGAGAGAAAAAAAAACTGTAACCGCTACATTGCTGAAGTAAATAAAAGGAGAATGCTGAAAAGCACAAGAGGTCTTTCAGAATATAAAAGGCAAGCGATAGATTCATATTCTGGATGGATGGCTTTTGGCAGAACTGATAAAATGTTGAGAGGAAAGCCAGCTACTGCAAATTTTAGGATTTGCTGTGAGATGTACTTTCAGGTCTACCAGTTACTTTTATAAACCATCTGTGCTACTACTTTAGAGGGTGTCAGTTCAACCCAATATTAAACACGACTAGAACATGACCCCAGGATCAAACATCAGCATTTGTCAATCTTTTTAGGTGAGAGCCAGTCAAAATTTCTAGGGGAAAATATTGATTGAGTGTTGGGGAACATTTGACAAAGTATCTGCAAAATCTCCCATGTGAATCTAAACACTTGTTTTACTGAGTGTGTCAACAGTTTATCTAAGAGCTGGAAGAAGCATTTCTCTCATAGTTCAAAATACTCAGTAAAATAAGACTCAATGTAATTACAAAGCTGCTCTCATTTTGTCCTCTAAGCGTACAATCAATGCAACTGTGAGAATCAGCCGGCTTCAGTTCAATTAATGAAACTTGTCTTTACATATTGATGTTCATGTCTTGGTGGGACAGCAAAATTGCTAAATATGCAATGACGAAAGTGCTGGAGAAACTCAGCAGGTCATGCAGCATCCATAGGAAGCAAAAGGAGGCCTTCATCAGGAGTGTTGAAAGTCAGACAGATGCCGGATAAAAAGGTAGGGGGAATTGGTGGGGGGGGGGGGTGATTGGATGGGATAGGAGCACAGGCTAACAGGTAGGAGAAAATCAATGGATACAGGTGGGAGGGAAGAAGAGAATGAAACTAAGAAGTGATAAGCGGAGAAGACAGAGGGTTAAGAAAGAAATCTCTGTTAGAAGAACCCCCTGAAATTCTCCAGCACTTTTGTATTCTCCACTTGATCCAGTATCAGCAGATTTTAGATGCTGATGTAGTGTAATCTCTACCATTAAAAATCTTCTTCTCAAGTCAAGTCAAGTTTACTGCCTTCTGATTGTACAAGTACAACCCAATAAAAAAAAGCCTTCTCTGATCCTTGATGCAAAATATGCAGACACGCAGCCAGGAATAACACACACATTCAAAACATACATATGCAGGTCAAGTGTTTTATCTGTACAAACAAATAAATAAATAAGCATTGCTTTGTACAAAATGAGAGTCTCAGATGTTTAATGTGAGCAGTTCCTTTGGTCATATAGCATTCTCACTGGCCCTGGGAAGAGTCCGTTCCTCAGCCTGGTGGCACTGGCTCTGATACACCTGTATCTCTTTCCTGATGGGAGCAACTGAAAGATGCTATGTGCAGGGTGGAAGGGGTCTTCAGTGATTTTGTATACCATCTTCAGATAACGTTCTGGGTAGATCATGTTGATGGGTAGGAGGGACACTACAATGATCATCTCTGCCATTCTTATTGTCATGATCCATTTCTCTGCAGCAACCCTACCATATTGTGATGCAACTGGCCAGGACACTCTCAATAGAGCTCCTGTAGAAGGTTGAAGTAATGGTGGCCAGTAGTTATAAACAGTGAGCTGGTCAATGAACAGAAGCCTGGCATATGAGGCATCGTTCTCCATATGGGCCAGAATGGAGTGAAGTGACAAGGCTAAAGCATCATCTGTGGAGCGGTTTCTTCTGTAGGCGAATTGAAATGGATCCAGCATCTCTGGGAGGTGTGCTTTGATGTGTTCCTTCACCAGACACTTGAAGCATTTAAGGATGGAGATCAGTGCCACAGGGTGGTAGTCATTGAGGCCTGTTATTGTCGCCCTCTTGAGTACTGGGATGATGGCATCTGTCTTGAATCCTGCGGGAATGATGGACTGCTGCAGAGAGGTGTCGAAGACGTTCATGAAGACTTCCGTCAATTGATCTGTGCACTCCTTCAGTATCCGTCTAGATATGCTGTCTGGTCCCGCCACCTTGTGAGGGTTCACCTTGGATAGGGTTCTCCTCACTTCGGCTGTGGCTATGCAGGGGGCAGGATCATTAGGGGGACATGGAGCTTTCTTTGACATCATCCTGTTCTTCTCATCAAACCATGCATAGAAGGTTTTCAGTCTGACTGGAAGGGATAACTAACAGAAGAAATTAGAGATAATCCAGCACAATATGAAGGAAGTTTTATTTATACAATTTCAGATTTATGTCGGAGTACATACATGACATCATATACATCCCTGAGATTCTTTTTCCTATGGGAAAGGCAGAATTACCTTTATTGGTAGCGCAACATACACATGTAAACAAAAAACTGTAAACAGATAATGAATGTTAGCAAATTGACTGTCCAATACAGAGAGAAAAATATCAATAAAGTGCCAGAATCCTTAAATGAGTCCCTGATTGTGTTTTATGTTGAGGAGACTGATGGTGGAGAGGTAGTAGCTGTTCCTGATCCTAGTGGAGTGAGCCTTGTGACACCTGTATCTTTTTCCTGATGGCAGCAGCGAGAACAGAGCATCTGCTGGGTTGTGCAGATCTTTGATGATTGCTGCTGCTCTCTGATGGCAGCATTTCCTGTGGATGTGTTTGATGGTGGGGAGGGTTTTGCCTGTGATGTGCCGGGCTGTGTCCACTACCTTTTGCAGGGATTTACACTCAGGGGTATTGGTGCCTCACACCAGACTGTGATGCAGCCGATAAGCACCATGTCCACCAGCCATCTGTAGAAATTTGCCAGGGTCTCCAACGTCATGCCAAACCTCCGCAAACTCCTGAGGAAGTAAAAGTGCTGATGTGCTTTCTTCACTATGCCATTCGTGTGTTTGGTCCAGGAAAGATCTTCCGAGATAGTGACTCCCAACAACTCCCAAGAATGCCCAGACTGATTTGGATTGCGCATTCTATACAGTTAACAGAGCATTATGTCACTCCATATTACTTAATCTTTGATTAAAAGGGTACAATTTTTCAAAATGGTAAAAATAACATCAGACAGCAGGGCAGGCTATTACAAAATGGTGAGATAAGTAAAGATTGGATGCTGACAGGTTCTCCTCATTATGAACTACATTTCCAAATCCAGTCATCTGCAAATGTCAAATTAAATATAAAATAAAAATGAGTGTTACAATGTCCGCAATATTAATATTTAAGACAAAAGAACTGGTTGTAGAACTGCATCACTTTTAAGTAATTTGCTAAACCCAAGACAAGCATGTTCTATCTATGCAGTCCAATGGAAAATAAATTAACTAATTTACAGGGCATTTTCAGAATCACGTTGAGTATAGAAATATACTGATATCAGCTATTTCACTATGAAATCTCACTAAGCAAAGAGCACTCTCCAGCGGCATTATTGAAATTATGACAAATTACCCATTTACCTTGATAAATGTGCAGAATGAAAGTGTGTATCATTCTCAATTAAAATCTGTCTTCTGCAGCATTAGTCATTTTAATGCATATTGTTCTAGGCAATTAAGTTGAGGTTTTGCCACCTTTCACTGACATGCTGATGGTTTTCTAAAGCACAGTGAAATGTTTATCTAAAATCAGATGCATTTTTTAACGGCAGTTGCTCAAATAGTTTATGACATCGCATCCCACTCAAAATATTGAGAATAAACGTTTGAAGAAGAATCCTTCATGGCATGAACTGGAAGTAGATTCCATTTTCTGAAAATGATCTGCTGAAAAATAATTTTGACTTAGTTACAGGTACGAGATTTTTAGTTTATTTGCTGAAGAAATTTAATTACAATGAACATTGGGGAAGAATTGTTCTCAGAATCTGTATCTTACCGTCTTAATCATAAATGGCTGCACATTATATTTTGAATGCTTCTGCAAGGTTGCTCGTTATAATACAGAATCAAAGGATGAAACCATAGTCATTGTGAACAAGAACTAAGGTGCTGGCAGTAGCTAATATGGAATACCCTTCCCTTATATCTTTGGAAAATTGCTCTTCCAAGTTTTCCTGGCAGAACTGCTGACAAGTCCATGCACAATGTTTGTTCCAGGCCTAAGAGATGTGTGGCAGATACAATATTTTATTTGCGTCAGCTACAGAGAAATAACAAATTCTCCCAAAGGCAGCAAAGTATTTGATATTGTCAGCAAAATGAATTGTACAAATCCTGGAGTTGACTTAACAGCTCCTCACTTGTGAGGAAGGTGCAACAATGCACTGGACTTCCTGAGAAGACTGACGTGGGCAAGGCTACCTTCTATAGGAGCTCTGTTGAGAGGCGCCCTGGCCAATTACACCATAGTGTGGTGCGGTTGCTGCAGAGAAATGGATTGGATGCCAATCCACAGAACCATAGAGTGGCAGAGAGGATCTACTGGGATCGCTGTCTGAAGAAGGTGTGCAAAATCATTGAGGACCCCTTCATCCTGCACACAGCATCTTTCCGCTGCTCCACTGGGAAAGATAGACAGGAGTACCAGAGCCAGCATCACTAGGCAACGAGAATGCAGAACGACCAAAGGAACTGTTCACACTAAACATCCGAGACTCTCATATTCATGAAACTAATTTATTTATTTGTATAGATGAAACACTTGACCTACATCCGTTATTTGTCTGTATGTGTGTTGTATCTGGTTGTGTGTCTGTTTGTTTTGCATTGACTGGAGAACGCTGTTTCGTCAGGATGTACTTGTGCAATCAGATGACAATAGACTTGACTTGATTTGAATAACACAGGGTGCCCATCTTCAATCCTAAGGAATCTCAGAACCGCATCCAGAAGAATTCAAGATCATGAACGGAGTCAGATACACTGCAAGATTATAATTCCATATGTATCAGATATTTTAATTTCAATTGTTTATTGTCACGTGTACTGAGATACAGTGAAGAATGTTGTTTTGCGTGGCATATGGGCAGCTTGCAAAAGGTTGCCGTTCTCCAGTGACATTTTGAATTGACCAAAATAAAAGTTCACAAAAAGCCACAGCGGAGTAACAAGATTAACCATGACAACCTTAACATTACAGGCAAATCAACTTTAAAATTTAAATATAAAAACAACAGCGACTTCCTGATGGGAATTTGGCACGACAGTTTCTTTATGCAATCCTGGGGTGAGTGAGCCCTATAGCCATCATGGCTATCCTAGCTCCAGTCGCCCCTCTCTCTGATATTGCATTCAGTATTAAGACAAAGTCCCATTTCTTCTGTGCACCATACCCCAGATCATAGGCTGTAAACTATAATTCATTATTTAACTATAACTAAGTCAAAATTATTTTTCAACACTTTATCCGATGTTTAGATTCAGGCCCACATACCAATCACTACTCCCCAAACAAGGGACATGGATGTTGGGAACTTGCTGAGTTCCCCAACTCTGTTCTTTATGATGTTTATAAAATTCTGGCTTATTCAAAAGCTAGTGTGTGTCTTATTGTTACGAGGAAGAGAGCCTCAATCAAATGGTGAGGAAGATAATCAATCTATTGGGAATCAATTCTGTTTCTGTAGAGCTTTTGTTACAATGGGAGTCATTGAGTCTTAAGGCATGGAAGCAGGCCCACAGGCCCAGCTTCTCCATGCCAAACAATGTGCCCTCCTGCTATAGCCCAACTTGCCTGCTTTAGGACCATAACTCTCCGATCCCCTCCCATCCATGTTCAGTTAGACCCCTGATACCCAGCACCTATGGGGATGGATAGATGCCGGATAAGTGAATTTTTTTGTTGCTTGAGATTACATGTTGTGTGATTGGTGAACTAACAGCGAGTGCGTCATTTTTAAACCTGTATTGTTGACCTATTTATTTTTCCCCATTTTTTTGCCAGTTGCTTGAGGCTGCCAGCTTTTGGATTCCAGACCACAGGAGTTTTAATGTAATTATAAAAAGAGTTTCATGAGAAACTAGCTACCATTTTGGCAGATCGTTCATATGCCCACCACCCGCTGAGAGAAAAAAAAACTGTCCCCTCTAAATCCCATCCCTTTCACTTCTAGTTATGCCCTCTGGTCCCCTCCTTCAGGATGCAGTATTTTATTGTTCACCATACCTATGGCCCTCGTGACTTAACAGGCTCAATAAGATCCCATCACAAGGGTAATTCCCTTCAGCTGCTGGAGCAGATCGGACTGAAGCAATGATCTAGAAAGGAAGCACTGCTCTTTTATGCTTTTATGTCACTTTGTGCTCCATGATATCATCTTACCTGTCCTACCAATACCTTGAAAATGTTTCCACATCAATTCGAAACCTTCCAGCTTATTTTTCTAAGGTCAAGAAGCTTGACCTTTCTTTCTCTATGCTTTGCTGAGAATGCTGAAGAGAATTCATTGTCCTTCAGCCATTTTGTCGGAATTTTCCAGGCAACATGTTTTGTCCCGGCTAGAAATCATCGATAATGTGAAAATTGTTAAATCAGCATCATTGCTGATCCTCTTTGTTTGTCTTTTTTTGACATGCAGATTAAGGAACTGCAAAGCATGATGTTTATCCAATTAAGAATTGCATGTACTCTCTTCATCACTACCCGCAGTCCCCTTTCTTTTTTTCACTGGATTATAATTAAATATTTTAAAAGTTAAAAACTATTTTTTGTCAAGCAGTGAAGACAATCCTATCTGATATTTTTTTCACGTGCACCATTTTCATTATGTTCATAATCAAAGTCTTTCTATCTACAATGGAGGGAATTGTTAGTGACTAGGCTTACAATAAACATTAATTGAAAGCTGTCTTGACCTCTTTTATAATTGTCATTTTCTTGCAGTGTATTTAACAGAATGCCTCAGGGACATACATCTCTGTTGTCTTCAGTAGGTTACATTTTGATCTTGCACATCTACAATAATAATCAAATTTACACTTTGTAAGATAATACATATTGCTGGATTACGTTTCAATTACTTTGGGAAATATTTAGAATACCATTGGCTTGTAAATATTTGGTGGAAGAAATTTCCGTTTCAATATGTAGCAGATTGCATAATTTTAATCTATCGTTTGAAGGAAAATATTCCGTGACACCCAGAGAACATTCAGTCATCCAAAAAATATTTTCTATCTTGCTGGTCTGATTCTCAGTATCAAAATACATCCATATACTATGTATTTTCATAGATTAGACTCTGAAAAATTACACCATGCAAGAATGAATCTTGTCTGCAATCGCTAACTGAAAAGTATATATTCAATATTATATTATGGTAGTATAATACCACATGAATGAAATATCAATAACAATTGTGATCTTCTTTGACATATAAATTACATAGCCATCAATCAAACAAAAGTACATCAAGCTGTCATACAGAGCCTATTTCCAATTTTTAAATGTAATTCTGCTGAAGATTCTTTTGTTGCGTCTTGAAGCAGTTAGTGTTGTGGCCAATAAATTCAAATGTCATAAATCCATTATGCTTCATCACTCGAGATCATAAACTATAATTAATACTTTTACCCAAATAAATAATCAAAATGTGGATGTTATTCCAAGAAACGTGAAGTTATTATTGCCAGCTTTACATTAGCTTTAGTTCTTTCTATTAAAACCCCAGTTCTGGGATTGGGTTAGAGGCTATGAAACCTGCCCCGCAAGTGGATTCACCTGGATTCGGTAAGTCCATGATGTCAATCAGAAAGAGAAAAAGACTTTTCAGCACCGTCAAATCAGGGACTACATAATTTGGCTTTGTCACTTTCTCGGAAAGTGGTTGATGTCATTTCCAGAATAGCGACTAATCTGTGTGTCACACATATAACCATATAACCATTTACAGAGCGGAAACAGGCCATGTTGGCCTTTCGAGTCCACACCGGTTCACTAGAATCCACCATATAACAAAATCACTGCACAAACCATGAACGTTGTTTAAAACCGCCCCAACCCAAACAGCTGACGTTGAAGCCACCAGCAGGTCGAAAGAGCCACCAATGCCAATGAAAGGAATCATCACCATCTGCTTGCAGCACAGGTATGACTTGAGTTCCACTGGCTGCTGCTCCACAAGATTTGGAGCTGACTAGAATGATGTGCCAGGCACTGAAGGATTTTCCACGCAGTTTCCCCAAGCACTGGTAGATTCTTATTCTTAGACCAAGGTGATGGATCAGAGGACATAAATCAGCAAATAAAAGTGTGAATGTGGACAATCGGTAGGAGGCCACAACTGTCCAACGTCAACAGAGGTCAGTTTTCTTTCCTCAACTTTTTCTCTGATACCTTGGGGAATTAGCAGAGACACCCTCACTGAAATATGTCACCTAGTTAAACATAACTCTAAGATCTGAGCAGAGTGAGAAGAGTATTGCTGATAGTTATCATGAGGCTTTGTGTGTCGGGAATTTTCCAGGGAAGATCTGGAGTTGAGTGGCCTACACCTGCTTCTGTTGGTCAGGATGTCACTCAGGGTCACTCTTCAAAGAGAGCTAAGATTATTTTATGTTCTCTTGGGCCATTTCAAAGGGAAGAGAAAGCACATAGCTTTATGAGCATTAGCTCCTTTTCCACTGGCACCCCAGTTAATTGGTTGTGCAGTGTCCCGTGATAGGAATCCCTTCATGCTGTTTCCACTGGGCCACCCTTAACTGTGACACTAATTGCTTTTCCACTGAACACAACTCCTCCCCAGGGATCGGAGTGTTCCACCTTCAACTGAAACTAGATGACGTTCTGCTGTCCCTTTTCCACTGGTTTTGTCAGTAAACATTGGGGGGATATGAGTAGGAGAACAGGCAGTTAATTCCCCAGGGTGAAATGACGTCATTTGATGTTCGGACAGTATTCCTTTTCCACTGGACCTCTCCCCAGTAAATTCCCAGTTAATTCCTGGGACAGGGTGCCAGTGGAAAAAGGGGCTATTGATAGTTTTCCCCATGGCACCAATGACTGCATACACATCACTCTGCAGACTCTGTCTCAGACTGAAGCTGTACCCCACGACCAAAAGTGTTGAAGAGGTCCCACTTCCATAGCATCTGTCTCCCACCCTGTTCTCACGATAGTGGTTTTCTTCGCTTTGCACTCTCAGTTTTGATGAAGGATTCTGACCTGAAATGTTAACCATTCTTTTCTTCCAGTGATGCAATTCGACCTGTTGTGTTCCTCCAGGAGATTTTTTTTTGCTCCAGATTCGTGTGTATAAACAGAGATAATTCCTGGTTTACCCAAAAGCTTACATCAACAACATTTCATTGAATGTTCACAAGGACATGATTGTTCTTTCTTTCTCAGATAATTCTACCTATTATTTTAAGGCCACGAGTTCCTTTAGTAAAAAATGAAATCAAACTTTGAACAAAACTGAATCATGACTTCACATAGGTACATGGATTTTATGAAATTAACCATGTGGAAATATTCATTTGAGAAATTCATTGGATGGTTAATTTTCAACATCTTTAAGAAGCACCGCCAAATATTAATCCAAGCAGGTGTAAAACCTAAATTATTTTACACCAGTTTAAATGAATAAACTAAAAACCTTATTGTGCCTCCTTGTTCTTCAGTCATTGTGCACTGGTTAGACTCCCTTTTCATTATGTGCAAATAGTAACTATTGTGTAATTTGAATAAACCGTGGCATTTGTTAGGCATCGGTATTTCATTCAAATCTAATTGATCAACAGTGACACCACAAAGAAGATCCAAGACTATAATCTCTACAGATGTTGGAACACTATTAGTATTCACATTTAATCATTAACAGGGGCTCCATATTAGCCCCGCAATTTAACAGAATATCACAAGGATTAGATTTTGGAAAATATCTTTTTTAGTCAAAAGGTCACAGTCTGATCTGCATATCTAAGCTGAAGGCCTGAAACACACATTTCAGACATGAAACAAATGCCATTAATCAAATTCATCCAGCAGAAAATGCATAAAACCCACACACTTACTGCCATGACAACAGCTTCAGAGACAGTATCGTATGGCAAGTTGTATGACTCGAGATGAAGTCCATTGTTTGTTCATTGACAGTTCTCGTCAAGTCAATGTGGCTCCTTTTATATCTCAGCACAAATCCTTTTAAGCATCTCTTGCAACTGAAGCTAAATAATTTGTTCAGATACCGAGAGACTCTTAATGCATTGATAACCGTTGGCCAAACAGATGCATAAATGTTATTTATGTAGATTGTGCACTGTAAAAAAAAGAGAAATAATTATTTACAAGAAATATTGATTGACAGACTTTCAAATTTACTCGTGCAGTGTTATTTATTCATAGACTGAATAATAGATGCTCTGCATATAAAATGTTACCAAACCTGGCCCATTAGGGTTGTGAAAAATAATCTATTCAGGGCTAGAATGCAGATGTAATTTTCAGCTCTCATTCATTTCATAGTTATTGCAGAATAATCGAGGTCGTAGTATTTATTCGTCTACAAATATTGACCATCAAATACAAGAATAAGAAGCACATCGCAATAATTTTGAAGCAGACTATCAATATTTTAAAGACCTGCCATTGACATTTGAACATTCAGAATGGATATTACATTACAGCTAACAATTGGAATTGAATAGGAATCTTTGTTCCCTCACCTGTTTATTTAAAATTACATTTATCAATAAAGTATCTGGTCCATCAAATATGATGGCAAGAAATAATTTAATCCTAATCTACCATTCGGAGAACACAAATCTATAGACTAACATCACTCCATGGGAACAAAATTTGTCATGTGTTGAGCTGAACTAAGGTGAAAGTTGAATCCAATTGTATGGTCTCCTGTTCACCGCAAGTTGAACTTCAAACCCTACACCCTATCCATCACCAAGACAACCTCATTTCCATCGCTGTTGTATATACTCACATCTTTGCAAAGTGAATCAGAGACTCATTTAATGACTCTTACTTTGGACATTATTTATTACTGAATATTTACATGCCTTTTTCTTGAGTACAATTTACATCTGCCATTCTCAATCTTTTTATGGCTATGACCTCTTTTCGACTTTACGCAAAGGCCCCCTTCCCTATGAAGCATCCTAGTTTGGTTTCTTCCATACATCTCTGCTACCAGCTATATGAAAAACATAAAATATATTTATGATTTCTGTCAGTGCCCCTCCCTTAAATGTGCTGTGGCCCAGAGGGTCTGTATGCTCCCCATTGAAAACGGCTGGTTTAAACTACCGATTAGTAGAAATTCTGCCTGGCCCACAGGAAAGAGAATCTCAGGGTTGCTGGTAATGATAATAAATTTGAACTTAAACTTTGAACAGCAAAGTTGTGCTTGACTAAGTTGTGGTTGTCAAGTGAAGAAAATCACTTATGGTGATGAGGTGTAATGGCCTCCTTCTGCATTTTAACACATTTAGAAGTACAGAGATACCATTTTTTTCTCCTACAGGGCAGACCTTACTTTCTCCAAGAATAGTGGATAGTCGATTTTGTTTTATATAAGAGAAACATTACAGCTGGTTGAGATCACAATCAGATCAGCCACAATCTCACTAAATGGGTAGCAGACTCGAAGGATTGAGTGGCCTACACCTGCTTCTGAAAACTCTGTTTGTATTTTGTATTTTCATATCCACTACAATTCAAATGACTTTTTCGGTATTGTATCGTTCTGGTGAACAAACAAAACTCTCCAACGGTGCCTTGTTTTCTCCTGAGTTTTGATGAAGTACCTACATCCTGAGATTTTACCAAATATGTTGTCCTCCTGGATTCTAAGGTGTTATTCCATCTTGATTGAAGTTTCCCACATTTGCTGCCACTCTCATCCTTTTTGTAGGAATTCCTCTCTTCCACGGCCATGGATTGGCGAATGTCTTATTATCTGTTACTTTGAAAATCAAATTGTCTTACAGATTTTGCATGAAATACAGAATTGTTTATTGCATTGCAGAACAATCATTGATCCTTTATTGAAGTGAAATACAGGTGTGACCCATTGGCCGAAAACACAATGAATTCACTGTATTATCCAGTTAAAATCATCGAGGTGAATGGCTTTAGTAATTTCCATTGACAATGACAATCTGATTATGTAAGGTTATATCATCAATGTTCTTGTCTCCCCAGGCACTGTGCAAATTTCCTTTAAATCTCAAAATCAACAACCTGCCTTATAAATTTATCAAATCCCATCCAACTTTCTTTTCCACTCCAATATCTTTGAGCATGCTATTATCTCCAAAATCTATGACCTTCTGTTTCAGAATTCCTTGAAACCTTCATTTTGGGATCTTACTCCACCTCAAAACTGAAATGGCTCTTAACAAACTCAACAATGACATCTGGTGTGACCATACTAAATATTATCAGAAACTTGTTTGTTTCACTGCAATGTCTTGAGTATTTGATGTGGATGACAACGCCATCTACCTTTCGCACATTTTAAACATTATTGGAGGGATTAGATTGCATTCACCTTGTTCCAGTCTTATCTATCCACTTTTAGAACAAGACAGTTCCCAACAAAGACTTATCTTCTTACCCTTGTATTGTTACATCAGGTATCTTACAAGATCATTTCTTTCTCTACTTCCTATTTCCACATAAATGTCCATGACAACACTCTCTAAATATGTGCGGTGAGTCGGAGTACAGATGGGAAAAAGAAGGAATAGTAACAATAACCTCCCGCTGAATATCAGCAAGATCACAGAGCTGGTTATAGACTTTCGGAAGAGGGGAGGATCTCACATTGTATCAACAGTGATGAAGTGCAGATACTTGAATTCGCATCATCAATTTCCACATTGCTCTAACTTACCATGACTCTTGAAGTCTCCATTCTTCAGCAAAGTCCTTGTCTGGCATTCGGTAATTGATAAGCAGAAGTTTTTTTCCAACAAAATAATGGAAAATTGAAACCACCGACCTATCTCTTATTTGTAAACTTGGTTACCAAGACTCTAATTCGTCCTTTTACCTGGTAATCATACACAAATTTGTGTCACATCTGATACCAAAATAATCTTTGGATCACGTATCTGTTCCTTCACAGATGTGACATATTTCCATCTCTTAATGCTGCCCAGCACTTTACATGCTTCAGTTTATCTGCAGATGAAACCCTCATCCATATCTTTATTGCATCCAGACAACTTTTCTCACATACACCTGGCTAGAGTCCCTGTTCTACTTCTGTAAATGAGAGCTAATTTCACATCAAATCTTGGTCAACTGTTCTCATTGACCTACACTGGCTTCTTGTTAAACCCTGATTTTAAAAGCTCTATTTGTAACCTCTGCCAGGTTTTTACCCTTCCTCTCTTTAACTCCTATCACCTTCTATAACCAAGTGTCATATGTTAATAATGATCCTGAAAAGCATCTTCAGTATTTTTGTTGTGAATGTAATTCCAACAACAATTCTCCATTATTGTTAAAAATTATGAGCAAATATATTCTTTCTGTCACTTCAGAAAGATACATCATGCCTGCCTGTTCACACTCTTGAAGGGTATGTACTCATTAGTGGATCCAAAGTTTCTAATGTTATAATTTGTACACATTCATATATTGAAGCTGATGCCAATTCACTGGAGAAATCTAAAGTTACAGACAAAACAAAAAGTGACTAAATTGGATTCAGAAACCACACTACTTGCCTTGCTACCAAATGGATTGCCCAAATCAATTTAACTTTCAAGTGAAATTTAATGCAGATTCCTAAAGTAATTAAACTGCACTGAGAGAAAATGGATAAGAATGTGGATTTGAAAGCAGATATTCTTTGCCATCTACTGCATTATTAAAACTCCATTATGCCAAATGCAAAGGCCCAGCAAAATTATTGTATGTTGCCAGAGTTTATCTAATCAAAGTGTTTGGATCTCTGTAGATTAAATTACAGCCAAATCAAAGAAAGTATGTAACATAGTAAAAGCTCTGTGTAAATATAGATTTGATTGCAATTAGTCTTTGACCCACCAACTCTTTCTATTATTTTGTTATTTTTGCAGTATTGATGAAACTGAAAGCTATATTTTAAAGTGAACAAGGGCAAGGGCTTGGTTGCTATGTATTTTGCAAGAGGAGAGAGTAAAATAACTAACAAAATTACTGTATTATTTTCATTTATGGTTTTATTAACCATCCATTCAGAATAAAAGAAAATAGTCGGGAGGTATAAGCTGTTTCTCCTTTGGAGTCTTCTCTGCCATTTAATACATTCATGGCTGATGCCTTATCTCTATACATATTCCCATTCTCAATGTTGCTTTTTGTGAAAAGAAATCTATGACAGCTCCTTCTGAAATATATTCAGTGGTGCTTTCTGTGATAGAAAATGAAGACCTATTAAAGCTATTGTATGGATCAGTAAATTGGAGGCCTTCAGTTGGTTGTTCTTTCTGGCGTAATTCTACATATGTTGATTTATTTTTTGTTTCTTCCAAGTTGAAAAAGACTATGAGTATGATGTATTGAAATACCTTTTGCTGAAAAGACCTTTGTACAAGGTAGTTGGTCCCAGACAGTGGATCTTCACTTGGAATAAAACATTTTTCTGAGAATGAACAGAACAAGAGGGGAAAAAGATGAGGGAGGAATGGAAGGGTCAACATTTCTGCCTTGGCCATAAGGGAAAAATAATTTGAGTGCAACACTAGTAACCACAATCCCAATTCCTCATTCATCAAATTTAACTTCAGTAATTAACCAGGACGTTGTCAACTTAACTCAAAGAGAATCAAGCCTCATAACATTGACTATGCAACTGTCAGTAATCTTCCATTTCATCGCAATCAACTGAGAGCAAATTTCCTTTCTAATAAATGAGAGGAGAAATCTCCCAATACTTTCCCAGTTCTGTGACAAATTAATTTGCTAAGTTACAATGGAAGCATTCCTATGTGACCAAATGGCAAGCTAACAATAAAGACAATCAACTGAAAAATTTAACACCAACCCACTCAAAGTGCACTCAACTACATTTGCCACAATATAGGGTTATATCACATTCCACTATTGTTGTATGATAGAGGATTATAACATGTTGGATTGACTGAGGATCAAATTTAAACACTGACACAGATGTATCTTCAATGTCTCTCCATCTTTGGGATTAATCAATGCTGTATGTTGCGAGGCATTTTTTTTCCACTGTGGTTTCTTGGATAATTTACAGGACATGTTTACTAAACCCATCCTTTGCATCAATTTAACTCAGAGGCACCCTTCTTCCCCCAGACTTGCTTCAAGCCCCACCTATCCCAATCTCTATTTAGGAGGGACTCACTCAGTCTCCTTTATTTTATCATATCAATGATCTTGTTTACATTCCAGTTCATGGTAGGATTCCTTTATTGCCCCACCCGGCCCCAACCTCAAAGCCACTTGATGTTGCCTCCAAGTTCCCTGGTTATAACCACTTTTAGAATGCAACTTTACTGCTGGATCACAGCGGAGTGGTGATCAGTTGCAGAGTTAAAAAATAATTGTTGGTTAGTTCCTGGAACACCACTGATAATCATTGCAGAAAAGCATTCAATACCAAATGCTAAATTCTCACCTATAGTGTGATTGGCTGACATGCATGCTGTACTAGAATGAATCGAGAAATTGAGTGAATGCTTATCCTGCTCTAAGAATATATCAAATTCATGAAGATTTTTCATCAAAACTGCCCACTGAAAGTCTTGGAAGAACCTGCACACTCTTTTGTTTCTCTTTCTCCTTCTGGTGGGGGTGCTTGGTTAGGTTAAGCAAACAAATGTTGACAAATTTGTGCATTTATTACATGACAAATAAGAAATCTTTAATTTTGAATTCGATGAGTGTTTTGATTGGTAGAATTGATGAGCCAACTGACCAGTTTGATTGCATGACCATACAGAGATGTCCTGGTTGGTGATTTGGTGGGTGGTTTAGCTTCAGTGCAGAAGGATCAAGAGAAAAAGGAATACATTCAGCCAAGGCCTCTCCTCAGTTTTTGTCAATTTCTGGCCTACTGAAATTTTTTTTTAAAGTAGTTTAGGAATCACCTTAACTAGACTAACTCTCAGTCTCCATGGATGCTGTCTGACTCAATAAATTCCTCCAGTTCCCTTCCTTCAGGATGACTCCCTTCCTGATAGACTGAATACCTTCTATGTGTGGTTTGATGAGAAGAACAGGATGATACCAAAGAAAGCTCCGTGACCCCTGATGATCTTTCTCCCTGCAAAGCCATGGCTGAGATGAGGAGAACCCTATCCAAGATAAACCCACACAAGACGGCGGGACCAGACAACATACCTGGTCGGATACTGAAGGATTGTGCAGACCAATTGACGGAGGTCTTCTCGAACATCTTCAATACCTCACTGCAGCAGTCCATCATTCCCGCAGGATTCAAGACAGACACCATCATCTCAGTACCCAAGAGGGCGACAATAACAGGCCTATGGCACCGACGTCTACTATTATGAAATGCTTCATGTGTCTGGTGTTGGAACACATCAAAGCACACCTCCCATTTCGTCTATAGAAGAAACCATTCCACATGCGATGCTACAGCCTTGTTGTTTCGCTCTGTCCTGGCCCACCTGGAAAATGACTCCTCATATGGCTGCTGTTCATTAACTTCATCTCTGTGTTTATTACGATAATCTTCGAGAGACTAGTGGAGAAGCTATCCTCGCTGGAACTCAACACACCCCTCTCTCTAATTGGATCCTGGTCTTTGTAATGGAAGGACCACAGTCTGTCCAGGTCAGCAGCAGAATATCGAGCTCCGCCACACTGAGCACCTCAGGGCTGTGTGCTCAGACCTTTCCTGTTCACGCTACTGACCCATGACTGCATCGCCAGCTCCAGCTCCAACAGAGTCATCAAGTCAATCCACAAAACCATCCACAGGTGGAGAGGATCACTTGAGTCTCCCCACCCTTCCCCACCATCAACGTGATCTACTGGGTTCGTTATCTGAAGATAATCATTGAGGCCATTCCACCCTGCACAAAGCATCTTTCAGGCGCTCCCATCAGGTAAGAGATACAGGAATCTCAGAGCCAGCACCACCAGGCTGAGGAATAGATTCTTTCCATGGGCAGTGAGACTGCTGAATGACCAAATGAACTGCTCACACAGAGACTCTCATTTGTCCAAAGCAATATTTATTTATTTGTACAGATGAAATACTTGTCCTGCATGTGTATTGTTTGTCTGTATGTGTATTATGTCTGGTTGTATGTCTTCGTGTTTTTACACTGAGGACCGGAAAACGCTGTTTCATCAAATTGTTCTTGTACAATCAGATGACAATAAACTTGACTATTTTCTGATTTTGTGACATATTTTATTTTATTATCTATTGTATTGTTCTTGGATTTCAATGCAGCATTTGTTCTAAAATGTGAGCTTTTGAACTAATCAATTAAAGAGTGATCATGGGCTGTCTCATTTAGAAGCACTTTCCAATTGAACATAAAACACAATGTCCAAAAATACATTAAAAAAAATTACAGGAATAAAAAAATATCAGAGAGAATATCAGATCTGAGTGAATCATATAATATTGACACAAGGTTAATGTAAAGTAAAAATATTCTTTGATTGTGTAACTACCTCCTTGAATCATTTCACTCACTCAGAACTAAAAGCAATACAAAATTTTGATCTACCACCCTACATGAATTGATCGCATTAGCTTTGATGAAATGCATATTCTCATATGACTCAAGTGAACTATTCTGACTATCAAAGCATTGCTTGTTTCCATTTTAAAACATGAAGTGAGACATTTAGAGCATATTTTCACTCTACTTCAGACTTACAGTCATGAATCCTTGAGCTGATCTCTCTCAAGCTCTTAACATACACTCATAAATACGGGATAGATCCTCTGATTCTCCATCTGGAACATGTGGAACATTTCTGCACAAGGCTAAAAAAATTAATTAAAACTTTTGCAAGGAACCATTCCTTCTGCAACCAGAAAAGTAATTCTCAAGAATTCTGCTGTTAGCTGGATATGGTTTTACTTTTATGATGGGATGAAAGGCAATTGTCAAAATGATGAAATCTACAATATAATCAGGCAACATCCTCCAAGGCACTGTTTTGGCTTGAATTTTCAAAACGACCAGAGGTATCATAGATTATCTGAGCATGTTGTAAACACCATATATGACATGAGATATTTTACATTCATTGTTAATAAAAGCAATACAAAATGGGGTTGCAACTTTTTCGTAAAAGCGCACAAAATTAGCCGGTCTCGCAGCACCAATAGGAGGTAAAAATATTTATTACCTTTCTGTACCAGAGTTCCATCTTCTGAGTTCTTCTGGCAGTTTGCTATGATACATATTCTTAGAGGTTTTGTATGGATTTTGTAACTCATGAGTTCAAATTAGCCGTGGGGTCTTGATTTAATGAGCATCAAAATGATAACAAAGGTAATGAACTTAATAATTGCTTTCCTATCTTTAACTCATTTGTCACGCGAAATGTATTTCCAGTGGTTTTGCTCATGTAACCTTCGAGAATATTCTATAACAGGATGAAAAAAAAATGTAACTCTTCCCTTAACATAGAGTGCTAAATTGAAGCTATATTTAATTTGGTTTGTCCACAAGTACTGGAAAGTCTGTATTTGTTGAATGAAAAATTAAATGAGGCTGATAAAAATTGGTCTGTAGACTTCAGAAGATACCTATGTATTCCTCCCTGTTTATAAATGAAAAAACTGGGTGGTCCTTCACATTTTGGCTGTTTTGCAGGAAATAGCTGAGGAATCAAACGTAAAAAGTTGGAAAATATTTTCAATGTCAATCTGTCACCTCTGAGTTGGATATTGTAGGTTTACTTAATCTGGTGAAGCAGTAGGTCATGCTGTTAGAGTGCTTTATGTGAATGAGAGAAAAACTGAAATTTTATCTGTTCTTTCATTGTATTTTTCTGTTGTCCCAGGTCATGTGCATCTTTCAACCATTCTCACAAGAACAAACTGTTCAATTATTAGTGTATGTGGGTCTTTAATGTGCTAATTACCCATATTTACCAGACTGCACTATTTGACACACTTCAATAATACTTGGACAATAAGCAAACAGCTAGAGGAACTCATTAGGCAGGTAGCATCTGTGGAGCAAGAGGGGCAGTCAATATTTTGATCAAGACCTTACATCAAGACCAAGAATGCAAAGGGGAGCTAGTCAGTATGAAGAAGTGAGAGGGAGACTTCCACCTTTTCTTGGATCCTCATTTCCTTTTCCTTTAGATGAATTTATTCATAATCCAGTTGTTAGAAACACTCTAAGGATATGGGCTCAGTTCAGAAAACATTTTAGATTTTATAGTTTTTCTCTTTCAAGCCCTATTCCATCCAATCATTTCTTCCAACCTTCTTTGCATGATTTTTCATTTCAAGAATGATATAGACTGGGTATTAATTATTTTAAAGATATTCTCGTTGATAATTGCTTTGCATCATTTGAACAACTTTCTGAAAAGTTCAATCTACCTAATATCCATTTTTTTTAGATACTTGGAAATCAGGCATTTTCTCCCCTCTCAGATACCTAATTTTTCTGATGTATGTGATACAAACATTGTTGATGTTTTTTTTTATTTACAACCCACTCTTAAAGGTTTAATATCCATTATTTATGATAAGATGGCAGGTTTAAGATCTGCCCTTTTTGATAAAATTAAATCTGCCTGGGAACAGGATTTAAGCCTTTCATTGTCGGATGAGGTTTGGAATTTAATCCTTAAATTGGTTAATTCCACATCCCTTTGTGCCCGTCATTGTTTGTTGCATTTTAAAGTTGTGCATAGGGCTCATATGTCCAAAGCTACATTATCTCGTATTTATCCAGATGTAAATTCTCGTTGTGATAAATGTAAGAGAGATGAGGCCTCGCTTATTCATGTTTTGGGCGTGCCCTGGCCTTGAAAAATACTGGAGAGGTGTTTCCCAACCCTAGCCTTAATCCTTAATTTAAACCTTGAACCTAACCCTCTGGTTGCCCTCTTTGGTATCACTGGAGAGGATAAAGTCTGTCTGACCCCAGTTTAATCTCGGGTCTGTCTTTTGCCTCTTTTGGCCAGACGTGCGATATTACTAAGATGGAGGGATGTTGCCCCCCCCCCCCACCACTCATTCTCAGTAGTTAAGGGATATTATGTCCTGTTTAAATCTAGAAAATATATGTTATTCTTCCAGTAACTGAGACACAAGGTTTCAAAACCTATGGGGACCTTTCCTGAGCTACTTTCAGAACCTTTAGTTTTATTATAAAACTTGTCTCCCTGCACTTTATTGTATTATTCCAGGTGTAAGGCATATTTTAATTATGGAACTTCGACTTGGTGATGGGCTCAAGAGATAGGGGAGAAAATAAAAATATAATATTCAGGATAAAACTGTAAGATGTTTCACTACTTTATAGATGTACTCTACAAATTAGATAATTCTGTTGATTTCTTTATATTTGACATCTTTGTTGTGCATTTTACACATTTTCTGAATATATCTGTTTACTTATGTAAAATTTAATACAAATATTTAAAAAGAGAGAAACAAAAAGGGAAAGGGAGGCTTGAGCCAAGGACTGGCAGGTGATCGATGGAACTATGCGAGGAGGAGGAGGGAGATGATGTGTAGCTGTATCTGAGGGGGAAGTGAAGGGGTGGAGTTGGAACTTAACTATTCGCCAGGTATCCCACTGCCTCAAAAAGTGCTGCTTGACCTGTTGAGTTCCTTGTGATTTGTTCTTTGCTTTCAGATTACAGCAACTAAGACCTCTTGTATCTCCTCCAGCAACATTCAATTGGCTGTGAAGCAGTTTGCAGTTTGAGGCATGCTGCAGAAGCATATTTCTTCCTTCTCTTTCAAGAATGTAGCCAAGGTGCAGCAAGAACACATTTCAGAAAACAACATTAGACATGCCATCTGCATGTACTGTATTGGTCTACAAATACATGAACCAGCCAAAGTTAATATCAAAGCATCTCATGAAAAACCAAATACATCTGTAGCAACCTTCGAAAGTTACAGGCTGAGAACTGAAAGAGATGAAATGCTTTTGTTGTACTTTAACTATTTATTTTCTTCTCTGAAGCCAAGTCAAGTTTATTGTCATCTGATTACACAAGTACAACCTGACGAAACAGTGTTCTCCAGTCCTCGGTACAAGACATGCAGACACACCACCAGACATAACACACATGCAGACAAACAATACATATGCAGGACAAGTATTTATATGCACAGATAAATAAATAACTATTGTTTTGCAAATATGAGAGTCTCAGATGGTTAATGTGAGCAGTTCCTTTGGTCGTTCAGCATTCTCACTGCCCGTGGAAAGATGCAGTTCCTCAGTCTGGTGGTGCTGGCTCCGACACTCCGTTATCCCTTTCCCAACGGGAGCAGCTGAAAGATGCTGTGTGCAGCATGGGAGGAATCCTCAATGATTTTGCAAGCCGCCTTCAGACAACGATCCCAATGTGGGGCAGGTGGGTGTGGTGGTGGAAGGGAGAATCCAGTGATCCTCTCTGCTGCTGTTATGGTCCTGTGGATCAACCACCAATCCATTTCACTACAGCAACCATATCGCACTGTGATGCAGCCAGCCCACTATTGCCTGCACTAAAACCATGGTTCCATCAAGTGTGGATTTATGCCCAAAAGCCTTTGAGAAACTGCATGGTCAAATCATTGCTGAAGCAAAACCCATTTATCAGTTTGTCAAAATGTAAATACATCCAGCTCTTTCCCTATCTCGACATCTTTGCATGATAATGGCCAATCTTCCAACAGAAAGATGGATGGATTGGTTATGAATGGCAATGGATTGGTTACATTACTACAAAGAAATAACATGAAAAAGATGCAATTAAAGAGTACCAAAATTAGTTGTACGCAGACAAACATGCAGAGTTACCTGTTGCATTTTCTCATAGAGAACGCAACATCATTGCAGATATGAGAGTGATACGAGATACACAAGAGAACACGGTCAAAGGTAAATCTTTGCTAGATGGTCCAGAGAATTGACAACCAGATATGCAATCTGTGGTTACAGGCTGGTGGATAATTGGAAGTCAAAGAGTAGGCTCAAAGAACAGTTGATATTAACGCAGCATCTGGTCTTAAAGGGCCTGGCATAAGGCCTTCAGTCAGTTTCCAGGAGAGGTAAATCACCATATCATCCGTGGGTTGGCCATAAAGATGGCCATGACAACACAGGGTTCAGTTTAAAACTTAAAAAGTATCAGAGATGGTTTGTCACCTATTGTGAGAGGCTATTGGAATCTCTCAAATCGTAGGTTATCACAGAATAAGATATTCTGACACATTTATTATTATCAAACCCTGGGTAGCTGGCAAATATTCAACCCTCTCTATTACACTGTAGTAGGGTCAGTGGAGATACTAGTCCTCTTCCCCTCAGAGCCATGAGTATTAATACTTTCTTTCTGGTAGCTGGATATAACATCATAACCCTGGCGTCGTGTTTACCACAAGCTGAGTTTTTGTCCACAATGCCAGACTGTCTAGTTTTAGATTTGCCTTTTCCAAAGTTCTGGATAGTTTCCTGCTTTCTGCAACACATAAACATGAGTTCATTTATAATTGATCTACCCATCACTGCCCTAAATATCCACCAGAACTACGCTCACTGAGATGTCATCAATGCTTGCATCTGTTAAGATGACGGACTGGAACAGATTCAGAGAGGCAACCACCTACAACGGCCATGCAAACATCAAGGAGTACACAAGTTCAGTGACTGGCTACATTAGCAGAGGCTTCGAGGATGTCACAGAGATAAAATGCTACACAACCAGGGCTAACCAGAAACCATGGTTGGACGCAGAGGTCTGCGCACTTCTCAGAGCTCCTGATGCTGCCTTCAAGTCTGGAGACAGGAGGACACAGAAATCAACCAGAGCTGAACTCTCCCGTGCAATCCAGAAGGCAAGGGATGAATACTATTACATTCCACAGGACAACCTTGCCAGTCAAAGACAATAACACCTCTTTTCCAGACAGATTGAATATCTTCTATGCAGTTTCAACGAGAACAACAGGGTGATGCCAAAGAAATCTCAGTTTCTCCCAGTGAACGGGCTCTTTGCATAGCCGTGGCTGAGGTAAGGAGAACCCTATCAAAGATGAACCCCAAACAAGACAGCGGGACCAGACACAAACCCGGAAGGGCTCTGAAGGAATGTGCAGACCAAATGGCCGAGGTGCTTACAAACATCTTCAACATGTCACTTCAGCAATCCATTGTCCCTGCTGGTTTCCAGACAGCCACCATTATGCAGATACCCAAGAGGATAACAATTTCAGGCCTCAATGGCCACTGACCTGTGGCACTGACCTCCACCATTATGAGCATCTGGTGTTGGAATGTATGAAAATGTGCCTCTCAGAGATTGAACCCAGTTCAATTTGCCCACAGTTGGAACCATTCCACTGATGATGATACAGCCTTGACTCTCCACTCAGTCTTGTCCCACAGCCTCACATGCCAGGCTGCTGTTCATTGATTTCAGCTCCACATTTAGCATGATCACACCCCAGAGGCTGGTGGAGAAGCTGACCACACTGGGACTAAACACCCCTCTCTATATTTGGATTCTGGACTTCCAAAAGAAAGACCACAGCCTGTCCTGGTTGGCAGCAGAATGTTGAGCTCATCACACTTAGCACTGGAACACCTTAGGGCTGTGTGTTCCTTCCCCACACCCCCGCCCCCCACCCCAATTGACGATTTACTGTGATTATTATCTGAAGAGGCCTCACAAAATCAGTGAGAACTTCCTTCCACCCCACACACACCATCTTTCAGCTACTCCCGTTGGGAAAGAGAGACAGGAGTATCAGAGCCAGAACCACTAGGCCAGTGGTTCTCAACTTTTTTCTTTCCACGCACTTACCACTTTAAGTATTCCCTATGCCATAGGTGCTCTGCGATTAGCAAGAGATTGCTTTAGGTGGTATGTGCGTGGAAAGAAAAAGTTTGAAAACCATTGTTTTAATCATACCTCATTGACTCATTATGTGCACTGTTTCATAACTCCAAAAGAAATGGGCCAATGGCAATTTTTCTCAAGCAAAATATTTCAGTAACATTTGGGTCTAGAGCAGTAATTCTCAACCTTCCCTTCCCACTCACATACCACCTTAAGTAATCCCTTACTTATCACAGAATACCAATGGCATCAGGATTACTTAAAGTAGTATGTGAGTGGAAAGAAAAAGATTGAGAAACTGCTGTAGGCTAATAAATAGCTACTTCCAATGGACAGTGAGAATGTTGAACAACTGATGAACCATTAGCTCCAAAATCCCTCTTCTACTATTTATTTAACAATAATATTTATCATATATGTCAGCATTTAAGACAGGATTTGAACATTAAAAATGTCACCCAAAATTTAAGGATCATCTTATTCACACCAAGTATACAATCTGAACCTAAACATCCTATGGTTTAAAGTGTCCCCCATGATGATGGAGAACAACATTAAACACTCGCATAACTCCTACCACTAAATATTTTTCAACTGAACTTTACGTTGGGGAAGCTGAATGTCATATGAAAGCAATGTTATCGGAAAGCAATAAAAATGTATTATAAACCTGTCTAAACATACCTTAAAATAACAGTGCAGCAAATAAAGCCAACAGTCGCCATTTGCAGAAGTTGATGAACAGTAAACAATCAGCCAGGGTCCCAGGGTGCATTCTCTTTACACTGGATCAAGTTTTCACTAATGTAAAATGAGAGGAGGTACTGCCACCTTCTGCAGGGACCGCTCCCTTCGTGAGTTCCTCATCCGCTCTTCCCTTCCCATCAGCACTCCCTTGGCATCCATCCCTGTGACCTCAGGAAGTGCTCCACTCCCTCACCATCATTTGGGGCCCCAAAAAGTCCACCCAGGTGAAGCAACAGTTCACTTGTGAATATGCTATTATGAACTAACCGACCCTTGTTAGTGCTAACATGGGAACAGCAATGGAAGATTTGCCAGACAGTGGTAAATTCAAAATAATAGTCTTTATTAAACTTTTAATCATATAACAGTTCTTACTTAACTCTAAACTTAACCCCACTATGGGCAAATGTAATTGTATAAACCTGCGTGTGATCAAATTTCAAACAATTGCAGTTTAAAACTCAATTCTGAAAAATCAGTTTTAAGGTGCAGTATTTTAAAGTCTTGTTGAACTTGAAGGTCTGTTAAATTGTACTTCCAAAGTGATTACAAAGCTTCAAGTTAATTTAAATTGTTGCTTAAAGAGGTAATGAAATGTTTGTTAACATTGATTCAGTCCTTAGATGGTTCCAACTAACAAATCTTGTTGAGCTATTTTCCCAGGAAGAGATTTCATCTTAAACTCACACACTGGTGATCTTCAACTCCCCCTTAGCTTCTTAAGAGTTCTGGAGTTTCTTTCCACGATGAGGCTGCATCCTTTATTTTCAAAAGAGCAGTCAAGAAGTGGTCTCCCTTTCGAAATCCACTTATTTCTGTAGACCCCTTTTGATAGGAGTCACATAACAGCACTTATTCTGGTTACTGTAATTCAACCTGTTTCATAAAGGTCTAACACCGGTGTGTTCCACAGGGACTCTCCTTCTCCTATTCTGGCTACTGTAATTCAACCCTTTGCTTTACAAGAATCTAACACTGGTGTTCTGGCTACTGCAATATAGAACAGACCAGTATCTCCCCCTCTTTCTAGAGATGACTGTTTTACTCCTGTGTGTGTCACAGGGTCTTGACTTCAGAACTTCTGCCATCTTCTGATTGAGGTAATTTCCAATTCTTTGAAATCACGTGACCAATTACTGGAATCTTTAATAGCTGTTAGCAACAGTTTCTTGGAAATCATGTGATCTTCATACTTCTGGCCTGTGAATGTCACCACTCTGAAAGATGACATTGATTCTGAATGTATTGGATGGGTTTGTGTGTAACCCTGTTCTAAACCCACTACATTACATTACTTACTTATATTTATAAGAAATATAGCTTAAACTTAACCTAGTATTAATATTAGCATAGATCCATTACAATGCAGGGGTGATCTACTGACTCCCATTGTGCTCCCATTGTGGTCTCCTCTACATCGAAGAGACTGGAAGCAGACAGGGAGATTGCTTTGTTGAGCATCTTGGCTTTGACTACTGCAACAGCAGAGATCTCCAGTGGCCACCCATTTCAATTCTCCATCCCATTCCCAACATATCTGTCCATGATCTCATGCACTCCCAGAATGAGTCCACCTGCAAATTGGAGAAACAACAGCTAATATTCCATCTGAGCATCCTTCAACCAAATGACATTAATATCAATTTCTTGGTTCCCCCTCACCCCGTCGTTCCCCATGTCTCCTTTCTTCTTGCTCTGTTTTTTCTTTCCTCCTTTCCCCTTGCTCTGCTTTAACAGAGCCAAAAACAATTCCCCCTCCTGCAGTCAATTCTCACCTTCCCACTCTCCTGTGTTCCATTCCTATCCAATTAGCACTTTTTGCCTGTTGGTTTGTACTTCTCCCCCTGCCCATTCTTCCCTTCTCCCCAGCCTTTTAATTCAGGCACCTGACTGGTTTTTACTCATCCTTGGAGAAGGGCTTAGGCCTGAAACATTATTTAGACATCTTTACCTCCTATGGACACTGCAAAACCTGCTGAGTTCCTCCAGCGCTTCTGTGCTTGTAACTACAATCACAGCATCGGCAGACTTTCGTGTTTCACTCCTTGATTTTAATATCGCACTGTAGCAGCCAATGCTTTCAAAAATGTAATTATTTTGGTCCTGAATAGTCACTTAATTCCTTCTCCAACTTTTGGACCTCAATTTATCATTCCTTTGAGCAGAGAATTGCAGATGTTGGAAATCCAAAACAAAATCAAAATGCCTATAAACCTCAGCATCTATGGAGAAAGGAAGATAATTAATAGTCCAGGTTGAAGACCCATTGTTAGAATTGGGGGAACTGAGAAAACAAGTATGTTTTTTAACTTGCTTATGGGGGATATAGGGGGAACTGACTCAGTTTTGCTGTCCGTGAGTGATGCTTGAATTGTGAGTGCATTGCCCACTTTCTGTTTTCTCTCTTAGTCTTTCTCCCTCTTTGCAATATTACAAAGTTATTCTTAATTGTTAATGAACTTGCATTTTATATTTAGTTGATCCTGGCTGCTACCTCTTCTCTTTAGAATGCACCTTTCTTTTAATTGTAACTGTACAATTAAGTTGAATAAACCTTGGAAAGCAGCTAACAAGTTGTTTTCATTCTCACAACAATTTACTCAACTTAATTGTCAAGCATGGAGATGGCATGGAGGCCCAAGTACTTAGACATTGACCTCAGCTCACCAACAGTTGCCAAGCAGTGGCAATACTGGCACATTATGGGGACAAGATACCAAACAAGTACAGAACACTGCTAGGCTGTGTAAGTTGCAACGTATTCAAATACATAGAAAGATGTGAAAATTGTGACTATGTGAATGAGGTTTTTGCCAGACATTTACTGGCTACCAGGTGGCAGAAGCCAGGAGAATCATTAGATGATTTCTTCAGGGAGTTAGAAAATCTGTAATTTTCGAGATCATAGCAGTGTGGAAATGAGGGAATGTTCATCACTGGCATTGCCTCACCTGCAATATGCCAGTGTCTCTTAGAAAACAAAATACTGGACTTACAGACTGCTTATAACCAAGCTACTGCTCTAAACGTAGCTCAATGCAATACTGATGCTTTGTGACATATTTTATTTTATTATCTATTGTATTGTTCTTGGATTTCAATGCAGCATTTGTTCTAAAATGTGAGCTTTTGAACTAATCAATTAAAGAGTGATCATGGGCTGTCTCATTTAGAAGCACTTTCCAATTGAACATAAAACACAATGTCCAAAAATACATTAAAAAAAATTACAGGAATAAAAAAATATCAGAGAGAATATCAGATCTGAGTGAATCATATAATATTGACACAAGGTTAATGTAAAGTAAAAATATTCTTTGATTGTGTAACTACCTCCTTGAATCATTTCACTCACTCAGAACTAAAAGCAATACAAAATTTTGATCTACCACCCTACATGAATTGATCGCATTAGCTTTGATGAAATGCATATTCTCATATGACTCAAGTGAACTATTCTGACTATCAAAGCATTGCTTGTTTCCATTTTAAAACATGAAGTGAGACATTTAGAGCATATTTTCACTCTACTTCAGACTTACAGTCATGAATCCTTGAGCTGATCTCTCTCAAGCTCTTAACATACACTCATAAATACGGGATAGATCCTCTGATTCTCCATCTGGAACATGTGGAACATTTCTGCACAAGGCTAAAAAAATTAATTAAAACTTTTGCAAGGAACCATTCCTTCTGCAACCAGAAAAGTAATTCTCAAGAATTCTGCTGTTAGCTGGATATGGTTTTACTTTTATGATGGGATGAAAGGCAATTGTCAAAATGATGAAATCTACAATATAATCAGGCAACATCCTCCAAGGCACTGTTTTGGCTTGAATTTTCAAAACGACCAGAGGTATCATAGATTATCTGAGCATGTTGTAAACACCATATATGACATGAGATATTTTACATTCATTGTTAATAAAAGCAATACAAAATGGGGTTGCAACTTTTTCGTAAAAGCGCACAAAATTAGCCGGTCTCGCAGCACCAATAGGAGGTAAAAATATTTATTACCTTTCTGTACCAGAGTTCCATCTTCTGAGTTCTTCTGGCAGTTTGCTATGATACATATTCTTAGAGGTTTTGTATGGATTTTGTAACTCATGAGTTCAAATTAGCCGTGGGGTCTTGATTTAATGAGCATCAAAATGATAACAAAGGTAATGAACTTAATAATTGCTTTCCTATCTTTAACTCATTTGTCACGCGAAATGTATTTCCAGTGGTTTTGCTCATGTAACCTTCGAGAATATTCTATAACAGGATGAAAAAAAAATGTAACTCTTCCCTTAACATAGAGTGCTAAATTGAAGCTATATTTAATTTGGTTTGTCCACAAGTACTGGAAAGTCTGTATTTGTTGAATGAAAAATTAAATGAGGCTGATAAAAATTGGTCTGTAGACTTCAGAAGATACCTATGTATTCCTCCCTGTTTATAAATGAAAAAACTGGGTGGTCCTTCACATTTTGGCTGTTTTGCAGGAAATAGCTGAGGAATCAAACGTAAAAAGTTGGAAAATATTTTCAATGTCAATCTGTCACCTCTGAGTTGGATATTGTAGGTTTACTTAATCTGGTGAAGCAGTAGGTCATGCTGTTAGAGTGCTTTATGTGAATGAGAGAAAAACTGAAATTTTATCTGTTCTTTCATTGTATTTTTCTGTTGTCCCAGGTCATGTGCATCTTTCAACCATTCTCACAAGAACAAACTGTTCAATTATTAGTGTATGTGGGTCTTTAATGTGCTAATTACCCATATTTACCAGACTGCACTATTTGACACACTTCAATAATACTTGGACAATAAGCAAACAGCTAGAGGAACTCATTAGGCAGGTAGCATCTGTGGAGCAAGAGGGGCAGTCAATATTTTGATCAAGACCTTACATCAAGACCAAGAATGCAAAGGGGAGCTAGTCAGTATGAAGAAGTGAGAGGGAGACTTCCACCTTTTCTTGGATCCTCATTTCCTTTTCCTTTAGATGAATTTATTCATAATCCAGTTGTTAGAAACACTCTAAGGATATGGGCTCAGTTCAGAAAACATTTTAGATTTTATAGTTTTTCTCTTTCAAGCCCTATTCCATCCAATCATTTCTTCCAACCTTCTTTGCATGATTTTTCATTTCAAGAATGATATAGACTGGGTATTAATTATTTTAAAGATATTCTCGTTGATAATTGCTTTGCATCATTTGAACAACTTTCTGAAAAGTTCAATCTACCTAATATCCATTTTTTTTAGATACTTGGAAATCAGGCATTTTCTCCCCTCTCAGATACCTAATTTTTCTGATGTATGTGATACAAACATTGTTGATGTTTTTTTTTATTTACAACCCACTCTTAAAGGTTTAATATCCATTATTTATGATAAGATGGCAGGTTTAAGATCTGCCCTTTTTGATAAAATTAAATCTGCCTGGGAACAGGATTTAAGCCTTTCATTGTCGGATGAGGTTTGGAATTTAATCCTTAAATTGGTTAATTCCACATCCCTTTGTGCCCGTCATTGTTTGTTGCATTTTAAAGTTGTGCATAGGGCTCATATGTCCAAAGCTACATTATCTCGTATTTATCCAGATGTAAATTCTCGTTGTGATAAATGTAAGAGAGATGAGGCCTCGCTTATTCATGTTTTGGGCGTGCCCTGGCCTTGAAAAATACTGGAGAGGTGTTTCCCAACCCTAGCCTTAATCCTTAATTTAAACCTTGAACCTAACCCTCTGGTTGCCCTCTTTGGTATCACTGGAGAGGATAAAGTCTGTCTGACCCCAGTTTAATCTCGGGTCTGTCTTTTGCCTCTTTTGGCCAGACGTGCGATATTACTAAGATGGAGGGATGTTGCCCCCCCCCCCCACCACTCATTCTCAGTAGTTAAGGGATATTATGTCCTGTTTAAATCTAGAAAATATATGTTATTCTTCCAGTAACTGAGACACAAGGTTTCAAAACCTATGGGGACCTTTCCTGAGCTACTTTCAGAACCTTTAGTTTTATTATAAAACTTGTCTCCCTGCACTTTATTGTATTATTCCAGGTGTAAGGCATATTTTAATTATGGAACTTCGACTTGGTGATGGGCTCAAGAGATAGGGGAGAAAATAAAAATATAATATTCAGGATAAAACTGTAAGATGTTTCACTACTTTATAGATGTACTCTACAAATTAGATAATTCTGTTGATTTCTTTATATTTGACATCTTTGTTGTGCATTTTACACATTTTCTGAATATATCTGTTTACTTATGTAAAATTTAATACAAATATTTAAAAAGAGAGAAACAAAAAGGGAAAGGGAGGCTTGAGCCAAGGACTGGCAGGTGATCGATGGAACTATGCGAGGAGGAGGAGGGAGATGATGTGTAGCTGTATCTGAGGGGGAAGTGAAGGGGTGGAGTTGGAACTTAACTATTCGCCAGGTATCCCACTGCCTCAAAAAGTGCTGCTTGACCTGTTGAGTTCCTTGTGATTTGTTCTTTGCTTTCAGATTACAGCAACTAAGACCTCTTGTATCTCCTCCAGCAACATTCAATTGGCTGTGAAGCAGTTTGCAGTTTGAGGCATGCTGCAGAAGCATATTTCTTCCTTCTCTTTCAAGAATGTAGCCAAGGTGCAGCAAGAACACATTTCAGAAAACAACATTAGACATGCCATCTGCATGTACTGTATTGGTCTACAAATACATGAACCAGCCAAAGTTAATATCAAAGCATCTCATGAAAAACCAAATACATCTGTAGCAACCTTCGAAAGTTACAGGCTGAGAACTGAAAGAGATGAAATGCTTTTGTTGTACTTTAACTATTTATTTTCTTCTCTGAAGCCAAGTCAAGTTTATTGTCATCTGATTACACAAGTACAACCTGACGAAACAGTGTTCTCCAGTCCTCGGTACAAGACATGCAGACACACCACCAGACATAACACACATGCAGACAAACAATACATATGCAGGACAAGTATTTATATGCACAGATAAATAAATAACTATTGTTTTGCAAATATGAGAGTCTCAGATGGTTAATGTGAGCAGTTCCTTTGGTCGTTCAGCATTCTCACTGCCCGTGGAAAGATGCAGTTCCTCAGTCTGGTGGTGCTGGCTCCGACACTCCGTTATCCCTTTCCCAACGGGAGCAGCTGAAAGATGCTGTGTGCAGCATGGGAGGAATCCTCAATGATTTTGCAAGCCGCCTTCAGACAACGATCCCAATGTGGGGCAGGTGGGTGTGGTGGTGGAAGGGAGAATCCAGTGATCCTCTCTGCTGCTGTTATGGTCCTGTGGATCAACCACCAATCCATTTCACTACAGCAACCATATCGCACTGTGATGCAGCCAGCCCACTATTGCCTGCACTAAAACCATGGTTCCATCAAGTGTGGATTTATGCCCAAAAGCCTTTGAGAAACTGCATGGTCAAATCATTGCTGAAGCAAAACCCATTTATCAGTTTGTCAAAATGTAAATACATCCAGCTCTTTCCCTATCTCGACATCTTTGCATGATAATGGCCAATCTTCCAACAGAAAGATGGATGGATTGGTTATGAATGGCAATGGATTGGTTACATTACTACAAAGAAATAACATGAAAAAGATGCAATTAAAGAGTACCAAAATTAGTTGTACGCAGACAAACATGCAGAGTTACCTGTTGCATTTTCTCATAGAGAACGCAACATCATTGCAGATATGAGAGTGATACGAGATACACAAGAGAACACGGTCAAAGGTAAATCTTTGCTAGATGGTCCAGAGAATTGACAACCAGATATGCAATCTGTGGTTACAGGCTGGTGGATAATTGGAAGTCAAAGAGTAGGCTCAAAGAACAGTTGATATTAACGCAGCATCTGGTCTTAAAGGGCCTGGCATAAGGCCTTCAGTCAGTTTCCAGGAGAGGTAAATCACCATATCATCCGTGGGTTGGCCATAAAGATGGCCATGACAACACAGGGTTCAGTTTAAAACTTAAAAAGTATCAGAGATGGTTTGTCACCTATTGTGAGAGGCTATTGGAATCTCTCAAATCGTAGGTTATCACAGAATAAGATATTCTGACACATTTATTATTATCAAACCCTGGGTAGCTGGCAAATATTCAACCCTCTCTATTACACTGTAGTAGGGTCAGTGGAGATACTAGTCCTCTTCCCCTCAGAGCCATGAGTATTAATACTTTCTTTCTGGTAGCTGGATATAACATCATAACCCTGGCGTCGTGTTTACCACAAGCTGAGTTTTTGTCCACAATGCCAGACTGTCTAGTTTTAGATTTGCCTTTTCCAAAGTTCTGGATAGTTTCCTGCTTTCTGCAACACATAAACATGAGTTCATTTATAATTGATCTACCCATCACTGCCCTAAATATCCACCAGAACTACGCTCACTGAGATGTCATCAATGCTTGCATCTGTTAAGATGACGGACTGGAACAGATTCAGAGAGGCAACCACCTACAACGGCCATGCAAACATCAAGGAGTACACAAGTTCAGTGACTGGCTACATTAGCAGAGGCTTCGAGGATGTCACAGAGATAAAATGCTACACAACCAGGGCTAACCAGAAACCATGGTTGGACGCAGAGGTCTGCGCACTTCTCAGAGCTCCTGATGCTGCCTTCAAGTCTGGAGACAGGAGGACACAGAAATCAACCAGAGCTGAACTCTCCCGTGCAATCCAGAAGGCAAGGGATGAATACTATTACATTCCACAGGACAACCTTGCCAGTCAAAGACAATAACACCTCTTTTCCAGACAGATTGAATATCTTCTATGCAGTTTCAACGAGAACAACAGGGTGATGCCAAAGAAATCTCAGTTTCTCCCAGTGAACGGGCTCTTTGCATAGCCGTGGCTGAGGTAAGGAGAACCCTATCAAAGATGAACCCCAAACAAGACAGCGGGACCAGACACAAACCCGGAAGGGCTCTGAAGGAATGTGCAGACCAAATGGCCGAGGTGCTTACAAACATCTTCAACATGTCACTTCAGCAATCCATTGTCCCTGCTGGTTTCCAGACAGCCACCATTATGCAGATACCCAAGAGGATAACAATTTCAGGCCTCAATGGCCACTGACCTGTGGCACTGACCTCCACCATTATGAGCATCTGGTGTTGGAATGTATGAAAATGTGCCTCTCAGAGATTGAACCCAGTTCAATTTGCCCACAGTTGGAACCATTCCACTGATGATGATACAGCCTTGACTCTCCACTCAGTCTTGTCCCACAGCCTCACATGCCAGGCTGCTGTTCATTGATTTCAGCTCCACATTTAGCATGATCACACCCCAGAGGCTGGTGGAGAAGCTGACCACACTGGGACTAAACACCCCTCTCTATATTTGGATTCTGGACTTCCAAAAGAAAGACCACAGCCTGTCCTGGTTGGCAGCAGAATGTTGAGCTCATCACACTTAGCACTGGAACACCTTAGGGCTGTGTGTTCCTTCCCCACACCCCCGCCCCCCACCCCAATTGACGATTTACTGTGATTATTATCTGAAGAGGCCTCACAAAATCAGTGAGAACTTCCTTCCACCCCACACACACCATCTTTCAGCTACTCCCGTTGGGAAAGAGAGACAGGAGTATCAGAGCCAGAACCACTAGGCCAGTGGTTCTCAACTTTTTTCTTTCCACGCACTTACCACTTTAAGTATTCCCTATGCCATAGGTGCTCTGCGATTAGCAAGAGATTGCTTTAGGTGGTATGTGCGTGGAAAGAAAAAGTTTGAAAACCATTGTTTTAATCATACCTCATTGACTCATTATGTGCACTGTTTCATAACTCCAAAAGAAATGGGCCAATGGCAATTTTTCTCAAGCAAAATATTTCAGTAACATTTGGGTCTAGAGCAGTAATTCTCAACCTTCCCTTCCCACTCACATACCACCTTAAGTAATCCCTTACTTATCACAGAATACCAATGGCATCAGGATTACTTAAAGTAGTATGTGAGTGGAAAGAAAAAGATTGAGAAACTGCTGTAGGCTAATAAATAGCTACTTCCAATGGACAGTGAGAATGTTGAACAACTGATGAACCATTAGCTCCAAAATCCCTCTTCTACTATTTATTTAACAATAATATTTATCATATATGTCAGCATTTAAGACAGGATTTGAACATTAAAAATGTCACCCAAAATTTAAGGATCATCTTATTCACACCAAGTATACAATCTGAACCTAAACATCCTATGGTTTAAAGTGTCCCCCATGATGATGGAGAACAACATTAAACACTCGCATAACTCCTACCACTAAATATTTTTCAACTGAACTTTACGTTGGGGAAGCTGAATGTCATATGAAAGCAATGTTATCGGAAAGCAATAAAAATGTATTATAAACCTGTCTAAACATACCTTAAAATAACAGTGCAGCAAATAAAGCCAACAGTCGCCATTTGCAGAAGTTGATGAACAGTAAACAATCAGCCAGGGTCCCAGGGTGCATTCTCTTTACACTGGATCAAGTTTTCACTAATGTAAAATGAGAGGAGGTACTGCCACCTTCTGCAGGGACCGCTCCCTTCGTGAGTTCCTCATCCGCTCTTCCCTTCCCATCAGCACTCCCTTGGCATCCATCCCTGTGACCTCAGGAAGTGCTCCACTCCCTCACCATCATTTGGGGCCCCAAAAAGTCCACCCAGGTGAAGCAACAGTTCACTTGTGAATATGCTATTATGAACTAACCGACCCTTGTTAGTGCTAACATGGGAACAGCAATGGAAGATTTGCCAGACAGTGGTAAATTCAAAATAATAGTCTTTATTAAACTTTTAATCATATAACAGTTCTTACTTAACTCTAAACTTAACCCCACTATGGGCAAATGTAATTGTATAAACCTGCGTGTGATCAAATTTCAAACAATTGCAGTTTAAAACTCAATTCTGAAAAATCAGTTTTAAGGTGCAGTATTTTAAAGTCTTGTTGAACTTGAAGGTCTGTTAAATTGTACTTCCAAAGTGATTACAAAGCTTCAAGTTAATTTAAATTGTTGCTTAAAGAGGTAATGAAATGTTTGTTAACATTGATTCAGTCCTTAGATGGTTCCAACTAACAAATCTTGTTGAGCTATTTTCCCAGGAAGAGATTTCATCTTAAACTCACACACTGGTGATCTTCAACTCCCCCTTAGCTTCTTAAGAGTTCTGGAGTTTCTTTCCACGATGAGGCTGCATCCTTTATTTTCAAAAGAGCAGTCAAGAAGTGGTCTCCCTTTCGAAATCCACTTATTTCTGTAGACCCCTTTTGATAGGAGTCACATAACAGCACTTATTCTGGTTACTGTAATTCAACCTGTTTCATAAAGGTCTAACACCGGTGTGTTCCACAGGGACTCTCCTTCTCCTATTCTGGCTACTGTAATTCAACCCTTTGCTTTACAAGAATCTAACACTGGTGTTCTGGCTACTGCAATATAGAACAGACCAGTATCTCCCCCTCTTTCTAGAGATGACTGTTTTACTCCTGTGTGTGTCACAGGGTCTTGACTTCAGAACTTCTGCCATCTTCTGATTGAGGTAATTTCCAATTCTTTGAAATCACGTGACCAATTACTGGAATCTTTAATAGCTGTTAGCAACAGTTTCTTGGAAATCATGTGATCTTCATACTTCTGGCCTGTGAATGTCACCACTCTGAAAGATGACATTGATTCTGAATGTATTGGATGGGTTTGTGTGTAACCCTGTTCTAAACCCACTACATTACATTACTTACTTATATTTATAAGAAATATAGCTTAAACTTAACCTAGTATTAATATTAGCATAGATCCATTACAATGCAGGGGTGATCTACTGACTCCCATTGTGCTCCCATTGTGGTCTCCTCTACATCGAAGAGACTGGAAGCAGACAGGGAGATTGCTTTGTTGAGCATCTTGGCTTTGACTACTGCAACAGCAGAGATCTCCAGTGGCCACCCATTTCAATTCTCCATCCCATTCCCAACATATCTGTCCATGATCTCATGCACTCCCAGAATGAGTCCACCTGCAAATTGGAGAAACAACAGCTAATATTCCATCTGAGCATCCTTCAACCAAATGACATTAATATCAATTTCTTGGTTCCCCCTCACCCCGTCGTTCCCCATGTCTCCTTTCTTCTTGCTCTGTTTTTTCTTTCCTCCTTTCCCCTTGCTCTGCTTTAACAGAGCCAAAAACAATTCCCCCTCCTGCAGTCAATTCTCACCTTCCCACTCTCCTGTGTTCCATTCCTATCCAATTAGCACTTTTTGCCTGTTGGTTTGTACTTCTCCCCCTGCCCATTCTTCCCTTCTCCCCAGCCTTTTAATTCAGGCACCTGACTGGTTTTTACTCATCCTTGGAGAAGGGCTTAGGCCTGAAACATTATTTAGACATCTTTACCTCCTATGGACACTGCAAAACCTGCTGAGTTCCTCCAGCGCTTCTGTGCTTGTAACTACAATCACAGCATCGGCAGACTTTCGTGTTTCACTCCTTGATTTTAATATCGCACTGTAGCAGCCAATGCTTTCAAAAATGTAATTATTTTGGTCCTGAATAGTCACTTAATTCCTTCTCCAACTTTTGGACCTCAATTTATCATTCCTTTGAGCAGAGAATTGCAGATGTTGGAAATCCAAAACAAAATCAAAATGCCTATAAACCTCAGCATCTATGGAGAAAGGAAGATAATTAATAGTCCAGGTTGAAGACCCATTGTTAGAATTGGGGGAACTGAGAAAACAAGTATGTTTTTTAACTTGCTTATGGGGGATATAGGGGGAACTGACTCAGTTTTGCTGTCCGTGAGTGATGCTTGAATTGTGAGTGCATTGCCCACTTTCTGTTTTCTCTCTTAGTCTTTCTCCCTCTTTGCAATATTACAAAGTTATTCTTAATTGTTAATGAACTTGCATTTTATATTTAGTTGATCCTGGCTGCTACCTCTTCTCTTTAGAATGCACCTTTCTTTTAATTGTAACTGTACAATTAAGTTGAATAAACCTTGGAAAGCAGCTAACAAGTTGTTTTCATTCTCACAACAATTTACTCAACTTAATTGTCAAGCATGGAGATGGCATGGAGGCCCAAGTACTTAGACATTGACCTCAGCTCACCAACAGTTGCCAAGCAGTGGCAATACTGGCACATTATGGGGACAAGATACCAAACAAGTACAGAACACTGCTAGGCTGTGTAAGTTGCAACGTATTCAAATACATAGAAAGATGTGAAAATTGTGACTATGTGAATGAGGTTTTTGCCAGACATTTACTGGCTACCAGGTGGCAGAAGCCAGGAGAATCATTAGATGATTTCTTCAGGGAGTTAGAAAATCTGTAATTTTCGAGATCATAGCAGTGTGGAAATGAGGGAATGTTCATCACTGGCATTGCCTCACCTGCAATATGCCAGTGTCTCTTAGAAAACAAAATACTGGACTTACAGACTGCTTATAACCAAGCTACTGCTCTAAACGTAGCTCAATGCAATACTGATGCTTTTGGTACCCCAGCAGCCCATACATCTGCAGTAGTGAACCCCAAACCATCACAGGTACCATAGGTATATGACAAGGATTCTTTAGCAGGGCTGCCTCATAACCTTCCATTTGCTCTTGAGAAACCAGCTGTGGCTGGCATTTATAATACAAAATGGAAACGTTTCTTCTGTGGTTTCTCTTACCATTCATGGGATTATTGTCCAGCATGTGGGGCTACTTGTTATAAATGTGCCAAAAAGGGACATGCTCGGGTGTGCAAATCCAAGCCTCACCAAGCTCAGTGGTAACAGTGATCAATTCTCAGTACTGGCTAGACTTACTAATGTGCACAAGGCCTTGCTCAAGCTGCAACCTTTGTGAATGGTAAAAGATTAAGTGCTCTGTTGGACTCATGCAGCCCTGACAGTAACAGGAACTAAAGCTGAAAGTTCTCCCATCCAGTAAAGACATGGACTCAGAAAACTTTAAACATTAGCTCTCAAGGACAAGTTGCTGTTGACCTAACTCTTTGTCTTAATAGTCAGTCCAATGCTGCCACACAACTTGCTGTACTGAAGAACCTATGTTCTGACTTAATACTTGGCCAGGATTTCCAGCGTCAGCATCTGAGCGAAAAATTTAAATAAGGAGGACCCTTGTCTGAGTTAACTGTGAACGGTGTTGATTATTAAAGCAGCAAAAATAGAAGAGCCATCCTTTTTTCCAAACTTTTCACCAAGCTGTAAACCAATTGCTGCCAAATCAAGACACTTTAGCAAAGATGATCAAGACTTCATTGCAGAGGAAATTTGCCAATTACTTTCAGAAGGTATAATTGAGACATGCACATCACCATGGCGAGTCCAAGTGGTGGTGGTGAAGGATCCTACCCACCAACACAAGAAGGGAATGTGTGTGGATTATTCACAATCCATCAATACACAAAATTGGATGCTTACCCCTTGCCAAGAATTGATGAAACCGTGAACGAACTTGCAAAATATAGTGTGCTCTCTACCTTTGACCTGAAAAGTGCTGACCACTGAAGGAGTCAGATAAGAAATATACAACTTTTGAAGCCAATGGACGTTTATACTAATTTTTTAGGATTCCATTTAGAGTCAGAAATGAGGTAGCCATCTTCCAGCGAGCTATGGACGAGTTAGTTAGAGAAGAAAAATTGCAAGGTGCCTTCCCTTACCCTGATAATATCACATACACAAGAGGGACATGATCAAAATATAAAGAAATTCCTGAAGATCATCAGTCAGAGGCACCTGACGCTTAATGATTCAAAGACTGTGGAGTCTGTGGATTCCATTAATGTCCTTGGACACTGTATGGGGGAAGGGATCATTGAGTCTGATCCTGAGAGACGACACTCACTGCAAGAGCCTCCTCCATCAGAAAACTTTCAATCCTTAAAAAGGGTATGTGAGATGTTTGCTTATGACACCAAATAGATTCATGGGTTTTCTGACAAGATACAGAGAAGTTTCCAATGGAGGAAAGGCCCTGAACACCTTTAAATTACTAAAGAGCGAGTTGGAGGAAGCCACCCTGCACTCGGTGGATGAAAACCTATCCTTTGAGGTATCTGATGTGGCTATTTTTGCTGTCCTTAACCAAGGAGGACGGCCCTGTTGCAGTCATTTCAAAGACGCTACAAGGAACTGAACTGCACTTCTACATTGTAGAGAAAGAAGTGACTGCCATCGTTGAGGCAGTACATAAATGAAGCCATTACATGGCACAGCACCACTTTAGCTTGGTGACTGATCAGAGGTCAGTGGCCTCTATGTTAGACAGTAAAAAGTGTACAAAGATAAAGAATGCAAAGATTCAAGAATGGAACTTGCAGCATTTAGTTACACAATAAAGTACCGTCCTGGGAAAGAGAATATGGTACCTAATGCATTTAGTCAGTCGTACACTTGTTTAGCCTTTACTACCTCCACACTCACTCACATTCACAACCGACTTTGTTATCTAGGAATAACTTGGCTGTTGCATTTTGTTAGAGCAAAGAATCTCCCCTTTTCTACAGAAAATGTCAAGAAGATGTGCTTCATTCAGGGTTTGTGCTGAACTAAAGCCTCAGTGGAATGGCTTTGTATTGATTTCAAGGGACCTTTACCTACAGCTTTGCATATCCCACATCTACTTACAGTTGATGATGAATACTTGTGTTTCCCCTTTGCCTTTCCATGTCTCAATATGCAGACTACAACAGTGATCAGATGCCTGGATCTGCTATTTAGCCTATGCAGAATGCCAAATTACATACACTCTGATTGAGGCATCACCTTCGTGTCTAATGATCCGAAAGATTATCTCTCCCAGAAGGGGGTTGCCCAAGTCATACCACCCAATTGGTAATGGACAAGTAGAGAGGTTCAACGGCATCATATGGAAGGCAGTCCATTCGGCCCTCAGATTATGTAATCTGCCCAAGAAGCACTGGGAATTGGTGCTTCCTGAGGTACCACACTCTCAAAGATCACTGTTAGGCACAGCAACAAATGCTACACCCCATGAACATTTTGTTTTGCATTCCAACACTGCTCATCCCATGGAAATTTACTGCCCTCCTGGCTAATCACCCCATGCCCCATACTAAGAAGGTTTGTGAAGAGTTACAAGAATTAACCACTTGTAGATCAAGTTGAACTCCTTGTCAGTAATCTAACATATGCAAACATCAGGACCCAGATGGACTGGAGTCTATTGTACCTGTTCTTGACTTGGCACTTTGTCCAGAAGCCCAGGCAATCCCCACATCTCCTATTGTGGAACAAGGTAAAAGAAATCTGGTGGTAGCAATACTGAAGGAGGAGAAAGATGTAACATGCCATAGAGTCACATAGAAGATGATGAAATAGTAATTCCACAAGAACTAAGGAGATCAGCTCATGTACCAAAACCTCCTAATTGATATGGATGGGAGTAGTCCCGTAAAGCATATAAATGATACTGCTAGTCATTTTTTTAAGGAGGGAAGAATGTAATATTACAAAGTAATTGTTAACGAGCTTGCATTTCATCTTTAGTTGACCCTGGCTGTGCTGCTCCCCTTTGGGATTTAGAATATGGCTTTACTTTTAATTCTAACTATCACTGTACAATTGAGTAAAGCTTGGAAAGCAGCCACCATTTTTTTTCCCCCATTCTCACAACACTCTCCCTCTCCCTTTCCCTCTTTCTCACTCCAAATTATTAATAGTGTGCTCAAAAAATGAAAACAATATACACATAAAGCTGTAAACAGTAAGCTCAGATCAGCATAACTGCAGTTAGCCTGATTGAACCTTTCTGAAAATAAAGTTTACATTGCTGTTCATTTTGTTTGTGGTTCTGTGCCAAGCTAATAATTAAAATTCTTTCATATAGAAGCGCAGCTCTTGTACAATTAATTAGATCCTCTGCAAGTTGAAAGGGCTTTTTATCATTGGTATCAAATTTTAAATACTTTATGATAGATAAGTAAACTTTGAAATTTAAAAGGACACTTTAGCCTTCTTGTCATAGTTAATAAATTAATGTGAAGCCAAATTTTAGGAAAAAGAAAGCTTGTTGGCTGCATCAGTTTTAGTTGTATACTAATGACAGTAATATATCGTAGGATAAAACAGACAATTCAAAGAAATCTCAGTTTTCACGTTATTATGAGGAAATCACATTAAAACCACAAACGTGCAGAGCAGTGCATAATCTCCATTGAAATGACATTTTGGCCCAGTGCACGTATTGACAGAACAAAATATTATCTTTAAATTACTGCCAAAGGAGTGTTGATGCCCATTAAAGCTGAAAGAAATTTTTCTAAGTATGGACCTGTCTCCAACCTTACTGATCAATGCAGCTTGATCTTCTGAGCACTCTCAGCACTTTCTGCTTTTATTTGAATTTACAAACTCATTATTTTAAAGAATAATTAATTCTTGCAGCAATTATTAGAATGGGACACTTGAGCTCAGACTGTATGGCATACAGTGTCTCATTCCGCTAAACTGAGATAGTGACATTTCAGAAACTGTTAATGACCAAAATGTGCGAAAATTCAGACAGTAAATAAAAGTTAGGTAAGCAGTGGTAAACAAAGATGGCGCAAAGATTGGAGCTGCAGTGGAAAGGGAGGAAGGCTTTCCAAGCTTTCCTGCTGGAAAAGTGGACTGCAAAATAGCAGATGGAATTTAATGTAGACAAGTGTGAGGTGTTGCATTTTGGAAGGACTAACCAAGGTAGGACATGTATGGGATATGGCACGAGGAGTGCAGTAGAACAAAGGGATCTAGGAATACAGGTATAATTCCATAAAAGTGATGTCACAGGTAAATAGGGATGTAAAGAGAGTTTTTGGTACATTGACCTTCATAAACCAAAGTTTTAAGTAGAGGAGTTAAAATGTTAATGGTAAAGTTCAAAAGACATTGGTGAGAACAAAATTGGAGTATTGTGTATAGTTTTGGTCACCTAACCCATAAAATTGAAAGAGTGCAGAGGATCAGCACGGTTGGGGTGGCGCGATCGGATTGGGGTTCAAATCCCGTGCAGTCTGTAAGGAGTTAGTAAGTTCTCCTCAGGTCTGCGTGGGTTTTCCCAAGGGGCTCCAGTTTCTTCCCACTGTTCAAAACGTACCAGAGTCTTGGTTAATTGGGTGTGAATTGGGCAGCATGGACCCATGGGCTGAAATGGCCTGTAACCGTGCTGTAGATCCAAATTAAAATAAAGATTTATTAGAATGTTGCTGGGACTTGAGGAACTGAGTTACAGGGAAAGGTTAAACAAGATAGGACTTTAATCCCTGGAGCATTGAAGAATGAGGAGATTTTTGATAGAGGAATATAAAATTATGATGGGTATAGATAGAGTTATTGCAAGTAGACTGTTTCCACTGAGGTTGGTGAGATACAAACCAGAGGACATGGGTTAAGAATGAAAGGGGAAAGGTTTGGGAGGGAACATTAGGGTTAACTTCTTCACACAGAGAGTAGTGGGAGTGTGCAATGAGCTGCCAGCTGATGTAGTGAATGAGGGCTCAATTTTAAATGTTAAGACAAATTTGTAAAGGTACATGAATGGGAGCGGTATGGAGGACTATGGATTTGGTGCAGGACAGGGGATGAGGCAGAATAATCATTCTCCACAGCGTTAAAGAGCTGAAGGGCCTGTTTTGTGTGATGTAAAGTTCTATGTTCTATGATATAACACTTCTGTTTTCTCAGGATCAGCAAGCAATCCTATTTTGTGGGAGGTTCCACATTGGAAATAGTGGGGTCACTGTTCAAAAGCTGAAAAAGATTTTAAAAAAATCTAAAATAAATGAACTATTAAACCAAATATATTAATTGATTGAATTATCTTTCTAAACTAGGTGAATAGGGGAAGGAAATTCAGAATGCAATTTTGTACTCTTGGTCCATTCATTCATTTATATATATTTTTTTTCCAGTTGTTTTCTGTTCAGGTTAAAAATGGCTCATACCAGACAATTGCTTATTTTTCCAGGGGGGGGAAAAAAACAAATATCTAATCATTTTTATGGATGCTCTAAAACTTTTTAGGGAAGACTGATGGCTTGAAATCATATATTATAAATGCACTGTATATTTTAGCTTCCACTGTGGAGATACTGTATTCGACCTCCTTTATCCTCAGATCAATAACTTCCACTTTACCTTCATCTGAATATGACCCTATATGCTGTAGAATATGAAATGGTTACTACGTTTTGCTAAATTGATGCAATGATCATGGTTTATAGAGCAATTCAGAATAAAGAGAAACAAGGAAATCTATGGGCACTAAAATAAAAGGATTTACAGTGTTGGTCAAAACTAAAGACCATTAAAGGTACGTCTGCATATTTTTGCCCTGTAGCATTATTTTACAAGAAGATTTCAATACAAGAAGATATCATTGCTGAGTAAATATAATACTACATATTGTCAGCTGAAAATTTTAATCTCTCATACCCTTTTCTGGAGACTTTGATACAGCACATTCAATTTCACTTTACACAAAATCTGACAGAAAGGGTCATTTGCTGCATACAAATAAGGATGTGGAAGAATCTCACTTCTTCAAAGCATATTAACAATGACAGAGGACTCCACAATGAAACATGCAGTCATCAGCTTACACAGGTACATTATTTACTCAAGATCCCCTCCGCTTTTAGATTTAAATATGTAGTGATCTGATAAGGTCATTTAAACAGACCCAAACAAATGAGAATCTAAGATAGTCGAACAAGAAGAGTAAAATAATAATCAGCCCAGATTTCACTGGGAAATGCTAGCTGTTCCACATGGAATGTTGATTATTCTGGCACTATTGCTTGAATGTTCAAGGCCCAATTGTTTTCTGTGCTCCAAATCCAGCAGCTGGTCTAAATTTTGAATGATTGTGTTATAGTCCTGTAATAGATCTGTGTTAATATTAATATTTAGATTAATGTTAAGCTATATTTCTTCTAAATATGTCTTAGTTAGTTGCGGGTTGGTTACAGGGTTACACACACAGGTCACAGTACATTTACAGAGAACCATTGTACTCAGAGAAGAGACTTCATTCTTGGAGTCGCAAAGTCTAGAAAGACAGAGCTAATGGATCTGAAGTAGGTCTTAACTATTCATTCACAATGGAGTGTTTGCTTTATTAAAAATTGAAGTATATAAATACTCAAAAAAAACTACTAAAGGAAGCCATCTGTTTTTAAACCAAACCACATAAGGCTCTTGAACAAAGATGATGTCAAAGGTTGTTACGAATATGGTATAGTTTTGAAAAAGGCAAGAAATTAAACAGAAAGGAAACTGATAGTCATGTGATTTCCAAGAATTAGGGCTGACCTCATTGATGATGTAACTATTAAATGATTTGGAGAAAAATATTATTGAATTGAGACATTTTTGGAACAGTTTACAGAAGTCAAACACAGGAGTTGGAACCCTCTTCTGACTTTCTCTTTAAGATAAAGAGGACAGTCTTTTTATTTGGAAAACAGATTCCAAAGTCTTTGGTTCAAGAGAAGAAAAAAATAAGCCATTCTGGAAAGACAGGTATTATCCATTTGACCTCCTGGAAAGACAGGAATTTTATCATCCTTTTCATGGGAGATACATTTATGGCTCAGAAGATGGTCTCTTCTGCTTGAAGAATATATCTCAAGGACAACTCATCAAAAGAATTGTGAGTTTAAAGAGGTCTGAAGATAGGATGTTGAAAAGCACTTTATAATTATTTCTGAACTGAAAATTTAAGACCTTCAAGCAAGACTAAAATGAAGCTGAAATTTTAAAAATTCACTTTTCAGCATGGGATTTTATTACACACACATTTACATATGCGTATAGTGGGGTGAAATTTAGAGTTAAATTCAGAGGTTAAGTATTAATAGTATAATAAAAACTATCATTTTGAATTTACCATTGTCTGCTAAATTTTCCATTGCTGTTCCTTTGTTAGTACTAACAAAGACTCTTTAGTCCCAAACAAAATTTAAAATGGTTGTTAGTTCATAACAGTCTGAGTTCGACCTTAAGGAGAGTGAGGATTATCTGGCCATAGGAGTGACAAGGTTGTGCAGCTAATACAGTTGTTGCCTCACAATTCCAGTGACCCGAGTTCAATCTGATGCTATTGGTGTGGAGTTTGCATTTTCTCCTTATTACCAGGTGCCCAAAGGCACCAGTTTTCTCCTGTGGGTGTTGATTGAATGAGGAGAAAATAAAATGGAGTACAGTAAGTGTAAATGGATGCAGAGGTTTGGTGAACTATCTGGTTCCTCGTGGCAGTGGAGTTGAAAGGGAAGAATATGTAGTTTGTTTTATCAATTATTTGTGCCATGTTTAATGGTTTTAATTACAGTAAAACCCTTGGCATCTGGCACCTATGGAAACTGGTGGATGCCAGATAAGTGTATTGTCTGGTTTCTTGAGACTAACTCTTGTAAAGCCTAACTAATACACCTGCATAAAGAATAAACAGTTTAATATACAAAAATACTATACTGTACTTACAATGAACAAATTTCACTTGCCTGACTATATAAACCTTAAAGCATTTGACTTTATTTTCAATCACATTCTTTAAAAACATTTAACCTTCACTGCATCTGCAAGTTCTCCCCCTCCACGGAGCTGTCCAAAAGACAAACAATAATATTTAGACATTTAACACCTCCCCCCACTCCCCAAGTTTACAGATAAAGCCTCTGGCCAGGGTGACTCTTACCGCGCAAGGAGACCACTTTAAGAGAGTCACCCCAATGGCGAGCAGCCTCAGCCAGCTCTTCATCTTGGGTGACATCATTTTATTCAAACACAACTTTATTCAAACAGCTGCTACAAGCAAAGCACGAAGATGGCTGAATATTTGCTCCCAGCTTCACCAAAGGTTTATATGTTACTTCAGAGAACATTTACTTTTACCATTTTAAATTTGCATATTTTTACCTATTATTTTATTCTTATTTATTTTAAATTTTAGCATTTATTTTCCTCAATTTTTTGATGAGGCTGCCGTTGCTTGAATTCCAGACACCAGGGGTTTTATTGAATTTGTCAATGGCTTTAAACATTTAAGGTTTACTTTAACTCTTAGTTCAATCATTTTAGCATTGTAATTATTTTACTGACCTTTTTTTAAAAAAGTTAGGGCATTCCAAGACATCTAACATACAGACAGCTTAGATGGACAGCAAAACAGCAGTCCTGGGTTTTCAGGCAGACACATGGATTTTGTGAATAGTTGTTCTGACTTGCAAATGTCATTCTATTTCATTGTTCAAGGTTATATCCATTCCCACACCCCTCCACACCCCCCATCCGACCCAAGATATTTATTACTCAATTTTAGGATCATCCAGTCAATCGGGATGGGACTTTGGATTCAACTGAAGTACATTTCAGTATTTGAAGTCCATGGGAACAGCTAGAAATTGTAGAACTGTGGCAATAGGACCCAGGAGGTCTCAACTTAAAACATTGACAATTCCTTCTCCACTGCCCCCCCCCCCCTCCGCCCCCACAGATACCACTTAACCCACTGTGTCCCTCGGGATGGTTGCTTTATTTCTCCAGACTCCAGCATCTGCAGCCTCTTGTCAGCTAAAGGTAAAGGGACTCAAATGTTTGCTCTCTTTCCCCTTCTAAAGATGTTGCCTAACTGTCTGCCTTTTTCTCACATTTGCTTTTATTTCAGATTTCCAGCGTCTGCAGATTAAAAAAATATATTTTCATTTAATGTTTGTGTTCACTTATTCTGCATGCCATTTATTTTAACAGAAGGATTTTTATCATGGAAAATCAAATTTATCCATACATGTTTACCAACAAAATCGTTTGATAATCACTAAGTTTATTGTGCATTAAATAGCTTCAAATGTATGCCAATAAAAGAGCTAATTTTTCAAATTATTCATCCTTGTCCATATTTATATTGTAAGGCACACAAATTAAGTACATATATCACTGAAGCACAACAAAACAGCTGGAACTTGCTAGCAAAAATAAACACCATCACATTTGTGACAAGGAGAAAGTGGGAGTAAGGCCATGACTGGAATTCACAACAAATTGTTGGATGATTTGCAACACTCCATTGTTAGGCTCACAAGAATGGCATCTCATAACAAATAAAATATTAAACCTCCCTCCTGAAAGATAACCCTGGTAATTCATAATGAAACACCTTCCCAATCATGCAATTTATGTTCCTACAATTCCACTGAACCTCAGAGACCAGAGGAGGAATTGAGCTGTATAACCTCACTTCTGCAGAAAGAAATTATTTCAGAATTTCGTAACTGCTGTTGTATTGAAAATCATTTCTTCTTCCTTTTTGTTTATCTGCTTTCCTCACATCCTTTGCTTCTTTTCATGCAAGGTTCATTCACTTCCCTTTATTTTTCTTTTGTTTTGGTATCTAATGTGCCTTTAATCTGTCTGGTTTAATTCACCATCATTCATTCTGTTTACTTTCCTGCCTTTAAATTTCAATACTTAATGAGACAATATTCATAGTATTCCACTGCTTCATCTTTTTGCCTGTTACATTATATCTACCATTTACCATTATATTTGCAGTCAAGCAGACAGAATTACATTGTACATTGAGGATATTGCAATTTAATATGGGAGAGGTGTGTTTTTTTTTCACCTTAAAGGGCATGTGAATTAAAAGTTTCAAAGTAGTGTAGGTTCAACTACAGTTTGGCATTCATTATCCCCTCAAAACCGATCAGCAATCTCTGAGACCAGGGACTCAACACCACACTATGTAATTCGATCATGAATTTCTTCACCTCTAGTCCACAAACAGCGTGGATTAGTAAGAACATCTCCTCCACAACCTCCATTGGTTCCAAGCACGACTGGATTGTGGACTTAGCCCCTTGCTCTGCTCGCTTTCACCTATGGCTGTGTGTCTCAGTGCAACAACAACATCATCTACAATTTGCTGTTGATACCACAGTAGTGGGCTGTATGTAAAAGGGTGATGAGTCAGCGTGCAGAAGGGAGATTTAAAACATGGCTGTGGGATGCCGTTACAACAAAACCGAGGAGCAGTTTGTGGACTTTAGGAAGGGAAAACCAAAGGAGTACGATCCAGTGGTCATTGGGGGAATCAGAGGTGGAGAGGGTGAGAAAATTTAAATTCCTGGGAGTCACCATCTCGGAGGACCTTTCCTGGACTCAACGCACGAATGTCATTGCGGAGAAAGCTCGTCAGTGCCTCTACTTCCTCAGGAGTTTGTGGAGGTTTGGTATGACACCAGAAACCTTGGCAAACTTTTACGGATATAATATGGCCAGCTGCATCACGGCTTGGTATGGGGACACCAATACCCTTGAGCAGAAAGCGTTGTAGATGGTAGTGGACATAGCCCAGTATATCACAGGCAAAACTCTCCCATCATTGAGAATGTCGACATGGAGCACTGCCGTCGAAGAGCAGCAGCAAACATCAAGGATCTACACTACCCAGAACATACTCTGTTGTCACTGCTTCCATCAGGAAAGAGGTAGAGGTGCCATGAGAATAATACTACCAAATTTAGGAACAGTCGCTACTGCTCTACCATCAATCTCCTGAACAACAAACTCAATCAGGACTCTTACTTTTCACATAATTTATTACTGAATATTTATTTGTTCCTTATTGCACAGAGTTTGTTTAAATGTCATTCTTTATTTATAATTCTCTTTTGTACATATATCTCTTCTTAAATATAGTGTTTTGCACTACTGATATGTAGACATTCTGCCATGCCCACAGGAAAAAAAGAATCTCAGGGTTTGATGTGATGTCATGTATGTACTCTGACAATAAATCTGACCTTCAAACTTTGAATTAAATAACAATGGCAATTTCCATTTAAACAACCATTTTAATTCCATATCCCATCCTCATACCAACGATTCTGTGCATGATCTCAGGCACCGTAAAACTGAGGTTTCCTACAAATTGGAGGATCAACAATGGATATTCTGTCTGAGCACTCCAACCAGACAGCATTAACATTGACTCCTCCAGTTTTTATTAGGCCCTTCCTTGTCTCTCTCTCTCTCTCTCTCTCTCTCTTTCTTTATCCCTCCATTTCCTCTCCTCCAGCCCTGCACCCCTTTCCTTCTCCATTCAGAGAGCTTCCCTCTTCCCTCTATAATCTCTGAAGGCACTCCTTTCTGAGTTGATCAGAGGTCAGAAGTGGCAGGAGGGGTTTACAAAGATAGCGAAGGAAACACCCTTAGAGAGACTTGAAAAAAAGAATGAGAATTTTTGAATTGATGTATTGTTTAACCACAAACTGTTGGCAGGCATTAGGGCGATGACTGATTGGTACCAAGAGGAGACAGATAACAGTAGAACAAGGGTGGATAGCCAAAGATGTCATGTCTAGAGATAACAAAGACATGGGTGGCAGTCAGGGCAGCAGAGCAACTGAGGGTGGGCTAGTGTTGGACAATGTTATGGAGACAGAAGTAGGCATGGATAAGAGTTAAACAAAAAAGTCTGTAGACACTGTAATTATTGATTACTCAAAAATATTGGAGAAATTCAGCAAATCGTGCAGCACTCTTTATGTAGAAAAGATAAAAACATATAAAAAATGTTTTGGGCCTGAGCCCTTCAAAAGGGAATGACCAAAGAGCAGACAGGAGCCTGAATAAAATGGTGGAGGAGGGGGGAGTACAGGCTCACAGGCAAGAGATCATATTTGGGTATGGGTGGGATGGCACAAGAGATAAAAGGCTGAGAAGCAATGGGGAAGGGAATAGCTCTCTGAATGGAGAGGGAAGATGGTGGAGAGGAGGAGGAAAGGAGACAAGAATAGTGAAGAGAGGAAGAACAGGGAGTTGGATAACAGAAACCAGAAAAGTCCACGTTAATGCCAACTGGTGGGAGAGTGCCCAAATGGAATATTTGATGTTGTTTCTCCAATTTATGGGTGGCCTTGGTTTGGCAGTGTACGAGGCCATGGACTCATGTTGGCACAGGAGTGGCGTGCAGAATTGAGATCTGCAGTACTTCTGTGGGCAGAGCGAAGGTGTTCAGCAAAGTGATCTCCCAGTCTGCGTACAATGTAGAGAAGGCCACAATGGGAGCACTGGATGTGGTAGATGACCCCCCCCCTCAACTTCCACCCTAGAGATTCACTTGCTTCACTTGGAAGGATGGTTTGGGGCCCCGAGTGGTGATGTGGGAGGAGGTGTGGGCTCAAGCCTTGCATTTCCTATGGTCACAGGGGTAGGTACCAAGGGGGAAATTAGAGGGAAGGGATAAGTGGGAGTCATGGAGGGAGCAGTCACTGTGGAAGGTGAGTTGGGAGTAGAGGGGAAGATGTGTCTGGTGGTGGGATCCTGTTGTAGGTGATGGAAGTTACAGTGAATAACAAGTTGGGTGTCAGTGAGGACAAGGGGAATCCTGTTATTGTTACTTCTTGGGTCAGAGGGTCCCAGGGCAGATATGCAAGAAATGGAGAAGATACAGATAAGGGCTGAGTTGATGGTGGTAGAGAGAAAGATGGAGAACATTTCAGATGATCTAGCATGGAAAGCCTCGCCCTGGGAACAGATGAAATAGAGACAGAGGAATTGAAAGAAAGGAATAGAATCCTTACAAGGGACGAGGTAATTGTGGGAGTTAGTGGGTTTGTAAAAAGTTTGTCATGGGTTTGTGGAAAATTTGTTGATGGCATGAAGCCCAAGAGAGGTTCAAATCTGATTCCAAGATTCAAAAAAATGTGATTCTATTTTTGACAGGATTAAGGAAAGGAGATGCAGTTGGTGGGTGGGAACCAAGTCTTTAATGGAAGAAATCTCCACTTGTCCAGTACTGAATGTTGATCGATCTGGCATTAGAGTATCAGTGGAGGGTTTTAGGAGGTCAAATGAGATAGTACAAATTCAGTGTGAATGGAATCACAAAGAACATCAGTACAATTGGATTGTATTGATTAAATCATCTTACAACTTATCTTTCACCTCAATTGTCTCTGGTGGTAAAGTTTTTGTTTGTTTTACATGGAAATATATGTCACAGAGTAATAAATTCTTGAGGCGCTGGTGACATTTATCAACCAATGGTTTAAACTGTCATACAAACCATTTATGTGTTATTAGGCTGTGACATACTTCAAAGAGCCTAATTTCTAATTTCTAAACAATATTATATCTGCACTCAAATCTTAATGGTCATCTAATTTTTAAACCAATTTGAGCAATTTGCAGCAGAATTCTTGACAGTAATGATTTAATTTGGGCATGTTTAAATTTAAAACATATCCATTATTTTGATGAGATTGGTTATCGCTTAAAGTTAACTGCTAATTGAAATAATTAATGTTTTAATGCATTTTGTACTGCAATATGAAATCCAGAACCAATTGAGTCTCTCAGTCGATTAATCACTTCTCAGCTTCCTTTTCCAACACCAAATCTGCTTTATTCTTCTAATTAACACAAGGTTTGATGTGATCATGCTAAATGCCGCATTATTATTTCCAAACTGCTCTATCAATCATATGCATCCTTTAAAATATCGTCAAATAATCTAATCCAGTAGTTATCAACCTTTTTCTTTCCACTCGCATACCACCTTAGTAATTGCTATGCCATAGGTGTTCTGTGATTATTAAGGGATTACTTAAGGTGGTATGCGGGTGGAAAGAAAATATTTGAAAACCACTGTTTTAATCGTACCTCATTGACTCGTTATGTGCACAGTTTCATAACTCCAAAGGAAATGGGCCAATGATCATTTTTTCTCAAGCAAAATATTTCAGTAACAATTGGGTCCAGAGGAGTGGTTCTCAACCTTCCCTTCCCACTCACTTATCACCTTAAGCAATCCCTTACTAATCACAGAGCACATATGGCATAGAAATTACAAAGTGGTATGCGAGTGGAAAGAAAAAGGTTGAGAACCGCTGAAAATATACTGGAAAAGAATTCAATGAATACTGACCAAAGCAGTGAGTATCCATTGGTTCTCAATACAATGAGAATAAACTACTGATGTTCAAATTGTCTGGTTAAGTAATCACAGAAAGAGGAGGGAGGGAAGAACAAAAAGCATTGCACAGCACTTTAACCAGATGCAGATTGTGCCTAGAATTGGTCCATATTTGATTATCACAATTTGGACAATAACCTGTGTCAATCCCATTGTTCACTATGCTTTATTTCATATTCAGGTAGTATAATTTTGGGAGTTAGTAGCATTAGCTAAGGTTAACTAGTGCAAATTGAAGCCATCAATACACCTGCTTACATAGGACTGCCAATGGGCTTCAACAGCTTCTGGCGTCTTGGACAAAGCAAAGACAAGGAAGGAGCAATGTTCAAAACGAGTTCTCAACGTTATAGAAGAAGAAATGAACAGGAGAAGTACCCTGCGCTAAAGGGATCCATAGATTCCTCCACATCTCCATTACGATGCCAACATCAGAGTGTCAGGATCAGAATTGTTGGGTAGCCATTCCAAAGGAGGACATGGTCCTAGGTTACCATATATTACTATATTTAGCAATTTATGACCATGTCCTCCTTTGGAATGCCTACCATAAAATTGAGTGATGAAAGAAACAGTTGGCCTCATGGCATCAAAACATCATGCAGTCCCATTTCTATAATAATGGTCTTACGTTACCCCAGTAACACAAGCTCCAACAGTTGAGGTGGTGGAATATGTCATTAACAAAGGAACTGCTGGGGGGGTGTGGCAAGATGGTGTAGAGTCTAGACGTGTAATCTCGACCTCTCTGGCCAGACTTTTAAGTATCTGTTTTTTAACTCTTTGTTTTCAAGTTTAAATTTTTTTAAATTTTAGTTTAAAGTATTAAGGAATTATTATGGCCATTAATGGTAAAAAGATTAAACCTCAAGTGCAGAAGAAGTTACATTTTCGGAGTGCTGACGATTTGAGGCCTAGACGACTTGATACAGCCCCAGGCTCAATCTCTTCATTGTCTAAACCTCAAAGCTGCCTGTGGGAGCTGGAAAAAAAAATGTCTATTACTCACCAGTTGAAGGATGGCACTGGAATTACCCATTCTCTGGAAGAAGGTGTGTGTTCCCAAGAAGTGGACCTTGATTTGGAAAGCCTTTCGATTTCAACGGAGGGAGCACGCAGGAAGATGACTCCATTGTTGGAAATGCATCAGGTAGCACTTCAATCTGAAGAAATTGCTTATCTTCATGATTTGATGAAAAAACAACGAGATGCGGGGGGAGACCAGCGGCGAGGAAGTCGGGGTGCCGTCATTGGGAATCCAGACCCGCAGTAAAATTTAAAAAATGCCTTCTGTTGAATTGCAGCAGGAGCTGTAGTTACCTTGTTCTGCCACTATGTCAGAGAGAGCAGAGCTGAGATTTACGGATTCACAATATATGCAATTAAATGCAGTTATTCAACCTATGTTGACATCTCTAATGAATGAGATGGTTCAGATGAATGCTGGTATAAGTTCAGAATTAAATACGGTTAAAACACGTGTGGATGCATCTTATGAAGAATTTAAAAAATTTCAGTCTGCTTTTTTGGACTGTAAACAACAAGTGACCTCTAACACAAAAAAAATGTTGAAGGTTGAAAAATCAGTCAAAGAACGAGGAGAACGAGAGAAGGTGCTAGAAAGAAAAATAGACTACTTGGAGAATCAAAGCAGAAGGAATAATGTGAAAATTGTTGGTTTGCCGGAAGGTATAGAAGGACAAGATCCTCTTCGTTTCTTTAAAGACTGGATCCCACAAATATTAGGGCAAGAATTTTTTTTCTGGGGGATTGGTACTGGAAAGAGCCCATAGAGCTTTAAGAAGAACACCCTCAGCTGGTCAACCACTGAGACCGGTAATAATTTGATGTTTGAGTTATTTGGACAGAGAAGCAATATTTCGACTAGCAGTGCAAAATGCGAGACAATGACAAACTCCGTTATTGATTCAGAATAGCAGAGTTTTTTTAAATTCTGATTTGAGCCAAGAGGTCATTCAACGTCGACGTCGATTCAATCCAGTTAAAGAAGTTTTGTGGCGTAAAGGTTATGTCTACTTTTCGCTACCCTGCAGTCTTGAAGGTGTTTTATGGAGACTATCAATTTCAGTTTTTTGAAAATGATCATGAAGCAATGATTTTTGCTGATTCATTGCCAGATGTAAGAGAACAAAGACCTGGTCCACCATTATCTCCTAAAGAAAAATCTGGTTGTTCTGGAAACGGAAGAAATAGCAGAAATGGGGAAAAAAGGGAATGGAAAGAGTCTACTTCCTTCTGAAATGGGATCTCCGAGATTGGAATCTTTTGGATGCAAAGAAGAATTTTCTTATTCTATTTTTTTGTGCTATTATGATATTTTGATGTTATTGATTGTTTGGCTGGGGAGGGAGAGATTTGCACTAAGTTCTTTACTAGACATCAGCCACTGGTGGGTGACCCACACCCAATTTTTGTTTAGGGGATTACTACCTTTTGGTAGTTTTTTTGTGGGGGGGGGGATTTTCTTTTTTTTTTTCTTTTTTTTTATTTTCATTTTAGTTAGTTTTTAATTTGTGATTTTTTTTCTATTGGAGGGCCTATATATGTTGATTTGAGTTTTTATATAAAGATAATATTGGTACTTAGTAATAATAGTAGGTATGTCAAAGTTGAGGTTTGTTACTTTTAATGTTCGAGGATTAAACAGTCCGATTAAGCATAAGCGAGTCTTGGCGTATATTAAGAAAATGAAAATTGATATTAGTTTTTTACAATAAAAACACATTTGAATGTGAAGGAAAGCATGAAATTAAAGAGGGACTAGGTTGGGCATGTATATTCTTCTTCATTTAATTCTAGAGCTAAAGGTGTAGCAATTTTGATACATAAAAATTTATCTTTTGAATTACTATCAATGGAGGAAAAGGCAGGATGTATTCTTAAATTGAATTGTAAGATTTTTAGTGAATTTTGGACTTTACTTAATATTTATGCCCCAAATGCAGATGATTAAATATTTATTTCAGATGCATTTTTATGTTTGGGTCAGGCTAATGATAATATTTTAGTTGGTGGTGATTTTAATTGTGTTTTGGAACCTTTATTAGATAAATCTCCAAAGAAAGTTAAGAAATCCAAGATGGCAATTCAGGTCCAAGCATTGATGAAAGATCTTAATTTAGTAGATATTTGGAGACGTCTTAATCCGACAGAGAAAGATTTTTCCTTTTATTCATCTAAACATGAATCATTTTTAAGGATTGACTTCTTTTTAGTATCAGCACATTTACAAATGAAAACACAACAAGCGGAATATAAAAGTAAGGTGATTTCAGATCACTCTTTATTATATTTTACATATGCAACTTCTGAGAAAATTCAAATGGCTTAGTGTTGGAGGTTTAATACAATGTTGTTAAAAAATATGTAATTTATTGATTTTTTGAAAAAACAAATTAATTTTTTTTGAAAGAAAATTCTAATCCTGTTCAAAGTAAATTTGTATTATGGGATGCTATGAAAGCCTATTTGAGAGGACAAATAATTAGTTATACTTCTAAAATAAAAAAGATTCGATTAAATCAGAGTCTTGAATTAGAGAAACAGATTGCTGAGTTAGAAAATGAATTTCAGAAAGATGCTACAGAAGATCAGAAAATAGAATTATCTAGGTTGAAATTGGAATATAATACTTTGCAATCTTATCAATTTGAATGTGTGATTAATAGGACTAAACAATGGTATTACGAATGGGGAGAGAAAGCACATAAGGTATTGGCGTGGGAATTAAAGAAAGAACAGATTTCGAGGACTATTAATGGTGTTAGACGGAATTCTCTTATTACTTATAAACCTCGTGAGATTAATGATGAATTTTATAAAAAGTTATATACATCTGAAGGAATACAAGAAACTGGATCAATTGATCTTTTTTTTTATCAGGGGACTATGTTTACCACATTTTCAAAATTATTATGAAGCAGCCCAACTTAAATTTATTAGTTCATTGAATGATTTGGTACGGCCTCCTAGTTGGGCTAAAATTGAGATGGCAAGTATTTCTGAATTTGAAATACATCAATTTTTGTTTAGATGGAATATAAATTTGTTACAACAATAAAATGTGCCTATACTAAAACATTTAATGAAGTTATGGATAAAGAAAAATAAAATGACAGGCTCTAGGGGTAAATTATTGGCTTTGACTCCATTGTATAATAATCAACTTATTTCTTTTTCAATACATAATCAAAGTTACTGCATTGGAGATTTAAAGGTGTGAAAAATTTGGGAGATTGTTTTAAAGAGGGTAAGTTTTTATCTTTTAATCAGATGAGGGAAGGTTTTGGTATTGATAAGAACTCTTTATTATCAAATTCAATCTTTGGTAAAATGTAAAAAGGTAAGAGATATGATTTTACCTAAAATGACTAAATTTGAGACTTTTCTTATGAAGGTACCAGAGAAGGGTTATATTTCATTTATGGATCAAATATTACAGGATGGTATGGATAAAAAGGGTTGGGATAGATCTAAAATTAAATGGGAAGCGGATATTGGTTTTACTTTTTCTGAAGAGGATTGGTTAGATATCTGTTATGATCGTGTAACTAGATTGATAAATGCACATTATGCAATGATTAAGTACAATTTTTTACATCAATTATATGTGACACCTGAAAAATTAAGAAAATATGGTTTTCATGAATCAGATTTGTGTTTTAGATGTGCTGATACGGTTGGAACTTTTTTTCATGTTGTTTGGTTATGTATATATATATACAATCTTTTTGTAAGAAAATTCAATCTTTCTTAGAATACCTATATAAGATTAAAATAGTTTTAGATCCAACAGTATTTTTATTGGGTAGTTTGCAACCTCTGAAAGGTTTGGGATTAGATAAGTTTCAGCTTGCTTTTGTATATTTAGCTTTATCCGTAGTGAAAAAATGTATTGCTAGTACGTGGAAAGATATAAATATGATTGATATTAATAGATGGCATAATGAGATGAAATATTGTTTAATAATCGAAAAATTATGCATGTTTCACATGATAATTATAATTTTTTTATTAATAAGTGGTTGTTATACTCAGAATATTTACATTTCAACTTATATTGATTAGATTTTAATATGTATATTTAATTTTTTCTTTAATATTCTTTCTTTATTCTTTCTTTATGGCTCTCCTTAGGAGAGTTGTCTGAAGGGGGGGGGCGGTTCTTTTCTTTTCTTTTCTTTTTATATAAAAAAACATTCATGTTTATGTTTAATTGCTGCATATGTTATATATTATTTGTTTTTTGAACGAATAAATAAAGTTTAAAAAAAAACCAAAGGAACTGCTCACACGAACCATCTGAGACTCTAATACTTTTTCTTTCCACTCACATACCATTTTAAGTATTCCCTATGCCATAAGTGCTCTGTGATTAGTAAAGGATTCCTTAAGGTGCCATGTGGGTGGAAAGAAAAAGTTTGAAAACCAATGTTTTAATCGTACCTAATTGCATAACTCCAAAGGAAATGGGCCAATGACAATTTTTCTCAAGCAAAATGTTTCAGTAGCAGTTGGGTTTAGAGCAGTGGCTCTCAACCTTCCCTTCCCACTCATATACCACCTTAAGTAATCCCTTACTAATCACAGAGCACCAATGGCATAGGGATTACTTGGTGGACATTTGGGAAGAAAATCAAATGATAGTTTGCCACAAATGGTTACATCCTAAAAAAAATGAATAAGCAAGTCAAAGAGAATATCAAGCCGAGAGCCCTAGGGAAATTCACTACCTTAGTAGACCTATGTGCCAGAATCACTGTCCTTTACCCAAGATGGTGTCTCATTGCTCCATAATTTCTCGAATGCAGGGCAAAATACACCCCATTGCCTTATGTTGGCCAGTGTTCCCTGGAGCAAAAAAAAGCTGAAGGCCACAACATTCTTCACCAACAACAGCAGAATATCCACCCACAGCAAGCATGAGAACTTGATCGTCACACATTTGGACAGTCTAAGTCTCCAGATACATTGTCCTACAACACAGAAAAAAATCAAACCATTACTACTTAAAGGTTTGAAAAAAGATGCATGTACTATGCTGCCCAGAGCTCTACTGCCTCTTCTCTTTCTTCCTGCTGCAGGCTATCGGCTCACTGGCTTCCTGTTCAATGTGATCATTGAATGAATGCGTTGAGCTCCTCAGGGAGAGACGTTATGTTGCTTGCTCTGCCTCTCGGTTCCGTTTTATAGCCCATGATAGAATGCAAGCCCTGCTGCAGTCACCACTTGCCATCTGTGGACCATCCTGTTTGTGCTTCTGTGTTGCTACCTCCTCCAGAATTATCTTCAGCTCATAGTCATGATACTTCTAGATGGTTCCTAACGGCACCACAGGGCATAAACCTCAGGGAATTTTTATGTGTGAAGACAACCAAATTTCCTTTTACAGTACAGCATTGGCGGCAAGGGGGGACATTCGCGGGCATCATCGCCCCAACCGAGGTCTTATGCCACCCCCAACCATGCACCCATCCGCAGGTCAAGCCTTTAGCACAAAATGTACAAAACTTTTTTCATTTAAAAATATATTTTTAATATTAAAACTTACCTATTCTCTAAATGAATTTAAATGAAATACAAACAGAACTAGGAAAGGAAAAATACTTACACTCATGACACCAGACGGGAAGTTGCGTTGTAATGCGTGCCACGCGCATGCGCATGTGATGTGATACCACAGTGCCACATTTAACAGGGGCAAGGGGAGTGTAACCGTGGCAGTGCACGGAAACAGGTAGGCACCGCCAGCACCCCCCCACTCCCCACCGAGCAGAAGAGTATGTCCCCACGTGGTTACCCAATGCCTCCCGCTAACACTCAACCTGGCACCGATCCTGTACAGTATACAACAGTGACCTGTTTATTTCTGGATTATTTTAAGTTAAATTCACTCCATCTATCGGTTTGTCAAAACATTTCAATTCACAATCAAAATTTTGTATCAACCTACACCAACAGGACCCAAAATTCATGATCCATGATACAATTTCTGAACCTCAAGTAGCGCATTTCAGAAATATTTAACGTTGCCTTGTGATGTAAGAGAGCAAAACTGTTACTCTGACGTTGTATGATTATCATATGAGAAGAAAATCAACGACTAAACATATTTATTTCCTCATTTAAATGGAATGGCTCCACACCAGCACAATGATTAGATAACATATAGCCATATAACAACTACAGTACGGAAACAGGCCATATCGGCCATTCTAGTCCGCACTGATTTAAGTGAAATTGGTATTTGCTTAAGTTTAAAGGTAGAAAATGTTACAATAAATTCCACACTATGGCATTTCAGTCTTCTCTATTGAGGTTGCTGTCCTTAATTCAAATGCTCTTCTTTTTCCTCACTAACTGGTTAAAAATTAAAGCCAATCATTTAATTAAACAACAGCAGAACGATCGATAAATGTTCTCAATTATAGTAAAAATATTTCCATTTGATTTTTGCTGGTTATTGCTATGTAGGACAAAAATGCAATTGAACTTATTAAAAATGATCAAATGATTATGAAGGTAGCAAAAATGAAAGTGAATTCTGCAAATTAAAGTTCCTAATATTCATGCTATAACTGAGAATTTTCAGGGTCGAGCCACAACTATTAGATTTATAATGTTCCAATTCTCAGTCACACTGGTTTAGCCGAGGGGTGACCAGATTACATTTTAGCACAATTTCATTTCCTTTCAGGAATGAGAAATGAGAACGCAATTTCAGATATGTGGCATGCATGCATTAAATCTGATCTCTAATAAAATCAAACACATCACAACTTGACGCACTTTAGCACAGCACTGGCAAAATGAACTGTCATCTGTTATCAAAATATAGATCTTATTTTCAAATCAGCCAAATACATGTACAGCAATGTTTGGACATTATGTAAAATGAAGATTAAAAAAAAATCAACCTCCATTTCATTTAATTTGGCTTCTGAATGAGTACAGAACATTAGACACATGAAGAAGAATGTCTTCCGATTGCAGATTACTTGTAAATAAAGCAATTGACTTGGAACATGTACCCTACATTTACGTGCCTGTTTCAATGTGCCCATAATTTTAGATGTTCTAAGAAGGCTCCTTTAGGGTCAATTCAAAAATGGTTCAATAGCATGTTTTCAGAACATCTGGAGGCCTTTGAGTGCCACTTAATTGAAAAACATGTAATGTTAAAAAAAATCCTCAACTCCTTAGAGGTCCAAAATGATATCCTAAGTGTGCACACACATGGAGACATTAAGACAAACTGCCTACCAGAAACACATAGGGTTTGCAGATCACAATGACAGTCAGCAGGCATTGGTTATTGGGGTCCAGCTCTGCTGCTTTGGTACAACCAGGTACCCTAATTCTCCAGGCCCCATGTGGCCACTGCAAATGATAAAGTTCAACAATGTATTTGTTTTGTCATTGCTCTCTTTCTACAAGTGTTTGTGCTTCCTCAAATAACAAAAATATGCAATCTATGATTTAGAAAGAACTAAAGCTCAGGAACATAGTTTATTTTTTTTAGGATGTGAATATCATTATAAAGGTCACAATTTATTTCCCATTCCAACTTACCTTTGGGAAGGTATTGAACTCATGGAATCTTTCTGCAGATGGTACTTGTGCAGAACTATTGGGGAGGAGATTTCAGAATTTAGACCCAGTGACAGTGAAGGAATAGTGATATATGTTCAAGTCAGGATGGTGCGCGACTTGGAAGAACATCTACAGCTTGGTGGTGTGCCAGGTGCCATCATCTTTCTTAGTCAAAGTCGTTGCGATTTTGGGAGGTGCTGCCGGGGTAATCCAGGCAAGTCATTGCAATGTACTGGTAGATGGTGCACACTAGCAGGCATCTTTCTGTCTCGGAAGATAATGGTAGGACCATGGATAGTCAGTTGGCTTTAGAGTAACACCTGGAATAAGGCTCACTCTAGAGTGACAGTCTCTGCCACACTTGCTGCAGATGAAGTTGGAATGATGGGTTGTGGTCGACTGGCTATGTTGTCTCTGCTTCCTCTGTGTACTCTTGTCCTTCAGCTGGTGAGTCTGCTCTTCACGCCCTTTCTGACAGCACTTCTCCAGTTGCCACGGTCATCAGCAAGGAGCTCCCAGTTGTGCAGATCAACGTGAGTGAATTTCAGATCACGCTTGCAGACATCTTTGAACCGCAGCTGTGGCCAGCCAGTGGGTCGAGATTCTTCAGCCAAACAACCAACCGTACAGCAGGTCTTTTGGGATGCGACCATCCTCCATACAGTGTACTTGGCCAAGCCACTGAAGTCGTTTCTGAAACATCAGTAGGTGCATGCTGAGTGAACTGGCTTTATCCAGAACCTCAGTGTTGGTGAGTCTGTCCTGCCAGGATATGTCCAGGATGCGTCGAAGGCATCAGTTATGGAAGCTCTCAAGCTGGTTCTCATGCCTGGCATACATTGTCCATGATTCATTGTCATAAAGCAGGGTGCTGAGGACACATGTCTGATACAACTTGAGCTTAGTATTCACCGTGAGGTGTTTGTTGTGCCACACTCTTTTGCTTAGTTTGTACATCACAGGGGCAGCCTTAGTGATGTGCTTGTCTATTTCAGCATCAAGTGAGAGGATGCTGGTGATGGTGGAGCCCAGGTATATGAAGCTGTCAGAGACATCAAGTTCTTCATCTCCAATGTGGATTGCTGGTAGGGCCGCAGCATCACGCTTGCCCCAACATGTTGGACTCTTTGATGCTGATCGTCAGCCCAAACTTCTGGTAGGCCTTAGCAAATTTGTCAATCAGCCTCGAGAGCTGCTCTTCTGTATGGGAGGTCAATGTTGTGTCATCAGTGAACAGTAACTCTCTAATGAGAACTCATCAGGTCTTGCTCTTCATTTTCAGACGGGCCAGATTAAAGAGCTTTCCGTCGCTTCTTGTGTGCAGGTGTACTCTGTCCTCGGAGCCCTGAAATGCATGCAACAGCAGCAGGGAGAAGAAGATGCCAAACAGTGTTGGCGCTAGGACACAGCCCTGCTTCACTCCACTTAGAATCTTAAATAGTTCAGAGGTGGATCCATTGAAGTTGACTGTGTCTTTCTTCTTGTCGTGAAAGGGAGCGATAATGTTGAGCAGCTTTGGAGGGCAGCTGGTCATCCCAAGCAGCTGGAACAGTCCACGCCTGCTCACAAGGTCAAAAGCCTTGGTGAGGTCAATGAAGGCAATGTACAGGGGCATCTGCTGTTCCCGGCATTTCTCCTGGAATTGGCGGACTACGAAGATCATGTCAACTATTGATCTCTTCACCTAGCCCCTCCTATCGATGAAGAAAACCCATGGTTTCTAACTCTACACCAGTTGAGACAGGACTTATAACCAGTAACTGCTGTCTTCCGTGTTGTGTTCTCACCACATGGTGAGACTGGTGTGACCTCTTGAGGGCAAATGCCAGGGCAAAGTGTAAGGAGGCTTGTGCTGCCCAGAAAACATGACGTCCCTCTTGACATCGTTGGAACCCAAAGGAGAGCAGGGCACCATGTTTGGGGATGACTTGATTGCAGAAGCCTTCAGGGCTTCACTCTGGGTTTTCTGCAGGGGCTTGCTCCCTTAGCCTACACGTCTCGCAACGCTGACCCACAAGGCAATGGGGCTATTGTTTTATAGCTGGAGCATGGTAGTGAGACCTTGCAGAATGTAGTATATAAAATGTCCACCTGCATTTCTTTTCATTCAAAACACTTAAAAACACTCAAAACCATTCAGTAAACACTCTAGAACTGCAACCCTCTCCCCTTCAGCGCTGCCACTGCAGCTCCCACACCCCCCTCCAGCCTCGCAGCTGGCAACCCTTCCCCCCTGCCGCAACCCTCTCTCCTCCACCACAACCACCGCAACCCTCTCCCTTCCAGCGCCACCAGCAACCCTTACCCCTCAGGTATCGCTGTCACAACCCCCTCTCCTCCAGCCTTGCTGCCGGCAACCCTCTCCCCTCCAGCCTCGCCGCCGGCAACCCTCTCCCCTCCAGCCTCGCTGCCGGCAACCCTTTCTCCTCCAGCCTCGCTGCCACAATCCTCTCTCCCTCCCCAGCACTGCCGGGAACTCCAGGTTCAATATGCCATTGATGGAGGGAATAAATGTTTTATGGTGGCGGGAAGAGTGTCAATCAATTCCAGCACATATCTTCCTTATAGGAGCTTAATCACTTGCCACGAGATACAGCCTCTTATCTGGTTTTGTAGTCTCAGATTTTATGTGGCTGGTTCAATTAAATTTCTGGTCTATTGCGACTTCACCAGGGTTTTGATAATGTGGGAACTTGACAATTGTAATGCTGTATATTGCAAAGAGTAGGTGAGTTATCGTTCCCTAATTACCATTCTCAAGCAATTGAATAGTGCTAATGTAATTGTCATATATCAGACCCTGTCTGAACATTATCTGGCTGCCTCCTGCCATAAATGCATTGGAATGCAACCTCCTCATTGCTTGGATGTAATTTGGGAAGGTGGTTTTATTTTTGCCAGGAACCCATCATGCAGTGTGGTTTAAAATATGCATTCTTGAATTGCTGATATTGAGCTTCATTTATATTCATTGGTGGAATCACTATTATACTGAGGTTGTGGTATGATAAGTAACCTAGTTCCTATATTAAGAGATGGTACACTGTGATATAAAGTGGTGGCCATCTGCTGTATAATGTGGCTTGCTATTTTATAATGAGGAGCCCAGCTGCTGTATTGTGAGGCAGCTGGCCACTCTATGAAGTGGCCAGTACTGTATGTTGTTGACAGCTGCTATATAATGTGGCCAGCTGTTGCATAATGAAGTGGCTAACTGTAACAAGAGTTGATGCAGATGCAAGACCTGTCCTTTCCCCAATTTTGTTCCAACCATCCAGGGACCCAAACAGTTCTTGCCGATAAAGAAAACCATTCACCTCTTCTTCTTACAAGATAATGTACTGCTTTCAATATTTACCATGTGATCTCCTCCACAATGGAGAAACTAAGAATGCATTGTGTGACTGCTGTGTAGAACATCTCCATTCAATTGGAAAAGGTAATCTTCAAACTACATTTGCTGGCCACTTTAACCCTCCAGCCCACATCCATCCTGTCTGTAGACTCTTCACACCATTCCAATAAAGGATTTGTTTTGCTAATTACTGTATCACATAGTAAGCTACAAGGAAAAGCATCTCATTTTTCAACCCTCAAAAGTTGACAATGAATGCAACAATTCCAGACAAGCAACGTTTCCAGTTTGTACCAGAAATGCCCCATGAAATCCTACCAACCTATAATATTCATGCTGTGTTTGTTATTCCTCAGATGTTACCTAGAATTAACACACCAATAGTATCGTGAAGAAAGCACATCGGCACCTCTACTTCTTGAGGAATTTGCAGGCATTTGCTATGACATCGGAAATCCTGGCAAATTTCTACATATGTGTGGTGGAAATTGTGCTGACCGGCTGCATCTAGTAAGGGGACACCAATGCCCCAGAAAGCCCTGAAAAATGTAGTGGACATAGCCCAGGACATTACAGGCAAAACCCTCCCCATCATTAAGGTCATCAACAGCAGTGGGTCTCAACCTTTTTCTTTCCACTCACATACCACCTTAAGCAATCCCTATGCCACAGGTGCTGTGATTAGTAAGGGATTGCTAAAGGTGGTATGTTGGTGGAAAAAAAAGTTCAAAAACCACTGTTTCAATTATACCTCATTGATTTGTTATGTGCACGGTTTCATAACTCCAAAGGAAATGGGCCAATGACAATTTTTCTCAAGCAAAATATTTCAGTAATAATTGGGTCCCTTCCCACTCACACACCACCTTAAGCAATCCCTTACTAATCACAGAGCACTTATGGTGTAGAGATTACTTAAAGTGGTATGTGAGCGGAAAGCAAAAGGTTGAGAACCACTGATCGACAGGGAACACTGCCATCAGAGGGCAGCAGCAGTCATCAAGGATCCACGCCACACAGCACATGCTCTGTTCTCACTGCCACCATCAGGAATCAACAAACAATCAGGGATCATTTAAGGACTCTTACTTTTGCACTTTATTGATTTTTTTTCTCTGTATTGCACAATCAATTTGTTTACATTTCTTTATTTGTTTATATTATTACAAACTAACCAACCCCATTAGTACTAACATAGGAACAGCAATGGAAGATTTGCCAGGCAGAGATAAATTCAAAATAATTATTTTTATTAACCTATTAATCACATAACAGTTCTCACTTAAATCTAAACTTACTTCACTCTAAGCTTAATCCCCACTCTGCGCAGATGTAAAAATCATTAGTTTTAAGGACCAGTGATGGAGGGAATAAATGTTTTATGGTGGCGGGTAGAGTGTCAATCAATTCCAGCACATATCTTCCTTGTAGGAGCTTAATCACTTGCCACGAGATACAGCCTCTTATATGGTTTTGTAGTCTCAGATTTTGAATTTGAAGGTCTATTAAATTGCAGTTCAGAAGTGATTTTTGAAACTTCAAATTATTTTAAATTGTTGCTTAAAGCAATAATCAAGTGTTTGACAACACTGATCCAGTCCTTAGATTGTTCAAACTCACAAATCTTGTTGAGTTGTTACCCCAGGAAAAGATTTCTTCCTAAATTCTCACACTGGTTTTCTTCACTCCCTCTTTTTAAGAGTTCTGGAGCTTCTTTCCATGATGAGGTTGCCCTCTAATAACAAAGAGTCGGAAGTGGTCTTGCTTACTTTAAAGCTACTTAGAACATTATCTCCCCTTTCTCCAGAGAATACTATCAACCTTCTTTGGGTTTCTTCTGGGCTTAAGATGCCTCTACTATTTATATAGATATATATCTATATATATATATAGATATATACACCCTTAAAATCATATGAAACTACATCCCAATGAGGACAGTCTTAATTCCTGTAAAACATAATCAGTTATTGGAATTTTAAACAGTTGCCAGCCCAGTTTGTTATAAACCATATGATCTTCTAACTCAGGCTTGCAAATGTCACAACTCCAAAAGGTGACCTCACTTCTGTTTCAAGCGGCTTAAGTATATCACTCAAATGACTCTGTGTTTCATTTCTCTTGTTCAAGAGGCCTTCATTGCTTTTACGAACCACACCTGGTATATGAGTTTCAATTAAAACACTTCTGTTCCATTATGGTATTGTTCTTCTAGAGCAGGGGTGTCAAACTCAAATTCACAGTGGGCCAAAATTAAAAACTTGGACAAAGTCGTGGGCCAAACTAAATATTTATTGAAAATTTTCAACAACATCTGCATGTTTTCTCTTCTTTCAACATATGTAATGTTAAACTTTTTCTTATTAAAATATATGTTTAATAATAGTTTTAACCATATAACCATATGGTTATACCCCTTGTAGATAGCGAGGGTAGGCTGAGTGAGAAGTCAGAGGAAATGGGGGAAATTTTGAATGATTTCTTTGCCTCGGTATTCACTAGGGAAAAAAAATTGAACCAGTTGAAGTAAAGAAAAATAGTGGGGAGATCATGAAGCATACAAGGATAACCGAGGAGGTAGTGATGGCTGTGTTGAAAAAGATAAAGGTGGATAAATCTCCAGGACCGGATAAAATATTCCCAAGGACACTCAGGGAGGCTTGTGGACTGATAGTGGGGCCATTAACAGAGATATTTAGGATGTCACTGGTCACGGGGGTAGTGCCAAAGGATTGGAGGGTGGCGCATGTGGTTCCACTGTTTAAGGAAAGGTCCAAATGTAAACCTGGGAATTATAGGCCTGTGAGTCTGACGTCTGTGGTGGGTAAGTTGATGGAAAGTGTTCTGAGGGATGGTATTTACAAATATTTGGAGGTACGGGGATTGATAGGGAGTAATCAGCATGGTTTTGTCAGGGGTAGATCGTACTTGACAAACCTGATTGAGTTTTTCGAGGGGGTTACAAAAAATGTTGATGAAGGGAAAGCTGTGGATGTTGTCTATTTAGACTTTAGTAAAGCTTTTGACAAAGTTCCCCACAGGAGGTTAGGAAAAAAGGTGGAGGCATTAGGTATAAATAAGGAGGTAGTGAAATGTATTCAGCCATGGTTGGATGGGAGGTGTCAGAGAGTAGTGGTAGAAAATTGTTTGTTCAATTGGAGGCCGGTGACTAGTGGAGTTCCTCAGGGATTGGTCCTGGGTCCACTATTGTTTGTTATATATATTAACGATCTGGAAGTAGGGGTGGAAAATTGGATAAGCAAGTTTGCGGATGATACAAAGATTGGTGGTGTTGTGGACAGTGAGGAAGATTACCGTAGATTAAAAGGTGATTAAGGAAGGCTGGAGGTGTGGGCTGAGAAATGGCTGATGGAATTTAATACGGATAAGTGTGAGGTGTTACATTTTGGAAAGGCAAATCTAAATAGGTCATATGCATTAAATGGTAGGCTATTGAGATGTGCAGAGCAACAAAGGGATTTAGGAGTGATGGTAAATAGTACCCTCAAGGCTGATACTCAGGTAGATGGTGTGGTGAAGAAGGCATTTGGAATGTTGGCCTTCATAAATCGGAGTATTGAATTCAAGAGTAGGGAGGTTATGATGAAATTGTACAAGGCATTGGTGAGGCCAAATTTGGAGTACCGTGTACAGTTTTGGTCACCAAATTATAGGAAAGATATAAACAAAATAGAGAGAGTACAGAGAAGGTTCACAAGAATGTTGACACGATTTCAAGGTTTGAGTTACAGGGAAAGGTTGTGCAGACTAGGGCTTTTTTCTCTGGAGCGTAGAAGATTGAGGGGGGACTTGATAGAGGTGTTTAAGATTTTAAAAGGGACAGACAGAGTAAATGTGGATAGGCTTTTTCAAATAAGAGTGGGGGAGATTCAAACTAGAGGGCATGGTTTAAGATTGAAGGGGGAAAATTATAAGGGGAATATGAGGGGAAATTTCTTTACGCAAAGGGTGGTAGGGATGTGGAATGAGCTTCCGGCAGACGTAGTTGAGGCGGGATCATTGGTTACATTTAAGAATAGACTGGATAGTTACATGGAGAGGAGAGGACTGGAGGGGTATGGACTGGGTGCTGGTCAGTGGGACTAGGAGGGTGGGAATTTGTTACGGCATGGACTAGTAGGGCCGAACTGGCCTGTTCTGTGCTGTAAGTGGTTATATGGTTATTTGCAAAGCATTCTGGGATTTGTAGTATTAGCTGTGCATACTCTATACTGGCGCGGCGGCCAGTGGGCCAGCTCTAATACATATTTGATATGATCTTGCGGGCCAAATATAATTATATCACGGGCCAAATTTGGCCCGCGTGTGTTCCAGACAATGTGACTCCAAACTGACACTTTTCTCTGAGTGCAACGATGTCTTTGCAAACATGTTGTAACCTGTGTGTACAATCAGGGATTCATTTAAGGACTCTTACTTTTGCACTTTATTGACTTTTTTGATTTCCAAACCCACTATTTTTAATTAAGACATATTTATGATGGAAGTAGCGTAAATATTACTATTAACAAAGATCCATTACAATCGGACATTTCCTTTGCTCTCTCTGCATCTACCTTCCTCTTTATCAGAAACACGTTTGAGATATAATTTTCCCAGTTTTGACTGAAGACCATCAATTTGAAACGTTAACTTTGTTTCTCTCACCTCAGATGAAACCTGACCTGGTGAGCAATTCTACCATTTACATTACATTTTCCATCATAATTCTATCTCCGTTTCTTCTAAACTTGTCTTTCTTTTACGTTGGCTTATTGTTTTAATTTATTGTACTTTCAGAGGATTTTCTACCTTTTCTATCTTGGTTCTCGGCTTTGCAGAAATCCAGGTCTGGACTGTGACATTCCATTGCACCATGTCACAGACTGTTTAATCAGATGAAACTCTACATACCCTTATATCTCCCTCTCCTCTCCCTCTGTCTCACACATTCACAAGCACATCTCTTCTTGGTATTATTTACTTTGGCTATATTAAACGCATTGTCATTGCAATTCTTACTCATTTGCATTTTTTAATTATTCTTGCTTCTTCATAAAAAGTAATACTGATTTGAAGTACACATTTGGACTCTAAATGGCCAAGGTTTTATTCCATCTATTTAATTGAGAAGATGACATTGGCTTCTTTTGTTACTCCAATGAAGCCCAATGTAGACCTCAGGAGTGCCACATATTTTCTACCAAGCCACTTTGATATGTTCAGGTCTCAATTTCAGAAAACCAGTCTTTCCTGGTTGTGTTAGAACTGGCTAGTTCTGATGCAAGGTTATCCAACTCTACTTTCAATCATTCTCCATATTTGCTACCTGACCTGTTGCTTTGTTCAATTACTCAATTTTATTTCAGGCTTCTAACAACTGCTGTGTTTTGTATTGCATACTCCCAGCATTTCTATTTTGACCTCATTCATCTCCATTTACATCTCATCCAAACAGCTTAGCTATAATTAACACACCTTCCACACGATCTCTTGCATGGTATTTATTTGAGTCACCTGGGATACTCATAGCCTGCATCCCAATTCTTTTCAGCTCTCCTCTGCAACTTCAAACACATTTGATTTCTTACTTTTCTAGATTTGATGAATGGTCAGCAAATTGAAACATCAACTCTGTTTCTCTGTACAGATGTTGCCTGACCAGTTGAGTATCTCCAGCATTTTGTAATTTAATTTCATATTTACAGCTTCTTCAATTTCTTGGGTTTTTTTTCCCCATTAGGTAGCTATTTGGAAAGAGATGGCAGCCATTGTATAACGAGATGGCCAATTTTAGAACAATGAGTTGGCTAATAATGTGGTCAGCTATTAAATAATGAGGTCAGTTGTTCAAGGACTAAATAGCAAATAGGACAGACTTGGCCTCGTGTGCTCAGAGGTTGTAGGATTAGGTGATCAGTTACTATGATATATGATATAATAATATAAGTGACTGGGTTCCAGTTGCACAGTGTGTGCCATATTGGTTGGTTCTATTTGTATTCATAGTCTGCATCCATCTTCTCTCTGTGTGTGCTACAAATATTTCACCCTGGTGCCTTCTTGAGACACTTTGCCTGTCTCTGAGAAGAAGCAACCTGCCCCTGGATTAGTTTGCACACAATGAAGAAATGCTACTTTGCATAATGTTCTTTTTATAATCAAAATTCTTAAAAGTCTATGTGACCATCTGTCCTCTGGTACCTCAATGAGAATACACTGAGACAGATATAGTGAGGTGACCAGTCACTGTGTAATGATGTGGCTGATTGCTGAGGTATCCAGCTGCTGGACAATGATGCAACCAGCTGTTATGTAATGTGGTGGGGTGCTCTTAATGCCATCAGCTGCTGTATAGTGATTGGTTGCTCTGTTATGCTTCTGTTTCATCATGTGGCCTGCTGCTGTACAATAAAATGGCCACTTGCAGAATATAGTAAGGTGTCTAGTTGTGGTACAGAGAGCTGGATTATTGTGATGTAATATGAATTTGGAACAGGAGTAGGTTGCTCAGTCCCTCAAACATGTTTCATCATTCAGTGCTCGTGGATGTCCTGACATTCTTGTCTTCTTGAAGTAACCATTCACCATCTTGCTTATCATGCACCTATTGACATCTGTAGATGCAAGTGATGGCAAATGCTGGAATCTAGAGCAAAGAGCAAACTGTGAGAGGAACTCAAGAGGTCAAGAGATGCAAAGGACTAATCAACATGTTGGATTGAGACTCTGTTGGGACAGAGTGGAGAGAGGAGCATCCTTTAAAAAGTGGAGAGAGGGAGGAGCAAGGGGCAGGGGGAGTGCTGGCAGCAATAGGGAGAGCTAAGTAAGGAGGGAGGTGATGGGAATATGGAATTGGATGGGGAGGAACCTGGAATGTGATAAGTGCAAACAAGAGCTGCAGATGGAGAATGTGGTAAGTAAGGACAGTTTGAGATGGAGTTGGGGAAAGTGAATGAAGTTGGGTGGGGGAGGTGAGAGCAGGCATATAGATGGGGACCAGACAGTGAAAGAAAGAAGCACAGGGAATGTGGCTTAGCTGAGACTGGAAAATTCAAAGTTCCTGCCATTGGATCTCCAAGTGCTTGTAAGATTTTGATAATCCTTGATCCCAACAGCAGGGTATTTAGATGGGCCTTCTGAAGTCCAACCAATATGACACATTTCCTGGCAAAATGTACTTGCAAAGGTTAAAGGTGCAGGCCCACATGTGGTGTTATACTCTTGGCTGCAAAACTCTGTATGGAACCTCCTTCCAAATTGCAAATCTGTCCTCTGGCTGCCCACTTATTCTCTGCACTTTCCTCTCACTTACCACTTGAGTTGGTGATTGTAGCCATACCTACTGGCCAGGTCATAAAGGGCTGCACCTAAACAGATACAGGTCAGTCTGGACTGGATGACTTCGATGTACTGCACTCCAGTCTTTTGTTAATAAAAAGCCTTGGTTTGAGTCAAGTCTTTGAGAAGGTAATGCTGTATTTTCCAAATGGTGAGATCCTGAAGCTCATCATCAATGTGCAAGGATTGGTGGCCAAAATGTTGACTTTAGTTGGCTTTATATGCCCTGAGATCTTGTCCAAAATTTCTGTAGCAGTGATACCAAACCCATATCACTCTTTCTCCACCTCTTCAAAATTTGCTAAATATTTCTATATCTCTCACTAGAAAAGTGCACAGCTCTCAACATTTTATTCTTCTTTGTCAATTTGTTTAATTGGTGTACAGTTACTAAATGACCAGCTCAATCCTCAATGTGAACTTTTAAGTTCTAAACACAAAAATTGTCCTATTTACCAAAAGCATTGGTGAGACTGGCAAAGATAACTTCTCATTCACAGTCAATTTCAATACCAAGAATCTGCTCATTGCCATTATGAGGCTGATCCCCAGTCTTACAAATATGATCGTAATTTACTGGAAGCCATTTCACACTGCTGCACTAAAGAGGATTCCCATCAGTTTCTTGCACCATCAGCTCTCTCTCAGTTTCCCCTATTCCAAATGCTAAGTCCACTGCAGTGAAGCAGCCCTCCTTTGCTGCTTAGTAGAAAAATAATCAATCTTCTCTATGCCTTTTACAATTAGATAAGTAGTCACTACAACTGGTTGAACAAATCTGTTACATGAACTGTGATCGTTTTTGGAATTCTCACAAGAAATGATGAACACAAGAGCAACTTATTCTTTTCATATTTTAGATCTCTGAAATTAAAGAGAGTTCCATTAGTTAACTAGACATTTCAATCAGCAATGCTCACAAGTTAAAGGAACAGAAGTAGGCCATTTGGCCCATCAAGTTTTACTCTGTAACTCAATCCCGATTTAAACCATTCTCACATCTAGTTCCAAATTCCGGCCTTTTCCCCATACCCCTTGATACCCTGACTAATTAGATACCTATCAATCTCCTCCTTAAACTCCCCCAATGATTGGGCCTCCACAGCTGTATGTGGCAACAAATTCCATAACACCATGACCCTCTGGCTAAAGAAATTTCTCCTCATCTGTTTTAAATGGGTACCTTCTCATTCTAAGACTGTGACCTCTTGTTCTGGCTCACCCACCAAAGGAAACATCTTATTCACATCAACTCTGCCCAATCCTTTCAGCATTTGAAATGTTTCTATGAGATCCCCTCTCATTCTTCGATACTCCAATGAATACAGTCTAAGAGCTGCTCACAGTTCCTCATACGTTAGCCCTTGCATTCCAGGAATCATCCTGGTAAATCTTCTCTGTACTTTCTCCAACATCATTACATCCCTTCTCAGATAAGGGACCCAAAACTGCACACAGCACTTCAAATGAGGTCTCTCTAGTGCTCCATAGAGCCAGCTCAACACCTCTTTACTCTTATACACTATTCCTCTCGAAATGAATGCCAAAATAGCATTCGCTTTCTTTACTACCGCTCCAACCTGGTGGTTAACCTTTGGGTTATTCTGCACGAGGACCCCCAAGTCCCTTTGCACTTTTTTGAATTTTTCCCCCCATTCAAATAATAATCTGCCTGTTTAATTCCTCTTCCAAAACGTACAACAGTTCTTTTCTCAACATTGGATCTCATCTGCCATTTCTTTGCCCCCTTTCCTAAGCTGTCCAAGTCTGCTTCTTCAACACTTCCTTCTCTACCACCTATCTTGATGTCATCTGCAAACTTACCCACAAAACCATTAACTCCGTAATCTAAATCAACAATATACATTTGTCAAAAGAAATGACCCCTGCAGAACACCACTAGTAACCGGCAACCAACCAGAACAGGATCCCTTTTATTCCCACACTTTGCTTCCTGCTTATCACCCCCATTTCAAGACAATCATATTTTATGTCCTCATTTTTTTATATTATTTTTAATATTAATCCTTTCAGTTCTCTGCAAAAGGGCATTTTTCCCCAACCTACAAATTTGTTGGTTTTCATCTCTTTTCATTGTTGAAAGGCTTGATTTATTGGTTTGCAGTTGAATGCTGAGCCAATCACATAGGAATTTTCATGATTGAATGAAAATGTGTCAGAGCTGGGGAATTCAGAGGATTCCACACTGAATGTCCGCGGAGCATCACACCATTTTCAAGTATGTTGATAATTGAATCTGGTGGTGTTACTCAGGGTGTAAGGGGACAGTGCTGTGGAACTGGAGGGAGCTTGTGGTTCTGTAAAAGAATTTTGAAAAATATGTCTTGGGCATTTGCCTGCAAAATATGTTTTATATTGGTTCATGAAAAGTAAAAACTATAATTGACTAAGTCGTTACCATAATTGCCTGAGATAGACATAGCAGGCAGCCTCCAATTATACAATTCAATCCTAACTGCATATTTAAAGAGGTTCCCTCTCCACCACCCTCTCAGAAAGCTATTCATGTCACCTGCAAGTTAAAATTACAGCTGACACAAACGGGGCAGGTACCACTCTGAATGCACAACCATTGCTCGGTCTGACCTACGACAGGCAAGAACTGATTTCAAATTCACCCCGAGTCCGTGAAACAAAACGGTTCTTTGCCTAGCTACTCTCTGGTTGTTTTCCTTGCATTACTGCAAGGAGGTTAAAAAGATGCTGCATCTTAGTGTTATTGATATCATGGATATATTTGGAAAAGTCACTTCTAGCTGTTAATACCAATAGATAAAAGATGACATGGAGAAATGATTCAATATTCAACATGGAGAGGTGATTCAATATTAAAAGGTAGACCACTTGAAATTTATAATCATCTTTGATTGATACAAAATGTTCTGGTGTATTAGATATTGTCCATGTACACAGATATAGATCAGAAAGGTTAACAAAAAATCACACAGAGGAATTGGTTGGTGTCATAATTTGAACATCTGCTCTCTTACCACTGGGGCACAGGCTTAAATCTGTATACAGATGGATGTAAATATATCTCTCTGTTGGCTGTGAGTGCCTGAAGAGACATAAATATGGGATTCCTTTGACCCAGTTTCTACCATGATGAGTCCACAGTGAAAAAACTGTCCATCTCTCTCAGGTAATTGGCACTAGACTATTTCACTCAATTATGTCTTTTGTGAAAAATGGTGAAGTCAAGTCAACTTTAGATTTTTGTCATCTGATTTTCGAAGTACAACCAAAGGAAACAGTGTTCTTTGGTCCTCAGGGCAAAACATGCAGACACACAACCCGACAGAACACAGACAGCAAACAACACAAAAACAGGACAAGTATTTTATCTATAAAAATAAATAACTAAATATTCTTTTGTACAAATAGGAGTCTCAGATTAGGTTAGTGTGAGCAGTTCCTTTGCTCATTGCACATTCTCACTGTCCATGGGAAGAAGCTGATCCTCAGCCTGGTGGTGCTGGCTCTGATACTCCTGTATCTCTTCACCAACGGGAGCAGGTGAAAGATGCAGTGTGCAGGGTGGAAGGGGTCCTCCATATGTGCCCTCTTCAGACAATGATCCCGGTAGATCACGCTGAATGGGAGGTGGGAGACTCCAGTGATAATCTCTGCCACTCTTATGGTCCTCTGGTTTGACCTCCGATCCATTTCTCTGCAGTACCACACTGTGATGCATCCAGCCAGGATGCTATAGATAAAGCTCCTATGGAAGGTTCTCATATTGGTGGCCAGTAGTCTTGCCCGCTTCAGTCTTCTCAGGAAGTCCAGTTGCTGTTGCACCTTCCTGACCAGTGTGGAGATGTTGAGTGTCCATGATAGGTCACTAGTTAAGTGAACTCTTGCTTCTGCACTGTCTATTGCAGAGTTGTTGATATGCAGTGGAGGGTGGTCGTTCTTGGTCCTACTGCAGTGGAGAGTGGTCGTTCTTGGTCCTACTGCAGTGGAGGGTGGTCGTTCTTGGTCCTACTGCAGTGGAGGGTGGTCGTTCTTGGTCCTACTGAAGTCCACGATCATCTCCTTTATTTTATTCACGTTAGGACTCAGGTTGTTACTCTCGCACCATTTCACGAGGTTTTCCACTTCTTCCCTGTAGTGCAACTCATTATAGTTGCTGATGAGGCCAACTACTGTTGTGTCATCTGCAAACTTGATGACACTGTTGGAGCTAGATCTGGTGATGCACTGGTGGGTCAGTAGTGTGAACAGGAAAGGGCTGAGCACCCAGCCCTGGAGTCAGATTGGTGGAGCAGCAGCATCAGGTCATGTGTTAATAGACTTTGCAAGGGCAGTTGAAAGAACCTTTAACTTGCATCCCCTCCATACCTTTCCGGAACAGGAAGCAAACAATGCTAACACTGAACACAAAAGGTAATAAGACGTTCTTTGATAAGCACCGCAGCAATTTGCACATACTGAATGTTTTTTTCTTTGTTTAACTTATAATTTCAGTGCAGATCATTGCAGAAATCAATGTACCTGTTGGATCATTTGGACTTTAGCCCTCCAGTCAGTGTTATAAATTAGACTGAGGATTGCATCATATTGGTGTGGGATGAGGCCATTTATGTTCCTGTGCTTGTGGTGCCTTCATCTGATTCAATTTTATCCATTGACGTTAGTTCAGCAATAATCTGTCAGGATCTTATTAAATGAATCAATCTCATGTAGACAACATTCAACTACAAACAATTTAAAGTATCATGTAGCCCACTAGAGAGTGTGCAATTATTATGCCATCGTGATAGTTTGAGGCATCCTCATTTATTTTTAAATGGAAGTAGTGAAGTTTATTTTGCACCACATGTTCGTTGTTGCAACAACACTCCTTAATTTGCTCAAATAAATTACACATTTTGCCTCCAGAACATAGTCACCACTTCTAATGTACACCACAGAACTTTCCATCTCATCACATATACCTATTTTTTTTAAATACAATGATTTACAACTGAGCTGCCACCACGGTAAATTGCAATAATAAATGCCACAGGCACAAATCTAGATTTCCCAGAACATATTTTTGTGTTTTATTTGTGAAAGATATCAATTAATTCCCTTTAGGATACAAATGACAGAAAGACCAACAGTGTTTCTGAACACTGATAAACTCATGACTCGTAACGTACTCTCTCAATTACAGATAAAAGATAATAGCCTAACCCAGTTACAAATAGATAGAGCTATTCTCTACTTTTAGCATTATAGGATCACTGATTCTGAAATAGGTTCTGCAGTTCACTTTATGCTCCAATTATAATAGAACCAACCACTGATAAGGAGATGACGAAATGGGAACATCATATTATAATCCAATTTAGATCAACTAAAATTACTATCATTAGGATGTCTGAGGTTGACACGTGTAGAGACTGCCGTCAAATGCATCAGCCAAGGACACCATTTGCTGAAAATAACCTTGCTGAACTGAATAAAAATGGCTGTAGATAATGATTACATAATGCTTCAAAATTATTTGATATATTAATGCGATAATTGTTAATTTTAATTCTCCACAGATATCATGGATCATTCATTTGAGATTATATTTTAATTTAAAAAACTGAATGGATTTTTAAAATTCATTTACAGTTAATGGGTGTGCATAAGGAACATTGAATATAATCAACATTCCAGTTCTGAAAACATTTGCTCTTCGATTCAAAAGGCTTCGCATTTTTTTCCCCATTATAACCTGAGCAATGATAAAGGCTGAATGCTCTCTGAGTTAAGCAATCATATGTATACACTTTGTAATGCAGTGAAGATAATGAAGCTATCAATCTAGCATCTAGCACATCCGGTTGTGATGAAAAGGTATTTATCAAAATAAATGGTGTAATTGTAGAGGATTGCTCATATCCATTATAATTGACAGATTCAAAGAGAGTATTTGAATACAAAAATTTTAAATCATTCGTTCACATCAATGATTTAGGTGGATTGCTAAGGGTTGTTTGCCATATCTCAGGCGAGTGCTTAACGTTGAATCATGTAAAAGTCTGCCTAGCTGCCCGTCACATAGACGCTTAAACAAACCGTTTGGAGGTTTCTTTTAAAAGGTTAAAAGATGTAATTGTTTGAAATAGCAGCTCTCCATTCAAAAATTCAATTTATGCTGTTCCCAGTTGCATTTCAATAAGTTAACGAGTTATTATTTACTGTGATGAAGAAACTAGGTCCTTTCAGGAGAGAGAGTCAAGCCTATTTAACAAAAACACTATTTCGAACTGGAGGGATTCAGTTCACCAGGTGGGTTCTAACAATGGAAAATTGATAACACAAACAGATTACTTCTATGTCTATTACCAGCAGGGCAGCGGGAGAAATTATAAAGAACAGACAGATTTGACAAGACACACGTTATAGAAACAAACATACTGCATGGCAAAGGCCCTTTCAGCCCACGAACCCATGCAGCCCAATTACACCCAATTGATCTACAACCTCCACTATGCTTTTGAAGGGAGGAAACCCATGCAGACATGGGGAAAATGGACAAACTCCTGACAGACAGGGTGATTCGAACCCCAGTCCCAATAGCTGGTGCTGTAATTACTATGCTAACCGAGCCACCCCACTTCGACAATATTCAGGATTTGATTGAAATGCTCTGAATCAAATAAAGCATTGGAGTACATTTTTTAAAAGTTGTTGGGAGGAATTTTAATGCCTGGCAGTACGTGGACTCAGGAGCGAGTGGAGGGATTAGAAATGGAGAGATTGTTTGGATAGGACAAGTTGAAACCATCTTCTCCTCCCGTACATTGTGCTGTGGGTGATCGAGCCTTCAGGACATTGCTTTTCCAAGTTAATTGCAGGTACACAAGTTTTAATGGAACCTTCAAAGCAGCATCATACAGAGCTGAAGACCAGGCAAGGCAAAGTAATACAAATGGCAAAATCTTACAGCTGAGCTGCTTTCATGCGACCATCTGTGAAAGGGCTTGTGATGAGATAGTACATGAGAGGATGGTACCTTTGATCTTAATTTGAAAATATATGCTGTGGTAAATATCAAGAAAACATTCTCTCTTGTGGGGCAATCCAAAGGTAGGAGGTAGGGATTTGTCTTCTGTTGTGTGGGCAATTCTTTGATATTCAGTTCATTAATGTTAATAGAATCAAATTTTACAAATTTTTTACAGCATATAAATTTCACTATTTTATACAATCAAAAGGATGATTTTCTGTTGATACAAGTGATAATGAAAAGAGATTAACCAACAAATCCAATAAAATAATTCAAGAGAAAGAGCATTTCTCAAACCATTAACAATGAAATTGGCAATCTTCCCCTCCCATTGACCTCACTTATCCCAAGTGCACAGGACGTAATGTAGGTGATATGGAGTCAACTATCTAAAATGCGGGAGGGATGGAGTGATTTAAGGTGTAAGGAGACTTGCATTGAGCATAACCACAGTCCAAGACCACTTGCTTTCTGCTCCTGTTTCTGTGTAATTCTAATTAAAAGAGATAATAAACAAATAAATAAGAAGACTCCACTGATTATAAACATATGCTGCCTTCACCACAGTTATTTATTTAGTACAATTATATTTCTCAGTTCTGCTTGCACCCAAGTGCCTGCAATTCACAGCTGTGTTCAATCATAAAACTCCATCTTTGATTGTTCCTCTTGATTATTTATAGAGTTCATGGTAAAAAAAAATTGTCCAAAGGCAGGGCATTATCATCCATATCATATTATATTAGTTAAGTGACAGAGCAGCCTTAAGGAGCTGAATGACCTGATCCAGCTCCTGACTAATAGGTTCAGGGTTAGTATTATCTTCCACCAGCAATATTCGTTTTGCCTCTTCCACCACATTTAGCTCTTTTTCAGTAGCGGTGATTTAGATACTGTGCATTAATAGACTACTAAATGAATTGATTGGAGCAGGAGAGACAAATAAGACATGAGAAACAGATGACCAATCAAAGCATATGGCCTAAGGGACATTCCTTTCAAGGAAATAATTGAGATGGGGTTATTCAAGATTAAGCATAAAATTATATGATTAATGAGAGACGGTATCGCGAAAAGTAGGCAGACAGAGGAGACTTGTTGAGATAGGCATTGGCACATTTTCATTAGTGACAAAGTGGCAGAAGATCAGAAGATCAGATTTTTTAAAAATGGCAAGCGATTGCTGCATGCTGCCGTGCAGGAGGACTTGGGAGTGGTTGTGCATGAATTGCAAAAGGATGATTTGCAGGTGCAACAGGCCATCAAGGCGGCAAATGGAATGTTGACCTTAATTGCTAGAGGGATTGAATCGAGCAGCAGGGAGGTTAGGCTACGACTGTACAAGGTACTAGTGAGGCAGCAACTAGAGTACTGTGTGCAGTTCTGGTCTCCTTACTTGAGGAAGGATGTACTGGCTTTGGAGGTGGTCCAGAGATGAAGGAGTAATCTTATGAGGAGAGATTCAGTCATCTGGGACCATACTGACTGGAATTTGGAATGAGAGGGATCTTATAAAATGTGTAAAATTATGAATTAAGATAGAGGTAGGTAAATTGTTGGGGGTAACTAGAATGTGAAGGTATAGCCTTGAGATTCAAGATAGTAGATTTAGGAAGGAGATGAAGAGGAACTACTTTTCCCAGAGAGTGGTGAATCTCTGGAATTTGCTGCCCATTGAAGCAGTGGAGGTGACCTTGGTGAAAATATGTAAGACCAGGTGGGATAGATTTGTTACACAGTAGGGGAATTAAGGGATATGGGGAAAAAGGCAGAACGCTGGAGATGAGCCATTATCAGATCAGCCTTAAATGGTGGAGCAGGATCGATGGGCCGGATGGCCTACTCCTGCTCATATTTCTTATGATCATTAGAAGTAAATGGTTGTAAATTCAGGATGGTCCTAAGGAGAGATTTTAACTTGTATATAGATTGGGATATGCAGACAAGCTAATTTCAGAAATCTTGTGTATGAACAGGATAGTTTTCTGCATCTTTGACCAATAAAGTGGCTCAGGTTCTATACAGTAAAACCTAATGATCCAAATTTTAATAACATGTTAACATATGAATTCAGAGCAGAATTTAGCCAGTTGGCCCCTCCAACCTGCTTATCCATTTAATAAGACAGTAATTCTTGGTGCCTGCCACATTGACCGCCGCCAGTGGGCTGATATCGCCTCAAACCGTGCATCTTGGCGCCTCACAATTTGGCGGGCAGCAACCTCCTTTGAAGAAGACCGCAGAGCCCACCTCACTGACAAAAGGCAAAGGAGGAAAAACCCAACACCCAACCCCAACCAACCAATTTTCCCCTGCAACCGCTGCAACCGTGTCTGCCTGTCCCGCATCGGACTTGTCAGCCACAAACGAGCCTGCAGCTGACGTGAACATTTACCCCCTCCATAAATCTTCATCCGCGAAGCGAAGCCAAAGAAATTAGTGATGGACAATAACTATTGTCCTTGTCAGTGAGACATCCTGTGTATAAAAAGCCACAATCTCTGCAGATCCTATTGTAAATCTACACCTTTTGCTTTTGTTTCAAGGTCATTTGCAACCAGTCTAAATTACAGGGATGGCAATTTAATGATAGACAACAATAGTCTCATCCAACCCATTTTGAAGCCACCTCTTGCCAAGTATAATCCACTCTTGTCCATTAGGTTGTCCTCTTCCCTTCAATAGCATCCAGCTGGATGCAGTGTGGCACTATTATGTCATTATTGGACAGTCATTGCTGAATGCCTGTTATCTGTGGACATTTACATAGCTTTCTGGAATCAGGTAGGCAAGTAAAAAGTGAAATACATTTGCAGCTTACTTTATGATATGTCATTGTCCACAAACACATTCTTGATCCATTGTCTTTGCTAGATTATATAGGAGTGAGCAGAAGGGCACTGGGTTATCTTCCTACACTTTGGACAGTGAAGTAGAAGTTAGCCATTAGCGTGTTGCTGCAAAAGATCAGAAATACAGATTCACAACTTTCTTAATCCCCTTCAACCTAATTCTTAAAAATCAGACTTCAACTTTTCAGGTTAATACTATTACTTCAATAATTCTTCAACCAACATTGTGACTAAGCAGGGCCGTTAACACATAAAAATGTCCCATGACACTTAAATTGATCAGGAGGGAAAATGAATAACGTGGCCAAAGGCACAGTCAATAATTGGAATTTAATTTGTTAGGCTTTTAAGGTGAGATCGGAGAAAGTTTTACAGAAGGAGTTCAGAAATGAGCAGAACAATGAGTGAAGGGAAATTCATAAGTAGCAAAATAAGGAGATGACTTCAGGAGGAAACCATGAGAATGAAAACAATTCCTCATCAAGGGGCGAGCAGTGGAGAGGGTCAAGAACCATGGGTGGCACATTTAGTGAGGTGGCTACAGCATGCCTACAGCACCAGCCACCGGGCTTGAATCTGGCTTGGCTTGTAAGGAGTTTGTACCTTCTCCCAGTGTCTGCGTGGGCTTACTCCGGGTGCTCTGGATTCATCCCACCGTTCAAAAACGTACTGGGAGTGAAGGTCAATTGGGTGTAATTAGACAGCATGGCTTTGTAGGCCCGTTACCGTGCTGTATGTCTACATTTAATTTATATTTTTAAAAAATGAACTTCAAATTTGTGGGTGGCAGCCTCTCTGAGGATCTGTCCATGCTGATGCAATCACTAAGAAGGTTTCCTAGTGACTCTACTTTGTGAGGAGCTTGTGGAAATTTGATAGGTCACAGAGACTCTTGAAAATATTATCGATGATTTAGCAGAGCAAGGAGATGCCTGGAGCAGTTTAAGTGGGCATCATTCGTGAAGGACTAAGAAGAATTTACAATGATAATGGAGCAAGACCACAGAAGAATATGTGGATAACGTGATGATGTTGCAGCTCGAATGCAAAAGGAGCCCATCATTGTTACCAGGATAAGAATTCCATGCAGATGTCAAGAGCATCAGGAAAACAAGTTAAGGAGTAACCAAACACATAATTGAATATTCCAGAAGAATGCAATAAACAACATTTTGAAAGTTGATAGGGGCAATTCTTGAAATATGAACAGAACACACAAAAAATTCTTCCGTGTCAAATAATGCTCCCAATTCATGAACTACTCTTCATTGATTGGCTTAGAGCACAATTGTTTAGATGCTATTTTTGGTTCATTAAATAAAAGAACCCCAACTTGGGTCACAATGCATTTAATGTTCCCATTGCTCATTTACATGTAGTAAAAATGTTAGAATCTTCAAATGTAAACACATATGTAATTGTTTAGACTGTTTCTATTGCCTGAATAAAGCACCAGTAATTTATGCGCATTCACTAAAAGCTTTGAAATCCAAATGAGCACTGAACGATGCATAATAATTCTGGAGGACTGCCAATAGAAATTAAACTCTTCAAACAAGATAAACATCATATTACTTCATTATCCTTTTATAATGCATACATATTCAATCTATTATTTCTTCCAGTAATGAAGTTCTCCTGGCAAGCATTCAACTGTTTCTTTTGTTATCACTGACCAAGAGCTCCTCGACCAAATGGAAAAGATGGCGACTGCCCATCTTTGAATTAAACGTTATTGTCATTTGACAGTAATAAATAACATTTAGCACAATGGGAATCCAATAATGATTTTCATGCAAAGCTGGCTCATCAATGCCTATCAGCTGACAACTGCATAAATGTGATTAGCACACCAGCTGCTGAGAACGGTGTCAAAATCACTTCAATGCCAGCTAACTCTCATCTACTATCATGTTAAAATGAACTGCTCGTCATGCTCTGGAACTGGTATTTTCAGAAAAAATATTGCACAGTATTTCCAAAATTTCAAATCAATACATTATATCGTGTGTCCCTTTTCTAAAGTGTGTCCAGTTCAATCAAATTGTTTGCAACCGGAGGCTGAACTTAAGAAGTAATTATACAAGCAAGATGAAGAGCTCAGACATGTACATTTAATATGAACTGAGGTCCCACCCAATTAAATAATAAAATCATTCTTGCTGTCAAATGTTTCTACTGTATGCAAATACAAAGTAAAGGCAGCAATATGGATAAGGGAAATCAATAATGTAGCACTGCTCATCTCAGTAAGACATTTCTGTTTATACAGATGGAACTCTCTCAATGCACAGCATCTTCAATATATTTAGAATTAGACTGTAACACTACACAATTTAGCTTTATTTAATTAAAAATTAACTACCACTGATTGAAATGTGATAACATTTGATCTTTAATGGGGTATTTCTTATCAGGACTTATGCTTGCACAGTAGATGCACATCTAAGGATATCATCCACTGAGCAACATGACCTTTGGATCAGTGTGAGGTGAATTGAGTTGGCCCTCCTGGACCAATAGGGTCTTCACAGTGTAAAGTGGAACTGTGGCCCAACTCCTCTCACCCAATGGAGCTCCCATCCATTCCAAATCTGCCTTCCTCCAATGGATCGCCTTTCCAGCTTTCCAATCTACCTAACTCCTTGGTTCTCTGATCAGCCCAACCATTTTGATCCCCCCACTCGTCCACCCAGACCTCAACAAATCTTCTTGAGGCTCTGATTTCTAACGTACTCTTGGCTTGTTTACCTGATGATCACTTCCAAACCCTCCTCCACCATTGGGGCACTTAAGTCACCTCAATCTCAGACTCCAATTGCAGCTACATAGAACATAGAATATAGCCCCTTCAGCCCTTGATGTGCCGACCTATATATTCCAACCAAAAAAAACCCTCTGTACTTCATAACCCTCTCTTTTTCTTTCATCCATGTGCCAGTTGAAGAGTCTCTTAAATGGCCCTAATGTTTCAGCCTCCGTCACCCTAAACACTGTTTAAAAAATTTACCCCTGATGTCTTCCCTAAATTCTCTTCCCTTCACTTTATACATTTGTCAACATTCTCTCCCCCCCACCCAGCTTCAGCCCCATGCAGCAGAAGCATTAATTAGCAACAAACAATGAACATCAGTAATTATGAAGCATCTTTTCCTGACAAGCTAAACGTCTTCTACATCGACAAGGAAAACAACAATGCACCCTCATGAGCCCCCATACCCCTGATAACTCTGTGGTTCCAGTCACTGAAGCTGACGCGAAAAGAGCCTTCAAAAAGGTGCACCCTTCGAAAGCATCCGAACCAGATGGTGTACCTGGTTGCACAGACAACTGGCTGGAGTTTTTTCAACCTCACTTCTATAGTCTGAAGTCCACACATGCCTTAAAGTGCCCAGCAGGAGCAAGGTGACCTGCCTCAATAGCTACCAGCCAGTGGATCTTTGCATCCATTGTGATGAAGTGTATTGACAGGGAGTGGTAATGGAGCGATGATAATCACGGTTGGCGTTACTCACCATTATCACCCTAATTTCAACATCGCATACAAGACCTGGGGGATATTTCTGAGAAAAACGTGGGTCTTATATGCCATCAAATATGGTAGTTTCAGGACAAACATTATCGATGTCGGTATTAGCTTCGAAGTATTACATGGATTCACAGGTATGTTGTTATCCAAATGTCAGGACAGATTGCACAGTTGAGGGCTCCAATTTTTTTTAAATGATAAAGGGATTCAATTATTTTGATAGATTTTTGCATCGTAGGGGAAATAAGGGTTACATCAACAAGGGCAGGTAGGTAGATGGAGCCGAGTCCATGGCTGGATCAGCTGTGATCTTATTGAATCAGGCTCAACAGATCAGATGGACAACTCCTGTTCCTAGGTTTTATGTTCTCATGATGATTCAGAGAAACCATTATCTCCATTCATCGAATCTAGAACAATCTTATAATTATAGTGTCAGAATAGGTATCTGGAGTTGAATGATCTACTATGAAAGAATGGAGCTTGAAATTCCAGTGCACCTTAAGGTATGTGGTGGATGGTTGTGGTGGCTGTGTGCCGTCAAATTCATTCATGGGCCTCTTGCTCAAATATTCAAAATGGACAAAGCCCAATGAATGAGAGGTTATTAACATATACATGAGTACAATGTACAGCGGCACTGAAATTCTTTGCTGCAGTTACACTGGTGCATGAAATACACCAGAAAACAATACATAAATTACATTACCACATGGACAGAAAAAAACCCATAAAAGGATAGATGGGTATTCACAATTGCTGTTTGTACAAAAAAAATGTGATGCTACAATAGCGGAGAGAGATCTTTGGTTTTCCTGGAGTGGTGCTCTGGTTGAAGTCATACAGGGAGATAACAGGACTGCCTACAGCAAAAACGATGCGAGAATGGAGAAAGCAAGAACTACTAAAAAAGGTAAACATAACCTTCATTGCCCAGCTCCACAATGGCCAGAACTTGGGGAGGAGTTTAAAAATAAAACTGGGTGATAAATGAGAGGAATTCAGGGAAATGCGTTTCTAACAAAATGATAATTAATGAGGCTAGGAGATTAGGAGAAGAACAAGAGAATCAGAGCTTTGCCAGTGTTACCGATTCATGAAAAGGCAGTGTTTATCAATGTGTACAAAAACATCCATTGCACAGAAAATGCCAACAAATTATAAAGACAAAATATTAGAATTTCATAAATTTGTAATAAATGCATACAAAAAAACTTGTTTTGAACTGGGCCAAATAAGGAACACGGATGAAGTTCCAGTCACATTCGATGTATCATCCAACAAGACTGTGAGCGTCATAGGGGCCAAAACAGTCATAATAAAAGTCTTGTAAATTTCAGCAGTAATATTGTTATTAAACAGATTTTTCCTGTTGTCCTAGTTGCATGTTTTGTCCAAATTTTAAATGCTTCGCCATAAATACACTAAAAAAATTCTTAATATTCCCTGTTGAAATGGGGAGTCTTATATACCATCAAACACAGAAATTGTCTTGGTCTGGTATAACTTTCACAAAATATACATCTGATATGAGTCAACTTTCGATTTTAATTTAACTCTATTTTCTTGTAAGTACTCTCTAAATTTCCTGTGAGTATTAAAACTCTAAAACAGGCACCCACTTTGTGCACTGTTCACCTTACTAAAATGGTAGTAACAGCAATAAATGCTGAGACTTTTTTTTAATGTTTGGGGAAGTAAATAAGCTGACAGCTGTTCATTGCCAGCAAGACCTGCTTTATTGCTTCCCCTTCTCTCAGAAAGGCTTTTATAATTTATGTCCATTTTGTTAAAATAATGTGGCAACTTTTAAACATGCAAGTGATGTGGAAAGAATGTTAAAGCAAATTATTTATTTTTCAGTATTTTGTGCAGATATTGCATGTTCTACTCAACTGATCATAGTGTGGTCATGTCAAATCATGGAATAATATGCAGACTCTTGTAAATGACAGTTAACTGCCTCCTGTATCTAAACTTAAATGGAGAGAAGAAAGGACCCAATCAAAAAATGTACCTGTTATGTAAATTATCCAAATTCATTGTATTCATTAGCGAGATCATTGCTGGAAATATCAAATATTCAGACAGCTCACCTATGCAAGGTTTATTTTTTCCTGTATAGAAAAAAAAATCCCCCATTTAAATATTGTGCAATTTAATTTAAACTATGCAATGGTTCAATGCAAATGTATCCAAATTTTAAAATGTGGAGAATAACAAAATATTCCATCAGGTACCAGCTTCTCAACTTTCCACTGAGACGAATTTATGTTGTAATATCATTTAACACCAACTTACTCAGCCAAACCATAAAGGAAAGAGCCAATTAGAACTGAAGTTGGATGGACACTTTTTAATTCTCTAAATGGCAATTACAATATCCATTGACACTGATGTAACAGCAAGTTTCAAATTGGGATGTTGAGAAGCACAAAGACAACATAAGAGAAACCTTAACACACATATAATCGAGCATGATTTGAAAATAATTCCACTTGACGTGATTTTAATGATCACATTTTTTGATAAAAATCTCATCCAACTGGTATTGGAGAGGCGAATACAATGTTGCATCAGCTATTGTTCGGGTCAAGCAGAATAACAATCAGCTTATCATTGGGCAAAAAGAGATAGACTATAACAAGCTCGACATTGTCTTTTGTTCAGGATCCCAAGGTCACCGATGAGTACAAAATAAATGCAATAAACTCCGACTGTAATGTTCTCTGTGGGAGCCATACAAATGTACATTATGGCAAAAGGAACATCTCAGAGAAATGTTATATGTACTTTTCCATTAATGAGTGAGATATAAACATCAAGAGTTATGGATAATGGATTACTGAGAGCAGCATGAGCTCAGTGCAGACATTTATGTAATCAGGTCATGACCACACAATATGACACTGAGGAGGGACTGTGCTTATAAATGAATACAATGGGGCAGCAGATGTTCAGCTTTTATGCAGCAAGCTGCCCTATTACAAGTTTTGATCTGTTTATGGGCAATAATTCATTAAAAGCCACATCAGATGCAAGATAACGGTCTATTTTTCCTCAATCTTTGAACATATTTTGATACAATGTATACATCATCAAAACAGAAATAGAATTTTGGCAAATCTTATTTGGTTAGATGGACTGGAAGGTCCTAAAAATCGGCTCTTAAAAGAGGAAAGAAACATGGATGCAAAGTAAGTGATGCATTAAAAAGTAAATTTGAAACCATTAATCATTTGTTTTATGCAATCTTAAACATTGGTCATGAATGTGGCACAAACTCAATTAACACCCTGCACTCAACACACTGTATTATTCATGATTTAGTATCTGGCACTCTTTCAACTTTGGTAAGTAACATTAGCAATAAAATTAGTAATTTTCTCATGCCCATAAAAACGTGATGCAATCTGTCAAGGGGCAATGCATTTTACTCCTTTAATATTTTACAAAGCGGCAAGGGATATATTCCTAATACTAAGATCAAAATTCATTTAAATCTAAAAATCTCTATCATAAACATTAAAAATTATTTTTACCACCTTATTTAATAGTGTTGAGAAACTACGATGAAGGAAATTGCAACAACCATGTTAAAAATGGTTTAAAGGTTTATAACAAGAATGTGCAACATGCAAATCCAGTAAATCATTATTTTTTTTCTTAATCTGATTTTTTTTTCTATTATTACAATGTTTCATCAATATAAAATATCAGTGGAAAGTTACTAATTTGTTGATAATTAAAGAAAACCAATGAGCCTATATTTTTCATTTAAAATAATTTTCTTCATATCAATTATATATATCTAAAATATATCAAACCTTGATTAAGGGTTCAAGCCCAAAATATTGGTTATGTATCTTTTTATCTTTGCTACATAAAGACCTGGTTGAGCTTCTCCAGCATTGCGTATTTACTTCAACCACAGTGTCTATACTTTTGTGTTTTACTTCTAAAATTTATCAATTTTTTTTGCATAGTTTCTTTTTTCAAATACTTCACTCTGTCTCTCTATGTCCATCAGAACTATGTGACGTCAATACACGAAGGCAAATGGATATTTCCCATCAAAGATGGTCATGTATGTCACAGCGCCACCTGCCTGAGATCATCTCAAACCTGACCACTCTAAACTCTCCCAGCACTCTCCACCTCCCATCGTGCTTATCACATTTTCTTCAACTTCCAGGTCACCATAACAAAAAGGATCACCATATTGCAAAGATTGCAACTATCTTCCCTTTCAGTCTTAATGAAAGATTCCAGCCCACGACATTGAGCATTCTTTTTCTTCCACTGATGCTGCTCGTCCCACTAAGTTCGTTCAGTGGATTATATATAACTTGAGATTTCAGCAACTGTAATTTCCTGTGTGCCTCCCCTTTGTAATTTTTCTAGTTATTGATTTAGAATCAGAATTTATTGTCATGAACATGTGTGGTGGTACACCACCAGCCTACTGCAGGGGGCAACCTCTGTACCTGCAGGAGTGTAAGGGGTCAGGACAACACCTGGCCGGCTGCCAATCAGTCGGCCTGAATAGATCAAGCCCCACCCAGTCGGGTGTCAATCACCCTCTGGGATACAAGCCTGTGCCGGCCTCCCGAGGCCTCACACTGAGTTGCTGCAGCCACAGCCAGCCTAGCTCTGTGGAGGTTTTTGTACATTAAAGCCTGTTGTTCAGTCTTTACCTTGTGTGTGTCTGATTCAGTCTAACATCGCACTACAACATGTCATGAAATTTGATGTTTTGCAGCAATATCATAGTGCAAACATTCATCTAAACGACCTTACAAACTAAATAAAAATAGCGCAAGAAAAGGTCAAAGTAAGGCTGTGCCTATGGTTCATTCAGGAATGAACTAGGTGATCTAACTTCTTCCAATATTTTCAATCCTCATTCATATTTGTGGGGCTGAAATTAATCGGTTATACTTGTACCCATCCAACTGTCACCTGTGAATGGTCTGGAATAGATTCCCTTCCAATTCCTATGCCTTCAAAGGATTGAGCCTTGGCCTCCATTCCAAAATCATGGCATTGTTCCCACATTTATGCTGACACACCATGTCCTCCACCCTAAACGCTTATTCCTTCTGCCAATGGCACATGTCATAATGTGCTATAATTACGTTAATCTATTCTGATTATCCCAAAGCAATGATCACTGGTGCCAAGAAAAACAAGGGTTGCATGCACAAGGCAACATCAAGTACCTGCAGGTTACGCACCAACCCAGCTTAAAAAAAAGTATCACTAGCCTTTTATAATTGCCAAGTCAAAAGCTGGAAACCTCCCCACAAAACAGAACACTGGAAGTCCCTTTACCAGACAGATTGCAGATATTTAAAGGTGCCAGTTCACCACTACATTTAAAGGAGCAATCACACATTACCAATAAATGCTGTCCTTGGCATCCCAATAACTTTATTGAAGTTCTCACTTTCATTCTCCATTGCAACTCTTATGCTTTCATTATCTCTGAACAGTATGATTACTTATCCAAAAGTGCTGGAGAAGCTCAACAGGTCACACGACATCATGTGACCTGCTGAGTTTCTCCAACACATTTGTGCATTTCACTCGACCCCAGCATCAGCAGATTTTTTCGTTTAATTATTTATCCAGTATCTATTACTGGATGGTAGAACCTTGCTTTTAAGTTATGTGTTTGATTCCAACAACAATTCCATTTGCTTAACATGGAAGTGAGGCAAACATGCAGTGTCAGGGAACCTATACAGAGGAGGAGGTACTTGCTGTCCTAAAGCAAATAAGGGTGGATAAATCACCAGGGCCTGACAAGTTATTCCCTCGGACCTTGAGAGAGGCCAGTCCAGAAATTGCAGGGGCCTTGGCAAATATATTTAAAATGTTCTTAATCACAGATGAGGTGCTGGAGCATTGGAGGGTAGCTCATATGGTTTTGTTGTTTAAAAAAGGTTACAAAAATAATCAAGGAAATTATAGGCCAATGACCCTGACATCAGTAGGTAAATTATTGAAAAGGGTTCTAAGAGATTGGATATACAAGTATATGGAAAGTCAGGGGCTGATTAAGAATAGTCAACATGGCTTTGTGTATGCTAGGTGGTGTTTAATAAATCTAATAGAGATTTTCAAGTAGTCACCAGGAAAGCTGATGAAGGAAAGTGTGTGGCTGTTGTTTACAAGGACTTGAGTAAGCTCTTTGACAAGGTTCCATATGGGAGTTTAATCAGGTTGCTCAGTATTTATGGTGAAGGAGTAAACTGAATTCGACATTAGAGTTTATGGGAGAAGCCCAGAGAATGGTCGTGTATGATTGCCTCTCTGATCGGAGGCCTATAACTAGTGGTGTGCCTCAAGGATCAGTGCTGGTTGATTGTTATCGATAGCAATGATCATGTGGTAAATTGGACCAACAAGTTTGCAGATGACACAAAGATTGGAGGTGCAATGGACAGTGAGGAAGGTTTTCAAACTTTGCAAAGGGATCTGAACCTGCTGGAAAAATAAGCTGCAAAATAGTAGATGGAATTTAATGCAAAAACAAGTGTGAGCTGTTGCAATTTCGAGGACAAATCAAGGTAGGACATGCACGTGGGGCACTGAAGAGTGTGGTAGAACAGAGGGACCTGGGAAAACAAATACATAATTCCCTTAAAGTGGCAACACAGGTAGATGGAGTTGTAAAGGGAGCTTTTGGCACTTTGGTCTTCATAAATCAAAGTACTAAGTATAGGAGTTGGGATGAGTGAAACACAAAAGTCTGCAAACACTGTGATTATAGTAAAAACACACTGAAAGGCTGGAGGAACTCAGCCAGTCTTTCAGCGTCCATAAAAAACAAAGATATATTGCTGACATTTAGGACCTGAAGGAATAAGAAGAATGAGCCAGAAGCAGGAAATCTCAGAATTCAGAAAATGATGGCTGGGGGAAGAATCCAGTCCAACAAAAAGGTGTTAATTGGATATGATAAGGGGAGAGGTAAGAATTAATCATATCTGTGCAAAGGAGATAGAGAGAGACAGAGCTGGGGAAGGCAATGGGGGAAGAAGTGAGGGGGGAGGGGTTTAACAAAAGCCAGAGAAGTTGATATTAATGCCATCTAGTTGGAGGGTGCCCAGTCAGAAGATGCAGTGTTGTTCCTCCAATATATGTTAGCAAGAAAATGGGATGGGGAATTGAAATTGATAGCCACTGGGAAATCTACGCAATTACAGAAGAGCTGAAGTGCTCAACAAAGTGATCTCCTAATCTGCGTCCAGTTTCTCCGATTTAGGGGAGACCACAACAGGAGCACCGGATGCAATAGATGTCACCTGCAGAATCCCAAATGAATTGCTGCTTCACTTGGAAGGACTGTTTGGGGCTCCGAATGGTGGAGAGGGAGGAGGTGTGGACACAAGTGGAGCATCTCCTGCGGTCACAAGGGTAGGTACCAAAGGAATGATTGGTGGGGAGGAAGGAGTAGACAAGCGAGTCACAGAGGGAGCAGTCCCTGCAGAAGGTGGAGGAGAGGGGAATATGTGTCTAGTGGTGGGATCACTTGGTGGTAGTGGAAAAGGTGGTGGAGGATGCGTTGATGCGGAGGTTGGTGGGGTGGTAGGTCAGGACAAGAGGAATCCTGTCCTTGTTGCACATGGGAGAGAAGGAGGCTAGGGCCGATGTGTGAGTAATGGAGGATATGAGGATGAGTGCCGAGTTGATGGTGGGAGAGGGAAAGCCACATTGTTTGAAGAAAGAGGACATCTCTGATGACCTGGCATGGAAGTCCCCGACTTGGGTACAGATGTGTCAACAAGTTCATCAGGCAGCACTAAAGTAGACATCGATGTAGCAGTGGAAGACTGTAGTGTGGATTTCTCCACATAGCCAACAAAAGCAGACATAGCTGGGGCCCATGGGTACCCCTTTGACCTGGAGAAAGTGGGATTAGTCAAAGGAGAAATTATTGAGGGTGAGGGCAAGTTTTGCCAGTTGGAGGATAGTGGTGGAGGGGAGTGATTGAATCTATTGTCCAGAAGGAAATGAAGGGCTTTGAGGCCTTCGGTGTGGGGAATGGAGGTGTATAGGTATTGGATGTCCATGGTAAACGTGACGCGATCGAGTGCAGGGAACTGGAAGTTGTTGATGGATGGTGTGTGGTGTCCTGGTTGTAGGTAGGGAGGGACTGGACCAAGGGGGACAAAACAGAGTCAAGGTAAGCAGAGACCAATTTGATGGGGGAGGAGGATACTGACACAATGGATCTGCTGGGACAATTGGGTTTGCGGATCTTGGGTAGGAGATAGAAATGGGTGGTGTGGAACCAGGAAGGTGACTAGAAGTGACGAGTTCAGAGATGTGCATGATGAGTTTTGGTGGTTTGATGAGTTTTGCTGGAGTCCTGTTGGAGGGGTAAGAAGAGATGTCTGAGAGTGATCTTCTGGCTTCAACCCAATAGAGGTTAGTGTGCCAGACAACAACAGCACCATCCTTTTTTGCAGGTTTGATGGCGAGGTTTGGATTGGTGTAGAGAGAGTGGATAGCCAGGCGTTCTGAGGGGATGAGATCAGAATGAGTGAGGGGAGTAGTGAAGTCGATGTGGTTGATGTCGTAGCAGCAGTTGGAAACATAAAGGTCCAGAGCAGGTAGAAGACTGGAATGATGTATCTTGGAGGAGGAAGGTTTAAAGCAGGAGAAGGAATTTGGAGTGGGGGATAGAGAATTGTGGTTGTGGAAGTAGGCATGGAAACGGAGCTGTCGAAAGAAGAGTTCAGCATCATGGCTTGCACGGAACTCGTTAAGGTGTGGGTGAAAGGGGATGAGGATGAGGCCTCTACTGAGGACAGAGTGTTCAGTTTCCAAGAGATGAAATTTAGAAGGGATGGTGAAGACCAGGTGGGGTTAGGGGGAGGTTCAATGGGATGGAGGGTGTCGGGGAGGGGAGGAAAAGGATGGGGTGGATCAGGAGGTGGAGGCTAGGAAGGGTCCAAGGGAGGGAGGGGAGGGTTGGGAAAATCAGAGAATGGAGAGAGAGAAGCCCATGTGCTCCCCAGAGCCAGGGTGGGAGTTTGAAACAGAGGCTCAGTCCTGTATGTCACAGGGCCCAAGTTTGGGATGGTATGGTAAAGTTGAAAAAGGTGTGGGTGAGGCCAAATTTGGAGTATTGTGCACAGATTTGGTATGCTAACTAGAGGAAAGATATCAATAAAATTGAAAGAGTGCAGAGATTTACTAGGATGTTTCCTGGACTTCAGGAACTGAGTTACAGGACAAGGTTTAAAAGGTAAGGACTTTATTCCCTGGAGTGTAGAAGAATGAGGGAAGATTTGTTAGAGGTATACAAACTTTTGAGGGATGTAGATAGAGTAAATGCAAGTAGGCTTTTTCCACTGAGGTTAGTTGAGATACAAACCAGAGGACATGGGTTAAGGGTGAAAAACAGGAGAAATTTAGGGGGAACATTAGGGGAAATTTCTTCACACCCTGAGTGGTGAGATTATGGAACGAGCTGCCAGTTGAGGTAATCTCCTCTGGTACATCATAACGAGAAATTAAATGGTTTAGTCCTTGGATAATGCTAGCTTGGTCAGCCGTCTTGGGGGGAAAACCAAAAACCAAGCCTGAAAAGATGTCAACCATTACTAGGACGTAACATTTACCCATACAGTCTGGCATAGGGCCCATGTAATCAATTTGCCAAACCGCAGCTGAGCGAGCTCCCCGTCTTATTCGGCCATGCGGACCAGGAGGAACGGTGCGGGACTTCACAAGCTGACATGCTGGGCATGTCCGCATGACCATTCGGACATCATCCTGATATATTGGTAAGGAATGTGTACGGGCCCACATAGCTGATACCTTCTCCCCCAAATGGCCACTCTGTTCGTGTGTCCATCAAGCCAGGGTGATGGTATCAGCGCGGTTGATAGTGGCAAGCTGATCTGCTACTGCATTATGTTGTGCCATGTTTATCATTGCATTGGTATGGGCGTCAATGTGATATATGGTTATCTCACGATGATGGGAAGCATCGCACAACAGCTGCCACAACTGTTTGCCCCATACTGGGCGGTCATGTACCAGCCAGACCAGCCAGACCAGCCAGTCATTCTTTCGCCAATCAGGCATCCATACCACTAGTCCATTAGCCACAGCCCAGGAATCAGTAAACAGCCGAAGAGGGTGATCATGGGTGTCTAGTGATAAAGTGACCGCCTTCAACTCAGCATACTGACTGGCGCCACCATCCCCCTCCTCCAATAAGTGAGTTCCTGACCTGGGATGGTAAGCCACCGCCTTCCACTTTTGCTTTCCTTGCACCCACCAACTGCTACCATCAGTAAACCAGGCGTCCTCTTGTTCTGCTTTCTGTACTATCTCTTCCGTGGTTCCTTGGATCATCACATCATCAATAAAATGGTGAATCGAGAGAGAAGGCGATACTGGCACCGTCTCCAAATCACGGGCAATTAGGCTGTGGCAAATAGTGGGAGAGTGTACATAGCCCTGAGGGAGGCAGGTGAAGGTATACTGACGCCCCTTCCCAGTAAAGGCGAACTGATCCTATAAGACCTCAGCTATAAGAATACTGAAGAAGGCATTAGCGAGATCAATGACAGCATACCATGTTCCTGAGTTCCCAGTAGCAATGTTTTCAATAAGGGTGACAATGTCCGGAACTGTTGAAGCAAGTGGTGGGGCATGTTTGTTCAAGGAATGATAGTCAACTGTCATTCTCCAGGAGCCATCCGGCTTCTGAACCGGCCAAACAGGGCTATTAAAGGGCAACGTTGCGGGCCTCACTACCCCTTCTTCTTGCAAAGCATCGATGGTGGCAGTAATCTCTTCCTGCCCTCCAGGGAGGCGATATTGTGGAATTCACACTGATTTTGGGGGGGGAGGCACCATCACAGGATCCCACTTAGCCCGACCCACCACTAGTCTTTTAGTAATAGTCCGAAATCCAAATGCAAATCCCCCTTGGCTAGTATTAAGGGGCGTACCAGCCAAAATATTAATACCCAGGATACACTCATCAGTGGCAGCCACCAGGGCATGTAACCATATAGGGGAAGGCCCATCATCCACCGTGGCGCGGACTTTTATTTCCTTCGTCAGGGTGATCGCTCCTCCCATCCCCTCTATTCGAAATGTCGGTCCAGTCCAGAGGTCGGGGTTACCAGGAATCACCGAGTGCTCCGCAACGGTGTAGACCAAGGCCAAATATTGGCAGTCATTACCGCTACCCCAATGGATTGTTAACGGCATGTAGGGCCGCGGGTCCCCGTGTATCCGCCGTATCTCAATGGAGTAGACACGGGGGCCCTCATGCTTTAGTAGGGTTCGGGGGCTTCCAGGCCCACATGCCACTATTATCCATAAGAGCCTTTTTAACCAATTGTTGTATCTCATCACGGGTAACTGGAGCAAGAGAAGCTGGCTCGATAGGAGCAGCAGTGGGAGCAGATGGCACAGCTGGGCCAGGAGGACTCAGCAGCTGGGGATGATGTTCCCCTGCCTTCCTCTTATAAAGGACCGCAGTAGGTTTCCCATCAATATCACTTTTAGGTACGCCTAACTTTAACAAGGTTAGAAAAAGGTCCTTTCTTGTCGGTCCGTTATTACCAGCAGCCCTTCTCTTTTCATCCTCCTTGTCTGATTTAACCTGGGTTGTGCGTGAGTGGATTTTACTTCCCAACTCTAATTCTCTAAGCCCAGGTAAGGCGTGCACCACCTGAGACACAGGGTGCCCAATTAGCGGACTAGTTACGGACAGAACCAGTCCCCGTACAGTGGGTTGGGCAGAACGAACCACTCTGGTATGCATTCGAGCTGTGAATATCTCTTCATCAGGGCTCCCCCCATGTACCCACAGCCTCAAATGCCCTGCATACAAGGCAGAGGCCAGGGCCTGCTGACAAATTACTGCTATACCCTCCTCTGGGGTGCCCCAATTGTTCTGCAAATGTAAATCCCAATCTACTGGTGATGGGTATACTCATAGCAGGACATCCCCTAGAGTGGCAAGTAAGTAATCCACCTCTCTCCCTCTACCCCGCAGCTCAGCAGTGACCCGGATATCAGTAGTCAATGTTCCTAATCCCAACAATTCCTCAGGAATTAAATATACATTACCCCCTCCTTGCTCCCAAACACGCAGGAGCCAGGCCGCCAGAGTTTCTCCTGCCTTTTGCCTATATCGATCTCCAATGGCAGCCAGCTCTTTTATAGAGAAGTCACGTATCATTGACTGATCTTGACCCCTGCTCCCACTTTGGCCCACAGGGTCCTTTGCCCAGTGGACGGGACGAGGCCTAGGCCTTCCCGTAGAGGGGGTAGGCCATTGAGCATAAGCAGGGGTTCGGGTACCTTCCCTTGGGTCCTCTAGTGAGATCAGGGGATCATCTACCTACCTCTTCAATCTCGTCAGTTACATTCCACCCCTCTCCCTCTCCATCTGTTTGGAAAGTCTGCTGCCTTACAGGAAGGGCGTGAACAGCGGGTGGAGAGGGTAGTATGTTAGGCACATGCTGAGGAGTATCTGCATTATTACCATGGTCATCATTCCAGATATTCCCGTCCCATTCATCAATTACATCAGGATCGTCGCCATTCCTTATCATGGCACGAATACGATGTGGATCAGGTTCTTCTCCATGCCTTTCTTTATCTGCACAGAGCTGCTGCCGGAGTTTAATATTACGGCAGATCGTTTGGACATGCTTATCCTCCCATTCTTTGGCTTGGTCCTGACTGGTGCGAACAATCTTGCTCATCGTGGAACAGCGTTGTCGCAGGGCTTGTAGCTCCTCCTCTAGTTGCTCTCTCTTATGCTGAGATTCTACTTCTCGCTGAACTGATTCTACTTCATGCTGAAAGGAGTGGCGTAAGGCTGTGGCCAGCAGCCAAAAACCGTCCGTCAGCATCCCCTTTTTAACAGGAAATTTACTTTCTTGAAGGAGTGCGGCAATCCACTCTCCCAGAGGCGCACTTGATGGATCTAACTTCTCATCCCAACTAAGGGGTGGTCCCAACAAAGACAGGGTATTGGCCAACATGCCAAACCCATCGTCTTTGGAAGTCCATCCCGGAATCAAGAACTGCTCAGGGCTCACCTCTTTCTTTCGGCGAAACATCTTGAGACCAACCCTGCTCGCAGCGCCAATTGTCCTAGGTAAACTTGTACCTCTCACTTTGTTCGTTTTAGATTGGTCACAGTGTTTGAGCTACCGAAAGAAAACAGAGACACACGCCGAGAGCACTTCAGTTTATACAAGTGATTATTACTAAATCTAAAGCTGAATTCAAACTACAATATGCAAGCCCTTCCCAATTATACTTATCAATGCCTGGACTGGTCCCAACTGCCAAAGCGAGGCAACGACTGCACACTTGTAGTAGGTTGTCTGGGTGCCGGTAGCAGCTTCTCCACCTCCCCCAATGTTGGTTGGAATCTAGAAGTTTTTCTTCTTGCTGAGAGATGTTGCCACCTCTCGGAGAGTCTCAAACTTCAGCAGTGGGACCATGGCTTATATTACCCAAAAGTTATTTACTTCATAGCTTATCTCTTAAAATAAATTATTTAATTATCTTCAAGGTCTCCTGACAGTCTGTGACCAACAAAATAAAACTGCATCTCTGGGCCTCATGGTGGAATTTAGATGTATCTACTAATTCATATGCATCCCTAGGCCCCTTGGTGGAATTTAGATCATGTCTTCTGATGCAACTGCATCCTTTCTTGCATAAGCTGGTCTAAATCCTCCATTACAGGTGGTGAATGCAGGCTTAATTTTAACATTTAAGAAAAAAAATGGACAGGTACATGGATGAGAGGGGTGTGGAGGGATATGAAATGGGACCACGCAGGTCAGTGGGACCACGCAGAATTATAGTTTGGCACAAACTAAAAGGGCTGAAGGGCCTGTTTCCTGTGCTGTAATGTTGGAAGACTACACAAAAGTGTCTGGAAAAACAACCAACTGAAGAAACACACAAAGATCAGCGTGTACAGAGCCATTGTCATACCCACGCTCCTGTTCGGCTCCGAATCATGGGTCCTCTACCAACATCACCTACGGCTCCTAAAACGCTTCCATCAGCGCTGTCTCCGCTCCATCCTCAACATTCATTGGAATGACTTCATCACCAACATCGAAGTACATGAGCTGGCAGAGTCCGCAAGCATCGAATCCATGCTGCTGAAGATCCAACTGCGCTGGGTGGGTCATGTCTCCAGAATGGAGGACCATCGCCTTCCCAAGATCGTGTTCTATGACGAGCTCTCCACTGGCCACCGTGACAGAGGTGCACCAAAGAAGAGGTACAAGGACTGTTTAAAGAAATTTCTTGGTGCCTGCCATATTGACCACCGCCATTGGGCTGATATCGCCTCCAACCGTGCATCTTGGCGCCTCACAGTTTGGCGGGCAGCAACCTCCTTTGAAGAACACCACAGAGCCCACCTCACTGACAAAAGACAAAGGAGGAAAAACCCAACACCCAACCCCAACCCACCAATTTTCCCTTGCAACCACTGTCACGCATCGGACTTGTCAGTCACCAACCTGCAGCAGACGTGGACATACCCCTCCATAAATCTTCGTCCGTGAAGCCAAGCCAAAGAGAGAAAGAAGAGAGAATGTTCTATGGTTTTATTTCTGACACAAACACTATTTTCTGGATATTACTGTTCTTTTAAGGGAAATATTCAACACTGCAGGCAATATACATTGGTATATAATTAATCTTGAGATCAAAAATACAATAACTAAATATAAAGAGTCAGCATTAACAAGATTAATTCATCCATTTTTCTATCGGTTTACAAACCAGACATTTTACTTGCCAGTCTTTTCGGAGGACTTCATTGTTTTTTTTCAGTCTAATTTCCTTTTGAAGCAAAAATGACATTGTTTAAAAATTCTTCAAAAAATCCTTGCAAAAAAAAACCTTTGTTCTGAATTATTGTGAAATGGTGTTTACTTCAACCTTGATCATTTAAGCAATGAATAAAATAGATGAACAGACTTGAAAAAAATCTCCTCAACCTTGACTATACATTGGTTTGAATCACCAACCAGCATCTGACACCCTTCCCCGTATTGGGACGAGCCTGACACCTTGCGCTGCTCATCTCTCCCATTATCTGGGCGTTCAAAAGAGATATAGTATTCCAGATGAAATTTAACTAATGACGTATTTAGAATGTGATCTACATAAAGAAAATAACTGCCATTTTGAGGAAGACAAATCCCTCTACATATCTATTTAGACCAAAACTAGAGGGAAACTGAATTTTTTTTCATGTACACGCATGTTTGTGAGTGCATATCTGGTGATTATAAAAGGAGTAACACCTCAATTTGGGCAGGGACAGGGTCAGCCATGTTTAAAATGTAAACGCCATACATTTGGATTTATCACATTTCTCTAATCTTCGCCTGATATAGAACCACAGAACATTACAGCACAGAACCTGGCCCTTTGGCCTCTCTAGTCTGTGCCAAACTATTTTTATGCCAAGTCCCACTGATCTGCACCCAGTCCGTACCCCTCCATACCCCTCCCATCCATGTACCTGTCCAAATTCTTTTTAAATGTTAAAAATGACCATGCATTCTCCACTTCCACCAAAAGAAGTTCCCCCAAATGTTCCCTCTAAATCATTCCACTTTCACCCTTAACCCATGACCTCTGGTTTGTATCTCATCTACCCTCAATTGAAAAAGCCTACCTACATTTACTGAGTCTATGTCCCTCATAATTTTAAATACCTCCATCAAATATCCTCTCATTCTTCTACAGGCCAGGGAACAAAGTCCCAACCTGCTTAACCTTTTCCTGTAACTCATTTCCTGAAGTCCAGGCAACATCCTAGTCAATCTTCTCTGCACTCTTTCAACTTAGTTGATAGCTTTCCTGTAGTAAGCTGAACAAAACTGCACACAATACTCCAAATTTGGTAGACATGGGAGGACAATCTCAGAGCAGCCACACCTGTCCCAGCCCTGCATTTACTTCCCTGTAATCCATTCTCTCCGAGACACCCATGAACTTCCCCACCCAACCCAATTTTCCTGCCACACAACCATATGTTTGCAGGATGTTAGAGGAAACCAAGTTCCAGGGAAGGAACTTGACTGTATTTTATGCTGCAGTTATAGGGAACTTTTGTAAAGACATCATCCTACATTTGGATCAGACCCAGAGTACAGGAGCTATTGACAGCAGCATGAACCAGAAGGATGGCAGAAAACTACAAAGACACACTGAGAAAGTCATTTTAACGTGGATTTATTTCTCTAATATTAACCATATGCATTTAAGATGAATATTTTCAATGCAGATTATTATTCAGTAAGTATTGGATTTAAATTCTTCATCTACTGTTTGGGATTCAAACTTACCTTTCTAGTATAAAAGTTTGTTCATTCTCCCCACGTCTGTGTGGGAATCCTCCAGGTGCTCTGGTTTCCTATCAACATTCAAAACATACTGGTGTTGTAGGTTAATTAGAGTATTTAGGAAGTGGTGGAGTATGGACATAGGCTGAAAGGGCCTGTTACTAGACTGTATGTCTAAATTTATAAAGTCTCATTCCTCTTGAAATGCCAACATTGTTTTACCTCGATGACTGGCTATACTTTGTGAGGTGTTTGAGGAGATACAGTACATCACCAAACACTCTTGAAAACTTCTACAGGTGTACCATGGAGAGCATTCTGGCTGGATGAATCATTGTCTGGTACAGAGATGCCAATGCTCAGGGCACAAAAATACTTCAGAGGGTTGTTAACTTGGCCTATGACATCACGGGCACTAGACCTCACTAGTGACCTACAAGAGGTGATGTGTTAAGAAAGCAGCCTCTATCCTCGAGGACCCCCACCACCCAGGCCATGACCTCTTCACTCAGCTACCATTGGGAAGGAGGTACAGGAGCCTGAAGACGAGCACTCAGTGACACAAGGACAGTCATCAGATTCCTGAATAATCAATGAACCAAAGACACTGCCTCACTTTGACTTTTTGTGCACTATTTTTATTTATTTTTGTAAGGCGGTTTATATGAACGTTTGCACCGTGACGCTGCCACAAAACGATGAATTTCGTGACAATAAATTCTGATTTTGAGTTTCTCCAGCTCACTCCAACAACTCACAACCAGCCATCCACTCCACTCATCTGACTGGGCCCTCCTGTGCCTCCACATTCACCGTCACTTACCAACCCTTCAACCATCAATCACTGCCCTCTAAAGCCGTCATCCCCCACCCCACTCCCATGGGCCACAGCTCATTTAAGAGGGTGCCGCAAACTGAAATCATAAAGTACTTTTTTATGTAGGCAGTAGGAGAGAAGAATGGAGGAAACCATTCCCTGCTTCAGAGGGAAGAGGCCCATAGAGCAGAGTCCTAAGGGGGCCACAGCCACAAAAAAATGTGGCTCTTGCAAAGTGTCCTCAAGAGTCTCCCACTTCAAAGGATCTTCCTTTTCCTTTAAATATACCTTCAAAAAAACTTTAAGGTACCCCTCCAAAGTAGTTCTTTATTTGGTTTAAGGTTAGCTTTTCACCTTTCTGTTATCGATTTTCAATATTAAAGACACTATGTAATGCAGTGTGTTACATGAAAGAAGAGTTATATTCTGGCATTTAAGCATTACAAAGCTCAACTAATAATTCATGTAAATATGTATGCCTCCACTGGCAATAATGAAGAGGGAGAGAGAAGAATGAATTCCCACACACCAAAATTGGGAATAAAATTCCAGGCTTGCTCTCAGGTTCACCATGATGCTCGAGGTATCCATTGCTCATGTGCATCAAAGAGATTTTTTTTTTTAAAAACCACGCCATTAATTATTAAGCAGGTCCGATATGTACACAGCTGGACCAAAAAGCAGCACTCAGCCTCATGCAGGTTTATTCTCAACTGCCAGAGGCAGTAAAAACCAGTGGGATAGAAAACTTCCTCGGGCAAATAAAAATCAAGTTGTACTTCATAAACTGCGGTGCATCCATTCTGTTGCTGCCTACTTGCAAGAGTAGGAATGCTGGATGGATAACTCTTGTAAGAAAATGGCCATGGTGTATATTCATGGGTTTGTTGACTGCATGAAGCCCCAACAAAGCAACATCGCTGAGTGGCATCTGAGCACCTGTTCACTGCCAGCTCACTTCCAAATTAAAACGAGCTCTGCAGCAATGCACATCGAAACACTGTGTCCTTGAGGGTAATGGCACTCAAATATTACAAATGAGATCACTTTTTCTACGGAGGTTTGGCGGAGACAAGAACTGGAGGACGTGGCCTAGGGGTGAAAGATGAAATGCTTCAAGTAAGCTTTCGGAGAACATCTTCACGCAGACAGGGATGAGAGTGTGGAACGAGCTGCCAGCTGAAGTGATGAATGGGCTTGGAAAGGTACATGGATGCGAGGGGTATGGAGGTCTATGGGCCAGGTGCAAGTCAATGGAAATAAGCAGAATAATAGTTAAGCATAGATGAGATGGGCCGAAGGGCTTGCTCTGTGCTGTAATATTCCAGATTTCTAACTTGAAGGAACCACCGTCCCTCACCTGGTTTTGTCAGTAGATTGAAGGATCATACACAATATTTAAGTAAACCAGAAGAGTACACAAACATTTATTCTTCCCCCCACCCCCCACCATGAAACAGTAATAAGGGAAGTTGATGGCTGTGTGATTCAGTGTGTAGATTCTCTTGACTCCACCTCAGCTTATTGTTCAAATATAAGTTTTCACCCTTCAAGGAGTTGTAACTTTGTAGGACCATACCTTGCCTCATAAGACATATTTTCGAATCCGGCAACATCCTGGTAAATCTCCTTTGCACCCTCTCCATAGCTTCCACATCCTTTCTGCAATAACCAGAACAGAATATAATATTCTAAGTGCGGACTCACCAAAGATTTATAGAGCTGCAACATTACCACATGACTCCTGAACTCAATCCTCCAATTAATGATGCCCATCATACCATAGGCCTCTTAAGTGTCCCATCAACTTGCGTGAGGACCTTAAGAGATTTATAGATTTGGACTCCAAGATCCCTCTGTTTTTCTACGCTATTAAGTATTCTACTATTAACCATGTACTCTACCTTCAAATTTGACCTTCCAAAATGCATCACCTTGCACTTGTCTTAATTAAATTCCATCTGCCACTTTTCTGCCCAACTCTGCATCATAATTATATTTTATTGTACCTACGACAGCGTTCAACACTATCCACATTCTATCATCCGCAAACTTACTGACCCATCCCTCGACTTCTTTGTTCAGTTCATTTATATATTTTTAAAAATCACAAACAGCAGGAGTCACAGAGAGGTAGCAGTTAAAATTAAAAAGATACTTTGAAGTTAGTTATGAAATCTCAAGGTAATTGGCATCTGGGGAAGAGAGGAAGAATGTGTTTTTAGTTGGAATGTGGAAATATTGACATTCTCTGAGAGAAACCATTTCAAACCTTGTCGAAAAGCCTTTTGTACAAATGTATCCATTTCATAAAACCCATTCCTCTCCTTACAAGTTTCTTCCAAATGTATAGCTGCAATGGGCAGTTGCTTACACGATAAGAGCCTTTGACACTTAGAATGATGTGATGCTACTGCGCCACTTGAGGATGAGGTGCTAATCTACCTTTTCCATTCAGGCTGGAGGGTGGCATTGAAACTGTATTGCTCACTCAGCCATTATTAAGGAAAGCCTGCAAACTCAGCCTAACCAATATCTGATTCCCATAATGTGATATAATGTTATTGTCCCTAATAATGCAGCATATACCATTATTTTGAAGGAAGCATGCTCTGTCGACTGCCCTGTGTAACTAACTCAATAGCCAACAAGTTTATACCTTGTGAATTTCATTAACACAGGAAGAGCTTACATTCCAAGGTATGATTAGAAATTTCAGTGATGGAATAAATAAGAACAGCTTCTGAGCTTTTTGAACTGAAAGCGGTACGATTTTTTTTAATATGAATTACAGATGGAATGATCAAAGCGATTTTCAAACCCTCTTTGCTGAATAAATTTGGAAAGGCAGAAACATCAAGAATTGCAAGCAGAAGTAAACTGCAATAATGCAGATGAAAGTGAGTCAATTTTAAGAGACTATTAAAAAAATGACCAGTTCCCCTTGGAAATGGTCTTTTATTATAGATAGGGAGATCATGGAGCAGAGTCTCACACTGTGGTAACATTGCCACTGGTTTCTCTGTGATGGAATATTGGTTCTAGAGTGGCTTTGGCAACCTTTTGGATATTGAAATGCTCAACTGATGCAAGAGGAAAACCAGGTGCTCCATAAACTGGACTGCCAATCAAATTTATTGCCAGAGTACACACATGACATCACATACAACCCTGAGATTCTTTTCCTTCGGACCTAGCAGAATTTCTACTTTCTGTAAATAGTTCTCAAGAAAAATTTTATACAAGGTCGAGTACCCCTTATCTGAAATGCATGGGGCCAGAAGTGTTTTGAATTTTGGACAATTTCTGATTTTGGAACACCATTTTAAAATATACACATACAACCCTGAGATTCTTTTCCTTCAGTCCAAGCAGAATTTCTACTTTCCGTAAATAGTTCTCAAGAAGAATTTTATACAGGGTCGAGTACCCCTTATCTGAAAGGCATGGGACCAGAAGTGTTTCGGATTTTGGACATTTTCTGATTTTGGAACACCATTTAAAAATGTACTCATTCACTCAGACAAAGAATCAAGCATTCACTTACAATACAAATGCATACAATATGCACAAATTAACTGAACTAGACATATATTGAAAAATCTACACTCAATAATGCATTACTTACTTCTGCTATGCCCTGTTCTCTGGTCGGGATTTCTGAACTCTGTGACATATTACCCTATGGGACCATGGAGAAAAAATTTTTTGTATTTTGTATTTTTGAATTTTGGATAAAGGGAATTAACTTGTATATACAAAAGAGAGAAATGTAAACAAAGAAAGAAATGTGAACAAGCTGACTGTGGAACACAGAATAAAATAAATATTTAGTAATAAACAATGCGCAAAGCAAGTCTCTGAATGAGCCTATCATTTAGGTGTCTGATAGTGGAGGTGTAACAACTGTTCCTGAGCTGGTGGTACGTCTTGTGGCACCTATAATTCTTTGGCAGCACGGTTGGCGTAGTGGTTTGTGCAACGCTTTTACAGCACCAGCGATCAGGACCAGACCAGGGTTCGAGTCCCATGCTGTCTGTAAGGAGTTTGTACATTCTCCCCGTATCTGCATGGGTTTTCACCATGGGCTCCGGTTTCCTCCCACCATTCAAAACATATTGGGCGCATTGGTTAATGGGGTGCAAAATGGGCAGTACGAACTTGTTGGCTGAAATGGTCTGTCACTGTGATGTATGTCTAAATTTGTTTTTAATTTCCTGATGGTATCAGTGAGAACAGAGCACGTCCTGGGTGCTGTGGATCCTTGATGATTGCCACTGCTCTCTAACAGCAGTGTTCCATGTAGAATTTCTCAATATGGTTGGGAGGGAGATTAGAGTTTTGTTTGTGATGTAATGAGCTGTCTACTACCTTTAGCAAGCTTTCCACTCAGAGATATGGTGCCCCCATAGTAGGCCATGATGCAGCCAGTCAGCACATTTTCCACTACACATCTGTAGAAGTTGGCCAAAGGTTCCAATGCCATACCAAACTCCTAAGGAAGCAGAGGGGCTGACGTGCTTCCTTCATGATGATATTGATTTGTTTGGTACAGGAAAGGCCCTCTGAAGTGGTGACATTGAGGAATTTAAATGTGCTCATCCTCTCTACCTCTGATCTCCCCATGATCACTGGATCGTACACCTCTGGTTTTCCCTTCCTGAAGTCTGCAGTCAGGTCCTTGGTTTTGGTGATATTGAGTAAGGGATTGTTGTTCAGCCAAGTTTTCATTCTCCCTCCTGTATGTTGACTTATTGCTCTCTTTTATACAGCCCTCTATTGTGTGTTTGTCAGCAAATTTTAAATGGTGTTGTTGTCATTCCGACCATAGACATCGGTGTAAAGTGAGTAGAGCAGGAGGCTACCTCACTGCAGGAGCCCTGAGGTGCTCTGGGGCTGATGGAGATTGTGGAGATGTTCTTGACAATCTGCACTCATACCTTGATGAAGGGATCAAGCCTTAATCATTGGTGCCCCATCAATAATCACAAAAGGCTGGAGTTGTGAAACTATTAAGCTTCTATTAACTAAACACAAACTATCAACCTTATCGACTGATCAAAGCAAAGAGAAAGGGGGAGCATGCAAGGGGCTATGTGTAGGGTCGGTCTTAGTCGGCAGCAGCCAATCATGGCATAACAGTGGTTTACCACATATATCTTTGCTATATAAAGTACACATTTTGACCTTCTGAGTTGCTCCAGCATTGTGTTTTCACTTCAACCACGGTGTCTGCAGACTTTGTATTTTACTTCCGCACTAATGTGTCTGGACGTGGACTTTTACCCCCTCCATAAATCTTCGTCCGCGAAGCCAAGCCAAAGAAGAATGTGTCTGGAGGTTTTTCAGTTAAAAACCTCACAAAGATAAGCGTATACAGAGCCGTTGTCATACCCACACTCCTGTTCGGCTCCGAATCATGGGTCCTCTACTGGCATCACCTACGGCTCCTAGAACGCTTCCACCAGCGTTGTCTCCGCTCCACCCTCAACATTTATTGGAGCGCTTTCATCCCTAACGTCGAAGTACTCGAGATGGCAGAGGTCGACAGCATCGAGTCCACGCTGCTGAAGATCCAGCTGCGGTGGGTAGGTCACGTCTCCAGAATGGAGGACCATCGCCTTCCCAAGATCGTGTTATATGGCGAGCTCTCCACTGGCCACCGTGACAGAGGTGCACCAAAGAAAAGGTACAAGGACTGCCTAAAGAAATCTCTTGGTGCCTGCCACATTGACCACCGCCAGTGGGCTGATATCGCCTCAAACCATGCATCTTGGCGCCTCACAGTTCGGCGGGCAGCAACCTCCTTTGAAGAAGACCGCAGAGCCCACCTCACTGACAAAAGGCAAAGGAGGAAAAACCCAACACCCAACCCCAACCAACCAATTTTCCCCTGCAACCACTGCAACCGTGTCTGCTTGTCCTGCATTGGACTTGTCAGTCACAAACGAGCCTGCAGCTGACGTGGACATTTACCCCCTCCATTAATCTTTGTCCACGAAGCCAAGCCAAAGAAAAAGAATGTGTCTGGAGGTGAGGAAATCCAAGATCCAGTTACACAGTGTTGTATTGAGTCCCAGGTCTTGGAGTTTGCTGATTAGTTTTGAGAGGCTGATTGCATGCATCTTTGCTATCCGGGTGTTCCTAGGCTTTGTGTAGAGTCAGTGAGATAGCATCTGCCGTAGGTAGACCTGTTGCTTATGGTAAGAAAATTGGAATGGATCCACGCCATTGCTCAGACAGGAGCTGTTATGTTTCAACACCACCCTCTCACAACACTGTGGATGTGAGTGCCACTGGTTGGTAGACATTTTGGCAAGTTACCACACTCTTCTTGGACACAGGTATGATTGAGGCCTGTTTTAAACATGTGGGTACCATGCCCTGTCAGAGTGAAATGTTGAAGATATCCATGAATACATTGGCCAGTTGGTCAGGACAGGTTTTCAATACTAAGCTGGGAACTCCTTCAAGACCAGATGTTTTTCTGAAGGAAGCCCACACGTCATCTTCAGATCCTGACGGTAGAGGGTCATCAGGGAACATGGAGGTGTGCAGTGATTCTTCATTGTTCTGGTAGACAAATTGGGCATAGAAGGCAGTGAGTTTGTCTGGGAGTGCAGCATGGCCGTCTCCTATTGCATCGGATTTGGTTTTGGAGCAGGTTATTTCATTTAGGCCCTGCAACAGCTGTCAGGTATCCTTCGTTGTTTCCATTCTTATCCAAAATCTCCACCGCTTGGGATATGGCTTTCCATAGATCGTACCTGCTCCTTGTGTAGTGTTCAGGATCGCCAACCTTAAATGGTTGCTTTTGTATTACACTACAATCACAGACTCCTCAGACTTTCCTGTTTAACTTCACATTTCTTGAGTGCTACAGAGACTGTTAGAGGACCATATTCTTCTCATGGCCAGTTGCTAACAATTATGAATCAGCTCTCCAAACAGAGGTTGCCTTATATGCACCAGGGAGAGGGATTGCATTAAATATACGGCCCAACCCTCTGAAGCAAACATGCTCTATTCAGAGAATTGTGATTGAAGTGCATCTTTACAAAAGCAGTATGATAATTTTCCATTTATCTTGTGACAGATAACAGTGTCTGCAGCAAATCAGATTTGATCAATTCAGTAAGTGCCATAACAATACATTTTGCCTGGGGACACATTGAGTTAGTGCATTTGGAGTTGGTGCACTGGCAAGTTGCTTCATCACTTTTTTTATTCATGAAATAAAAGGTAGAAAAACTCTTGTCACATAATATAAAGGGTAATTTTATAGCTATTCATTTTCAACTACCATAAAACCTGGAGTATCTGTCATTTATATTTAGGATGAGTGGTAGCATTTCAGATCATATATCCCAGGTCTGTCAGCTTGCCAATCAGAATAACTAAGCTCGTGATAATAGTAAACCATTGCACTCAGTTCTCTAAAAATTATTCCCCCTATCCACTTATTGAAATACTTGCTTACAACTCTTTTCATTGCAACTCCACCATGGGATTCATTTATAATATATGCCATTTAAACTCTGTCAAAATTTTTAACATGCTCACAACAAAATAACAGAATACAAAAGCAGCAGAATTGGTTATGACACCGAAATAAATGTGTCTAACATGAGCATGTGTAATTACTATGCTGACCTCTCTCCTCTCCCTATCAACCAGCATTTCTGGCATTTTGTCTCAGTATATTTTTTATTCACTGAAAAGCAAAGAGAAAAGATTTGTAATTTAAATTGTCAGCAAATTATGAAATAAATTACAGAACCAATAAGACTCCCATAATTGCTTTCTTCTTAATGGTCTTCTTCTGGAAATTTCAGTCCACAAACATAGTTGTACAGGTACACAATCCTTTATTTGGACATCTAAAATCCAGAAAGCTACAAAAACCAGCAAGTGGGGAGAGAGACGGCAGGATGAGCGAGGGGGGGAGACCGGCAGCGCGAGTTGGGCGAGCAATGGGGAGAGACCAGCAGCGTGAGTCGTGCAGAAAATGGGAAGCATATAAAAGTGAACTTCTTCCATTGATTTTGTTCTGCAGCAATGTGTGCTGGATCTCCTTTTAAGGCTGTTAAAAATCAATTTACCTATCTTGATATTACAATGACAAAGAATCATAAACATCTTTTTAAGGAGAATTATCTTGCTGTGTTAAAACAAGTGAAACATTCCCTGACACAATGGTCACCTTTGTCTACAACTCAAGTTGACCATATAAATTATATTAAAAAGAATATTTTGCCTAAATTTTTATATCTTTTACAATCTGTTCCAATTTTTGTTCCTAACTCATTTTTTGACTTACTTGACTCAGCTATACATTCTTACATATGGAAGGGTAAGCATCTTCACCTTAATAAAGTTCTTCTTCAGAGATCTAAGAGAGATGGCAGAATGGCTCTGCCAAACTTTAGATTCTACTATTGGACATGAAAAATTACGATTTGGACTTTCTTTCATAATTATTCTGACTGTCCATTATGGGTATTAATGGAGCTGAATTTGCCCCATTTTTTTCTAATTTTGCGCTTCTTGGCTCTTCACTTCCAATTTCAATGAAGTTAATAGATAATCTAATTGTTAAATATTCTATGAGAATTTGAACATAGTTTAGAAAACATTTTTCATTTCATAATTTTTCTCTCTCAAGCCCTATCGTATCCAATGACTTTTGTCAACCCTCTTTACATGATGCTATTTTTCAGAGATGGTATAGAGAGGGTATTCAAAGCTTTAAGGATCTGTTCATTGATGGATATTTTGCATCATTTGAGCAACTTTCTGCTAAATTTAACTTGCCCAAATCTCAATTTTTTACATATTTGCAAGTCTAGCATTTTCTTGAATCACAATTTTCCAAGAGAGTCTGAATTAGATTTTGTAGATTAGGTTTTTTTTTTTAGCTTAATGCCTTCTTGCAAAGGTTTAATATGTATTATTTATGAGAAATTGTTATGTTTAAATCAGACTTTGTTAGTTCAAATCAAAAATGCTTGGGAACAGGATTTAAATTTGACGATATCAGACGTGGATTGGGACACAATTCTTAAGTTGGTTAATAATTCTTGGTTATGTGCTTGACATTGTTTATTACAATATAAAGTGGTACTCACAGCACATTTGTCCAAGGCTAAATTGTCTTGCTTTTATTCCGACACGAGCCCCTAGCATGACAAGTGTAAGAGTGGAGAAGCATCATATTCATATGTTCTGGACTTGTCCTAGTCTAGAAAAATACTAGAGAGATTTTCTATACTTTGTCACAAATTTTCAATACAGATTGAACTCCGAACCCTTTGGTGGCCCTCTTCAGTACAATGGGAGGGAATGATTCTTCTTTGTCTCTGGTTCAGAGTCGTGCTATTTCTTTCGCATCTGTTTTGATGAGGCATGTAATTTTACTTAAATGGAAAGACACTGCCCTGCTTACTCGTGATCAGTGGTTGCGTGACATCATGTCTTGCTTGAATATGGAAAATATTTGTTATTCAATTAATAATTCAGATACAAGGTTTCAGTAGTCATGGGGTTATTTATGATTCACTATCTTACTTTATAATTTCACTTCAGTTTAATTGTCTGACTTGTATTTGTTCCATGTTCTTTTTGAACAGGTATAAAAAGTTGAAGCTGAAGGCTGTCGATGGTTACAAGAGGATATGGACAGGATGTAGAGATGGGTGGAAAAGTGGCAGGTGGAGTTCAATCCAGATAAGTGTGAGGTGATGCATTTTGGAAGGACAAACCAGAAGGCAAAGCACAGGGTTAATGGTTGGTTACTTAAGACTGTGGATGAACAGAGGGACCTTGGGGTCCAAATCCAAACATCCCTCAAGATTTACGTTCTTTTTTGTTTTATACTTTTTTTCTACCTTCATTTTTCTTTTAAATCTAATCATGGATAGCATGAATTTTTTCTCCTTTACTATTTTCTTTTTTTCTGTTATTAGAATTTTTTTCCAAATTATATATCATTTTGAATATGAATTATGAATATTCAGGTATGTTTTTGTTATAGTGAATGCCTTATCGTTTGTGTAATCATTCATATCATCTTATTGAATTGTACTTTTTTGTATGTTTTTTTTAAAAATCAATAAAAAAAATATTTTAAAAAATAGAGAAGCATAATAGAATCCTAAAGGAGACAAAGACATTAAACAAACAATTGTCCATTAAGTTACAATTTATCATGAAGGATAAACGTTGATCTTGCCAGCAATGTTCCTACTTGACCTGCTGAGTATTTCTAAAACTGTCTGTTTTTATTCCTGAATTTGTTGAGTTCAGGTCATTGGTCAAAACTGTTTCCTGATACAGCATGATTGAGAGGGAGAGTATTGCCACAGAAAGGGGCAGGAAACCAGCCTGCAGCAGTGGCAATGTTGCGGCGTCAGGCTTGTGGCTGTCCTCACAACTACACTGATCACACGTATTCCATCCCAGAGAATTCAAAGGCTTATGAAGAACAAATCATTCTGGTTTTTCTCCCTAATCAGATACTGTTGAAGATATTTTGGTTCAGTTCATTATATGCAATTTCTATGAAGGATATTTAAGTTAAAACTTTATGGTCAAGATTATGGTGTAAAACAGGCACAACAGTTTCTGACAGGCTCCAAAGATTAAAATCCATATTTAAAGTTAATTTGTAAAAGCAATATCTTTTTTACAACTTTCTTCTCTGGTTGATGCAGAAATAACAACAAATCACAAGTTCTTGCATCTTGGACGCACAGAAACTGTTGTTCCATTTGCCAAAAACTGAAGTGATTGCAAATTTAGTTGGCTCAGTTCATATTTCCTCAATGGAAATGTCCAGACAACTTGCCCACAATTCTGCAGCTGGCACAGAATTATTGATTGTGTTTTCGAACCAAGTGCAGAATGGCAAAGTGCAATAAGTAATTACAGATGGAACTTTTAAAAAATTATGGATTTTTGTATGCTAAACAAGATAATTAAAAAAAAAGCTATTTAAATAAGCCAACAAGTGTGTGAATTAGAAGGATAGGGAGGCAAACCAGCCTTTTAATCCTTCCGGTCCTGCAGCTGGTATGATTATAAACTCAGCTTTCCACCCCCTTTTATGTACAGTAACCTTTCATGCACTTGCTCACCAAGAATCTTTTTAAATCTTCCTTCAAATAATTCACTTTGACTCTTTGAGGTGGAAAGTTCCAAAGACATACACCTCTGTGAGAGAAAAAAATATTGCCTGATTTCTGACTTGAATGGTTGGCCCCTTACTTTTAAACAGTAATACCAAATTCCAGCTTCTTCCACAAAAGGAAACCAGCTCAGCATTTCAACATTATTTAATTGCCTCTACATTTCATCAGTTTCAATAAGGTCACCTCTCATATTTTTAAGATAGTCTGTTCAAGCCTTGCTCATAAGACAACTCATCCATTGCAGGCATGTCTTATAAACCTTCTCTTAAATGCTTTCAATACATTAACATCCTGCTTCAAAAAAGAAATCCAATACTGCACACAATATTTTATATAACTTGAGCATAAATTTTTCAACTTCTGTATTGAGTTCTTCTAATCATATTCCATTTGATTTTTTATCATTTGTACCTATATATTCATATTCTGTATTATGACAACCAGATCTCAGTATTGTTCAATGCCTCACTATTTAAAGCATTCTTTTTATTATTTTTTTGTGCCAAAGTGGACAACTTCATATTTCCCACCTTATTTTCCAGATATTTGCCTATCCGCTTAATCTATTGGCACCAATTTGTAACTTCCACATGTCCTTTTCAGAACATGATGTCCGACCTCTTTGACTAATCGATAAATTTAGCAGCCCCATATCTTTTGTCCCTTTATTTGGAACTTTGAGCCCTCTTTGACCACAGGGGTGGTGCAGGAGGATTGGAAAATGGCAAAGGTAGTCCTCTTGTTTAAAAAAGGTCATAGTGAGAATCCTGGAAATTATAAACCGATGTCTTGTGACAGTGGTGTGCAAATTATTGGAGAGGACTCTTAAGGATAGGATCTCTGAGTATTTGGAAAAGTACAGTCTACTCAAGGATAGTCAGCATGGCTTTGTGAAGGGAAGGGCCTAATTGAGTTTTTTGAGGCAGTTACACAGAAAGTCATGAGGCATGGGATCAGTGGAACCTTGGCTGTGTGGATTTTTTTAAAAATGGCTTACAGAGAGTAGTGGAAAGAAAGTATTCTGCCTGGAGGTCAGTGACTAGTGGAGTGCTGCAAGGAACGGTTCTAGGGACCCACCCCCCCCCCCCCCCCCCCCCGCACTTTGTGGTTTTTATAAATGACCTGGATGAAGAGGCAGAAGGATGGGTCAGTAAGTTTGCGGATGACACAAAGGATGGAGGAGTTGTAGATGAAGCTGAAGGCTGTCGAAGGTTACAAGAGGATATAGACAGGATGTAGAGATGGGTGGAAAAGTGGCAGGTGGAGTTCAATCCAGGTGAGTGTGAGGTGATGCATTTTGGAAGTACAAACCAGAAGGCAAAGCACAGGGTTAATGGTTGGTTACTTAAGACTGTGGATGAACAGAGGGACCTTGGGGTCCAAATCCAAACATCCCTCCAGGTTTATAGGACTTCATTAATAGGGGGATTGAGGTCAGGAGTAGAGATGTCATGTTGTAACTCTACAAATCTCTGGTGAGACCACACTAAGAATATTGTGTTCAGTTCTGATCACCTCATTACAGGAAGGATGTGGAAGGTCTGAAGAGGGTACAGAAGAGATTTACCGGGATATTACCTGGTTTGGAAAAAAAAGTCTTATGTGGCAAAGTCAGCAGAGCTGGACCTTTTCTCTGGAGATTAGAAGGATGAAAGGAGAATTAATAGAGGTCTACAAGATTATGATAAGCAATAGATAGGGTGAACAGCCAGTGCATGTTTCCCAGGGCAGGAATAGCAAACACCAGAGGACATGTGTACAAAGAGATACTGCTTTTCTATGATCACAATGTCCTGGTGAAACCTCTCACCATGTTTGTCACTGAGTACACGAGGATCAGCAGGGAAGACGTCCAAGTGAGAATGCAGACAACTAATTTTCAATGACATATTTGCACTTCATGGTTTTGTGGACTTGAAGCACAAGTTGTTTTTTTTTAAATCGGCGCATGATAGAAAAATTTTAAGATGCATTTTAAGATCAGCAGCCCTAAATCCATAAAATGTAGCCAAAAGTCAGAATCACAATTTATTGTCATAAAGAAGTCATGAAAGTTGGTGTTTGGCAGCAGTTTATAGTGCAAACAGTCATATTATAACCATCTTATGACATTACTATATAAAAAATAAAAATAACAGTGCACAAAAAGTAAGGCAGTGTCTTTGGTTCATTAATTATTCAGGAACCTAATGGCAGTGGGGAAGAAGCTGTCCCTGTACCACTGAGTGCTCCTCTTTAGAATCCTGTACCTTTTTTCCCGATGGCAGCAGAGTGAAGAGGGCATGACCTGGGTCTCTGATGACAGAGGCTGCTTTTTTAAGAAACCGTCTCATGTAGATGTCTTCGATGGAGTGAAGTCTGGTGCCTGTGATGTTGCAGGCCGGATTAACAACCCTCTGGAGTTTATTCTTGTCCTGAGAGTTGGTGCCTCCATACCAGGCAGTGATGCATCCAGCCAGAATGCTCTCCACGGTACACCTGTAGAAGTTTAAGAGTCTTCAGTGACATTCAAAATCTCCTCAGAGACCTCACAAAGTATAACTGCTGGTGAGCCTTCTTTGTGATTGCATCAACATGGAGGCTTCAGGACAGATTCTGGGAGATGTTGATATCCAAGAATTTGAAGTTCTTGACCCTCTCTACTACTAAGCCCTCAATGAGTACTGGGTCATGTTCTCCTGACTTTCTTCTAAATTTCACAATCATCTCCTTGGTTTTGTTGTTGTTGAGTGCAAGATTATTGTCATTACATCATTCATCGAGCTGATCTATCTCCCAACCATATGCTTCCTCATTCTGCCAATAACTGAGGTGTCATCGGCAAACTTGTAGATGGCATTGGAATTGTGCCTGGCAACACAGTCATGTGTATCGAGTAGAGCAGTGGGCTAAGCCTGCATCCTTGGGGAAGAGGAGATGTTGTTTCCAATTCATACAGACTGTATTTTTCCAATGAAAAAGTCAAGGATCCAGTTGCAAAGTAGGCTACAGAGGCCTGGAGCTTGTCGTTTCTTGACCAGCACTGTTAATAATGGTTTTGGAGGCCAAGCTGTCGTCGATGAAAAGCAGCCGTATATATGAATTTCTGTTTTTGAGGTGATCCAAAGCTGAGTGGAGAACCAGCAATATTGCATCATCTGTGGAGCAATTGTGACAACAGGCAAATTGCAGTGGGTCCAGGTCTTTGTTTAGGTACGTGTTAATTGTGGCCCTGAACTGCCTCTAAAAGCATTTCATCACAGTAGAAGTTAGTACTTCTGGGCAGTAGTCATTGAGGCAGCTCACACTACTCTTCTTGGGTACCAAAATGATTGATGCCATTTTGAAGCAGGTGGGAACCTCTGACTGCCGCAATGAGAGGTTGAAAATGTCCGTGAACGCTCAGACTAGTTGGTTAGCACAGAATTTCAGTACCCTGCCAGGTACACCGTCAGGGCCTGATGCCTTCTGAGTGTTCTCCCTCTTGAATGATAGTCTGACATCACCCTCAGAGGAAAATATCACAGGGTCCTCATGGATTCTCGTAGGTACTGTTTGGTTCTTCTTCTCAAAGCGGCCAAAGAAGGTGTCCAGCTCATCAGGTAGTGAAACATCAAAGCCCTCGCTTTGTAGGCTGCAAGGGCCTGCACTCCCTGCCATAACTGGTGTGTATCCATCTCCGTCTCTAGCTTCCTCCGGAATTGCCACTTTGCTTCAGAGACTACCTTCTGCAGGTTGTACCTGGATTTCTTGCAAAGATCCTAATCCCTGGCCTTAAATGCCTTGTTCTTGGCCTCAGAAGCTTGAAAATTCTCTGATTTATCCAGGGTTTCTGGTTGGGAACACCCGATATTTGAGCATGGGGGACACACGCATCCACACAGGTCTTGATGAAGTCCAGAGTGTTCAGGAAGAAAAATGTTCTTTAGCCAATGTTCCCAGAAGCATCTAAGAATGCATAGACTATTTTCAACCTAAGATTGACTGTGTACATTTTCAGGACCTCCCTGAGGTCAGTCAGAGTGGAAACGATACCCTTCATCTACCCAGAGCAAGGGGTCCAAAAGCTTGAGTTCAAGGAATGGGATAGCAGGACTTCCTCTTTTTACTAACATTTGCTGATCATAATAAGGGAGAGTTTTTGTTTTCCTTGGGTGGCATGATTGGCATAGCAGTTCGCATGACACCTTTACAGCGCCAACAATCGGAATGGGGTTTGAATCCCATGCTGTCTGTAAGGAGTTTGCATATTCTTCTGGTGTCTGCGTGGGTCTTCTCCAGAGGCTATGGTTTCCTCCCACCATTCAAAATGTACCAAGGTCTAGGTTATTTGGCTGTAAATTGGGCAGCATGGATTCGTGGACCAAAATGGCCTGTTACTGTGTCGTATGCCTAAGTTGAGAAGCATTAAAAAAAAAATTTGTGCAAAGGATGTGAAGAACTGCTGCTCCCAGCTTTATACCACTCCTGGTAGTTACTGAAGATAATGATCTGGCCTTCTCCCATTCTCCCCTTCAGTTCTTGTCTTATCATGGACAAAATGTCAAGTGCCCAGTAGGCTCTGAGAGGATACTTATCGAGAGATAGAGATACACACACATACAGAGAGAGAGAGAGAGAGAGAGAGACAGCATAAATGAAACGGAGAAAGGAGGAAGATGGCAAGAAAGAGAAAGTGCGAGAGAGAGAGAGAGAGAGAGATGGGGAAGAGAGAAAAGTACAAAGGATAATGTGATTGACACCTGGCCAGTATCAATTTGAAAAGATAGAGTTGTGCCGACACAGCTCCGTGAGCTAACCTTGGACATAGAACAAACAGATAAGGATGCTTCAGGAATTCACATTTGTAAAAGGTGCAGTCTGATGAATTGCAAGAGAAAAAAACAGGCATTCTTATAATTAATGAACTCTCCATAAGCTGATCAGAAAAAACAGACAAGTCTTGTTTATTCAGTCCTTGAATGACAACTTGAACAATAGACTTCAGAGCCATGACAGTCCTGAGCAAGGATGAAAGCAAGGAAAGCATTTAGAAGAGTGGAAGAAAAAAAATCATATCAAAGAAGGGGCAGAGATATTGGTAGCGATAAGAATTCAGAGAAAACAACAACCTTAGTTGGAGTGTAAGAACCTTAATTGGAGTGTTCCTGGACAGTTCATCTCACTTGGGAGTATTTAGGTCCAAACTGTGACTCTTGTGACTTAGTTAAGAAGTTAGAACAGTGAAGCTATAAGAAGTTAATTGTATGTTTAAGCAATTCAGTGCCTCAAAAGACTTGAATGATTAAAAAAAAGAGCAAGTTGTACTTAACCTTGGTTCAGACTTTCTCAGTTTTTCCACATCAGTAGATACCCTGTGGAGGTTATAGAGTCAACATCCTTGAGGCAAATGGACTGAAATTAGTTAATGTAAAGTGCAATTATTATTATTTTATTCAAACCAATTCTTGTTCTTTAATTCAAATTCTGATTCTTAGATTATGTTGCCGCTAATTCCCCCAGTACATCCCTGACCGGTTTCTGAAACCTCATCGATTTGCACATCTCAATATGTTGCATTAAATACACACTGTTCAAATTATTTTCTGATAATAACCATACTTTAGTTTGCTTCATTAAACTACGTTCAGAAAAAAAAAATCATGGATGTAATATCAGGTGAAGTGAAATACAGCAGCAATAAAATATACAAATAATAACCTGTATGAGAGCAAATCTCAGTTGAAGGTGACCATTAATTACACTTTAAGTATAATAGGTTTTTCAATTTTATACTAGTTGCTCTGGGGAAGAATCTAGTGATGTTAAACTAACAATCAAGTTATGCTTGCCCGAAGTCAATCAAGTCTGCTCATGCTGAGTTTAGCCACCAGCTGTTTAATGCAGCGACACTGAATTTCTTGAGCTCATCTAAATATAGCAAATTTATCTTCTGTGATTTTATTTTGTCACACAGCAGAATGTCATACCTTTAGGGTGTGCACTGTGTATTTAATTCATTGTTCACTTCGACAAACTTGCTTGCTATCATTAAAACTAATTTCTCACTCCAGACCCACAATGCCAAAAGGCTCAGCCGTCCTGAAATTCCCGAACACAATACAAACATACAGATATCACAGGTCCGAATGGTACAAGCATTCTTTTGGCCTCCATAATGTTTGGTTCAAAGACAATTTATTTCTTTATTTGTTCCACGATTTTAAATTTTGTAATCAAACAATTCACATCATTAAAGTGCACATTCCAGATTTCATTCAAGGTTATTTATATACATTTCGGTTTGACCATGTAGAAATGACGGCACTTTTCACACAAAGTCTCCTCATTTCAGAACATCATAATGTTTGGGAAATCTCAGTAGTATGTATATTACAGCAATCATTGTTGCAAATCCCTTGCATGTAATGACTGCAAGTGGAGGGACGTCAGGACAAGGCACTCTTAGGCAGAGTGTGGAAAAGGAAACTGGCTGAATAAAGTATTTCAAAAAACAACTGGCAGGATTACTGAGAGCTTATATGGATTTGATGGTTTCATTGGGTCTCTCTTATGCTCTCAGCAATTCTCCAACCTTTCAGAGCTCTGGCTTTTGGATGTTTTTTTTTCCCTATTGCCTCATAAATTCAGGATCTTCCTTTGGCTAAATCGCCTTCAGGTGAATGGCAAAGCAATGGTTCCCATCTACAGCTTCAAGTATCTGACGCTGATTCTACCAGACTCCAACTGAGCTTGCATGCACTCACTTAAGGGCGCAGGCCCAAAATGCCAGTGATATATCTTTAACTACAGATATATGGACCCTGCAAAACCTGCTGTTCCTCCAGCATTTCAGTGACTTTACTCACTTTCTTAAACCAGTTCTGCTGAAGTTAAACATTAATCTGTGATTCATAGACATCACCAGATGCTGAGTATTTTCCCATCAACAGCAACAATCTTCAGCTCCTGCTTGTTTCAGGGATTTGTCTCCTGAAGTTTGCTCTTCAACATACGGAAGGCACGCTCAATTGGATTTAGATCAGGTAACTGACTTGGCCTTTCAAGAAATTTCCAGTTTTTAAAAAAACTCCTTTGTTGCTTTACATTTGGGATTATTGTCTTGCTGTAGGTTGAAGCACCGTCCAAGGAGGTTGGAAGCATTTATTCAGACTTAACCAGATAATATATTTCTATGCACCTTAGAATTCATTTTGGTACTGCCATCAGCAGTTATATAATCATTGAAGCTAAGTGCACCAGTACTTATGACAGCCATTCATTCCCAGGCCACAACACCCTCATACCATGAGTTGGTATACTTTAGATCATGGGCAGTTCCTTTACACCTCCATCTACGCTTTGCTTTTGCCTCACTCTGATACGGGTTAATCTTGGTCTCCTCTGTCCACAAGACCTTTTTCCAGAATTCTGCAGACTCTTAAACACTTCTTGGCAAACTGTAATCTCCAGCATTTCAGTGTGTTTTTATTGCCACTCTGAAGAATATTTAACTCTTGCGTGAACAAAAAGATTCAATTTTTTTTCTCATCCCATATCCAGGTTCTCCAATGTGGAAATGACTGAGAAAATTAATCCAAGTCTTAGAAAGAGGCAGTGATAATGCAGGGAAAACCACAACATTGTATATCCAAGACAGTGGAGAAGATTGAGGGCAGACAGATCAGCGTGGGAGTGGGAAGGAGAGTTCAAATGACGTGAAACCAAATGTTTCAGATGGCGGTTGAGGACAAATACAGGATGGTCACCAAATCTATGCTTGGTTTCACCAACTTACTGGCGGCCACTTCAGGAGCCCTGAATGGAGTAGGCCAGTTTCAAAGAGATGAGGTATAGGACTTCCTCTACTTGGAGGTTTAGTTCAAGTATCTGTCGGAGTCAGCGGGTTAATGGAAGATGTCAGTAGCAAGTCTATTTCCTGAGAGATCCGTAAAGGTAGAGGAATGTTCATGTCAATTTGAAGGCAGGCAGGAGATTCGTGGCAAAGATGATAAAGCAGACAAGTGCAATAAGAGTGCAGAAAGCAGCATCAATACAGCCATTAATGTGGTAGAGGGAGAATTATGGATGGGTGCAAAGAAAGGTTTGAAACAAGAACTGCTCCATGTAAGCAACAAAGAGAAAGGCATAGCGAGGGACCCTTTGAGTGTCCACGGCTACCCATTTGATCTGCAATGTGGGAGAAATCAAAAGAGTTGGTTTGAGGGGAAGGACAAGTTCTGATAAGTTGACGAGAACATTTGTGGAAAAGACTGCTTGGGTCTTTGTTTAACAAAGAAATAGAAGGCTCTAAGTACTTCCTCTAAGTAGAGGATGTCCACAATCCAAAGATGAGCAGTTTTGGACCAGGGAATTGGAAGTTACCAAAATGTGGAGGCCACTCACGCCCCTTCTATCACTCTTGGGAGGTTTAATGTTTAATGTTGAAGTTGGTGTTTCCTCTATAAAGTAATGCTTTTGTGATTGAGCTTCCATTGCTGCAGTGTATGAATGTTACTATCTATTTAGTTTCTGAGCAATGATCCAAATGCAATTCATTCCATTATAAAGATCTGGTCAAAAATGGCTGAAAAGCTACAGATGCTGCTCCACGATCACCATCTTCTGTCTGGTTTCAGTTCTGGTTTCTCTTCATTGAGAGAATATTGTGGCCTTGTGTACCAAAGTGCAAAGATGCCCTTTTTTTTGCTGGAATGTATCAAATTATTCCGTCACACAATTTCTCAAGACAAATGCATTAATTCCTCTTGCCCTATAAATCATTTTGGCAGTTTGGAATTACTTCCAAAAGAAGGCATTTAAATGTTTCAAATATGTATTCAGTGACCTACAGTAAAAAATTTTTTTCCACCAGCCTTTTTATTTCATATACTATGTTCCGAGTTTACATTCGATGCATTTTTATTACTCTGGAGGGAAGCACCTGACTCATGGGAAACCAATAAATTGAAGAACCAGCAAATTACTCATTTATTGCTTTGAATGACAACAGCCTAGATTTTCTTGAGGGGATGCACTTCCCGGACTGCTCGTCCACATTCCACTCTCTTCCCCCCCCCCCCAAAAAAAAAACCTGCTGAGCTCAGAGGGTGGATTTCAATTGCTCAGACCATCCCACATCAACTGCCATCATCCAGGGTAGCTGGAAGAACAGGAAAGCTCTGTCTGAGAAGCACAGTGGAAAATAAGAGAGCTACATGCATTTCCCTCTCATACGACACAGCTGTTTCAGGCATGGAACAACTGACAATGGGCAAGTGAGAATTTCAGGGCATGAGTACATTGTACTTTTGTGTATGACAATGCACTCCCCGTCAATGCTCCATTTTGATAGGCACACAAGCATAGCCTACAGCATTAACAACCCATTGTCCTGGTTTTGCCAGGGCATCAAAGGGGAGAAGGCCGGGCAGTGAGACTAAGTGGGAAAATGGATCAACTCATGATTAAATGGCGGGGCAGACTTGATGGGCTGAATAGCCTACTTCTGCTCCTTTGTCTTATGGTCTTATTGCATTTCCACAGAGATACAAAACCATCCACAAATGGCCGTTGGCTATTTTGACTCCAACAGATATTTATTTTCAACCTGAAATTAGCAAAAAACCAGGAGAGCTAAGAACATTTCACTTCTCGGTCATTCATGATTGCAAATGCAATCTCCAGGGATCTCCAACAAGGCTCTGCTTTCTTTTACCTGGCTTCTGAGCTGAATGGAAAAAAAAACAGACTTCAGGAAAATCAGTGTCATTTCATCAAAATTAGAGTTTTAGAATATCTGCCTTGGCCTAACATTTTTCTTCGCATTAAACCCATCAAACTGTGCAGATTTTTCACTCAAAATATGCACTTCCGAAATGTGTAGCTTGTAATTGAACGCAATGGCTAATACATGTTTTATAAAGATGTTTGCACCAATATAATTATTTTCAAAATGGGCTGAATGTTTTCTCCACATCATATTTCTTATTAACCACAATGAAATCAGTCATTGTTTCTTGTTTATCATGGGGATTGTACACTTCATTCATTTGCAGGTTAATTCAGTTTAAATTAGCCTAATCTGCTTTATTAAGTGATTTGTGTTTGTCGCTGTGTTGCAACAGTCCTTGCAACTAGACCAAGGGAGGGAATAACACAGCTGTAATCTTAAAATTATATTGGAGTGTGCCAACCTGCACTCCATATCCCTGTGGACATGAACATCAATCACTGAAATGAAGACCAGCAGCTTGGAACACAGATGACAACTGTAAACACATCTGGTTACCGAGAATGAACAAGTCTTTTTCTTTTCACCTGTCCTTTAACATTTAAAATGGTGTTTAACAATCTTGATTGATGGTCCTAGCCCTTCTCAATTTTAGTTTCAAGGCTTTTGCCACCAAAACGCATCAGCTTCAGCAAGTTGTGGCATGTAATTTATAACATAATATATGGCTTTATTTCAATTGCTTTTGATATCTGACTATTTTTTTCTTCCTTTATCCTAGTGTACTAAGATGACCAATTCCCCATCATGTATTCAAAACTATAAACTGAGATGTACATCACACAGCTTTCAAATGTACACTATCTTTAACAACCTTTCGATATTTCACAGGGATATTATCAAATAAAACTTGACACCAAGTCACATTTGGAGATTTTACCTCAAGTAATCTAAAGCTTGATCAACAGAATAGATTTGAAGAAGCTTCTTCAAGGTCAATGGAGATAGGGGGAAGGAAAGGTTTAGGTAGCGAGCTCCAGAACTTGGAGACCAGGCAACTGGCTGTCACTCTTATCAGAATGATTAAAATCATGGATACGCAGGAGAACAGAATTGAAGCAGCTCAATTTCCCTGCTTAGACTCCCAGGCACTTAACAACACTATTAACGCTGGCTGTCACACCAGCGATGTAACTTAGCACGCAATGCCATGCACGCACGATATCTGCATTAGAATCAGCTGTCACAGCTTAATAACACATTGGGAATATCAAGCCTGTTCACAAGGTCTATCCAAAGTCTATCAGTGCAGTTTCTGAATAATGATTAAGGTTAAAATCAATCCCAAATTTTATTTCCTTGGCAGTAGCCATACACACTGGAACATTAAAATAAGACTGAGCTGCTGACTTCAAAGTTCATGATCAAGTCGATTATGCAGTCTTAATCTTCTATGAGGCACAGAGCAATCGTTTCCTACTTTATTTGCGACTTCCATTCAGTTAGATCAGAGCATATTGCCGGATCATCCCCTTCATTTTGATGCTTTCAGTTACCATCTGTACCCTATCAAAGCAGCTCATCAATGGCTGTTAGAAAATTATAAATGCTCAAAGAAGCAATTCAATAATGATTACAAAATCACAAAGAAACCCCAGCAAGGCCACAGAAAGGTTTTTTTTGTGAAACAATAACTTGTTCAAAATTCCAATTTCCTAAGAATGAAATAAAGAATAAATGTTGGTTGAGATTACAATATATTTATTTAGTGCTACAATTCAATATGTTGCCAGTACTAGATATTCACTCTGCACTCCTCAGCCCTCTGCTTGCCATTTGGAAAATAACTCTGTTGGGTCCCCCCCCAACAGAACACTGCCAATGGTCAGCTTGATTTCAAAGAAAGGAATCAAATTCTGCCCCTTTTCTTTGTTACACCATGGTTTAGTAATAAGTTGTAGTTTATTGCCAATTTTGCAGGTGTATATCAACAGTCTGCACTCGAAGTGAAGAAAATGTCGTCTTCTTCCATGAAGAACTGATGATGAAAAGTTTTTATTTTAAGCACAAATGATGATTCCAGATTTTTTTTAAAAAATCCCTTTATGTGCATCGACTACGGAGCAGAGAGTAATTTCAGCAAGGTGTTAGTTAATCTTAGTTGATTTGCTAAAATTCTAATTTTTGATTATTTCCTTCATTTGCTAATCCATAGAAGAGTGATCGTAATTGATACAACCAGTAGCTGGAAAAAAGCATCACAAGTAGTTACTTCAAGAAAAATATAAATTAAATCTACTATTAATTAATTTTAGAGCGATGTTAATTTCCTTCCAGTTTGATGATTTATTGGATAATGCTGCATGTTTTCTCCCCAAACCATTTTTAAATATAAAAGCTATGCACTGTTGATTATTCTCTGACACTGCGGTAATAGATTTTTCTTCATCCATTGTAACAAAATATATAGCTGCTGGCTGTACATTCAATTCCAAAGAATCTTGAAAAAGCATTAGTTGCAAACTCAGAATTTAACTGAAGAAATGCACTATGAATCCAAATCAATGATTCCAAGTTGTTGAAGTAGACAATAGATTTAGAATAAATAAAATCTCAATTATGCTTACCTTACTGCATGAATAATGGCCACCTGACATAAATATCTGATGATTAAATTTACTAACAACCAAATAATACTTAAATACAATCAAAACCTGCAAAGTTCCTGTGACACAAGTGCATGCACGCATGCGCTCACACACACACACACACACGCACGCACACGCGCACACGCACACGCACAGACACGCACGCACGCACGCACACACACACACACACACACACACACACACACACACACACACACACACACACTAAAGCACACTTGCGCACACAAGTAACCCCATTTTATAGGTGCTAATTAGTTTTCCTGGCCTAGGAATTCCTTTACAAAACTCCAGAAATAAAAGCTCAGTGCTAGCAATCCAAGGATACAGAGACGTAGAACGAGTCATACATTCCATTCAATATAATTACCAATAATATTTCAGGCAATGAATTCAAAAAATTATTATCATCAATATTTTGACAAACATGTCTACATTAAATCAATGAAGTTATGTCCAATTTTAATGGCCAAGATTTTACTTTCTTGTGTCCACCACCCTATCTTGCTGCCCTTGACTCTAGCTAATCTTATCCATATCCAAAAGATCGACTTTTTTGTTCAGATGTCCTACAGCAACAGAGAATCTATTCCACTAGTCGATAGCATAAAAGCTGATCTGATCTTGGTTTGAAGTATATTTTCCTCCTGGAAAATAAGTGCTCCCCATCATTCTCATGACCTTTAAACACATTCATCCTCAACAAATCTCTGATTTAAAGAATTCCAAAGATTCTGAACTCTTTAGAAAGAAATCTTTCTAATCTTCATCTTAATAGGACAGCTATCAAGGTCTGTATTGACTCACAAGGCAAGCATTTTTTCCATTATCTATCCTAGCAAGTTTTTTAATTTAAAAGAAAGATATCATCTCTTATTTTAAGCTTCAATGGGAATTTGTCCGACCTGCGCCCTGTTATCCACAAGCCACGTTAAATTCACAAAAAAAACCCAAATTATTTGTTAAACAATTTATTTTTTCATAAAACTACGATGACTCCATTGTCATTGATGAAGACCTCGACACCATTAGTCACTTTAAGATTTGGCGAGGTGAGTCCGAAGATGACTGGTCAAGCCAATTTTGGCATGGAATGTCCTGGAACATGTTGGGCAGACATGTGTAGGTACTGCAGTTGTTGCGTGGGTGGCTCTAGACTTGTGCAGCTCCCACTGATGTGGTGCTTCAAAAGTGGGTCTTGCTTCGTAAGGTTGACAGCCCATGTGGATAAGGCCACGATGGGTAGGGCGCTTTTATGCCAGTGTTTCCCAGGTGGCTGTGACTATGTCAAGCAAGTTCAGGGAGGCCTTTGGTGCGTCTTCTGCCCTCCATGCGACTACTTAATAAGAACATTTTCTAAATCTCCTGCTCCTTCTACCCTGCTAATAGATTCCAGCATTTCCCCAGGAATCAATGGCATTCTAACCAACCTACTTTTCCTGTTCCTTTTCTTGATGGGAACTCTTCTATTTTATTAAAAACACACATTTGCTTGATCTTTGCCACACTTGAGAACATTTTGGACGATCCAAACCAATCTCAGAAGCTACTTCCGTCAGGTACTTCAGGACCAGGACACGGATTCCTAGGAACTAGTTGGTTTTAACCCCATTAGTTTGTATGAATAAGAGGAAAGCATCCGGTCTGGACGCAGTACCTGGCCTGGTATTAAAAATCTGTGCTGATCAATTTACCAATGTATTCAAAAATCTCTCAACATCACACTCCAGCAAGGCAAGGTACCCATCTGTTTCAAACGGCTGTCAATCACCCAGGAAGAGTGTAGAAACCTGCCTTAATGACTTTCGACCATATCACTTACATGAACAGTGACAAAGTGTTTTGAAAGGCTGATCACATCTGTTCCTGTGGTGACATGGATACGTTCCAGTTCACCCATCATATGACAGATGCCATCTCACTGGCTCTACCCAAAGTCCTGCAATACCTGGACATCAAAGATGTTTTCATTAAGATGCTCTTTACCGACCACAGTTTGACACTGTCATCCCCTAGGTTGTGTTTAAAAAAAAAGTGATGGGTTAGCATACAGGAGGGAGACTTAAAACTTGACTGAATGGTGCACCAATAACAACCTTGCATTCAATTTCACCAAAACTAAGGAGCGGATTGTTGGCTTCAGGAAAGGAAAGCCAGAGGTATACAATCCAGTGATCATTGGGGGATCAGAGGTGGAGAGGGTGAGCAAATTTAAGTTCTTTGGATCACAGAGGATCTTTCCTGGACCCAACACACTAATGGTATAGTAAAGAGAGCACATCAGGAGGTTGAGGTTTGGTATGACACCAGAAACCTAGGCAAATTTCTACAGATGTATGGTGCAAAGTGTGCTGATCAACTGCATCACGGTCTGGTACAGGAACACGAATATCCTTGAGCGGAAAGCCCTCCAAAAGGTAGTCGACTCAGCCCAGGACACCCCTCCCCACTATCAAGAGCAACAATCATCATGGATCCACACTACGCCACGCACGCTCTGTTCTCGCTGCTGTCATCATAGAAGAGGTACAAATGCCATAAGACTCACACCACCAGGTTCAGGAACAGCTGGTACCCCTTCACTATCAGACTCCTCAACAACAAACTGAATCAGGGACTCATTTGCAGACTCTTATTTGTGAACTTTATTGATTTTTAAAAAAATTCTCTCTGTCTGGCACCATTTACATTTGTTATCTGTTTACAGTTCTTTATTTGTTTACATGTGTTTGTTGTGTAGATTTTTTGCACCACCAGTAAGTGGGAATTCTGCCTCACCTACAGGAAAAAGAATCTCAGGTTTATATGTGACACCATGAATGTACTCAGACAATGTATCTGAGCTCTTCTGGTACCTTTTCCTGTCATCGTTTTGCTCCCAATTTTCTAGTGTGATTGCAAGGATTTCAGTGTCTTTAACCATGAATGTGGGAGATCTGCGACAGCATACTTGTCCCCGACTACCTCACTGCAGAAGGTGTAACTAGCTGCAGTTTCTTACAAATCAAGTTAGGGAATTGGAGCTGGATTTGGATGAACTGCAGATCTTGAGGGAAACAGAAGCAGCTGTAGACAAGAGTTTCAGGGAGACAGCCACCCCTAAAAGGCAGGAAGCAGGTAACTGGGTGACTGTCAGGAGAGGGAAGGGAAAGATACACAACATGTTGAGTACCCCATGTGGCTGTTCCCATCAACAATACCATTTTGGATGCTGTTGGTCGGGACGACCTATCAGGGACAAATCGAGGTAGTCACGTCTCCAGCACACTCCCCCAGCTCAGAAAGGAAGGGAGGAGAAGAGGAGAGTGATGGTGATTGGGGATTCATTGGATAGCCAAGTGGATAAGGGGTTCTGCGAACAAGATTGAAATTCCCGGATGGTATGCTTCCTCACAGGTGCCATGGTCAGGGATACCTCTGATTGAGTTCATAGCATTCTGGAAGGGGAGGGTTGTCATGATCCATGTGGGAACCAATGACATAGGAGTAGGGACAGGGATAGAGGGCTGCTGGAGCAGCAGTCCAGCACCTCAGGGGGCAGCTCCGGCACCTAAAAAATTAGCACTGCACCCCTGTTAGGGATGAGGCCTTGAAGCGTGAATACAGGGAGTTAGGAAAGAAGTTAAAAGCTTTCTGCCTGGGCCACGCACCAGAGAGGGTAGGAACAGGAAGTTGTGGCAGGTGAATGCGTAGCTGAAGAGTTGGTACAGGGGTTCAGATTTCTGGCTCATTGGGATCTCTTCTGGTGACGGTCTGACCTCTTCAAAAAGAGTGGGCTGCACCTGAACTGGAGGGGGAACCAATATCCCGGGAGGCTGGATTGCTCGAGCTGTTGAAGAGGGTTTAAACTAGTTTGGTGGCGGCGGGTAAGGTGGGAATCAGAATGTGAGTGCAGGGATTGGGGTCGAAGGGAACCAGAGTTTTAGGGCAGAGAAAGAGGAGAATAGAAAAAGGTCAAAAATAATGTGCAGCAAAGATGACAAAAAGAACAGGCAGGTAAAAAGACAGGATAAAATAAAAGAAAAGGAAGCAAAACATTATTGGAAAAACAGAGGACTGGGAAACTTTTAAAAACTTACTGAAAGAGACAAAGAAAGTCATTAGGAAAGAAAAGATGAATTATGAAAGGAAGTTGGTAAATAACACAAAAGGAGTTTTTTTAAATATAGGAAGAGTGAAAGAGAGACACAGGTAGATATAGGGCTGATTGAAACTGATGCTGGAGAAATTATAATGAATATCAAAGAGATGGCAGAGGAACTAAATGAGTATTTTGCATCAGTCTTCACTGAGGAAAACAATAGCCATATACCTGATAGTCAAAGATCTCAGGGAATAGAATTAAGTACAATCAAGATTACTAAAGAGATAGTGCTTAGTAAGCTAAATGGACTAAAGATAGATAAGACTCCCAGACTGGATGAGGGTACACCCGCGGCTCTTAGACTGTATTCATTGGAGAATAGAAGAATGAGAGGGGATCTCAAAGAATCATTTCAAATTCTGAAAGGATTGGATAGAGTAGATGTGAATAAGATGTTTCCTTTGGTGGGTGAGTCCAGTACAAGAGGGCACAGTCTTAGAACTAGAAGGTACCCATTTAAAACAGATGAGGAGAATTTTTTTAGCCAGAGGGTCATGGATGAGTGGTATTCATTGCCACATACAGCTATGGAGGCCCAATCATTGGGGGAGTTTAAGGAGGAGACTGATAGGTATCTAATTAGCCAGGGTATCAAGGGATATGGGGAAAAGGATGGAATTTGGAACTAGATGTGAGAACAGTTTAGCCCAGGTTGGAGTTGAAGAGAAGACTTGATGGGGTGAATGGCCTACTTCAGTTCTTTTATCTTGTGATCTCGTGAATATATATGCAAGGTAAATCTTCAGTATTATGAAGTCAAACAGTGAAACTCGAAGTGGCAACGGGACTTTGAGTGACATGGGCAGCCTCTACACAAGCTCCCTGCATTAAACTCCTCTGAAGAATGCTGAGAGCCAACAAAACTCCATTAAACGTATTGGCTAAAAAGAATGTCAAGCTCTTTTTAAATTACTTTGAAGATCAGAAATATTTATCAACTATTAAAAAGAACAGAACTGTTACAATATTTGAAGGTTAAAATCAACTAAAATGAGGAATCAACATGATTTTGAGTGAGGGTAAATCAGACTGAGGTTTTTGAAGAGGTACTGAAAATGAACAAAGTGGTATATCAGACATGGTTCATTTGGACTTTAACAACCCTTTTGACAAAGTCTTGAACAGCAGACAGGTCCAAAAGATGGGGCACAAATTGACTTCATGATGGGAGCAGAGTTTAGTGGTTGAGTAATGCTTTTTCTCATTTGTGCTTTGGGACTTGCAGTGTACTGCTTGGATCAGTGGTGGGACTGATATATTTATGTACACGACTCGGGTGAAAATGTAGGTAGTCTGATTAGTTTGTTTGGTACCAACACAAAAAAAAAATCGGCGAAGGAGTATGCAGCAAGAAGGTTGAGGGAAATAGACGTCAGAAAATTTGTCAGAGCCGGATCCATACATGTGTGAGGTAATACATTTGAGGATTTCAAATATTAACATGATACAGAGAGTAATGACGTGCAGAGGAACTATGGAGTACAAATTCATAGTTCCCTAAATGTGGCACATGGTAGTGAAGAAAGAGATTGAGACAGAGTTGGGTTAGATAGATCGCTAGTTAAGTAGCACTTGAAGTATTACTTGAGGTTTGGAAGGAAAAATGCAATATCAAATGGCAGGTCAATGGGACTAGGGAAACAATAGTCAGCACAGACTAGAAGGGCTGAATAGCCTGTTCTATGATCAGATTCTTATTTAAATGGCAAGGATTTGCTGCATGCTGCTGTGCAAAAGGACTTGGGAGTGCTTGTGCATGAATTGCAAAAGGTTGGTTTGCAGGTACAGCAGGCCAACAAGAAAGCAAATAGAATGTTGGCCTTCATTGAATTGAACTTAGGAGCAGAGAGATTACGCTGCAACTGCACAGGGGGTTGGTGAGAGTGCATGTGGAGTACTGAGGGTCAATTGGATGTAATTTGGTGACAAGGGCTCAAGGGGCAAAAGGACTTGTTACCGTGTTGTATACTCTAAATTTAAAAAGCAAAAAATGGAGAAAACATTCAGGTTGAATAGCACCTGTGAAGAAACAAATAAGTAAATCACAGAAATACTGGAGAAACTCGGCCAGTCTCGCAGTGTCCATAGGAGGTAAAGATATATTACCAGCAGTTCGAGCCTGACCCCCCTTTACTGTGGACAGAAAAATACAGACATCTGAATTAAAGATGATGGAGAGGGAAGAAGGGGAGGGGGAAAGGGTACAGACCAACAGACAAATAGGTGTTAATTAGATATGATAAGAGGAAAGATGAGAATTAATTTTGGGTCTGTGAAAGGAAACAGAGGGAACAAGGAAGAGAGAGGGAGACAGAGGTAGAAGAAAGGAGATGAGGAAGATGGGGTTGGGGTTCTAATGGAAACTGGAGAAGTCAATGTTAATGGTATCCAGATGGAGGGTGTCCAGATAGAAGATGAGGTGTTGTTCCTCCAATTTGCTGGTGGTCTCAGTCTGAAAAGTGCATCAGACCATGGACAGTCATGTGGGCATGGGAATGGCATGGGGAATTGGGAGTTCCAAGCTATTGTGGTGGAGAGAACGTAGTGATCTCCTGACTGTGTTCAGTCTCTCCAATGTAAAGGGGACCACAATGTGAGCATCCAAAGCAGTAGATTACTCTTGTAGATTCACAAGTGAAGTGTTGCTTCACTTAGAAAGACTGTTAGAGAATGTTGCAGGTCAATGGTGTTTCCTATTAACTTAAAGGTAAAGAAGTATACAACAAGCACTGAAATTGCAGAGGAATTTCACATGTAAGGGGTAATATGTTGTGCAGAACATTTCACCTCACCAGCTCCTGTATCACTTTCAACTTTGTTAGAATTTTTTGATAAAGATTATCTCAAAAATACAGTCTATGTAGACAATCCTTCATTGAATAAAGTTATCAATCATTCATTGCACAACAACCTCTCTCTTTTTGATCACTGTGCCTCATCCTACCATTTTGCTGTTTTCAAGGGAAAATATTTTTGTTCACATCAAGAAGTCCTGGCCCCTATCTAAATGTTTTTGATCAAAAATTCACATTGATTCTAAAGTTTTCAAAACCTTGGAATGGTTAATGCATAAACACATCGCAGATTTCAACTGACAATTCTCAAATGAGAATTCAAAAATCCACTGGTTTGTACATTTGGATTTCAATTTTTATTTTACATCAGATAGACATTCATTAATCCCATAAATTCTTCCAAAGATTTCATCACCTGCTACATCGTTTTGCGCCAAAAATTCTGAACACAATATTAATAATGGCAGTCTCTAAAATCACTCTTGGCAAGACCTTATCAATTAATTTATGCTTACAATGGTACCAAGTCATCAGCTGATGAACCAACTTTTTTTAAATTTAGACGAACAGCACAGTAACAGGCCCAAGAGCTCGTGCCACCCAATTAACCTACAACCCCGGCCTGTTTTTGGAAGGTGGGAGGAAACTGGAGACCACGGGGAAAACCTTTGCAGACACAGGGAGAACGTGCAAACTCCTTACTGACAGAGTGGGATTTAAACCCCTGTCCCGATCACTGACACTGTAAATGTTGTGCAAACAGCTATGCAAACCATGTCACCCTATGGAAGAATAAGTCTCCAATTGTTCACAAGCATTAGGTTATAAATCTATATTTGTATTTCCAAATATTATGGTCAAACTTGAAATGAACTTTCTTGATTCAGCTAGTCCCTGTTATAGAACATCAAACAAGCCCTTTGGGGCTGTGCTGATTTCTATAAACTTACTCCACAACAATCTAACTCTTACCTACGACACACTCATAATCCTCTATTTTTACTGCAACCATGTGCCTATATAAAGTCCCTTTTCCACTGGCACCTTGTGCAGGAATTAAAGAATTAACCAGTTTAGGGTCCAGTGGAAAAAGGAAAACAATCGGCACATCGATGTCAAATCAAGCCGGGGATTGATGGCCTCTACCCCTTCTCATATCCCTGGTGTCAGCTAATGCTGGCGTGTTGATTAAACAAGTGGAAAAAGGACAACTTCCATTCATTCCATTCGAAGGTAGACTCTCCAATTCCCAGGGACGAGTTGTGTTAAGTGGAACAGCAGTCAGTGTCCCGGTTAAAGATGGTCCAGTGGAAACAGCACAAACAGCTTCCTATCCTGGGACACTGCACGGCCAATTAACAGGGATACCAGTGAAAAAAGGCCTTGAGTCTTTGCTTTGTACAAGGCACCAATCACATACTGCATAAAAAACATTCCTCCAACATCCCCCTAAACTTTCCTTTACTCATTTTCTTTTTTTCCTTTTGATAGTCTTTGAGTTAGCATAGCGCAGGGTGCAATGCTGTTACAACACCATTAATCAGGACCAGGGTTTAAATCCCATGCTGTAAGGAGTTTGCACATTCTCCGTGTGTGTGGGTTTTCCCGGGGTTCCTCCCATCATTCAAAACATACCAGAGATTATATATCAATTGGGTATAATTGGGCTCGTGGGCCTGTTACCGTGCTGTATGTCTAAATTTACATTTAAGCCTCTATTCTTTCCCCTTCCTCCATCCTCTCTGCTCCCCACAGCCTACATTTTCTCATACCTTGACAAAGGGCTCAGGCTCAAAATGTTGGCTACTCTTTATAATGCTGCATGACCTGCTGAGTTTTTCCAGCACTTTTGTGTGTTGCATATTCCATTCAGGTTCACTTTTCCATCTTGCTGTCCTCTCCCTTTCAGTCCTCATCAAGCTAGACCTTTTTAACCATATACCTGGCTCACCAGCTTGCATCCTGCACATCCTCACATCACCTGGTCCATTAACGCCCTCCCTGCTCACCCTGCTTCAATGGACAGCCCATTATTGGAACATTCCTGGATTAGTTGTCCCAAAATTCTGTCCAGCCCTGTCCTTCACCCTACTTGGTGCACTTGAGTTAATGTGATGACTGATATGGCCAAAATTATTAGAATTTAATCCATGCTATCCCACTCCATCTGTTCTTTTCTCTCCATATCTCCAAGCAGTACACAACAGAAAAAAAGTGTGTAACATTAGTAAACATAACACACATCTGAGTGCTTCATTTTAAACTTTATATTGACTATCTGTTTTGAAGCTTTGATGATTTTTCAGTTAAATATCTAAAACAAAAGCAGCATGGACTTGGATCTTACATATGGAAGAAATAATTTTTTTTAAACCAGAGATCTAAGGTGGCTCAACAGAAGAAATATTGAGGCACCCAGAGTGAAATGGATCCATCAGGCAGACACAGCATGGATTCAGCAAAGGGAGGTCCTGTTTGACAAATGTACTGATGGTCTTTGAGGTTGTAATGAGCCCGGTAGAGGAAAGCAGTCAGATGTTGTTTTCTTGGATTTCAAGCTACCACATAAAATACTTATACAGATGCATGGAGTTGGGGTCATGTATTAGCATGGATTGATTAAACAATAAAAAGTGGAGAGTTGGGGTACAGGGGCTTTTCTCTGGTTGGAAGTCGGTGATAAGCAGAGTGCTGCAGAGGAGGGGACGGAGTGTGGTGTATCTAAGTTAGCTGATGATACTAAATTGAGTGGAAAAGCAAATTGTGCAGAGGATGCACAGAGATATAGATAGGTTAAGTGAGCGGGTATGGGTCTGGCAGAGGGAGTGCAATGTTGGCAAATGTGAGGTTATCCATTTTGGAAGGAAAATGGAAGATCAGAATATGATTTAAATGGCAAGATTGCTTAAGATTCCATTGCTTAAAATGCATAGGAATGCTAATTAAAATGAAGTCATACATTGAATAAGTGCAAGTTTCTTCAGGCGACCTGATAGAGCACTTTTCTTGTGCATACAGAGTTCAAGAAGTCATACACAAGTATGACAAATCTCAAATAGTAGTTCACCCGTGCAATGTAAATGAGCATAATTTAAAAGAGAGCATATTTGGGCATGGGATTTTGTGCCATTGCAGTCTCAACCAGAACAGAATTCAAATGTTAGGTGTGCTGTGATAATGACAGCATTAGAAAGTTCACATCTTGAATGGTGATGGTGGATTACAGCAGTGAATGTGAATATCGATAGGAAACATTCAGATGGTCATGGAGCCTGAAAATACCCACACCTGGTCCATTGAGGGACATGGGAGAGTTGGGAGAACACCCTGGTGTGAGTTTAATTTATACTCAAGTCATCCTTCATCCTCTGACTCAGGCCAACTCTCAAGCCCCGCACAATTTTTACACATGGCCGCCTGCTGCATTGTTGTGGCAGCAATGCATGCTAATTGTTCCCTCTGACAGTATACCCAGTTGGCTCCACGCATTGGCTCATCATATGTTGGATATCAGGAGAGAAGCTTCATGCAAATGATATTGACTGTGTATTGCAATAAACAAGCTCCTGACCATTGGGTTCATGGTTATATAAGGTGAGGTCTCTTGAATTCAGGTTATTATATTTGCCTTTTCACCAGTATGAGTGAAACCAGATATAACTAAGAATATCAGCAAGTACAGGTCCACTGTGCAATAATACAGCCTTCTCTTTAACTGTCAAATATACATTTGCAATTTGTATTTTCCTTCCTTCAGCTCAATGCCTTGTATTCACCTATTGGTAATAAAATTTGCCACTTGATAGTCTCTATCCATTCAGATCCCCATTGAATTTGTCCATTCTTATTGCTTGAACCCAACCATTTGATATCTGTTTCTAAATCGGTCTGCTATCCAATCCATTCATAAACAGTCAACTTGGAACACAATTCCTTAAATTAGATGCAAATCCTCTGTGGCTTTTAGAACCATTTTCAATATCTCTCATTTTGCCATTTACCACTGTACAAGAGGGATCAGACTTTCCTGTGAGGAAAGGCAGCAACATCTCATTTCCTCATTGGGCTGATAATTAGGACTGTTGAGTGATATTTAAAAAATAAATTACAAACTAATTGCACTTTTAATTATGTTGTTAAACAATAATAGAATTTATGTTGGAATTGTGTAATTTATATTTTTGGATTAATTGAGTTTAGTTAAGTGTCCTTGATGGTTTCATTTTTATATTTTTAATGATTGCGACCATTTTTAATGTTCTGAATATTTCTTAATGCCTCTGACATTCAGGGATACCATGTTCTTTTGTAGGATTAGGAGTGATATTGGCCAAAGCTTTTTTTTCTGTGGACAGTGTTTATCCGGGCCACACCAAATGATGAAAGTGAAGTTAACTGAATGTTGTGGCTGTGAATTAGACACGGCTTCAAGAAATAGAATCTTCTCCGAATGGTTGCTGATCCAAAATTCCAGGCAATTGTTAACATTTTGTTTTGTGCGGTGCGAGGAAAGATTCCACCCCCGCCACCACCACCACACACAGAGTGCAGTTCCATTCCACAATGCATTATCTGAAAGAGTGATAGATAAAAAGTCAATGTGGCTTTCACAATGGAATTGGTTAATGGGTGGTTAAGAGGACTGGCAAGAATATATAACAAGGAGATTGAATATATTTCAACGAACTAAACAGGCTCCATCTGTACACTAACAATTCCTCATTCTACAACTCCAAAAGCAGATGAAGATTTACAGCAGGGCTGAGTGCATGGGAAAGGGGTGAAAGTGAATGTGCAACAGGAGCCTAAATGATTGAACATGAGTGAATGACAGGAAGGAGTGCAATGAGCTGTACTCGAGCCTGATGGTGCATTATTGGGAGCATTCACGAACAATAATTGCTATAGCAGCAAATCCTACAGTTCTGTAACCTGGCTTCATTGCTACCCTTTGCAGAGTTCACCCAAAAGGCCCACGTAGACTAATAATCACTTTTCTCCCGTCCTCTGCTTCCCTTCATCAAGATTTCCAGGGGTAGTTTCATTCTAAAATGTCAGACTGAATTCCAAAATGCTTCCGCCACATGGTGCTCCTTCCTTTTAAGAGTTAAAGAATCATCCCAAAAAGTGCAGACTAAATTCACCTACAGCTCGCTACTTATGGAATTAGAACCAAGGGCAACATAAGGAACTGGAGCAACTACTACTGGCTTTAGTGCAGCTGTTTACATCAGAGGAATCTGATTAACAACATACAGGGACCTCTATGTTCATCTCAGAGGCTAATGAATTTATGATCTCAAGATTTTCCACAAATACATCTATTGCTTACACCACAGGCCAATTGAAGTTCCCAGTTCCCCCTTGTAATGAATCCCAGATATCAATCATGCTTATCTGGCATGATGTCAGCACATAGAAAGTTACTTGAGTCATTCTTGGTTTGGTTATTCAATGCTTGATTATAATTGTATTTAGTAAGTGGAGCAAATACGGCAACATCTTGCAAGATCCAACTAAAAAGTAGAGACAGTATTTTCTCTTTGCTTCAATGATGCTTGACCTCAACAAGAGAAAAGTTTTCAGAAACGATGGAGATCCAAAGAAAATGGGCTTTATTCCAAGATTTTTCAATACAGGTCTCTCACTTTTTTTCTTGAAACACTGCCAAATCAATCTGGTATTATTTGTTATTCATTGTAGGACTGGGGTGGTGGTTGGGGGGGTGGGGGGGGGGTGTTGGTCACAAGATAGAAACACAGGCATTCAAACTGACAGGTCCTTTCACTTGTTGCATTCTCAATAGATCAGTCTTTATATATCAGACTGTGAAGAAGTGCTAACAGCTTTGTTTACAAGAGGTTTTGGCCTGTGTTCAGTTTTAATGGCGCCTAAACATCATTTGATGCATTTATAAACAAAGTATTTATATGTGAAAAGGAACTTAACTGCACACTGTTGTATGTTCATTTAATAATCATTGAGCTCTGCAAAGTTTTTCATCAAATTGTTCTTGCTGGAATTAGATGTTGCGACTTCAAAAATATTTATTTTATAAAGGATTGCAATGATATAAACTCAGATTGTGAAAAATTGAAATACTGAAGTGAATGCAATGTAAAATAAAAGTCAGTTTAATATTTCTATTTGGGTCAGATTTATTGCAATACTTCTGGCTGGATCACAAGGAGTTCCTTTGTGCTACAGATACCAGATGTCTGCCTGCAGAACAAAGGAATAATTTGCATCGAACCAGCAATACCAGCACACTGGGGCATTTTACCCAAGATCGTGATTATGAGTGGAGGCTGTGTACGGACTCTCTTCTAACCTACTCTCCTCAATATTGAAAAACAGCCAAACATTATTGGGATTTGACAGGCCTCCAATGAAAAAAAATCACAAATGTGTAATTACATTTATGGTCTGCAAAAGTAACTTATTAGCGGTTAACAATAAAACATTTATTCTTCTCCACAATTAAGCTGGTAATAAGTTGATATCCAAACTTCAACTCTTGAATTATATTCAAGACGGAATTACAATCACAATTATTTTTCAAATGATGTCATCATGTGAAATACAAATTAAAGAAAAAACAATTTGCCATATTGAATTTTGGTCAAATTGACGAGGAATTGTAAATTCTTCTGTGTATGACAAAAGCTTATTCACAAAACATGAATTGATTCTTTGTGGATGAGTCACTCCGTTTCAATTATTTATTCTAGGTACATCTAGAGATACATTCTAACTGCAAGGAGTCGACATGGCATGTGCAGTGATGTCAAAAGGTGTGCAAAATATTTCCTGTTAACTGTGACAAATTTGCTCCACATCTAACATTCTGACCTCTTTCATCATAATGCCTGAAGGCCAGAACTTTGAGGGTCAAGAACAGTTTCAATGCGATGGCTATCAGGGTCCTGAACTACACTAATTGAAAAATACTTGTACACTACACAAAATGACTGCATTAATAGAACGACACAGTCTATCTCAGTAACTGGGAATATTTATATTTCTGTGCAAATGTCCATTGTACAATTTATAGGACAATTAACACCATTATTTTCATGAAGTGCTTCAAGAGTTTGTCATGACTCACTCAACCTCAACTCCCTCAGATTCACTTATTGTGAAACAGGATCACAGCAGATCCATCTAACAGGCCCTACACTGGGAAATCTTGTCAGGGACACCTGGACAAGGGGACTGATGTTAAGCTACTATTTATCAATCGCAGCTCCACCTTCAAAGAACTTTACTTGGCATTTACCCCACAATGGTTCCCCGCTTGCTAGCAAGTTCATCGAGGCCCCTGATCACATCTTCCACCACCCAACTCTCCGTGGACCAGCTCAGTCACAGCCAGCCTCTTTCCACCATATAGTCAACTGATGATCTAACTAACTAACCCCTGATATTCCTTGCCCTTCATTTCCCGATATTAAGGCAAACAGAAGAAAATCTGTTGAAACTAGGAAAAAAGGAAATGCACGTTTTTGAATGTTAAGTTTATTCTATTGCACACGGGGCTTTGTACCATGAAACTGCTGGTGCAAGGTCACACAGAGAACTGACATAGGACATCATGCACCTCCAGTTTAATGTACCTCTTTATGTATGGAAGAATTGCTAGGCAAAGATTGGTACTGTTGTCCTTGCCTATGTGATTATACTTTTAAACAGAGCAAGATAAACAAAGATGTATATGCATCAGCTTCTTTTTTACTGGATAATACAATGATCCCCAAATCAGTAGTTTGATATGTAAATCTCCTCTTTGTAGCAGTTGGGAGCCACGGCTATTGTCTTTTGGCATGCCAAATGCAAGTAATCAATTCCATCGCTGTTACACCAATAAATGAAAAAAATCTGTATTTGTTTTTGTTATTACAAACTCAAATATTGGTAACAATAGTTTTATTCAAATTTGTTTACACTTATAGAATCAAGAACACAACTAAAGTGATTTTATTTTGTGTGCTGAATATTGAGGTTGAACAGTTCACTTAAAGCAAATAAAGAGGTTGTGTTTAGCACTTCTGTTAGTGTCTTCCATATTTTCCAATATCTTTGGCTTGGCTTCGCGGACGAAGATTTATGGAGGGGTAATGTCCACGTCAGCTGCAGGCTCGTTTGTGGCTGACAAGTCCGATGCGGGACAGGCAGACACGGTTGCAGCGGTTGCAAGGGAAAATTGGTTGGTTGGGGTTGGGTGTTGGGTTTTTCCTCCTTTGCCTTTTGTCAGTGAGGTGGGCTCTGCGGTCTTCTTCAAAGGAGGTTGCTGCCCGCCGATCTGTGAGGCGCCAAGATGCACAGTTTGAGGCGATATCAGCCCACTGGCGGTGGTCAATGTGGCAGGCACCAAGAGATTTCTTTAGGCAGTCCTTGTACCTCTTCTTTGGTGCACCTCTGTCACGGTGGCCAATGGAGAACTCGCCATATAACACGATCTTGGGAAGGCGATGGTCCTCCATTCTGGAGATGTGACCTACCCAGCGCAGTTGGATCTTCAGCAGCATGGATTCGATGCTGTCGGCCTCTGCCATCTCGAGTACTTCGATGTTAGGGATGAAGTCGCTCCAATGAATGTTGAGGATGGAGCGGAGACAACGCTGGTGGAAGCGTTCTAGGAGCCGTAGGTGATGCCGGTAGATATATAATCTGATTCTATTTCACACAATGCAGATATTGAACAATGCTTTCCATCCTCATTTTGTAACTTCTTAGATTGTCTCCATGAGAGTTATTACAGAACAACTCTGATTATCTGAAATCAGATTCTCCAAAATCCTGTTATCTGAAATTTTTCAGAGCCGAACTGACTGGGGACATCGGGGTCCCAGCACAAGCAGGGCCTTGGTGGGGAGGTGTTGGCCAGCAATTTTTTTTGTGAGAATTAAACATTATTTTAATGCTTAAAAAGTCTTCCCTTGTTGTTTGCTGAAGTACAAACACTGATACAAGTGATTTGCTGTTGCTACTGGGCTGTTGTTAAAAAACGACCAATCTTCTAAATAAAGAAATAAATAGATAGATAGAATTTTTAACCAAAATAAGCCTAGTCACGACCATTTCGGATAATTGGAGTTGTACTGTGTGTGCAGTAAAATTATGTAGATTAAGAATATTTAAACAGTTCACAAATCTCTTATGGCAACAAGAGTTTTTCTACAAACTATTCAAGTACACAGGCTGAAGACATTTTCAACCATTTGTCCTTGCCATGATTGATCAATATGCTCTATAGGTTGTCATAGCTGAAGGGAGGTAGCAGGGACGAGCTCCCACTGCTACACAAATGCTCTTCATGAAGTGCATCTCAAACAACCTCTGACAACTAAGTCCATCTCCTGGCCTTCATGAGTGGCATAGTTCTTATGCCCAGAAGAGCTGTGCTCCCTGACAGGAGAAGGGGCAAAGGTGGGCCACTGGCACCTTGAAACCAATTGTTCCTTGCAGATGGGGCTCGATAACCACAGATAATCTAGGAGAGGGAAAACTCCAATTTCAAACCTCCACTGCCTTGTGACTATAATCACTCAAGGGAAAGGCTTTGGGAGTAAATGCCAAGAAAAAAAATACAGAGTCTGAGCCCCCAAAAGTGACCGACTGCTGCACCGGCATGGAGATCCTGTGATGCTGCTGGCACCAAACTTTATAGACTTTCATCATTCTTCTGGATCTGTTATTAGCATGGAGGTGGGGAGGGGGGCACTGCATAGGCAACAGACAGATCTCCTATCAACTCTGCCCTGGCTTGCATTCTGGAGAGACTCCAGGTTCGCTTTAGGCACAGTACCCATAGTCGACTATGACCAACGGAGGCCACACAAGATTGGTCAATATTAACTCATCTCTAGCCAAGATTTATTTCACAGCCTCTGCTACTGTGTTTTTATGTTGTTTGACATTTGCACTCAAAAGCTCTCCTGTATCCTATTAGCTCCATGAAACTTAAATGCAGTTGCTAGGCTATATCACAGACCAAACAGCAAATTCAAAAATCACTTAAACAAGAAAGACGGCAGACACGGTGAGGGTAGTGCAATACATAAAAGTGCTGGAGAAACTCAAATGATCATGTAACATCCACAGGAAGTAAAGGGAAGCCTTTACTATTTTCATTGCATGCTGAGATCCACACACACTACCATGCACTGACATAAACACGCTCTTGACCCTCCTCTTCAACAACGCCAATTAACTCCACCACTTCTAATGCTTCTGTAAAACTTCTTCAGGCATCAAATTTTAATATCTTGAACTAAAACAGTTTACTGGATCTTGCTCACCCTTTACTTCCCTCCAATCACTTTCTCTCTATTCCTGTTTGACTCCTTGTTGCATTTTCCTCATTCCTTCTGATCTTTCCCACAATAAACAGTCCTCAGTAGAGACCTCATCTTCATTTCCCTACAGTCGAGGACCATATCCTGAGCCTGAGAGGATGTTGAGATCCTCTTCTACTGCCATCAATTCTGTGCCCATTTCTTTGGTCAGGAGTATTTACCTGAGACTGAGGATCCTTTTCATCAGGAACCTGTACTCCAGTCTTTTCCTACTCCAGATCTTGTCATTGCAAACTATAACCGTGACATATACTGTCCCAATTATCCTGTTTTCCTCACTCACATGCAGCGAGTTATGAGGCTAGGATTTGAAGAAATGATACTGTTCAAAGCCATTTGAATGTTCTTGTGCACAAGTCAGGAACAGCTAACCTGCTGGTGTGGTTGGCCTTTCCTTAGCAAAGATTTGAATACAGAAGTAAAGGAGTCTTTGTGCAAGTCATACAGCACTATACTGCTCCTTACTGAGCCTTATGATCAATGTTAGTCTCCTTTCTTTTATGGTAAACATAATGGTACAAAGGGAATGCATCAGAGATTCACCAGACTAGTTCTTGAGAGAGCCAGCCTGTTACATGAAGGGAGATTGAGCATGTTAGATCTTTATTTTCTAGAATTAGTGCAGTGGATAGAGCAATGCCAGCGATCGAGACCAGGGCTCCAGTTTCTCCTACCATTCGGAACGTACCGGTGGTGTAGGTTAATTGGGTCAAAAATTTTGCAGCATGCATTCGTGAGATGCAATGGCCTGTTACCATGCTGCATGTCTAAATTTAAAAAAAAGAACTGACCTCATTTATTTAGAGAACTTAAGTCACAGGAAGGGTGTTTCCCCTGACTCAGGAGAGCAGGATCAGGGGCAATTGTGTCAAAACAAAGGAGGCATGAGGTGAGGAGGAAGTTTTCCTCTGAGAGGATGGTGAGTGTTTTGAAATTCTTAGTTATTAGGCTTAGTTATTGATTGACTCAAAGCTGAGATCAATAGATTTTTAGATATTAAAGATATATGGGAATATAGGGGCACTGCATGAAAATGGTGCTGATCTTGATTGGTTGTGAAGGCCTTAGGGGCCAGAATCCTAATCCGACTGCTTGGGTATGTAAACAAAAGGAGCTTTAAAAAGGTATTTGTTCTTGATTCAAGAGTTCTTCAGCCTGCATTCCTGGCACTTTTTATACATGTTATTGTAGCCAAGACAGCAATCACATGACAAAATCCTTCAAGTAGCAACAGTCTTAAAACAATTATGCTTCACAACCAAGATTACACAAAGTGCATAACAAAAATCATTGTTAATAAAATTGTTTGCTGTGGAACTACTCAAAGAGACGGGCAAGTAGAGATTTATTTTGTCAATGTATACTGTGTTACAACTGATCAATGAAGCGTGCAGGCTTGACTTGGATTTCTGACATCAAATAAACAAGTGGGACACCAGAAATTAATAATTGATACAACCATTGCAATTTACCTCACAGCCTGTTATTCAAAACGCCACGAGTTTTTTTCTGGTGATGATTGTGCCAAGCGAATGAACTGAAAATGCATTTAAACGACTTGCAAGACACTGGATTTGCAAACTTATACTACAATTAACCATTTTTTAAAAATGGCGTAGAAGCAGAGCTGCCGCTGGTGCAGATTCTGGAGAGCAGAGGTTTCAACCGCCCGGTCCTAATGCCAATGGTTCCGTACAGGTTTCAGATAGACTGTTAAAGGAGTTAACAATCTTTGTATGTAAAATACTGCAACTTTGGGATCTATGCCCAAGATGGCAGCTCCTATGCTCAGCAGCGGTCACGAGGGATTGCAGACCCCAAGGAGCAGCTGACTCATGCAGGGAACCAGCAAAGGGGAGAACGCCCCCTGTTGAGAAGCAGCAGCAGAGGAAACGACCCGACAGGAGAGTAACCATGGCAGCGGACCAGCAAGGGGCTCAGCAGCTGAGGGAACCACAAAGGCTGGAAGATGTGCCAACAACTGACTCACACAGGCTGCGAGCTGCTCGCAACTTGCAGGCAAAGGGCCCATTCAGGGTGCAGGCTGCTGGCTTCTGGCTCATGGGAACCAGGTACAAGAGCTGGGATTCAAAAGGATGCTGAGGGCTAGAAGGGCTCCCGAAGGGCCTCAGTCACTGAAGGCTTCCTGTTGGTTTGGATCTGGAGCTCAGGTCGCCAATGAATCCAATAGGAGTCTGTGCGACTGTAGAGGCTGTGGGAGGGCCGGAGGCGAATCCATGGACACTAAATGACTGAAGAGACTCTCTTTTGCTTCTCTTTTTCTCATACTGTAAGGGGGTGCCAGGCAACAGTAATGGTGACTCTTTATCTGCCTTATAGCAAACAGAAAGCAATTTTGTGCAATATTACATATTCTGTACTATTACATGACAATAAAGGAATCTTGAATCTTTATTCCTGCAAGTCCATTGTTCACTAAAATGATTTATGGACTGTTTGTGGTAATTAATGATTTGACAGAGCATTATAAACACAGAATTGATTATAATAATCCTCTTTTCTTACAAAAGTTGACTGGGATTTTAAAACAATTGCTTGGAAAGATATATGTTAAAAATACTTTGGTCTGAAAGGCAAACAGGACAACTGTAATTATCTATTCTGAAGTGTGTGAGAGCCTGGTTATCATTCATAATGCAAAATTGAAGACTCAAGCACCACCATACAAGACCACAGAGTATATCTAGCAATGCATCTGGGGGGGGGGGGGGGGGAAGGATTGCCCAGCAAAACACAAGATTAATTATTCTAAATTATGAAATGCCCAAAGAGTTTTTTTTTACCTTCTGTAGCAATTAGAATTTAGTTCTGTTTGTTGAGAGAGGAAGATAATTTGTGGAATACAAAAAAAATGATCAAAACAAGATCTCTTTAAAAAACAAAATCATGCATTTGAGAATTCTATGGATATAATAGCAATTGAAATTGAGCTTGCACATACACTGGTTATACATTGGGGTCGTAACTGTGAGAGTTAGCGTTACTTGTGAGGGTGTCATTGTTACTCAACTTCCATCTGGGATGAAGTAATTTTAACCATTTTTTTTTGTTAACTGCCAGTTCAGCCGATAGAGTAGAATCCCCATTATCCAGAATTCAATCAACTGGAAACTCAAACAACCAGCAAATAAAAAGAGGAAATAAGTCTGGGAGTTTGGTTTGGTTTGGCAATGAGTTAAGGGTGGAAATTCAATATCAGGACGCTCAATGTTCGTGCACGCGCACAGGAATCAAGATGGCTGCGTCCACCCCCAGGATGCTGACTAAACAGGTAAGCATGGGTCAGAATATGGAAATATTCACCAAGGCTGATCGACAAATTCAGGAAGTTTTAAGTTGTTATCATAAAATTTGATTTAAAAGTTTGCTTTAAGATTCTGGTACTTCACAAGTGTGGGCAAAATTCCAACTTAAGTCTATTTTGAGATACAACCGATTCTTTGGTCCCAATTACAGTCGTAAGTTGGGGTTGGGGGTTGTGGGGGTTAAGTACCTGCATTCTGATTCAGATGTATTAGTTAGGCATTGGAAGAGTCAGTCTCAGACAACCGGAAAATTTGTACGTCCAACATCCGTAATCCTCATAGGTGCTGGGTATTGGGAATACTGCTGTACTGCAGGTTCTATAAACAAAATATGCAATTTTGCTCATATTTTAATTTTTGCATTTTTAGCTTGCATTAAAACACGAGGAAATTTGCAATGATCAGCTGGCTGATGAAAGTTTTGGATAATCTTCTAATGAACTCACATGAAGTCAATGTGTCATTCAAACGCATTTGTATCTTTTACTCATGATTGTGCCTCATTTTTATTCTGTCAAGCTCTAAAATGGAATCTTCTTCTTTGGCTTGGCTTCGCGGACGAAGATTTATGGAGGGGGTAAAAGTCCACGTCAGCTGCAGGCTCGTTTGTGGCTGACAAGTCCGATGCGGGACAGGCAGACACGGTTGCAGCGGCTGCAGGGGAAAATTGGTTGGTTGGGGTTGGGTTTTTCCTCCTTTGCCTTTTGTCAGTGAGGTGGGCTCTGTGGTCTTCTTCAAAGGAGGTTGCTGCCCGCCAAACTGTGAGGCGCCAAGATGCACGGTTTGAGGCGATATCAGCCCACTGGCGGTGGTCAAAGTGGCAGGCACCAAGAGATTTCTTTAGGAAGTCCTTGTACCTTTTCTTTGGTGCACCTCTCTCACGGTGGCCAGTGGAGAGCTCGCCATATAACACGATCTTGGGAAGGCGATGGTCCTCCATTATGGAGACGTGACCCATCCAGCGCAGCTGGATCTTCAGCAGCGTGGACTCGATGCTGTCGACCTCTGCCATCTCGAGTACTTTGACGTTAGGGATGAAAGCGCTCCAATGGATGTTGAGGATGGAGCGGAGACAATGCTGGTGGAAGCGTTCTAGGAGCCGTAGGTGATGCCGGTAGAGGACCCATGATTCGGGGCCGAACAGGAGTGTGGGTATGACAACGGCTCTGTATACGCTTATCTTTGTGAGGTTTTTCAGTTGGTTGTTTTTCCAGACTCTTTTGTGTAGTCTTCCAAAGGCGCTATTTGCCTTGGCGAGTCTGTTGTCTATCTCATTGTCGATCCTTGCATCTGATGAAATGGTGCAGCCGAGATAGGTAAACTGGTTGACCGTTTTGAGTTTTGTGTGCCCGATGGAGATGTGGGGGGGCTGGTAGTCATGGTGGGGAGCTGGCTGATGGAGGACCTCAGTTTTCTTCAGGCTGACTTCCAGGCCAAACATTTTGGCAGTTTCCGCAAAGCAGGACGTCAAGCGCTGAAGAGCTGGCTCTGAATGGGCAACTAAAGCGGCATCGTCTGCAAAGAGTAGTTCACGGACAAGTTTCTCTTGTGTCTTGGTGTGAGCTTGCAGGCGCCTCAGATTGAAGAGACTGCCATCCCTGCGGTACCATCAGGGGTTTCTACGAGGCTCTAAAGGCTGTGTACGGCCCCTCACCCCAAGTCCAAAGCCCGCTGCGCAGCTCAGACGGCAAAGTCCTCCTCAGCGACAAGATCTCTATCCTCAACCGATGGTCAGAACACTTCCAATCTCTTTTCAGTGCCAACCGCTCAGTCCAAGATTCCGCCCTGCTCCAGCTCCCTCAACAACCCCTAAGGCTAGAGCTGGATGAGGTCCTCACCCTGGATGAGACATATAAGGCAATCGAACAACTGAAAAGTGGCAAAGCAGCAGGTATGGATGGAATCCCCCCAGAGGTCTGGAAGGCTGGCGGCAAAACTCTGCATGCCAAACTGCATGAGTTTTTCAAGCTTTGTTGGGACCAAGGAAAACTGCCTCAGGATCTTCGTGATGCCACCATCATCACCCTGTACAAAAACAAAGGCGAGAAATCAGACTGCTCAAACTACAGGGGAATCACGTTGCTCTCCATTGCAGGCAAAATCTTCGCTAGGATTCTACTAAATAGAATAATACCTAGTGTCGCCGAGAATATTCTCCCAGAATCACAGTGCGGCTTTCGCGCAAACAGAGGAACTACTGACATGGTCTTTGCCCTCAGACAGCTCCAAGAAAAGTGCAGAGAACAAAACAAAGGACTCTACATCACCTTTGTTGACCTCACCAAAGCCTTCGACACCGTGAGCAGGAAAGGGCTTTGGCAAATACTAGAGCGCATCGGATGTCCCCCATAGTTCCTCAACATGATTATCCAACTGCACGAAAACCAACAAGGTCGGGTCAGATACAGCAATGAGCTCTCTGAACCCTTCTCCATTAACAATGGCGTGAAGCAAGGCTGTGTTCTCGCACCAACCCTCTTTTCAATCTTCTTCAGCATGATGCTGAACCAAGCCATGAAAGACCCCAACAATGAAGACGCTGTTAAAATAGAATGATCCAACAATAAATAGTCAATACATCCATGGTAGCGGATTGTATAAAAAGGGGTGATGAGTCAGCTTACAGGAGGGAGATTGAAAACTTGACTGAATGGTGCACCGACAACAACCTTGTACTCAATGTCACCAAAACCAAAGAGCTGATTATCGACTTCAGGAAGGGAAAACCAGAAGAGTATAATCCAGTGATCACTGGGGGGAATCAGAGGTGAAGAGGATGAGCCAATTTAAGTTCTTGGAGTCACCTTCTCGGAGGAACTTTCCTGGACTCAACACACTAACGGCATCATGAAGAAAGCACCTCAGTGCCTCTACATCAGGAGGTTGTGTACGTTTGGTATGACACCAGAAACCCTGGCAAATTTCTACAGCTGTTTGGTGCAAAGTGTGCTGACCTGTTACATCATGGTCTGGTATGGGGACCATGAGCATAAAGCCTGGCAAAAGATAATGGACACAGCCCAGGACATTACAGGCAAAACCCTCTCCATCATCAAGAATATCTACAGGGAACACTGCTGCTGGAGGGCAGCAGCAATCATCAAGGATCCACACCATCCAGCACATATTCTTTGCTACCATCAGGAAAGAGGTTTAGGCGCCACATGTCTTGCACCACCAGGTTCAGGAACAGCAATTACCCCTCGACCATCAGACTCCTTAACAATAAAGTCAATCAGGCACTTATTCAAGAACTCTAACTTTTGCACTTTATTGACTTTTTCCCCCTCTCTGTATTGCACAGTTTGCTTCGATTTCTTTATTTGTTTACATGTGTACATTGTGCACAGATTTTTTTCCCCCTCTCTGTATTGCACAGTTTGCTTCGATTTCTTTATTTGTTTACATGTGTACATTGTGCACAGATTTTTTTCCCTCTCTGTATTGCACAGTTTGCTTCGATTTCTTTATTTGTTTACATGTGTACATTGTGCACAGATTTTTTTCCCTCTCTGTATTGCAGTTTGCTTCGATTTCTTTATTTGTTTACATGTGTATGTTGTGCACAGATTTTTTTTTCACTGCCATTAAGTGGTAACTCTACCTTGCCTGCAGGAAAAAATGTCAGGGTTGTATGTGATGTCATGTATGTACTCAAACAATAAATCTGAAATCTAAATGACAAAGATTGGATTGGTGATATTGTGAATAATAAGGAGGATAGTCACAGGCTACAGGAAGGTATTGATCAGCTGGTAAACAAAACAGACCATGGCAGGTGGAATTTAATCATGAAGTTCAAATAAGGGTAGGACATACACAATATTAGACCCTTAGTATTGAAGAAGAGGGACATTAATGTATACATTCAAAGATTCCCAAGGTGATAAAAGAAGGCATACTGAGTGCCAGTTTTTTTTTATTAACCTTCTTTCTTCTTCTCTTTGGCTTGGCTTCGCGGACGAAGATTTATGGAGGGGGTAAAATGTCCACGTCAGCTGCAGGCTCGTTGGTGGCTGACAAGTCCGATGCGGGACAGGCAGGCACGGTTGCAGAGGAAAATTGGTGGGTTGGGGGTTGGGTTTTTCCTCCTTTGCCTTTTGTCAGTGAGGTGGGCTCTGCGGTCTTCTTCAAAGGAGGTTGCTGCCCGCCAAACTGTGAGGCGCCAAGATGCACGGTTTGAGGCGATATCAGCACACTGGCGGTGGTCAATGTGGCAGGCACCAAGAGATTTCTTTAGGCAGTCCTTGTACCTCTTCTTTGGTGCACCTCTGTCACGGTGGCCAGTGGAGAGCTCGCCATAGAACACGATCTTGGGAAGGCGATGGTCCTCCATTCTGGAGACGTGACCCACCCAGCGCAGCTGGATCTTCAGCAGCGTGGAGCATAGAATAAGACATCAGTGGACCAACATCTATGCAGTTTTGGTCATTGAAAAAGGATGTGATTGTTCTGGAGCGAGTGCATGAAGATTCAACAGGATCTTGGCCTGGGATGGAGTGTCTCAATTATAAGGAGAATTTGTATAGGCTGTGTTTGTTTACCTTGGAGTGAAGACTGAGAATTCCTACTAGAATTGTACAAAATTCTGAGGGTCACAAGGGCACACAGTTCTAAACTTCTCCCCATGGTAGAAATATTGGTAACTAGAGGACAGAAATTTAATGTTAAAGAGTGAGAGGTTTAAAAGGGACAGTAGAAACTTTTCCAGTCAGTGGCTGGAAATAGGAACACTCCATCAGAGAGGGTGGTGAAGGCAAACTCTCATAACATCCAAGTGGTATCGAGATGAGCACTTCAATCACTAAGGCAATGGAAGGCTATGATAGTGCAGGTTAATGGGATTAGCGTCGTTGGGTTCTTGAATGGAGTTAACGAAAGGATCCATGTTTTGTAAGACTCCATGTCTCAAATAATAGAATCACAAAAATGCTTCATACATTCATGAATGTCTTGCACAAGATCCCATAAACAAATATCATTTATACTGTGAACAGGAAATATTGTAAAAACACAAAAATGCTGGAGGATCTCAGCCAGTCTTGCAACATCCATAAAATATATTACCGACATTTCGGGCCTGAGGCCTTCCTCAAGGTGTGCTCTCACCTCTGGACATCACAGGCAAAATCCTTCCCACTACTGAGTGCATCTAGAGTGAATGCTGCTGTCAGAGAGCAGCAGCAATCAAAGAACTACACCACCCTGCACATGCTCTGTTCTCATTGCTGTCATCAGGAAAGAGGTCGAGGTGCCACAAGACTCACACCACCAGGTTGAGGAATGACTCCTACCCCTTCACCATCAGACTCCTCAAAGTCGAACACAATCAGAGGTTCATTTAAGGACTCTTATGCACTTTATTGATTTTCTTTTGTTCTCGCTGTATATGAGAATAAACTCACATTAGTATTGTTTTTTGGTAAACTGGAGTAAATACTGTGTGTAGTCACACAAACACTAGGAATTATGACCCTTTCTTTCCTTCCTCACTCAGGGCTTTGCAATGCTTGTCCTTCAGTCACTAACTCATTCTATTATTCCATTTACCAAACAAAACAACCAGGAAGAACCCATGGCAAAGAGGTAACATACTAGTGGAATACAGCAGATGGAGACACATTTTTCCAGCCTTCCTTTTTCCCCTACTAGACTCCGAATTGCAAAAGTGTCAAATGCCCAGGTGACCCTTCAGTGCAGTGAAAGAAATGTTGAAAGCTTATGAAAACCCCACAATGTTTCTAAACCAGGAAAACATCATCCAATTTCAGCTTCTATACGCCAAGCCAGTGATAAATAATGAATGATGTTATTCTCTGTGCCTCCTGTGATCAAATGCCTCACAAATACCTGGCACATGTTGCAAGCGTAAGTGCCAGACACATTTCCCCCACAAAGAACGATCATGTCCCTGCAACTTGCACATTTAAGCATTGAAATCAGGTTCCATAGTGCATGACCACAGTTCTAGCCTATTCAGTATTCTCAAGGGTTCATCTGGGCAATTTCAGTGATGTGTCAGTGACAACATGTGTGATCTTGGTTTTTTTTGCACTGATGGTCCCTACTGTCACGACCAATTTATTTCGAATGAGTGTTGGCCTGGATTAAAAATGATTTTTTTCAGATAAGTGAATTTAAAGCTATTTTACTCAAAAATGTACCATTACCATTCAAGATATAATCAATAAATTTATTCAAAATAATATTTTTAAAAACATGCATTCTTTTGTAATGTCTGAGTGTCAGGTCAGGTTAGATTTTTTTTAAATTTCAGCGATACGAAAAATTAGATTTGAAAAAGAACTAGGCAGAATTTAAGAAAAAAACAATAGCAACTGCTCCAAATTCAAAATTACCATTCTGTAATTCTGGTAAAAGGGGACTCATTTTGTAATCCGAAGTGGAAATTCTGATAGTGGTCAATTAAAAGATTTGAAAAATGTTGTGACCTATTGGTTAATGTAGCATGAAGACATTAAAAACGTGCAAGGTGCTCTTAGATCATAAGATTAAAATGAGTGTTTCAATACAATTGTCACCATTGCAGAAGTTTTCTTCAGCTTTTATTTGTCATTAAACGATATACAGTATTGATTTAAAAAGTCTGATCCAACACATTTTCAGCCCAACATTTAATGAATCAGCCATGATACAGAGCTGATCCATCTTTTGAATCTAAACTCATTTTGTGCTGTAAATTAGGTCCTTCCCAGTGGTAATGCACTTCAATACAATGACAATCAAATACATCACTGCTTGATCAGATCTGGAATCTGGGGCAGAGGGTGATGACTGTGCTTGTACTCAGTGAGACAGCCTTGAATGTTTGCATGTGGCTGTCTGATTCTTAACAATATTAAGACACCTCCCCCCAGTTCATTGGCTTTAACTGTCATGCCACAGAGATTAATATTTTACCTCAGCATAGCTACAATTGTTATTTCCCATATTCTACAAACATGGGAGTTTAATGTTGGTATGAAAATATCGAGTTGCATTAGAATTTGAAATGCAATCCAATCATCATGTCATTTTATTTAATTGCCTGGTTAAAAACCAGGGAGATAGAACTTGATCATGTACAAAGTTCCATTTTGAACAGCAGACAGATAATAAAGCAAATCAACTCACTGAAGTGTGTGAAAGGGCTGTTTTATAACATGCAGAGGAATATCTAAAGGAAAGCACAAAGACTGAAGGATTTTTGTTTTAAATACCAGTGAAAACCCTGAACCAAACAGAAAAATATTAAAATCAAAATCTTGTATTTTAAAAAGCAATAATAAAAAAAGCCTACAATTTGTACCGTTAACTGGTTTATTTTTAATCTTAACATTGAAATTCTTTGCCATTAATTCTCCATGTATATTACAATATGTGAGGATTTGAAATGAATTTTTGCAACAACTGGAAATCACTGTGGCACAGGTAGCCGAGTTCATTAGTATACTAATAACGCTCTATATCCAGCTTTTAAAACTAAAGTAATTGTTCCTGTTGTATGTGCCAATCAACCATAAAAAGTGCTTGGATTTGCAACTTTTTACCAAATTATTTTTCTACAGGAGATAAATCAATAAATTATATACAGCAAGATTCCGGGGCAGCACAGTTGACGTAGCAGTTGGTGCAACGCCTTTACAGCGCCAGGGATCAGAACCAGTGTTTGAATCCCACGCTGTCCATAAGGAGTTTGTATATTCTCCCAGTGTCTGCAGGAGTTTTCCCCAGGGACTCTGGTTTCTGCCTATCGTTCGAAACGTACCAGGGGAGTCGTGTAATTGGGTGTAAATTGAGCAGCATGTCCTCATGGGCAGGAATGGCCTGTTACTGGGCTGCATGTCTAGATAATTTTGTTTAAATATAAAATGTAAATTTAAAATATAAATATACAGAGATTTACATTAAATATTAATAGTACCACTCAATCTCTGTTCTGGCAAAATGAAACACTAGACTGACAGATGAAGAGGAATGCTGTTAGACTAATAGACGTTGCACAAGACAAATATTTGAAAGGATACATTTCTGCATGTATTGCTTGTGAAACACATTCAGTTTCAATCATATTGTGTAATTAAGGATTTAAAATCTCTGCACTTTATTTCATGTTAGGATTTAACATCAGCTTGGAACACTTCTCAGTGAAGGAGAGAAAAATGAGTTCATGGTCCATCGCTATCCACCATACTGCTCTATTGCATGACGGATTATTCAAAGAAAGAAAAAATGCAGCATTAAAGGTTTGAAGAGAACTTCTGGAGTCATGTATTGTAGGGGTAAGGAAATTGCGACAACAAACACATCCAATTTCAATCACGGTCATGGTGGAAACAATGTAGTGGTGGCTAACTTTCTTTCAAGATTGAGAAAACTTTCAGGCAGGCAACACCAAAACATCAGGCAATGGTTATCTTCAGCAAAGGAGCAGTTAACTACCTATCGTTGACATTATCATGACTGGGTCCCCATCAGTGACATCCTGGGGAGGAAATTGACCACCATTGACCAGAATCTTAACTTGACTCACAATATTATTACCATGGTTACAAGAGGCTGAGGATCATGCAGCAAGGGGCTCACCTCCTGAAACCTCAAGAACCATCCACCATCTAGAAGGCACAGTAGGAGTATAATGGAATAATTCCACTTGCCAAGATGAGTTCAGGTCCAGCACCTACAAGAAATCCATCAAGAAGGTCCAAAGGTTCCTTTTATGGTTAAGTAATAATACATTGAAAATGTAATATACATGATCTCCTTCAACATGTCTGCCATTAGGCAAATAAAGAGTTACCATGAGCATTGTTCAGTAGCCCTACAACAGGAGAAAGAAAAGCAAAAGAGTCCCTACATAGATATTGAGTGGCTGTGGATTCACCTCCAACGCTCCAACTCAAGCTCCAAGTCCAAACCTCTGATACAACCAAGAAGCCTTCAGTGTCCAAGGCCCTCTGGAAGTCCTCCTTGCTCTCAGCACCCTTTGAATCCCAGTTCTAATACCTGGTTCTCATGAACCAGTCTCTGGCAGCCCACATGGGCCCTTCATCTGATGAAGCCCTGGCTGGTCCACTACCATACTCATAGTCCTTTCGGGTTGTCTCCTCTGCTTCTACTTCTCAATGTGGGGGGGGGGAGAAAAGAGAAGTGTTCCCCCCATTTCTACTTCCCTATTCCAGTCAGCTGCTGACCCAGAGTCTGCAACCCTCATGGTTCGCTGCTCAGCATTGGCGCTGCCATCTTGGGTGCAGAACCCATGGATGCAAGATTTTTTTAAAGAACTCATTGTCGGTTCCTTAAACAGGCCATTGAAAATTTGTAAGGATCCGTCTGCATTAGAACCAGGCAGTAGAACCAGGTGGAGCAGCACTGCTTTTACACAGCCCCAGCCCTTGCCATAGGAATAAGGGCAGAAAAAGCACTGGAAGATCAACACCTGCAGATTCATCACTAAGCTACACATCAGCTTGATTTAGAAATATTTCACTCATCATTCATTGCCTTTGGGTCTAAACCTTGGATCTTTCATTTTCAACTGAGGTTATCAACACATACTCAAAGGTGGTTACGGCTCCAGAAAGTGACAGGTTTGTCTGTATGGACTTGTAGCAATCTCCCATCATTTCATTCAACCAAGACAATTATTTTAGGACATTGATGTTTTGGTTTGACTCTGCTCTTTTAAAAGGTCCTTGACTGCAGCTTTTGTGATTCTCCTCTCCATCTTTCGTAATAACATTCATTATAGTGGTGGTCTCCTACTTTATTGGACCCTGCAAACAGAACTCCACTGAATGAGATCTCCCACTAGAAATGCACAAAGTTTCCAATTGTCAGTCTAACACCTCCTACCAAGATGATGTCATTATTAGCACAAGTCACTTTTAACCATTAGTTCTGCTTACATAGATAAATTACAGAAACTGCAGGCATTCTTATAATGAATAAATATCATATATTTAAATTTTCAATCAAATGAGAGAATCCCCTTCATCATAGCATAGAAAAAGGTAATTCAGCACATCGAGTAAATGGCAGCTCTCGACAGAGCAATTCAATGGGTTTCTTACCCCACTTTATGACTCCAATTTCTTTTTGAAGTTAGTAAAACATTTTTCTTCCACCATCATGCAAAAGTCAGGTTCCTAGTTATTCTCTCTTGCTGGATATGTCCTTAGTATCCCTATATTCTGTGTTCCATAAGTCCCTTGAACAGTTGCAAGTGATCCCAGGTTTTAGCCGACAATCGGCCTTTAGAGTGGCAAGTGTGAAAGCAAAATCAGATCAACACCGGCAACAGATGGTGTCATCTCACGCTGGGGATTGACAGCCGAGACCCCATGCACAATCCCTGGTGTCTGCAGATGCCGGCGTTGTAATCAGGCAAGACTGAAATGGGTAATTGCATTGTGGGATTGAAATGACCCACGTTTTTGAGTGAGTGAAGGAACTTTAAGGAAGAAAAGAAAAACGAAGGTATAAACTTTGTGGTGGGAAAGTCACAGCAGGAGAGAGAGTGGAACTAAATGGTAATAAGTAACAATAGTGGACAATTTTTAAACAGCTTGGGGAAAGTTGGTAGTGCTATAGCGCACAATTTATAAAGACCATGGGGGAAAAGCAATGGCATACCTTACTTTCCAGAATGTCATACTGCAGAGAAACCCTTCCATAAATGCTCTATTGCAGCAGCCAGGCACACAGCCCTTTCTCTGTCGCATGGAATTCTGGGAGGGCAGGTCTGCCATCACTTACCCACTGTATTTATAAATTGTACACGATAGTGCTACCAACTTTCCCACGCTAAATAAATTGTGTGCTATAGTGCTACAAACTTTCCAATCCTGTTTAAAAATTGTCTGCTATTGCTATTTATTGCAAGCACTTTTTCACAGTCCCTTATAAAGGTTTATATAGGTTGGCATAACAACAACAACAGCAACAACAAAGGCTGAAGGGCTCATACTGTGCTGTACATAAAGCTTAATTATGTTATAATTAGGCATGATTCATTTTTTCCAATGTAAGTTTACAATACATTGATCAGAATTTAGGGCAGGTCCACCATTGCTCAATATGTCATGACGTCACCGGTAGAAGGTAGAACAGGGATGGCTCTTTGCAAGTGTAAAAGCGTTCACTGTCCCAGTTAAGAGTGGTCAAGTGTGAAAAAATCAAACCCTCATTCCTATCCCAGGACACTGAACAGCCAATTTATGGGATGCAAGTGTGGAAGGGGCTATAATCATTCACTTATTATCAAAAGGAACTGGTAGAATCTTCAAAAGCCACTTTCAACAACATTTATTCCAACAATGATGATCCCAGATTCTCCAACCTGATTTTGTAACTATGTCCCCTGGCTGTGGAACTATTCAAGCAAATTTCCAGACCTCCCAAGTACCTTCCTAAAGTGTGCCTGCGAAAATTGAATCAATACTCTAGAAGTTGCCAAATTGGGATTTATAACACTGGACAACAAAGACTTTTCTTCCTGAACACTTTCTTTTAATGGATTTTGGGCTGATGATCTTGAAAATAACAAAATTTTCTTATCATGTATCCTCTTTTAGACATAACCTATTTTTGTGATTTTCTGTCATATTTTAAGTCTACTAGTAAATTGCCCACAAAGCAAAGTCTTTTGGTCCAAGCAGGCCTGGGCATGGACTCAGTGCGGGTGCTATGCAAACAGTCTTTTAGACCTGTGCATGCTTAGTCAGGATAGATTCAGACAGCCATAAAAGCATCTCACATATACAGTTGCACTACATTGATATAGTGTCGATCGAACACATGTTGATGCACATGTTCTTCAGGCAATAGCTTAGTAAGCATACTTAACAATAGCATTCATTGTCTTCAGGAAGATTCAATACAGCAGAAATGTCTTGTCAATGTCACAAGAGCTGTGATACATTCCGTTACATATGAGGCAAGTCTATCCTCAAAGAGACAGCATGACGACACTTATTAAGAAAGCCTATTAGCTCTACTTTGGTTGTAAACTTGGTGACCAAGAGAACTTCATTTGTTTTCCAACACATCGTCAACCTGAGAGTTTGGCTCAGCATTATTATGTGATAAAATATTTTAATTTCAACAAAAGTTAATTGAAAGTTTCTCCAATTTCCCACATTATGCAGCAAATCTACCATCATCTTTATGTTCACCTTGAAGTTGACTATCATAATCCCCAATGAAAAAATATTGTCTAGTGCAATTGTTTATTCTCTATTCTCTCTGCTAAAATACATCATGCATTAAATTCCACCTGCCCTTTGTCTGCTCATCTGCTGCTCCATGATCTGAGACAGTAAGATAGTAACACTGTCATATGCTACAAGTTCAATATGGTATCATCAACAAATTTTGAAAGTTTATTCTGTATTCTAATCATCAATTTCCAATTCTGTCAATTCCCAGCAATAAACCCGTCAGAAAATGGAGGACTCTCTTGGAGCTTAAAATTAACTTGATTTTTTTTCCCCAAACAAAAATCTGACTGTTACAAGATCAAACCAGCAACCACAAAGAAGGCATATCACACAGGGGTAAAGATGAACAATTACTTTATTAACAAAAAAACTTTACCTTCAAACTTTAATTCAGAATCCCCCTTTTTATAACAATGCCCACTGGTTACTATGCAAATTTCTATAACAGTGTTAAACTAATAAATTCCCCAGCCTAAATAACATAAATTAAAGTCTAAGTTATATTTCTAACCAGCCCACAGAAAAACTTAGACACAAAATAAACACAAAACACACAAGACTCACAAAACTTCGATCTCAACCGAAGCAAAGATCATAAACAAAATTTAGTTTTTTTGGTAAACTGAAGCCAAAAGATCTTTGTGAGCGAGAGAGCGAGAGAGCGAGAGAGCGAGAGAGCGAGAGAGCGAGAGAGCGAGAGAGCGAGAGAGCGAGAGAGCGAGAGAGCGAGAGAGCGAGAGAGCGAGAGAGCGAGAGAGCGAGAGAGCGAGAGAGCGAGAGAGCGAGAGAGGGAGAGAGGGAGAGAGGGAGAGAGGGAGAGAGGGAGAGAGGGAGAGAGGGAGAGAGGGAGAGAGGGAGAGAGGGAGAGAGCGAGAGAGCGAGAGAGCGAGAGAGCGAGAGAGCGAGAGAGGGAGAGAGGGAGAGAGGGAGAGAGGGAGAGAGCGAGAGAGCGAGAGAGCGAGAGAGCGAGAGAGCGAGAGAGCGAGAGAGCGAGAGAGCGAGAGAGCGAGAGAGGGAGAGAGGGAGAGAGGGAGAGAGGGAGAGAGCGAGAGAGCGAGAGAGCGAGAGAGCGAGAGAGCGAGAGAGCGAGAGAGCGAGCACAAAATTCGAAGTTGTCTTGTGTTGCTTGCAAAGAGAGAAATCACGAGCTTGGTCTGGATCCTTCTGGCTGCTTTCAGAATGTTCATCCTTTTTGAAATCCCAACATTCTAAACTCTCCTCCAGACCATGATTCATGCTCTGGGCCTTCTTCCACTCCACAGCACCACCCAGTAGTGGTTTATCTTCCAAGTCCAGGTTTTTTTTTTCATTTTCTGCACATGCTCAGTCCGTCTCCCACTCTCTCAGCAGTCCACCTTCACTTTAGCTCTCTAAGGAAAACTGTCACTTTTTACATAAAACCAAACCCATAGGCCAATACACAACACAGAACTCTGTAACACCTCCCCTTCTAAAAAAATTGTTCACAAGAACATTTTTTTTAAACAATTAATGGAAGTATTACATAAATAAAATAAACACTTCATTTTTTTTTACAATAAGAATGTGATTAGATTCATATCTACCCAGATTAACATCTTGACAAACAATCTGCTATTACATTATCCATCCCCTTTATGTGTGTACTAATTAAATCATACTCTTGTAATAGTAAGCTCCAATTCAATAACTGTCTGTTCTTATTTTTCATTTTAGACAGAAAAACAAATGGATTATGATCAGTATATATTAGTAACAGTTTTTGAGTACAAATATAAACATGAAAATGTTGCAATGCTAAAACAAGCACTAATAACTCCTTCTCAATGGTTGAATAATTTCATTGATGATCATTAAACTTTAAGAAATACAAAATAGGATGTTCTACTCCATCACCATCCTTCTTCTGTAACAGTACAGCACCAACCACTTCATCACTGGCATCCACGGCTAAAGAGAATGGCTTTTCAAAGTTAGGGAACATAAGTACAGGCTGATGGCATGAAATGGCCTTTAACTTCAGAAATGCTTCCTGGCATGGATCTGACCAGATAAATGTTTCTTTCTTTCCAAGTAGTTTTTTTAATGGGAGTGCAATTTCTGCAAAGTTTTTACAAAATCTACGATAGTAGCCAATCATACCTAAAAATCTCTGAAGAGCTTTCTTATTACCAGGGATAGAGAATGCAGTGATAGCCAATACTTTTGCTCCAACAGGTGTCACCTGTCCCTGTCCTACCACATAATCCAGATAAATAACAGTGGCACGTCCAAACTCACTCTTGTGCAAATTCACTATGAGGTGTGGTTCCACCAGTCTCTGAAATAACTGCTCTAATTCAAGCATGTGCTCTTCCCATATATCCGTACTAATTACTAAATCATCAATATAGGCTCCTGTGTGCTCTAAACCCCGAATTACTGCATTAATTATTCTCTGAAATGTGCCAGGTACATTTTTCATCCCGAAAGGCATAACATTATACTCATACAATCCAGAAGGTGTAACAAATGCAGAAATCTCCCTGCCTTTCTCTGTCAAAGGAACACACCAGAATCCTTTTAAGAGATCAATCTTAGTAATGAACTTAGCCTTCCCCACCTTATCAATACAATCATCTATTCTGAGAATAGGGAACACATCAGTCTTTGTCACCATGTTTTCCTTTCGATAATCTGTACAATTGAGCCATCTGGCTTAGGCACCAGAACACAGGGTGAACTCCAATTTTAACTTGATTTTCAGATGATGTCATTTTTGAGCATATAATCCACCTCTTGATCCAACAATTTGCTCTTTTCCTGATTAACTCGGGAAGAATGTTGCTTAATAGGCTTAGCATCACTGACCTCCACATCATGACAAGCCACAGTTGTTCTTCTTGGAATATCTGGGAAGATATCCTTAAATTTCATAAGTAATGTCTTCATTTCTTCCCTTTCTTATTTAGTCAAATGCATTAACCTGGTTTCTAAGTTTTGCAAAACTATAGAATTTTCCACCTGGGGCTTATCACTTTCTGTGCTCCATGACCTTCCACAAAACTTATCTCCTCCTTACTTTCCTCTATAACTAGCACCTTGGTTGGAATTCTAGTCTCCTCCTCAGTCATTTCCTCAAAGTAAGGTTTAAGCATATTCACGTGTGTTAGGTCTGCTTTGTTCATGAATGAGTGAGACAAACACCAGGCTGAGTCGAAATCAGGGTTCTTTGTTCTTTATTACCGGATTGTAACACTTGCGACTAAACATGTTAGTCGGAGAATGCATTCTGCCGTTATCAGCAAAATGGTGATTTTTTATACCCTTGGATATGTGCTTAGAACATCATCATATCATTACTTGTCCAATGACTAAAACTGTTGCTATCCTTTCCCTGCTAGCTTCCTGCCTCTCAATCCATCAATGTCTCTCTTATCTTGTAAGTACAAGGATGCATTTACATCTTGTTACAGCCCTGTACATTCCCATCTCATGATGTTTTACCTTACACGTGACAGACCTGTGTCTCTCTTCGATGATCAGGCATCTCAATGACATAGGTAACCTGGTTAATTTTTGATTTCACCTTATATGACCCTGAAAACTGAGCTCTCAAAGGGTTTGACTGCATTGGAAACAAGACCAATACTTTGTCACCAGGTTTAATGTCCCTAATTTTTGCTTTTTGATCATACAGAATTTTCATTTTTCCCTGAGCAGTTTTTAAATTTTTCCTTGCCATCTCGCAAGCCTGATGCAATCTGTTTTTAAATTTGAAAACTTAATCCAACAGATTTGATTGTATATCATTATGTATCCACTGTTCCTGACTTCATGACCAAACACCAACTCAAATGGACTAAAGCCAAGAGACTCCTGAGTTGCCTAACAGCAAACAATAACAAATCGATTCCTTCATCCCAATCCTTATTATTTTCCACACAATAAGCCCTCATCATATTTTTCACAGTTAAATTGAACCTTTCTAAGGCCCCTTGACTTTCAGGATTATAGGCTGATGACACAATTTGATGGGCTCCCAATTCATTCCCCACCTGTTGAAATATTCCAGACATAAAATTACTCGCTTGGTCTAATTGAATTTCCCTTGGTAGGCCAAACAGTGTGAAAAATTTTAGCATAGCCTTCATAATCATCTTTGCTTTAATGTTTCTCAGGGGAATAGCCTCTGGAAACCTTGAGGCTGTGCACATGAGTGTTAACAAATATTCATTTCCTGCTTTGGTTTTTGGCAATGGGCCAACACAATCCACTATCACTTTTGAGAAGGGCTCCCTGAAAGCAGGGATGGGTTGTAAAGGTGCCACTGGTGATCCTTGATTAGGCTTGCCCACCATTTGACAAGTGTGACAGGTTCTACAAAAGTTCATAACATCCTTTCTTAATTTTGGCCAATAAAACAGTTTCCTCGTCTTTTCTACCATCTTCTTCACTCCAAGATTACCTCCTAAAGGTGTTCTATGAGCCAACTTTAATATTTCATTCCTGTAAGTTTCGGGAATTACAAATTGCCTTATTACCACCCAGTTTTCACTGGCGGGTATCACTTGCGGTCTCCACTTTCTCATCAATATTCCATCTTGAATAAAGTAACCTACTGGAACAGTTTCAATTTCCTGGTTAGACAGAATCTTATCTCTTATCCCAGCAAGAGCAGGATCATGCTTTTGTCTGGCTATTAATTCTTCTCTTGACAACAGCAAAGCTGGATCCTTAGGTTTGTCCTCAATGCTTGCCTCCACTACAGGACCATCACAGATTTATCTATTTTTTTTTCTAGACATGGCTCTAGTAATGGCACACACAGGGTAGATTTCCAAATCCTTTTCGGACTCAAACCAATGGCTTACTTGTGAGTTTCACCGTAGGTATGACTTTTTCCCCCTTACAAAAGAGAAACTCCATCCACTGGCAGACTTGATCTTATCCCTATCGTAACCAGGCCATTAACGAAGTCTGATGTCATCACTATTCTTTGCGAAGGTCTAGGCTCTGCTTCATCACCAATGCCTTTAATTAAATTCACATCTCCAGTATCGGTCTCCTCACCAAAATTCAAAACGTTGCTTAATACAAGCAATTGGGCTGCTTCAGTATCCTTCAGGATTTTAACAAGCACTTGATTGGATCCTCCTTTAACCGAAATGAAACCTTCAGTCATGAATAGTTTAAAAATATCCCCAACTTTCTCACTCTGAACACAGGCAGTTGGTACCACCCCTTTCTCTTTCTTCCTTTTCAGTACAGAACATTTGCTATTATGTGTCCTGGCTTCTTACAATAGTGGCAAATAGCACAAAAAAAATTTCTTCACTCATTTCTCTTCTTCTCTTCCTTTAACCTCACTTCTAGATTTTCTTTCTACTCTACTTGGATTATCAGCAGTATTCCTTTGAAAGGTTTTCCCTGGTGTCCACTTAGGCTTGTGGGTTAAAGCATATTCCTCTGTGAATTTAGCCAATTTTTGCCAAGTTTTTACATTTTTCTCTGCCAAGTACACCTGAATATCGTCAGGAACACAACTTTTAATCTTCTCAATCAGAATGATATCCTTAATAAATCAAAGTTATTTTCTACTTTCATTGTGGCACACCACCGATCAAAACACACAACCTTCCTATAAGCAAAATCTCAGTAAGATTGGGTTGCTGCCTTTTTTAAACTCCTGAACTTTTGTCTATAAGCCTCTGGAACTAGTTCATAAGATCGGAGTATAGCCTGCTTTACAAATTTGTAATCAGCTGCTTGTTGTACCGTGAGACACGAATACACCTGTTGGGCTTTCCCTTTAAGAACATTTTGTAGCAGGAGTGACCACTGGTCTGGTGGCCATTTTAAATTTACAGCTACTTTCTCAAAATGCTGAAAATACTGGCCTATTTCAGCTTCCTCAAATGGAGAAACTAACCTCACTTCTCTACTGACCATAAACCTCTCCTCCTGACCAGCACGAGAGAGGAAACACTGGTTTGGTCCAGATCCTTCTGGCTGCCTTCGGTACAGAACTCTGACACTGCCAAATGGTCTTTAACCCTGTTTCCCCTTCCAGACATGCGACCGGAGTATTTCCAGAATGTTCTGCTTTTTATCCCTGCCTTTTCCAAATCCATTTCTCCTCCATTAACTCAAATATCACCCAGTGGATGTTATTTTTATCCTAGGTTGGTTTTAAAACCCAACAGTGCTGCACCACCAGCGCTGCACCACCAGCGATCGGCAACAGGGTTCAAATCTTACACTGTGTACGCAATTCCTGGCTGCGTGGGTTTCCCGGGGGGGGAGGGTGGTGGTGGAGGGCTCTAGTTTCCTCCGACCATTTGAAAACATACCAGGTGTTTATAGGTTAATTGGGTGCCATCGGGCACCATGGGCTCATTGGCCAAATGGCCTTTTACCATGCTGCATGCCTAATTTTTTTTAAATTAAACCTATTCCACTACTTTGACCGACTTCCCTTGGAAACCTAGGATGCAAACCACTTGGACCAGTTATAATCTATTTTAAGCAGAGACCAGCTTTCCAGTATCTCTGGGTCACCCAAACTTCACTCCATTCATTAACGTATTACCTTAGCTGTTACCAAAGTTTGCCATCAGCTTCTTCAAGATTCCTTTGATTGTCATGTAATAATACAAAAATATAATTATACACAAATGCGTGCCTTAAGGCAAACAAAGAGTTGCCATTAGCATTGCCTGGTGCCCCAAACAATAAGGGAAAGAAAAGCAAAGGAGAGTCTCTTCAGTCTGTGGATTCATCTCCAGCACTCCCACAGCCTCTGCGTACTGTTGGCGAATCAGATTCCTGTCCAATTCGCTGGCAAGCTGAGCTCCAGATCCAAACCTCCAATATGATTAGCAAGCTTTCAGTGTCCAAGGCCCTTCGGGAGCCCTTCTTTTCCTAAGCAGCCTCTCATTCCCAGTTCTGCTACCTGGCACCCCATACTGCAGCTGAAGTCCTCCCACCGCAAGTCTACAACAACCCTCAGTCTGTGTGGGTCCTTCAGCCACTGTGCCCTCAGTGGTCCACTGCAGTGGTAATCTTACCTGTCTTTCAGTCTTCATCTTCTCCACAGTTGGTATTCCTTTCCTTCTGGTGTTCTGTGCCTGTCCGTTTGCGAACCCTTGTGGTCCGCTGCCCTGCGCAGGTGCTGCCAACTTGGGCACAGACCTCTGTGGTTACAGAATGCTTCAAAGAAAAGCACCGTTGGCTCCTCAGACAGACTGTTTAACCCTGTACAGAACCAATGGGATCACACCCAGCAGTGGAACCGTGGACCAGCTTGCGTATCCGCTCCCCACTCTCCTGCATCCGCACCAGCGCTAGCATTACAGTAGCTCTGGCTGTGCCACCATTTTTTTCTTCCTTCATGAACATTCTTACTGTACTCAGTAAGTATTCGTGTCTTTCCCCATGTTACAAAACGCAAATTAGCTCCCAGCCCTAAATGTTCCTATTCCACTTCTATTTTTTGAGCCTACTGCCATTCCCTCCCCATGCTCTCATTTTGCCAGTCCAGGTCTCCTCTTCCCCATCAAATTGCAGTTAGTCTGGTCTTCACTTGACCTACATTATATCACCCCACTTTTTGCTTACCCTATTATTTGCTATTGCTACATCCATGGATCCCTGATTTTGCCATTCCCTACCTCACCTTTGTGTGGGGAATTTCCCCAGTCTGTGCCTGAAACAGCTCTTCCCTGATATCTCTGATTTGTTTCCGGTTGATTGCTGGTTCCATTTTGCCTTCGATCAATTCCCCCTTAACACGTTGAAGTTAGCATAGAAAGATATCAAGTATTACGATGAGAAGGTTCACGATTAATAGCCACTGCCTGAAATTTACTCATATTTCAGTCATGAATTTCTTAGTTAACTTGTATCGGAATGAACAAGCTCAGGAAGAAAAAATCCAACCAGTCATTCGTTCAAAGATGGATTAGAATGGAGCAAAATATTGAACAATTGGAAGACTGAGCAACCTAATCACAAAATAATTGGACAGAGTTTCATTGAAAATTTTATGGAGACTTTATTTCAAAACCTTAGGAAACATTTTCGCATGGGTAATTGTTTTCCAATAGAAAGAAAATCACCATATTCATGAAAAAGCTATGCATGCAATTCAAACAGCTACAACCTTGCCATCAAAAAGTCATCAGTTAAATATTACTTGCATTATTTATCAAGATAATATACAGCCCGTTTATCTTGCAACAAATGGAATAAATGATGTTGAATTTAAATGAATATTCCGAGTCATGTACAATTTAATTTTTATTCTTGACATCGAGACAAACCAACACAATACCTTTTGTCATATTCACATAACTGTTACATTTGATACCACATTAAACAATACCCTAAGTGCACAGAGCTGTCTGGAAGCCTGTGATTTATTATGAAGAGAGAAGTCTATACATCAGTGTGTTGTGCTCTGCAGTCTAAAAAACTCATCTATATTCTATATTGCCAGCCTTTCTCAGTTAATATTCCTGTCAGCATTCTGTCCATGTGTTGTGTTGAATTTACTAGCACTGAGGCAATCATTTTTCAAAGATTGCACAAATAGTATCAAACAAATAGAGTTTCAGATTCCTACATTTCAAAAAATATCTATTTAAAAATATTAATTTAGAGCAGTTTTCAAACAATATTTCTCTTCAAAATATTTGAATATCAATCAGCTTTATGAAACATCAGGAAAAAAAAAATAGTTCTTTGTCAATTTTGCCACAAGTTACATTTGTACGCTTCATTTAATAAAGAAAAATAACTCCAGGTGCTCATAAATCAGCACAAGAAGGATTCTAAAATGGATGTTAGAAGGAAAGATTTAGAACTTGGAGGGTTCTGGAGAGTTTCTGACATGAGGAGTCAGGAATGATCAGAAACAACTCCAAGGAAAGGGCAGAGTTAGTTAAAAAGAAAGAGAATACACAGAGCCAGAGGAGCAAAGATCTCTGGAGGTGATGGTGGAAGCGATAAACCAGAAGAAAGGATTCCAAGATCAAATAAGAATTTTAAATTTGAGTCACTGAGAGAGAAAAAAAAACATAGCAAAGGTTGGTAATGAGGACAAATGTGATCGGCAAGTGAGATTTTTGTTATGGATACATTTGAAGAGCTTGGTTAGAGATGCAGCGAGTTCTGCAGCACTAATCTTCATTGCTACAGCTGGTGATGTTAGCTCCTCGCTGTAAAGGTTAAAACTTTGTGTTTTTGATTCTTAGTTAATTTTGTGCCTATCCATTTAAGGAAAAGTATTGTTTGTAGTGTTTCCATGGTGACTATGATGTAATATCCACACAGACTAAGAAGGAGACACGAGCTCAAGATCATTTTCTTTGAAATTGTCTCATTTTGTCTTGTTCTTTTTGCATCTCTTTAAAGTTGAATATCATATCTTCAAATATAGCCAAATGTTTTGTTTATTTATTGTTATGAAAATCTTAATGTGAAGTTATGCAAAATGTAAATTTGTTTTAGCAATGAATTAAAGCTACATAAAACTGCATCTACAAAGTTTGATTTATTGGATTAATAAGATAGTCATTCGGAATATCGTCCGCATGTTTCCTTGAAGATGACATGTTTTGAAATTAGGAAATAAGAGAACTTGGAAAGTGTCGTCTATACTCACTCTTTCCTGTAAACAGTTGAAATTTAGAACAGAAATAACTGGACAGAAGAACAATGAAACAACTGAATCTGGTTTCAAAGAAAAAGACGAGTTGTGGATAGATAGCAATGAGACATGTTCAAAGTGGAAATTGGGGATATTTATGATAGAATGGATATGGAGAGGTTTGATTAGTTTTGGACCAATTCAGATAACATTGGCCGTTAATGGATGGAGCAATGTCACAAACTGCTATTTGCAAGAATCATGAAAGCAGACAGAGGGTAGTGCAGAAGAGGAGGAAAGCATGCATAAAATTCTCAATCCATAGCTGCAAATTATATCATAATAAGGGTTGGAAGTAGAAAAGAGGAGAAAAGCCAGGACTGTACACTTGGGAACTCTGTTAGAAGTGTGAATGACACAAAAAGAACCCATTGCTCATATGTCTTAGATTAGGACAGGATACAAAACTGCGTAATGAAGTATTGCTTGCATCAAAGATTTCATTAACAGAAGAGGACAACGTTTCCATGTCTGGGCAATGGCAGCAGTCAAACTCCAATTACAGAGCTAGAAACCAGGAATGTAGTTCAGGGAGCAAAAACTGTCTTTTATAGAGAATATATTCTGGAGGCACCAAAGGGGAGTCAGAAAGACAGATTCAGGTATCAGGTTGTGAAAAGCCTTGGTTATGTTTGATTGGCATTCGGAAGTTGGGCAAATGATAGATTTTTCAAAGTCTAAGTCATTGTATTCATACGTAGGACTGAACCATTTGAAACTATCTTCATCACAAATATTAATTTGCTCGCAAAGATATCACAAAATGATTGAGATATCAATGTCACTCTAGTTTAGGATTGAATGATCTGGGCTCCAGAACTGTGTGCGTTTCAGGTCAAGTTATTCTGGTTATAGTTATAATTGTTTCATCTACCTGACTGAAACTTTTCCCTGACTGCCTAGAAGCTGACTCACTGATTCCAAGTTTGGAATTTGTCAGGGCTTTAGAACTCATCACAACATGAATAAAAGACCTAAATTCCAGTCATAAGCTACAAGTAGCAGTTCTTGAAATGAAGGCAACATTTGACATGGTGTGCCAAGCATCAACCAAGTTGAATTGAAGTCAGTTGGAAAACCAGACTTTTCTAACCTACAAAAGACAGATGGTTGTGATATTGGACACAGATCCTCGAGCCTGGAACAGTGCTGGAGGGGTTTCCTACTGGCATCTCAGTTATCTGACCCAACAACAAACTCAGAATTGGGTGGGGGGGTGTGGTGGGGGGGGGGAGTTCACTGCTAATTGTGCAATGTCTTTCAGAGATAATGAATCAGAGCATGCCTTCTGCACCATGATCCAGGCCCCAAATTGGAATGGGCTAATAAGAGGCAAATAAATTGGAATATCATGTGTATTCCCACTATTAAAAAGATGGTTTTAGAAGAGATTTACCAGAACGCTGACTGAATTACAAGGAGAGGGTAAGCAAACTTGAGTTTTCTTTGGAGTGTTGGAGATTGAGGGGCGACCTGTAAAAAGTTTATAAAATTAAGATAGGCATAGATTGGGTAGACAACCAGAATCTTTTTTTTAAACCAGGTAAATTGTCACAAATGAGAGGGGTAAAGGGCAAAAAGGATGTGTGGGGCAGGTTTTTAAACAAATTATACAGTGGTTGGAATGGGCTGCTGTAATTAGTAGGTGCAAACAGAATCAATAGCAGCATTTTAGAGACTTTTAGATGGATGTGAATATGCAGGCAATAGAGAGAGAGATTTTATAGTATTCAGTGGAAGAGATTCTGCTCAATTTGGCATCACATTTGACACAGACGCAAGTTCCTGTACTGTCCTAACCACACAGTTTAGAGAAAAAGCAATGAATACCCACTCATGATGTTCCAATTTATAAATACTGCAGAGTCCCATATTATCAAGAATCTGGTTGCCACTGTGTACCGTATTTAACCAGACCTGCAACAAGACTACATGATCCCAATCAGATGTGTGGTATTTTGTAGGACACGAGTCATCACTGATTTCTCAAAGCGTTTCCACCAGGCTTTTTGGATCTTATTGAAATATTCTTCGAATGCCTGGATGAATGCAACTCCCACAATTTTCAAACTTAACATTTAGTCAAAGGAGGCCTTTGGATTCACACCAAGCTCTACAAGCATTTATTTTAGGTGAATTATTCGTAGAATTCTATTTATTTAAATTGGCATACAGCATGGCCCACGAGTCCATGCTGCCCAATTTACACACAATTAACGAATTGGGGTGTAGGTTTCGAACAGTGGAAGGAAACTAGAGCCCCTGGTGAAAACCTATGCAGAGACGGGAAGAGCCCGGGTCTCAATCGGTAGTCCTGTAAAGGCATTGCGCTAAGAGCTACGCCAACCTTGCTGCCCCAAACTTCCAGAATCAGCAATAATAATGTGCTAGTAAAATCTAAAGTTGTTTAGAAAGTCTCAAAAATGTTCAACATTCCACTTGCAAATGGTCAAGAGTAGCACTTAAAACTCTCAGGGATGACATGACTATCTGGTCACTTGGGGGGGGGGGGGGGGGGCGGGGAATGTTGGTTGAAGTCATTTGAACTTTTGAATCCTTAACTTAATTGTCAATTAAGCAGTTCACTAAAATGCTATTATACATACTTGTTTCACAAGTAACCACAGTATACAGCTGAGACAGGCCCTTTGTCCCAACATGTCCATATTGATCAAACTAGTCCCATTTGCCTACACTCAAGTTAAGACTATTGTCATCTGATTGTACAAGTACAACCCAACAAAATAGTGTTCTCCAGTCCTCTGTGCAAAACTTGCAGGCACCCAACCAAACACATAGATAGACACACATTACATATGCAGGACAAGTATTTCAGCTATATATGTAACTAAATAAATATTTCTTTGTACATATGAGAGTTCATGAGAGCAGTTCCTTTGGTCTTTCAGCATTCTCACTGCCCACAGGAAGAAGCTGTTCTTCAGCCTGGTGGTGCTCGCCCTGATACTCCTGTATCTCTTCCCATTCAGCCTATACCCAACTAAAACTTTTGAATCCTTAACTTAATTGTCAACTAAGCAGTGCACAAGAACTTAAATACTTGTAAAGGCTCGTCACCTCCTGCAATCATTCAGGTCCACAAATGAGAGAAAGAAATACAAAATGACAATGACTGTACCTGTAATTCAAATGTTCCAAAACATGACAACTGCTGGCTCAGTTCCATGCAATGAGTTCTTTCAAGCCTGCACATTTTTTTTTGAGATTTTTACAGAAATCAATGAGAAAATATGAATCATGCACTTTTAGGACTGATCTTTAGGAAGCATTCCATACACGCAGATGAAGATAGCATACTTTCAAAAGTAGATCGAACCACAGGTTGTAAAGGGCAAGTTACAAGTTTAATATTAATGATACTGTGCTAATATTTCATTGAGTATACTGGCCTGTAATTTTGTTGGTGCCCAAGTGACCAGAGAAATTCGCTTGTTGGCCTGTCACCAAGAAATTCAATACTCTTTGAAAATGCTGTGTATAGTGCAGGGTCATTCGTTCACATTCTCCACCCATGCAAAGAGTGGAAATGATGTTTGGCAAGTTTATGGCAGAGACTGGGCCTTGGGATTGTGTGTAAGAAAAACCAGGTATAGGAGAATGAGTTACAATTAAATGGAAGGATTGAGGCAAAGATTGGTGGCCAGACGAAATCTAGTGACCTGTCAGGGGGAAAGGGCGTAGAGGAAGATGTAGCAATTGTCCGCTGGGGTTTGTGTCAGGTCAAAAGAAGATAATTAAGTGCAGAGAGTCAGCCAACAGGATGCAAGTTTGTGAAAAGGCTGGTGGCTGTGGATTTGGTGATAAAGGTCACAACAGAAGGGAACAAGAGGCTCAAGGATAAGAATTACTTGAGTGAGATTGACCCGAGTTAACCTCTCAATAATAGCATGGGGCCTGCCTGGAAAAGACCTGTGGGTCATGCAGAAGCAAGTTTCACAAACGACTGGAATCCTATTTCCATAGAGTGGTCTCTGCACCACACAGGCATTGACATGAGTAAATAAATACCTTTGCATGTCATCGTATCCCACTGCCCATGATTGGGTCTTTCCTATGTTACATGAAAGCCATGTATCCCAGGATGAAAATGGCATTGCAATTCACAACACAAGCCCCTAATTTTCACTTAGATATTTTTCACAAAATGATGTATAGTGTAGAACACAAATGATCCAATTTCTCCAGAACCTTTCATTCTCCTGGTGATTTTTACAATATTTCTTTGTCTTGTTTCCCCGTGCTTTAAAGACCATAAGACATAGGGGTGGAATTTAAAATAGACAAATTCCTTTTCTCAGGATGGCTTTGATGGTGTAACATGTATAAATTTAACTCTAGCTTCAAAAATTGAGGGTGACTTCATACATTGCTGTAGATGCTGTTGAGTTGAGAGTTAACTGCTTCAGCAAAAGATTCTGATGAAATCTCTGCCTGTGATTCGCTTTTGCAAGCAACAACATTGAAGAGCTCACAGGCATTGCATTAGCATTGATATAGGGTGCTGCTGCTTGAAATATCAAGTTTGTCATTTGACTGCACAAGTACAACCCGACGAAATAGCATTCTCCAGTTCTCAGTGGTTAAATGTCTGCGTGTTTTGCAGACATAAATACATACAGACAAATAATATGCATTTAAGACAAGTATTTATCAATAAGAACAAATAAATATTGCTTTTGTGCCAATGAGAGTCTCAGATGGTTAGTGTGAGCAGTTCCTTTGGTCATTCAGCAGTCCTACTGCCCATGGGAAGAAGCTGTTCCTCAGCCTGGTGGTGCTGGCTCTGATACAGGAGTATCACTCTTTCCCAGTGGGAGCATCTGAAAGATGCAGTGTGCAAGGTGGAAGGGGGTCCTCAATGATTTTGGGCACCCTCTTAAGGACAACAATCCCAGTACATCACAGCGATAGGGAGGAGGGACAGAAACTAAGTTACGAATTAGATCTCCACATTGAGCAGTGATGTTGGTCGGCAGAGGATGTGGTATTTACACTGGCGGGGTAAAAAGTTACCAAAAGGCTTGCCCTAAATGAAGCAAGTGAAAACAACATCCCAGAGTACAACAAAATAGAGAACACAGCAATTCCAAGAGAAGAATTGTGTCCAAGACTTGAGACACCTGCTACAGATAAGGTCTCATGAGAATGTAGATCAAATCTTAGCATTAACACTGCACACCCCCCCCACCCCATGTCCCCCGATGATCCTCTCCTGTCCATATCAGAGGATAACATGGGCTGTCTTAAGGAGAGTGAATCTGAAGAAAGTGTCTGGTCCAGAGAAAGTACCCAGCCGAGTATTCCGGCAGGGCCTGTTTCAAACAGATGTCAATCACACCAGTGCCTAAGAGTGTGGTCACCTGCCTATCGACCAGTAGCACTTACATCAACAGTGATGAAGTGTTTTGAAGGCCTGGCGTTCTTTTATTCCATCTTTTTATTAACCAATTATAGTAAACAACACATGAGGAGAATAGAATACAGAATCAGATAGTAAAAACAGAAACATTAACGTTTTGCAATACATAATACAACATAACATTGAACAATATTATCTGTTTCTCCTCAATTTGTAATATTCAAAATAATAAAATTGTTAAAACCCCACCTAACCTGACAAAATAAAGAAAGAAAAGGCAAAAAAAGGCTGGGCAGCCTAATCTGAGAGTTCACTACAACAGATCAATACAGGTATAAACTATTTATCTGGTCCTTGCCAATAAAAACAGCAGAAATCCAAAACAGTCTGGAAGATAAAGTCAAAATACAAATTAACTCATACGAAAATAGCTTCTAAAAAGATGCCAAGTCTCTTCAAATTTAATAGAGGTATCAAAAATGCAACTTCTAATTTTTTTCTAAACTTAAACATGACATAACTTGAGAGAGCCATTGCATCAAAGTAGGTGAATTAGGATCTTTTCATTTAACAAAATGGCTCTCTGGCCAACAGTGTAGTAAATGCTACAACCCATCTCTGCAACCATAATTCCAAAAATAGCAGTCAATGGATTAGGTTGCAATCTAAAACCCAGTTTAATTGAGAAAGTCTTGAAAATATCTGTCCAATATTTCTCCAATACAGAGCAAGACCAAAACCCATGCATTGGTGTTGAAGCATTTCAGCTTCTGTTTGAGAGGCAACATGGATCCATTTCAATTGGTTTATCGTAGCCACAGGAGATGCCATCTCACTAACTCTGCACAAAGCCCTGAACACCTGAATAGCAAAGATGCATACATCAGGATGCTCTTTATCGACTACAGTTTGGCATTTAACACCATCATTCCCTCAAAGCTGATCAGCAAACTCCAATATCTGCGACTCAGCACCCCACTGTGTAATTGGATCCTTGATTTCCTCAGCTCCAGACCACAATCGGTGCGGATTGGCAAGAACATCTCCTCCACAATCTCCATCAGTACCAGGAACCACAGGGCTTCATTCTGCTCGCTTTACACATGACTGTGGGGCTCTGTACAGCAACAACACTAACTACAAATTTTCTGTCAATACTAGGTACTAGGTTAAAAAAAAAGGGGTCAGCATGCAGGAGGGAAGTTGAAAATTTAACTGAATACTGCACCAACAACCTTGCACTCAATGTCACCAAACCAAGGAGGTGATTGTTGACCTCAGGAAGGGGAAAATCAGAGGTGAACGATCCAGTGATCATTGGGGGAACAAAGGTGGAGAGGGTGAGCAAGCTTATGTTCTTGGGAGTCACCATCTAGAAGAATCTTTCCTGAACCCAACACATTAATAGCATCATGAAGAATGCTTGTCAGCGCATTTACTTCCTCAGGAGTTTGTGGAAGGTTTGATACGACATCAGAACCCTGGAAATTTTTGACAGATGTGTGGTAGAAAGTGTGGCTACTGGCTGTATCACAGTCTGGCATGGGGACCTCAATACCCCCAAGCGTAAAGCTTTGCAAAAGGTAGTGGACACAGCCCAGGATATCATAAAACCCTCCCCTCCATCGAAAGCATCTATGGGGAATGCTGCCAATGGAGTGTAGCAGCAAACATCAAAGATCTACACCACCCAGCACATGCTTTGTCCTCACCACTACCATCAGGAAAGAAGTATAGATGCCTCAAGACATGAACCACCAGGTTTAGGAACATCTGCTACCCCACCACCATCAGACTCAACAATAAATCAATCTTATTTACGGACTTTTTGCACTTTATTTTTAATCCTCTCCATATTGCACAGTTTGTTTACATTTCTTTATTTGTTTAAATGTATACACTGTGTACAGATTTGGTAAATCTGCCTCGCCCACAGAAAATGAATCTGTGTTATGTGATGTAATGTATGTACTCTGACAATAAATCTGAAATCTAAATCTTACAACCGGAGGCCAAGGGAAAAAAAAATTAACGACATGGTCAAAAAAAGGATAGTTTCCTGATTGAGTATGGCAGGAATATTTTGTGTGGGCGAGCAAATAAGAGAATTCAGGAAAAGTTACTTAATACATTGGACCTAATTTTAAAGGGAAGGTGGAGGCTCCTGTGTAGAATAGAAGTGGCACTTAAAAATACAAGGTTGTTTTGGTCAGGGAAAAATTCAAAGTAGCAAGCTCAGAAATGGTGATGGCGGCAGGGTCATCTTATTTATGGTTAGGTCTTGTGGACAGTACGAGTGGGATTTGCAGAAAACCAGGTGATTACATGCAATCAAATGTCTGGAAAACTGAAAGTATTATGGGTGCAAAAGGCAGAAACTTTCTCTGTAAGCGTTATCGGGGCTGGCTGTTCAAGATAACGGGATACTAATTATTACTTAATCTTGAACCAAGCACTTTAAGAAAGATGGTTGTTTGCATTTATGGAACAGTTCCACTGGGATCCTGTACACATGTTAGAAACAGAGAATACAGAGGCTGAATAAACAATGCTAATTGGTATTCATTACAAACCCAAGTAGGATAAGAAGAGAAATACATTTGAGGTCACCGTGTTGTTTGATGAAGAAAATTCAAGTTTAGACACCAGTGCTGCAGCAATTCCATTTGTCAATGGTGTAATTACAATAATATTGTAACATTCCAAACACTTGATTTAGGCAAAGCAAATTAGTACTGGAGATGTCAGCACAAGGGAGGATGCAAGTGTTGAGGGAGATGAACAGTCAGGCTGTTAGTGTAGACAAATAGGGCCAATTGCCCATCATAGTTATGGCCCATTGGTGTGCACTCAGACAGAGGATGTGTATTTTTGAGAGGATCTTACCTCGAGCAGTGAAACAATTCATGACCCAGTCATGCCTTGAGATGCACTGATCTTAACCAAGGCATGCAACTATTCAAAGACAAGAAGATACCAAGCAGTGTCAAGCTGATAGAGCAGAGTTCCACATTATGATGAACAGTTTTATGGGTGCTGTGCATTGTGACGGAAAGACCAGAGTCATTTGAGGCTGAAAGTTAATTGATGCAAAGGCATGATTCAACAAGTAGGCATTTATTTGGAAACCTTCTCATTAGAATTCTCAATTGAAAAATACATCAAGGTCAATTATACTCTTCAGAACTGCATTTTCAAGCACTGTTCTATTACAAACATCTCTCCATATTCAAAACAAAGACTTGGGAGACACGGAGTAGAATCTAATTAACACAGCCCATGGTTGTACAGTCAGAATGCCTCCATCTGATGCCCATTAATAACCAGACTGGTTCTTCTTGAAGAAATGAAAGTTTTAAGGAACTCCTTAACCCTGAAGAACACTACACTGTGCAACTCCCTGGAACTTTAAGGTCCAGCCAGGAGAGTACTATGAATATAGGCGCCCTGTCACAAGGACAAATGGGTGAGGAAGGTTCAGTCAGTGATGGAATTTTTGCAGGTGGAATTTATGGACAGTCTGCCTGATAGAGAATGTGAGGGCTGAGCTGAAAGGTAAGTGGAGCATGGCCGAAAGCAAGTTAGATGTTTGGCAGAAGTTAGCAGGTGCTGTGCTCGAAGGAATTGATACCCTTTAGAACCAAGAGCTGCAGTGAAGTTGCATGACAGTGAATAATGACATGACATCTCCAGAAGTGGGTTTGGGATTGAGGAAGGTGGCGGCATTCAGAATGTATTTTCAGCATTACAGAAGGAATGCCTTTAAGATTCAAAGTCACAGTGCTGAGTGTTCTATTGTCTGTCAGTATTGGCTGGATACATGCCTATTTTGATATGGGATAAATTTGGATATACAACATGGTAACAGGCCCTTCCAGCCCACGAGCTCATGCTGTCCAAATACCCCAATTAATCTACAACCTCCATATATTTTGAAGGATGGGAGGAAACTGGAACTCTTGGAGGAAACCTATGCAGGCACAGAGAGAACGTACAAACTTCTTAGATAGTGCAACATTATTACAGCTCCAGCACAAATTGCAGCACTAACCATGCCACCCAAATATTTTTGAGTCTTGTGACACAATGGTACTGAGATTCTATAGAAGCAACTGAGGTGTCACTGCAAGATTGACAAATGAGCAGCAAAGGAAATGAAATCTAGATGAGATGTTCTGAATGGGAAGGTAGGCTGAAAATGGTGGAGTATGTCCAGTATGTATAGCTCAAGTCAAAAATATCGTTTCAGTCATGACCAAGCCAGCTGAGAACAATGGTACTATTTAAAAACCTTGATAACAGACAGTTAAGAGGAAGAATCAACAATATGCTTTAACTGTCTAGGGTAAGCCTTTTCAAGAGTCCACAAACAAGATTGGATTCGTGTAGTAATGTTGATTGCCTCAATCATAGACAATAGCAATGGGGAATTTGGAATAAGGCAAGTTCGGAGGAAGAGAAAGTTGTTAAAATGCTTGTTGTTTCAAGAGTTGTGGAATAGCCTGAATCAAGCACCAATTGAATTGGATGCTTTGTGAGAGTTCTGTAATGAAGTAAGGAGGCAGTTCAGAAGTTTTGAAATTTTGAGAGGAATGTGGCAGCAGGTATGGAGCCATTAATGTCAGTTCATTACAGTGTAAGCCAGAGTGCAGCATAGAAGTCAGAGTTGAAAGTATTGGAGAGGATCCAGAAAGTGAACACAAGTTGAAATCTTTAAGTATTGAACCAAATCCACACAGAGAACTTCATAAATGGTCTCAACAAAGTACAGTGCAACTTCTATCCTCTACAAGACATCCACATTCCAAATCCCTTGCAATATCCCCCACAATACCCGATACATGCAAAACTGCCTCATGAACCAATGTATCAAGATCTCTGTTTATTAACATTTACTCTCTTCTCACAATTCTCCTATTATTCCTACCAAGATGAATTGTTCTACATTGTTCATCAACTGCCATCTTCTTGCCCACTTACCAAACTGTCAAGATTTCTGCAGAACTTTTGCATTCTCCCAACAGCTCACTTTCCAAGTTAGCTTGTATTAATAGAAATCATGGATACTCTACATCCTGTTCTTTCATTTCAGTCAATAGCATAGATAATAAATAGTTGAGGGAACAGTTCCAATCCCTGTGAAACCATACTACCTAAACTGCACCAACAGAAAGTGACATGCAAATTTTTACTCTCTGTTTTCTGAATCTATCCATGCTAACTCTTTACCAGCCATCCCATGAGCTCTTGTGTGACCTTTTAATTGTAATTACGGTATTGTGTAGCAGAGCCTAGTCAAATGTTGATTGGAATTTCAAAAATGTGTCTTTGCTTGTTACATTCTCAAAATTGACTCTCCAATCACATTTTGATTTTTTGAGCAACCCATCACCACATCTATAGTGATGGATTTACCCTTACATTTGTTAAAGCTAGAATTATTTTAAAACTGGAGTATAACCTAGAGGTGAAAAATCAGAAAGAGATGAAAAATTTGCATCCTACTCCTGGACAATGGATCAAATCATCTCCTCACAGTACTGAACTGCATGCAACTTAGGATTTGACTTTCTTTTACCTTTTCCTTGTGACTTTGTCCTCAGCATTCCTAGTTGGTGTGATAAAGGAACTACTTTTTTCCCAGATTGAAGTGCATTGAAGATGCATATGTTAAGGACCACTGGGAATTGGAAGATAACAACGTCACAGGAATTTCCCATTAAATTGCAAAAAGTAGAAACATTGGATAATAGAAACATTTTGCACTAATGAGATTATGAATTCAAAAATCTATAATGTAGTCAAAATAGAGTTCATGATGCTATATGCAAGTAATTAGAAGAGGTATAAATTTCAAGGAAGTTCCTCAACTAATATCAGTGCAGGAGGTATGGGAAATGCAAGGAGTATGTGAGGCCACTGAAATAGTATGCTGTTTTACTATCAAAATCTATTCTCCTCCCTTGAATAGAAGGCAATAGACAAATGCCCTCTGCTACTTGTTCTACTACTGGCCTTTGCATCTTACAATAATGAAGGAAATCAATGATTCCATGTCTGCCCAATTGCCTGTTGTGGATGTCAGCTGCCTATATAGATCAATTTCAAAAACATTCTTCATGACGTCAATGTGCTCATCTGTGCTCTGGGATGTAAAAGGTATCATTAATTCGTCTACCATGTTTAAGCACCATTATTATGCTCTTCCCATTATGTGGCGATATTCACATGAACCTATTTGATCATGAGCTTCCAAATATACAGTTGGTTGTCATCCTTTGCATTTCATACCATCATTTCTGCTGATGCTCATCTTCCAGAACATTTGGTTACCACTATGCATGCAGTCTACACTAAACATTTATACCAGTTGCCTTGGTAACCATCTGTTTGTCGATTACTGCAACAGAATTGAATCTTTGCAATGTCTTTCTCCAAAGCAAATTACTTTCTGAACTATATTAAATCCAAACTGTTTGCCTTTCCACAGGTTTATCTTTTACTTCTTTAAAATGTTTTTAAAAATACATGTAGACCGCTAAATTTAAATGTGATTTTATGGATGTATTTTAATTATTTCTGGTGCTCCAGTGTATAATTTGTTGACAAAATATAGAAGAATAACAGGTGGGTAATGAAGTAAAAAGCAGCATATCTTTCAATGTTAGGTTATCTTAAGGTTCAAAGAACAAGAGTTTACCAATTTCTTTGAGCACCTCAAGTTGTCCAAACCTTGAAGCATGGTATGTGCCTGCGTCTCTGTCTCTCTCGCTCTCTATGTGCATGGTTGTCTGTGTCTGTTGACTTAGCTTTCCCTGTCTGTCTGCATATGTGAGACTGTGCATCAGTGCACTGTAAAACCTCAGAGGGACTTGACATATATTCCATTCCTTGACAGTTGGGGTTGCACAATTGACGTAATACTATTTCAGTAGCAGTGACCTGAGTTTGAATTCTGCACTATTGAGGAACTTGTATGTTCTGTCTTCAAGTGCATTTCCTCCAGGTGCCCCAGTTTCCTCCTACATTCTAGGGGGTTTGGTGGATTAATTGGTCATATATGTGTATTTGGGTGGCACGGGCACGTGGGCCCAAAGGGACTGCTATCTTCAAATTTTAAAAAAAATTAATTACATTTTTTTTTAAATTTAGACATACAGGATGGTAACAGGAGCTTTCGGCCCACGAGCCCGTGCTGCTCAATTACACCCAATTGACCTGCAACGCCGTTACATTTTGAAGGATCGGAGGAAACCGTACCCCCTGGAAGACATGGGGAGAACGTACAAACTCCTTACGCACAGGACAGGAACCCCCTGCTTCGAATTCTGGCGCTGTAACAGTATTGTGCTAACTGCTATGCTAACCACGCTGCCTTAAATTAAAAAAAAATTAGTGAGTTAGTTGAATGGGATCTCTTCACATATCAAAATGAAGTACTAAATAAAATTATGTCCACAAATAACCTTATGGAGCAACTCTTTCCTCTAATGTTAATTTTCACAATGTTTATCAGATCATGCAGTAAATTTTGTTATATTCTGCTTGGTCTATATACAGGTTGTTTGATGTCAGTGGTAAATGACTGATAATAAAATTATGTTTGGGAGCATTTGAATTAATAATTATGAATAAAACATGAAAACAAATCATATTTTGTGCAAACAGTTGATTGGTATAGTCATGTAATTTGAACATAATTCAGAAATTATTGAAGCTTGTTCAAATTATACAATTTTGCATAAGACTTGCATTTGAAGTTGAGAATTTAAGCAATATTTTAGTAATGTGAATATTTATGTACATGGTGCTTAAAGGTCTATGGAAAACAGAACAAATAGAATTCAGCAACATTAACCAAATGTAAAAATACATGGGATTCATAGTGAATTGATAGTTTGGATTTGAAATTGGCTTGCCTGTAGAAGGCTGAAGGGAGTAGTGAAAGGGTGTTTGCACAAGGTCACAAAATATAGGAGCAGAACTGTAGGCCCATCGGCACGTGTGATTGGAAATCAGTGAGCAGTGATGTTGCACAGTGATTCAGTGATGGAATCCCTGTTGTCTGCATATAAATTACTTATATGAAAAAAAAATAGATGAGTGAGCCAGTAAGTTTGCAGAAGATGCAAAGATTGGAGAACTTGTGGGCAGTGTCGAGGGTTATCAAAGTATACCACAGGTTATCAACCAGTTACAGGTGTGGGCAGAGAAATAGCAGATGGAGTTCAGACAAGTGTGAGGTGTTGCATTTTGGAAGGTCAAATATATGGGAAAAATATACCGTTAATGGCAGGACTTAAAAGCATCAGTGCATAGAGGGGTCATACAAGTAGATCCAATTGTAAAGGCACATGGCATGGATACAGCTTTGAGTGCAAGTCACATTGCAGGTAGACAAAACTTTGGTTGGGGTGCTCTTGGAAGGTTGAGTGCATTACAGGACAGTTGTGGAGTGTTGAAAAGAATACAGAAGAGATTTCCCAGTTGCCTGGATTGGAGGGTCAGAGCCATGGGGAGAGTTGGATAAAATGGAGTTGATTTCTCTAGATCATTGAAGCCAAGAGGAGGCCCAATGGAAGTTTATAAAATTAAAAGAGGCATAGATAGGATAGATGGAAAGAATTTTTTTCCAAGGGGAAAAATGTCACATACAAGAGGAGAAATAAGTGTTAGGGTCAAAAATTTAAAGGAAACACACAGCAAGTTACTCATTTTTTTTTTAAATATGGAGTGATTGGTGTCTGGAATTGGCTACCAGTTGTAGTGATGGGAGAAGATACAATAGTATTTAAGAGACTTCTAGATAGATGAATATGCAGGAAATAAAGGGGTATGTATCCTGTGCAAGCAGCAGAGTTTTCATTTAATTTCAGTATCATGTTCAGCACAGACGGGCTTAAGTTCTTGTGCTGTATGGTTTTAAGTTCAATATGATGTGGGAGTAGAAACGTAAAAATTATTTTAAATCTTCCAAATGTTCTACGTTTCTTTGGCTTTGTCAATAATAATTTATAACCAAATTGCCAGCCCACTGTGACATTAAATATTTCACTGTTGTAGCAAATAAGGAAAGAAGCAGCAGGAAGTCATTAAAACTATCCTTTTACTTTATTGGATGTGACTTCTTACTAAATTTCATGCTCGTTCTTTCAGAGATAAAGGTATTCCTGCTTCCACACCCAGAAATGTCATTGAGCAGTAATAGAGAAGGACAAAGTCACAAAGAGAACATTACTAGCTATTTACTGAACCGGCGTGTCACACGTAGGGCCAGTATTTATTGCTCATCTTCCATTGACTTTCAAACAGTACAGTCGATGTCATGAACATCCTCCAATAGCATGGTTATGTAGGGAGTTCCAGGATTTAGACTATGACAATAAAACAATGCTATTATATTACCTTGTGTAAATGGCATGTCTTTCAGGAGTGCGACCTGCTTATAATGAAACTGCCATATCATTAGATGGTAGAAACTGCAAATTTTGAAAGTGAACAAGTAAACCTGGTATATTCTGAGCAACATACAGACTGCATTATTGATGGAGATAACTAATGTTTAAAGTGACAGATTAGGTGCCAAACTACTGACCATTGTCACACTTGTCCAGATGTATGGAGAGAACATCACTCCATAACAAAATAACATTGAGAAAGTCAGAATTTTTGGAGTGGGGAAGAGAAAAATCACTCAACTCAAGATATCCAACTTCTGGACAACATCAATGCAGCTGATCCAATTGATGACCATCCCCCAGCCCATCTCTTAATGTAATGATCCCATTGAATAGGGGCAGTCAAAACCATTTGTAGTGAATTCCAAGGGTGGCAATTTAGACTCTGTTAACAACTGTCTTAGTCTGGCACATCTGTCGCAGATGTTACTTGGTGTATATCCACATGCACTCAAATGTAATTAGGTTTAGCTGTATCATGCAGGGATTCTTCAATCCTTGACGAGCCGCAGTGGCAGGATGTGATGATGTGGTCCATTGTTTAAGCTGTATTACTTTATACCCATCAGCGAACATCCTTGCTTACAGGCCACGGATGTTGCAGAACCGTTTGATGACAGCATTCAAAGTCAGGAATGTACTTTTTAAAAAAATATTATTCATGGCAATGCTAGCATTGATTGTCCTAGTACTGACCTATTTAACTGAAGGGAAATACCTTTATAATTACTGCAGCCTTCAATTGGCCACTGCTAACACTGAATGCTTATCGATGTGATCCTCTCTCACACAAATCATATCATCTTAATCCCAGCAACCAGTCCCAGAGCCTTTGGAATGAAGTGACACCAGGACCAAATGAAACCTATCAAATAGATAATGGTATCAGTAGAGAAAAACAATCTGTTTAAAACGTAGTCCTCTCTGAACAGTTACTATTTCTAAAAAGCTTGTAAAGATCATTTCCCTAGATTGGACATTCCACACACACCCCTTTTGTAAATAGTGAAAATGCTACCTTGAATGCAAGTGAAAACTATTAGTTTGCATCACCAGGGTTATTCATTTGTTCCTCTTCGTGCTGAAGGCAACAACATCATTTTTCCGCTCACCATTTGTCAGCATCAAAAAGTGAAAAACCTGATGTGAACTTGCTCCTATCAAAACATCATGAGAAGTTTCAACCAGCCGGCATTGATTCAACTCTCTCATACAAATTGCCCAATATTTTCTGTAAAGTTTTAATTTAACTTGCCATCAATAAATAAGATCCTAAATATCCAAAAATACATGATCTTTAGACATTCATGTGTCTTTTTAAGTCCTTACATAAACTTTGATTTTTTTAAAATTAAAAATACATCTTTCATGTGTGTTGTGTGGCAGCAAATAAGGAGTCACTTTGGAACAATGTTTGCAGTACACAACTTTCATGTAGCCAAGCAAAAGATTTCAGCTTCTTGATTAGAACAACACTAGTTCACAAAGGCAGATAAAACTGATAACGCAAGTGCCATTATTTATTTGTGCGTTACGATCTATAAGTCTAGCAATGAAATTCTATTTCTGATCAGCTATCTCAACTTTGAAGGCAGACCAAACTAACATGAGATAAAGCAAAGCACGGTTTGAATTGTGAACTTATTTTTCTTTTATCCGAATTATTCGCTCAATCGCTTTTTGTATAATGATCCCTCTTTTGATTAATTTACACTGCAGATGTCATAAACAAGGCCAATATTTATCATCCATCCTTAATGGAACCATTAGTTGCTAACCAATTGTGGAGAACAGTTATGGCTCAACCATGTCAGTGAATCTGGAATCACACAAGTCAAAATGAATAAGGCACAGAGGATCATCTCCCGAAAGGCATAATGGAACCAAATGTTGTCACCAAGAGTCCAGCAGGTGCATTGTCACCATTGCTGCTTTCCAGGATTCTTTTTTATTTTAAAATTCTAGAGACCTCTGGATATGCTGGTAATTTTGCAACTGAGCACATTCCATGTACTTCTCTAAATAACCCAAACTAAATAAAATTTTCTCAATCAGTCACACAGGAAAGCAATTGAACCATCCCATGACATTTGGAAGGATCACATTAACAACAACTTCTCCGGTTTTTGCTAGTCTACCTCTTTCCCTTGGTCTTCTTTCCTCAATCTCTCCATCTTCCCTCTCCATTCAGAACCATTCTTCTTCCCCCGCTTCCTGCTGTGCTCTCCCTCCCTTATCAACCTATTACCTCCTGCCTTTGGGACCGTGCTCCTCCCCCTCCTTTTTTTCAAACACCTGTCCACATTTTGTCCATATATTGATGAAGGGCTCAAGTCTGAAGTATTGGTTATGTATCATTATCTTCGCTGGATGGGTCACGTCTCCAGAATGGAGGACCATCGCCTTCCCAAGATCGTATTATATGGCGAGCTCTCCACTGGCCACCGTGACAGAGGTGCACCAAAGAAAAGGTACAAGGACTGCCTAAAGAAATCTCTTGGTGCCTGCCACATTGACCACCGCCAGTGGGCTGATAACGCCTCAAACCGTGCATCTTGGCGCCTCACAGTTTGGCGGGCAGCAGCCTCCTTTGAAGAAGACTGCAGAGCCCACCTCACTGACAAAAGGCAAAGGAGGAAAAACCCAACACCCAACCCCAACCAACCAATTTTCCCTTGCAACCGCTGCAATCGTGTCTGCCTGTCCCGCATCGGACTGGTCAGCCACAAACGAGCCTGCAGCTGACGTGGACTTTTTACCCCCTCCATAAATCTTCGTCCGCGAAGCCAAGCCAAAGAAAAAAGAAAAAGAAAAAAAAAAAAAAAAATAAAGTACACTGTTTCTCCAGCAGTGTGTTTTTACTTCTACCATGACATTTGACCAAATTTTCAGGGAATTTGTTATTGACCTTTGAAGTTCATCAAAACTAGTCCAAGACAATGACTGAGTATTTATTTCTTATAAAAAAAATTCTAGCAATCTTTTCTGCATATCAGAAAAGCCAAAGAAAAATCTTCAGGAAAACTTTGGAATAAAAATTGATGCACTTTTCCTGATTTTACACTCCAGTATGGACCAGTCCTCACAAAGTTTCAGCTTTAAAAACAAGCATTAAAAAAAATTGTTAATAAAATGGATATTGAAGTCATTCCAACAGAAGATAGCCATCATCTCAGTTCTGAGCAACTGCATCATCTGCAACAGCCCTCCTGGCAACATCACAGGCAGCCTCTCCACAATGAGATTCCTTCCTGGTACAATTGTACATGACTGTGGGGAGGGCAAGAGTTGGTGCCAGATTCTAAGCACAGCAGCCCTCGCGTTGATTCCTCGGTGTGTCGGGATAAAGTTACAATAATGTCTTTTACTGCTGATTCCATTATGTCTCTTAGAACTCACCTTGAGCACCAGTTGATTGATCTTGGTTATATTTGTTCCTTCGTTTGGCAAGACTTCCATAATATTGTGAAAATTCTTCCTCATTTCAAAACTTCTTGGTCACTTGGGCTTTGAAACTTTATTTTATTCCTGGAGTCATTCTTGCCCTTCATTAGAATTTAAAATTAATCAACTTAAAATTAATCTGGTACTGTGAGGCAGCTGTTCTCAGTTGTGCTACGATACTACTCAGTTTAACCTTTAGCCTCTTAAAGCACCTGATCGATTAGATCATTGAGTCCTCAAGCCGTACAGAAAAGGGCCCTTCAGCCCTCCTATTTTACCCGCAACACCAACTCAGTTTGCTCCCTTTAGCACCATATTCTTCAATGCCTGGCCTATTTAAGTGTCTGTCAAACATAGTAATTATATCTGATTCTACCACCTCCTCTGGCAGCACATTGCACTCTCTATTAATGGAAGCTGTCATTAGTCATGAAGATAAAACAAAGCTGCTCGGGCAAAGCATTATCTGAAACAATTATATCAGCTAGACTAAATGTACAAAACTGTGCTGAAAGCTAAAATCTGGTTAGATTACACCAGTGTTTTGTACATAAGAAAATGTAGATTAAATGCAAGTTGACTAAATCTTAGGTTCTTGTTAATCTCTCTCTAGCATATATAACAGAAGCTTTAGAAACATCCTGAACTATTTCACAACTGATGAACAATGGATTTTATTATTGGCTAAAAACCACTGTCGCCTTGACCATAGCCAAAACTATTTGAACAACGTGATGAATAACAGTTACTTTCGTGGTGTATAGGAAAAGCATATTACCTGGCTACTTTTGAATAGCATCATATCTGATATACACCCAGCAGTGAACATCACACAGTGGCAAATAACCAAGAACTGCTTTAGCTTTTAAACGGAATGTATAATGATTTCTTTTGACCATGAAGGAAGGAGCAATGTTTCAATCAGCTCTAAAGATTGGTGTCAAAAATCAATGACTATGAATTGCAGGCAGTGAGTGGCTTTGCTATTTTGGAAGCATCCTGCATCATATCCAATCATTATTGTCAATAATAACAGTGCTTTTTGTTCAGAAGTCTATGTAATTGGGAGTTTTGAGCAAATATCTGGGGAAAAAGCCAGGCGTGCCTCCAGTGATTTAAGATAGAGGTCTACAAGGCTGTCATACCAAGTTCAAGGCTGAATGTCTTCAAGATTTCGACTTACACCACAGCATAGTCTGTTTGCAGATTTCAAAGCAGATGATGTGTTTGCCACGGTAACTTGCCCAGGGTTCGCACATTCTGCTGTCCTCTGATCACCTGCAGCAAAGGCACTGAGTCATGGAGGTCTGAAGGACACATTGGTATAGACCAGAAGGTGTGCAACTTCGACATTTTGAAGTGTGCAAGAGTCATGAAGCATAAAGTTACTTCCAACAGACTTCAAGCCTGGTTCATGATTTTAAATAAAAGCAAGTTAAGAGGAGAGATCAGTGCAAGGCTGTGCTCATCATCATTTGAACTACCAGTCAAGTTTATTATCATCTGATTGCACAAATGAAATCTGACAAAATAGCAATCTCAGAAAAACATGCAGACAACACAGCCAGATACAATGCACACACAGGAAAAACAATACATATGCAGGACAAGCATTCATATAAAAATAAATAAATATTGTTTCATTAATACAAGTCTCAGATGGTTAGTGTGATTAGTTCCTTTGGTCGCTCAGCATTCTCACTGACCGAGGGAAGAAGCTGTTTCTCGGCTCTGATACTCCTGTATCTCTTTCAAGATGGAAGCAGCTGAAAGACGGTGCAGGGTAGAAGGGGGTTCAATGATTTTGCACACTCTTCACCCAATGATCCAAGTAGATCGCGTTGAAGAGGTGGGGGGGGGGGGAGGGGGTGGAGTGAGACTCCGGTGATCCTGTGCCACTTCTATGGTCCTGTGGATTGACATCTGATCCATTTTTCTGCAGCAACTGTACCACACTGTGATTCAGCCGGCCAGGACGCTCTCGGAAGAGCTCTTGTAGAAGGTTTACATTATGGTGGCTGGTTGCCTTGCCTGCTTCAATCTTCTTTGAAAGTGCTGTCGTGCCTTCCTGACTAGTGGTAGGTTAACAGCCACGCTTGTGGTTCATAGATCACCCTCACATCACACAAAGGAATTCACAGATGAGTAATTTGCATTGGTCCACAACCCTTCCCAAAATGGACTGGTGAGGCCATGATTTAATATCGCATTCAGGAATAGTATCTGCAGCACAGTGTTCCTTCATCACTGCACCCATGCATCAATGAGTTGGGCTTGAATCAGCCACTCACGTGAACCCCACCAGATGAATTCAACCAACTTGCACAAACCACAACCATCATTAAAAATTTTGAAGTCTAAAGCACAAATTTCCTTCAGTTTATGTTTCAATACTCGGTTAAATTGCTTGACTTCAGATACCACAGACTAAAAATTTTCATGAGGGGAAATAAACAGTTGTAACACAGTTCAAATAACTATCTGGCTTAAATGCAAATAATGTATTGTGAAATGTCCACTTCATAATTTTATTTGTTCTTAATTGCAATCTGGCTGAATACATAATCAATCTCAATAAAAGGTCCCCATCTGAAATGTTGAATACACATTTCTCTCCACGGATGCTGCCTGATCCATTGAGTCACTCCGGCTTCTGTTTCCTGGTGTCCAATAATAACTGGGTAATATTTAGACAAGGGGTGGCGAAACTTGATTAACGTAAGAGCCACATATATTCCAATTTTGTAAGGTGTGTTTCATGTAGGAAAACTAGGTCCGCCTTTAGTTTTTCCAGTGGACCTAGACTTTCTTCCTCTTTATGCATCTGTTTAAATCATCAACATTGTAATTTATAAATTTTAATGTTTTACTCATTCATATTTACATATATCCAGCTCTGCCACATGACCCTTCCACTTATTCATACAGCACAATTATTTTTCCATTCTAAAAACATGTTCAATGCCCCTGCACTAGTGATGTAAACAAGAAACCCCAGAAGCCCATAGAAAAAAGGTCCTCCGTACTATCGGAAAAAAACTCTTCCCCTTAACTTTGGCACCATTTTGTAAAATTTCTCCTTCTCCAGCGCCATTAATCCCCTTAGTAAAATAGTTACAGGGTGGATACCTCGATCTAAGTATTCCCCCTCTCCCAAGCTCTCCTTCTACATTTCAATACTATTTTAGTTAACCAATAAAAGATAAAAATATAACTCTCTTTTTACTACTATCCAGACTTTTAAGCTCACAGCTCAGTCTTTTTCTTATTTTGCTTTCTGGAATCCATTCGGAGGTCCCTTTATAGTCGTCATAAATCTCTACCTTCTTTGGAGATTTACAGAATTTGAGGTCCCTCCAACACATTGATCACCAATCTCATTGGGTACAGCATTGAGTACTTTATGTTCTGTGTTTGCACTTAACCAAGTTCACACTAAGGTCTTGAAAAAACAGCACTTTTCCACCTTCCAACTCAATTAGGCCGTTATTTTCCTTGGCATATTCGACTGCTGCTCTTAGTATTGCCTCCCAATCAAGGTAGCTCAAAAATCTTACCACGACCAGTCGTGGTCTTTGATCATCTGGTCTTCTGGGCTGAGGGTCCAGTGTGGTCTCTCAATAAGCAAGTTTTCCTTGAAACATCCTGTTCCCAATACTTGTGGAATCCATTCCTCAAAGAACCCCACCAGGTCATTCCCTTCAGTCCTTTCTTTTAGCCCCATCATACAGACATTATTCCTTCTGCTGAAATTCTCCACATGATTGATTTTATCCAAGCAGCAGTGGTTTATCCAGTTTCCATGCTTCTAGGGCCTTCAGTTTTTACTGAACCATTGTCAGTCATTTTCGTCCTGGTCTACCTGAGTCGTCAGGTTTGCGAGCGCCGTCACCATCACCAATATTTTGTCTGCCACTCCTCTCAGCACATTTTCTACCTTAAAAAATAGTCCACTCAATGTCTCCATTGTTTCCAGCAGCTTTCAAAGATCGGTGATGACATTCCCTCCCCCTCCCCCCCCCCCCCCCCCCCTATCTGAGTTTACTTTGACATCATAGTGACACATTCTTTACCACTCATTTGTGGACTTTGTTGACGATCTCAGTGACTTTTGGACTTCTTCAGCCCTAGTTTTTTGGGTCATTTTTCTTACCAATCATTTTCTATTTTTAGAATGTAAAATCTTTAGTCTGATAACTTTCAATCATCTTTTTAAACACTCTTTATGGAGAGCTCTTCTAAGCCATGTCTGACTAGATCCTTCACATGTACATTTTGATACAAAAAAATTATAAATGTTAAGAAATATATGTGCACGATAACATTTATTAATGTACATAGTTTTTAAACTAATTTGTTTTAGTTTAAATAATAAAAAAGTACATGTATTGCACATACCAAATATTTTCAATAGCAACCCACGACTGGCTCGTATGATTCCTGTCTCTGCTAACATTCCCACGAGCCGCGCATTTTATGTCAAAGTACCGCATGCGCTCGCGAGCTGCAGTTTGGCCACCCCTGATTTAGACTGTTATCTGATATTAAAATCTCAGCACAAGGACTGCGACAATATTACAGATGTGCAATTTAGCACATCTCAGGAAGGAAAACAAGTACTGTTTATTCATCTGACAATCTTTATGAAGAACAATTCTTCTGTCAGCTTAATTTCTTGGTGCATTCAAAATTATCTTGTGGCCTGAGCACACTAAATGAGTACTGCCCCCTGCTGGTTTTATTATGGACATTTTCCATTTCTGAACCACATTTCCGAGGACATGGTTACGAAGGGAGGTAGGAACTCCTTTCAACAATGTGATATTGAAGGCGGGCAAATCAGGCCAATTTAATTTTTAAAAAAAGATTTACAAAGGTTATACCTTGCTGGTGTTCAAAATGCAATAATAATCAATATGCAATAACAATAAACTCATGCAGGACGATATAGAAAATTGAAAAATATATTCAAAAGTAATATTTCTAGAATATACCATACTTATCACCTTCCTTATCTCTCATGCATACTTTATTCAGAATTGTCTTGGAATCTCTTCTTTTGCTCATTATGTAAATCTGATTTTCTTTTTTGTAATTTATTTATAAAAATTGCATGCAAATTTTAATCTACCAAAAATAAATATTTAATTCAATTTGATTACAAGGCAAGAACATAGAAGCCTTCAGACATGCCATAAGATATGTCTGAAAGTAGAACACGATTCAATTTCATTTTGAAACTTTCATCTCCCACATTCTGCAAAGATCACACCAACCATTGGCTATTCAGAGCAGAAATAGCATTATTAACCTATAAACACACCACCCCCACCCCGATTCATCCTGTGCCCCTCTCTGCACAAGTATAGACATTTTATCTCATGTCCTTCTGTTGCATATGTCAGGATAATTACCTGCTGAACATCAAATAACACCACTGATAAGTCCTAATGATCTATGGTCATTTACTGAAAATTCTTCAAGACATCTGCACAGAAAATAGTGATTTACTTCCAATCACATCAATACTGTCCACTGATAGTAGTTAGTTATGGTGCCCTGAAAAAAGGGGATTATGTACAAAAAGTCCTGTAATTTCTATGTGATCAAACCAAAATGTATACAAACTATTTTGAATAAAATCTTGGATGTGCACTTTAATCACATGTGAATTGTTTGATTACAGATGTAAAACTGTGGAGCACAGGGGCAAATAAAGGAAAAAAAAAGGTATTTTCCCCAAATATTATGGAGGGCTCTGTAAATTAGAAAACTAGAGTTGCATGCAAAAGGGCTTATACAATAATCTTAGAAGTTCAGATTTATTGTCATTATGTAAACGACATCATGAGATTGTTTTCTTCTGTGGGTCAGACAGAATTTCTAATTACCAGTAACTGAAAACTATACAAGTTAAAAATATATACAAAGGAAAGGAATTTAAACTCTGTGCAAATACAGAAAAATAACTATTCAGTCATAAATAATTAGCAAATTGAGCATTGTTAAGTAAGTCTCTGAATGAGTTTGTTGTTCAGGAGTCTGAAGGTTGAGGGGTATCAATTATTCTTGAAACTGGATGTATGAGTTCTTGTGTCACCTGAACCTCTTTCCTGAAACAGGAACAGAGCATGTACCAGATGGCCTGGATTCTTGATTGCTGCTCTTCTCCATCAACAACATTCCACAGAGAGGTTCTCTAGGGTGGGGGAGGGAGTTTTGCCTGTGATGTACTGGGGTGTGTCCACTACCTACTGCAGGGCTTTCTGCTTAGAGGTAGTGATACTGCCGGTCAGCACACTTTCCACCACACATCTGTAGAAGTTTGCCAAGGTTTCCAGTGATGTGCCAAACTTCCTCAAACTCCTGATGAGGTAGAAGTGCTAACGTGCTTTCGTCATGATGGCATTAGTATGTCAGGTGCAGGAAAGGTCGTCCGAGATGGTGACTCCCAGGAATTTAAATTTGATCATCCTCTCCACCTTTGATCACCAAAAACCAGAAGACCTCTGGTTTTCCTTTCCTTAAGTCTACAAACAACTCTTTAGTCTTAGTGACATCAAGAGATGTTAGTACACTATTCAGAAAACTCTTTGATCTCCTTCCTGTGTGCTGACTCAACACCTTTTTAATATACAGCCCTCTACCAATATAATCTACACAATTGTTGAATGGTCAAACTAGCATTAACAAGATGCTGGATGATCCCATGGATTGTTTACAAGATGGTTTACTGCATCAATAAGCAGAGAAATCAACAAGGCTTAATATTAAAGGCTTTTGAAATTTTGAAAACAGGAAACAGGAACATTTCTGCTCCGGTGGCAGTGTAAAATGTTGGGGCAGAATTTTTATGCAAATTCCATCCCGTTATTTTTCCACTCATACCCCTACAAATTTTTACAGAGCGGCTGCAGTGTAAATTGACTGCAGCCACTCTGTGGGGGTTTTTGAGGGGGAACGTCCTATTTCTTACAAAGGCTATATAAAAATGCCCATGTAAACAACCAGATTGGGGTACACCGGAGGTAAGTATGCTAATTTATTTTCAGAATAATCATGAAATTTCTATGTAAATATGCCCTCTGATGAACCAATTCTACCTAGAGATCTTGATGAGTGCCTCCAGCAACTCTCTGCCCAAAATTCCAGCGTCTGCAGCTTTTGTCTTTCTCTATTTCATGTCTTTGTGCAGTGAGAAAGGGTTAAAATATAATCTTGTTGAAAAACCCCAGAGGATAAAATGACCATAGTGTTTTTTTTTTGTTTTTTTTTGCATTGTTTGAATGTAATGCCAATCACATTAGATTCTTAAGTAACAACAAAGGAAAGTCTGCAATTAAGGGGGGGGGGGAGGGGAGTTCAGTGCTGTTAATTGGGAAAATACTTGGAAATAGTGGACAGATAATGATGAGATGTCATTCATAAATTGTGTATGTATTCCATTAAGGAACAAAAAAAGTGATTCAATTATCAGCTAATTGTAGACACTGGAAATGAGGGGAAGACATTTGACCAGAGGCAAAATCCTATGAGGAGAAAGTTAAGAGGAGATTGAATAAAATCAAGAATAATGTAAATAAGGAAAAAATGTTAAGGAGTAGGAATGCAGAAAATAGAGGATGTATATTTGAAGCAATTGGTACAAAGAAAATTCTTTTGCAGTATTGTCATTAAGTTGAATTGATCTTCAACACATGATCTTAAAAGGGCAATGGGAGAAATCCATTGTTACTTGTTGAGTGTCCAAGTGAAAAGTACTTTTACTGGACATTATTGTGGTGACTCCTTTTGGAAGGTTTACTACCTTGAAAAAAGATGTTCTGTTCCTGATATTTACCAGGAGTTTAGATAAATCTCCTGGGTACGACATGATATTCCCTCGGTGCTTGAAGGAGACTAATGTAGAAATTGTAGGGGCCCTGGCAGAAATATTTAAAATGTCCTTAACCACTGGTGAGGTGCCAGAGGATCTGAGGGTAGCTCATGTTGTTCCGTTGTTTAAAAAAGGTTCCAAAAGTTAATCAGAAAATTACAGACCAGTGAGCTCGACATCAATAGTAGGTAAATTATGGAGGGTGTTCTCAGAGATCAGGTATACAAAGTATTTGGACAGCCAAGGACTGATCAAGGATGGCTTTGTGCATGGTAGGTCATGTTTAACCAATATGATGAGTTTTTCCCAAGGAGATTACCAAGAAATAAGAAGTCTACATGGACTTTAGTAAGGCCTTTGACTTCCCACATGGGAAGTTAGTTCAGAAGCTTCAGACACGAGGTATCCATGGAGAGATTGTAAACTGAATTTGAAATTGGCTGAATGGGAGAAGGCAGAGTGGTAGTGGATGATTGCTTCTCAGACTGAAGGCCTGTGGTTAGTGATGCACCTCAAGGATCGGTGCTGGGGCCATTGTTTGTTGCCTACACCATCTGGAAAAATGGGCCAGAAAATAGCAAATAAATTTAATGCAGACAAGTGAGGTGTTGCATTTTGGAAGGACAAACCAAGGTAGGACAGACAATAAATGGTAGGGCACCGAGGAGTGTGGAGGAACAAAGGGATCTTGGAATACAGATACACAATTTTCTGAAAGCAGCGTCAAAGGAAGACAGGGTTATGAAGAAAGCTTATGGCATCTTGGCCTTCATAAATCAAAGTATTCAGTACAGGAGTTGGGATGTTCTGGTGAGATTGTACAAGACATTGATGAGGTCAAATTTGGAGAAGGGTGTGGAATTCTGGTCACCAAACTACAGAAAGGATATCAGTAAGTTTGAAGGAGTGCAGACAAGATTTACCAGGATCTTGCCAGGAATAGAGTTAAAGGAAAAGATTAAACTTTATTCCTTGGAGCGTAGAATGAGAGGAAATTTGACAGATTTTTTACAAATTATGAGGGGATAGACAGTAAGTGCAAGTTTTCCACTTAGATTAGGAGAGATAAATACGAGAGGACATGGCTTCAGGGTGAAAGGGGAAAGGTTTAGGGGATACATTAAGGGGAACTTCACTCAGTGATGGGAGTGTGCCATCTGAAGAGGTAAATGCAGGCTCCCTCTTGCGTTTTAAGAATAAATTGGATAGATACATGGATGGGAGAAGTCTGGGGGTTTTGAAATAGGTGCATATGGCGAGCTCTCCACTGGCCACCGAGACAGAGGTGCACCAAAGAGGTACAAGGACTGCTTAAAGAAATCTCTTTGTGCCTGCCACATTGACCACCACCAGTGGGCTGATCTCACCTCCAACCGTGCATCTTGGCGCCTCACAGTTCGGCGGGCGACAACCTCCTTTGAAGAAGACCGCACTGACAAAAGACAAAGGGAGGAAAACCCCAACACCAACCCACCAATTTTCTCTTGCAACCACTGCAACCATGCCTGCCTGTCCCGCATCGGACTTGTCAGTCACCAACGAGCCTGCAGCAGACGTGGACCTACCCCTCCATAAATCTTCGTCCGCGAAGCCAAGCTGAAGAAAGAAAGAAAGGTCAGTGGGACTAGCAGAATGATGTTTCAGCACAGACTAGAAGGGTCAAACAGTCTGTTTTCTGTGCTGTAGTGTTCTATGGTTCACTGAAAGAAAAATACTAAAAAGCCCCCACTGTTGTAATTCAAATAGAATTGGAGAAATGCTTTCACGAAAAAAATACTAGGCTATGAGATAAGGCAGAAGAATTATACATCTGGTTGGATAGAGGATGGAGTTAGAGTAGGCAACTAAATGTTAAAAGAATCATTGAGGGGGCAGATTGGTGAAAACAAGCACATGAGATTTGATTGGGGCTGTTTTCCAACACATCTCCACTGATTCACTGTGTGCAATACCATGGCTAACCACGGATATTTTCAATTACTCGAGTAATAACTGCCATTTGTTCAAACATATCGGTTTCTGGAACAGAAATTCAAGGAAATCCATTTGTTCATAAATGCTATACAGGGGTCACAGCTCCAATCTATGATTTTACAAGTACAATGACTGAGGATTAGTCATTGCACAAAAGCATATACTGTACTGAAAGGTCACCATCATTAATAATATTTATATTTTAGAAAATAAATGGGGCATGAAAGTTAACACAAGAATGCTTGTCTGTTTCTCAAATTAATGACATTTCCAAATGAATCTCGTTCAGGAATAGTATTACTTCATGTCCATTAAAACAATGTCTCGCAATGATCTGAATACAATGATGCAAGTTATAAGCAAGGAAGTGTATTATTCTGCCTTTCCAATAACAGCATATGGTTTAGTTCCTCATGCTGAAAAATGAAATATTACTAATCAAACACTATTTGAAGGTTTCCAATGCAGGGTTCGTTTAGCAATAGGACAGCCATCACAGAACCATCCATCCTGTGATGACATTTCACTGAACTGGGCAGAGGCTTTCCGAAATAACCCTTGTACAAGATTTAGTTATTTAGGGGATTTTTCAGCCCTCAGAAAGTCATAATGGGTTGCTGGAACCATATTGGAAAGCTTCAAGGCAAAGGAGTCAATACTCTTTCTCTCCCTCCACCCCCCAGCCCCCGTGTAATTGGATTATGGATTTCCTTACCTCCAGACCACAATCAGTGATTATTGCTAAGAGCATCTCCTCCACAATCTCCATCAGAACCAGAGCACAGGTTCTTAGCCCCCCACTCTACTTGCTTTACACTTATGACTGCGTGGCTTGGTACAGCAACAAAACTATCTACAAATTTACTGATGCTACCAAGGCGATAGGTTGTATAAAAAGGTGATGAATCAGCATATGCGTGGGATGGGGTGGAAAAAGAGATTGAAAATTTTGCCAAGATTCCGCACCACCCAGCACAAGCTCTGTTCTTGCTGCTGCCATCAGGAAGGAGGTATCAGTGCCACAAGACTCAACACCAGGTTCAGGAACAGCTGCTACCCCTCCGCCATCAGACTCCTCAACAACAAACTCAGTGACTCATTTAAGGACTTACTTTTGCAATTCATTGATTTTTATTTCCTCTTTGTATTGCAGTTTGTTTACATTTCTTTATTGTTTACACATGTTGAATATGTAGCGGCGGCTACACTGCTAACTGAAGGATCGCACAACCAGACGGGTTGAGTTCAGTGAGCAAAACAGATTTATTGCAGGCTGCCTCGCTGGTCTAATACTCCCAGGCTGAGAACCGTGTTGGAGGGTCCCAACGTGACCAGGGTGTCACATGGGTACTCAAGCATGGGCTTCTGAACCTGGTGCAGATGTCAGGAGGAAACCTCTGACAGCACCATTTTGGCCAGCTGCCCCTTCGCATGCATGACAAGCGGGGCCAGTTCACCTGCCTAATGGCATACCACCACACAGCCCCACACCCCAGAACCGGCACCAATGTCCTTTATTGCTGGGCAGCCTCACTTCTTGGGTTGGGCCACAACAACTGGTTCGATGGGGTCAAGGTGGGCTGGTTTTAACCTGTCCACCGTAAACAGTTTCCTCTTACCACCAATGTCCAGTGTGAAAGTGGATCCTGAACACTGGATGATTTTGTACGGCCCTTCATATGGTCTTTGTAGAAGTGCTGTGGATGGTTCCCGCCTGATAAAAACTTACTCTGCGGAGTACAGCTCGCTGGGGACATAAGAGGCCTGTGTGCCGTGTTTGGGCAGTGACTGCTGGGGGTTGTGAGGTATTGACGAACTCACTAGGTAGGGCTAGCGGTGCACCATAGACCAGCTCAGCTAATGACGCCTGAGGGTCTTCTTTAGTGTCGAGCAGATGCCCAGGAGCAAACAAGGCAGCTCATCCACCCAGTCGGGGGCAGTGAGGCAGGCCATAAGGGCCGACTTGAGGTGGCGGTGATACCCACGCACCAGGTCTACCTTGGAGAATACCCTCGCACCATGCAGGTTGGCCGTAAAGTCCTGAATGTGAGGGATCGGGTAATGGTCAGGTACTGTCGCGTCATTAAGCTGTCGATAATCTCCGCAGGGGCGCCAGCCACCAGAGGCTTTCGGGACCAGGTAGAGTGGTGAGGCCCAAGAACTGTCGGAGCATCGAATGATCCCCAACTCCTGCAGATGAGAGAACTCTTCCTTTGCTATCTGGAGCTTGTCCGGTGGGAGTAAGCGTGCCTTGGCATGGACTGGCAGGCCTTGGGTGGGGACGTAAAGAAACAACCCGTGGCATGGTGAGGCGGAGGAGAACTGCGGCTTGAGGAGGGATGGGAACTCGTCCAGGATATGCTGAAACTAGTCCTTGGGCATACTGACCATGACCATCTGCGGCTGCTCTGTGTGGGAGGCATTGAGGCAAATGGATTGGAAGGTACGGGCATCTACCAGCCCCCTACATTGAATGTCAACCAAGAGTCCATGGGTGAGGAGAAATTCGACACCCAGGATGACAGTTGGAAGGTGAACTTCCACGAGAACTTCTGCTAGCTGATCTGGAAGCGGACAGTCTTGTCTCCATACGTCCAGATCTCCATCGAATTGGCCTCACAGAGGGGAGGTCCTCGAGGGCATTTCTGTGACTAGATGGCTGGGGCCGGGATGACGCTGATCTGGGCCCCGGTGTCGACAAGGAAGCGTCAGCCGCTGACTGAATCCCGCAGGTAGAGAAGGCAGTGTTCTTGGCCAGCCGCCACAGCCATCAACAGCGGCCGGCCCGCTCATTTCCCTGGAGCGCACATCAAGCACTATTACAGGGAAGAAACAACATGACACAAGTATTACAACAAAAAAAAAATGAAAGTTTCTTAGAGTACAAGTTCTAAATATGAAGAATGAAACATGGGAAAAGCTATGCTCCAGAACTATGAGAAATACAATAAACACGAGGTTACGCATGATACAATATAACTGGTTACACAGGCTATACACCACGCCCCAAAAGTTAAATAAATGGGACCCAACAGTATCAGACAGATGTTTCGCTGTAAGAAGGAAACAGGAACAACAGTACATGCAATTTGGGCATGTGAGAAAGTGGAAAAGTTTTGGGAAGATTTCAAAGGGTTTTGAAGTAATCCAAGGGTTTATCTTTGTTTTTATGTAGCCTCTAAATGTTATTTCAGCTTTCTTATGAAAATGTATTCAAACAAATCACACACATGGGCAGAGAAGGGTTTTGCAGAGATGTAAAGAAACCATACGATGAGTATTCCGCTGAATACACTTTTTTGCCAAAGAACTCATGGGAAAAAATATTTCTGATAGCAACAAAAATTTACTATTACAAAACAAAAGCACTTCTTACAAGGGTTAGCTCAAAAGTTGACTTAAATGGCAAATGAGCAAGCTAGCAGAAGGAGACAAGCATTCACTACCCGTCACAAAAATATTGAAGCAAAATGAGGGTACTTGCAGACATGAGAAATGTGGAGCAAATCATTTCAGCCTGGACACTCATTTCCTGGAATTGAAGGCGAAATAACAAAAGAGGAAAACTGCATGGAAAGCAATTCACAGTCAAAGCTGGTTCCATTTCAATCAAGCATAATCAAGTCAAAGCAAGGAACACTCTGAAAACATTTTTAATTTTGCACATTTATCTAGATCATTCTCCAAATGCCTCCAACCTTAGTATCCCATTGATTGACAACTATAGAGTAAAGGCAAGAAGCAAAGTCCTTTCCTTCCCCCCCCAAAAATTAATCCATTCAGTTTCTATGCCCCCAATACACCTTGGCACCACCTTATTAAGAATTTCAGTCTATGAACCACCCCCCCCCTTTAAATATGCTGTGACCCCCATATGGTTCCTGTTGAGAATGGCTGACATAGATGATCACACAGAAGATTACCAAGGTTAGGAAAACTCACAGATTAAGTAAATTCTTCATTTGTTTACCACCATTAACTACAGGAAAATAGTTCCAGGATTCCTTTGTTCATTCTGACACTTTCTTCATTTTGGTCCCAAAGAAAGAAGATGGATGGGTGCAAATGGGGCAGAAGCATCTGGTAAACATTCACCTTCATGCCAATGGAATGCAAGAAAGAACAGGCAAAAGTACATGAATTTATCAGAAAATATTTGCTATCATTACACGTGTCTCACAAGGGAGCCACCCACTATTGATTCTGCTGTTTCTGAAAGAAAGCCTCCACCTGCAGGTTGGTTCTCCCAAAGTGACAATGGTAACTGTGCTAATTTTTATCTGACTGATACTCCAAAGAAGAAAAAAATTTGATAAGCTTCATGTTTAAGACCCTCACAATCCAAAGCACTGTGCACCGTTTTCCAGGAGTCGCACTTCTCCCATGCAAATAAGACAGGATCTCAAAAGTGAGGGGTCTTTGAGCCTCCAACCCTACTCCCATTATTACACAAAAAGAAAAAGAAACCACTGGTAATAATTAGCTACATTAGTGCAATGCTATTACGGTGCAAGCAACCGGGACTGGAGTGGGCAGCCGGGGAATGGCAGTCAATTGGGTGCCACTTGGGCAGCCGGGGAATGGCAGTCAATTGGGTGCCACTTGGGCAGCCGGGGAATGGCAGTCAATTGGGTGCCACTTGGGCAGCCGGGGAATGGCAGTCAATTGGGTGCCACTTGGGCAGCCGGGGAATGGCAGTCAATTGGGTGCCACTTGGGCAGCCGGGGAATGGCAGTCAATTGGGTGCCACTTGGGCAGCCGGGGAATGGCAGTCAATTGGGTGCCACTTGGGCAGCCGGGGAATGGCAGTCAATTGGGTGCCACTTGGGCAGCCGGGGAATGGCAGTCAATTGGGTGCCACTTGGGCAGCCGGGGAATGGCAGTCAATTGGGTGCCACTTGGGCAGCCGGGGAATGGCAGTCAATTGGGTGCCACTTGGGCAGCCGGGGAATGGCAGTCAATTGGGTGCCACTTGGGCAGCCGGGGAATGGCAGTCAATTGGGTGCCACTTGGGCAGCCGGGGAATGGCAGTCAATTGGGTGCCACTTGGGCAGCCGGGGAATGGCAGTCAATTGGGTGCCACTTGGGCAGCCGGGGAATGGCAGTCAATTGGGTGCCACTTGGGCAGCCGGGGAATGGCAGTCAATTGGGTGCCACTTGGGCAGCCGGGGAATGGCAGTCAATTGGGTGCCACTTGGGCAGCCGGGGAATGGCAGTCAATTGGGTGCCACTTGGGCAGCCGGGGAATGGCAGTCAATTGGGTGCCACTTGGGCAGCCGGGGAATGGCAGTCAATTGGGTGCCACTTGGGCAGCCGGGGAATGGCAGTCAATTGGGTGCCACTTGGGCAGCCGGGGAATGGCAGTCAATTGGGTGCCACTTGGGCAGCCGGGGAATGGCAGTCAATTGGGTGCCACTTGGGCAGCCGGGGAATGGCAGTCAATTGGGTGCCACTTGGGCAGCCGGGGAATGGCAGTCAATTGGGTGCCACTTGGGCAGCCGGGGAATGGCAGTCAATTGGGTGCCACTTGGGCAGCCGGGGAATGGCAGTCAATTGGGTGCCACTTGGGCAGCCGGGGAATGGCAGTCAATTGGGTGCCACTTGGGCAGCCGGGGAATGGCAGTCAATTGGGTGCCACTTGGGCAGCCGGGGAATGGCAGTCAATTGGGTGCCACTTGGGCAGCCGGGGAATGGCAGTCAATTGGGTGCCACTTGGGCAGCCGGGGAATGGCAGTCAATTGGGTGCCACTTGGGCAGCCGGGGAATGGCAGTCAATTGGGTGCCACTTGGGCAGCCGGGGAATGGCAGTCAATTGGGTGCCACTTGGGCAACCGGGGAATGGCAGTCAATTGGGTGCCACTTGGGCAGCCGGGGAATGGCAGTCAATTGGGTGCCACTTGGGCAGCCGGGGAATGGCAGTCAATTGGGTGCCACTTGGGCAGCCGGGGAATGGCAGTCAATTGGGTGCCACTTGGGCAGCCGGGGAATGGCAGTCAATTGGGTGCCACTTGGGCAGCCGGGGAATGGCAGTCAATTGGGTGCCACTTGGGCAGCCGGGGAATGGCAGTCAATTGGGTGCCACTTGGGCAGCCGGGGAATGGCAGTCAATTGGGTGCCACTTGGGCAGCCGGGGAATGGCAGTCAATTGGGTGCCACTTGGGCAGCCGGGGAATGGCAGTCAATTGGGTGCCACTTGGGCAGCCGGGGAATGGCAGTCAATTGGGTGCCACTTGGGCAGCCGGGGAATGGCAGTCAATTGGGTGCCACTTGGGCAGCCGGGGAATGGCAGTCAATTGGGTGCCACTTGGGCAGCCGGGGAATGGCAGTCAATTGGGTGCCACTTGGGCAGCCGGGGAATGGCAGTCAATTGGGTGCCACTTGGGCAGCCGGGGAATGGCAGTCAATTGGGTGCCACTTGGGCAGCCGGGGAATGGCAGTCAATTGGGTGCCACTTGGGCAGCCGGGGAATGGCAGTCAATTGGGTGCCACTTGGGCAGCCGGGGAATGGCAGTCAATTGGGTGCCACTTGGGCAGCCGGGGAATGGCAGTCAATTGGGTGCCACTTGGGCAGCCGGGGAATGGCAGTCAATTGGGTGCCACTTGGGCAGCCGGGGAATGGCAGTCAATTGGGTGCCACTTGGGCAGCCGGGGAATGGCAGTCAATTGGGTGCCACTTGGGCAGCCGGGGAATGGCAGTCAATTGGGTGCCACTTGGGCAGCCGGGGAATGGCAGTCAATTGGGTGCCACTTGGGCAGCCGGGGAATGGCAGTCAATTGGGTGCCACTTGGGCAGCCGGGGAATGGCAGTCAATTGGGTGCCACTTGGGCAGCCGGGGAATGGCAGTCAATTGGGTGCCACTTGGGCAGCCGGGGAATGGCAGTCAATTGGGTGCCACTTGGGCAGCCGGGGAATGGCAGTCAATTGGGTGCCACTTGGGCAGCCGGGGAATGGCAGTCAATTGGGTGCCACTTGGGCAGCCGGGGAATGGCAGTCAATTGGGTGCCACTTGGGCAGCCGGGGAATGGCAGTCAATTGGGTGCCATTTGGGCAGCCGGGGAATGGCAGTCAATTGGGTGCCATTGGGCAGCAAGAGCCATTAAGTGCTAGTTTCCGTGCCGAATGCCTGCATGCATGTGTAGGTGGCAGCTGTAAAGAGAGAAACAGAGTTACCAGGCTAGACCTAGCTGAACCCAACCTGCACTTCTCTTGGCTTTACGTTTCCCACTGTTTTATTGACTTTGGAAACCTACTGAAAAGTGGGAAAACAGCAGGTATGGATGGAATCCCCCCAGAGGTCTGGAAGGCTGGCAGCAAAGCTCTTCATACCAAACTGCATGAGTTTTTCATGCTCTGCTGGGACCAAGGAAAGCTGCCTCAGGACCTTCGTGATGCCATCATCATCACCCTGTACAAAAATAAAGGAGAGAAATCAGACTGCTCAAACTACAGGGGAATCATGCTGCTCTCCATTGCAGGCAAAATCTTCACTAGGATTCTCCTTAATAGACTAATAACTAGTGTCCCCGAAAATGTCCTCCCAGAATCACAGAGTGGCTTTCGTGCAAACAGAGGAACTACTGACATGGACTTTGCCCTCAGACAACTCCAAGAAAAGTGTAGAGGACAAAACAAAGGACTCTACATCACCTTTGTTGACATCACCAAAGCCTTCGACACCATGAGCAGGAAAGGGCTTTGGCAAATAGTAGAGCACCTCGGATGCCACCCCAAGTTCCTCAACATTGTTATCCAACTGCACGAAAACCAACAAGGTCAGGTCAGATACAGCAATGAGTTCTCTGAACCCTTCTCCATTAACAATGGCGTGAAGCAAGGCTATGTTCTCGCACCAACCCTCTTTTCAATCTTCTTCAGCATGATGCTGAACCAAGCCATGAAAGACCCCAACAATGAAGACGCTGTTTACATCCGGTACCGCACGGATGGCAGTCTCTTCAATCTGAGGTGCCTGCAAGCTCACACCAAGACACAAGAGCAACTTGTCCGTGAACTACTCTTTGCAGATGATGCCGCTTTATTTGCCCATTCAGAACCAGCTCTCCAGTGCATGACATCCTGTTTTGTGGAAACTGCCAAAATGTTTGGCCTGGAAGTCAGCCTGAAGAAAACTGAGGTCCTCCATCAGCCAGCTCCCCACCATGACTACCAACACCCCCCCACCTTCCATCGGGCACACAGAACTCAAAACGGTCAACCAGTTTACCTACCTCGGATGCACCATTTCATATGATGCAAGGATCTACAACGAGATAGACAACAGACTCGCCAAGGCGAATAGCGCCTTTGGAAGATTACACAAAAGAGTCTGGAAAAACAACCACCTAAAGAAACACAAAGATCAGCAGGTACAGAGCCGTTGTCATACCCACGCTCCTGTTCGGCTCTGAATCATGGGTTCTCTACTAGTATCATCTACGGCTCCTAGAACGCTTCCATCAGCGCTGTCTCCGCTCCATCCTCAACATTCATTGAAGTGACTTCATCAACATCGAAGTACTCGAGCTGGCAGAGCCCACAAGCATCAAATCCATGCTGCTGAAGACCCAACTGCACTGGGTGGGTCATGTCTCCAAAATGGAGGACCATCGCCTTCCCAAGATAGTGTTCTATGGCGAGCTCTCCACTGGCCACTGAGACAGAAGTGCACCAAAGAAGAGGTACAAGGACTGCTTTAATAAATCTGTGCCTGCCACATTGACCACCATCAGTGGGCTGATATTGCCTCCAACCGTGCATCTTGGCGCCTCACAGTTTGGCAGGCAGCAACCTCATTTGAAGAAAGCCACAGAGCCCACCTCACTGACAAGGCAAAGGAGGAAAAATCCAACACCAACCAACCAATTTTCCCTTGCAACCGCTGCAACCGTGCCTGCCTGTCCCGCATCGGACTTGTCAGTCACCAATGAGCCTGCAGCAGACGTGGACATACCCCTCCACATCTTCGTCCGCGAAGCCAAGCCAAAGAACAAGAAGAAGAATTGACTTTGGTGCTGCAGTGGTTCTGTGAAACTGCTGCAGATGGCACTCCTGACTCACTCTGAGGGCTGTCCTGTTCAAAGCATTTACACTGTTTCAAAATATCTCTCATGATCAATTTTAAAAGTTCCAAATTTGAACAAAAATGAAGAGATAATACAGATACTTAAATTGAAATATTAACATTTGTTACAATATTGACCAGCACCAATAGAAATTTGCAAAGACTGTTATTTTTATTATTAATTACTACCAACCGTATCTAAACTTAGCCCCCCAATTATGTACAAATAGACTTGTGTAGGTATGTGTCATATCCAAAACTCATGACACATTAGATACAATTCTGAAAAGTCATTTCAAAGTTGATCTTAGATATCGTGTTGATATGAATTCTCTTAAACTGATGCAAAGAAATGATTATGAATGAGGTGGGAGAGACTGAGTGACCAGACTGCCAAAAACTCACAAACCCTTGTCAAGCTACTTCCAGAGCTAATGTCCTTTCAGACAAGTGGTGGTCACAATTCCCCTTTTCCTTTCATAGGGGAACCAAAGCACGCAACTTCCACAAAGATTCCAAAAATGCAAGCAGGTCAATCAAAGTGACCTTTCCTTTGGTCATGGTGTGGTTCAATATTTCCATGACAGGGAGAATCAAACAAATTGGCCATTCCACACAGAGCCACTCCAGCACCGTGTTCCTTCAGGTGCCCCCTGCTCACACAGTGCTGTTCCTTTAAAAATGGCTGCTGATCACAGTGTGCTGTTCCTTTCAATGTTTCACTCATATTCCTCTCCACACCTGTGCCTGGATAAATGCAACAAATGTTCCTTTTCTTCCTCCAGAGGAAAAACTTTGGGCAGTCTGAACTTGATTGTTATCAACTCAGTTCTCTCCACAGTTATGAATAGTCACAGCTTATACTAGCTCTCAATTTGTTAACCTTTAAAGTGGCAGTCACACTAAAATGAAATGCCTCATAATGTATTATTAACTAAGGCAATAAAACACTTAACTATCCAGTCTCATTAACAAGAATTGATGCCTCATTCAAATAAGTGTGGTTGGGCTGGAAGTATAGAGAATGAATGGTGTAGTGCTGACCTTCCACTCCTGAGTGTTCAGGAAAAAAAAAAAATCACAAAGCTCCCTCAGCTGACCAGAGACACCAGGAAGTCAGATATACAAGCACCTGACCTCACTGCTGCAGTGTAAAAGCCCAGCCTTAAGCTCTCATGATTCTCTGTGGAACTGTGAACTCAATGCAAGGCGAGCTGACACAATTCAGGCCTTAGCGGCAGCACAAGAAATGTCTGTTTTATTTCAGATTCCCAGCATCTGCAGTAATTTGATATTTAAATTACATGAGGAGGAATATTTCCATTTTATAATGGGCTCAAATTGGTAAATTCAAATACATGCAAAATTTTAAGAACAAATTGCATGCACAATCCTGTAGCGGTCCATGACTACAATACTCATCAACTGTTGGACCTCTGTCTGCTTTGAGCTGAGAAAGCAAATAACTCAAATATAGTGATACAACTCAGAACCAAGCCCTTCAACTTGGCTCATCTGTGCAAGCAAGGTGCCAACCTGAGCTCATCCCATTTGGCCTATACTCTACTCACCAAACCCCCCCCCCCCTTCCCCCAATCACAAATCTTTCCTGTCTCTGTACCTGTCTAAATGCCTTTTAAGCATTGTAATTGCACCCACCTTTATCACTTCCTTGAGCAGCTCATTCCATAAAGTTACCATCAAGGATTTCAGCATTTATTTAATATTTTTGTCCAATGTGTGAGTTTTCATCAAATCAATCAACAACTGAATGAAAATGATGAGATGACAACAAAAGATTGATTTTTTCCATTAGAAAGTGTATCAGTAGCCTTATAAAGTTAAACCAAAATATCTATTAATCTTTCTCCTGCCATGATTTCATGTACATTCCAAATGCTTTCTGGTTTTATTATTTTCTGGGCACTTTTCCATCCTCAATCTATTTTTTTCCAAGTTAAGAACAGTTTAAAACACAAGAAAATATCATTATTGACAGTGTAGAAAATAAACTAGTTAGTTATAAATTTCCTACTCACTGCTGTCTGTAGTGTGTGGAACTCCAGTCAATAGTACCATCTCTCTAGACTGCTGAGTTGAAGTGAATTAATACCACCCTGTGTCATTAGTTCCCTGGATTACTTGATCTCTATTGCCCAATCAGTTTCCTGCTGATCTGACCTTTTCAAATCCAATTGCCTGTCTCACCTGATTCCATTTGCCAGGTGCAGCTTTCAGATGAAATCCCTGTTGAAATCTGCTACAACAGAAACTTCTGAAGAATTTCAGATAGCTTTCTACCCTAAAAAAATGCTTGGTTGGTTGTTAATCTATTCATGGAAAAGGCTATCATTCCAGTTCTGGTTTTCAGGAAGTACTATATATATTTGATTCCATTAGAAACATGAATAATAGCAGAGGCTTTGTAAATCAGGATTCCAACTTCACCAGCATAGAATTCACACTTACATTGATGAATCAATTTGCAACAAATTTTAGGACTTTTGATTACTATTTGAATTAACAAGCCAAGAGGCATTTGGAATAAATCCAACAGAAGATGACCATCAATATCAGTGTAGCAGTAGATCTGCTCCAGTATCACACCTATTTACTTCCTTCTGGACCTTTATCACCATTTCTGTTTTAATTTAAATCTCATATGAGAGAGGAGTATTTTGCTCTAGATCCTCAAAGAAAACAGATGATGTATTTGAACTGACAAAAATTCTCACAGTTCCAAAGGTCTATCCAGTATATTCATGGCTATTTATTGGGTCTGCATGGGTTTTCTTCAGGGGGTCTGGATTCCTCCTACCATTCAAAACTTACTGGGGGTGTAGGTTAATGGGATGTAAATTGGGTAGCATGGACTCATGGCCTGAATGGCCTATTATCGTGTTGTATGTCTAAAATTATTTTTAAATTGAGCCTTCCAGACTATGAGCAAGTCTGTATCCTTGTATTTAACCAGTGAAGTGACTTCCACACAAACATGATGTTGATAAAAAGTTATCAACCAGATATATTAAAACACTCTCCACAAATGCTGCCTGAGAATTTCAGACGTTTCTTATTTCATATTTTCAGAAAATATTTTTTATTTCAGTATTATTATTTAATTCATACCCACATACCTTTCCCAATGGACATCTTGAAGTACTGTTAAATTTGGCCTGCGGTTACTTGAAAACAAACACAAATCTTTAATCACTTTGTAAAGTGTGAGAACTCCCTTACAGCAAGAAGCACTTCCACAACCAGCTAGTCTCACCCAAGAGAGTCTGCCTCCTGCTTACAAGTCATATATTTATACAGTGAGAACCTCTAGTTTTCCAGAACATTCAAACAGCTACCAAGCCATACCATGACCACACTTTGGCATATCTGGTCATCTAGCTGTACTTCTACTCCTGGCATACAGAGATGGTGGACCACAGCACTAGTGAAGACGATAAAAGTATGGTCAGATTCAGTATTCAGATTTATTGTCAGAGTTCATATATGACATCACATACAACCCCGAGAATCCTTTTCCTGTGGGCACAGCAGAATTACCACTTAGTTGTAGTGCAAAAAATAAATTGTACACAGCGTAAACATTAAGCAAATAAAAGAACTGTAAACAGATAATAAATGTAAACAACCTGACTGTGCAATACAGAGAGAACAAAAGAAAATCAATCAATAAAGTGCACAAGTAAATCAAGGGAGGGGAGAAGTGTCTTCAGAACTGCTTTGAATTGGTGGAATAGAACATATTCAAGGACTCATCCTTAGATTTGAATAAATATGCAACGTGTCACCAACTTCATCAAGACCTGTGTGGACGAGTGTGTGCCCACGCGTATGTACTAGGTGTTCCCCAACCAGATGAAACAGAGGATTCACAATCTGCTAAGGGTGCAATCAAGGGCATTTAAGGCCGGTGGTCCAGACCTCTACAGGTGTTAGAGGGGATTCAATATGTCACCGAAGACTTTCGAAAATTTCCACAGGTGTACTGTGGAGAGCACTCTGGCTGGTTGTATCACTGTCTCGTACAGAGGTGCCAACACTCAGAACAAGAAAAAAAACTCCAGAGGGTCGTTAACTTGGGCCGCGCCATCACAGGCACCAGACTTCACTCCATCGAGGACATCAAGAAGAGGCCATGTCTTAAGAAAGCAGCCTCTATGCTCAAGGGCCCCCAACACCCAGGACATGCCTCTTCACCCTTGCTACCATCAGGGAAAAAAGTACGGGAGCCTGAAGATGAGCACTGAATGGCAAAAGGACAGCTTCTTCCCCACTGCCATCAGATTCCTTAATGATCAATGAACCAAAAACACTGCCTTACTTTGATTTTTCGTGCACTATTTTTATTTATTTTGTAATGTGATTTATATAAATGCTTGCACTATAAATGTTGCTGTAAAACAACGGATTTTGTGACAATAAATTTTGACTGATTCTGATCAGTACAGTTTCTTGGGATTCATTAATCAGGGTCATGTGGCTTCTTCAATGGTTAATAGTCTTTTATCAGATCTAGGCTTGTAGAACTGAAAACAAGAGGAAGGATTACAGCTAGCTTCTCTCCCAGTCAACATTTTAAAACTGACATTTTCAGTATAATAGGTCTTCAAGCAGAAACATTTTTTGTCCAAAGTCATCTACAAATCCTTGGCACGGTCTCAGAATCACTGCAAAGCTTAGGAAAGTCCACTCAAGATCATCAAATATTCTCAAAGGATAATGCATCTTCCTTTTCTTTCTTTCTTTTCCAATCTTTTTATTATTATTATAATTTATAAACACATACAGTTCAAAGAGATATGAAAAATACATAGTAAATAACGAATTAATACAGAGATATTAAACAATAATATTGCAGAATAAAAATATATCATAAAAAAAAATTTAGATCAGTTTAGAGTATGAACTATCTCTATAAAAAAAATGATATAATTAATAAAAATATATAAAAAAAGAGAGAAAAAAAAACAAACCCCAAAAAGGAATAAAAAACAAATCTGAATTAAAAACTTTAAAAAAAAAATACCTACCGATATAGCTAAATCACGCCGATCACTCCGATCTCATCTAACAGCCCAATTATGATATATAATCATAAAAAGAAAACAGAGCCAGATCAACTCACCACAAATGAAAATATTGAATAAATGGTCGCCAGGTTAACTCAAACTTAGAAGGGGATTCATAGACAGAGTTTCTAATTTTCTCTAAATTTAAACATAGTATAGTTTGGGTAAACCATTGGAAAACAGTGGGAGGATTAACCTCTTTCCAATTCAATAGTATAGATCTTCTAGCCATTAGTGTAAGAAAAGCAATCATACGATCCGCAGGAAGAGATAAATAAGTCAAATCTATCATAGGTAATCCAAAAATTGCAGTAATGGGATGTGGTTGTAAATCAATATTCAAAACGGTAGATATAATGGAAAAAATTTCCTTCCAATAATTCTGTAAAGAGGGACAGGACCAAAACATATGTGTAAGGGAAGCTATTTCCAATTGACATTTATCACATATAGGATCGATATGAAAATTTCTTCCTTTTAAAGACTTATAGTGGATGTTGAGGTCAAATATCTGCCACTCCAGATTGTATCAAGTGATCCATCTTGGAATGCTATTGCCCAAAGATTCAAGGTTCCAATGCCCAATTTCTATCAGCATTGACTCAATATGCAGGAAAAAGGACAGTACTACCGAGCCAATAAATGAAGAAGCATCCCATTCATTGTGCAAAAAAAGCCATAACTGGAAGAACTCAGAGAGCCAAGTAGCATCTGCGGAGGGAAAGAGAATGTTGGGTATTGTGACCATGCAGGAGAAGACAATCGATGAATGTTATAATTGGCCTCATTTAAGTTCTCACGATGAGTACAGGGAAAGGTATTAAATGGCCATCAGTTCCATTAACACCCAGTTAAAGATGTATCCCTATGATTTTATACACAGTTCAAGATGTATTTGATTTTTAATTAATATTCTGCTTATTTGTACATCCAAGTAGCCATTATTCAGCAATAATAAAATAAATATATTTGGGTGTTTTGGATTTTGTGCTCAAAACCCATCCACTGGTATTTGAATATTCAACGGTGTCTTGTCAGTTGAAATCTGCACCCACTAGAAATAAGTAATACCACAAATTTACCAAAATGTTCAAGTTAAATTGCTAATTGTAACCACTGAACCCATATTTAACCATTTATTGTCATCTTTGTGCTTGAAATGCACAAACACTCGACATTCTCCAGAATGTCTCCAGAAGAGAGAGAATGTCTGCTTGTTGTATTGAATAAAGACTTTTTACATCAACACCTCCCCTCTCCAGTGTTGGTTCATTCACACTCACAACAGAGAAGAACTACCTCAGTCTACAAAACGATAAACACTTTGATCATTTGTGGAACAAGGCGGTGCATGTGTATTTATCCTCAACATTCATTGGAGCGACTTCATCTCCAACATCGAAGTACTCGAGATGGCAGAGGCCGACAGCATTGAATCCATGCTGCTGAAGATCAAACTGCGCTGGGTAGGTCACGTCTCCAGAATGGAGGACCATCGTCTTCCCAAAATCATGTTATATGGCGAACTCTCCACTGGCCACCGAGTCAGAGGTGCACCAAAGAAGAGGTACAAGGACTGCCTAAAGAAAGCTCTTGGTGCCTGCCACATTGACCACTGCCAGTGGGCTGATATCGCCTCAAACTGTGCATCTTGGCGCCTCACAGTTTGGCAGGCAGCAACCTCCTTTGAAGAAGACCGCAGAGCCCACCTCACTGTCAAAAGACAAAGGAGGAAAAACCCAACACCCAACCCCAACCCACCAATTTTCCCTTGCAATTGCTACAACCGTGTCTGCCTGTCCTGCATCGGACTTGTCAGCCACAAACGAGCCTGCAGCTGACGTGGACATTACCCCTCCATAAATCTTTGTCCGCGAAGCCAAGCCAAAGAAAGAAGAAAGAAATATTCAATCTGTTAATATTTAGAAACAATCTAAGGATATGATGTCAAGATACATTAGATACTTTAGCCAACTACTGGTGAGAAAAATATATTGAGATGCCAGAAGTAAAAGGAGTGCATTGATTCAAAATTGTCCTGTTGGCGTTCAGTGGTAAAGTAACAGCAGCCATGGATATATGGGGAAAAAAAGCAAATAAGTTTTTCAAAATCTCTGTAATTTAGGGTCTCTCTTTCCTAACAAGGGTGGCATGGTTAGTGTAGGGTTTAGCACAATGCGGTGACAGCACCAGCGACCGAGGTTCAAAATCTAAAATCAGTTACTTTCAGCTGTCAATTTAAAGCGATCTCTGGCATCCAATAATAGTGATAAGAACGAACTGGTGAAGCAACAAATTACATTTAAGAATACTCACAGACTGCAAAAAGAATGTGCTCAATCTTTGCTCATATTTAAAACACTAAACAAAGATTAAAGTACATCCTCAAGATCAGTGAAAAGCTGAAAAACATAAAGCTCAAAAAAAGGTTGAAAGTGATTGTATAATTCATTGTATTTTAAATATTCCCTTATATTTTATTTTTAGAGATACAGCTTGATAACAGGCCCTTCCAGTCCACGATCCCACACCACCCATGTGACCTTCTAATCCTGTTGGTCTTTGGAACATGGGAGGAAACCAGAGCACCTCGAGGAAACCCAAGGGGAGAGCGTACAAACTCTTTACAGGTTCAAACCCGGGTTGCTGATACAGTCGTTGCGTAGCACTAACCTCTACATTCATATCAGCAAAAAAAATTCTCATAAACAGAAGGAGTCTATTTCCACCACCTACTACATGATCCCACCACCAGTCACATCTTCCCCTCTTCTCCCCTCTCCCCTTTCCACAGGGACTGCTCCCTCCCTAGACATACAGCACTTCACTCGTGAACCTGCAGGGGCCATCTCCGGAAGGAGACCAGGAGAGTGCTTCATTCAGCACCTTAGCTCTGCCTACCACAATAGCAGGATCTCCCATTTCAATTCCCCACTCCATTCCCACGTCAACATGACTGTCCATGATCTCATGTACTGTCTGACTGAAACAACCCGCAAATTGGAGGAACACTATCTCATGTTCTGTCTGGGCATCCTCCAACTGGATGAGCTTAACATTGACTACTCCGGTTTCTGTTAGCCACCACCCTCACCCACATCTCTCCCCTTCCCCTATCCTTATTTGGCTTTTCCCTTGTCCTCTGTCTCCTCCAGTTCTGTATTCACAGACCCACCCCCTCCCCAATCAATTCTCACCGTTCCTCTCCTGACCTCCTATCCACGTCCAGCCTGTTGGCCTGTGCTCCTTTCCCTGCCCTTCTCCCCCAGCCTTTTTATTCAGGCACCTACCAGCTTTTTGCTCATGCCTCAAGGAAGGGCTCAGGCCTGTAACATTGGCAATATATATTTACCTCCTATGGATGCTGCGAGACCTGCTGAGTTCCTTCAACATTTTTGTGATTTTACAACATTCATAGCGTCTGCAGGCTTTGTTTTTTTTTTAATTTTCAGATCAGAGTTTTCTAAGTAATAATTATTGCTACATGCAGCATTTAAATCTCACCTCAAAAACAAAATTTGTGTTTTCAGTGTATGCTACAATGAGACTGGTTCACAAACACCCGATAAAGCCATCAATTTAATTGATTTCTTCTTAATCCTGTGGAGAATGCAGCAAGATATTGCAAAGTGGTAAATGATTGAGCCATTTGGGAGAAAATTAGATTTGATTTTCTTTTAGACATACAGCATTACAGACCCTTCTGGCCCATGGGCCCTTGTTCCCCCAAATACACAAAATAACCAACAATCCCCATAAGTTTTTTGAAGGTCGGAGGAAACCGGAGGACACAGAGGAAAACCACGCAGACACAAGGAGATCGTACAAACTCCTTACAGACATCGTCGGATTTGGATCTGGTACGCTGGCACTGTAACCGTGTTCCTGCTACACCAACCTTGCCACCCTACTACTGTCAAATGTGCCGCCCATCTTAGCTAACCATGTCAACCTTAACTACCCAGGCCCGAAATTCTTTTTTTTTAAACTTTATTTAAAGATTTTATCACAGGAATACAAAGAAAATTACATTTAAAGAAAAGATATAAAATAAAATAATATAATTACAATACAAAATTAATAACCTAACTTAATTCAACCACCCCCCACTTATACAAGAACTAAAAAAAAATATTAAAAAAACTCACCCTTCCCCTCCCCCAAATAAAGAGTGAAGAATTAGTAAAATTTATAATATTATATATTAAAAAAGCACTCACAAATAAAAGAAAAATATGACAAATAAAAATAATTAAAAAAAATTATCAGATCTAAAATATCACATCTAGAAACATACTTAAATCAAACTTAATTGCATATACTTAACAAATGGAGTCCACTTCAGGCCCGAAATTCTAATATTAGTTTTGTCTTCCTTACAACAGAGAACACCATGAAGTCTATGATAGGACATAGAGCTGATGCATCTGACCACTTCTCCTTTTTGTCCCCATTTTCAGAATTAGAATCGGAATTTATTGTCAAGAACAAGTCACGAAATTTGGTGTTTTGTGGTGGCATCGTAGTGTAAACGTTCATATTATAATCATCTTACAACATTATTAATAAAAAGTAATAGTGTACGAAAAGTAAGGAGGTACCTTTGATTATTCAGGAATCTGATGGTAGGAGGGAAGAAGCTGTCCTTGAGCCATTGAGTGCTCGTCTTTATGCTCCTGTACCTTTTCCCTGATGGTAGCAGAGTGAAGAGGGCATGGCCTGGGTGGTGGGGGTCTTTGAGGATAGAGGTTGCTTTTTTTAAGACACCACCTCTTGTAAATGTCCTCGATGGAGTGGAATCTGGTGCCTGTGATGTTGCAGACTGAGTTACATGGTACACCTGTAGAAGTTTATGAGAGTTTTCAGTGACATACCGAACCACCTCAGACATCTCACAAAATATAGCCATGGGCAAGCCTTTTTTGTGATTGCATCAACATGGATGCTCCAGGACAAATCCTCAGAGATGTTGAATTTGAAGTTCTTAACCCTCTCCACTACTGATGAGAACTGGGGTGTGTTCTCCTGACTTCCTCCTTAAGTCCACATTCATCTCCTTGGTTTATTACACCATTCAACGAGCTCAATTCACATCAGTTGCCCTCCCCAGATTCAACCACCAATCTGCACAACAGGCAATTATCAGTGGCCAATAAACTTACTGCCATGTGATGTGATTTGGGAAATTAAATCCTCATAGGAAAGACATGTAACTCCACATGGATGGTGACAGAGGTTAGGAGTAAATGAAGTTGTTGGATCTGTGAGGTAGCAGATCTACAAGCTGCAACCTTGTACTGCCCTTTTGAACAAGGTAAGCTATAGAAGGTGTGATAAAGATTTACAGGAACATTGTCTGGACAGGAGGGCTTGAATTATTTAAATTTAAAATTTAGACATACAGCATGGTAACAGGCCCTTCTGGCTCATGAGCCCATGCTGCTCAATTACCCCGAATTAACCCACGGCCTGGTATATTTTTGAACAGTGGGAGGAAACCAGTGTACCAGTGTGCCTGGAGGAAACCCACACAGACATGGGGAGAATGTACAAACTCCTTACAGACAGTACCAAGTTCGAACCCCAGTTGCTAGCGCTTTAACAGCATTGTGCTAACTGTTATAAGGAGAGGTTGGATAAGTGAGGATTGCTTTCATTGAGTGAAGGATGCTGAACATCTTCTTTTCAATCTGCATTAGCACTGGACCACCACAGGACTGTGTAATTAGCCCCTCCCCCTACTTGCTTTACATCTACAACTGTGTGGCTCTGTTTGACAACAACGCCATTTACAAATTTGCCAACAATACCATAGTTATGGGCTATATAAAAGGGAGTAATGAGTCAGTATACAGCAGAAGATTTGGCAAAATGGTGTACTAACAACATCCTCTAACTTAATGTTAGCAAAAACAAGAGGCTGATTGAAGACTTGAGGAAGGGAAAGCCAGAGATGTACAATCCAGTGATCATTGGGGGATCAGAGGTGGAGAGGGTGAACAAATTTAAATTCCTGGTTGTCACTATCTCAGAGGGCCTTTCCAACATACAGTGGAACCCCAATTTAATGCGACCCAATTTAAATGCAGAAGGAGAAGAACATGTGCAGAAGAGGTTCATTGTTAAGGGGTTAGCCAAATTCTTTGCAGATCTCCACAGCCTGCTGAAGAAGGCTGAAGAAATGGACCAAAACACTGAATGCTTTTCACTGATAGAGAGGAATGTTCATGCAGTGTTTGCTGCATTTAAAGAAATTTATGAAGAAAATAAAAAACAAACAACACCGGACATATTCCTGAAGAAGCCAACACCTCCCCAGGAAGATCCTCAGCCAAAACCTTCAGGCATTAAAGAGTGACAGCTCATCAATGGAGGTTATTCGACCTGGAACTCTTCCAGTGGAACACTATGAGGAAGTTGAGAATGGCGGACGCCCAATTTCATAGAATGTATCATTGACGTTAAGTGGTGCATTGCTTTATTTGCATGGTCAGCTTGTTGCTATTTCTTTCTCGGTTTACATTTCCCTCTTTTATATATGTAACTTTTTCTTGAGTGCAATTTACAGTCCCAGTAAATCGAAATTCAACCTGCCTGCAGAAAAAAGAATGCCAAGGTTGTATGTGACGTCACGTATATATTCTGACAATAAATTTGAACGTGAACTTGCAGGTAGTTACATCAAAACCTGGGGGGTGGGGATGGGGTTAAAGTGAGAAGGGAAAAATTTAAAGCGGATCGAAGGAGCAAGATTATCACACTGAGAGAACAGGAGCGGGCTGCCAGAGCAAGTACAGTAAATTCAATGTTTTTAAAAAAAACATTTGCACAGGTATGTGGATAGAAAAGGTTTGGAAGAAAATGGGCAAAGTTCCGGCAAGTGAGATTAGCAAAGATGGACTGGTTGGGCTGAAGAACCTGTTTTTGTGTTGTATCTGAGGTAAATCAGAAAGCACGAGTGAAACAAAACTTTAATGGCTTTGGTATAATATGGATGTTGGCCAAATGGCCTCCTTCCTGTACTGCATTTTGATGGTGATGATTTTCAGAGTTGTTACAAACTAGCAAGCCCTTAACTAGCTCTAACATAGGAAATGCAATGGAAAAGTCACCGCACAATGGTAAATTGAAAAAAAAAGTCTTTTAATTAAACTACTCCTTCCACAACATCCCTCAATAACTCTAAACTCAACACTATTGTGCACAAGTGTAAAATGTGTGCGGTTCCAAAGTCCAGAGCATTACATGGGCTTGCATCTGGAAACATCAATTGTAAAGTGCCGCTTCAAATCTCTTCTCGAACGCCAGAATATTTTCTTTAAATTATATTCCAAAAGTTTTAATAGAGCAATTATGGAGCATCAGCTTTCTTACAACCTCACACTTTTTTCGATGAGTCAGCTTTTAGAGAGAATTCTCCTCGCTGGTGTGTTCACGTTTTCTTTTACCCTGCCTTCCACAAAGGAGAGGTTTTATTCACCTTCACCCTGCCTTCCATAAAGGTCGAGTTTTATTCAGCTCCATATGATCTCCTCAAAACAAAATGTCATTCAGCCTTCTTATTCCTGCCTCTCTTCTCATATGACCTGACATCACACAGCTTCAGTCTGTTTTGCAAAACCTCTCCTGTTTCAACATTTGATTTTGCAAAGTCTGGCACCTTTCCCTCCAATGGGTCTGGTGTTTGAACCACTGCCAGCACAAGATTGAATGCATTCAATGCTGTTTCCATAAAGAACAAATTGTCCTGATATCCATTGTGATCCATTTTAATTCCATTATTGGCTTGACTGCTTTACTCAGAGTTTCCAAATTAACAAGATAAGATAAAGGAAGTGAAGTAGGCCATTTGGCCCATTGAATCTGCTCTTGTTCTTGTTCACTCTTCGTGCCATAGTTTTTGTCAAATGTGCTGTGGTGTATGTACCCCAGTAACCAAGCCCACTGCATAACCTAAGATATATATTTCTATGTTAACTCCAAATATTATCAGCCCATCCATTACAGGGTAATGAAGCTAAAAGCTATTAGTAACACCATCACTAGTACAACAAAATAAAAAATCTGCTGGAAGAACTTGGGGTTCAGACAGCATCTGTAGAAGGAAAGAGACAGTTGATATTTTGGGTCAAGACCCTGCATTAGGACCCGACAGTGTAAATGAAGATTTGTGAGACACAAAGCCACGCTGACTGACCCCAAACAGTGCTTGGCTTTCCAAATGCACATGGGTCCTACCTGCTTCAGCAGAGACTGATGCCCACCAATCTTTTATTCCCTGGCTTGTCCATGCAGAGAAAGGAACAACATTAGCCACCATCCTGTCTTCCAGCACATCATCCATTGGATAATGATAATTCAAATATAACTGCTAGGGATTCCATAATTTCTTACCTAATGATACCCTTGGTCAGGCCCCAAATATTATCCCTTGAAAACTTTATCATCAAAAAATCTGTTGACCTCAGATTTAAGAATATAATTTGACCCATCAGCCACAGTTTTCCTTTTCCGAAGAGTAAACACAACATTAATGTTAATGAGCTTCTCACAATACATTGAAATATAATTGCACTGGGACCCATGCACATGAATGAGCAAGGGAGCAATTCATGTCTTTAATAATAAATTTAACATAACCACATAAAACATCAAACCAAAAAGGCAAGGGGATACATTCACATAGAAGTAAAACACAAAAGTCTGCAGGCACAGCGGATGAATTAAAACACAAATCTGGAGAAACTCCCCAGGTCAGGCAGTGTACTTTATTTCTCTTTTTCTTCTTTCTTTGGCTTGGCTTCGCAGACGAAGATTAATGGAGGGGTAAGGTCCACGTCAGCTGCAGGCTCGTTTGTGGCTGACAAGTCCGATGCGGGACAGGCAGACACAGTTGCAGCGGTTGCAAGGGAAAATTGGTGGGTTGGGGTTGGGTGTTGGGTTTTTCCTCCTTTGCCTTTTGTCAGTGAGGTAGGCTCTGCGGTCTTCTTCAAAGGAGGTTGCTGCCCGCCGAACTGTGAGGCGCCAAGATGCACGTTTTGAGGCGATATCAGCCCACTGGCGGTGGTCACTGTGGCAGGCACCAAGAGATTTCTTTAGGCAGTCCTTGTACCTCTTCTTTGGTGCACCTCTGTCTCAGTGGCCAGTGGAGAGCTCACCATATAACACGATCTTGGGAAGGCGATGGTCCTCCATTCTGGAGACGTGACCTACCCAGCGCAGTTGGATAAAGGTACATAACCAGTGCTTCGGGCTTGAGCCCTTCATCAAGCTATTAATTTTAGATTCACGCAGTCACACAGCATAGCCCTTCAACCCATCACCTATGCTAACCCTTTTGCTTGTCTGCATTACTTCTGAAGCAAAAATTAAAACATTTTTTTGTTGAGGATTATTACAAAACTGAAGAGGACAAAACCCTCATGGAATGTTACACTGGCTAACTGTCTTGCAGTGCATTCTGTGGGCAGGAATTCCTACTAACAGTACACAACAGCCCCCTCACCTGGGTAGGCTTGAAAAATACAGTAGTTATGTTGGAGGTATGAGCTATCTCTCCAGCGGTGGAACAGGAGCTTCTCAAATGCAGTTCATTTACTATTTGATAAACAGTTTTAGCTGTTTAGTTACTGCCATTTCAATAGTCCATTATAAGGTGTAAATTATGTTTACATATTTTACAATTGGCTCCATGCAGACATGATCTACATTTTTCACTTGATCCAAATTGGTAGATGGATTTGTTGTAACTCCATAATTCAATCTTACAGAAAAAACACTACTTTGAGACCAATGCATCAAATGATGAATAACCTACATCAAGCTTCTGTGTCCAAAGTAGCTTTTGTGCTCTGTGATTCATTACATCCTATTGGATAACTATGTGCTCTTAGATCACATCCTTTCTGTTTGTGTTTCATGCTGCCTCATTTATCTCAATGTTGTTCCTGTCCTGAAACATATCATGAAAATATCTAACTTCATTTCTCCACATATTGTATGTCTCTTTCTTTTTGGACATTATTTTGCTTTCTTCCATCTCCTCAGATTTCTCCCCAGCATGCTCATTTCCCTATAAAAGGGAGCTAATTACCACAACACTAATTACTTATCCTGGGAGTCTATTATCAACATCAACTGCTGTGTAGAGGAAAAATAAGGCTTCTTGCCTCTGCTCATTTTAAGCTTGCTAATTTTGTAATCATTATCCTTTGGTCCTGTGATCACAGTTTAATGAGGCAGACTCCACCATGGTGGCAATCCATTTTTCATCAAATTATGTTAGATTCCTAATGAATAATACTTGTTGCTATTGTGAAACATTGTGATGGTTAAACTTTTGGCCTCGTACTGAACTGTATCTGCGCAATTTCAACTCATTTATTTTGTATTACATGCTGCAATCTTATCATGTAATTCTAAACATTATTTATCCTGTCAGGGAATTTGCTCAGTATTATTTTGGAAACCATCAAAATTGAACACCAATTTAGTTGGTATGGACACATTGGGCCGAACAGCCACTAAACATGACTTACTATCTCCATGACTTGAGATAGTAATTCCTCAAATTCTTCTAGTAGAGAGCGAGAAACATGGAGAATGTACATACAGGAATTCAAATGATCTAAAAAATAAAATGGTGATTACAGAGCATTTCCCTGCATCTGAAGCATTTGGGACTGGACGTTTTTCAGTTTTTTTTTGGTTATCGGAACAATGGCTCTAAGCAGCTCATCACCATCAATAGAATACTTGTATCAGCGGTTAAACAGCAAAAAAAAAACAACGGCAGGCTTTTCGAGCATGAAACAATGCTTAATACATACCAAAAAAAGCAACATGATCCCTGCTTACCAAATAAGATAAATGCAGCACCAAACTCGAGAAATTCTCCTCAATACTTTTTTTCAAATGCTTCATTTTGTCTTAGCGGTCTCTCTTTGATTTTATAAACTGACATGATTATTTATTAAAATGGCACCAACAGAGCGTCAGAGCCCTACATAGGCAAGTCGGGAGATAATTTTTTTTTAAATTGTGACGTCATGTCGGTGCCACAAAAGATGGATATTTTCGGTATTCAGAACTTCGGATACGGGGAAACATACTGTATAAATGAGGCTGAGAAAGACAAAATATCCAAAATGAGCCATGATAAGTTTTAAATCTTGGAATTGTCCGCACTTCAAATAAAACCCCTTTCTTCCAAGTGCTCTCTGAACTGGTGTAAGATCTCCTGAGTTTATTCAATCTGTTGGAGGTGCATGTTAAAATATATACTTGAAAGATAAATTCAGTGGCTATTCTACAATATATTACTCTATGATCAGCATTATCCAGCTGTGACAGGTTACTGTACTTACATAGGTCCATGTTAAATTAGCAGGTAAGCCAGCTGGAAAAGTAATAATGTGTCTCCATTTATGGTTGTAAATATTATTAATGTAAAATTGATAGTGGATTTTAGTTGAAACCACTGAAAGAAACAATGGTCTTCTAATTGGTGTGGAGGAGCATTTGCATAGTGCTTTTCATAATGCTGGGAGGTGGTAATGTGTATTAAAGCTAATAATATGCTTTTATAATATTACACGGTACATAAAGCCACACACAGCTTTCAAAATCAGAGTTTTGTCAATGGTACCATGTATTTAAAATGCAGAAAGGCCCATGTCAAATGATTAGCAATACATCTCAATTGAGTGCCCTTTGGTTCAAAATGCCCATGGTGACCAAATGTTCCACCCACACTAGTCCCTTCTGATCGTGTTTGGCCCATATCCCTCTAAACTCATCCTATCCATTTATCCATCAAATATTTTTTTCTTAAACTGCAAAAATACTTGCCTCAACCCCGTCCACCGGTGGCCCATTCTATTGACCCACCACTCTCTCTGTAAAAAGGATACTGCTCAGATTCCTGTAATTTCTCTTTCCCCTCCCCCCCCCCACCTTAAAATTATGTCCTCTGATTACCAGTTCTGGGCAAAAGACTCTCTGTGTTCACATGATCTATTTATCTCAAGATTTTGTATACTATGAACTGCATTGTTGCATTGCCGTAACAGAAGTCATTCAGTACTTTAGTTCTTGTTTATTCTTATATAAGGGTCACGTCTCCAGAATGGAGGACCATCGCCTTCCCAAGATCGTGTTATATGGCGAGCTCTCCACTGGCCACCGTGACAGAGGTGCACCAAAGAAAAGGTACAAGGACTGCCTAAAGAAATCTCTTGGTGCCTGCCACATTGACCACCGCCAGTGGGCTGACAGCGCCTCAAACCGTGCATCTTGGCGCCTCACAGTTTGGCGGGCAGCAACCTCCTTTGAAGAAGACCGCAGAGCCTACCTCACTGACAAAAGGCAAAGGAGGAAAAACCCAACACCCAACCCCAACCCACCAATTTTCCCCTGCAACCGCTGCAATCGTGTCTGCCTGTCCCGCATCGGACTTGTCAGCCACAAACGAGCCTGCAGCTGACGTCGACTTTTTACCCCCTCCATAAATCTTCGTCCGCGAAGCCAAGCCAAAGAAAAATTCTTATATAAGGCAAAGCAATTTGGTAATATTGTATTACAAATTTTGCAAAGCAACAAAAAGGGCAACTATCTCCATGCTATCTCTATTATTTTAACCACGCTAACCTGCAAACAGTTCTGCCAAAGTTCAAACAACATTTCAACTTTCCAACCAGAGGAGAGAACATTTTAGATAGGGTTTATACAAATGCTCCTGGAGCATGCAAGGCTCTCCCTCGCTCTCAGCTCGGAAATTCTGACCACTTTTCCATTCTGCTAATCCCTGCATGTTGACCACTGGTGAGATGAGTCAAGTCAATTTGCAGGGAGATCAGAACATGGCCGGGGAAGCCACAGCAGAGCTGCAGGACTGCTTTGGAACCAAAGACTTGAGGAGAATCAGGGAGGTGGCCACATACAATGATCACATCAACATCAATGAGAATACAAGCACAGTGACCAGCTACAAAGGCAATTTAGTAGAGGACATCATGATGAACCAAAAATTTTGGTGGAGGTCCGGGTACTACTCAGAGCTCAGGACGTTGGTTTCAGATCAGGCAATAAGAAGGCACAAGGAACAGAAAGGGTCGAACTCTCCCTAGAAATCAGGAAAGCAAAGCAGGGGTACACACAGAAGATCCACAGATAACTGTGTGACCCTGGTGACACGAGGCGCATGTGGTAAGGTATTAAAACCGTTACAGACCACAAGTCAACCTTGGATGTCAGTGACAATGACGCCTCCCTTCCTGACTTGTTGAACACCTTCTATGCACAGTTCGTTGTGGAGAACAACGCATCCCCTCTAAATGACAGCCAACCTGCATTGGCGCAGCTAAAGTGAGGAGTGTTTTATCAAGGGTGAACCCACATAAAGCCGCAGAACCAGATAACACACTTGGTCGGGTGCTGAGGGATGACGTGGACCAGTTGACTGAGGTCCTAATGGATGTCTTCGATATCTCACTCCAGCAGTCCATTGTACCACAGGATTCACAGCAGCCACCATCATCCCAGTGTCCCCAAGAGAGCAATGGTAGCTGGACTAAATTACTACCATCCAGCGGCACTGACCTCCATGCTCATGAAGTGCTTTGAGTGACTGGTAATGGAATGCTTCATAGCACATCTTCCAGCGACAATGGACCCATTCTATTTTGCCTATCAGCAAAACAGATTCACAGATGATGCAATAGCTCTGACCTTCCACTCCATCCAGACCCACCTAGAGAACAATGTCTCAAATGCCAGGCTGTTGTTCATTGCTTGGCATTCAACAGTGTCTTACCACAGAGGCTGGTGATAAGCTGTCCTCGTGAGGTTCTGCTCCAAGAGAATGATCAAGTTTGCAGATGACAAAATAGTAGTTGGCCTCATTAGCAACGATGGTGAGCCAGCTTACAGAGAGGAGGTTGAACTGGCTGTACAGCAGAGTAAGTGCAACAACCTGGGTCTCAATATGAACAAGACAAAGGAGATGATTGTGGACTTCAGGAGGAAGAAGGACCACTCCCCACTACATTTCAATAGCTCCGTCATAAAGAGAGTGAGGAGAACAATGTTCCTTGGCATCTATTTAAGGACAACCTATCCCACAACACCTCCTCATTAGTCAGGAAAGTGCATCAACGCCTACATTTCTAAAGGTGGTTGAAGAGGGCAAGGCTACTAGGCAACATCCTAACAATGTTTTACAGGAGATTGATAGAGAGTGCTATGGCTGGCTGCATCATAATGTGGTCATAATATGCAAAACATTGGACTAGAGATTAGCAAGGAGGATGATTAAAACTGCTGAGAAGATCATTGGAATCTCCCTTCCCTCGATCAGCAATATCTATAGAGAGCGGTGCTTAAAGAGGGCTTAGAGAATCATTGAGAAATTCTTTGAAGTGACAAGCAGGCTAGATAAATAGGATGCAATGGTTGTTGTGTACTAACAAGATACTTAACATGATATGACAGGAAATATATTAGCATGGGTAGAGCATTGACTGGCAGGAAGCAATAGTCAGAATACAGGGAGTCAGGATACAGAGATCATATTCTGATTGGCTGCCAGTGTGGTGTTCCACAGGGGTCAGCATTGGGGCCATTTCTTTTTATGTTGTATATTAATAATTTTGAAAATGGAATGAATGGCTTTGTGGCCAAGTTTGCAGATGATTCGAAGGTTGGTGGAGGTGCAGGAAGTGTTGAGGAAACAGGGAGGCTGCAGAAGGACTCGATAGAGATTAGGGCAGAGAGTGGCAAATGAAATACTGTCAGTAAGTGTATAGTCAGGCACCTTGGTAGAGAAAAAAATAATCAGTGAAATTATTTAAATGGGATGAAAATTGAAAATAGCCAAATGCAAAGAAATCTGGGTGTCCTTGTGCAGGATAGCCTGAAGATAAACTTGCATGTTGAGTTGGTGATGAAGATCATTAATTTCAAGAGGATTAGAATACAAGAGCAGGGATGTGATATTGAGGCTTTATAAGGCACAAGTGGAGTTTTGGGTTCCTCATTTAAGAAAGGATGTGCTGACATTAGAGATGGGGTTCGCAAGAGTGAATGAAATGTTATCATACGAGGAGCATTTGACAGCTCTTGACCTATACTCATTGGAATTTAGGAGAATGGGGGGGGCGGGCATCTCATTGAAACATTTCAAATATTTTAGGGCATGGACAGAGTAGATGTAGAAAAATTGTCTCCCATGTGGGAGTATCTAGGACATGAGGGCACTTTAGGATTGAAGGGTGTCCACTTAGAACAGAGATGCAAGGGATTTCTTCAGGTAGTAAATTTGTGGAATTTGTTGACACAAGAGGTTGTGGAGGCCAAATTATTGGGAGTATTTAAAGCAGAGATTAACAGGTTCTTGATTAGCCAGGGGATCAAAAGTTATGGGGAGAAGGCTGGGCAGTGGAGCTGAGTGGGAAAATAGATCAACCCATGATTAAATGGTATGGCAGACTTGATGGGTTGAATAGCCTATTTCTGCTCTGATGTCTTATGGTCTTGTGTCTTAAGTTCTTACCATCCAGCCGGTAATGTCTTTGAGATGTTGCCTTCGAGGACGAGGTACAGAAACTTAAAAACCAAGTCTGCCAGGCTGGGAAGCAGCTTCTTCCCGCAGGCAATCCGAGAAACCCACAAATTATTTTTATATACATTTATGTTGGATCACTTTGTCTGTACGCCGTTCGTGTGTAGGGATGCAATGTGTCTTGTGTGTGCACGATAGTATGGAGATACACTCTTTTGTCGGGTTGTATCTGTACAATCAGATGGCAATGAGCTTGAACTTGAACCTGAGCTTTGACATCATTTACATTCAAAGTAAAATAGTTTATTGTCCGGGATCTAAGCTTATCAGGAAGGCAAGAAAATGAGTCATCGGTAGTAGGTAAGAGCACAATGAAGCATTATAAACCCACGCCTATTTCAAAACATTATCTGCTGGCTGGGAGAAAGACAAATGGTCGATGTTTTGAGCCAGAACCCTAATCAAGGCTGAGAGGGCAGACAGGTTGGATAGGGGTCATTCGGGGACTGGTGAACCAGGGAGGAGTGAAGGCTGATGAACAGGCAAGGAGGCACAGGTGCCAAACAAAGGGAAAGAGAAAGATCAGGTGGAGGAAGATGTCATAAAGCTCCTTGGAGCTTTAAAATGCTGGAAAATTGGCAGAGGTTGAGCCAAATCCAAAAGCTGGAAATATAATCCACATCATAAATCCAAAATTTCCAGTTGCTCCTAATGATTTTCTCAGCAATTTCCAAAAAAGAAGTTCGCAGTCACATTTCATTCTACCTGAAGCTTATTTTCAGCTACTAAGTAATAAGATAAACATTGCTTTTTTTTGTGCCCAAATGGCTCACTAAAAAAAGAACTGAAAATATCAGCAATATTCACTTGATCAGGAGATGAAATAAGTTTAAGGTGAGAAGAGTGAAACACAAAAGTCTCCAGATGTTGTGATCATAGTAAAAACACACTGAAATGCTACCACACCACACACCTATCACCCCACCAGCCTCTACGTCCAACACATCCTCTTCCACCATTTCCGTTATCTACTACGTGATCCCACCACTAGGCACATAATCCCCTCTCTTCCTTCCGCAGGGACCTCTCCCTCTGCGACTCTCTTGTCCACCCCTACCTCCCCACCAATTGTCCCCTTGGGACTTACCCCTATGACCGCAGGAAATGCTCCACTTGCGCCCACCACCTCCTCCCTCACCACCATTCTGGGCCCCAAACAGTCCTTCCAAGTGAAGCAACATTTCATTTGCAAATCTGCAAGGTTCATCTACTGCATCCGATGCTCCTGCTGTGGGGTTCCGACTGGGAGAGACTGGATGCAGACTGGGATATTGCTTTGTTGAGCACCTCGGCTCTGACTGGCTCAAGAGCATGGATCTCCCAGTGGTCACCCATTTCATTTCTCCATCCCATTCCTTTGCCGACATGTCTGTCTATGGTTTCATGCACTGCCAGACTCAGATCTCCCATAAATTGGAAGAACAACACCTCATCTTCCGACTCTGCACCCTCCAACCAGAGGGCATTAATATTGACCTCTCTGGTTTTTATTAAACTACCCCCCCCTCTTCTTCTGCCATTGACTTTCCCTATCTCTGCCTCTCCATTCTGTCTCCTTCAGAATCAGAATTTATTGTCATGAACAAGTCCTGAAATTCGTTTTTTTTTCATACAAAGTATTACAGAGTTCTGTGTTGTGTATTGGCCTATGTGTTATGTGGTTTTGTGTTAAAAAGTGACAGTTTGCCTTTAAGAGCCAAGGTGAAGGTAGACTGCTGAGCGAGTGGGAGACAGACTGAGCATGTGCAGAAAATGATCTAAAAACTTCTGGACTTGAAAGATAAACCACCACTGGGGGGTGCTGTGGAGTGGAAGGAGGCCCAGAGCATGAGTCATGGTCTGGAGGACAGTTTAGAATGTTGGGATTTCAAAAAGGATTAACATTCCGAAGGCAGCCAGAAGGATCTGGACCAAGCCATTGATTCCTTTCTCTGCAAGCAACACAAGACAACTTTGAATTTTATGCTCTCTCTCTCTCTCTCTCTCTCAAAGATCTTTTGGCTTCAGTTTACCAAACAAACTGAATTTTGTTTATGATCTTTGCTTCGGTTGAGATCAAAGTTTTGTGAGTCTTGTGTGTTTTGTGTTTGTTTTGTGTCTAAGTTTTTCCGTGGGCTGGTTGGAAATATAACTTAGACTTTAATTACATATGTTATATTTAGGCTGGGGAATTTACTAGTTTTACACTGTTATAGGAATTTGCATAGTAACCAGTGGGCATCGTTATAAAAGGGGGATTTTGAATTAAAGTTTGAAGATGAATTTTTGTTAATAAAGTAATTGTTGATCTTTACCCCTGTGTGATATGCCTTCTTTGTGGTTGCTAGTTTGATCTTGTAAGAAAAGAAAAATCTTACCCCATTCCTTATCATATCCAGTTAACACCTTTATTTGATCTGGATTCCTCCCCCATTGTTTGAATTCTGAGTCGTTCTGAGATTTCCTGCTTCTGGGTCATTCTGCTTATTCCTTGAAGAAATGCTCAGGCCTAAAATGTTGGCAATATATTTTTGTCTCCTATAGATGCTGAAAAGACCTGCTGAGTTCCTCCAACATTTTGGAGTGTTTTTTTAAGGTGAGAATTGATTGATTTAAAAAGAGACCCAAGAGGCCATGTTTCCATACAGAGGGAGATAGTTAAGTGGAATGAACTGCAAGAGAAAGTGCCAAGGGCAGGTACAATTACAACATTTCTAAGTCTTTGGACAGGTCCATGGAGAGGGAAGAATGAGAGGGTTATGTACCAAAAAAAATCAATTGGGACTAGGTCATATTGGCACCTTGGCCAGCACGGATGTTGGGCTGATAAATAAAAATGAATATAGAAAGAAAGAATCAATCACATCATACAAGAATAAAGGCAAGTTATTCTACAATAATGCCAACAAAACAAATAGTCTCAATGTTCTAAGTGAGACAAGGAGAAAAGAACAAAGACCTTTTTAAATTTAAAAAAAATTTTAGACATACAATAAAATAACAGGCCCTTGCGGCCCATGAGCTGTACCCCAATTAGCCTACATTTTGAAGGCTGGGGGGAAACCAGAGCACCCGATGATAAATCCATGCAGATGGGGATAATGTACAGATTCTTTACAGAGAGCGTTGGATTCGAACCCAGGTCGCTGGCACTGTAATAGCCTTGTTAACCACCATGTGCCACCCCTACACTAACCGTGCTGCGCCCTATGCTAACCATGCTTGCTGGTCTTTTTCTTGGTTAGTTCTTCAATACAGGAGATGGATTATTGTTCTTCATGGTTACAACATTTCCAGTTAAATCACCCTACAAAATTCGGTCCAAGTGTCTTTTGAACTTGCAAGTAAGGGATAATGTCTTCCAAATAGATTCTGCTGAAGGTGCCTCTCCCAAACTAATTCTGGAATCACAAATCTGTACTTTATATACACTCTTCATGCAGGACAGCCAGGATGGTCTTTAACTCTTCATGGTAACTCTGTTTTGGCTGAAGTATAATCAGAATAAGCTTTGCAACCCACACCCACCTTGGCAGATCAACCTTACCCTGAAACTTTACCTGATGGAAAGCCTGTGGTACATTTTCATCTGCAGTCATTGTTATCTCTGAAGATCCAACCTCAGCTCACGATAATTCTTAGTATTATCAAACTGCATCTCCCTTGCTCAGTGTCCTTGGCTGTCACATTAACAATTCTGGTTCCTTTTCATTCTTCGGTTTGGTTCAACATTCCAGTTTCCTTGAAACTTCTAATTCCTTTGTATTCAGCTTTTAAAGATCTATTTCAGCAGATTTTTACAATTTCCCTGAACCTTGCATTCCATCCAGAACTTGCTATTTTACATGGAAGAATACTGCTGCTCCATGAGTAAACAATATCACTCATTCCGCCGCACAATTATTTTCCATAAAACACACCCATTGCGTTTGTCTCAGAATCATCAGATGTTCCCAGCAGTAATTCAGGAGGAATCTTTGCTTCAGCTTCTAGGACCGTTCAGACAATAAATGCTGGTTTACACCATGTACAGAGAACATAGAACATGACAGGACAGAAACTGGCCCTTCAGCCCATCCAGTCTGCACTGGACCATTATTCTCCCTCATCCCATTGACCTGCACCTGGACAATAGCCCCCTCACCCCAATGCCCTCCCATCCATATATCTATTCCAATTTTTCTGATATCTTGATATTGATCCTGTATTCACTTCACCAGGCAGTTCATTCCAAACTCTCACCACTCTCTGTAAAGTTTCCCCCAATGTTCCTTTTAAACATTTCACTTTTCATGAATTTTTTTTAAAAACCCTAGAATTTTACTACTTTCTATTATGAAATATGAAGGAACTCTAATTTCAAAATTATATTTTGACCGAAAGATTGTCAACTAGATCTGTTGAGTAGCTGCTGTTAGAGCATTGGTCGTCAGTATTGTTTCAGCCTTGCTTGGGACTGTTCTTTAATTGCAAACTCCCAGTTATTCTCAGCCATGTAAATCCATGCGGAACTGCTATGCTAGGGTGTAATTACCATTCCTTTTTATGAGGAGAATAGCATAAATGCTTGCAATGTGTCTAAAATAATTATTATATTCCTCTGATGACTTCTATATATGTATTGTAGTCAGTTTGTTATTAATCTAAAATTTTGAGAAGTTAATTCTGGCCTTGCATTACAATTGTTTGGAAGTAATAAGAATATTTGACTAGAATAAAATCACATTTTGTTTCACAGATTGCTGAAAAATCTGAAAACATTGTTTGCATTTCCTATCTTTAAAAAAACCCTTCATATACCAAGGCAAGTTGGTGAACAAAATGTATTAAAACAGAAAAATGGGATCAAAAGCCATCTGATCTTGACATAATTGAAAAGAGATTTATATATAAATTCACATTTATATTAAATTCTGAAACCTATTTGCATAGCACAAATTATGCTTGAAAAAGATAAATATTGCAGTTATTAAAGTGGAGCGGAGACAATTTATTTAAAAAAACACCAATTATTCATGATTTCATTAAAGTGAATTAGCTTATTTAAATTAGAAGTAAGCTTTATTTTCTCTCTCCCACCATATGAGCACTGATCTGTGATTAGCTATCAGAAGACACCATTATTGCAAGCCAAATAGAACTATAGAATGCTTCAACACAGAAAACAGGCCAGTCAGCCCCTCTAGTCTGTGCCGACCATCATCTTGCTAATTCCACTAACCCTACATGCCTCTCCCATCCATGTATCTATCCAATGTATTCTTAAAACACAATATTGAGCCTCAATTCACCACTTTAGATGGTAGCTAATTCCACACTCACACCATTCTCCGAGTGAAGAACTTCCCCCTAAAATTTCCCCTTTCAGCTTAGAAATCCCTCTTGTATTTATCTCCCTCAATCTTGTAGACATCACGACAAACAAAAGATGACATCACTTCTGAATCTATTGCATGGGTGTGTGTATGTGCCAAACCCATTACATTACTTACAACACATTTATAAGAAATATAGCTTAACCTTAACCTAGTACTAACATTAGCACAAATCTATTTCAGGCTCAATAAGATTCCAAAAATAGGGATAACTGTAAACAGAGGAGAACTTTTAATTGCAGCTGTTATCGATATCAAATGTATCATTAGAGAATTTGCAGCTTTGTACCAGCTTTTTTATCCAATGCCTGCTGTCTAAAAAGCTCTAATGGTGGGGTTTTTTCCAGTCGTGGCTTTTTTCCGCCAGCAGGTGTAGAATCAGTCCCAGAATGTTGTTTGTGTAAAAGGTGAATCCAGCCTTCTGGGACCAACTCGGGTAAGGAATATGACATTGTGATGTGTGCGACTTATCAGCGAGAAATTTGAAAGTTTTAAAGCAACAGTCAGGATTCAGCATCTCACGGTCGTGATCTCTGCAAAATGAGGGGATAAAGAGATCAGCGAGCTCATTACCCTCCACGCTGAAGATGAAATAGCGCTATATTATGGGAACGGTAAAGGATGGCTCGTTATTGGAGAGGCTTGCTCAGAAGCTGAGAGACCCTGGCTTTTCTAGGGTCAAGTCACAGTTGATAAGCAAGCTGAAATGCCAGGTAAATGACCACAATAGCAGGAGTGATGTCCATATCTGTGATATTTCATTTGGGCACAAGTCACTCAGCAAACCCAGTTGCTCTTCTAAGCAACATGGAGATTCAACTTCCCCGATATTGTTCCAGCTGCATCTCCCTCCTCCAGCAGCAGTCCTGATGCCGGAGTCCCTACTGGCATGGATACCAAGGCCAGCAATCAAGAATCTGCACCTCATGATGGACCAGGTAAAAACATAATTCTCTTTGTGATTACCATTTCTTGTCATGTGTTTTTGTAAGTGTGTTTGCCCATAAAGAGCGGTCTCTATTGCTCTCTAGGATGCCAGACGTGGCAGAAAAAAATTGACCAAAGCCCAGGTGGTGACCAGGGAGATAAAGGAGGTGTTACTGGCTATGGACCGCGAGGGCACGGCAAGGGAGCATCTTCGATTGGATGTGCAGAGGATCCATGAGGAGCGGCTGAGGAGACAGGCACAGGAGGCGGAGATGACAGCACGGGAGTCGGAAAGACGTGAGCAGGCTTCGTTGACATGGTGGCCAGTGAACCACTTCATCAGCCACTTCCTGAGGGGGTGAGCTGGGTCTCCAATTAGATGCATGGGGATTTGGATTTCTTTGAGCAGAGCAGTGCAGATTTATAAGGAATTTATGCAACCTCTGAAATCACAATCAGTTCACTAATGCTTCCTAGTGGCTGTTTTACAATAACAGGATAGAACTTGACACCTTGGACTTGTCCATGTCTCATTTGAAGTAGAGACAGTCAGCTATTCCTCATGTATATATATCTCTCATTGTCATTGCATGATTATTGCATGATCCACACGTACATTACTGTACAGTGGGGTATATAAACTTACTTCATGTGGGAAGAGAAGAGATACCCGCCTTGATCTTTGGCCTTTCTGTAGTTGGGTGAGTTGGCTAAACCTTGAGCATCATGCGTGCGACCAGGCCAACCCACGTACACATCTGTGAAGCTGGAACAACAAAGTCTGTGTTAAACCATATAAAGCATATAACCGTTTACAGCACGGAAACAGCCCATGTCGGCCCTTCAAGTCCGTACCGGTTCACTTGAACAGCTCCACTAGCTCCTCCACAAACTCCTGAGGAAGTAGAGAGATCAACATATGAAACACATTAATTGATAGATACAAATCATTGTTACTCAGGCTATGATCCTTATCATTGCTTGTGATCCTCAACAGCTTGAAGAATAATGGAGTGTCACCCTTTCCAATTGTGTTAGGCTTGTGCGTCCTCATTGGGGATGGGGGGGTGGGGGTCCTGATGGCACCAGCACACATTAGATACCCCCATTCAGCAAATGAGTCCATTGTCTCCTGAAGATGTGTAGCAGTCGGTAAGTCAAGAAAACATTGAAATAGAGCCTTCTTCAATGCTTCAGTAACTTTGCCTACCAACACACATGCAGTGGCCAAAAATACAAAAGCTTTATTGACTTGGCTGCCTGCTTCTTTGATGGTCATTTCATTTTATTTCCCCTGTAAGCAGATTTTCAAATTCAGATTTCAGATTTAATGTCAGAGCATATACATAAATCATATACAACCCAAAGATTATTTTTCTTGCGGGTGAAACAGAGTTACCACTTACTGATAGTGAAAAGACAACTCTATGCAGCATCTACATGTAAACAAAGAACTGTAAACATATAATGAATGTAAACTGACTGCGCAACACAGAGAGAATAAAAAAATCAATAAAGTGCACAAGTAAGAGTCCTTAAATGAGTCCCTGATTGAGTCTGATGGTGGAGGGGTAGCAGCTGTTCCGGAACTTGGTGGTGCGAGTCTTGTAGCACCTAGACCTCTTTCTAGGTGGTAGCAGCGAGAACAGAGCATGTGCTGGGTGATGTGGATCTTTGATGATTGCTGCTGCTCTCTAATGGCAGTGTTCCCTGTAGATGTTCTTGATAGTGGGGAGGGTTTTGTCTGTAATGTCCTGGACTGTGTCCACTACCATTTGGAGGGCTTTATGCTCAGTGGTGTCCCCATATAAATCTGTCAGTCAGCACACTTTCCACCACAACACATCTGTAGAAATTTGCCAGGGTTTCCGATGTCATACCAAACCTCCAAAAACACTCGAAGAAGTAGAGGAGCTGACATGTTCTCTTCACGACGCCATTAGTGTGTTAGGTCCAGGAAAGATCCTCTGAGACAGTGACTCCCAAGAACTTATTGTAAGCATATACATTAAATGAAGGAGTGGTTAGCAATTGAAGAAAGCAATATTGGGAAAGGAGAGGTGAGAGATGACAAAATCAGCCCATTAACAATGCACAGTGATTTCAGATCACACTAGTTTCAGGGCCACATGTACCCACATGTTCCTTCATAATTAATCCACTGTCCAGTGAAGCAGCAATGATGTCAGACACACTTTGCATGCTAATTATCATCACGGCCATGTGCCCAGCAAGCTTCCTGCCTTGCCATGTCATATGAATGGAAGCTGTCAATCAAAGGTTTTAATGAGTCCTGGTCACAATCAGATCACACTTACACTCTCAATACAATTGAAAACATTCAACAAATGATCAAATGTCAAAGCCCTTGCTTCTGCTTCTGATCCTGTAGCTTGGATCAGAAAAAAATAATCTTCAATTTCCTTGCCAATTACTCTATGAATTGATGCTTAATTCTGTTTTCACCAAGCAGTTTCATTGCCAGTAATAGTTTTGAATGTTGCATCACATAAACAAAAACATGTTTATCAAGAATTATGTGATGGCCACCCTAATTCTGGCTCATTTCTGATACTCACTTCCCTTATTCGACCCATACAATGGAACCATAGGTAGTACTGATAATGATGATGTTGCAGTGGAATACGGGCTGCATTGTGGGTGATAACATCTAAAGTCCTTCATGTCAACTCAGTTTGTGTGGCCCATTCATTTCAATGGGTTCAACAACTGTTGACAACAAAGTAGGTTCTTCAACTTTAAATCTAAAGTTCATGAATTATTTAATTTCTAGAAATTGAGAGAGTTGCAGTAAATGAATTGACTTGTTATTGATTGATAAGTTTTTTATTCTTTTTAATTGTTGAAAATATTGTTCCACTGTTTCAAAATGTCTAGACAATACGAGACACACATTGGTACCCTGTTCATGCCGGATAAATAAAATACACCAACTGAAAGGCTGCCTGAAAAACAATGCCAAGTTCTACCCAAAACAAGATATACTTCTTTAATACTGCCTGAATAATGTTCAGGCAGTACTTGAGATTTGGTAAAACACCCTCTGCTGCAATGAAAATAAATGAGATATAGTCATGAGGCATATTCTGTCCTTCAATTTCATCTTCTGCAATGTCACACAAAATAAAACCTTCCCAACTGTGAACGACTTCAATAATTCTCCCTCCAGTTATGATGGATTTGCTTTTACAGAAGACTGCAGAATCTTTGTCAATGTAAAAATGAAAATTCATTCTCTTGATTCTTACATTGGCTTTCAGTAATCCATTTGATTCTACAATTTTATTCAAGCACTGAAAAGTCTCTTATAGTAAATGGATCAAACCCTTTCAAAATAATAACATCAAAGCAAAGAACTTTCTTACAGGTGTTGAATAAAAAATACTCAGAAAAACATTTTCCTGTTCTAAGCAATGAAGAAACATAATCGTAAATCAGTGGATTAATAAAAACTTTCATTTGTATATATTCTTTAACATAGCAAAACATCACATGATATTTTATCAAACAAAAATTGACCATAAGAGAAGAGATTTCAGAACCATTAACTGGAGAAATAGGTTTTAAGGATTTTCACAAAGGGTTAAAGAAAGATAATGAACTAGTAGTTTGAGGAAGGTCTTCAGGTTCCAAACAGCTCAATCCACAGCACCAATGAGAGGGTAAAATATCAGGGGTTTGTGCAGGAGGGCAGAGTTAGAGCATCACCAAATTCCAGAAGGGTTGCAGATTGAATCTCACTTCCAAAATGATTTTAAAAATTGTCTGCATATTCAGACATTGACCGTACATAAGAGTAATATTCCATTTTTTTAAAAATCGTGCAAGAACAGTCTTTGCAATTGAGTGTCCCTCTCTCCATGAACCTTTGTGCAACTTCATGTGTTTTTTCTTCATCTGCTGACGAGGGAGGATAAAGGGGGAGGAGGATAGAGCAGTGAGGGGGAGAGGGTGAGGAAGTGAGGGTATAGGTGAAAGAGGATTTCAAGGGCAGTGGGTGAGGGAGGGAGGAGTCAGCATGTGAAGCAACAAGTGGGTCTGCAGGAGCGGATGAGTGGGCAACGATGGGAATAGGGAAGAAGCAAATGACAATGAGACACCTTGGAAGATAGTTGCTTCTGAGAAGGAAGGCGCACAGGAGAGAATGATGATAGGGACAAAAGGAAAAATCACCAGTGTGCATTCCAAAGTTTCAAAGAGATTGGATGAAAAATCACTTCTTTGTTGTAAGTCCAGGCTTGGATTTATACTTAATGCACCAGGAGAAACTTTCAGTGCCAAAGGAATTCAACTTAAAGTTATTCACAATCCTGAACTTTTTTGTTTTGATGAATTTATAACACAACTGCACAAAGAAGAATCTGCAGGTAACACAACTTCATTTCTCTCCCCCATCAATAAATCCTCCTGAAGCTGAGAAAGAATCCGAATCAGTCACAATGCAAGAGCAAAATTGAATCATTAATTGTTTAGACAACTCAGTCTTTCAGCTTTCAGTGTTTGTCAGCAGCCTGTGAAACACAAGGTCAGAACCTTCACAAAATTAGTTTGAATCACTTGCTCATTTAGGGGTGGGAAATGCCATTCTATATCAGCTGAAGGATGCCTCAAAAATACAATGCATTTTTGCCTGGCAACTGATCAAAGTACTTCCAGATCAGACATTGATGGCAGTATTTTTGCATTGTATGACAAATTAGTTGGAATTTGTGTAGAACTTGCGAGGCTGCCATCACTTCATGGTATGTCAATTTCTAGTAGAAATCTGAGCCTTTGGATTTGGAATGGAATAAATTGCAGCAATTTCAAAGACAGACAAAAATAATGGAGTGAAAGCACATCTCAAGCAGGACCTGAGTGATGGAGAGGAGCAGCTGATTCACGATCTCTATATCTTATCCTCCAGCAAAACCTGTGTGGCAAAGATCTTCATTTTGCACAGATGATTACTCTTGCTGTCTCCACTGTCATCTTCATCAGATTGCACAGACTCAACCACCATCAATTTCATATGTGTTTCGAAGAAATTGATGTTTAGTACAATGTTGTATCAGGTACGCAGAAGTGAAAAGGATCACCAGGAGTACATTCTTGAGGAGGGTAGTGTCCCTGGTATCAGAGATCAAAGCTTTATGAAGACAGAAGGAAAGTTTTGTGATCCAGTTGGAAGATTACCTCCTGGGCATAATTTGCTTTCCTTACTGAGGTTAAAAATCCACAGGAAAGTATGATTTTGCCAAGTCAGGATTCAGCCCCAAATGACTTTGAAAGCACTAATGTTATTTTAATTTTATATTATTATTGTAAGATGGTTATAAAATAAATGTTTGCGCTGTAATGCTGCCGCAAAACACAGAATTTCGTGAGATGTTAATGACAATAAATTCTGATTTCGATTCTAATGCCCAGAGTGAAACCAGTTCATCGATATTTCAAAAGGGTTGATAAACTCAGATCAAAATTCATTTTCATGAAAGAATCCTATTCATGTTGAATAGGATGATAGTACACTCAGAGGTCAATAGACTAATTCACTTACACAAGCTTGAAGAGGAATCATTTCGCACATTTATAGCAAACAGATGAGATTGAAATGAAAATGGCTCAATCAAAGTGGTGGTAGGGATGGGGCATTGCATCAATCAATCTGTTATTAGTGTGATTTTTGTTTTACAAATAAAGGAGGGATTTAGGCAAAGTGATTACATCTGTGTAGAAGATAGATCATCTGTTTATATCATAATAAATTAACCTGATCACCCAGGCAAGAGGTGTCCAAAATCACTTGGAGAATTGTGTGTAAGTAATTCCTAAAGTCAAATGGAATGGTGTGTGAAAAGGAAAAACTCACAGAAATGCTGAAGCAACTCAGTCGGTCTCCCACTGCCCATAGGAGCCAAAGGTATATTACTGATTTTTCGGGCCTTAACCCTTCTTCAAGGGATAAGCAAAGAACAGGAAGGCATCAGAATAAGGAAGACTGACAGGGGGAGGAGTCCAGACCAACAAAAGTGTTAATTGGACATGGTAAGAGGAAAGGTGAGAATTGAGAACTGTGAACTGTGAAAGGAGACAGGGCAAAGGGAAAAGAGAGATAGGCAGAACTGGGGGAATGGTGAAAAGGGGAAGAAGGAGGGAGGTGGGGAAATTTAATGGAAACTAGAGAAGTCGATGTTGATGCTGTCCAGTTGGAGGGTGCCCAGACACAACATGAAGTGTTGTTCCTCCAATTTGTGGGTGGTCTCAGTCTGGTAGTCCATGAGACTATGAACAGACATGTCAGCAAGGGAATGGGACGGGGAATTGAAATGGGCGGCCACTGAGAGATCCATGCTATTGTAGTGTATGCATTCCATTTCATATATTGTCAATAGAATAAACTACTAAAGGAATACTGAGTTACACAGTTTTGTGATTATTGACAGCTTCATGACACACAAGGATAGATTCATAAGAAGTAATTATCTGAAGAGGTGAGAGAATTCTTTTAGCAAATTGTCATGGAATCAAGGTTTAATTGTAGTAAATCTATATTGCAGTCACTCTAAAATTAATGTATCTTTACTGAAGAATTTTTGGGTTTGCTGCTATGACTGTGTAACTTCTATCCTTTTCCAGTCTAATCTTCAAGATATAAAGGCCAGCATTCCATTATCTTTTGTATCTGTCCATGAAATCTGAAAGATCTACTTACATGGAGTTTTAAGTGTACAGATATGGATCTCCATTATTTTAAACTTATTGCCATTTAGAACATTTTTCATTGTGCATTTTTATTTCAGAATTGGATGACTCATACTTCCCTGAACTGAAATCCATTCATTGCACTTTGGTTTGTTCACTTAATCTATTTATAGTAATGTAATGTTAAATATACATGACTTACAATGCCCACTTACAGTATATTTGTGTTTTTGTGGATGTGTGACTTACTATCCCATAGTTGATATCATTAACGACAAGGTGAATAGTTATGAATCAAAATGCAATCCCAGCAGAATCCTCGTAAACCATTATCCCCATTTTCGGCTCCCATCTCAGCCAATTTCCCAACTGGCAAATAATTTGCCTTCAGCATTTTCCGAGGCACTTCATCAAATGGTTTTGCAAGATCAGATATTCACATCTTCTCTCACCTCTTCAGATAATTACTTCTTATGAATCTATCCTTAGTCTTTTCGCCAACAGAATTTTTTCAAGATCATTTATCTTATCATCTGTTATGAGCTCCATTAATCTCCTGACAATGTTTGTGAAGCCAAATGCTACATGGTTTCCTGGTCTCCCTCTCTTAGCTAGTGAAGTTATATGCATAATTTTCCAAGCTAAACAAATGATTTCTAAGTCATGAGATTTCTGGAAGATTACAGTTGCAATGTCTGCTTTATTCTCATCTGTTTTCTTTGAATCTCTGGATGGGAACTTGTGGTACATCACTGGATCTAAAAACTCAGTGGTTGCAGGGAATAAAATTGTGTCTTGAGTTAAAACCAAACTGCCAGATGAACTCAGTGGTCAAGATTCATCTGCAGAGGCAAAGGGATGGTCGACGTTTCAGGCTGAGGAAGCAACATAAGAAACTGTTGCAGGATCTCGATCAAAAACTCCACAGATGCTGCATGGCCCCTGAATTCTTTCAGCAAATTGTTGCCTTTGCTCTCGAATCCAACATCTGCAGTCTCTTGTGTCTCCAATGGTCCAACCTTGGCACCGAGTTATGAACATAGGGGGAAGACATGAAAAGGAAAAGAGAACAAGAGGAAAGTAGCAAGTAGCAGCAGGCTCCTTGCACAAACTCAAAACGGTAGCCTTGGTCTGCAGATTTGAAGAAAGAAGGGAAAATAAACAGGAAGGAGTGCTCTGGGAAACAGGTTAGAAACAGACAGCTAAGCAGAGTCCAATCAGCCATGTGAGCAGCCACTGCCTGCATGCTAAGGAGGGAAATGCTTTTCTTCTAATTAACAATATTCCCGAGGTAGAAAACTGTGCTGAGAATACACAAGTGTTAGATAAAGCAGTGAGAGAGAAAGCGAATGAAAGAATTTTTACTGACATCGACCGGCTCCAAAGCACATTGCATGTTTACCAATCTGGCAGCTCCACAGAAAGAAAATGATATTCCATCAACTGAAGTGGTACAGGAGCCCCGGCAGAGACCAGAGAGCTAGAAATACAGCACACACGATCAGAAAATGTGAGGAACTATTTCGCTGTGGAGAAAGACCCATTAAATCTTTGTAACATTAAGGAACAATGAGACCACATGATTTTCCTGTTGTCCCCCATCACCCTGATTACAACATTTTCTCACTGCTACCTTAAGGAAGAGGGTACAGAAGGCTGCTCCACTATGTTCAAGAATAGTTTCTCCCCCATGCCTATCAGGTCCATCAATCTCCCCTGACTACCCTAACCATAAACTAGTCCAGGACCATAAAGAGACCTGTCAGCACAGTTGAAATCCCTTCTTTTTCTTGCACAAACTGAAACAATGAATATTTATTCATCTATCTTTTATACTTATTATCTTTCTCTATGGGGGTAATTTAAAGTGAACGTTATTTTTTTACAAAAAGTACCTGTTTGGCTGCAGCAAGTAAGTACTTCGGTGTATTTGTACTTAGGTAAATGATGATAAACTCATTATGATTAACTTTGATTGAGCTTGCAAAGGTCACCACCCTTGATGGAAATGGCAGGAAGAAAATGTCCATTTCCCAGTCCATCTCAGCTCTCTGTGGGAGGTTTTTTGCATTTTTTTTGGATCTAGGTGTAACAGCAAATATTCCCTGCATACTATACCTCTTGAGGAGACTGAATGCTCCGAATGCCAGAAAAAAATGGCATATGGCAAAGACAGAATTAAAACAATAACAGTATTATCAATGAAATACCTGATCAGAGATAAACATTCTCAAACAAGAAAACACCTACAATGTACTTACAAAAACAATGCAGACAACAGAATTTGATTTCTACCTCATTTGTGAAATGAGGGGCAATGCTGGAATGCAATAGATTTTTAAAAATCACAGTGGGAATTAATGACATTAAAAAAGGCAGATTGACATTGTGGCTAATTATCCAAATGAGTGCAAATTAATCCAAAAGCAGACATTTAGTCACATGCCCCTTCAACCAAAGTACAGAAGTCTACTCAGGAGATGTTCAGAAGATACTGGTCAAGGACAATATGTCAGATGTTGCTATGGAGTAGGAGGTTATCATGAAGTCCCGGATATAGCAAAGCTCAGATATTTTCTAGCAATCATTCTGTATTATCTCATATTCTTCTTTGAACTGACATTGAGATATTATTAATCATGTCATGGGTGATGGCCAAGGGAAGACAATCGTCTGTGTTTCTTTCTGCAAACAGAAGTGAACTAGAAAACATGCAAACTGAAAAAGAAGGGCTGGTAATTATTATTTGAGAATGCAGAAGTGAATTGTTCTGCAGTTTTAGTTTGATTAAATGATAGCTTATTAGTCTTTTAAGCAAAATAAAATTGCTGATGTTCCACTCAGATCATTAAGATGTTGGTAGTGAGAGCACAGTTTTCATTTTACAACTGCAATAACTTTCCAGTCAGAGTGGGCGAGACAGCTCTGGCAGGACGTGTTCCTGAGGTGACCCTTGAAGCCCACTCTCAGAGATTGGAACTGATTAGATCCGTGTTTAAGCGCAAACCTGCCAAAGAAGATTTTAAATATCCACTGAGCAGAAATGTCTGAAGTCGGGCTGTGGAGAAGTCATCCTCATTATTCTGAGAAGATATGGTTTTTAGATGAGTTTGGTAGAGAATATGTTGGCACTGTGGATATGACTGCTGTTGCAAACTCTTCATTTGCTAGTTGGGTTTGAAAAAGGTTTGGAGGAACTACCGCTGATAGAATTTGCTCGTAGTGATGCATTGAGTAGTGCTGGTATCTTATGCCTCCAAAACCCAGGCTCAATCTTGACTGTGTAAAGTTTACACAATCATCCTCTGGGGTGAATTTATGGGATTCGTCCAATGATTCAAGTTCCTCCTGCATTCCAAAGACACATTGAAAGAAATGTAGGTAAATTGGTGACTGTAAATTACCCCTGGAATTAGGTAGGTGGGTGATGGTAAGAGAATGTTACCAAATGTAAGAGAATGGTTGATGGGAAAAGTTCAAGGATGCTATTACTTTGTAAGCTGACATTTTCCCAATGGGCTTGATAGCTTCTTCCACATGAGAAAAAAAGATAAAACGTTATACCATCAATGACTCCATTGCAGACATGGAGATTGCAAACATCAACCATTTCACATGTTGATTTATGTCAGAAAAGCAGCAACAATTTTATTGATTTTTGATGCAGACTGGATTGAAATTAAAAATGTAGTATCCTACCTGACAACTGAAGAGCTGTAAGGATCTTTGCATCATTCCAGTGAAACACAAAAGTCTGCAGACACTGTGATTGAAGTACAAACAGACCAAAGTGCTGGAGAAACTCAGCCAGTTTTTCAGTATCCATAAAAGTCAAAGATATATTGCCTAAATTTCATAGGATGGCATCAATATTAACTTCTCTGGCTTTTGTTGAAACCCCCCACACCCATCACTTCCCCCGTCGCCTTCCCCCCAGCTCTCTCTCTCCCTTCCCTGTCTCCTTTTGCACAGATGTGATATAATCTCACCTCTCCCCTTCTTCTATCGAATTAAGACCTTTTATTGGTCTGGATTCCTCCCCCAGCCAGCATTGTTTGAATTCTGAGATGTCCTGCTTTTTGTTCATCCTGCTTATTCCTTGAAGAAGGGCTCAGGCCCAAAACATCAGCAATATCTTTGACTCTTATAGACACTGAAAAGACCAGCTGAGTTCCTCTAGCATTTTGGTGTGTTTTTATTGCATCATAAGGCAATGAGGGAGTGGATAAAAGACCACTGTTAACTTTAAATTTGTTTGATGGGTGCAATGTTATCAGACATCTACAACCATTACAGTACCTGTTCCTAAATATGCACTGTTTGAAAGGCTCGAAGAATCTCATACTCCAAGATTGATTACAATTCCTAATTATGAATTACCAATAAGTCAACCTTGTGTTTAAAACCAGATTCTACTGATATATTTCTTTATGGCAGAGCTATATATATATATATATATATATATATATATGCTAGTCTTTGAATCCTTTTGAATTTGGTTTGGCCTATCTTGAAGGAGTAGAGAGGTGATTACAAAAGCAAATAAGAAGCAAAGGGAAACAATTCAGACGACTTGAAAGTGAGAACGTCAAGAACAATGTTCTGGATTTCTGAAAAATGGTCCAAAACCTGAAACATAACATAACAATTACAGCACGGAAACAGGCCATTAGGCCCTTCTAGTCCGCACTGAACCAAACACTCCTCTCTAGTCCCACCTACCTGCACAATGACCATAACCCTCCACCTTCTTCTCATCCATATACCTGTCCAGCTTTTTCTTAAATAATAAAATTGACTCTGCCGCCACTATTTCTCCCGGAAGCTCATTCCACACCACTACCACTCTCTGAGTAAAGAAGTTCCCCCTCATGTTACCTCTAAACTTCTGCCCCTTAACTCTTAATTCATGTCCTCTTGTTTCAATCTCTCCTACTCTTAACAGAAATAGTCTATCCACATCCACTCTGTCTATCCCTTTCATAATCTTAAATACCTCTATCAAATCCCCTCTCAACCTTCTACACTCCAAAGAATAAAGACCTAATCTGTCCAATCTCTCCCTGTACTCTAGATGCTTAAACCCAGGTAACATTCTGGTAAATATTCTCTGCACTCTCTCCACTCTGTTTATATCCTTCCTATAATTAGGTGACCAGAACTGCACACAGAACTCTAAATTAGGCCACACCAACGCCTTATACAATCTCAACATCACTTCCCAACTCCTATATTCCATGCAATGATTGATAAAGGCCAGCATACTAAAAGCCTTCTTCACCACCCTATTCACATGAGTTTCTACCTTCAGGGAATGATGTACTGTTACTCCTAAATCCTTCTGCTCTTCTGTATTCATCAATGCTCTCCCATTTACTATGTATGTCCTGTTCTGATTCTTCTTACCAAAATGAAGCACCTCACACTTATCAGCATTAAATTCCATCTGCCATTTTTCAGCCCACTTTTCTAAGCAGCTCAAATCCCTCTGCAATCCTTGAAAACCTTCTTCATTATCCACTATTCCACCTATCTTAGTATCGTCTGCATACTTACTAATCCAATTCACCACCCCTTCATCTAGATCATTAATGTATATAACGAACAACAATGGGCCCAATACAGATCCCTGAGGCACACCACTGGTCAACGGCCTCCAACCTGACAGACAATTTTCCACTACCACTCTCTGACCTCCCCCTTTCAGCCAATGTTCAATCCATTTGACTATCTCAAAATTTATACCTAAAGACTGCACCTTCCTAACTAACTTTCCATGTGGTACCTTATCGAAGGCCTTACTGAAGTCCATATAGACAACATCCACTGCGCTACCCTCATCCACATTCCTAGTCACCTCTTCAAAAAATTCAATCAGATTGGTCAAACAGGACCTTCCGCCCACAAATCCGTGTTGAGTGCTCCTGATCAGACCCTGTCTATCCAGATATTTATGTACTATCTCTAAGAACTTTCTCCATTAATTTACCTACCACAGACGTCAAACTTACAGGCCGATAATTGCCAGGCTTCCTCCTTGAACCCTTTTTAAATAACGGAACCACATGCGCAATACGCCAATCCTCCGGCACTATCCCCATCTCTAATGACATTTGGAAACTTACCATCAGAGCCTCTGCTATTTCTTCCTTTACTTCTCTCAATGACCTGGGGAAGATCCCGTCTGGTCCCGGAGACTTATCCACCTTTATATTCCTCAAAAGCCCTTACACTACATCTTTCATAATCACTATATTCTCCATATTTACCCAATTTGCTTTTTTTTATCTCACATATCCCAATATCCTTCTCCTTGGTGAATACCGAAGAAAATAAACTGTTCAATATCTCCCCCATTTCTCTAGGCTCCACACACAGTTTTCCGCTCTGATTCTCTAAGGGACCAATTTTGTCTCTCGCTTTCCTTTTACCATTAACATATTTGTAGAACCCTTTTGGATTAATTTTCACCCTGCTTGCTATATTCTCCTCGTACCTTCTTTTAGCTTTCCTAATTCCTCTCTTAAGATTCCTCTTACATTCAATGTATTTTTCAAACATCTCCTTAATTCCATGCTTCTTATACCTAATGTACGCCTCCCTTTTTCTTCGAACCAAGTTTCCAATATTCCTTGAAAACCACGGCTCTCTCAAACCTTTTGCCCCTCCTTTTAACCTAACAGGAACATAAAGCTTTTGCACTCTCAAAATCTGATCTTTAAAAGACTTTCATCTCTCTACTTTTCTTTTTTTTTTCTTCTTTGGCTTGGCTTCGCGGACGAAGATTTATGGAGGGGGTAAAAAGTCCACGTCAGCTGCAGGCTCGTTTGTGGCTGACCAGTCCGATGCGGGACAGGCAGACACGATTGCAGCGGTTGCAAGGGAAAATTGGTTGGTTGGGGTTGGGTGTTGGGTTTTTCCTCCTTTGCCTTTTGTCAGTGAGGTGGGCTCTGCGGTCTTCTTCAAAGGAGGCTGCTGCCCGCCAAACTGTGAGGCGCCAAGATGCACGGTTTGAGGCGTTATCAGCCCACTGGCGGTGGTCAATGTGGCAGGCACCAAGAGATTTCTTTAGGCAGTCCTTGTACCTTTTCTTTGGTGCACCTCTGTCACGGTGGCCAGTGGAGAGCTCGCCATATAATACGATCTTGGGAAGGCGATGGTCCTCCATTCTGGAGACGTGACCCATCCAGCGCAGCTGGATCTTCAGCAGCGTGGACTCGATGCTGTCGACCTCTGCCATCTCGAGTACCTCGACGTTAGGGGTGTGAGCGCTCTCCTGCCTATAAAACAAATTGTCCCAATGCACACCCTGTAAGTCCTTTCGCATCTCCTCAAATCTAGCTTTTCCCCAATCAAAAACCTCAACTCTTGGCCCTGACTTATCTCTTTCCATAATGACATTGAAGCTGATGGCATTATGATCACTGGACCCGAAGTGCTCGCCAACACTAACCTCCGTCACTTGACCCATCCCATTTGCCAACAGTAGATCTAACACTGCTCCTTCTCTGGTCGGCACCCCTACATATTGTTGTAAAAAACTATCTTGCACACATTTCACAAACTCTAACCCATCCAGCCCTTTCACAGAATGTGTTTCCCAATCTATATGTGGAAAATTAAAATCTTCCATAATTACAACCCTGTGCTTATCACAAAAATCTACTATCTCCCTACAGATTTGCTCCTCTAGGTCTCGGTCCCCTCCGGGTGGTCTATAATACACCCCTACAAGTGTAACCTCTCCTTTCCCACTCGTCAGTTCCACCCAAATAGCCTCCGTAGACGAGCCCTCTAATCTATCCTGCCTAAGCACCGCTGTAATACTCTCCCTGACAAGCAATACAACACCACCTCCTCTTGCCCCTCCGACTCTATCACACCTAAAGCAACGAAACCCAGGGATATTCAGCTGCCAATCACATCCCTCCTGCAACCATGTCTCACTAATCGCTACCACATCATACTTCCAAGTATCAATCCACACCTTCAGCTCATCCACCTTTTTTACAATACTCCTGGCATTAAAATATATGAATTTCAGAGATTTCCCAATTCTTCATCCCTGTTTTCCCTCATCTTTAATAACAACATTATTTCCTTTTCCTGCCAATTGCCCTTCATCTTCTTCCAGAGCATTTCCTTTCTCTATCACCTGCCCATCCATATTCAAATACTTACTACAAACTTTCTTTGTTTGCATTCTAACCTTCTCCTTACTGCTCTGTACTATTGATCTATATTTTTTTTCAGACATTGCTTGACCTACTGACAGTTTCCAGAATTTTCTGCTTTGTTTGGATCTTAAAGCAATTACATCAGAATGTTGGTGATCTTAAACAGTATTTGCTATGAATTTAAGCAGGCTAACTCAAGATAACACACATTCTTCAGATTAAAGAGTAACTACTCCACCAAAGATCCAAATGCAGTTATGAAAGTTCAAGCATATGACACCACCAGTTATCAGTCTGAAAAGCGTATGAGAAGAATGTTTATCTTACTTGTAAAGGTGATCAAAACTTTGGTCAGAGAGATAGATCTTTAAATGGGAAGCCCCAAAGAAAATTTCAAATGTAGTTACTTTTTTAGTTAGCTTCCTCATTACTTCTCCACAGGAATTCTATGAATCATTTAAGTTTTCCATTGATTTCTTCTTGGGCAATGGCAAAACCGGGCAAGTAATGAAATACCCTAAAATATCACAGAAGCATCCTCATGGATGCTGTGAGGTTTAAATAAAAAGGTGGATAAATATCACCAGCAATAATTAACATGTAACTGACAAACTTCTGTGGTTTTTAGCATTTTGCACAAATTACTTCAGGTCCACTCTATGATGAATCTCCATTACGACCATAAATCCCTTGGTCTATTTATCATAACACAAAGAATGTAGCTGTAGGCCATGGTTAACAATGCCTGGAGCTCAGAGTATGTTCCAAATAATTATTATAATGATATTTTGATGAGAATAGACTGATGCCAAAGAAAGCTCCATATCCACCTGATGAATGGGCCTCTTGCAAAGCTGCAGCTGAGCTGATGAGAACATACAAGGCAGCATCTTCAACATGTCACTGCAGCAGTCCATCATTCTTGTGGGTTTCAAGAAAAACCACCATTCTCCTGGTACCAAAGAGGGTGATAGTTACAGGCCTCAATGACTGCCATCCAGTGGCATTGATATCCACCATTAGGAAATGCTTTGAGCATTTGGTGATGGAATGCATCAAAGCACAATTCCTAGACACACTGGACCCATTTTAGTTTTCCAAGAGAAGAAACAGTTTCATTGATGATGCTGTAGCCTTGTCCCTCCACTCCATCCTGTCCGACCTGAAGAATATGCCAGTTCATTGACTTAAGCTCGGTGTTTAATATAATCATTCCCCAGAAGCTCATGGAGAAGCTGTCCTCACTTGGACTAAACACCTCTCTCTGTAACTGGATCCTGGACTTCCTAATAGAGAGACTTTAGTCTTTCCGGGTTGGTAACAAAGCGTTGAGAACAATCACGCTAAGCGCTGGTGCACCTCATGGCTGTGTGCTCAGCCCACTCTTGTTCATGCGGCTGACCCACACTGCAATGCCAGATTCAGCTCCAACAGGGTCATCAAGATTATGTGACAGTCGTCGGCCTCATCAACAACAATGATGAGTTGTGTTACAGAGAAGAGGTGGAAAATCTCTTGAAATGGTGCAAGAATAACAGCCTGAGTTCCAACATGGACAAGACGAAGGAGATGATCGTGGTCTTCAGGAGGTCTAGGGATGAGCACCCTCCACTACACATTAATAGCTCATAGAGGGAGTAGAGAGCACCAGGTTCCTCTGAATCCACTTAAGAAGTGACCTATCTTGGACACACAACATCTCCTCACTTGTCTGGAAGGCACAGCAGTGATTGCACTTCCTGAGAAGAATGAAGTGGGCAAGGCTACTGGCTACCATCCTCTCAATTTTGTACAGGAGCTCTATGGAGAAGGTCCTGGACAGTTGCATGACAGTATGGTAGGATAGGTTGCTGCAGAACATCAGATCGGAGATCAATCCACAGGACCATAAGAGCAGTAGATAGGATCACTGAGGTCTCCCTACCCCCACCTCCCTCCTCCCTCCATCAATGTTATTTGCCAGAATTGCTGTCTAAAGGGGGCTTGCAAAATCAGTGAAGACCACTCCCACCCCACATGTAGCATGTTCCAGTTGTTCCCATCAGGGAAGAGATACAGGAGTATTAGAGCCAGATCCACCAGGCTGAGAAACAGCTTTTTTCCCATGGGCAATGAGATGGCTGAATGACTGATGAACTGCTCATATAAACTCTTCATGCCTCCACTATTTATTTAACAATAATATTTATTTATTTTTAATATTTTTATATCCACATATCCATCATTTGTCTGTAATTGTTTTATATCTCCATGTGTGTTTGCAGTGTTTTGCACTCAGGAGCAGAGAACACTGTTTTGTTGGTTTATACTTGTATATCGGATGATAAATAAACTTGAACTTGAAATTGAGCTTTATGTGAGATGTTTACAAATAATATATGCATCAACATTTTTGTTGTTGCAGTAAATCAGGTACTTTTATTTGAAAGAATCAACTCCATTAGCATACAAGTGCCTAATCTTTTATCTGGGATTGCCGGGACACCGGACACTTGGTGTTGTTCAGAATCCCAGATTTCGGAATCATTTTGATTTCAGTTCCTTTAAGCAAATGCCTCACACCTAGCCCCCGCCGTCTGATCCCCTCCCCAGCCCCCCCCAATCTGTCACCCCCCCCACCTGTCGCCCCCCACCCCCGTGCCCACGGCTGACCTTCTGTCAGCCCCTTCACCCCAGGGTTGGTGCTAGACTATTTTGCACCCTAGGCCGGGGCTGAGCACGGTGCAGGGGTGCTGACTGGGCTGAGCGGTGGTCCAACATGTGCCGTAGGCTCTCGATCAGTGTACCAGTCAGATGGAGGTCGGAGGCGACAGGGTGGCCCAGGAGCTCAGCCAAAAAGGTGGCCAGCGTTGGCTGCTCAGAGGCAGTGGCCAAGAGGGGAAGACGGCTGTAGACGAGGTTCAGAGCTGCAGGAAGAGTGGGCCGTCGAGTCAGTGGAGCTGAGCACCGGCGGCTTTCAGGCGCTCCACCAGCTTGTCAGGCCAGCCCTCAGGCAGCACAGTGCCATCTGTTGCACCTCCCCTCCCCCCATCTAACTCCTGATGCAGCAGCACAAGTGCAGTGCTGCTGAGCCCAGAGTTTCCAGAGCACAGCAACAGCTCAATGAGGAAGCAATGGCTGTCTTTGTTACCCATAATCCCCCACGCAGCTGGAACCGCTCTGCCAATGGGTTCTGGGAGCCGAGAGAGAGTGCCCAGGATGCGGGGACGACAGGGATATTTTTTTTTGGGGGGGGGGTGTCCCTCTGAAAACAAAATTTATTACAGGAAATCAATGTTACTTATGTTTAATGTCATCTACCAAAAAAAGTGCTGGTTTTTGGAGGCTGCTGGTGTTCGAAATCCTGCATAAATGGCTAGGCACCTGTACATCAAATTACCCCAATATACAAAGAGACTAATAGATAATAAATAGTCACAGTTACCACAATGCAAGAAAAATGTGGTGCATCAATAGTGCAGACAGGTTTTTTTGTTATGCCAGAATAGTTTAAGATTTGGGTAGTTCTGGGAGGTTCAACAGCCATTGAACCTAGAGCTGTGGAATTCAAGCTTCTGTACTTCTTTCCTGACTGTAGCAACCAGAAGAGGTTGTGACCAGGGTGATGGGAGTCATTTATGATGTTGGCTGCCTTCTTGAGGCAACACCTCACATTGATGTCTTCAATGGCTGGGAAGTCGATGCCTGTGATGGACTTGGCTATGTTTGCTACTCTCTACAGACTTCTGCATTCCAAACCAGCCAGAATACTTTGCATAATACCCCTACAAATGTTTGATAAGAGTATCCAATATCGTGCCAAATCTCCTCAGAAAGTAGAGGCATTTGTGTGCCCTCTTCACAGTTGCCTTGATGTGCTGGCTCAAGGAAAGGTCTTCTGAAATGATAAAACATGAAAGGAACTTGAAGATACGAACCTTCTCCACCTCTGTCCTACCAATACAAGCAGGTGCGTGATCCCTCAACCTCCTCTTCCTAAAATCCACAAACAGCACCTTGGTCTTACTAACAACACTGAGGGCAAGGTTATTTTTCTGGCACTACCAAATCAACTACTTGATCTCCATTCTGTATTCTGGTTCATTATACTGCTAATAATGGTGGTGTCATCAGTGAGTTTATAGATTGTGTTGAAGCTGAACTTGACTATACAATCATGAGTAAGCAGGGAATAGAGAAAGGACTAATCACACAGCCTTGCAGTTCCCCAGTGTTGATGGTCAGTGAAGAGGAGTGAATGCTCACAATCCATACTAATTGGGGTTTCTCAATGAGGAAGCTGAGGATCAAGTTTCAGAGTCCCACAGCGCCTAGTATGATAGGTTTTGCTGGTATGTAGAAAGTGAAAATAATCATGGGTGTTCTTGTGGTTCAGGTGATCAAACTGTAACCCTTGGAGATAAAACATTAGCAAGAGGGCATAATTCTGTTGGGATACCACCAACATCTCATTTCTCTCCACAAGCTATCAAGTATCCGGGTGACACTCACCAAGCAGGCTCATTTGGTGGGAAAAAAAATTGCACCAGCAATTTCAGAAATGTATCAATGTATCACCCATGATTTCAATGCAGAAGGTAAGAAAACTTAGAGTCATTGTTGTGATAAGTTATGAGATACAATTTTGAAGCGACATCACATGAAATCTTTCCCTAAGGTTTTCCATTCATCTGATTTATTGTTGTTCAGTCAGCAATATGCAAGTTATTCCAACAGAATAAAGCACAAAATGTTGATTCTAAAGTCAAAACAACATCTTGCCACAGAAATTTCTGAAGAACATCTCATCCTTCAATATTTAATACATATACACTATATTCAGATTTATTACTTTTTATATTTTAGGTAAAATAATTTACTTCCTTCAGATGAACAAATCACTTTATGAAAGGTGTAGCTGAAGCCGGAAGAGATAGACAGACTATTTACAAAAACGCTTCACACTGGTGAAGATGCTCAAGCAGTCCATCACCAAGGAGACTTCCTGCTTTAATCAAGCCATTGCCTCAGGAACATAAGAAATAGGAGCAGGCACAGCCCATCTGGCCCACCAAGCCTGCTCCGCCATTCAATGAGATCATGGCAGATGGCCAAGTCGGCTCATTTCCACCTACATTCCTTGTCCCTATGACCCTTAATTCTCCCTCAATATAAAAATATATCCAACCTTGCCTTGAATATATTTTACTAAGGTGACTTCCATTACTTCAATGGGTAGCGAACTCCATAGATTCACCACGCTCTGGAAAAGCAGTTCCTCCTCATCTTAAATCAACTACCTTGAATCTTGACTATGGCCCCCCAGTTCTAGTTTCCCCCACCAATGTATACAACTTATCTACCTCTATCTTATCTATGCTTTTCATAATTTTGTATGTTTCTATTAGATCCCCTCTTATTCTTCTAAATTCCAGTGAGTACGGTCCCAGACGACTCAATCTCTCCTCATTGGCAAACCCCTTCATCCCTCAAGTCAACCTGATGAACCTCCTCTGCATCGTCTCCAAAGCCAGTACATCCTTCCTCAAGTAAGGAGACCAGAGCTGCGCACAGTTCTAGATGGTCAATGAACCACAGGCTCAAACTCACTTTTTTCTTATCTATCTATCTATCTATTTATCGATCAATCTATTTATTTATTTATTTATGTTTTAAATAGTGTATTTACAGAAATGTAATTTATAGTCATTTTTACACCAGTGATGCACAAAACTGCTGCCACAAAACAACTAATTTTGTGATACGTGATCATGACAAGAAACCTGATTCTGATCTGGATTTTTAATTTGTAGTTGTTGACTTCATTCATAAAATTTGTTGCATTGCATTTCATTTTGATAATCAAGTACTCAGCAGAAAATTATTTGGAAGGTACTCCAGATTCAAAATAAGCATTCATTTTAATCTGCAATCACATTTCAATTGCAATATTCTTCTTGCAAAATTAACATACTGTAGATGTTTTTAAAATGTGCATTATTTATAAAGCATTATTCCTGGTATGGTATTGCTACACGTAAATATTCTACCCTGTTCCCAGGCAAAATTTACCCAGTGATAATTGAAAACGAGGGCAAAGCATGAAAGTGTAAAAAGAATGATTCACATTTCAAGCACACTCTGCTTGATGATAAACATAACCTTTCTGACTCTGCGCTAGTGTCTGTTTTCTGACAACGATTGAAAGGAACTTCACAAATTCAACGTAACTGGAATTCACTTCTGCAACACTGCTCTGAAGTTTTTTTACGTAATAATATGAAACAGAATTTATATTTCACATGAAGTCTATCATAAAGCTTTGGGCATCACATGAAGTTGTTGTCAGCCAGCAAGACAATTTCAAAGGTAACATTAATCTGATAAGGTTACAACTAGTTTTAAAGGTTTCAGAACCAATTTCAGAAACAGACGAGTTTTTACAATGCTCGCTGTCACCATACATATTACTTTTGTTAATGCAGATGCGTTTTCAATTCAGAAAAAAATATTTTGAGGAGATGGTGAAACAAATAAAATATCAATTGAAAAATTGATTATCCCAAATCTAAATTTATAACTAAACAATCTTGCTAGGCAGCTTTCAGATAATGAAAAGTAATTGGTTCATCTGAAAAGAAATCCAATGTTACATTCTTATTACTAAAGAAGCTATGTGAACATGTTACTATATACATGGAATGTTAAGATGTATCTTCTTTGCTTCTAAAATGTTTCTTAAATATTCTTCATGAGGACCCTTATGCTAGTTTTTGCAAGCTGATTAGAATTTTCAATAAGTGAAAAACATTTTCAAGTTTTGATGACTATGTCCAATTGTGATATTAGAACTCTTGTCATTTTCCAAATTATCAGCAAAATTGTGGAAGGACCACGGTTTAGATTCCTTCAACACCTGTTGAGGAAGCATCAAGAGAACATCAAGCAGGTATGGATGAAGATCAAGCCGAGGAAGACCAGAAGCATCTCCATCGTTAAGGGGAAGCTGGTAGATCAACACTTCTACGTGGGCGATGAGATGATGCCGACAATCTTCGAGAAACCAGTGAAAACCTTAAGTCGGTGGTGTAACGCATCCATCAAAGATACAGAGCAGGCATATCAGTTCAGGAAGGATGTCGTCTGTGACTTACCACTACCTGGTAAGTTGAAGCTCTGGTGTATGCAGTATTCCATACTTCATATGGCCACTAACCCTGTGTGAAGTTCCAGTCTTGAGCGTGGAAAAGCTGGAGAGACTGATCAACTCGTACGTAAGGAAGTGGCTTGGTCTTCCCAGATGCCTTAGCAGCATAGGGCTCTATGGCAAAGGAGTCCTAGAGCTACCCATTTCCAGTCTTTCAGAGTATTAATTGGACCAAAGTAAGAAAGGAGATGATGTTAACAGAGGGAAGTGATCCATTTGTAGCTCAAGCTGCCATCATCCTGAATGCTGGGAGGAAATGGATTCCATCAGAACCAACTAAGCAAGCAAAGGTGGCACTCAAGCATAGGGACATGATGGGCCAAGTGCAGCAAAGGTGGAATGGTCTTGGTCTTGTGGCCAGTACACCAGCCTGGAACAAGGCTGCTCTGTCTCAGAGACGTAGGTTTGTGCAAAGGAGGTAAGTCGGCAAGAGGAGGCAGCAAGGTACACAAAGGCCATCGCTCTGGCAAAGTAAGGGCAATGGACGAGATGGGAGGGAGTGGAAAAAAGGAAGATCTCCTGGAAAGAGCTGTGGGAAATAGAAACATTTGGAGCAAACTTCACCATCAAGGCTGCATATGATTCCTTGCCGTCTGCCATGGATCTCAGCCAGTGGTACGGAGAGGACCCCACAGGCTCCCACTTTCCAACTTCAGCAACACTAAAACATATTTTGGTGGGCTGTATAGATGATACTTTCCTTATTCTAATCTATCCTATTTCAAAGTCTCATCTTCTAAAAGCGTGAGCTATGATATTCCGAATTTCAATCTCTTTAATTCAATAAGTTCAACTTTGCGGCTGCTGCTTTATGTAGCTTTAATTCATTGATAAAACGGATAAATATTTTGCATAACTTCACATTAAGACTTTCATAACGATGAATAACGAAGCATTTACTGTATAATGTTAGAGATATAAAACATATATGAATAAACTCAAATTTTAAAGTTTCATAATGATATAGATAAAAAGTTTTGAAGAGAAACACAGAAAATATTTAGAGATGCAAAAATTCAAAGAAAAATCTCTCGTCCTCACACCTTCACATCCTGAAGAATAATGAGCAAGCTGTTAGTCTGCGCAGATATTACAAAATATTACCTCATAATTACTATGGTAACACTACAAACAATAGTCTCTTAAAGAGATATGCACAAAATTTTTTTAAAAAGCACAAGGATTTAACCTTTACAGGCTGCAAGACCAGCCTCATTCAAGTCCGATACATCTGGCATCACAACCAGGTGCTACTGTGTCTTTCAGTAGTGCTGGAAAATCGACAGACAAGTGTCAATGCTTTACCTCCCCCTTCATCCCTCTGGTTGTTAACAGCATTTGTCCAGGAAGATGAGGGTCAAGCCGGAATTGCCACATCAAGATCAGTTTCTGGACAGCTAGGCAGGGCATGTGATTGGAAGATGGTGGCAGGCTTAGGCCACAGAGGCTCTGCTTCCCAAATGAAACTGTGGAAACAAACCTCAGATCAGACCTTGTGCTATGGTCAGCCTCACTCCATCTCTTTTACATCATTGAGCTTACGGTGCCCTGGGAGGATGCTATGCAGGCCTATGAGTGCAAAAGAAACTAAGGTACAGCTGATGTGCAGCAACATGGCTGGAAGGCAGGGGTCTGACTGGTTGAAGTAGACTGCAGAGGATTTGTAGCCACATCAACATCAGGGCTACTTCGGGAGATGGGAGTGCAAGGAAAGATATACCAATACACAGTTAAAAGATCTTTGAAAAGAGAAGTCAGTGGTCCTGTATGAGGAGAAAGGATTCCACATGGTCACCCAAGTGAGTGAATGCATCTAGAGGTTGAACCCTGGATGCCAGGATTCGCTGCTGAAACTTCTGGAGGTATCGAGACTCTATTAGTGAAACACTAAGGAAGGAGGGCGCCCACTTGATAACCCAGAAGATGCTACCACACACTTGGCTACCTCACTGAGTCTAGGCAGCAATAAGGGATATTAACATCCAGTCCGACATAATATGCCACTGAGAGGCTGGGTCTGGTGGGAAGGGCTCTTAAACAATGAATGTGTATATCATCCCAGAAGGTTACAGGGCATGATGTACTCCATTGAAGTCTCTTCCACTGCAAATCAAAGAGTGCTCCTGGGTCACATGCCCTCTCAAGCTCCACAACTTGAGTCCAATGTAAAGTACTGATTGTTGTTCAGTTGTTCTATTATCTGATTTGCATTGATTCAGGCTTGTAGACCTGGAGATTTAAAGAAGATTTATTGAAGTCATGTGATTCAATTGGTATATAATTCAAAATTATAAAATCACTTGGTGTTAGCAATTGAAAATATGTACAAATTAGTAAGAATATTGAATATGTAGTGGCTTAATCATATGGGCTGTTCTGCAAACATCAAAACTTATAGAGAAACATAAAAACACTACAGATGCTGGAATCTCCAGCAAATATTGAGAAGATGAAGAAATGGGTGGTGTGTGGGTGTGGTGGTCAGACAGCATTCTTGGGTATAAATGGTCAGGAGATTATCAAGACCTAAAACTAAAGGTTTGACATTCAATTAAATTGGAATCCACTACTACCACCACCTTAATAACCTGAGTTATTACCTTAAAAGTCAAACCCATCTCTGTGCATTATAGAGTGAGTCATGAACAGATGTCAACAGATGGATTACTGAAGTAAAGGTTGCTGTCAGGAAACAATGACCAGTCACCAAACTTCATGCCTCTTTGATTGACCTGACTGGCAGTCTATAGTGGACAGGGCTTAGATCAGGGGTGTCAAACTCAAATTCACGGAGGACCAAAATTAAAAACTTGGACTAAGTCGAGGGCCGAACTAAATATTTATTGAAAATTTTCAACAACATCTGCATGTTTTCTCTTCTTTCAACATATGTAATGTGAAACTTTTTCTTATTAAAATAAATGTTTAATAATAGTTTTGGATAAACTCTTTCCAGAAGCATTAACAAATGAGAAATAAAATATTCAATAAATAATATTTCTCTATAGAGGATTTGTCAAATGTTGCTAGTGTGCTGTCGAATAGTAAAATCTGAGGGCTATTGAGAATGTGGGAGAATAACATGATTCCTGAAACAATCAAATGGGTGACTGATTGTGGGCATGAACTCTAGCAGGGTTATTTGCCATGCCCTTTTTCCATTGGTACAGATATCCTTTGATTTACACACTTTTCAAGTTTTATGCCTAATGAGCTTGTATCCAGGTGCAGGACCATTTTTAACCAGGAATATATTTATCACTGTGACATGAAACTATTGGAAGATCGTTTTATCCTGAGATTAAAGTTCATAATCCTTACTCAGGCCTGTGTGCGGGAGGGCGGGGTTTGCGGGCGATCGGGTTGGACAACGACAGTGCGGGGGCATCGGCTCTCGCTGCAGGGCGGCATCTCGGCGGATCAGCGGCCCCGTCACCATGAGTCGCGGATCGGCCTGCAGCAGGGAGGGGGAATGGGCAACGGTCCTGGCGAGGTCACGCCCAAGGCCTCCGGTTCCGGGCGCTGGGAAGCAGCCTTGGCTTCCCCGACACTGGCCAGGCCCCAAAACCAGTCCACGGTGAGACCCTGCAACGTAAACAGAGGAGGTGGGGGCGATTAGCAGGCTGACGCCAATGCATTCTGGGATTTGTTGTATTACTGTGCATGCGCTATACTGGAGCGGCGGTCAGCAGGCCACCTCTAATACATTTTTGAAATGATCTTGCGGGCCAAATATAATTATATCGCGGGCCAAATTTGGCCCGCGGGCTAGAGTTTGACATGTGTGGCTTAGATTGTACATGAGAGGGGTAGAAAACAGGGAAGAGTCATGGATTAGCTGCTACATTCACATTTGTGTAATCTCTTCTCCCTATTGGTTACCACAAAATGAAGAATTCTGCTCATTGTCATTTATTAAATTTCTCAATGAGTGTTTTGCAAAACTGGCTGTAATGCAATGCTGGTTCATGGTGAATGTTGTTAGGGTAGGGCAAGACACCATTCTAGCAATTTCCAACACATGGGAATCATTGTGAAGTTTTATTTTTCTGTCCAAAAAAAAGGATTCTTAACCTTGCCATCTCAAAACATGAATTATTAAACTACATTATCACTTCTGGTTCTATTACTAATGAAATCTTTGTAGTCCTCGAGAGTTTAACATTTCTACTTACTAAATACCATGGAGATAGGGGATTGATTAAAATGAACAATCCTAATTGAATACTGTTGTGTGTGGAGGAAATGAGGCCCTGACTGGAATGAGTGTATTGCAGGTGGTCACATGTCCTCCTCACCAGGAATGTATTTGGAAGTCACATCACCTGTCAGTCAAGATTGGACTCCGGCCAGTAATTAGTCCACACCTTACCATTGGCTAATTCAAATAACTCAGCATCACTATTGGGTAGACACACAGATTAGTGCTGTATTTAGCACCAGCAAATAGCACATTTAGCTCTCTCTGCCTTGTGCTCTGAGCATCAGACATCACTCCATGCCAGGTTGTTACTTTGGAAGGGCCATGGGTAAGCTGAGCCATAGTATTGCTATAGATAAATACTTGCAATAGAGCTGGACCACCCCCCCCCCCCCCCACCCCAATGATCAGGGATCTGGGAGTGTGTGTATACCTCTGTGTGTACTAGGGCTGCCTTCTGATGATCAGGGGCCTGGGAGGGTGTGTAGAACCTCCACTTATGTATGCAAATGTTGACAGCGACTGTGTGAATTAGTAATTGTGTACTGTTTAACATTTTCTCATGCTCTTAAGTTCACATGTGTATTTTATTCCTGTTATGATTTTCCCATGCTCTTCTATAAATTGTTGGGTGCCAATAAAACTACATATGATTGCAACCCCTTGTGTACAGACTCATCTCTCCATGAACCCACTGAATCTGATACCTTTACTCAACACGACAATTGGCGCTGCAAGCAGGGTTCAAAGATTTACGATCAGACATGTGGAGTTTTAATCATGTGGGAGTGAGAGATTGTTTTAATCATGCATGTGTGCATGGGTGTCCTGTCAGGTGCATGGTTTATTCTGTACCTGCTCACCAACAGGGCAGCAGGAGGTGACCCACAAGTAAGAAAGGGACCCTGGGCTTGGAGTTTAAAATCCCTGGGTGGACCAATAACCATCAGGGGTTCAGCCGTTTGGCAGTATGGCTGGCAAACCATTGCCAGGCCAGTCAAATGGGTAGACAGAAAATAGGGCACCACATTGTCTCCCTTCTGGAGGAATTGGGGTTTCCTGAGACCAGGGAGAGTAATGGGCAAGCTCTATGCCTACTAGCATCCTTACTGAGGGGCCAGCGGGATATCACATTGGAATTAAGCTGGCAGTGTTCTCAGAATATCGATCAAAGAGAAACCATGACCATCGAGCATAGACCCACGCAGGATGCACTGGAAGCTGCTAGAGCACACACAAGCTACATGGAAGCAAAATCAATAGAAGCTGCCCACGAGCTGATCAAAGCTTGGCAGTTTCAGGAAGCCCATCAAATTGGCTGGCAGGTCAATTCAGTTAAGGTCAGTGTGATCATTATGCATGGAGAGGAGAGTGATCCATGGTCAGGGGAAGGGGATGCGTGGTTGGGCAATGATGACTTCGTGGAGGCTGAGTCTGTTTATGTGCACTGCCCCCACCAGCACCCGCCCCCACCAGCACCCACCCCCTCCCATGCCCTGGAGACTTCACAAACCCAGCCAGTGACCACATGGTCATGGCACCACCTTGAGGCTCAGCAAAATGGGGAGAGTGCCAGGAACAGCAAGTGTCTGAGTGAATGGGAGAGAGATTGGTGCGAGGTTATAGAGAGAGTACTCTTCCAAGGAAGTGGCTGCACTGGCAGACAAATACCACCAACGGTCAGGTGAGCACCTGGCAGTCAGGATACTCCATTTGTGGGATGAAGAGGCCTACCATGTCTGCCTGTCCCATCTAGAGGCCAGCACTTTGGGTAGCCTGTCCATACAGCATTAAATGAATAACTCCCTGCGGTTGCATCCTTAAGGGATCATGGAAGGAGGCACTCTATGGGACCAGGTAGTGGCTGCGGTGCAGGCCAGATTTCCCATGCTGTTAGAATGGGACCTGGCGTGTCAACCGCAGTGGCATATCATTAGAGAGGGTATGAGTGAATGGGCCCTTATCATCAATCACTACATCGAGGCTTCCCAGGCGCAACCTCTCCAATGACATTAGGTTAACCCCTGCTTTGGCGGGCATCTAGTCACCACCATACACCCTGACCTCAAAGGGATGGTCCTGCCCTTGATGGGAATAGCAAGCAGGAAGATGGTCCATGAAGACAATGCCCTGTTGGAAGGGCTGGAGTATCTAGAAAAGGGAAAATCCAAAAAGGGATCCCCACACTGGTGCTCCAGGTGGAGACAAAACATGGGGAAGATGGGAACAGAGATACCATAGGGACTTGTACCTTAGCACATGTGAGGATAGATCGTGCCCATTTCAGTGGCATCTCCACCTCCACCATATTTGCCATGTGGCAGGAATACTGCAAAAAAGACCAGCAAAACCCACACTGCTCCCAACCACTGCGCACACCCCCACCCCCATGCAGCCTTCTGCTCCTCCCCCACCTGCTACCCTCAGGCCAGAGATAATCTCCTTTATGCGACAGAAAATGGTCAACAAAGGCACCCTGTCATACCAGACACCCCCGCTGCTTGGAACCATGTGGTCCCTGGCCCATAGGTTGGAGCCTTCCTCCAAAATGGGGAAGTAGCAGAAAACGAGGGGACCTCGGGTGGGCACATGGGTGGTCATTGTGAGATAGTGGAAACCCAAAACTACACTAGAAAGGGGCTAACCGAGCGAGTGGACCAATACCACAAGCATGAGGGACTCTGAAATTCTCATATCAACAGACTGCCAGTCAACAGACTACTGCAATCGAATTACAACTGTGGCCACTACACCAGCCTTGTAACTTATTATACAGAACTTTCCAACCACCAAGAGCCTGGCTCTGTCACTTATTATGCAAAGGACTCTCCTATAAGACGGGCAGCAGCTGTTGCCATGGAAACATTGTCACCAGACATTCGATTGCACCTATTGTGATTCACATTACGAACACAGACTTTGTAATAGCTTTTAGTGGGTTTTTTTTCTCTTTTTCAATCACCTTGAGCCGCAGTAATGATGTCTTATGTGTAGTGTCAGGGGATTAAAGTTACAAGTTATAGATTAATTGTTACAATTTATAGATTCACAGTTACAATTTGTAGATTCAAAGTTACAGTTTATAAGTATGTGGTAGTACACCACCGGCCTACCGCAGGGGGCAACCTCTGTACCTGCAGGAGTGTAAGGGGACAGGACAACACCTGGACAGCTGTCAATCAGTCGGCCTGAAGGGATCAAGCCCCACCCGGTCGGGTATCAATCACCCTCTGGGAAAGAAAGCCTGCGCCGGCCTCCCGAAGCTCACTCAGAGTTACTGCAGCTACAGCCAGCCTGGCTCTGTGGAAGTCTTTGTGGATTAAGCCTGTTGTACAGTCTTTACATTGAGTGTGTCTGATTCTGGCTAACAGCATACCACAAAGTAGAGTGTCATTGATCAAACCATAGTAAGAAGCTTAACAATGACAGTATTGCCCCAGAACTCCTATCAACAGAAAACACCTCATGAGGTGGGGGCTTTGGGAGCTTTTACTTACTCCTGCCTATCATTACAGGGATCCAACACAGCCACTTGTGGCACCAATTTGAGAGAACATGAACTGGAAAACAACAGCCCAGAAAAACGGGGTGCTCCAGGTATGCCCTGGATAAATGCCTGCTGGCCTGTCTCCCTGTACCCCACCTCACCATGGGATAACAAGACAACAGGCACCTGGACTCTGTGCTTAGGGAGCACCCAAGCATGAGGCCAAGGCGTGGGATGTGCAAGCCAAGAGGGGGCTCTGGCACCTGAGAGATTTCCTTGCACTGCCTGTTTGCAGACATTAGTGGTAAGGGTGCTCACATTTGTCAGCCATGCAGAGAAACCAGGCATATGAGTTGTTGACCAAACAAATTCCTTTTTCCACCCTCCCCTCTGACACTGGGGAACAGCTTCCACGGCACCTGTTCCATCGATAACACATTAACCCTGTTTGGTTGGGGGCAGGGCTGGGGGGCGCTGGTGAGGCGTTGTCATTGAATTTGATTATGTGCCTTGTTGAGCATTTGGAAGGCACTCTTGTATATTGATCCACTTAATTAGTATTTTTTAATGTCTTTTTGTTCTTTGTTTTTTTTTCATTTCTTAACGTGTACATAAATCATTGATTATCATTATAGTAATTCCAGAGTGATGTGGCTTCCGAGGGTTGGAATATTGTGTGTGGAGGAAATGTGCCACCCCCTGGTCTGGAATGTGTGTAATGCAGGTGGTCATGTGCACTCCCCATCTGGAATGTATTCAGAAGTCACATCACCTGTCAGTCAAGGTTGGACTCCGGCCACTAATTAGTCCACACCTTGCCATTGGCTAATTCAAATCACTCAGCATCACTATTAGCTAGATACACAGATTAGAGATGTATTTAGCACCAGCACAGAGCACAATTCATTCTTTGCCTTGTGCTCTGACCCTAAACCTACTGTGGATGTTGCTTGGAAGGTTCATGGGTAAGTTGAGCCATAGTATTGTTAGATCAATGCTTGTCGTAGAGCTGCACCTCCCGACAATCAGGGAGCTGGGAGCATGTGTAAACCTCTGTGTGTACATTGTGTACTAGGGCCACCTCCTGATGATCAGGGATCCGGGAGGTTGAGAGTGTGTGAAAATGTTGCTATTGCCTGTGTGAATTAGTAATTATACACTGTTTAACATTTTCTCAAATGTATTTTATTCCCATTATGATTTTCTCATGGTCCTTTATAAATTATTGGGTGTTAATAAAGCTACGTGTGATTGTTAACCCTTATTTCCAGACTCATCTCTCTGTGAACCCACTGAATTTTTCTCAACACAACTCTGTTCACAGAGAGATAAAGACTTTTGTGTAAATGCAAGATACAAGAAAGTCTGTCACACAATAATGTTGATATTTTTTGTGGACTTATGTTTTCCATGTAATTGGTGATTTAAGTCTATAGGTCTTGACTGTACAACTCAAGCTGTCACTGAAGAAGTAATGAGCTGCTACATTTTTTTTTACAGGGACTATTTTGCCTGCTGCAGCAGAATTTCTTTTTGCCCTTTGCACCACATTCCACAACTTCTCAATGAAGCAACTCGTCTCCGGTTCATCAAGCAGCCATCCAATTATAGAAACAAATCTAGATCAGACCACTATCGATCTCTAATCAGCGAATGTGCTCTTAAAAATTAGCATTTCACGTACTTTTGAAAATTACATTTGTCTCTCGGATAAATTATACTCAACAGTTTGGATCTTGTATATTCAGCAGATTCAGCTGTTGAGATGGCTAAGTGTTGTGTTCACTTCATTGTATACATCTTGTATGCAAACCAACTTTGCAGAGTGGATTATACACCCCTTTCAATCTTATGTACTGTTATGTAGAACAGCTATTCAGGGTGTTTACTTTATTGTATAGTAAATAGCAATTGTAAATTTGTGTTAGTTCCACTGACATGGATAGGAAAGGGGAGGAAAGGGAATAGAGGGAATTAGCAAATAAGATTTAAAAAAACAGGACCTCAAGGGTGATAACCTCTGCATTGCTGCCTGTGCCATGTACCAATGAGGACAAGAATAGGAAGTTATGGCAGATGAATGCATGGCTGAAGTATTAATGCAGATGGCAGGGGTTCAGATTCGTGGATCATTGGGATCTTTTCTGAGGAAGATCTGACCTCTACAGGAAGGACAGGTTACACCTAGACCCAGGTTTGCTTGAGCTGTTGGCAGATGGTTGGGAACCAGAATATGAGGGCAGAGAATATAGCAGATGGTGAAAAGGTTGATGCAATGTGTTGAGTTTGTGAGGAAGGACAGGCAGTGGAGCAAGTATAAATGGAATCAGTTTGAGGGTTTGAAATGTGTTTATTCCAATGCAAGATGTATTAGGAATAAGGGAGATGAACATAGAGGACGGATCAGTATGTGGAATTATGATATTGCTGTTACAGAGACATGGCTGGCACAAGGTCAGGACTGGTTGATGCAGGTACCAGGGTTTAGATGTTTTAAAAGGGATAAGGTAGGAGGTTAAAAAAGTGGGGGGGGGGGGGGAGTAGCATTACTGATCAGGGATAGTATCAATGCTACAGAAAGGATGGATGTTGTGGTGGGATTGTCTACTGAGTCAATGTGGGTGGAAGTCAGAAAGAGGAAGGGAGTGAACATTGCATTTGAAGTAGTCTATAGACCCCCTTCCCCCCCCCCCCCCCCCCCCCCCACCCAATAGCCCACAGGACACTGAGGAGCAGGTAAATTGGCATATTTTGGAATGGTGCAGAAATAATAGGATTGTTGTTGTGGGAGACTTAAACTTCCCAAATATGGACCTGGCACCTCCTTACTGCAAGAGGGACAGATGGGGCAGACTTTGTCACGTGTGTCCAAGAAGGATTCCTGACACTGTATGTGGACCAACTGACTAAAGGAAAGGCCATACTGTATCTAGTAATAGGTAATGAACCTGATCTGGTGAAATACCTCACATTTTGTTGAAAGCAACAACTCCCTAACATTTAGCATATCTATGGACAAGGATAAGAGCAGATAAAATGGTTAAGTGTTTAATTGAGGAGGGGATAATTATGATGTGATTAAGCAGGAACTAAGGAGAGTAAATTGGGAACAGATGTTCTTGGGGAAAAAGCATAGAAGAAATGCAGAGGATATTTAGCAAATTATGTGGGGGTTTGGATAGGTGTATCCCACTGAGACAAGGAAAAGATGGTAGAATAAGGGAAAAGATGGTAGAATAAGGGAAAAGATGGTAGAATAAGGGAAAAGATGGTAGAATAAGGGAAAAGATGGTAGAATAAGGGAAAAGATGGTAGAATAAGGGAAAAGATGGTAGAATAAGGGAAAAGATGGTAGAATAAGGGAAAAGATGGTAGAATAAGGGAAAAGATGGTAGAATAAGGGAAAAGATGGTAGAATAAGGGAAAAGATGGTAGAATAAGGGAAAAGATGGTAGAATAAGGGAAAAGATGGTAGAATAAGGGAAAAGATGGTAGAATAAGGGAAAAGATGGTAGAATAAGGGAAAAGATGGTAGAATAAGGGAAAAGATGGTAGAATAAGGGAAAAGATGGTAGAATAAGGGAAAAGATGGTAGAATAAGGGAAAAGATGGTAGAATAAGGGAAAAGATGGTAGAATAAGGGAAAAGATGGTAGAATAAGGGAAAAGATGGTAGAATAAGGGAAAAGATGGTAGAATAAGGGAAAAGATGGTAGAATAAGGGAAAAGATGGTAGAATAAGGGAAAAGATGGTAGAATAAGGGAGAAGATGGTAGAATAAGGGAGAAGATGGTAGAATAAGGGAGAAGATGGTAGAATAAGGGAGAAGATGGTAGAATAAGGGAGAAGATGGTAGAATAAGGGAGAAGATGGTAGAATAAGGGAGAAGATGGTAGAATAAGGGAGAAGATGGTAGATTTATGTTTTACAAAACAGGTGAGAGCTATTTAAGAGGAAGAAGGAAGCATACATTAAATTTATGAAGTAGAAAACTGGAAGAACTCATGAAAATTATATGGTTGGAAGGAATTTAAGAAAGGACAGGAGAGCTAGAAGGGGGCACAAGAAGGCCTAGTCAAGTAGGATTAAGGCAATCCCAAAGGTGTTCTATCCATACGTAAAGAACAGAAGGCCAACAAGAGTGAGGGTACAGCCACTTTAGGATAAAGGAGGCAACTTGCCTGAAGACAGGAGATAGGGAGGTCCTAAATGAATACTTTGCTTCAGTGCTCACCAGAAAGAGGGACCTTGGTCAAGGTGAGGTCAGAATAGAACAAGCAAATGTGCTGTACATGTTGAAGTTAAGAAAGATGAAGTGATGGATATATATATATATATATATATATATATATATAGGATTGATCTATCACCAGGTCTGGGTGAAATATACCCTAGGTTACTACAGGAAGCAAGGGAAGAGATGGCTGGGGTGTTGGCAATGATCACAGGGGAGGTACTGCAGAATTAAATAATGGAAAATCTGGTACTCTTGTTTTAAAAAAAAAAGGTACTAGACCAACGAGTTATTTTTAGTTTGGTGAACCACTGCTAGTAAGGATAATCAGTATGACTTTGAGGGGTAACTCGTGCCTCATGAGCCTAATTGAGTTTTTTTTGAGGAGGTAACAAAAGAAATTGATGAAGGGCAGTAGATCTGGATTTGTGTAAGGCATTTGACAAGGCCACCCATGGTAGACTCGTTGAGAAAGTCATGAGACGGAATCTGTGGAATCGTGGCTGTGTGGATTCAGAATTGGCTTGCCTGTAGAAAGCAGAGGGTAGTAATCAATGAAACAAATTCTGCCTGGAGGTCAGTAACTAGTGGAGTCTGAAGGTATCTGTTCTAGGGCTCCTGCTCTTTGATTTTTTTTAAATAAATGACCTGGACAAAGAAGTACAGGTATGGGTCAGCATGTTGGCAGATAACCTGAAGGTTGGAGGTATTATGGATAGTGTAAAAGGTTGTCGTAGGTTACGCGGGATATAGATAGATGTAGAGTTGGACAGAAAAGTGACAGATGGAATTCAATCCAGATCACCCTGAATGTTTCAGTTTGGAATGTCGTGCTTGAAGGCGAAGTACCATCGTTAATTGCAGGATTCTTAACAGTGTGGATGAACAGTGGGACTTTGGGGACCAAATTCATAGATCTTTCAATGTTGCCACACAGGTTTGTAGGGCAGTTAAGAAGGCTTTTGTTATATTGGCCTTCATTAGTCAGGGGATGGGTTGGGTTTAAGAGCCAAAAGGTAATGCTGCAGCTCTATAAAACTGGTTGGACCACACTTGGAATATTGTTTGTTTAAGAGGAATAGATAGGGTAGGCAGCCAGTATATTTTTCCTTGGGTGAGAGTAGCAAACAAAGTGATGGGAGGAAAGTTTAGGGGAGGTGTCAGGGGTAAGTTATTTTTACAGAAAAGAGTAGTGAGTGCCTGGAATTCATTGCCAGGGATGGTGGTGGAGGGTGGTAGATGGACTCTGAGGTGGGCACATAGATGAAATAAAATGGAGGTTGAGGTAGGAAAGATTTAACCATATAACAGTTACAGCACAGAAACAGGCCAATTTGGTCCTTTGAATTTGTTTTGTGATGGAATATATCATTTTATATTGTATATTGATATGTTTTTGAAGGAGATAGATTGTGGGAGTAGTGTAGGTTACAAACACAAACACTTCACAAAACAGATCTCATTTAAAATGCCAGAACTTTGCTGAAAGTGAGTCATGAAGGCTCACTTTTATTGGAAAGACAATAAAACAAGGAGACTGCTTTGCTAAAGAATTTCAAAAGCAGGTGTAAATGAATTATTGTTCTGAAAGCAACAGATGAACGGACTCAGAAGTTTGGGTCCGGTGCCACATTCTGTCTGGTTGCAGTTTGCTGTTCTAAGAAGGTCATGTGATTTTGCAAGAGAGAGAACAGACCAAACAGGCCTTCTCTAAGAGAAAGCTGGCAGCTTGTTGAAACTCCATTTTGAAGATGGGTTCTGAGTTCAGCTTGTTGAAAACCCTTGTGGTCCATACAAGAGGAAATGGCTGGCTAGAGTGTTTCATCTGAAATAAGGGAAACAAAAGGATCTCTGGTGACCTGCAGAAGAAGAGGTTAACATTTGGAAAACCCTGATGGGCAAGTTTCTTTTGCAAGTCACTGAAGTGGCTGATTGGAAGGAATCATTTTGTGTGTGTCCAAGCAACAAATCTCTCTGAATCAGACAAGAACCTTACTGAGCAGTAACCTTCCAAGCACCAAGGCCTGGTGAAATTCATAAATGTTAAATTCTGTGCACAGTATAAGAATTGTCTGATAACTTGGAGGAGTGAGATTGGACTGTGAATCAAAGAACTTTTCTGAACTTACACACACATTACATAAGAAGGGAGGGGGGTTAAGTTGATAGTAATAAGTTAAAGTTTGATCCTGTTTTTATGTTTAAAGAAAATTAAAAGTAACTTTTGTTTAAGTAACCATTTGTCTTGGTGAATTTCTATTGCTGCTGGGTTTTGGGGTCCTCAGGGCCTGTCACTTTCAAATAGCTTCTCCTACTGAGTCTGAATGACCTGCATCCACCTTATAACCTTCCATGCCCCGCTCATCTATACTCCTATCCAACTTATCCTTAAATATTAAAATCGAGCCCACATGAACTACTTTGGCTAGAAGCTCATTCCACATTCCCACTACCCTCTGAGTGAAGATTCCCTCCTCATGTTTCCCCTATACTTTTCCCCCTTCAATCTCAATCCATGTCCTCTTGTTTGAATCTCCCTCTCTAAACGGAAGAAGTATATCCACATCTACTTAATCTGTCCCCCTCATAATTCTAAATACCTCTATCAAATCTCCCTTCAAACTTGTATGCTCTAGGGAGTAAAGTCCTAGACTGTTTAACCTTTCCCTGTAACTCAAACCGTGAAACACAGGCAACATTCTTGTAAATCTCCTCTGCACTCTCTCCATTTTGTTGATATCCTTCCTATAATTTGGTGACCAAAACTGCACACAATATTCCAAATTTGGCCTTACCAATGCCTTATACAACTTTAACATGACATCCCAACTCCTGTATTCAATACTCTGATTTACAAAGGCCAAAATACCAAATGCTTTCTTCACCGCCCTATCTGCATGTGACTCAACTTTCAAGGAATTATGTACCAGAATTCCAAAATCTCTTTGTGCTACTGCACTCCTCAATTGTCTACCATTTAACATATATGATCTCTGTTGATTATTCCTACCAAAATGTAGCACCTCACATTTATCAGTATTAAACTCCATCTGCCATCTTTTAGCCCACTCTTCTAATCGGCCAATTTCCCATTGCAAGCTTTGAAAATCATCCTTGCTGTCCACAACACCACCAATCTTGGTATTATCTGCATACTTACTAACTAATCTAATTAACCACACTATCATCCAGCTCATTAATATATGATAAACAATAATGGACCCAGTCACAATCCCTGAGGCACTCCACTAGTCACTGGCCTCCAAGTTGACAAACAATATTCCACCACTACTCTCTTGCATCTCCTATCCAACCATTTCACTACTTCAACATAAGTACCTCATGATTGAACTTTCCTAACTAACCTTTTATATGGAACCTTGTCAAAGGCCTTATTAGAGTCTATAGAGACAACATCCACAGCCTTCCTTCCTCAACCTTCTTCATAACTGTGGTGAATCTATGTTGAGCTGTCAGTCTCTCACTGTGCTTAGCCCTGCTTTACTGACATTGGATGTGTATTATCTCTACCACTTAAGATACTCTCCTTGGGTATAACTGTGTATGCACCCATTGTCTTTCATTATTGTACCACTAGTTTCTGCTAATAAAAGCCATGATTACTGCTTGACTACACAGCCTTCGCCTTCTTCAATAACTAGCACCTCAGTAACCTCCACGAAAAATTCAGATTTGTTAAACAGGATCTACCTTGCACAAAACCATGTTGACTACTCCTAATCAATCTGTGGTTATCCAAGTAATTGTATATTCCATCCCAAAGAACACTCTCCATTAATTTACCCACCACCGAAGTCAGACTCACAAGCCTATAATTAGCCAGTTTACTTTTAGAGCCTTTTTTTTAAACCGTGGAGCACATGAGCTACCCTCCAATCCTCCAGCACCTCATGACATTTTAAATATTTTATATTTTTGAATAGGTTTATATCGGTCAGCACCAAATTGTGGGGTGAAGGATCTGTACTGTGCTATAATGTTCCATGTTCTAAAATAGATATTTAATTTGAGATGCCTTATTTTATTTATAATGTAAATCATCATTAAATAGTCAAATTTAATTTGAGATGCTTTTATGCAGTGCAAGATTGACTATCTCCAAGTACAACTCTATTCCAAGTTTTTTTTTTCAAATTTCTACTTGGTTTTGATCATCCTTCATCTGCTTTGAATATTTAATAATTATATAGGACTTCTAAAACTGTTTACTAATTTAGGTTTTATGTTACTGTATGGTGAAGAAAATAAAATTCTATTCGCACCAGTTGGAACTTAAAAGGATTTAAATCTGAAATCTTCCAATGTTGTACCCACTGTAAGTGCTGCCCTGAAAATGAGGTAGCGCACTCTCACTCACACAATGGTCAAGGATGCTGAAACACCGAACAGTTCAAATAATTCCTTTCCTGTAACATCATTTTTTTCCATTAATACAAAGTACATGAACAAAATGAGTAGAATATAGAGAGGAAACCCATGTTAAAGTACTGAGCATCTATGCAGAGAAATTAGTAAGTGCTGGCCTTTATAGTGTGATTTTCCAGCATGTCGTTGGTGGAAAGATTCCCTATTAAGTAAAAAGGGAAAATTCTGCTCTAAGGGGATTTGAGAAAATAGTCCATAAGATTTAAATAGACATTTCAAAAGGCTGAAATCCCACAGGATATGCAAATAAGAATTATTGAATCTGTGTATTGCATTCACCACCACATTCCTCATTAATGGAAAACTTTGTACAAGATGTCATTACAATTCATACCAAAGGCAGTGTCTGTTTACCAGTTACATTTCTCTTTATATGCTGCGGTGATCAATAAAACAGATGCCAAAATTGACCTCCAGCTAGATATCTTGTCAGTCTTTGAGGAAAATGGGATCAAACAACTTGGTGGAAGTGTAGGACATTTGAGCATCACCGTACAATGTTAGCAGAATTACTTTCCTAATTATCTCTGGTTCTTTTGGACATGAGAGAATATGTTGAGGAGAAGCATGAATGAGCATCTCTTCACAAGAGTTACGCCACCTGGATCCAGAGTTTTGTGTCATTCATTTCAAGAGTGAAGGTTTGGAAATTCCTACAATTTATCTCCTTAATTAGTGGCAAAATTCTCTGAGCTGTTCTGAGCTCGTAAGGGATCTGTTTAATCTTTACACAAACACTCTTTCCACATAGTACAATTAAGTCTACAATTATGCAACACAGTGTTCATGCTCTGGCTGCGTCTATCACAAATTACATTGCTCAATACTAAGGCACACTAAAATAGAAATCGTAGATCATGTCTTCCTTTCCATTAATGACATTCCTTTGATGCAAAATTTGCCTGTGTTTGCTGCAAGGAACTTGGGAATAAACTCATGTAGTTCCCAAACAGGAACTGTCAAAAAAACCTTTTGGTTTTGTTGTCTGTGGAAAGGTTCTACATGGCAACAAAGCTCTCCATTCTATCATGTAATGTTTCCAAAACAAGCCCGTGTAACAAGAAGCTGAAAAAACATAGAATAAGAGCCTGCAGGAAGAATCTAGTTCTTGGAGGAACATAAGTGAAGGGTGAGGGGATAGGAACTGTCAACACCTTGGGTTAAAACTTTTTGTCAAGACTTGCTATGGGAGACAGGCAGTTGTGGAAGGAAAGGGGGAGAGAGATGAGCCAGGAGCCAGTGAAGGGTTGGTGAAGCAGGGAGGAGTGAACAGGTGGGAAGGGAGAGGGGTGGAGATAAGAGGCAGGTACAAGGCCAAGAGATGGAAGAGAAAAAAGGGCTCAGGTTGAGGACGATGAGTTGGTGGGTTAAAGTGGAGAAAAGGTAATGAGCAGGAACAATGGTGCATGAATCTGTTAAGTAAAGAAGATCTAACAGTGGTAGAGGAAACAGCTGCAGCGCACAGATTTCTTAAGGTTGAGGAGGGCAAAGCTACCGGCCCCCATCTTGACAACCTTTGACAGGAACACAAGTGAGAGTGTCCGTCTGGCTGCATCATTGCATGGTATGGTAGCTCCAAACAATTGCACTGGAAGTCAATGCAGAGTATCATCAAAAGAACTGAGGACATCACTGGAATCTCCATTTCCTCTAGTGACAACATTTACCGGGAGTGTTCTTTAAATAAGGTTCAATGAATTATGCAAGATTCTTTACATCCAGCACATTGCATCTTTGACCCACTTCCATCAAGAAGGAGGTACAGGAGAATCAAAATCAGGACTGCTAGACTGGAAATTAGTTTCTTCCCACAGACTCTGAAATTGATGAACATTCCCAAAATATTTATATACATTTATTATAAATTATATCTATGTGATAATTGTGTGTACTGTTAATGCACCATTTTCCTGAGAAATGCTGCTTCATCAGATGATAATAAACTTGAGCTGTTGACGAAGTACCAAGGCTTTAATATGTAAAAGTTTCGCAGTCAGATCCAATACAGCCCTTTTCCCTGAACTCGGGTTTCAGCACTATTTATATGCGGGGAAATTGGCAACAGGAAACACACTCATACACACAGGCATAGACAACAGAAGCCCAGAGATCATACACATCAGGTCTCTTTCTTTGGCTTGGCTTCGCGGACGAAGATTTATGGAGGGGGTAAAAGTCCACGTCAGCTGCAGGCTCGTTTGTGGCTGACAAGTCCGATGCGGGACAGGCAGACACGGTTGCAGCGGTTGCAGGGGAAAATTGGTTGGTTGGGGTTGGGTGTTGGGTTTTTCCTCCTTTGCCTTTTGTCAGTGAGGTGGGCTCTGCAGTCTTCTTCAAAGGAGGTTGCTGCCCGCCAAACTGTGAGGCGCCAAGATGCACGGTTTGAGGCGATATCAGGCGGTGGTCAATGTGGCAGGCACCAAGAGATTTCTTTAGGCAGTACTTGTACCTCTTCTTTGGTGCACCTCTGTCACGGTGGCCAGTGGAGAGCTCGCCAGATAACACGATCTTGGGAAGGCGATGGTCCTCCATTCTGGAGGCGTGACCCATCCAGCGCAGCTGGATCTTCAGCAGTGTGGACACATCAGGTGCTAGTTAGTCAAAGATACTAGTACTCCTGATTGTGATGCTAAGGTTACACAAACAATTCCTGCCACCGCTCTACAATAAGCATACACAGTACACTAATTAACAGAGGTATGCTAGCTGATTACAATTACAATGGGTGAAACACAGTGGTCTCTCCCAGATGTATTGCCACAACAGACCCCAAATGGACTCCAGCATCACCACCACGCACAACCTGGCTAGGACCCTTCACAATCAGTCTTCTAGCATTGCCTGGTGCTCACAACCTGGAGTGTGCTTGAGGGAAAAAGCGGAGCAGCCTGTTCCACAAAGTGGGCTTTATAATGCAGTTGTTAAGGACTGGCCCAAGTGTGCCCATGTTACCTGCGAGAACCAGCTGTGTGGCAGATTCACCTGAGAGTAGATCTAATCCTTGACTAGCAGGCGAGTTTTCCCTCCAGAGAGGTCAGGTGACGGTCAGTATAACTGTACATTTTTTTTAATGCATAAAATTTGAGCAGTTTTGCTTGAAAACAAAAACAAGGAGCAGATTGTGGACTTCAGGAAGGGAAGACCAGAGGTGGACGATCCAGTGATCATGGGGGTGGGGGGGGGGTAAGAGGTGGAGAGGGTGAGCAATTTAAATTCTTAGGAGTCACCATCTCGGAGGATCTTTCCTGGACCCAACACATGCAGAAAGGAAGCATGTCGGCGCCTCTACTTTATAAGGAGTTTGCAAACCTTAGCAAGCTTCTACAGATATGTAATGGAAAGTGTACTGACCTCCTACATCACGGCGTGGTGTGGGTGCACCAATACCTCTAAGTGGAATGTCATGCAAAACGTTGTGGACACATCCCAGTACATCACAAACAAAACTTTTCCTACTATAGAGAAAATATACATGAAACGCAGCTGTCAGGGTACAGCAGCAATTATCAAGGATCCACATCACCCAGGACGTGCTCTGTTCTCGCTGCTGCCATCAGGAAAGAGGTCTAGATGCCACAGTACTCGCACCACCAGGTTCAGGAACAGCTGCTCCCCCCCACCATCAGACCCCTCAACAACACACTCTTACTTTGCACATTATTTATGACTGAACATTTATTTTCTGTATTGCACAATCAGTTTGTTTACATTTCTCTCTTTTGTATAAGTAATTTTTCCTGAGCACTGAGTACAACCGATAACAAAAAATGGCAGCGCTGCTGTAACAGCAATGCTACCACTGGCAGAGACCCAGAGCTCTTCTGCAGGGTCCTACCACCCAATCCAACTACTGATGGCTCTGTACAGGCTTTAAACAGCCCATTAAAAGAGGCGATGGTATTTTATTTTAAAATCCTGTGTCTGTGGAGTCTGGGCCCAAGATGGCGTCACCTTTTCTGGCAGCGACCTTGAGGGGTTGCAGACTCTAGGTGAGCAGAGAACTGGTGCAGGGCACCAGAGAATGGGAAGAACACCCCCTTTTGAGAAGGAGAAGCAGAGAAGGTGACCTTATTGGACAGTGGCCATGGCAGTGGACCAATGAGGGGCCCTGCACCTGAAGAACACGCAGGAGACGAGCTATTGGCGACTGAAGTGAGGAACCCACTCAGGTTGTGGGCTGCTGGCAACCTGTGGTCAATGGCCTCACACCAGGTTGTGGGCTGCTAGAGACTGGCTCAAGTTGTATCAGGTATCGGAACCAGGATGCAAGAGGGTGCAATGATGGGAAGGGCTCCCGAGGGGCCTCGGGCATTGCAATCTTCCTGATCATATTAGAGGTTTGGATCTGGAGCTCAGGTTACAAATGAAGTCTGTGTGGCTGCAGAGACTAGAGGAGCACTGGAGGTAAATTCATGGACACTCAGTGACTCTGAAGGGATTCTCTTTTGCTTCTCTTTCTCTGACTGGCATGGACGCTGGGCAATTTCTGCTGATGGCAAATCTTTTGTCTGCCTTAGAGCAGATTACATCTGTTTTATTACATTACAATAAAAGAATCTTGAATCTTAAAAGTAGAAATTCTGCCTGGCCTGCAGGAAAAAGGACCTCAGAGATGGGTGTGATGTGACGCATGGACTCTGAAAACAAATCCGAACTTTCAATTTAATTTTAAATTCAAATATACACTCTTGTTTTTTAAAAAATATACTCTGACCTATCAAATATGGAGCAAAACAATACTACTGTTAACTGCCACTTAATAATCAAAACAACAGTCCAGGCAAAAAGCGCTGAAAAATTATTATTAGAATGATTGAAAATACAATTTGCTAAGTGGTCATTTGCACAAGCAGTAGAAATGAATTATTTGCATTTGTTTACAAGAATAAAGTTCAGTTGTGGTTTGTTTTTTCATCATGTCATCTATTTGCTATAATCCTGTCTCGTTAGATTGCAGCAGGAAAAGATGACTTTTCAAGGGAAGCTTGACCCTAGAAACAAATGGTTGAAATTTGCGGTACATTTCCAATCCCATCACTTTTAATGGCAGAATAACTAACAAAGCCTGGAAGTGAGTCAAAACAGATGTTTTTTCGAACTGATAATTTAAATGCAAACTTCAGACATTGCAGTCAAAATATCACAATGGTCACATTTAAGGCCAACAAGTTATTTGCAGAAAATTTGATGAAATTAGCACTTGTTAATAAGCCATATGTTAACTTTATCACCCAACCCACTCCACCCATTTTATCCTTCCCTGTAACTTTATTTACACAATTACAGCATTTCAAATGAAAGCATTATCTTCATTGTCAGAATTTTCTCCAGTCCAAATAGAGTCTTCAGCAGCCCAGGCCACAATGCCGATGTTTCTTTGTACCATTATTTTAAATGCTAACTAACACAATTTTCAATGTTTCTTCTCCAGAAGTGTGATCAAGACTCGATTAACTGGTAAGCATTGTGGACTCTCCCTGTAACCTCCACCCCCCCCCCCCCTGATTGCCTTACTTTAAAGTTAAGACAACTGAGGAAGAATGAGGCAGCATCTCCAAGTGTAGTGGTTTTGAGCAAGAAATTACCACAGTGAACCTACATGTTTCTGACTGCTTGCCCATGTTGAGGTTCATGGTAAAGAATCCACTTGAACAAACCTGTACCAGAATGGGTCTGACACAGAGAACTCTGACCATAAACAATGATGGGTGGGGGGGGGGGGGGTGGGGGCACATCTAGTTAGGCATAACACCAAAATAAAAGCAGCACAATTAATCAAACATGCCATGTCACCACCAAAGTAGGGCAGACAATAACTGCCACCCAAGACCCAAAAATAAATCAGAAAAACAATCAAATCACTTATTAGAGGACTAAAAATTGGATATATGTTTCTTCAAATGCTTAATATACTATCACAGTTTTCAAGCAATATGACAGTAAGCCTTTTGAATGCTACATTCAATTATTAAAATTAGCGTAAACCTACCCCACTCCACCCCACCCCATCTGCTCAGGACCTGATGGTTTCCATGATTTGGTTTTAAAAAACATCAATGAGGACACTATAACTGATTTTACCACATTCTTTCAAGACCCCATTGCACTTTGGAAGGACAAACCAAAAGAACCATGGTAAATACTAGGGCACTGAACAGAGGGATCTGGGATTACAGAGACATAATTCCCTGAAAATGGCTTCATGGGAGATAGGGATGTAAAAAGAGCTTTATGCATATTGTCCTTCATATGAGAGTAAGCCTTTTAAATGCTACATTTAATTATTAAAGTTAGGCACCAGACTTCACTCCATCAAAGACAACCACATGAGGCAGTGTTTTAAAAAAAGCAGCCTCTATCCTCAAAGACCCCCCCACCATTCTACACTCTGCTACCATTTGGAAAAAAAAGTACAGGAGCCTAGAGACAAGCACAAGGACAGCTTCTTCCCACTGCCATCATGTTCCTGAATAATCAATGAACCAAAGACACTGCCTTACTTTTCGTGCTCTACTATTTTTATTTTATATATTCTTGTTGTAAGATGATTCATAATATGAAGGTTTGCACTGTGACGCTGCCACAAAACAGAGAGTTTTGTGACTTGTTCATGACAATAGTTGCGATTCTGATTCGTCTGATAAATCAAAGTATTGAGTATAGGTTTGGGATGTTATGGTAAAGTTGTATAAGTCATTGGTGAGGACAAATTTGGAGTATTGGGTGCAGTTTTGGTCACCTAACTACAGGAAAATTATCAATAAAGTTACAGGGAAAGGTTAAACAGGTTAGGACTTTCTATCCTTAGATCATAGGAGGGGAAATTTGATAGAGGTATTATGAGGCAGACAGAATAAATGTAGGTAGGCTTTTTCAGCTGAGGGTAGATGTAACGCAAACCGGAGGACATGGGTTAAATATGAAAGGAGAAAGGTTTACAGGGAACATTAGTGGGAACTTCACACAGAGATTGGAACAAGCTTCCAGCTGAAGTGGTGAATGTGGGCTCAATTTTAACATTTAAGAAGAATTTGGACAGGCTCCTTGATGGGAGGGGTAGGACCGGGTGCAGGTCAGTGGGACTAAGCAGAAAAATAGTTCAGCATAAACTAGAACTATAAGGCTATGTAAACTGACAATTGTTAAAACAGCTATTCTTAACCTTCTTTTTTGCTACAGCCCCCTTAACACCCTGCTCCGTTCATAAGCCCCTTTCCCTGTGAATCAGTCAAGTTTCATTGGTTTCTTCTGTACTTCTCTCCTACTGATTACATGAAAACCATTTAAAAATATTTAATTAAATGCACTGTGACCCCCAAGGTCATGGTCCCCATTGAGAATGGCTGGTTTAAAGGACTGTCAAATAGTATTCAATAAGATCCGTTCATGATTCTGCATATTAAAAAAAAATAAAGCACATAAGACTGGAGGTGTTATTGTTCAAGTTAAATTATAGGTGAGCAAGTGGAAAGCAGAAAATAGAAATCATGGTTATTTGAATGTGAAGGAAGTGTGCCCCCTAGTGGATCTGTCTGGGGCTTCAACTAGTCAATGCATTGATGAGCTTCACAACATGTTAGATACAAGTTTTCCCAATGACAAAATTCCACTAGTATATTGTGAAGGGTTGTGGCTGTCATGTGGCATCACTACCCATTACCTTGTCAGAAGAAACGCTACCTGCCAAACAAGGTTTGGCCCTGCCCCATCCATTAGTGCACACCTTGCCGTTGGCTAATTTAAATTTCTTGATACTTGGCCTTGAGCCATTGGCCTTTGTAATCAGCTTAACCTTGCTGGCACAGACCCATTGGCGTCCTGTAAATTACCTGGGTAGGACTCTCCAGCCCGTCTGTACTTGGCCTTGGACATTGGCTGTTGTAATCGGATTAACCTTGCTGGTACCAAGCCATTGACACAACCTGGGCTCAACCCCCCACCCTCCCAGACCTTCAGCACTATAAAGGGTACTATGTGTGCTTGATTCTTTCTCTTTCCCTTCTTGGGCCCACCCTGCTTCACTCCAGGCCTAGAATCGTGGAACAGCACTGGAAAAATTGTTGGCAATGTGTGTACCTTTATAGGGTTGGGAGCATGTTTAATTAATGTCCCTATTAGCATAGAACCTTGCCTGCACTGAGTCAAGGGGTGGTGGGTATCATATTGGTTTTTCCTTGATTATTTTATGTATCCAATTTTGGGTTTGGGTGTGTGCATGTGTTTGTGTGTGTGGGGGGGGGGAGGGTGTGTGTGTGTGTGTGTGTGTGTGTGTGTGTGTCTTTGTTTCATCCCCGCTACAATTTTCCTACATTCGTCTATAAATTGTTCACCTGTGTTTCATTGCTGGTGCGACTTTCCCACTGTCACTATAAATTGAGTGCGTATGTGTTTTATTGCCACTACTACTTTTTCCACATTTGCTATAAATTGCACGCATGTGTGTGTTATCCCCGTTACCATTTCCCCACGCCCATATTTTGTAAATAAAATCATTCATTACAAAACTGCGTTCAGAGTCCTTGCTTTTTGAGACCCATCAAATTTGTTTACTCACTCATAACAACATGGCATTTTAACTACTTTTGCACACATTGACTGATTATGCAAGGGGACAGACCTGACGAAACACTAGAAAAAGACATCAGGATCCATGTTCACAGATCACTAAAAAAAAATTCAGAACAAAACAAAATCAAGAAGTTAATGGAATTTTAGTCTCCTTAAGACATTTAAGACAATAAAAGAGAAGTTTTGCAATGAGCTTGAAACACAATTATGGCAATAATGTACATTTCTGGTCCGGGCATTCAATCAGAATATTTTAAATAAAAAGCCTTGAAAGAAGTACAAATTTTGAGCATGAGGTCATAACAGGGCTTATACTCCATAGCTTATGGAAGTTGACTGATTACTTGAATGAGAACGTGTTTAGGACTTTGATGCACATTATCCCCTCAGTTTCATCCTGACCACCTGTGCTGCCTGTGTGGAGTCTGCACATTCTCTCTGTTAGTTTCTCCAAGTGCTTCAGTGTCTTCCTACATCTCAAAGATGTGTTAATTGGTTGATTGTCCTCTGTAAACTGCCCCAGTTCGTAGCTGAGTGATAGAATCTGGGGACATGGGAGGAGTTCATCAGAATGTGGTGAGAATAAAATGAGTAAGATTAGTATAGCGGAGGGGGCCAGGCCTGGGTGGATGTATGGTAATGGAGGATAATTTCCTCTAGTTCTGTCTCTCTCTTCTCTTTTCCCAAAATCAATTCTCACCCTTCCTCTTATCATATCCATTTAAAACCTTTTGTCTACTCCTCCCCCTCCCATTCTTCCATCTTTCTCTCTGCCTTTATTGAAATGCTTATATCTTGAAGAAAGGCTGAGGCCCAAAATGTCCGTAATACAGTACAGTATATCTTTACCTCCTATGGATGCTGCGAGACCAGCTGAGTTCTTCCAACATTTAGTGTGAGTTTTTTGCTCATGAGCAAAGTAAACAAGAGAGATCCTAGATGCAAAATGCTGGAGAAACCCAGGACTCAGGCAACGTCAGTTAAAAGATAAAGGTAGATCTTTTGACTGAAACGCTTCATTGTTCCGGACTGTCGAGTTCAACCACAGTTTTGTTTTTTGCATGGGAGCAAAGTTAGGAAGTATTTCTTCCTGAGTTGTAAAAGTATGGAACCCTTTCATAGACTTTTGCTGACCAATAATTTTGAGAGGGGAGGAGTCAAGATAGATGGAAGGAAGATAGAGGTGAGCTCACTGGGTGTTTAAACTAGATTGAAGGGCTAAAAGGACTGGGAATAAGCTCATAGTTCTTTTGATGAAGTCTTACCATCTCTGCCACTAAAACAGACCCCTGGGACAAATAGTTTGTGCTGGTCTTCACACAATTTACACAATCCCTTTCCTTCTCTGATGATGTTTGCTTAGCTGCTGTTAACCTTCTACCTATCACCTGAGGAGAAATGTGAAGAATGCAGTGTTACCATGTTTGGATCATTTCCTGTTATTTATTTTCCATATTATCCTTTTCCAAGTAGGTTTAAATATTTAATGATCTTCTTCTCTCATGAAGGTGGCATCTTACGTTCAGGATAGCAGCCAAAATCATATCACATTCAGCCTTCATTGAATTTATTTCTGGATCATTTTCTAACCAAGCTTACTAAGCTTCAAAAAGCAATTGGACTGACAAAGCTAATGTTTCTAAGGTCACTATAGGTCAATGGAGTACTTAAAGTTAAACACTTCATAGCTTCTGTTGACACTAACTGGAGTTGTAAATTGTATCAAGTGTATCATCAGTGATGGAAGTGTCAATATCTGTTACAGAGTTAAGATGTCAACCTGTAAATGGGTAGAGTCAATGACTACTAAAGGGCATTCAGTGTTAGGGCATAACAGCCGTATCATTGGGAAAAGATTTGAAGAACGAATCATGTCTATTTGGGCAGATGCTGGGGTTTTACAGAAGGGCGTTAAATATAGAATCATCCAGCACTGAACAAAATCAGCATCCAAATTAATAATCACGATTCACAAAATATTTTTTCAACCTGCACTTCAACATCGTGAAAATTGGTGCACCGAAGAGTAGGAGTGGATGCCCTCAGTGGTTCTCTCATTCATCTTCTGCCATCTTTAAACAAGAGCTGTGGCTTGGGCTCGAACACAGCTATGAGTAGAGAGCTCTAACCACAATGTTGAACTTACTGATTTTGTCAAGTTTTGAATGAAACAAGAGTCTACAGACATTAAGATAGTAGTTAATACACAAAACTACTGGAGGAACTCAATGGGTCCTACAGTGTCCATAGGAGGCAAAGATATATAACCAACCTTTCAGGCCAAACCCCTTCAAATAGGAGCAAAATGAATAAAAAGGTGGGAGGAGGAGGGAAGAAGGGGCAAGGGGAGGAACACAAGCCAACAGGCAAAAGGCCACAGGTGGACATTAGGGAAGGAAAGATAAGAATTGATCAGGGAAGGGCGGCAGCTCTGTGAATGGAGAGCTGGAGGAAAGTAGACAGAGGGATGGGAAAAGAGAGAAATAGTGGAGTTAATGGAAAGCAGAGAAGTCGATGTTAATGCCAATGATCTTTCGAGTGTGTTGTTAATTGTGTTCTACTCCAAGCCACAGCTCTTGTTTAAAGATGGCAAAAGATGAGTGAGAGAACCACTGAGGGCATCCATCCCTTCACACTTCAGTGCACCAATTTAGATCAAGTTTTTTCGTTGGAGTTTGCAGAGTATGTCAGAAATAACAAACAGACTTAGAATAAAATAAAAGTTCTGGTGATTTAGTGCAAACAGAAATAAAGCATCTTCAAGACAAGCTATTCATAGCTTCTATCCACTAAATGCAAGGTTTGTAATTTTAATTCAGTCTTTTGAAACACACCTTTGCTGATGGCAGCCTGCTTCATTGTGAAGAATATAGGATTATGAAAAGTTTGGAGGCAAAGAGGAAGAACAGAGGATCTGGGAGAGGAGAGAGGGGTTCAGGAAGCCATACCCTCAGCAACATTCCCACCTGCCTCAATTTCACCTTGTGTGAGGCACCATCAGTTGGCTACATCATCTGCTGAAGTCTTACCTCACACCAGAATTAGACCGTGTTGCTTGGAGCTTCTGGGATGACTGTACTCCCCAAACTTTTACCTATTGCTTTATTGCCATTCTTTGTGTATCTGGAGATTGGGTTCACAACACCTCCTCATTTTCACTGTATCACTGAATAATCTGGATTATGGAACCTTTACCTTTCAACCTGATGACAAATTGAAACTCACACAAAATTCTCACAGTATAACTCTATCATTGAAGCACAAGAATCAAAACTCACTGAAAGCTGTTCTCTTATTCGTCTCAAGCACTTACTTTTTAAAAAAAATTTTTTAATATAAGGAATACAATACAATACAATGAATAAAAGGGAACAAAAATGAAAATGCAATATCATATAGACAAAACTTCGAACAGTATACATTTGGGGGGAACCCCCCCCCCTCCACTGCAATGGGTGAAAAAATCAAAAGTATTATATTTTTTTAAAAACGCTAAGAAAAAAACTAACAAACAACAACTGAACATCTTATCCTGAGAGTTGGATATATTTTGTAGTTTTTGGTTCCTACTGTAAATAAAAAAAGGTAAGACTATATCTCATCTGGAAGAGTAATTTTATCTAATCCAATAAAAATATTTACATCATATGAAAGTAAAAGGTTGCCATGTGTCTTTAAATTTCACCGATATATCAAAAACATGATATCTAATTTTCTCTAAGAAAAGACATAATATGAGAAAATTATTGAAACACTGTTGGAGGTCCGGAGACTTTCCAATCGAATAGGATGGCTCTTCTAGCCAACAATGTAGAGAAGGCCACAACCCACTGAACAGGTACAGAAAAACTCCGTATGTCTGTGTCAATAACCCTGAAAAGAGCAGCTATTGGATTGGGTCATAGCTCCACCTGGAGTATCATTGAAAAGATGTTAAAAATTTCTTTCCAATAGTTTTCTAAGGATGAACAAAACCAAAACATATGTGTCAATGTAGCAATTACAGATTTGCATCTGTCACAAATAGGGTTAATATTAGAAAAAATACTAGTCAATTTATCTTTGGGCATGTGAACATGGTGCACCACTTTGAATTGGATTAATGAATGTTGGGCACATATGTGTTTACCATTTTAAAAAATCCTGTCCCATAGATTCTCAGATAAGGGTCTTGCAAGTTTGTCTCAAGCACTTTAACATAATTTGCATTATTAAAGTCAGCCGTTGCTGCAAACAAATCTGTTAATAAAGAAAACAGCAGAGAAGCTCTTTAATATAAACAGTTTATTACTTTAACAGCAGCAATACCAGCAGAAGTGAGGAAGTATAAGGAAGAGTTCAGTAACTCTTTCTCTGTACTGACCACCCACTCAGCTTACATAGGTTTCAGATGTGATTTATATAGTAAATTGGTGCCAATGTCTACATCCATTTCTCTGAGCTTCTTGGCCAAGATGCTTACTAATTGGCACAAATTATTGACTAATTGGCAATTCAAAATGTTTACTTCTGTCAGCTTTTTTTGATCAGCTAAGTTAATCGAAAAACTCTCTGTTCCTGCTTATCTTACTGTCACAATGAAATAGTTAGCTGCAATCTTTTCCAAAGATACTTTTGAAGACACTTATTGTTTGACCATATAACGGTGTTACCTATTTTGCAGCTTTATGACTAGTGTGACATCTTTCCTTATCAACATAAATATACTTTCACTGGTTTTCTCAAAGCATAACTTTCTAGTCAGCCATTTTACTAAAATGTCCTTACTAAGTTCTTTATTAAAGCATGAACTCTTTGTTTCCTACAGCAAGAATCCCACAATTCTCTACACCATCATTAAGTGACGATTTGTAAAATATGTACAATGTAAAGGTACTAGGTTCATGAAGAAGACAACACCTTCTGAGTCTAGCAGTTAAAATAAAAGTTACTACCTTCTGTTCGATACTCCACACTCATTTAATGTAACCAAAGAGAATGCCACCAAATTCAGCTCAAATTTTGTCCCATGAAACATCTCAGAACAAGATGATTGGAAGATTGGTTGCTGTACTTCAGGGATTGGAGTGAGGAATGCTTCAATAATACTTTAATTAGAATTTCTAGTTCTGCTCGGAATAGATCATTAGTCTATCACAATGCAAAAAAACCTTATCGGAATATTTTGAGACTTTGCAGGTTTCTAGGTTGAATTAGGATGAGCTATACGGTTTCATTATGTTAATTAACAAAAATGTGTAGAGTAATATTGTCTAGAAATGTAAACATCCAATATAATGATGATAACATTTGGAATCTTCAGTCTATTTGGCGAAGTATTGGTTTTCCCAACAAGAATTGTTTCATTTTATTACCTCTATGCTTACAATTTGCACAAAGGGAAATTATTCTAAAGTTCATTCCTAATATATTCCATAGAATTGTATTTTAAAACTTTTCAATGCTGAATGAAGTTAAACAAGAAAGTCTGCAGATGCTGGGGTCGAATGCAATACACAAATGTGCAGGAGAAACTCAGAGAAGGTAAACTGAGGAAGGACCCAGGCCCAAAAGTTTGGTTACCGTTTACTTCCGATGGGTGCTGTGTGAACTGCTGAGCTGCTCCAGCACTGTACTAGACCCCAGCAGCTGCAGATTTTCTTGTTTATCATGACTATTCCTGCATCTTTTTAATTGTATTTCCAAAAACCGTTATCTGTCAAATTGCTGTTTTACTAAAATGATGTATTATAACTGTCCGAAGATGCTCTGCTTTTGGAAAATTGTATTATTTTTGAAATATGAGCATTGCCATCCCTCATTTTTCATGATCTTGTGGCAAAAAAGAGTAACAAGAAGGATTTCTCAGTGTCGATCACCCAAAATTTTCTAAAGAATTCAAAAGGCAATTATTATTCCGTTTAAATTTAGAAAATAGGCAGAGAGGCAGCAAACTAACTTCATAATGCAAGAAGACAAAGTTATTGCATGCTGAAGGCCAGCACAGTTAGAGCAGCAGTGACCAGGGTTCGAATCCGGCACTTCTGTAGGGAGCTTGTTAGTTCTCCCCATGGGTTTCATCCAGGTCATCTGGTTTCCTCCCACCATTCAAAATGCGGCGGCGTAGTAGGTCAATTGGGTGTAATTGGGCGGCATGGGCTTGTGGGCTGAAATGGCCTGAAGTGGCTGTATGTCTAAATTTAAAAATTTCTAGAAAAACTGATCACATTCAAATTTTTCACAAGTTTCAGGACTTCAATTTACCAAATAAGTTTAAGATGGTGAAAAATTCAACCAAATTCAACGTTTAGAAAAATTTAACCAAAAAAAGACATGCTGGAGGAACTTAATTCTCATTGGTTGGATGTTACCAGCAGCACCCAGGATCACATACCCATTCTGAACTGGCCTGCTGTGTTGGTGGTGAGGTGCATCCTGAACTACACTAGTCCATTTCTTGGCAATTATTTCTAGGGTCTGACTGGGTCAAGACTTCTGGGATTTCACCCAATGACAATGAAGGAGGATCAATATTTTTTCCAAATCAAAATAAGGTGTAATGATAGCATTTAGAAAACAAACTACATTTAAAAGAACAAGGAAGAATGCATCCAGGGAAACAATTCTATTTCAATTTTCTAGAATAAATAATGAAGATTTACTTTGCTCAGGTGCCTTTGGAATATGGGCGCTCATTTGGTTGCCTTCTGCTGGAGAGTAACTTGCAACTTATAAGTTCAAGACACAATTTTTCCTGAGTACAAGGAGCTAATGATACTAGATACCAGTATCTATTATTGTCAGAGTACATATATGACATCACATACAACTCTGAGATTCTTTTTCCTGCAGGTGAGGCAGAATCACCACTTACTGGCAGTGCAAAACAAAACTGAACAGGTAGTTCCCGACTCACGTCCATAATGGGGACCGAAAGTTTGGTTGTAACTCAGGGTTGGTCATAAGTCGTGGAACAGAACTGCGGGCTGCCACGGGGAATAGGGACCTCGGGATGCTGCAGGGAATGGGGACCTTGGGACGCCACTGGGAGCAGGAACCACTGTATACAGTAACTTTTAATACAACGTATGTACTTGTACAGTAGTTTTACTAATTTTATTTTAACTGGTCGTATGTGCAGGTGGACGTAACACACGTTGGTTGGAAGTCGAGGACTACATATACTAAAAAAGATATATATACGTAAACAAATACAAATTGACTGGAAAAAAAGAGAGATAGAAAATACAATACAATTTAAGAGTCCTTAAATGTGTCCCTGATTGAGTTTGCTGTTTGGTAGTCTGATGGTGAAGGGGTAGCAACTGTTCCTGAACTAGGTGGTGTGAGTCTTGTGGCACCTATACCTCTTTCCTAATGGCATCAATGAGAACAGAGCACGTGTTGGTCCTTGATGACTGCTGCTGCTCTCCGACGGCAGCGTTCTCCGTAGATGTTCTCCATAGTGGGGAAGGTTTTAACCTTGATGTCCTGGGCTGCATCTGCTAGCTTTTGCAGGGATTTACGCTCATATTGGTGTCCCCATACCAGACCATGGTGCAGCTGGTCAGCAAACCTTCCATCACACATCTGTAGATATTTGCTAGGGTATCCGATGTCCACTACATCCCAGGACTGCGTCATTTGCAAAAGAGACTGACATTTCAGGAGGAATAAGTTTTCTGTTTATCAGGATTTTCCCAAGTGTCCATTTTTAAAATGTTTGTGCCTGGATATCACATTTTCATCAAGTAAAGCTGCATTGAAGCCAACATATACTTTCATTGGCTGTGAATCGCCTTGAGAATTTGTGAGTGGTATTATATAAATGTATATCTGTCAGTTTGAACCCTGGGATTGGTTTTACACTCTATCACCAAATGCTGCTACTTCTAAAAAACTGATGGACTTGTATTCCCAGATCTCTTTGCTCCACAAGCTAATTTAATTTTCAACCGTCCAAGTCACAGTGCAACCATTCATAGCTCTTCAGCTTTTGAATCCTGAAGTATGTAACAAACTAAAATTGCAGAGAGCCCAGTGACAAAATTCAGAACTCAATATGAACAGAAGGAAGCTTTTCTTGGAGCCATTGACCATAGGAAACCTCAGACATTACTTTCCCTACCAAAAGCAAAAAAAAATACTAATGCAGGCCAATTCGTTCATGTAATTGAATGGGTTACTGGTCAACAAAGCTCAGCAATTTTTAAATTGAAAGGTAATAGCTAAAACTAACATTTAAAAAATATATACTTACAAATCATTGGTATTTTCTGATGATCAGCTCACTAAGAAAATATATTAGTGTCATGGAAAATCATGCAAAAATCCTTCTAACACAAATGAATAAACTGCTCATCAAATGAGGATATTGTAGAAAACACATGCACAGACATTTTAAGTGTGACTAGCAGTGAAGTTACTTGGAGAGACGGGTACCAGGGTCTTGGAAGCTTTGTGATGGCTGCCTATTTCGAGTCTCACCTACAGAAGGACCAGGAGTGTGGTGACCACAGCTTGTGTGGTTGGACATTTCTTCAAAGGCAATGCAAGAAGAATTCGTGAGTCTGTAGAAGCGACAACTCGTCTTCCCATCAGTTCAACATTAATTCTCGCCAACAAATTTCAAAGGCCTACACTTCAACAGTGAAAGACTGAACTTAGAAAAAACTTTTTAGATTTGGCCTGGAATGTCATGGTTTGGATATATCACACACACACACACACACACACACACACACACACACACACACACACACACACACACACACACACACACAATGTTATAAAGACTTTGTTGATGGTACTAAATGAGGGCCAGTGGACTTTGTAATGATAGTGATCATGTTGCAATGCAACTAGCAATGCCTTAAGGATTATAGCTCCTGTTTGATTATTCTTGGCTGCCAGCAGGGGCTGATACCAAGCAGGAGACTGCAGTGTGCAAGATCTGTAATGGAGGCTTGCAGCCTCATGGCAAGCCTCATGGGCTATTTACATCAACTTTAAAGTAAAGAACCTTTTCCTTCATCCATGTATTGTCGAAGAACTCACACATATGAATACAAGATGAAACATGGTGTCAGAAGTGGGATGAAGGAAATTAAAAGGAAATACTTTAAAAGGAAAATCTAAAGTCAGCAACTGGTTAGTGAAGAGAAGCTAACACAGTGAAAAATGGAAAGATTACATCCACAAGCGAAACTTCAATTGACAGATAATGTGGCTGAAAATTGGAACAGATTCAAACATTTTGGATGGTATTTAGTGGCAGTCAGAGCTGACAGGATAAGTGATAAAGTGAAAGCGTCAGTTTTCTTACATGTCGTGGGTGATGAAGACTTGGACGTGTATAATAACCTCGCATTTTCTGCTGAAGGAGACAAAATGAAATTGTAAAAATAATGGAACAGATTGAGGCATACTGCATACCTAAACATAACATGACGTTTGAGAGGCACAGCTTTTTCACATGTACACAAAATGGAAGAAAGTATTGATCAGTATGTGACTGAATTGAGAAACAGAATCAAGACGTGCGAATTTGGTGGACTGACTGATTCACTGATTAAAGATAGACTTGTGTTGGTATTCCAGATAATAGTCTAAGGCAGTGGTTCCCAACCTTTTGTCTTTCCACCCACATACCACCTTAAGCAATCCCTTATTAATCACAGAACACATGGCATAGGGAATAATTAAAGTGGTATGTGAGTGGAAAGTAAAAGGTTGGGAACCACTGGTCTAAGGAAAAGACCGCTAAAAGAGCAAAATCTAGACCTGAAAAAAGCCATAGCACTCTGTAGGGCAACAGAAACTGTAAAAACACAGGTAAAAGCTGTTCACTGAAACTAGCTGCAACAAGGATGCAGTGAGCAAGAACGGACATAAACCGTTTAACAAAAAGAGTACCAAAGTGCAAAGAGAGGCGTGGCCAGCAAACAAAAATAAAAGGGACAATTGAAAGCCATGTCTTCGATGTTGTACACAACACCTAACCAAAACGTGTTCAACATATGGTAAAGCCTGCTATATGCGCAATAAAACCAACCATTATGCCCATTGCTGTAGGAACCAAGTGCAACAAAGCAAGGTTCATGCAGTAGATGAAAGGGAGATAGAGGAATTCAATGTAGATGTTGTGACTGAAAACAAGAAAGAAAACAGAGATTGGATGTTGAGATTAAAATGAATGACATATGCATTTCAGTTAAATTGAATACTGGAGCACAAATTAATGTAATAACAGAGACTGATTTTAAGAAAATTAGACCCAGACTGAAGATGTATGGAACAAAATTGAAGATGACAGGATATTCAGGTATTGATATATCATTGCAAGGAGAATGTCAATGAAACACAAGGACAAAGATAATATGCTAGCATTCATCGAGCTACCAAAGGATGTACAGGCCATACTAGGTTTAACAGCCTGTGAGAAACTGAACCTGGTAAAAAGAGTCCTCGTGGTGGAAAGTGATGGAGAGACAGTCTATGATGAACTCATGAAAGAGTAAAATGACCTATTTCAGGGTCTAGGCTGCCTTCCAGGAGAACACACAATCAGAGTGGATAAACATGTGCTACCGATTATACATCCATGCAGAAAAGTTCCATTTATGCTTCAAAAGCAACTAAAGGCAGAACTGGACAGGATGAAAAGCCTGAATGTGATTCAGAAGATAGATGAGCCAATGGAGTGGGTGACTTCACTTGTGGTTGTGGACAAAAAGAATGGAAAGATTAAAATTTGCCTGGATCCAAGAGATCTAAACAGAGCAATAAAGAGAGAACATTTTAAGCTTCCAACGTGTGAAGAAATCATGTCACAGTTTGCAAATGCAAAGTTTTTCAGCAAATCAGATGCATCATCAGGATTTTGGCAGTTATAATTGGATGAAGCAAGTTCAAGACTGTGCACGTTCAATAGTCCATTTGACAGATACAGATTCCTAAGGTGACCATTCGGAATTGCCTCAGCTCCTGAAGTGTATCACAAAACTATCCATATGGTCTACGAGCACCTGGACGGAGTTGATACCTCAATGGATGGCATCATAGTCTGGGGAGCCACGAGAATGGAGAATGATGAGAGACTAAGGAAAGTGCTGGAAGCAACAGGGAAAGCAAATCTGAAGCTGAATAGGGAGAAATGCCAGCTCGGGTAACAGAACTAACATTTTTAGGTGCTATTATTGGCAGTGAGGGCATCAGACCAGATCCCAGAAAGTTGTCCATCATTGGGAACATGCCAAGGCTACAATGCAAAAAGGGCATACAGAAGTTTAATGGAATGGTCAACTATATGGGTAAATGCATATCCAACCTCTCAGTAAAGATGGCTCCAATGATTAGACTAACAGAAAAGAACATTGAATGGGAGTGGAATCATGAGCACGAAAAGTCTTGGAGCGAACTAAAGAAACTGCTCACAGAGGAACCAGTTCTGAGGTTTTACAACCCAGTGAGACCCATCAAGGTATCATCAGACGCATCACATTGTGGGCTTGGTGCAGTTCTTATGCAAAAATATGAAGACTGGCAACCCATTGTGTAAGCATTACACTCAATGACAGACGCAGAGACGTGATACGCTCAAATTGAAAAAGAGCTGCTCAGCATTACAGACGCATGTGAAAGATTTTATCAGTTTGTGTCAGGACAAGCAATCAGTGTAGAGACTGACCATAAGCCCTTGAGTGCATTGTTCCAAAAGCCATTAAATGAATGTCCATTTAGAATACAAAGAATGATGATTAGGTTGCAACGCTATACACTGTATGTGGCAAGCTAATGCACACAGCAGACACGTCATCCAGAGCTGTTGGCACGAGAGAGTCTTCAAACACCAAAATCGATGAAGACATGAACGACTTCGTGGATATGATCACAAGTGCACTGCCCATATCAGATGCAAAAATGGAGGTCATAAAGTCAGAGACAAACAAAGATGAAACACTTAAACAACTGAGAAAAAAACATCTTGGATGAATGGCCCAACATGAAGCAGGACTGCTCACCTGACATTTCAGTGAACTGGAATTGCAGGGCGGAACTATCAGAGGTTGAAGACATCATCTACAAAGGAAGTAAAATCCTTATCCCAAAGAGTCTGAGAAAAGAGATGCTAAAAAGGATCCATGGAGAACATTTCGGAATCGAAAAGTGTAAGAAAAGAGCACAAGAGGTGTTGTACTGGCCAGAAATCAATAATGATATAACGGATGAGGTGTCAAACTGAACAATATGCTGGAAATATCAACCAAGCAATCCTGCAGAACCACTAAAGGCACACCCAGTGCCACACAAACCTTGCCATAAGGTAGGCACTCACCTATTTGAATGTCAATTTTGTAGTCACAGTCTATTACTCTCTGTATCCAGAGGTATGGAGACTGAACACCACCACTGCAGATGCTGTAATAACAGGTATGAAAGCCATTTTCTCCAGACATGGTGTGGCAAGCAAAGTCTTCACAGACAATGGACCCCAGTTTTACAATTCAAAGTTCCGACATTTTGCCAAAGAGTCCTCATTTTCTATAGTCTAATGGTCTAGTGGAAAAATCGGTACAGACAGTGAAAAGACAGTGGAATGGACTTCTACCAGAGCATGCTAGTATACTGCACAACACCACTGTAATGTGGTATGTCACCAGGCTAAGATCAAACCTACCCATTCAGGAGAACCTCCCAAAAACAAATGAAGGGGAGAAAGTGAGGAAATTCAAAGAACAACAGAAAGAAAAGCAAAAGTATTACTTTGACAGAAGAACAAAAAACCTACCAGAATTCTATACTGGTGACCAAGTAAGGCTAAAAGACAAAACAAACTTATGGACTCAGAAGGGAACTGTCCTTAGTGAAGTCCAACCAAGATCATACACCATTCAGACAGATGAAGGTGCTGTTTTGAGAAGAAATCATCAATATCTTCAAATGGTACCAGCCACAGTAGATGGATACTGTTGAACAGCCTAAATACTCAGCTGAGAAGACATCATCTGAGGCAACAACTCAGATTCAAGGACAATCAATCAGGAGATTGTCAAGACATGTGAATCCTCCTAAGAGACCCACAGAGCAAATTTAAAGACTCCTGTTTCAGAATTAAATAGTACTATCTTATCACTCTTCAAGTTTTAGTGTATGTAAATGTGAACACATAAAAAAGTTTTGAAAATGTTAACATTGACAATAATGAAAATGTAACTTTCTGGTGTTAAAGTTAAAATTCCAGAGTATACAAAGAAATCATGTTAGTTAAAAGTAAGCTACTTTTGTTTTAAGAAAGGGAGATGTAATGAATGTGATCATGGTGCAATGCAACTATCAATGCCTTAAGGATTATAGCTCCTGTTTGATTATACTTGGCTGCCAACAGGGGCTGACACCAAGCAGGAAACTGCAATGCACAAGATCTGTAATGGAGGCTTGCAGCCTCGTGGGCTGTTTACCTCAAATTTAAAGTAAATAACCTTTTCCTTTATCCATGTGCTGTATAAGAACTCATATGAATACAAGATGAAACAGACTTCCAACATGGATATGACACAAATACTTTGAAGTCTGAGAAAATTCATGAAGAACAAAACAGAGAAATCTACCACCGAGCATCTCCAGAATCAACAACATAAATCTTGATGAAATAATAGATTCTCATACTTTCACATCTCTGAAAAAAATTACCTACTTGTGAGTCTTGACCATTCTCTTCATGAAATTTGAACACTTTATCAAATTTTCACTTAACTGTGTTTGTATTGAAGTTATACATTTATTTTTTTGATCTTGTATCATATAGCTTTTTTATTAGGCTGTTACTTGATTTGGCTGGGATAAGAAAAATAACGTATCCTTTTTTCATGGCTAAATGCCTAAAAATTCCAAGAAGTGGATTTTGGTTACTATTCAACTTCATTAAAATTCACTTCCACAGGTCTCACTCACACCCCATCGGACATTGTATGTTTCCATGTTGGAAACTGTGCCATCAGTATTCTTTGTGGTGATAAAGTACTAGTGACAACTCCTGTCCACTAGATGGAGTTGGAGATTAGTTGGTTGCAGTTTGGGTTGGATTCAAGATGGATGCCTCCATATGGAGTGATTTCTTTATTACTTAAAAGAAGCATCACACTCTTCCTCTAGGGCTGAGGAGGGCTCAGATCTAACCGAGATCAGGCCTATAGCTGATTGGAAGTGGAGGACATTGCAGTCCAGCATGTTGGTCAGAGCTTTGCTATTGTCAGTCCTTAACTCTAGCATTTGAGGACACTGACCAACTTCACGAGGGAGTGAAAGATCAAAAGCCTAGTGGAAAGGGTGGCCAGAGTAAGATTGGGAATTGGGAACAGAGATCAACAGCTTCAAGCAGAAAGGGATATTGCTTCAATAACAAGTAGAAGCAGCAATGTAAGTGGGGCTTAGAAACCTGGGCGTGTCCTTCTTCAGCACTGCTCAAGGGAAAACGTCACTTTTTTCAAAGTAGAACTGTTTAAAATATATTTTAAAATCGATATATGGTTTTAAAATGCACAGGATTGCTGTCAATTTTATATATATTTTGCAATAAAGGGAATTAATTAGAAAACACCAAAACCACTGTAAAATCATGGTGATTTTGGTTACATGAACAATTATAGTTGATGTGAAAGCCCTTCAACACTGCAATGCAAAGAATTCTTGGATCAATGGAAAGGCAAGGCAAGAGGTCAATTGCATTTCACAATTGACACCCCCACCCCACCCCCAGATAGATCAAAGCTCCTTGATCCAAGTGCATTGTGAACAATATGTTCTTTTTTTTTCTTTCTTTTCCAATCTTTTTATTCTTATTATAATTTATAAACACATACAGTTCAAATATATATGAAAAATACATAGTAAATAACGAATTAATACAGAGATATTAAACAATAATATTGCAGAATAAAAATATATCATAAAAAAAATTTAGATCAGTTTAGAGTATGAACTATCTCTAAAAAAAAATGATATAATTAATAAAAATATATAAAAAAAGAGAGAAAAAAAAACAAACCCCAAAAAGGAATAAAAAACAAATCTGAATTAAAAACTTTTTTAAAAAATACCTACCGATATAGCTAAATCACGCCGATCACTCCGATCTCATCTAACAGCCCAATTATCATATATAATCATAAAAAGAAAACAGAGCCAGATCAACTCACCACAAATGAAAATATTGAATAAATGGTCGCCAGGTTAACTCAAACTTAGAAGGGGATTCATAGACAGAGTTTCTAATTTTCTCTAAATTTAAACATAATATAGTTTGGGTAAACCATTGGAAAACAGTGGGAGGATTAACCTCTTTCCAATTCAATAGTATAGATCTTCTAGCCATTAGTGTAAGAAAAGCAATCATACGATCCGCAGGAAGAGATAAATAAGTCAAATCTATCATAGGTAATCCAAAAATTGCAGTAATGGGATTTGGTTGTAAATCAATATTCAAAACGGTAGATATAATGGAAAAAATTTCCTTCCAATAATTCTGTAAAGAGGGACAGGACCAAAACATATGTGTAAGGGAAGCTATTTCCAATTGACATTTATCACATATAGGATCGATATGAAAATAAAAGCGATGGAGTTTATCTTTAGACATATGAGCTCTATGAACAACTTTAAACTGTATCAGTGAATGTTTTGCCCATAGAGAAGAGGAGTTTACCAGTCGCAGAATTTTATTCCAATTTTCATTGGAAATATGAAAGTTGAGTTCTCTTTCCCAATCATTTTTAAACTTTCCAAAAGTCCCAGAATTTATTTTTGTAATTATATTATATAATTTAGATATCACTTATTATTTTACTTATTATTTAACTTAGCTTTAGAACCTTTGGCAATTGCTATCAGAGAAGCACCCAATATTACTGGTATTATTTGTTGCAGGGATATTCATAAAGTATCACTATATGCAGATGATTTATTGCTATATATTTCCAATCCTGAAAATTCTATTCCTGCAGTTTTATCTTTATTAGCCCAATTTAGTAATTTTTCGGGATATAAACTGAACTTAAATAAAAGTGAATTATTCCCTTTTAATGGATGGGTTCCTATTTATGATAGTTTGCCTTTTAAAATAGCTAGAGACTTTTTTATATATTTAGGGATTAAGATTACTAAAAAACATAAAGATTTGTTTAGGACTAATTTTTTCCCTCTATTGGACCTGATCAGTAGTTTACTTACCAATTGGTCACTATTATCCCTATCCATGATAGGCCGAATTAATGCTATTAAGATGATGATCTTACCTAAATTTTTATATATATTCCAAGCTATACCTATTTTTGTTCCTAAATCTTTTTTTGATAAGGTCGATTCTAAATTGTCTTCATATATCTGGCAAAACAAGAATCCTAGATTGGGAAAAAAAAATATTTACAGAAATCTAAACTGGAGGGAGGATTGGCATTACCCAATTTTAGAATTTATTATTGGGCAATTAATATTAGTTACTTAAGGTATTGGTTGAATTATTCAGAATTATCTCTAAATCCCCATTGGGTAAATTTAGAAATTAAACTGGTACAAAATTTCTCAATTAGTTCTATTTGGGGAGCTGCTCTCCCTTTTACTCTTACTAAACTATATAAACTAATTGATAATCCAATGGCTAAACATACACTACGTATATGGTTTCAATTCCGGAGATTTTTTGGCCTAAGTCATTTTATCTTGGAAACCCCTGTTGTACTATATTTCTTTTTTCATCCCTCTCTAATTGATCAAGCTTATTTACTCTGGAAAGTTAAAGGTATAACATGCTTTTCGGATTTATTCTTGGATAACTCTTTCATGTCATTTGAACAATGATCCATGAAATATGATTTACCTAGATCTCATTTCTTTCGATATTTGCAGATTAGGAGTTTCTTAGTTTTGACTTTACCCTCTTTTCCCAATCGGGAGACTACGACTGTTTTAGAGGATATACTATATTCAAAATTCCCTCCAATATGTTCTTATTTTTGAAAATTCTTAAGATGGATACATCCTGAAATGCACAGCTGGAACTTTAACCTTGGGTAAAATGGATGTGTGATATCATTTTTGTTGTTCTGCTTGCTGTTACACTGTTGATGTCAGTCTACTTCCAACAGGCTGCAATTATTTTCTGTAATAAGTTGTAACGTGATTAAAATTATTTTAGAGTGAGAGCATATAAGAGGTTTGCTTCTTAGTTGTTTTATGAAGCACCAGCTAAGTGAAGCAATCAATTTTACTCGTCCATTAACATTTAATTAAAATGATCAATTCTCGGCTAAATAGGAGACTAATTGTTATTATCTATTCCTATTAAGAAGATAATAATTGGCTAATAAATTTTTTTGAGTTATACAAATTAATCAAAAGGTTTAAACCAATTGGTTCCATCACTGATTTTATTCAATGCAAATTAAGTAGTAATTTACATTTTCCAATGAAAGGTAATTTTTTTAAATGGTGCTTTTGAACAAAGTTATGAGTCAAATCAAGTTTATTATCATCTGATTGCACAAGTACAACCTGACGAAGCAGTGTTCTCCGGTCCTTGGTGAAAAAAAAAGCAGGCATCCAACAAGATATAGCATGTACACAGACAAACAATACATATGCAGGACAAGTATTCATTTATTAAAATAAATAAATATTGTTTCATAAATATGAAATTCTTGGATCGTTAATGTGAACAGTTCCTTTGATTGTTCAGCATTCTCACTACCCATGGGAAGTAGCTGTTCCTCAGCCTGGTGGTGCTGGCTCTTTTATTTCTGTATCTCTTTCCCGAAGGGAGCAAATATGATGAAGTATAAAGGGAAAATTCTACGATTTCAAGTTGTTGGTCTGTACTTTGAATTCCATGATGAATGATCTGCACTCACAGTGAAAAGCTGGCCAGATTTTTAATGGGTTTTTTCCTGGCAACTTAGGGCCACCAGAGTCTAACATTACAAAGAGCACTTCATAAAAAGTGTGGACCTGTGGGAATGAGAATGTGTCCTCAACCAAGGAGACTGAAACATAGCTTGAAAAAGGAAGTGTGAATTACAAATATGTGGACGGAGCACCATGAAACATATTCAAGGACACATCCCATCAATCCTACTCTGTTCACCACACATCCATTAGGCTGAAGATGCACTACCAGATCCAAAGACAAGTTCTTCCCCACTGTTATCTGTGACCAAGTATATAGATAATTTTTGGGAGATAAATTGCGGAAAGATTTGTTAGAATATGGTTTGTTAGAGTATGTCACATACAAACACTTTAAAACAGATCTTATTTAAAATACTGGAGCTCTGCTTGACATATTGGCTCCACAGCTTTTGCAAGAGCTTTGGAGAGTGCCCAAGAGACTTCACTAATGGATTGTTGTTTACAAAAAGGCAACAGATGAAAGATCTTGTCAGAGCTGCCTTCTGTCTGGAAGGGTACTTGCTGTTCTAAGAGGGTCATGTAGTTTTGCAAGCAGAGAGAGAAAAAACAGGCTTTCTCTCAGTGTGTGTGAGAGAGAGAGAGAAAGAGAGAGAGAGAAACAGATCATTTCTACAGTGTTACAGTCAGTAACAGCAGCTGGGGCTGGAACCGGACAAACTGGCAAGCTTGTAGAAAGCCCCATTTGGAAGATGGGTTTGTAAGTGCTTTGTTCAGCCTGGTCAAAACGCTTGTGGTTCATGCAAGAGGAGAGGACTGGCTGTCTAATGTTTCACTTGGAATGAGAGAAACAAAAAGGCACTCTATGGTGACCTGAAAGAAAGAAGTTATCATCTGGAGAACCCTGATGGGGCAAATTTCATCAGCAAGACACTGGAGTAGCTGATTAAAAAGGAATCAATTGTGGATGTCCTGGAACAACAAATCACTCTCTGAAAACCGACAAGAACATTCCTGAGTGGTAACCATTTGCCTTTAAAGCACCAAAGCCTGTTGAATTTTATAAATGTTAAATTCTGTGCACAGTATAAGAATTCCCTGCCACCAGTGAACTTGGAGGAATGAGAAGTGAGATTGGACTGTGAACCAAAGAACTTTTCTGAACTTACACACGCATTACACACACATGTGCTTAGAATTAGAAGGATGGTTAAGTTAGGTTAGTTAAGTTAAAATGTGATTCTGTTTTCATGTTTCAAGATAATTAAAAGTAACTTTTGTTTAAGTAACCATTTGTCTTGGTGAATATCTATTGCTACTGGGTTTATGAGCCCTCTGGGCTTGTAACATATCAAAGTCTTGAACGGACCTCTCCAGAAAAATGCTGAAATTTACTCAGCAAAACTATACACTTCAATTCTGTTTTATTTTGCATGATGTGTTTTCCACATTGACTTGTCTGGATAGCATTCAAAACTTTTTTTTTCAGTTTCATGACAGTAAGCGATTCAATTCAAAGTTAAATAAACAGCCAGAAAAAAATGGCTTTCAGAGAGAGATTAAAAAAAAACAGGAACACTGTTTAGAAATGAGGAACAACCTCAGTGCTCCCTCAATGCTTTCAATTTAATCTGAATAATGGAATGAAGAAAGAGCAAAGAGAATATCTCTGAAAAGAGGAGTGGAGAGGGTAAAATGATGTTTTGATAGAGTCATCTTATCAGATAGTTCCTACATTCTATCCATTCCTCTCTACAACTTAAATCCAACTGTTATTTTCTTTCCTTCCTAATTCAGCCCAAGAGCAAGGAAAGTTTGACCTCTCGTTTACCAATCGCGATGGTGATTGCAACCTCCACCCAGTTACTCCAGAAAAAGAAGTAGCTTTGAAAATCCATTATGAATCGGTCACGTGCAATGTTTTAGTTCTGTTATCTGTTGTTCGCAATAAAGAAAAACTTCTTGAGTTTTGGAGGAAAGACAAAGAGATTCTTGTTCATGCTTCACCTGTGAATATGACCGCAATAGAATATCTGCTGGCAATTTACTTCATTCACTTTGGAATGAGTCCAAAAATATCTTCAATATCTGTCTACATTCTTGAGCTTTTCATTGGAGATAATATCTATAACTGCAAAAAGCAAAATGTTTTGGGCAGAGACTTTTCCTACATTGGCCATTGAGGTATGAATGAGGAAGAAATTAACCAGTCTTCAAACAAGACCAATTGCATTGGCCCCAGCTAAGCCTGCTTTTTTTTTTGTTGGCTCCTCCTCTGCTTCATTGACGACTACTTTGGTGCTGCCTCATGTGCCCATGATGAGCTCGTTGACTTTATCCACTTTGCTGCCAACTTCCACCCTTACATCAAATTCACTTAGTCCATCTCTAGCAACACTGTCCTCTTTCTCGATCTGTCTCTATCACAGGCGACAAACTCTCGACAGACACGTTCTACAAACCCACCAACTCCCACAGTTACCGCCACTTTACCTCTTCACACCCTGTCTCCTGTAAGGATTCCCTTCCTTTCTTGCAATTCCTCCATTGCATCTACTCCCAGGATGAGGAGAATATCATCCGAGATGTCCTCCTTCTTCAAAATACATGATTTCCCCTCTACTACCATCAAATTTGGCCCTTACCCACATATCCTCCACACTTCTGTGATCCCACCACCAGGCACATCTTGCCCTCTCCTCCTCTCTCCACTTTCTGAAATGACTGCTCCCTCCATGACCACCTCATCCACTCCTCCCTTTCCACCAATTACCCCCTTGGCACCTACCCCTCTGACTGCAGGAAGGGCTGTACTTGCACCCACACCTCCTCTCTCCTCACCATTCAGGACCCCAAACAGTCCTTCCAAGAGAAGGGTCACTTCACTTGTATATCTGGAGGGGTCATCTACTGCATCTGGTGCTTGTTGTAGTCTCCACTACTTTGGAGAAAATGGGCGCAGATAGGGAAATCGCTTCATTCAGCACCTTTCCTCTGTCTGTTGCCTTAGGAGGGATCTCCCAGTGGCCACCCATTTCAATTCACCGCCCCATTCTTATGCCGACATGTCTGTCCATGGTCTTGTGCACTGCCAGACTGGACCACATGCCCACTAGAGGAAATAACACCTCATATTCTGTCTGGGGACCATCCAACTGAATGACATTAACATCAACCTCTCCAGCTTCCGTTAGCAAACACCCCCCCATTCCCCATCCCTATGTCTCCTTATATCCAGCTCTCTCTTCCCTTATCCCTCTCTCTCCCTTCCTCCAGCTCTGCATTCACAGAGCAACCTCCTCCCCCAATCAATCCTCATCTTCCCTCTGCTGTACTCTCATCCATATTGAATTATCACCTTTTGTCTGTGGCCTGTGCTCCTCCGCCCCCCCACTCCCCACCACCCCCACACCCTAGCCTTTTTATTCAAGTGCTTGCTTGCTTTTTGCTCATTCCTTGAAGAAGGGCTTCAACACCCAAAACATTGGTTGTATATCTTCACCTCCTCTGGACCTTGCGAGACCTGCTGAGTTCCTCCAACATTCTTGTGCTTTTAACTACAATCACAGCGACTGGGGATCATCTTCAAACAAATATGCTTTGGTGGAATGGATCCCACATATAGCAGTACTTCGCTGCGGATTATAGTCTGGTTGTTGGACGCATAATTCAACACCTTGCAAGAGACTGCCATAGCATGCAGGGGACGATGGTGAACGTAAAGTCAAGGAAGGATCTGTATCACTGACATGTCTGGAAGGTACGCAAGAATAATTTTTCCAACTAATCAGAACAGTATTTATTGAGGAATCTTATGGTTATTGGCACAAAACCATCAAAATATCAAGTACAGTTTGTGAGTTTTGCACTAGCAATAGCCAGGAAATGTATGGCTGTTACATGGAAGTCCGGCTCCTGTCTACTTATTAATCCAAAATTGTGCCCCCCTTGGAAAAGATGACATCATCTTAGAAAGAAATATGACATGTTTGTTAAAATATGGCAACCTTATTTGAATCATATTGGCTTAATGATATAATTAACTTCCCCAAGAAGGTGTAAATGATATAATTAGGTTAATAGCATTGAATTCCTGAAGATGAAGAAATGGACTAATTAATGAAAGCAACTCAAACGCCCCCTTTTAAACAATTGTTTTTCTTTTATTATTTTATGTTAATGGGGGGGTGAGATTTGGGCAATCATATGAGTCTGTAATTTTAAAATACTATTTACACGATGTATTTAATAATATTCTATATGATTCTTGGGAAAATTAAAAATAAAATATTCCAAAAAAATCTTTGTAGCTGCCATGACTATTCCAATGTTTCCTTAGGTGGTACTGTCCATCTCCTCTCTCTCTCTCCAGAGCAGGGCAGTGTGATCTCCTCTTGCTTCCTCTCAAGTAAAACAGTGCCCACGCTTCTCTTTCCATGAGCTGAGCAGTGTGATCTCTTTGTTGCCCACAACCTGGTTAGTGCATCTCCTCTTTCTCCACAGATCTGGGCTGTGTCATCTCCTATCTCCTCCCCCCCACCCCTCCCCAAGGAATGACATCTCAAGTCAAGTTTATTGTTAACCCGACAAAAGAGCGTACTCTGGTCCTCAGTGCAAAACACGCAGACATACAAACAATACATATGCAGGTCAAGTATTTTATCTATAAATAAATAAATATTGATTTGTACAAATGAGAGACTCAGGCGGTTAGTGTGAGCAGTTCAGCATTTTCACTGCCCATGGGAAAAAGCTATTCCCCAGCCTGGTGGCTCTGATACTCCTGTATCTCCTCCCCAACGGGAGAAGCTGATAGATGCTGTGTGCTGGGTGGAAGGGATCTTCAATGATTTTGTGTGCCCTCTTCAGACAACGATCCTGGTCGAAGATGTCAATGGGGGGCAAGGGGGGGGGGGTTAGGAGGTAGGGAGACTCCAGTGATCCTCTCTATCACTTTTATGGTCCATGGATTGACCTCCGATCCATTCCTCTGCACCTACCATTCATCGGGGAGAAACTGTGATGACTGAAATTGATCAGTTCCCAGCATTACAAGATTAAAAGATAGTTCGATGGTCGAGCCTTAAGAGGAATGTGAAGTGATTGCACCATGACTGACTCACATACCAAATCCTGAAGCAAGTTGTTTTTCTGTTCTATTTCAAACTATGTTTACGTGGTTGGTTGAACTTTTCTTGGTTTTTAAAATTCAAAGATTTTTGAGTTGCATCTTCACAATTGAACCTATACTCTTTGCTAATTAGTTCTATTGAAATCTTTGTACCTCACTATAATTATTTTAACACCAGGTAAACATTAAAACTTAGTTTAGCACTGTGCCAAAATTGTGCCAATGCCTCGGCCATTCTGTGTTTGCATTAAATATTAATGTTTGCAGCAAAACATTCTTGCTTAAGTTATCACAATTAAGATTATGAAATATATTTTGTTTCATATTGCAAATCAATCCTTCACAATCTGAACCTCTCAGAACCAGAGCAGTACAATTGGCATCGTGGTTAACATAACACCAGGGTTTGAATCCCGCGTGGTCCGTTAAGAGTTGTACGTTCTCCCTGTGAGTGCATGGGTTTTCCCCATGGGCTCTGGTTTCCTTCCACAGTGTAAAACATACCATGGGTGTAGGTTAATTAGGTGTGTGGAGATTTTAACTGTTGTTTTAATCCGATGATTGATAGGTCTACCTCCAATCAGACGCTTCCTAATAGATCTGCTACTTTTATTTACTCTTTTCGGATTGGTTGATAAATGGAGGCTTTTACATCCTAAGGACTTCCCTTTTTTTCTCATGTTTATCATAGTTATTCTAGGATCGATTATTTCTTTCTTGATACTTGTCTGGTTTCCTTGGTAACAGACTGTGTGTAGGATGGAATTGCTGTTGCCAATCATCTGCCTTTGAAACTCTCTTTTAAATTTTCCGACGTTATTCCTGGAGCTCAGCAGTGGCAGTTCAATTTGACTTTACTTCAAGATGAGAAGATTAAGGAACAAACTTCAAGTTTTTTTTAAACAAACTCAACTGAGGGAATGTCAAACCTAGCTGTTTGAGTTACATTTAAGGCACACCTGCAAGGACAAATAATTTCTTATCAGCAGGATTAATGAAACGTATGAAAGAATAGTTGTTATTATTGAATTAAATAAATTAAAGAAATTGATAGAGAATACCCAAAGAAACCTAATATGGATCTCTATAAGGAAAGAGTAGAATTCCAAACGCAATATGATTTATTATTAACATATATTGAGAGACAATTGTTCAAATCAAAAAGCCAGTTTTATGTACATGAAGATAAATCAGGAAAATTATTAGCTGGATAATTAAAGGCAGCCATGTCTAAAAGACAGATTCCTAAGATTCATAGAGGAGATAGTAATATTGTATATGATCATGATGAAATTAATAAGGAATATTGGAATTTATATTCTGATTTATATAAATCTCAATTTGCAGATAGTACCCTAAGTATGGATAGATTCCTGCAACAATTGAATATCCCTAAAATTTCTTCTAATGGAAGCTCCAATATCAGAAATGGACATTTTTTAAGCTATTTCCTCTCTTCAATCTGGCTGGGCTCCAGGCCTGAATGATTATATTGTTGAGTTTTTAAAATGTTTTGCTAACATGCTAGCGCCTCACTTTTGTGGGGTGTTTAACAATTCTTTATCTCTTCGAACTTTGTCATGGACATTTTATGAAGCATCAATTTTGTTACTTCCTAAGAAAGATAAGGTTTCTTTAGTTTATGCTTCCTATCGACCAATATCGTTGTTGAATGTTGATTCCAAAATTCTTTCTAAGATTTTAGCTTTTAGATTGAAAAATATTATTTCTCAGATAATTTCTGCAGACCAAACAGGATTTATAAAGAATTGTTATTCACATTTTAATATCTGCAGGTTAATGAATATTATTTACTCTCCATCAACTAAAATTCCAGAATGTATAGTGCAGAAAAGGCTGTTTGAAATTTTGGGAAGATTTTAGTTCGGTCCTGGTTTTATTTCTTGGATTAATTTGATCGATCATGCTCCTATTGCAGCTGTAATTACTAATAATCAAACATCCTCTTTTTAAATTTGTTTAACGGAACTAGACAGGGCTGTCCATTGTCCTTTAATATTTAACCTAGCCTTGGAACCTTAGCAATAGTACTTTGTGACTCCAGTGATATTCAGAGTATTAACAGAGAAGATGTAATTCATAAGGTATCTTTATATGTAGATGATCTTTTAGTATATATTTCAGAGAAATCCATTCCTCCAATGCTGTCTGTGCTTTCACAATTCAATATTTTTTCTGGATATAAACCGAATCTCCACAAGAGTGAACTATTTCCAATGAATATGCTTGTACCTATCTACGAGCATATACCTTTTAGAGTTGTTAAAGAGCATTTTACATATCTTGGGGTTAAGATCACTAAAACATTTAAAGATTTATAAAAACTTAATTTTCTCCCTTTGACTATGTGAAACAAACACTTTCTAGATGGCCTCCATTGGCTATAACTTTAATAGATCATATAAAGTGATAAATTTAACCCAAAGTTTTGCATATATTTTAAGAAGTTCCAGTTTTTATTCCTAAATTAATTTTTGATAATATTGACTAAAATTTCCCCTTATATATAGAATAATAAGAATGCCAGACTGAGTATATTTCATTTGCAGAAATTAAAGGAAGATGGTGATATGGCTTTAGCTAATCTTAGATTTTATTATTGGGCAGTTAATATTCGATATATTATTATTCTGATAAACCAGAATGCCCTCATTGGACAAATTTGGAATTGAAATCTGTACAGAGGTATTCGTTCACTTCCTTATTGGGAGCTGCTCTTCCTTATACAATTTCTAAGATTAGTAGATATACCTTTAATCAAATACTTAAACAATACATTACAGATTTGGTTTCAATTTCGCAAATGTTTTGATTTAAAAGTTTTTAGTTTATCTAGTATTATTTATTTTAGCTTTTTTTTTCTCATTGTCAATAATGGATCAAGCCTTTTCTTTTTGGAAAAGCAAAGGAATTGTCCATTTTTCAGATCTATTTATAGATGGATGTTTAAAGTCTTCTGATATAATATCTAAGAAATATAATACAGTGGCACCCTGATTTAACACACCCCGATTTAACATGTATTCAGAGATAACGCAATGTGCCATTGGACCCTATTGCTCGGGTTCATGTGGGCCCACAGGTTAAGAACCAGAACAAAGTTCAAGTACTTTGATTTCATGGATGGAAATGGACAACTGGGTCGATATGTAAAGCAAACTTCGACAAAGTTAGAGGAACTTCAGTCACTTCTCCCAGAGGAACTTGGAGAAAAGATTTTTGGAATGGTTAATACCTCTTCATTATGTGCCTGACACACATTGATTCAGTTTAAAGTGGTACATCAGGTTCATATGTCGAAAGATAAATTGGCCTGTATCTTTCCTAATGTTTGTCCTATGTGTGATAGATGTAAATCGTAAGTGGCCACGCTAATGCATATGTTTTGGTCTTGCTCTGTATTGGAGAAGTATTGGACAGATATTTTCAATTATACTGGGTACTAGATTGCAACCTAATCAATTGACTTCTATTCTTGGAATTATAGTTCCCGAGATGTGTCAAGTTCCCACTTCTGTACATCAGGTTGTAGCCTGTTGTCCAGAGAGCCATTTTATTTAAATAGAATTATCCTAATTCACCTACTTTGATGCAATGGCTCTCTCAAATTATGCTGTGTTTAAATTTAGAAAAAATTAGAAATTGCATTTTTGATACTTCCATTAAATTTGAAGAGACCTGGGGTCTTTTTATGAACTATTTTCATATGAGTTCATCTGTATGTTGACTTCACCTTCCAGGCTGTTTTGGATTTCTGTTGGGCTTTTTTTATAGGCAAGGGTCAGATAAATAGTTGTAGTGAAATCTCAGTTTCAGCTGCCCAGCCTTTTTTTTAAATTTTTTATTTTTCACACCATAAATCACATTAGCCATGCTACTTTGTTGTTTCATTTTTTTGTTTATTTTGGTAGGCTAGATGGGATTTTAACAATAATTTTTTTTCTATTTTTTGAATATTTCAAATTGAGGAGAAAGGGATAATATCGTTCAATATGTTATAATGTTATGTTGTATTATGTATTGAAATATATTCATGTTTTTGTTTTTACTATTCAATTCTGTATTCTACTCTCATGTATTGTTTAATAAAAAAGATTGAAAAGGAAAAGTTAACTGGGTGTAAATTGGGTGGCACGGACTCTTGGAGCGAAATGGCCTGTTAATGTGTTGTATGTCCAAATTTTTAAAAACTTAAAAACCAGTTATGCCTTGTGCAGGGGGGGCAAATTAATTTAAACTGAACCAGAATCTATTGTCAACAATGTCAGAAAATCCATTGTTTTGCAGCAGTAAACAGTGCAAATATTTATATAAACCAAAATAAATAAAGATAGTGCAAGAAAAAGAAAGATAGTATCTATGGTTCATTTAAAAACACAATGCTGGAGAAACTCAGCTGGTCTGTGGTTTATTGTTCATTCAGGATATTTGATGGCAGTGGGAAAGAAGCTGTCCTTGTACCACTGAGTGCTTGTCTTCAGGCTGTTGTACCTTTTTCCCAATGGTAGCAGAGTGAAGAAGGTGTGACCTGGATGGTGAGGGTCCTTGAGGATAGAGGCTGCTTTCTTAAGACACCATCACTTGTAGATGCCCCGGATGGAGTGAAGTCTGGTGCCCGAGATGTCGCAGGCCGAGTTAAAAATCCTCTGGAGTTTTTTTTTTCTTGTATTGAGCACATTATAGATGACATTTACAATTTTAAATTGATGTATTTCAAAAGAAGGGCAGTTTCCTGTAACTTGACTGCTCTCAAGTGGTATGTTGTGCAATAACAGAGATAACAGTGTTAAACTCAGAACCAATGATGTTGTGCAGACATTTTATACCTCCTTCCTATCAGTCACTTCAGAACATGTTAATTAAGCATATTAGTCTTAAACATATCAGTGAGTATGATTTGCTTTGGTCTGCACATTATTGCCACACAAAGGAAGGGGGTCAGGAGTGATGTGGAGCGTGATGAGTGAATGCCCATCCATGTAATGAATGTAAAAGAGAAATGTGTCAGTGTTGTTAATGTTCACTGTTTAATGTTGTTTCTTGTTAATTGAAGATTTTCTTTTTGTTCATTATATTGATCTTTGTAATTATTACTGAGCAAGCACAGTAATATAACATTTTGAGTATGACAGACAGACATCCGTCATGCGGAACAAGTGCACACAATTACAAATGGATGATTAAATTAAATGTGCAATAAAAATAGAAAGTGTCGCAAATATGTAGCATGTCAGGCAGCATCCATAGGAAAAAGGTCAATATTTCAAGTTAATGAACTTTTATTAGCTCTAATCTACTATTTCCAGCATTCTCTCTTCACTTTAGTGTGTCCAAGTTTTAAAGAAATTATGTTTCTACTAAAACAGGGAAATACTGCAAACTGTTGTGAACCACATGGATCAAGTAGCAATAGACAATGAACCAGACATTGTTTAATTTTAAGAAACTGATTTTATTTCTTACTTTTAAGCTATAGTCTTAAATCTATCCCCAACTATGCATGTGTGTGTGTGTGTGTGTGTGTGTGTGTGTGTGTGATATATCCAAACCATGACATTCCAGGCCAAATCTAAAAAGTTTTTTCTAAGTTCAGTCTTTCACTGTTGAAGTGTAGGCCTTTGAAATTTGTTGGCGAGAATTAATGTTGAACTGATGGGAAGACGAGTTGTCGCTTCTACAGACTCACGAATTCTTCTTGCATTGCCTTTGAAGAAATGTCCAACCACACAAGCTGTGGTCACCACACTCCTGGTCCTTCTGTAGGTGAGACTCGAAATAGGCAGCCATCACAAAGCTTCCAAGACCCTGGTACCCGTCTCTCCAAGTAACTTCACTGCTAGTCACACTTAAAATGAAGCGGTCTCCCCTGTTTGTCACAGTGAAAATGAAGTACTTTGCTTCCCAAAGAGAACCTCCTGGCACAGGTCAATCCACTAAAAAAGCCCAGTCATTCACAGAGTATGTTCTGCTCTGAATTCCACAAAAAATGGCTGCCACAAGAGCTCCTTCAAAAAGTTGCTTTCTTTTCAGGCATCAGAATAATTCTCCCTTTGAAAAATCTTGTCTTTGCAAATGTATCGAATTCTGGAACAGACTGTGAAAAACCTTCCATCAGTTCTTCCAATACATCAAATTATTGCTGAGCTGTGACTTGTGTTGTGCTTCTGTGAAATGTTAACTGTGACCATTCAGTTCCTCCTGTCTATCCTATCTCTCACAGTGAAATTTACTAAAATGGGAGCTCATAATAATACTTATAAACAGATGTTTTTGAGACAGAATTTACTATTTCCCACTGTCTTCACTCAATGACATAGCACTGAAATTACATTACATTATTATCAATCGCTTCACCTTTTTTCTCCAAGAGGAGGCCAGTACAGATTCCAACATTCACATTATTTCTTGTAAAATTGCACTAGCCTTCTATCAGAAGGAGTTCGGCAGAAGGCCACATGGAGGGTCAGTGCTCCTGTCCAAAAATCTGCTGGATATTTGGATAGCCTTGAAGATGCTGTGTTTTGTTGGTTATGAAATGGAGAAAATTAGTTTGAGTATGTACCAATGCAAATAAAAATGTGCCATAACAACACTGCAAGCAGGTCCATTTGAATTTCTGATGGCTTTGAGAACTTGGCATCAATGTTTTCTGAGGGCAAAAGGCACAAAGTGGACACTGATTGTTATCCCTCACTGGCACAAATCTTGCAACAGTCAACCATAAGGTACTAATGAGATAACTCTCACAAAAGTTCATGTAACGATAATTGCACTACAGACATCGTTTAAAATTAGTGAACATTATATCATGTCTGTAATGTAGCAGGTAAAAAGACAAAAAATTAATTTAAAATTGAATGCCTCTACCAGACCTCGAGCAGTAAGTCGACTTCCTAGTTCACTCATGGTTTCTAATTAAGGAATATTTTTTATTCATCACCTGCCATTTACACATCCTGTTTTATATTTAATTTTCCCTTACTGGGGAATAAGGCCGTTGACTTGAAACTTTCCCTGACCAGATGAGCATTTCCATAATTTCCTGCTTCTAAAGCAGAATCTTGCCATACTGTTGCCCACCACAAGATGGTGCAGTACAGCCTCTTCCATCTCAGCACCACAGACAACAGGTGAGGGAGTTCAGTTTCAGAATCGGCTCCAGATGACTGATGTTATTACTTGAATGTTTGACTGTAGGCCTCAATTCTCTGAGCTTAGCCTGTATTTTGCCACCACTGCTTCCTGGCTGACAGATTTTGATCATCATAGATTCTGATCATCTGGTTAGACCTCATTTAGTGTGCAGTCATGGTCACCTCATTATAGGAAGAATGTGGACGCTACGGAGAGGGGACAGAGGAGCTTTACCAGGATGTTGCCTGGATTGAAAAATATGTTATGAGGCAAGGTTAATGGAACTGGGACTTTTCTCTTTGGTGCATAGAAGGATGAAAGACAATAGAGGTCGACAAGATTATCAGGGGCATAGATAGGGTGTACAGCCAGTGCCATTTTCCCAGAGCAGGAATAGCAAACATCAGATGACATATGTAGAAAATGAAGGGAGGGAAGTTTATGAGAGATGTCAGGGGTAGGTTTTTTTAAACAGAGAGTTGTGGGTGCCTGGAATACCTTCCCAGGAATGGAGGTTGAAACATTAGGGGCATTTAAGAGACAGGCACATGGATTTAAGAAAAATAGAGGGTTACGGGGTAATAGGGTTTAGTATTTTTTTAAGAACATATGGGTCAACACAACATTGAAGGCCAAAAGGCCTGTACTGTGCTGTAGCATTCTAATTTCAATGTTCTAAAACATCAATTCAAATACATTTTGTGGAATCAGGTCAGATAGCTATCATGGAATGAGAGAGAAGAATTAATGTTTGAAATTGAAGTCCTTTCATCAGAAATGAGAAGAGGGGAAAAAAATATCAAGATGGAGAGTGAAAGAGGGATGGATGGGACTACTGGAGTATCTTGGATAAGTTGCTATGGAATAATATCTAAACAAGGTCATCTGAATGATGAGGTAATGGGGGTAGTTAGGAAAAGGGTGCACAGTTCTTCGCTCACAGAAGCTAAAGTTGGAAAGAGTGAAAATAGCCACAAAGAAAATTAAATAGTGAAAGGATTAATGATAAAAATCTGGGAATTAAATGTGAAACGAGTCCAACTCATATAACCAATCAATCATCAGTGTCGAATAGGGCAACTAAATCAAATGGAATGTATCAGATCGGGACTGTCCAGTTCTCTGGTCAGAAGTTGGCTCAAGCCGTATTCATGTTTGATATCCGAGAATCAAAGTAGTTCTTGAAGTCAAGCATCAGATATTATAGTTAAGTTGAAGGTGTGGAGATCCCAGATTCTTCAGGCCACAGATGACAATTGACTGTTAAAACTTCCAGTGGGCATTCTTAACGTTACACATACTATTTGGCACATTTGGAGTCAGTGACTTCATTCTTCCTTCAATTCTGATTTTTCGATCTTGCGTAATTGTTTCAGGCGATCCAAGGATCACCACGCATAGCAAATATGTCCTCTGTTGGCTTCACTGACCCAGCAATGAAGCAATGCCTCGACTGCAGTAGAATTTCCAAAGCAGTTCATTGTATTGTCTGCTTGGTATAGTTCATCAGAGAACAAACATCTACTAATGACTAGCTATTGCAATATTCAAGCAATCTTCACTGACTTAGTTGAGTTGGAATGCAGGTGTGCTAGTTAACTGCATTAATTCATTGAAATCAATCCTGTTACATCTCAGGCCCACTTACATCTATACAGAATAGCCTTTCTGGGGTTGAACTGGAATCTTTCTTTATCCCTTTACTTGATACAAAGATGTTAACAGAGACCTGAACCAACTTCAGTGCAAGTAGTGTACCCACTGTGCCAGGCCAACTTGTTTCATTACAATTATTGCATGCTGTGGGATTCTATCACTATTACCACCTCTACAATCACACACTGTTATGGTGTTAGGCAACAGTCTGCAATGTAGACCTATTTATTGTCTGTTGTGTTTTAATGGGGAAATAGCTCTCTCCCTGGAAAAGGAAATGGTGAAGAAATGAGATGATGGCGATCATGACTTTGATTTTTTTACCCAATCTCCTGAGAGGTTGACTTGTGTGCAGCTTCTGACTGTGAAAAAAACCCCAACACAATGGCATCAAATCACCTCCTGGCACGAACACTCGGGCAGCAGCCATCCCAGAATGCTCCCTCAAACAGCAGATTTCAGATTTATGGTCGGAGTGCATGTACGAGATCAAATACATTTTCACGTGGGCGAAGCAGAGTTACCACTTATTGGTAAAGCAAATAAAATGTACATAACACACATGTAAACAGATAAAGAAATGTAAACAAACTGTGCAATGCAGGGAGAATTTTTTTCTTTAAATCAATAAAGTGCAAAAGAGTCCTTAAATAATTCCCTGAATGAGTTTGGTGTTGAGGAGTCTGATGGTGGAGGGGTAGCAGCTGCTTCCGAACCTGGTGGTACAAGTCTTGTGGCACCTAGACCTCTTTCCTGACGGTAGCAGAGAGAACAGAGTGGGTGCTGGGTGATGTGGATCCTGAAGATTGCTGCTGCTCTCTGATGGCACTGTTCCCTGTAGATATTCTCAATGGTGGGGAGGGTTTTGCCTGCAATGTCCTGGGAATGCATCCACTACCTTTTGGAGAGCTTTACGCTCAGAAGCCTGAAGCCAGTGCATCTGGAGCAAGAGGTTTTCGTGGGGATCTGTGTGAACCTAGAAGGAAAAGGAGCAGTTTCCACCTACCAGATATATTGTGCTAGGACTTCAAAGCCCACACACAAGGTCATAAATGGGTAAGGCAGGGCGGTGTGTTATTCCACTAACAAATGTTGTGAGTCATAATGTTTATGTTTATTCCTGTCATAATGATTCTGAATATTCCCACTGTTGAAATGTGTCCTAATTTAGGACACATAACATCCTTTCTTCTGCGGTGATAAATGAGACTGATTGGCAGCTGCCGGCATTACTGCAGACCCCAACAGGTCTCAGCTGGAGGTACTGCTAATGGATCACAGCCAGCAGTACCATGACTAAGCCACACATAAAAAGAGACTCTCAGCAGCTAAATGCTGAGAAACACCGCCTGTTATGTTTTGAACATTCTGGGCTTTCGAAACTATTTGAACAGGCTACAACAAGTACTGAATCTGCCCAGACTTCCCAATGATTCCAATCCTGTCAAAGCGCAACAGTATGTTGCATGAATGTTGAACAAAGTTGAAGGTTGCATCAAAAGCTCCAGTTTATCATGGCAAAAGAGAAATCTTAGTCTGTGACTGGTGATGATATTAGGTAGATGGACATTGCCAGGAAAATTCCAGACATGCTAAAGTGAACCATGTACTGAAATACCTATGGGCATAATCTCACCTGGAAATGTTCTCTGGTGTGAACGTGACCACAGTCAATGAATATAGACAAAGAAAATCAATAATAGACTACATTTATATGTCCATCAATGGAACAATACATTGTGATTAAGTTGGCAACTTTGCCCAAAGTTTTGGATCCTATGTCCTCCTCATCCTACACAGAGAATCAGGATGCAGGAAAGCTATTGGCTTGCAGTGGAGGGAACTGCTGGTGGCTCCACAGAAAGACTTCAATGAGCTACTGACCTTAATGTGTCAGGCTTGGGACTCACTACCATGAATTGCGGGTACCTTACATGATAAGAAATGTAGAATGATTGGGGGACAAGCAGATCACAGAGTTATGGAGTCGCACAGCACAGAACAGGGACTTCAAACTAATTCTATCCCAAACAAGTTGGCATTCTGGGCGAAATACATTTGCCTACGTTTGGTCCATATCCTTCAAACCCTCACTGTCCTTCAGAGAAATATATTCAGGAGAGATGTGTTAGAAATGCTGGACTCATTAAGGATTCATTTTAACTTAATGATCTTTCTTGTGCTTTCCTTCAGTTGATTTAGTCTATTTATTTTTAATCTTTGAATACTTTTATAAATTAGATTATATTTATGTAATGTTAAAAAATGAATTTCACAGTTAATTGACCACAGATTTAAATTGATTGAATACTGATATTTCATGCCAAAAGGAAAATTGTTTTCCTGATGTGAAGATAAATTATATTATTTACTGCTTTTCCTCTTTCAAATTTGTATTTCCCCATCTGATAAAATGCTGTCCTCTTAAAGATTATGATACAGATCAATTTTTTTCCCAAACTGTTCCTATTATTAATATTGAAGGCAATATTTGGAATTTATAAAATTTAATGCTTTGCCATGGTGATTTACAACTCATTTGATTTTGCCAGAAAAATCGACCTCTTTTAGATCTTGATAAAGGATCTCGACCCGAAACATTGACTAACGATTTCTCTTCATGGATACTGCCTGACCTGCTGAGTTCCTCCAACTTCTCATTGTTTACTCATAGATTCCACCATCAGCAGGTCTTATTCAGTGCAGGCATCTACTCCCACACTGCACTGATCCCCAACACTCTCACCTCCAGCCCAAGGCAAATCTCAGCTAATTTACTATAATTTCACATATAGTTTAGTTGGTAACACTCTCACCAAGTTTTATAAGATGAAGGATTTGAGAAACTGAAGCACACAAATATGTTTATACTGTGATGCAGTACTGAGGGGATGCTGTCTGCTGGAGGCACCAACTTTCAGATTGGATTTAAGCAGAGCCCACAGCTATCCTCTTGACAGATGGAAAAGGTCTCAAAGAAAGTGAAATCCAAAGCTTTGACTCTTATTCATCCCTAAAGAGATAATTGATGATTTAGCTCCTTCTAATATTTGAAGACTGATTGACTCGGTACTGCATGCATTCCCACCATACCCATACTTCGTTTTTAAATGAGTATCCATAAGACATTTGGAGCTTCCTGAGGTTATGAAAACCAAAACAAACATACAATGTTTTTAGCCCATGATGTAATTGTTATATCACACAGACTGGAGAGTTTTTTTTTTAAATTAAAGAACGCTTTTCAAAATGAGTGTAATTATTAAGGTGATTTAAGACAGATTCCAAAAGCAGTAGAAGATAACAGATCACATTGGCACTGTGCCAATAGCACAAGTTCGTGGAGTGAATCACAGCACATAGTTGTGAGGGCAAGGTTCCTTTTATTGTCATGAGATAATATGTTAAAAATGTAACACACATGATGTATATAAACTTTTGGTTGCCATAATGTAGTCAAAGAGTCACCATTAGTACAAACTGGCGCCCCTTACAGTAAGAAAGAAAGAGAAGCAAAAGAGTCTCTTCAGAGTCACTGAGTGTCTGTGAATTCACCTCCAGCCGGTCCCGCAGGCTCTGCAGCCACACAGATTTTGCTGCAAGTCATCAGCATCCCGGCCTCCAGATTCAAACCTCCAAAATGATCAAAAAGCCTTCATCGCCAAGGCCTCTTGGAAACCCTTCCTGACCTTCTTGCCCTCAGCATGCTCTTGAATCCTGGCTTCGGTACCCCTGGTTCTAATGAGCCAATCTCCAGCAGCCCACAGCCCATGCTTGTCCTTCAACCCCTGAGCCCCTCACTGGTCTGCTGTCTTGGTCACCTTCCCTTTAGGGTCCTTCAGCCGCTGAGCCCCTTGCTGGTTGGTCCGCTGCCGTGGTCGCTGTCCTGTAGGGTCGCCTCCCATGCTTCTTCTTTTCCACTGGGGCGTTCTCCCCATTTCTGGTTCCCTGCGCTGGTCCGCTACTCCTCTGGAGTCTGCTCCTCACTGTGGCTGCTACAGACGCTGCCATCTTCGACACCGACCTTGCGGTTGTAGGATTTTACTTACAAACACTATTGGCTCCTTTAACAGGTCATTTTAAGCCTGCATGGAGCCACCAGCATTTAGGACAGGGCATTTAAAACCATCAGAGCAAAGCCGTGTCTCCGCTGTCCCAGTCCCTCTCACCAGAGGCAGCGCGCCTCTATTTCAGCACATTCCAAACGTACAGTGGAAAAAAAAATATGGTAACTTTTGACCATGTCCTCTTCCTTTTGGAATGGCCACCCTATTTTAGCAGCTCTGGCAGTGCTGCCATTTTTCTCAGTGGCAAATAAGGAACAGTTGCCCAAGGGGAGAAGTGATGATCATTTACCAGCTATCCCCATCCAGTTACACCCTCCACTGTCAAGTTGCATGATTGAACAAAGCTCACTACATCCACCATATCCTGCGAGGAAGAGGGGAGCATCAAAGAACGGTGGGCAATCATACAACATGTCAGTCCCAGCTGAGTGACCACAGTGCATGCAAGGTGACCCTGTAGGAATAGCAGCAGTGTTGGATGCATGAGGATGAGATGGAGCATATGAACATAAACTCTGGGACTTCCACAGAACCATAGAATTCTCATAACCACTTCTTAATTGCTGAAATCTACTCCCACAATGCACTGATCCAGAATGCTCCCACCATCAGCCCAAGCCAAATTTTGGCTAACTCGCTGAACTTCATTGGTGGAGGCCTGAAAGGGGGCTAATGAATTGGATGGCATCTGAGACTTGTTGGCCATTTGGTGAGATACAGCTTTCAGCTCACCCCGACTACTCATGTAGATCACTGAACTTCTTTTGCTCCTGCATTCCTAGGTTCCGAAGCCTTGATTATTGACATTGTGTGCCAAGTCTGCAACCACCCACTACCACCAAGCACACATTTTTAAGATGCCCTGCATGTTTTTCCACCTTCTCCAGTCTACCATTTAAAACCCTTGGAGCCCAGTAAAACCATTCTTTTCCAGATCATGTCTTTGTGGAGTGACTGCCTGCATTTTATCCAGGCACAAAACACCTCACCTGCAAGAGCAGTGCTGCATTTTAAGCAATTCTCTTCAATGCTATCTGGACCTCAGTTCTTATTGGCTCCCTGCTGGTGCAGATAACCAATAAACAGTGTGGTTATTGGCTGGTGCTCTCATCATGGAAATGAGCAGGCAGCATCCATTGATTAAATGCTCATCACAACATCCCACTGCACCCTTCCCACATAAACATCAAATGCTATCAAATGTAGACCTCTTGGTGTTAGTACAAACTGCAAACTTTCAAGATTCAGATTCACTTTATTGTCATGTCATATTACACGTAATTTGCTTTTGCCTGCTGTAAGCAAACAGATTTGCCATCAGCAGAAATTGTCTGAAGTGCCTCTTATAGTCAGAGAAAGCGAAGCAAAAGAGAGTTCCCTCAGAGTCACCGAGTGTCCGTGGATTCACCACCAGTGCTCCCACATCCTCCACAGCCACAGAGTCCAGTCAAAACCATCCCATAGGATGCCATAGGTGCTCTGTGGTTAGTAAGGGATGACTTAAGGTAAAGGTTTCATTATTGGAATGTAATATTACATTTAGAATGTAAACTATATTAAATTCTTTAAAAAGAAAGTCACCACTTTGTCCAGCATACATGACCAGTGCTCAAACCACTGAGCTATCAGAGGTGGTATGTGAGTGAGGGGAGAAAAAAAAGGTTGAGAGCCACTGCTATAGACCCACATGACCTTCTAAATTTTCTCCAGCACTTTTGTGTTTTACACTACAATTGCAGAGTCCGCAGTATTTCCTGTTTAACTTAATTAAATATAAATTGTTGTTTTAAAGTAGTTTGTCATTGTTAAAAGTAGACAATTTTGCATTGGAACTTCATAGGATGAAGTACAGGTTCTTATTTTCGCCAAAAAAATTTACCATATGCTGTAGAATTTGTCAATTTATTTCTTTTTTAGGAATTCCAATTGGTCTGCTGATCCTGTGAGACATGTATAAAACTGGATTCCTGCTAATTCATAGTCAATTATATCAAAACTAACCTCATTCTTTCATTGAAGGAAAGATCATTCATGACAAATCCAAAATGATCTGACTCAAGGAATCAGTAGTAACAAAACTGCTTATGTTCCAAATATGAAATCTTTACAGAAGAATGTATTATGAGCCAACAATGTCGTCTGTGAGGAATCAGTGCTTTAAGCTAAGCATGTTGTCGAAGTCACTATTACCTCTGAACTATACTGTGGAGACAAAGGGAGAATTTGATTGCAGGATTCAGCACAATACATTACCGCACCAAATAAGCCCTTTAATTATAGTCGAATAATGCGCCGCATCAGCATGCATTCTGTGGCCTGTGCCCTGGGAGGTTGCTGCGGGAAGCAGCCACGAGGCCTGTGCTTTTTTTCACATTGCAGCTTTGGCACAAGTTCAATGCTGAGATTTTTGGCACACCACTTAGAACAGTAACAAGTAATGCATGAAGATGTGAACCTAGACCCAAGCAAAATCTGCCAGCATGAAACCAGACCTTACTTACACATCTATTAAAATTTGAAATTTAAAAAGCCTTCCTTGCTACTGTCCATTTTTTAACCAGATGAAAATATGTTCTCCTCTTGCATGGGACCATCTCAATTTAACAAAACAAGAATGAAAACACTTACTATAAGCAGGAGTAGGCCACTGCCTCTCGAGACTGAATGCAGATCGACCACAATCACAATCAGTTTTCCCATAAATATCCTGCAAAATTTGCAATGCCAAGCATTGAATGGACCTTCTGGTGGATTCTTGCATTGCTCTTTTCATTGCCTGTTTGCTATATGTGGATTGTGGAGGAACACATGGCCTCCCCATAAGCCTTAAACATTGCCTTGCGACCTACCTGTCTGAAGCTTATTCAGAAGTCGCATCATCTGCCAATCAAGGTTGGACTCTGGCCATCTATATGTGCACATCTTATTGTAATTGGCTCATTTAAATGATTAAGGATCATCATTCGTCAAACGCCCAGCTCAGTACAGTATAAAACATCGATGCACACCACATTTCTTTCTCTCTGCCTCTTGGTCCAAGCCCCATGCCAGGTCATCACTGCAGACATTGCTAGAGGAGTCACGGGTAAGGAGTGCAGAGATGAGCCCTAGTACAGGAAGTCCCCAGGTTACGAACAAGTTCTGTTACCTGGGTCTGTCCATAGCTGAATTTGTACGCAAGGCAGAACAGGTACTTACGATTCCTATTTAGCGTTCATGAGGTAACATTATGTGCATTTATGTCCATTTGCAAATTGGGGAAGAGCCCGTTCACAAGTATGAGTTATTCGTAATCCAGGTGTTCGTAACCCGGGACTGCCTGTACTGCAATAGATCAGTGCTTGCAGAGAGCTGCACCTCCACTGGTACAGGGAATCAAGAGTGTGTTTGAAAGTCCCTGTCAGTGAAGTGTGTACATGTACAACAGAGTGTGGTGGGGTAAACAGAGTGTGGTGGGGTAAACAGAGTGTGGTGGGGTAAACAGAGTGTGGTGGGGTAAACAGAGTGTGGTGGGGTAAACAGAGTGTGGTGGGGTAAACAGAGTGTGGTGGGGTAAACAGAGTGTGGTGGGGTAAACAGAGTGTGGTGGGGTAAACAGAGTGTGGTGGGGTAAACAGAGTGTGGTGGGGTAAACAGAGTGTGGTGGGGTAAACAGAGTGTGGTGGGGTAAACAGAGTGTGGTGGGGTAAACAGAGTGTGGTGGGGTAAACAGAGTGTGGTGGGGTAAACAGAGTGTGGTGGGGTAAACAGAGTGTGGTGGGGTAAACAGAGTGTGGTGGGGTAAACAGAGTGTGGTGGGGTAAACAGAGTGTGGTGGGGTAAACAGAGTGTGGTGGGGTAAACAGAGTGTGGTGGGGTAAACAGAGTGTGGTGGGGTAAACAGAGTGTGGTGGGGTAAACAGAGTGTGGTGGGGTAAACAGAGTGTGGTGGGGTAAACAGAGTGTGGTGGGGTAAACAGAGTGTGGTGGGGTAAACAGAGTGTGGTGGGGTAAACAGAGTGTGGTGGGGTAAACAGAGTGTGGTGGGGTAAACAGAGTGTGGTGGGGTAAACAGAGTGTGGTGGGGTAAACAGAGTGTGGTGGGGTAAACAGAGTGTGGTGGGGTAAACAGAGTGTGGTGGGGTAAACAGAGTGTGGTGGGGTAAACAGAGTGTGGTGGGGTAAACAGAGTGTGGTGGGGTAAACAGAGTGTGGTGGGGTAAACAGAGTGTGGTGGGGTAAACAGAGTGTGGTGGGGTAAACAGCCACCGGTATTGGAGTGTCTTGTACTTGATGTGCCTGCTTGCATCATTGCAGTTTTTTTTCTCCAACAGAGTGTGTTCTATCTACTTATCTATCCCCTGCCAACTTTCAAATCAGATGGCTATTGCTTCATGTACTATTAACCTGGGTGGCTCTTCATGCAATCAGTTCAGAATAACTACTCTTCATGTACATGAAAACAACTTTAGCTCCCAAAAGAATTACAGCAGTCGACCTATTTAGGATGTGCTTTTCTCTCCAATATGGCAACAACTTGTTATTTTTATGTTCTCCTTCCAATCTATTTGCTTATATTGTAAAAGTACTAAAATCCGGACTGCTTGGATTTTTGATTTTCCGGATTCTCAGATAGTACTTTTAAAATTAAAATTTAAGGAGAATAAAGAAGAGATAAACAAGTAAATTTTGATAGTTTATTAACAAAACATTGTTTTCATATAAAATACAGAGGACAAAAAAAAAATGTTGATTTCCGCGACTTCTGTTCATCTTTGGTGCTTACGTATGCTCCACACACACACAATAGCTTGCTAGCATAAATTTTAAAAGTTTGAGAGCTTTTGAGAAGACCAGGTGGTCTGGATTTCTGACATCCGGATTTTTGATTTGTTTACTGTAAACCTACCTATCAGCCACATATAAGCAACAATTTATTTATTTGTGCATATGAATATTTGTCCTGCATATGCTTTGCCTGTACATGTGTTACATCTGATTGTGTCTGCATGTTTTGCACCGAGGACCAGAGAATACTATTTCGTCAGGTTGTACATGTACAATCAGATGACAATAAACTTGATTTGATTTCTCTGCCTTGCAAAAGAGCCTTGATGAAAAAAAATCAACCAGTTGCTTATTTGATAACCATAAGACTACGCCTCATTGAAGAGCATGAATGATGTAGCTGGATCACAAAAAAAAGGTTGTTAATTCAACAGCAGTTTCTTCAATTTCAGTAACGTGGTTTATTTTCTCATTGTCCATTTCCACTTTCATGTTGGGGCTCCCCCACTCCAGCACCAGAAATGTGAGTAGACTATCAATAATTTTAGGTTGGTTGTCACAGCAGTTAGATCCATTGCTACTCTATTGTTATTAAATTTAGAGATAAAGCACAGTTATAGGCCCTTCTAGTGCCACCCAATTACACCCATGAGACCAAATAAACCATTAACCTGTAAGCCTTTGGAACATGAGAGGAAACCAGAGCACCCACAGGAAACCCACAAAGTCACGGGAGAATGTAAAAATTCCTTAAAGAGAGCGGCGAATTGGAGCGCGGGTCACTGCTAGTGTTATGACGTTGTGCTAACTGCTACACTAACCACAGATACCAATGTTGCCATCCAACTTCACTACAAGTGAATAACTGGTGCAATCCAAATAGAAGTTCAATGATGCCAGCTAATTCTTCCCTAACCTTTTCCTTCAGACTGTGAGGTCGAGATAGAGTTTTGAAAACTCCAGCCTTGGCCTTCTCCTTCAGATGTCTTGTGGCTTCAATTTCATCAACACCTCCGAGATCATCATGAAAAACCTCAGAAACTTGTCAAGGACAGCTGATGCAGAATGTTTCGTCATCCTTTTGATCTCTTCCCAACCTATTTTTATCTTGATAGCCGCTTACAGACTTTCAAATTTGACCTTTGCACTCGAACAATCAGAAGAGATAGCTTTGCTTCACTTTGATAACTTCTTACTCTAACATCACTTATCCTTATCACCTTTATCCCTTCCTCAGGTTGAGTACATAGACGCATCTGCCTAATGTCACTTGCATTCGATAATACTGACATTAAAGCACCAATGTCAATTTTCATTGAAGCTGTGTTTCCTTTACTTTTTGTATGGAAAAATTCAGTAGAATTCAGACACAGGGTGATCAGCTCACATGTTCCATCCAAGTCATCACCTAAATCCTTCAGTCCAATGCTTTCTGCTATTCTTTTTAACTGTTTACACCAGAGATGCTGCTGTCTTCCTCTGCTTAAGTAAAATGTTGAGAGCTATCCTTTGCTGCCACACTTATGGCAGGTGGATTTGACTCATTAGGTCTGCTATTTTCTTTCGTAATGGTGACTGTCCCACAAGAGATGACCCCAATTTGTTTACACTTTTAGCCTTCACTGGATGATGATGCTTACTTGACCATTGCCTCCACAACCTCTGCAACATCAAATGCCTGCATGAAATTCCATTTCCTCTCACTGAGCAGCCTTCTTCGAGTTTGCACCTCACAGATTCCACAAACTGCAATCCCACAATATCTCCCCAAAATATGTTCCATTCCCCCGGTGTTCCGCATTCCACCTCAAACCTGCCAGTTTAATCTCAATGCCAAATCTGATCGTTAAACCTCTACTGTTGCTCTCTTGATCAGGGGATGGGGTACCTACAAATTTTAGTTGGTTTAACAAATGCTTTTATCATAATGGGACCTACCGAAATAATCAAAATAGACTTCTGATTCCATGCTGTAAAGGATCACTAGAATACTGAGATGGCAGGGCTGACATATAATCAGAGATTTGATTGATTAAACTTTTTTTTTTTTTTTTTTTTTTTTTTTTTAAACACACACCAGAGTTTATAAGAATGCATTGACACCTACAAAATGTTAACAGGATTGGCCAAGCCGCATGCAGTTGCAGATAGTGGGGTAATACAGAAACAGAGGTCATAATCTAAGGTTAAGGGTAGTTCATGTTAGAATGTAAGGAGAAATTTCTTCACCTAGTGAGTGGTGAGCCTCAAGAATTCTCTACCTCAGAAATATCGGGGTACAAGATCAACGCAAATATAAGTGAAGTGATGCCAATGAGTAACGCGGATTATACAGAATTTTAAAAAGAATCACCATTTAAATGGCAAGCACGAGCAATCCAATACCTAGGGATCACGTTAGATAATAATTTAAGCCACTTGTACAAACTAAATTATCAGCCACTAATAAAGAAATTGCAGGAAGACTTAGTACATTGGAAAGAATTACCGCTAAAGTTGATAAGGAGGGTAAACTGCATTAAAATGAACATGTTCCCAAGGATACAATAATTATTTCAAACATTACCAATTCCCTTAACAGAATTTTATTTTAATTAACTAAAGACAATAATAAGGACATTCTTGTGGAAAGGGAGGAAACTGAGGGTAGCATTAGATAAATTAACAGAGAGGTATAACCAAGGTAGTTTGCAGTTACCAAACTTTAGAAATTATTATAGAGCCACACAATTAAGGTATTTATCAGATTTTTACCAGACAAGGGAAAAAGCAGACTGGACTAAGATAGAACTAGATAAAATTGGGGAGAAGGTACTAGAACATAATACTTTATAAGTGGGAAGAAACGTTGGTGCAATATAAAAGCTCACCAGTACTGCATCATTTACTTAATACATGGAAGAAGATCCACTTACCATATAACCATATAACCATTTACGGAGCAGAAACAGGCCATGTTGGCCTTTCGAGTCCGCACCGGTTCACGAAAGGAAAAAAAACAAATTACCAAATACCAAATTTATTTACAGTAATTTTACAATAGATAACCTTTCCTTTAGAGAATGGGAGAGAAAAGAAATCAAAAAGAATAGAAATTTTTTTTGGGAAATAATTTTTTAACATTTGAACAGTTGAAGGACAAATATGGAATAACTCACAGTACAGTGTTTGCATACCATCAACTGAAAGCTTATTTAAAGGATAAATTTGGAAACAGATTGAGATTACCTGAAGGAAGCAGCTTTGAATATGTGATTACAGAACAATGATAATTAAAAGATTTATAATGAATATGTACATTAAGCTGCAAGATAAGGAAAATGATGAAATAAATTATAAACCTAAACAGAAGTGGGAAAAGGATTTAGACATAAAGAAAAAAAATAAAGTATGGGAAAAGTTTTGTTCTGGAACTATGAAGAATACAATAAACACAAGGTTACGCATGATGCAGTATAATTGGTTACACAGGTTATATATTGCTCCTCAAAAATTAAAAAAAAATGGGATCAACATTATCGGATAGATATTTTCGCTGTAAGAAGGAAATGGGAACAACATTACATGCAACTTGGGCATGTACGAAAGTGAATACATTTTGCGAAGAACCAAATCAGATACTAAATAAAATTACAAAAAATAACATGCCAAAAAAACAGAAATATTTATTTTAAGTAACATAAGAAGTAAAGAATTAGGCCTCAAATTGGATAAAGTGCAAAAATAAAATCATTATGATAGCCTTAGCGATAGCAAAAAAAATGTATAATGTCAATTTGGAAAATGGAAGAGAGCATGAGTATACAGCAATGGTACATGGAAATGAATAAATGTATTCCATTGGAAAAAAATAACATATAATTTAAAATTTAAAGTCACAATGTATGAACAAATTTGGGAACCATACATGGAACATTGATCAGAGAGAGCTTGCCTATGACCTCCATTCCCTAAAATGAGAATGAAAATGATAAGAAGACAAAACAACTAGATTCAGTGTGTAATAAATAGATGATGCATTTTTCTTGTTTATTTTCCTTTGTCTGAAGATATTGTTTTATGATTTTATTGTATTGTATTTGTTGAATATTTATGGGTTTTGGAGGGGGTGGGAAGAGGGGAGTGAGGTAAAGGGGAAAAAAGGGAGAAAATGCCACTGTGTAAATTTAATGAGAAAGGTTTGTACATATTTTGGTTGATATGGTTCAGTGTGAAAAATTTAAAAAAAAAATATATATATATATATATATATCAAAAAATTCTCTACTACGAAAGATATTTGAAGCCAAATCATCATGTATTTCAGAAAGAGTTGGTTATATAGTGCTTATGGCAAAAGGGAAGAAGGAATATGAGAAGAAAAGAGTAACAAGAGAACTGAAATGTTACGATCACCCATGATTATAGGGGTCAAGGAGCATTGATTGGCCTACAGGTGCTCCAAATGTCTGTGTTGATGCAATGTCAGGTGCTCCACCCTTTCCAATGATCAAAGAAACTGAAAGAGTAATTGTTTTTTCCTCTCGATTTATACTTTGGACACAACCAATGCAAACATGAAAGAACAAATAGAGAAACACAAAAGCTGCAGATGCTGGAATCTTGATCAAAGAATTGCTGGAGGAACTCAGCAGGTCAGACAGCATCCATGGGTAGAAATGGTCAGGAAGCGTTTCAAGTCAAACCCCTTCATTAAGACTAAAGATAAAGGTGAAATTACATGTATAAGAAGGGAAAGGTGCTGGGCACAAGAAATGATAGAAGGTGCAAAAGGCAGAGGGATAAACCACGAGGAAAGGTAGGTGGGGGGGGGGGGAACAAAACATAGAGAAAGAAATTAAGTAGAAAAATAGGCAAGGAAGTGATGGAAACATTGGAAATGTGGAAATGTGGAAAACTAACATTCATGATATTAAGTTTAAGGCTGTCCAGGATGAATATGATGCTTGGATCCTCATTTCATCTTACCCTGACCATGCAGAGACGAGGATTGTAAGAATGGTCGCCCACAGGAACCCATAAACAGAGCAATGTGTTCAGTGAGGCAGACACCACATGGGTTTGGTCTCACCGATGTAGAGAAGGATGAATCACGTCGTTTCATAGCTCCAGTGACAAATGAAAGACACTTCTCACCTGTCCTGGCTCTCCTCCTTTAATGTTCATCATCATCTTCAGGACTTGTTAAACAATGAATTAAATGCATTCACAGTTCGGTGGCTTTCCCATGCGCCTCTTTTCAATGCACTGAACGGTTTAATTTGGTTTCAGAGGGCATTGATCACACAACCGAAGCAAACATGCCTTCTAGGAACTTGTCCCAATCAGGTTCACCAAAGCGGCCACGCCTCTGGTAGAAGGTGAAAGTGAAACATGATTTAATTAGCTTACCTCAGTTGCAGGAGAATGTCCTAATCTTTATTTTTCTTCCTGCAAAACATTTTAGGTATTACAAGTGAATGGTTTTTTTAAAAAAACTATATTTCCAGGTTGCTGTCATTCAATTGTTTTTCAATCCGATTAACTAATCTACCTTCTTGTTAACTTGGGGGGGGGGGATTAGACATGCAGCACGGTGCCTTTCTGGCCCATGAGCCCGTGCCATCGAGTAACATCCCGACAAGATCTGCTCATTTTTGAAGGGTGGGAGGAAACTGGAGCACCCAGGGAAGACCTGCATAGATTGGGGGTTCATGTATAAGATGGAACCAGATTCGAACCTGGGTTGTTGGCACTGTAACAGCATTCCACTGGCCGCCCTCTTTTGCATTAGGTTTGCTGGAAGTCTCCTGTTCTTTAATCAGTTAAAGAAAATTCCATGCACCCAATCTTTGATAAGCTACTCTCTACTCCCTACAAATGTCAACCCTTTCCCACTGACTGTTAAATCCAACCAGGGTGTTTGCGTTTCTATAGGTCAGCAGAAATCTCCATCCAAGATTTAATATTCAATTTATTGTCATGGACTAAAGACAATGCAATATAACACAAAATTTGTTTTCTTCTGCCATGAAGTAGACAGATTCTCCATCGGCAGAACTTGCCTGAAGCGCCTCTTACCGTCAGAGAGAGAAGGAAAAGAAAGTCCCCTCAGAGTCACCTTGTGTCCATGGATTCTCCTCCAACCCCCGCAGCAACACAGAGTCCAGTCCAAACCATCAGCAGCCCGAGCTCCAGTTTCGAACCTCCGACACGACAAGGAACCCTTCAGCGCTCTCAACTCCCTTTTGCATTCCATTTCCAAGACCTGGTACCCCTTCAGCCAGTCTCCAGCAGTCTGAAGCCCAGTACGAATCCCTCGACCGCGGTCACCAAAAGCCTGTGTGTTCCGGGTCCGTTCCCGAAGTCACTGTCCCGTGGATCATCTCCTCTGCTTCTCAAACGGGAGGCGTGGGGGGGGGGGGGGTCTCCTCATGTTCTGGTGCCCTGCTCCAGTCCTCTCCTTTCTTCGAGTCTGCAAACCCACTTGGCTCCTGCCTTGTGCACAGACCCCATGGCTGCAAGATTTTATAAATCAAACCACCACTGCTTCCTTGACAGGCTGTTTCGAACCTGCACAGAACTGCAAGGAGGAGGACTGGGCTGTGTTTCAAACCTGCACAGAACTGCAAGGAGGACTGGGCTGTTGGACCCTGCGGAGTGCTGTCACCCGCTCCCCATTCTCAGCAGTACCGCCATTATGGTGGAAGCATTGACCAGTGATAATAGTTCCTAGATCAATGCACTCCAGGCCTAATGTTCATAGCTGGAACAAAACATTAAAACTGTAGCCAAGGTGTGCTGTCATTTTTCTGGATAAGAGGAAACCAAAATCACATATTTGCAAAGACCCATATTTCCCTCCCAGACATTTCTCAAATCCACATCAGCTCACAATTTAAAGGGGATAAAAAAATTCATGTCAAAGATAACATATTGAATCAAACGGGGGGGGGGGGGGGGGTGTGCAATAAATAATTTTAAATGGTTTAGGAACACAATTAGTTTAAAAATCACACTTGTACACGCAGGCTTCTGATTTAAGCGGTTGTGGCATCAGTGCAAGCGGAGGGATCTTTGGGGTCTTCGTAATGGTTTCAAATCAGCTTTTCAATGCAATATCAGTTCTTCCAAATGCCCATCCAAAAATAAGAGCAGGATTAGAGTGAAACCAATTTAATTCAAGATTCAATTTACTGTCACATTGCACAAAATTGCCAAAATTGCTGTAAGGTTCGCCATTGGCAGAAATGGCCTGAAGTGTCCTTTACAGTTAGAGAAAGAGAAGCAAAAGAGTCCCCTCAGCGACACCATATTGTCTGCGGAATCACCTCCAGTGGATCCGCAGCCACACAGAGTCCAGTCCCAACCAGTGGCAACCTGAGCACCAGATCCAAATCTCATGATTAGGTAACCCTTCAGCACCCTCTCGCATTCCTGTTCCAATACATGGTGCCCCTTGAGCCAGTCTCCAGCAGAACGTATCTGGTTTGAGTCCCTTGACCACAGTCACCAGCAGGCCACAGCCTGCGTGGGATCCTTTACTCCAGTCACCAACAGCCCGCAACCTGTATGTCCTTCAGCCACAGAACCCCTCACTGGTCCATATCCGTGGTCACCGTCCTGTGAGTTGTCTCCTCTGCTTCTCATATATTTAATATGTTACAATACTAGTTTATGGTATTTAAGATGAGAAATTATCAGATTTATAACCAATTTAAAGCCAAGCAATTGTCCTGCAAAATTGGGCTGCAAAATGGCAGTTGGAATTTAATGCCATCAAGTGTTAAGTGTTCCATTTTGGGAGGGAAAACCAGGATAGGACTTACACAGTAAACAGTAGAGGTGAGGAACCCATGGAAGCTGTGCACTGCTGAAGACTGGTTCAAACTGGCTGGAGGAGTACCAGGTATCGGAATCAGGTTGTGAGAAGATGCTAAGGAGGTTCAGATCTGGAGCTCGGATTGCCAATGGCTTGGACTGGACTGTGTGGCTACAGGTCTGCGGAAGCACTGGAGGCATATCTCTGGACACTCGGTGACTCTGGGGGTCTCTCTTTTGCTGCTCTCTCTCTCTGACTGTAACTTTGACTCTAAGACTGTAAAAGCCACTTAGGCAATTCCTGCCAGTGGTGAATCTGTCTGCCTTGCACCAGGCAAAAAGAAATTTCATGTAATATGACACTGTTTTATTACTGTGATAATAAATTGAATCTTGAATCTTTTTTTAAGGACTCTTACTTGTGCACTTTATTGATTTTCTTTTTGCTCTCTCTGTATTGTATACAATTAATTGTCAGTTTACAGTTCTTTTGTTTACATGTTTATGCTGCGTACAGTTTATTTTTTGCACTATCCATCAGTGGTAATTCTCCTGTGCTTGCAGTTAAAAGAAACCTCCTGTGATGTCATGTCAGAACTCTGACAATAATTCTGTAATCCATCAAAGTGGCAGGTCCAGATAATATACCTGGTTAGACGCTGAAGGACTAGGTGGTCCAGCTGATAGAGGCCGTAACGGAGATCTACAACATCTCAATGCAGCAGCTGACTGGCTCCACAGTTTTCTTTTTGTAATTCTTTATTTTATTTATCGCACTATGAACCATATCAACCAATATATTTACAGATGCATCTCTTTAAATATTCACAATGACATTTTCTCTTTTTTCACCCCATCCCTCCCTTCCCCCTTCCCACCCCCTCCAAAAACAGTAAATATTTGTGGTGGTACACCACCAGCCAACTGCAGGGGGAAACCTCTGTACCTGCAGGAGTGTAAGGGGACAGGAAAACACCTGGCCGGCTGCCAATCAGTCGGCAGGAAGGGATCAAGCCCCACCCAGTTGGGTGTCAATCACCCTCCAGGATATAAGTCTGTGCCAGCCTCCCGAAGTCCCACACTGAGTTGCTGCAGCCACAGCCAGCCTGGCTCTGTGGAGGATTTTGTGGATTAAAGCCTATTGTTCAGTCTTTACCTTGTGTCTGTCTGATTCTGCCTAACATCGCACCACAATATTGAACATGTAAAATACAATAAAACAATATCTTTATACAAAAGGAATACAAACAAAAAAGACGTATCATCTACTTATTCACATTAAATCTGATCATGTTTATCTTCTTATCATTTTAGGTGGTGGTGGTCCTAGGCCTGCTCTTTCTGCCATGTTCCATATATGGTTCCCAGATTTTTTCAAACATTGTAACTTTGTCTTTTAAATTATATGTGATTTTTTTTCCCAATGGGATACACTTAAACTTGATTATATATTCGTTAATGTTTATAGTCATATAAACGTGGCCATCATATATCTTTATTTTCACTTCTTTTCCATCTCTTCACCACCTCCATCCCTTTTTTCCATTACTGTTTTTTAAGTTTTCCTTTTTAATCTCAATATATGACAACACACTTAAGACATGAAATACCACAACAATCCCCACAAGCAATAACCCTTTAACCCCAAATGAACCTCCCCTCCTTGGATTGCCCCTTGTCCCTTGACGGCCACCACAACTCCCCTTTCCATTTGGTTTGCAAACTTACAAGCGTCAACCGATTTTGCAGTGACCATTATTGTCTGACCCCCAGCCCCCCCAGAGAACACTATTTTCCTCTACTTATAACAAAGCTCTCGCTCTCTTTTTTCCCTTCTTCCCCTTCTCTTATCCATCTTTAAATCTTTATATATACATTATCTTTACTTTATATTTTTACATATTTTTGTATATTTTCTTGCCAGTCATCCTTCTTGTCATTCCTCCTCCTCTCTTCTCCTGTCCTGCAAATGTTCAGCAAATTCTTGGGCTTTCTTTGGGTCCAAGAACAGTCTATTCTGTTCCCCAGGAATAAATACTTTGAGTACTGCTGGATATCTTAATATAAAGTTATACCCTTTCTTCCATAAGATTGTTTTTGCTGTGTTGAATTCCTTCCTCTTTAAAAGTTCGAAGTTTATGTCTGAGTAAAAAAATATTTTTTTGTCCCTTATATTCCAATGGCTTGTTGTCTTCTCTAACCTTCTTTCTTGCCTGCTCCAGTATGTTTTCTCTTGTCGTATATCTTAGAAATTTTACCAATATGGATCTCGGTTTTTGATGTAGTGGCGGTTTCAGTACTAGCACTCTTTGCACCCTTTCGATTTCTATTTCTTCATGTGAATCTGTCATTCCCAGCACCTTCGGGATCCATCCTTTTATAAATTCCTTCTTATCTGACCCTTCTTTGCCTTCTTTCAGGCCCACTATTTTTATATTGTTTCACCTACTGTAGTTTTCCAATACGTCAATTTTTTGTAACAATAAATCTTGTGTCTCTTTAATTTTTTTTTGCTCTCTTCCAACTTCCCTCTTAAATCATTTATCTCCATTTCTACAGCAGCTTCTCGTTCCTCCACATTTTCTACTCTTTTCCCTATTTCAGTCATGACCAACTCTAAGCTTTGCATTCTGTCTTCAGCTCTTTTCAATTTTCTTTTGATTGAACTAAATTCTAATGATAGACATTCTTTTAATCACCTCATCTGTTCTTCAAAAAAGTCTCTATCTAAATTTTGTCCTTCTATTTTAACTTCTTCATTTCTTTGAAATTCTTGATCTTCTTCCTCCTCTTCTTCTGTGTCTGTGTTATCTTCTCTGTATCTGTGTATCTTCATCCTTCTCTGGTGAGCTACTTCTTGTTGGGCATCCAGCTGCTGTGTCTCCTGTTGTTGGGACTCCTGCTGCAGGTTGACCCGTTGTTGGGCCTCCCGCTGCAGGTCGACCCACCGTTGGGCCCCCTCCTGCAGGCCAACCCACTGCTAGACCTCCTGCTGCAGGTTGTCCCCCTGCTGATCGCCCCGTTGCCGCTCACCCTCTTCCAGCCCTTCATTCTCACCACTCTTCTTTTCTTCTTTCTTGCTTGCTTCCCCCAGCCAAAAGCCCTGATATTGGGTTGTCTCTCAGCTGGCTGCTCCCCAGCTGAGTCCCCCTCCCGGCGGCTTTTCTTTTACTTGCACACTGCGCAGTTGCGCACCTCTTCTTGGCTCTGAGAGCCATTTTTGAAGTCCGCCGGTCGGGAGGACACTGCTCCTCTGGGGACTCACCAACACCGGAGATCAGCCACTCCCCTCTATGGTGGCTCTCTGCTCCGTCATGCAGGTAAAGCCTTCTTCTTTCTTCTCCAGTGATTTTCCTTCTTCCCTTTTCACTGTTATTCTTACTTTTTCTCTTTTGGGTGCCATCTTCTGTCTCTTCTGTGTAACTTTATCTTTCTCTTCCTGTATTTTATTTTTATTGAGCTCTGTTTCTTCACACTTTTTTTTTCTCTGGAGAGGGCTGGTTCCATCCAACCAGCCACTACTCCATCACGTGACTTCCGGCCTTGAATCTTGAAAGTGGTGTTATGGGTAGATAGGGTTGTAAAGAGAGCTTTTGGCATATTGGCCTTCATAAATCAAAATATTGAGTACAGAAGTTGGGAAATAATGTTCAAGTTGTGCAATACATTGATGAGGCCAGATTAGGAATATTATGTGCAATTTTAGTCATCTATCTGCAGAAAAGATATCAATAAAATTAAAAAAGAGTGCTGGGAAAACCTACAAGGATGTTGTTGGGACTTGAGGAGCTAAGTTCTAGGTAAAGGTTGATGAGGTCAGTACTGGAGTAGTGGAATATGAAGGGAGATTTGATGGGAGTTGCATAAAACATAGATAAATGCTTGCAGGGTTTTTCCACTGAGATTGAGTGAGACAAGAACTAGAGGAGATGGATTTGGGGTGAAAGGTGAAATGTTAAGGGTAATATTTGGAGGAACTTCTTCATTCAGAGGAAGGTGAGAGTGGAATGAACTGCCAGCAGAAGTGGTCAATGTGGATTCAATTACAACTTTTAGGAAATTTGGATAATTATACAGATGGGAGGAGTACGGATAGTTACGGTTGCGTGTTGGATGATGGGACAAGCCATGGACTAGATGGGCCTAATGGCCCATTTCAGTGCTGCAGGGTTCCAATCTGAAGAATCTGGTTTTCTTACAGGAATTATGCGTTTTGAATATGTACAGTAAGCAATTAATAGACTTTAAAAATGATGTATTTAATAGAGATAACTGTCAATGTCATTTATGCCATATGTCTCAGCCATGTACCACTTGGCAGCCCTCTCACTTCTGAATCAATGCTTTTTTTTTTGTACTCCCAAAAGTGCATTTCTAAATTAAATGCTAAACTAATATCCATTTTATATTATTGATGGATGTCAAAAATCCTATGTTGCTACTTAAGGAAGACAAGAGGTGTCACCCAATTGTCCAGGCCAATTGTTGACTGGGAATCAAGATTATTAAAACAGTTTCAGAGCTCATTTGTCATATTGCCATTCTGTTCAAAGATTGTCTGCAGAGGTTCATATCTTACAAGGATATATCTTTAACATTCAAAAGCACAGGGGATGGTGGGGGCAGCTAAGAAAGGTGGTATATAATTGTAAATCTTTCTTTACTGAGTATATATTTTGATAGAGGATGATCATGTGTTTTCCAATCTTGATTAGTGTGCTGTTACAGAGTTCTTTGTTGTGTATTGGCCTATATGTTGTTTGGTTTTGTGTTGAAAAGTGACAGTTTGCCTTAGAGAGCTGAGAGAGTGGGAGACGGACTGAGCATGTGCAGAAAATGATCTAAAAATTTCTGGACTTGGACGATAAACCACCTTTGGGTGGTGCTGTGGAGTGGAAGGAGGCCCAGAGCATGAGTCATGGTCTGGAGGTCAGTTTAGAATGTTGGGATTTCAAAAAGGATAAACATTTCGAAGGCAGCCAGAAGGATCTGGACCAAGCCATTGATTCCTTTCTCTGCAAGCAACACAAGACAACTTTGAATTTTGTGCTCTCTCTCTCTCTCTCTCAAAGATCTTTTGGCTTCAGTTTACCAAATATACTGAATTTTGTTTATGATCTTTGCTTCAGTTGAGATCGAAGTTTTGTGAGTCTCGTGTCTAAATTTTTCTGTGGGCTGGTTGGAAATATAACTTAGACTTTAATTACATATGTTATAGTTAGGCTGGGGAATTTATTAGTTTTACACTGTTATAGAAATTTGCATAGTAACCAGTGGGCATTGTTATAAAAGGGGGATTTTGAATTAAAGTTTGAAGATGAATTTTTGTTAATAAAGTAATTGTTCATCTTCACCCCTGTGTGATATGCCTTCTTTGTGGTTGCTGGTTTGATCTTGTAACAGTGCAAAGATCATGAGTTTTACTTCCCAGTAATGCACTATGTGATGTGTTTCTTTAATGCATTTGAAAGTCTCTTCTTAATCACCCTGTTTTGGTCTTATTGGGGTTTTGGAGTGCTCAATACCAAGAAGAAGTTCTAAGCTTCTGCCCTTTATTAAAGAATTTTTGCTAAAAAGAACTACCATTTTAACTTCTTTTCCCATTGCAAACCATTAAGCCTTCCATCAGCACTTGATATCACATCTGTCATTTAGCCCCTTTAAGTCCTAGAGAAATCCCCCAAGGTTACATACTTACAATGTTGACCACAGAAAATCACTCTGAAGAATCATGTGGTGCTATTCATTGTACAAACTTCAATACATGTGTGCTCCAATGGAAAGCTTCCAACTTAATCTGTTAAATGAAATATATCACAAGTCATTCACCAGGTAATAAGTCTCAAAACGTATTAGTCCGAATTCACAAGAGCACTGAATTCCAAAATCACAATTCAAGAACTTAACTTGGTGTGGAATTTTTTTTTTAAAATGGGAGTTTTAATCTTAACATTAAGGGCTATTTTAAGATGTCTGATCCAATCAGTTGCAAATCTGTGCAAACTTTCATCATTTTAAACATATACATTACATTCAATCATTTTCTCAAATGTTACTGGAAAAATAATTTAAATACAGCTGATCATAATCATATCCTTTCTAAATGTCCAATAAAAATTTAAAGCAGCACTCTATTAATATACTAAATAATCAACAGTGAAAGTTCCTTCCCTTGCGCAGTTAAAGTTAAATAAATTATGAAAAATTACAGTAATACCACAGCAAAACATATAAATATAAATGGATACCTTTGTTCAGAAAAGGAGGAGGTGGCTTCCTGAAGTGGGTACTTGAACAAGTTTCTGTGCTTCTGATCTCTTGAATTTGGATTGAGACCTGGATTACCCCTTTCTACTGGGACTCCAAGAAGATAGCATATCTGATGTAAGACATTGGATGAGAAAGAGGGAATGTTCTTATCAGGGTTCTTGCTTTTGTTCACCACATTTGGCCAATTTACACATGATGATTTTAGATGAGAAAGGATTGCACCTGACAGTCATGGCTTCCACAGTGAATCATGGCAAAATAAAACCTACTCACAAGAGTAAAGCCAATAGAATTAGAGACTGATATACAAATTTTACCCATGAAATTCACCTTAACCAAAAATATTCTGCTGCAGGAAATAAGGGTAAAATAACAGAAGAGAAAAATAGAATGGAATATTTTTCGATGTCAGCCTGCATACAGTATTATCAAAACCAAAGGACCAGAATATATATTTTAGTAAGTTATAGCATCATTATTTCCAATTATAAGTTATGTAAATATTTCCAATGGTACAAGATTTATCTCAACATGAGCTAAGGAGAAGATTTTGTGCAACTTTCAGTGTTATCTTGTTATAAGACACACATCAATAACACAACCTATAAACAAAAATATCACCATTAGTCAAGGTATAGAGACCTCAACACACAGATATCGATTCACCTGTCCATTAGTTTAATGTCATACTTTGGAAATTCATGTTTTGTCGTAATGTCTACCTCCACGTGGTATTAACAACAATATTGAAACAGAAGTTTATGATTAGATGCCACAAGATCACCAGTAGAAATGCTTTTATTTTGTTATCTTCACACGGAAAAAGCGTGTGGTTGATTATTCTTAGCAGCAAAATTGCTGCCCTTAAAAATTCTAAGATTTTAGAGAAGTTGGAATTATTATATTTTTCCCTCTCTTATCATTACTTCTCTTTCCAAAAATATTTCTTTCCAGGTGAACGAGTAATGTAATTAAACTTCATCCAATGTCTCATCTAATATGCTTAGTGCAACTCTCTCATTTGTTTATCTCCCTTTCCCTTCAAAGTATTAATTATCCAAGAGATACAGGAGGATCAGAGCCAGCACCACCAGGCTGAGGAACAGCTTCTTCCCACGGGCAGTGAGAATGCTGAACGACCAAAGGAACTGCTCATACAGAGACTCTCATTTGGACAAAGCAACATTTTTTTGAATTAATAAAATACTTGTCCTGCATATGAATGTTTGTCTCTATGTGTGTTTATATCTGATTGCCTGTCTGCATGTTTTGCACTGAGGACCGGAGAACACTGTTTCATTGGGTTGTATTTGTACAATCAGATGACAATAAACTTGACTTGACTAATATTATTCACTTCAACCACACTGTGGAAATGAGTCTTATATTTACATGATTCTCTGTGTAAAGAATATTCTCCTGATTATTTTTGATTTGATTCCATAATACTGTCTTAAATAGCTTCACCTTTTGTTGTTTGGCAAGGAAGTTCTATCTCATAGTGCAATTGATTTATGGAATTAGTCTTTTTTAAATTCCAAAATAATTATGCTATTCTTGAAAAAGTACCTGATTAAACCAACTGGGTACTTGGGACATGGGTAGCACTCTTCAGATTTCATATCTTCTGCTAAGCCTGTGAATAGAAGCATCCGCACACATGCAACAACGTGAAATACCGGTAATGTAGAAGGTTAATATTGATTGATGTGAAGTTCTAGTTTGTGATTGAGGATTGTGTTTTCTGCATCCCTTGAAGACTGGAGGGTTAAGGGCTACTTCCCTGTTATTTGAAAAATCCAATCTCATGTGGGGGCTACCAAGGAAATCATTCTCTCTCCCAGTCAGTTCTTCCTTCTGTTTTCATTTTCAGTTAAAACGGTGTCCCCAATGCCTTGCTGCTGAAGGTCACCATCTATCTCCTTGGAGTCGTCTACCAAATACTTCTAATCATCTCCAGGTTTATCTCTCCATGTCTCAATTTAGATTAAGAATTTTCATTTTGGAGCCACATTTTAAATTTGCAGATGATGAACAAATTTAGTATGGTTTAAACAATAAAAAGATGACTAAGAAATAAAAAAAGGTATTAAGAGAATATTTGCAAACTGGAGACTGTGCAAAAAATTGGCACATATTTCCCATTTAGTGTTTTTGGGCACATTCCAATTTCTGCCCTCTCTATCCATCAATTGAAATCTTGCATCATTTAAAAGTTTTCTTTAAGGTGTTCTTTTGGTGTCATCCTTGTATATCTTCTCCATACCTTCTTCTACTTACATATCTTGCATAATTGGGCAGTGCAATTATATACAAGATACAAATGTATGAGGTACCCAGAGTCCAGTTCAAATTTATTATCAGAGAATATACATTACATCTCATACCACCTTGAGGTTCTTTTTCTGCCAGCCACATTTAGTCATATCTATTCTGGTAACTGTAAACTGTGCTCAGCAGGAACTGTAAACACATTGACTGCAAATGCATTTGTGGGTATAAATATAAAATAATCAAAAAGAACATCGGAGTCCTTAAATGAGTCTCTGAATTAGTGTATTGTTTAAGAGTCTGAAGTAACAACTATTCTTATGGTATGTGTCCTGTGGCATCCTTCCTTGGCAGCAACAACAGAGCATGCCCTGGGTAGTGTGGATCCTTGATAATTGATGTCTCTCTCCAACAGCAACAATCCATGCATTCTCAATGGTGGGGAGACTTTTGCCTGTGATGTACTGTGCTGAGTCCACTACCTTCTCCAGAATTTTTTGCTCAGAGGTATTGGTGCCCCTATACCAGCCCATGATGCAGCTGGTCAGCACTTTATGCCACACTTCTGTGGAAGTTTGCCAAGATTTCCGATGACATACGGAACCTCTGCAGACTCCTGAGGAAGTAGAGGTGCTGTTGGGTTTTCTTCACAATAACATTTATATGTGGGTGGCATGGTTAGAGGACCAGCCTGTAAGGAGTTTGTATGTCATTCCCGTGTCTGTGTGGGTTTTCTCAGAGGCTCCAGTTTCCTCCCACCATTCAAAACATACCAGGGGTTATAGGTCAATTGGGTGTAGTTGGGCAGCACTTGCTCTTGGGCTGACATATGCTTAAATTTTAAATATAAAAAATTATAAATTTAAATTTAAAAAGACAGATCGTCCAAGATAGTGACACCCAGGAATTTAAAGTTGCTGACCCCCTCCATCTCTGATTCCCCATATATCATTGGATTGTGTACCTCTGGTTTTCCTTTTCTAAAGTCTACAATCAGTACCTTGGTCTTGTTGGCACTGAGTGAGAAATTGTTAATACACAATTCAGCCAAGTTTTCAATCTACCTTCTGTATACTGACTCATTGCTCCCTTTTATACAGCCCACTACTGTGGATTCATCAGTAAATTTGTATATGGTGTTGTTGTCTGTAGCCAGGATCTATTTGCACAGTGGGGTTCTGTGGCCCAGGTCTTGGAGTATACTGATTAGTTTTGAAGGGATGATGGTATTGAATACCAAGCTACAATCCTGATGTATGCACCTTTGCTCTCCAGGGTTTCGTGAAGAGACAATGAGATGGCATCTGTCGTAGAATTATTGCAAATTGGAATGGATCCATGTCACCTTGCAGACAGGAGGTGATGTGTTTCAAACCATCCTCTGGATGTAAATGCCACTGGTCAATAGTCATTTAGGCAGGTTACCACACTCTTTTTGGGCAGGTAAAACTGAAGCCTGTTTGAATCATATGGGTACCACGCCCCGTCAAAGTGAGAGATTGGGCCCAAAGTTCGATAAGTCCAGCATTACCTTTCTCTTTCAATATTTTCATTGCAGCTTCTCATGATTCTTACTTATAATTTGAATTAAGAACATAAGAAATGGAAAAACACGAAGACCATTTAGTCCACGTACCTACTCCATCACTCAATAAGATCACGGCGGATCTTTTCCACAGTAACATTTTCTTGTACAGGTGTACCAGCCATATATCACTTGATTCCCTTAATAATCAAAAATACATTGATCTCAGGCCCAAATATGCTCAGCACTTGATTGGATAAAATTCCAAAAAGCTACTGCATAGCGCATGAAAAAAAAATCTCACAGCTCTGTCCAGAATGCCTGACTTTTTTATTTTGAGGCTGTGAATCTTGTTTCCAGGTACCCAAACATGGTCCATGGGTCCACCCTGTCAAGTCCTCTTAGCATTTTGAATGCTTCTATCAGATAACTTCTCATTTGTACACACACAGTCAAAACTATTATGATAAATAGTGCAGCCAGTAATTACAACACTATTCCTCACTTTTTACCCTTTCTACCATACTACCTCAGTTCCTTTCCCTTGCTGACATGTCTGTCCATAGTCTCATGTACCGCCAGACTGAGACCACCTGCAAATTGGAGGAACAGCACCTTCCATCTGGGCACCTTCCATCCAGATGGCACAAACATCGAATTCTCTGGTCTCTGTTAATTCCCACACCATCTTCGCCCTTCTGTCTCCTTTCCTCCAATTCTGCCTCTCTCTCTTTCTTCCCTCTTTCTCCTTTCACAGCCAAAATCAATTCTGATCTTTCCTCTTATGAGATCCAATTAGCAACTTTTGTTTGCTTATCTGGACTCCTTCCCCCTCTCATTCTTCCACTTTCTCTCTCAGTCTTTACTGAGACACCTGCCTGCTTTTTGCTGATACTTTGAGGAAGGGTCAGACCTGAAACGTCAATAATGTATCTTTACCCACTTTCAGGTGGCCACAATACCCGATTGTAAAGCAGCCTATTGTACTCCTATGCGGCTGTCGGGTGGCCACCTGAAAGTGGAGAACCCGGCCAGGAGGTTTACCTACCTAACCCTTCTCCTGTAGGTATAATGCTCCAAGAATACCCCATTGCACCTGAAAGCAGCTCGGGCGCCTAGCAGCAGGCAGGCTGTTGACAGTCAGCTGGAGACCCGCTGACAGGCACCCTCCCCGCTGTTGACAGCTACCCTCCCTGGTGCCTAACAGTTCCCCGGCGTGGGACTACGGGGCTGGGGTGGCGGATGGGGGACTACGGGGCTGGGGTAGCCGTCGTGGAACTATGGGGCTGGGGCGGCCAGCGGGGGACTACAGGGCTGGGGAGGCCGGTGGGGGGACTACGGGGCTTACGTACACACACAAAATCCTACTAAATTTAAAAGGTGAGAGCTTGCAATAAGTCAGGATTCTCAGGGACGGCCGTCCCAGCCCTGTACTTCCCCGTCGGCCGCCCTAACCCTGTACTCCCCCTCCGGCCGCCCCAGCCCTGCAGTCCCGCGCCAGGGGCTTCAGGCAGCGAGGAGGGGGCTGACAGGCAGCAGAGAGGGGACTGTCAGGCAGCGGGGAGGGGGCTGTCAGGCAGCGGGGAGGTGAGTTGTCAGGCAGCGGGGAGATGAGCTGTCAGACTGCTGCCCCTGCCCGGACTCAGGAGCTGGCGTTTTCTCTGTGGCCCCTCTCCCCGCTTCAGACCTTTCAGATGGCAGAACACCTCCTTCCACGCTGCCATCTGAACGTCCCTTCGCAGACACTTGCAACCTGCTCAGGAGCCGCATTCTCCAGGCGATTCCACCTGAAAGTGGTTTTTACCTCCTGGGGATGCTGCAAGACTGGCTGAGTTCCTCCAGCATTAACTGTGTGTTTTTTACTACAATCACAGCATCTGCAGACTTTTGTGTTTCATTCTTATCTCAGCCTTCTACTGACGAGCTATGGAATCTTTCACCAGAAGGCTGGAGGCACCCGTTAAATTTTCTGTCAACATTTGTTATCGACTGCTTTGTTGCTCCTGCCTCAGATCTCCTGTGACCTTGACATGGTTTCTCAGTCTGAAGGGTGACTGGATAGCCAAAGACATGATGGCTGTTATCAAGGCACTGAGCCTTTGGATAGCCAAAGACATGATGGCTGTTATCAAGGCACTGAGCCTTTGGATAGCCAAGGACATGTTGGCTGTTAACAAGACACTGAGCCTTTGGAAAGCCAAAGACATAATGGCTGTTAACAAGGCACTGAGCCTTTGGATAGCCAAGGACATGTTGGCTGTTAACAAGGCATTGAGCCTTTGGATAGTCAAAGACATGATGGCTGTTAACAAGGCACTGAGCCTTTGGAAAGCCAAGGACATGTTGGCTGTTAACAAGGCACTGAGCTTTCCACGACAGGAAATCTATTCTTTTTTAATTGCTTTTAAATGTAGAAATCGTCACGCTTTTGTCTGATCTCACACTCACAAACACACACACACACACACTCTCTATCCACTACCCTATCCAACACCAGCACCATTGTCGTTCATCACTGACATGCCCTCTCAATTAGCAGAGGGCTACAGGCTGAATGCAGCCTACCCAGAGCAAGAACTTCTCATCAGTCATCAAGGACACCTGAAGGAAGAAGGAGCAGCCTTCCAGAGGCTGTAATGTGGAGCTCCTCCATTTAAGCTCACCTACAAGACTGTCAAAAATAACAAGCAAATATTTTCTTTAACTGTTTCTTGCTATTAATAATATTTATTTTATAAATCATGCTTAACTTTGTTTTCATTCAGGGCATAAAAACCCTTACAGTGTAGAGGAAGAAGACAGCCGGTTACATTCCTACATATCCACTGATGCATCACTTGGTTGTGGCGCTGTTGCATGAGACTATGGACAGATTGCTGCTAGCTGCTGCAGGTTTTTAGTTTCAAATATAACAGACTCCCTTGCTGCAAAGCAAGGTGAGAGTGATAATACTACAAACAATGCCACCACGTGCCCTCAATTCAAGTGTCTCCCAGGAACATTAAAGTACTAACTCTCCCCACCACTGTACCATCAATGCAGAGGTGTGTGTCCCTTTCATAAACGCTTCAATAAACTGCTTAGTCTTGTTAAAGGTGAGAGCAAGATTGTTGTTCTGGCACCACCCAACCAGATTCTCAATCACCATCTTTGTACAGACTCATCATTTCCAGTTATTCAATTATGTCAACTGTGAACTTGGACTCCAAGGTCTTTCAATATGTCAACACGCCTCACCCTGCTATTTCCTGTACATGAGCTGCCAACATTTGACATTATTTCACATTTGTTTGGATTAGTACCTCTGCCACATTCCGCCCAGCCTTCTTCATTCTCTACAACTCCACCAATGTCTGTGTTGTCAGCAAATTTGTGAATCAGACCACCGACATTCTTGTTCAAATCATTTATTATATACGACAAACAACAAATATTACGGACTTTCTCAGGCACTATCTGTTGTCTTCAATGGCTGGAGATGCATTACAATCTACAGATTGGGTGGGCCTGTACAGTGGTGTACCCTGTATCACTGTGATCTCTTATTTTCAGACCAGTTCTTTGCTGTTGTCCTTGTTATTCTGTGTCAATATTCAGCTGGAACAGTGGAAAGGCACATAGATATTAAAGTAGAGACTAACCCTTGTACCTCAAAAACCATCCCTCAGGTCAGTTCAGCCTGCTGAACTCTACGCCCTCTGCACTCTACAGCACAATCTGCTCGACAGCTCAATCACTGGACAGGCCTCACCATTCATCATTGCTGGGGGAGTGGGCAGTGAGAAATTTTATAATATGCAGCAATATTAGCAGTACAGCTATGGAAACTTTAGCAATGAAACATTCATACAATTTTTCTGGGGTTTCCTCAGCCCTTCTGTTATTGTCACAGCATTTCACCACTTCTTTTGTGATTTCCATTTTCAAGTTCAACTTTATTTTCACATGTGGCGAGATACATGAAACTTGTTTTGGCGAACCATCCAGCTAATGAATCCATAAACAGGAAGGCAATGAAAACACAGCACTGAGAGAGATTGGTTAGCATAGAGCAGATCCAATTTCATTTTACGAGTGAAATTACATCCGATTAAGGTGGGAAAGAAACCGAACTTGAAACTGGTGGGGTTTCATGACACACTTATGAATCAGCTTCCCACTGGAACGATATTGAATGGAAATTGGGGATTGAACTGTGGTTCTGTGATCGGCCTGTGAGCATCCACTCTCTGACCCAATGTTGTGTGGTTAGGAGTTATATCCTGGGTAAAGGGACTAGATAAAGGGAAGTGTGGAGAAAGGGATCATAAGAGATAGAAGTCTGGGGAGATAATTAGTTCAGATGATCAGTTAGTACAGGTTTTGTGGATAGGTTTGGTGATGGATATCATCTGTAATGTGAATGAAGGGCCAGACTGAGAGCTGAAGAAGAGTCGGGGGTGGATGTTAACTGTCAATAATCCACAAAGAGAGGAAGTTGCTTTGTGTTTGGGTCGTAGGAGGAAACTGGACCCCATCAACAGACTGGGCCACATAGACAAAGCTGTGAGTGGGTATTGGGTCAGGTCAGCAGACTGTGGTGACTCGCGCACACTCACCACACAACGCAGGGGAAGGGGGGGGGGTGGAGGAGGAGGGATTGTCATGGTGTGCAACGGGGGACTTCTAAGGAAGAGCCAAGAGACCTTGGAAGGAACCTGCCCAAGGATTCCACAGTTTCCTCATAGGCATTGTGAAGATCAGGGTCCTTTGTGCACAACTGTGTCTGATGTGCTCAGAAGGAAAACTATAGTCTTCCATTTTCAATTATTTTTCTCTACATTCAAACTGAATTGTGCAAAAGACAAAAATGGGACATCTGCGATCATTTCAAACTATTCTGTGATGCAGCCCAAATCATGCCCCACGCTGTTACATAACTACTTTCGTCCATGTAGATTGTTTCATCTTTCTTCCTTTTGGTCCTTTCAAAGAGAAAGTAACCATGAATATTTATGCCTCAGTCTTGTGCTGGTGAAGGGTGAATTTGCTGAGTGTTCAGTGAGCTCTTTGCTAAGCTAATTTCAGTGTTGAGTGTAAAACTGAAGCAGAGAGCATTGGGCTTTGTAGGCTTCCTACAAATACAGGTCAGTGTTAGCTTTGCGCACACAACCTTGCCTGCTCCAATAAAAGGGGCCTGGAGGACATATCAAAAGAAAATACATCATTCACATAAGGCCCAGCGGATATACATCTTACAATAAATTATGCAAGTCAGTGTTAGATTTCCTGACAGTTGATGTACTGCCTTCATTCTGTTACAATGCTCAGCCTGCACACTCTTTCACCCTGCCTGCTTGGGGAATAAAGGTTACCCTCTTCAGTCATGGCTAATGACATGCCTCAAAATCTGAAGGAAATCATACACCTCTTCTTTGGAGAAATGCAATCTTCTAATTCCTTCTAGACTAATTGAGGCAGACTCAGGACCAGCACTAGGGCGTAGATCTCAGAGGGGTGCAGTCAGAATGGCCAGACATCTTGTGTGAAATGTGAAAAAGAGTACTTACTTTATTAGTCGTCATACCGAGGTCCGTTGGCTGGCTGGGCACGGCCATCTTTTTTTTTTGTGCTTGCGTGAGTGCCGGCTCGGACAATGGATTTGTGTACCGTGGCCGGCAGGCGCACGTGCAGATAGGGGAATGTTTAGTGCAGCTATGTGCAGGTGCGTAGTTCTGGCGCGATCGGCAGTGGCCGCAGCATTTCATTTGTTATCGAGTGGTGTACTGTGTGATGGGCTTTGAAGGTAGATAGGCCAGAACAGAGGACGGCCAGGTGGGCTAGTTGACATGGGTCTATAATTTTGAGGGGGCCTACTCCCCCTGGTGGACCCTTTTCCTTGGTAAAGAATATTGATATTGTAGAGAGACAAGGGGGGGATCCTTTGGCAGAAAATATTAATATTTTTAAAGAAGATTCATAAAAGATTAATACAGATAAAATATAGATAAATAAATGCAGGGAACAGAAACCAACTTATGTTTGATTTTTTATGTATCTTGTGGTAGCCACACAAACACAAATAAAAATATACAGTATCTTTTCCCACTCTTCTCATGACTGCCACAATGCTCGCCATGCACACGCTTCACGAGGGAACAAGTAATCGTGTCTGCCTTGCTATTGACCAGTAGCTTGATAGAGCCTGTCTTCCCCCATCAGTTTCTTTGTGCTCATATATTTGTTGTGTTTTGCAATTGATATCTGTGTTGTGTCTGCACAGCACTCACCCACACTCACAACACAACATATCTCCTGATTACATTTCAGGAAACTTGGCTTTGACAGCGGACAAATGCTATCACTTTGAGTACAGATAATCCTCGACTTCTGATCTATGCGAGTTATGTCCACCTGCCCATATGACTGAAATTTAAAAAAAAATCTTTATTAAAACTACATATTCTGTATTAAAAGTATTGTATGAATTGGTCCCTGCTCCCGGCAGCAGCCCGAGGTCCCCATTCCTTGCAGTAGCCCGAGATCTCCGCTCCCTGCAGCAGCCTGATGCCTGAGTCCATTTACTTTATTATTTACTAGAAGTTCCTAAGTTGAGTATCATTATTAAAGGTTCTGTACTGTACATATGTTGACATTCTTCATTCAAGGTGCATTTGTTGAAAAAGTTTTTTGAAAATTGCTTTAAGACCTCATTAACTCATGCACAGTGGGGCAAATCCAATTTACGTCCAATCCAAGATAGGACCAATCCTTCGGTCCCAATTATGGTCGTAAGTCAGTAACTACCTGTAGTCAGGCCTGTGATGGTTTCATTGCTTGTTGATAAAATATACATTATTATGTTTTAAATTGATTTTTCTTTGTGTTTTATACACTCTTGTTTTTATCTTTTGTTAACTGCTAATGCAAAATACTTTTTGTGCTATTGTATTTTATATTATGTTAAATACAACAGAGCTGCAAATTTTGTGAAAATGTTCTAAGTTGGTAATTTTGCCTTATTCTTTCTTGCAATTTAAAGTAAATTTAGCAGTTTCAAGTTTTGTGCTTTTCATTTTTTCTTCAAAATATCTGTTTTTGAAAATTGAAGTTGGCGATTTTTTTTGGGGGGGGGAGGGGTGCAAGTAGCTGGCCTTGCCTAGAGTGCAAAAAGGGCTCTGGCACCGGCCCTGAGCCCTTTAGTACGATGGAAGAAATGTTGGAGCCTTCTTGAGCACAAGGTGTGTTTCTCTGAAAGACACTGCTGCTGTTGCCAGGCACTCCTGGTTAATGGAACCAATTCCAGCTTCCAGAGAATCAAAAAACTGCAAGGAATACAATTTAAAATAAAAGCAGAAAAATGGCAACCCAAAATAAGCTCATGGAAGAATGCCTCATCTTTTGTTCAGGCACATTGCAACTATGAGGCTAAATGTTGTATTCAACATTATTGGATAACAAGTCTTTCTTGCTTTTGGCAGAATTAGACACGGTTAATACTAGCTTGTCCACCTGCAACATTAAGACATTATGTCTACTTTTCTCTCTCTATGGTTACTGCCTAATATGCAGAGTATTTCCAGAATTTTTTTTTGGATTTAGATTCCATAAGCTGTTGTATTCAGCTGCTATGTTATTCCATTTTGTGCTGGTTTTTTAAAATTTCTCTCTATCTGTCCCCATTTCTCCATTAAGTAGAAAAATCTAAAAGTGTTGCAACCCAGCTTGGGCATCCCTCTGTTCTCTTCTCTCTTCCCCCCTTCTTTGAACAAAACATGCTTGTTTGTTCACATTTCCAATTCAGAAGAGGGCTTATGGATGTAAAACGTTAACTCTGTTTATCTCTGAACAAATTTTCTGACCTGCTGAGTTATGTTCTCAAGATCTTATTGTATCTTTCATTGTTTATTTGGCCACACTCTTGGTTCTGAACCAGAATGTTTTGGCTTTGGATCTCATTCCACAGACTTGAGCACTATGATTCCAAGCTAATGTGGTCATGGAGCAGGAGGGAATGCTGCATTGTCACAGTACTGGCCCTTCAAGTATGATATTGTGCTGTCACCTGTATTCTCACTTTGTAACAGATCCTGTGGAATCTGATATGGAATCATCTCCAATGTCCTCGTCAGTACTCTGCAGATGCTCACATAAATATTGTTTCAAAACTGGAAGTTGTTTCTTCTGTCCTGTAGGCATTTGAGTTATATCTAAAGTCATTCTTCCTGTCATCTGCTTTCTCCTGCATGCATGCTCTATGCTGGCCCACAGCTAAAGGTATGAATGTCAGTTTCTGAGCTATTGTTTGCAAATATAAGAGTGAAGATCTATTTCCAGGTGTGTTTCCTGCCCCCTTCCCTCTTCTGCTAATAGACTCATAACTTCATCAGTACCTCATCAAGAAGAAGCTGCCAAAACATTAACATTGTTCCTCAGTCTGCATTGTTCAACAGTCTGACCTGTTGATTAATTCCAAAGGAAAGGATCATTAGTACAGAGGAAACTACCTTCAACTAAAGATGGAGAAAAAATGGAGGATTCTGATGAATACCATAAATGCCAGCAATCAGGACGACTCGTGTATAAAACGATCCCCTGAATTTCCACATAAAATATAGGTTTTGAACTATACTTACTGCATTAGACTACCCCATATCTGGCACATACCGTTGACCAGTGGAGTGATGCTGCTAGGCACATTTAATATACAAATTCACAATATCTTAAAAGCAAATGACCACAGTGAAGGTTTAAATTTTATTAGCATTTTTAAAAATAAACTAATGTCAGATCATTTAAAAGGCTGTTTAAAGCCTGTATAGAGCCAATGGCAGGTGGATTGGGTGGATCGACCCTGAGGGGAGCACTGAGATTTTATTGTTATGGTTCAGATTGTAAACTTTGCATGTGGGAGCACTGAAACTTCACTGCTAAGGTTTACATTTTAAACCTGGTTTAAACCTCTGGTTTTGGGATGGCATTTTTAACGATCAAGAACTGTTTTATATACCGGCAGAAACGGTATGTTAGTAATCTAGTGATAAGAAAAGAAGGAATAAAAATAAAAACAAAAGATAAAGATTGCAAATGGGAATAGATAGATTATAGAAAATAATATTTTTTATTTGTAAAGCTTATTTTAATTATAAATAACAACATCCTAATGTGGCTGTGTAGCATTCCATTGGGGAAATTCGAGGCCAGGGAATTGGAGGCAATGTTCAGAAGATGGAACTGGTGTAATGAAAACATAAATCTAGACAGGCTGGGTATTAGTAATTAAATTATTCACGCCATAATGTATTTGGAAATAGGGAAATAAATCAATGCAGCACTTTAATCCAGCCATTCTCAATCTTTTTTCGGCTACGCTCAAAGTTCTAAATTCTGAATCTTCAAAATTTATTAAAATTTCGTTGTCAATAGCCAAGAAATGTATAGCACTAACATGGAAATACGATTCCCTACTTTACGATGATTGTTGGAACATGGAAGTGCAAAGTTGTATTCCCTTAAGAAGTTGACTTATAGTTTATTTTGATTACTTAAATGCCTAGATTGTAGTGGATTTTTATATTTGTCAATTAGTATGCTCCTTATTAGAAATGTAATACTTTTAAGATGATGTCACTCTGAGATGTCAAAACTTGCTCCTGTTGTTTTTCCTTTTCTATTTTCTTTCTTTTAATCTCCTTCTATTCCCTGCTGTCTGTCCCTTTTTTTTTAATCTGGGGAGGGGGCGCTGGGAGAAGAGGGATTCTCCCTTCCTTTTTATTTTTTTATGTTTTTCTATGACTTATATTCAACATATTATTGTTATTATTTTAATTGAGTCCTATATTCTGTATTTTCTTAAAACTTTAATAAAATATTCAAAAATGTTTTGGTTTCTTCTGTTCTTCTCTCCAACTGACTACATGAAAAACATTAAAAATATTTATATTAGATGACAAAGTTTTAACTTGTGCTGTGGCTCCCAGTTGGGGGGGGGGGGGGGATGGGACGTAGAGCCCCTCTTCAAAATGGCTTCTTTAACATTTGTATGGTCAGAACCACACTGAACCAAGTAATGGGAAATGAGCTACAACAGATTAAAGAGATAACATGAGAATATCTAGGTTGAGGTGGTATTCAATGCAAAGGGATTTGAATTAGGGAGTGAAAGAGTAAAATACCAAGAGATAGAATGAAATTAAAGTATGTTTTCAGAATTTAGATGGAATAAAGGAATTAAACTGAATGAAAATTGTAAATGACCAAACATTACTTCACTGGAATATACGAAAAGCGCATTTACAATATGCTCCACACAAAAGAATAACAGATGCTATAAATGGTAAAATTTGTTCATAGAAAATAAACAACTGTAAAGGAAATATTTACATGAAGGAAATGATGACAAAAGAAAAAGATTAAAAAGAAAATGCAAGTATATTTACAAACCATGATAAGCTCCGACCTCCCATTCATTGCAGACATCAAAGTGAGACGCTGCCTCTGGAAGACAGCCAACATCATAAAGGACCCTCATCACCTTTATACAACCTCTTCTCACTGCTACCTTTGTGAAAAAGATACAGAAGCCTGAAAATCAAGAACCATTCTTTCCAACAGCTTTCAGACTTGTCAACCTCCCGTTGTTACACTAATCAAAGACCGCCCTGACAGCACAAAAGGATTGTCTGCACTAGTGCAAGTCCCTTCTTTTGCACAAGGATGACTGTATTTATTATTTATCTCTTTTTAAAAAATTTAGACATACAGCATGGTAACAGGCCCTTTGCCCCACAAGACCATGCCACCCAATTCACCTACAATCCCCGGTACGTTTTTAAGGGTGGGAGGAAACCAGAGCCCCCGGGGAAAACCCACACAAACAGGCAGAGAATGAACAAACACTTTACAGACAGTGCAGGATTCAAACCCCGGTCCCGATCACTGGCGCTGTAACAGCTACGCTAACCCTGCCGCCCAAATCGTGTCTTATGTATGTATTGTCTCTTTTAATTTAATTCATTTAGTTTACTATGACAATATGTCTTTCCAAGTACCTGTTCAGCTGCAGCAAAAATAATTTTAGTGCATATGTGAATTATATAATGTGTATGACAATAAACTCAATCATTGTCGTCAATTAAATTGTAGAGTGATCTTTAAATGTACCAAATTAACAGGATGTAAAACAGATCTACTACTCAGCTTTCAGATGTAGCATTAGTGTATAGTCTATACCTCAACCTCTGGTAAATGACCTGATTTAACAAAAAAATCCGAGGATATTAAGCCAGATCCCACTGATGATTGGTAAAGGAACTAATGAAAGAAATTGCAGAGTCCCTGATCCATCGACTTCCAAACATCAACAGATTCAGGAGTTGTGCTTGAGGACAGGGAAATTACAAACCCCTTGTCAAAAAAGACCAGAGAGACAAAAACCAGTAACCAACTAATCAATTCAACTTCAGTCGTGAGAAAAGTTCTAGAAACAATGATCAAGAATGAAATTAGGAGAAACATGAACTGATTACAAAAAAAGCAGCAAAGATTTGTTCAAGGCAAATTGTTTCTAACTAAATTGAGAGATTTTGTCTAACAAAGTAATAGAATGGGTTGATGAAGGATATGCAATGGATGTTGTCACAGTGGGCTTGATAAGGTATCATATAATAAGCTTGACAGTAGACTGAAGGCCGTGGACAGTTGTAGCATACATAGAAAATTAGCTAAGGAACAGAAACAGTGAGTAATTGAGAAAGGTTGTTCTACCAAAAAAGAAGCTTATGGTGGATCCTTTGGGGATGGTATTGAGATCATTACTCCTCCTCATAGATAGAGTTTGGAATTAATGTATAGTGTGCAGTTTCCAAATTTGATGATGGTGGAATACTTGCAAGGGTAGTGAACCATGTGTAGAGCAGTAATGAACCAAAGAGAGATGTAGATAGGCTGGTAGAATAAGTGAAAATGTGGCCAATGAAATTAAATGCAGAAAAATGATGCATGCTGGCAGGAGAAGTACTGAAAACTTGTGCTGACCAACTTGCCAATGTATTCACAGATATCTTCATCTAACATCTCACTCTGGTATGGCACAATGCCCGAATATTTCCACAGGCCTGAATCGTACCAGCGCCCAAGAAGAGTGTGATAACCTGCCTAAATAACTACTGACCAGTGGCACTCACATTCACAGTGATAAAGTGTTTTGTGAGGCTGGTGTTGAAGCATATCAGCCCCTGACTGTGCGGCGACATGGATCCATTCAAATTTGCCTCCAACAGCATCAGGTCTTTGGCAGATGCCATCTCACTGGTTCTGCATGAAACCGAGGAACACATGGACCGCAAAGATGCATCCTGTACATCAGGATGCTCTTTATCAACTACTGATCAGCATTCAACATCATCATCCCTCAAAAATGATCAGTAAACTTAACACCCCACTGTATAATTGGATCATGCATTTCCTCATCTCTTTAATTAAATGGCACATTTCCAAAAGAGAATCAAGAACAAACCTGAAGCTCTGCAGGCATATTTGTTGAAAGTGATCATTTTGAAAAAGTGGTTTAAAAACCAGATGGACCCGAGGCTTTATAAATAAAGAGCAAAGAGTTGGGATGAACTTTTATAAACCATTGGTTCAGCACAACTAGTATCCAATTCTAGATGCCAGATGTGAGGAAATCTCAGATGATGTAAGGAGGTCCAGAATAATTGTGGGAAGGTCATTTTTATTATGCAGATAGACTGGAGAGAAGTTGGGGTTGTTCTTTATGGATGAGAGGTTGCAAGAGAATATGATGAACATATTTAAAATCATGAAGGCTATTTATAGATGGAGAGTATTGATTTCAGTGATGGAGGGATCACGATCCAGAGGCAAAGAATGGAAGTGACTGTCAAAAGTACCAAAAGAAGCATGAAGGAATATTTTCTTTGCACATTAAATGGTTAGGTTAGGGAGTTCACTGGCGAGGTAGCAATGGAGACTGGTTCAATTCCAGCATTCAAAAGGCGACCGGATCAGTGTCTGAATGGAATGAATGCACAAATCTATGGGGTGAGATTGGGAGAGTATGAATAGATGAATTGCTTTTGTATCCAGCTACTACTGTGGCCACAATGGGCCAAATAGTCTCCATCCACTTTAAGGACCATTCTATGGTTCTGTAATTCAAGAAGTAATGATAGTCACACGGGAGAAATGAATAGAAGGATGTTGGGTGCAGTAGGAAGAGATCAACAAGGGTAAAGACTAACTGGGATAAATCCTTTGTACGTTCCTTGTAAATTAGTGCCATGGACTCCCAAAATATGAAGTAAGTACTGCCTGCACATGAGTTCTAGGTGAGAATGAACAGCAATGAATGTGTTGAACTATTTGAGGGTTTGATTTCATGAAAGTAGTAGCTGGGAGTGATAGTACAGATCTATCACCAATGTATACAGTTACAGTATCTAGACTGTGCTTATAGCGATTGGCTGAGAGCTACGCCACGCCTATTGTCTGGGCCTTAAAGGGTTTGTAGTTGCTCGCGGTTGGCGGTGGGTAGGTCGTCGGTCGCGGTGGTCGGGCCCCAGCGGTCGTCAGCGATGGACGCTAGAGTGAGTACCTGGTTGGCCGCGGGGGTGGCTGTGGCGGCGGCGGCAGCAGCAGCGGTAGCGTCGGCCCCCCCAAGGCTTTTATTAGCAAAAGACAGGAGCTCTTCACTGGGTGCAAGGCATTATATTAACAATCAGCGTGGTGTAGTTGAATATGGATATTGTAGTACAATCTGCACCATTGAAGATTGTGCAAAAGAAAAAAATGAATGCTGAGTATTTTTTGGTGTTGGAAATAGGAGACTTGCTCATAACAGAGAAACAAGAACATCTGCAGGCACCGTGATTATAGTAAATACACAAGAGAGCTGAAGAACTCAGCACGTCCCACAGCATCCATCAGAGGCAAAGATATAGGAGCAACGTTTCAGGCCTGACCCCTTTGTCAAGATATGAGGTGGGGAACGAAGAAAGAAGGGGCAATGGTAGGAGCACCCAACCACCAAGAGCCCATGGGTGGACATGGATAGAAGGGCAGAAGAGAAAAGTTGAGAATAGATTGGGGGAGGGGGCTAGCTCTGTGAATGCAGAACTGGAGAAAAGGAGACAGAGGGATAGGGAAACAGAGAGTGACCAAGGGTTGGGAGTGGGAGCTGGAGAAAAGGAGACATAGGGATTGGAAATGAGAGAGATGGGGGAGGGGGGGAAGCAATGGAAATTGGAGAAGCTGATGTCAACGCCATCTGGTTGGAGGATGCCCAGAACCAATATGAGGTATTGCTGGTACTCTAAGTTGGGCAGTGCATATGTGTCAGCATGGGAATGGGGCAGGGAATTGAAATGACTTGCTCAAGGCAACCTTTCTCAGGTCTGTCCTCCTAGACTAGGCTTCCTGAGTTTTGAATGGCGGCATTCATCCATTTGCCAGAAATTAGAAATACCTCCTCCTCCTCTGGAGCCTTGGAGATCCCCGCAAGGAATGTGGACATTTTCTGCCTTCCAAGGCAAACATGCCTCCAGCCCTTCCATTGCTCTTCCCCTATAAGGAATCAGCCACCAGCAACTAACATTGGATCATCCAAAACCTCTCAAGCGGTAAGTTGCACAAATAGGAATTTGTGCTGGCAGCTGAATCATCACATTTAAACATATTCCCCACCCACCCCATCTATTTCATTTTAATTTGTGCCATGCTGCAAGAACTTCACACTCCTCCCCCAGGTCTTGCACAAATATCTCTGATTGTGCTCTGCTTCTTGCTTACCCTCTTTATTAACTGAGTTAATGCATGTTTTCTTTAATATATAAATTATAGCTACCATTTGTTACACCCGGTGAAGCATGCCATGTGGGTTGTGTAACATTAATTTGTTTAGAAATTTGGAAGTAAATGTATCATGCTCATAAAAAAAATTACAACACAGGGGAAGTAGTACTTATTTTAAAATAGCATTTCCACAAAATTTTGCAACAAATGGAACAGATAGAGGATTAGTAGTTACAACTTGGATATTATGGATAAGATATCAGAACAGTGTGGGATTTGGTGGATGCCATAGCCTTTCTTCAGACTCAAAGGTTGAGTGTGAGTGTGGTGCAGGAAGAACAGAGTGAGGGCACAGAAAGAGAGGAGTGACAAGAGAGGATTGGGAGAGGGAGAAGGCCTGAGGAACCAAGACTTTAAAAGGTAACATGGGCCATTTTCTCATTGGATTTATCTGACACTTAGCTTTGCACATGGCTCCGTCTGATGTCAACATCACATTGGAGACCAAATGACAGAATCTTCCCTTTGAACATTTTGTCTCCCATGCTGGACACCTGTTCTAAAGCAAAGAATTTTTTTTTTTTAAAAGACAACAAGCAGTAATGCAGAGCAAAGAGACTGAAATAAATTGAGAATCAACTGATGCCCCATTCATGCCATGTTCAGCTAGGCAAAATTCAGGACCAAAATTCTGAGCTGTATTGTAAAAACATGAAGATTTGATTGACAAGATAATCAAACTTCATTCAGGAAACAAAACTAAAATCTCCCTCCCTGCCACATGATAAATGATATGTATCATGTAACTAATGATACATTCCATATGATGTATTTAACCAGATTATTTGGGATGATCATTCAGGAAGCATTTTTAAAAGTACAGTAAAAAATACTCCCAGTCAATCAACCAACCAACTGCAGTATCAAATTTTAAGTAATGTGTTGGTGCTTCAATGGATTGCAAAACTACTGCCTTCCTCAACTGACAAATGTTAAAGTGATCCCTGCTTTTTTTTTAGAACCTACTGTCAAAAGCATTGAAATAAAATGCATGTAAAGTATAACTGGTGGATGTTCACAAAGGATTTCTTTATTTAATCAAACGAGTTGAAAGGTTTCAGATTAGACAACTGGAATAAGGGGAGGCTGTTGTGCCTCTTGTGCCATTCAATGAGTTCCCTGGTTGAGTTTGGGTACTTGAGCCATATCTAAAGGGATCCCACAAGGTGTATCAGATTTAGCTCCAGTAACAAGTTAATGCAATTAAAGATAATTTTTTTGTGATAGCACAGAAAGGATTGGCAGTGATCTAAAAATTGGTAAATACTGTTCATGAATTAAGGAAACCTAGTCTTCATATGTGCCCACAAAAATAATTTCCAAAGAGTGTAGTAAAATCAGAAGGATTTTTTAAAAATGGTCTTTTAAAGAAGAATGTAAGAAAGCTTGATGAACTGCAACCTTACATTTTAATTTTGAAAACCCTTCCAGGATCTCACCAGAGGACTCATTCTTTATATTTGAACCTCGACAGCAAATGTTAGCATCCTATTTTTTATGGGAGACTAATTCATTCCCCATCTAAATTTTACATGTAGGTTAAACATTTTCACTGGGTAGGTCAATTATAACCTGCAATAAAATGGAAAATGAGATAAAAAGATCAGCAATGCAGGCAACATCTTTGGAAGGAAAAAACAGAGTTAATGTTTTAGGTTGAAGGACTTCTATCAGAACAGGGAGATAGAGCATGCACTAGGTGTGGGGGCAGGGCGGGGGGTGGATAAAACAAAGGGGATTTCTCTAATAATGTGAGGCGTGCATTACCTTGACAAAAAGGTGCAGTGGTCATTCAGTCAATGGATTGATTAATTTGGGGCTATTATAAAGATAAAAGCCTCATCAAAACAATTACTGGAACTGGATAAATGGAATGGAGTCCTAATAGAAGGCAAGGTGGGAGAAACTGTTGCTGAGATAACTGTGGAAGACTTTCAGCTTGTGGAAGTTGCTGAGTCTGAGGCTGTACTCTTTTCACATAAACCTTTGTTTGAATTCTCATTCTCTGACTGTTCTCAACCCAAGGCTTTCGTGACTCTCCAACTCATCAACTGGATGACTTCCACTGCTCATCCCCACAGCCATTCTGACCGCACAAAGTCAGGGATAATCTCTCTGTTCTACCCATCCTCACTGCAACATTAAATTAACTTGTTTTCTCTCTTTTTGCATTTTCTTGAAATTTTTTTGGCTTGAAACATAAATTCTGTTTCTCTTCCCACAGTTGCTGCTGGATCTGTTGAGGATTTCCTGCTCTTGGAGGCTTTAATTTGAATTTCCCACAGCTGTAATTTGTAAATGTTATTTTATCATATACACAGAGAATATTTTCCTGAAAGAATTCAATTAACTCATTGCAAACCCAAGGTCAAATTTGGGATCTTTTTTGCTCATGTTTAACATAGGGAAGTGGTTTAAAAATTATTCTTTCCAAACAATCTAGAAGAAACAGTAACTTCCTTTCCTATGCAGATGAATTAATTTCCTGCATTAATGCAAGAATAAAATTCAACATGATAATCAAAATTTAAAAAAAACTACAGAAAATTGGAATGTGAAATAACAACAGAAAGTACTTAAAATATAAAACAGATTTGGCAACATTTGTAAAATGCTTCAGGGTGAAGAACTTGGAAGGAGAGCAAACTGTATGCACTTCCAGAGCAGGAACCCAATGTCAACCCAATGTCAGGGTGAACCTAAGGACAAAAAATAAGAATAATACCTCAAATACCACTGGGTGTATGAACATTGAACTTTCCAATTCCTGGAAAGGCACATTCCTTGTCTTCCTTTCTATCCCCTTCTGATCCACCCACCATCTTTCAGTTTAATTCCTCTTTCTATTTGCCTATCACCCACGCACTGTCCCTAATGGTTGTCCAACCTCTTATCCAACTTCTCTCCCATATCTGTTTCCAATGATCACCTTCCTTATCAGGGAATACAGAATACAACAGCACAGTACAGGCTCCTTGGCCCTCGATGTTGTGCCGACCTATATATTCCTATCAAGAAAAAAAACCTAAGCCCTTCCTACCTCATAGCCCTCTATTTTCTTTCACCCATGTACCTGAGTTTCTTAAATGACCCTAACATTTCAGCCTCTCCCTCCACCCCGGCAAGGTGTTTCAAGCACACACAACACTGTGTGGAAAAAAAGCTTACCCTGATGTCCCCCTAAACTCAGTTTGTACAGATATCTTCTGGTGTTTCCCACTCCTGCCCTCAGAAAGAGAATGTCTATCTTATCTATGCCTCTCAGAATCTTTCAGACCTCTGGTAAGTCATATCTCATTCTTCTTTGCTCCAAAGAGAAAAGTCCTAGCTCTGTTAACCCTGCCTCCCAAGACTAGGCACCATCCTGGTAAATCTTCTCTGCACCTTCTCCATAGCTTCCACATCCTTCCTATAATGAGGTGACCAGAACTGAACACAATATTCTAAGTGTGGTCTCACCAGAGATTTGTAGATTTGTAACATGATCTCTCGACTATTGAACTCAATCCCCCAACAAATTAAACCTAACATCCCATTGGCCTTCTTAACTATCTTATCAACCTGTGTGGCCACCTTGAGAGATGCATGTATTTGGACCCTAAGTCAGATTCCAGCATCTTGTGTTTCCACAACACTTTCCAGTTTCTATTTCAGGTCCACCTCCACTGTCCCTACTTGGCTCCATATTCCTCCTTTTTTCTCTTTCCTTATCTGTCTCTACTTGCCACCTTCCAGCAACTACCTCCAACTCCACTCCGCCCTCTCCCCACCTGACTCCACCTGACCATCATCTCCTTCCTCATCTGGTTCCATCTATTGCCTGCCAGCCCCTGCCTCACTCTTCCCTCACTTCTTTATATTGACTACTTCCCTTCTACACTCATAGTCCCAATGCAGGGTCTCAATCCGAAACGTCGCCCAGCCCTTTGCTTCCACAAGCGCTGCTTGATCCACTGAGTTCCTCCAGCAGTTTGTTTTTAACATACTTCTGAACCATTTCTCCTTTAATTACTGAGAAATTTTGGTCTCACTTCCCCTCCTCACAGACAGAGCAAAGATACAAATCTCTTGTTCCTCCCATTCCACCCTTCCCATTCAATGGATCATGCAGTTTCCGCCATCTTCAACAAAAGCCCCTGGCCTAAATGGCATAACCTACTACAAAACCAACTCTGGTGCAGTAGAAAATGGCAAAGCTTCACTACCAGATGAACTCAATGCCTTCTACGCCTGATTTGACCAACAACGTAAGGAAGAATCACTGTGCACCCACATGTCCCCTGGAGATCCTCTACTGGCAGTCTTTGAGGATGATGTGCGGCTGTCAGGAGAGTGAATCCAAGGAAAGCATCTGGTCCGGACAGAGTACCTGGCTGAGTACTGAAGATCTGTGCTGACCAACGCCAATGTATTTGTGGATATCTTCAACTTCTCACTCTGGGAGGAGTGGGAAAGGGATGATTGATGGACAGAAGATTTAATATCGGCACTTAATGGCAGGAAAATTGAATTTTATTAGTATTAATATTAATAGAATTCAGAATCCAATAAAACAAAAAAAATGTTAAATTATATGAAAAGGATTAAAGTAGACATAGCTGTTTTGTGGGGAAACTCACTTGACTGAAATAGTATGTGGGAAATTAAAAAGAGACTAGATTAGATCAGTATTGGCTTCTTCATTTAATTCCAAGGCCAGAGGAGTAGCTATATTAATAATTTAAAAATTACCAAATTAAAGCATTGGATACAACTATAGATAAAGCAGGGAAATATGTAATGATTAATTGTCAAATTTATTCAGAATATTGGACATTAGTGAATATATATGCACCAAATGTAGATGATGGGAAATTTATACAAGATATTTTTATGCAATTATCAAGTGCACAGGGGAAAATACTAATGGGTGGAGATTTTAATTTTGATTCAAAACTAATGTTAAAAATAAAGTAGTTAAATTGTGTCTGGATTTAATGAATGAGATAGGGCTTGTTAATAGTTGGAGGAAAATTTATCCGAATGATAGGGACTATTCTTTTTATTCTTTTAGGTGTAAGACATATTCACGTATTTATATGTTCTTAATCTCTCTCTACATAATTACAAACTAGAGTTCAGAAGATTAAATATCAAGTAAAAACATTATCAGGGCATTTACCTTTATTGATGTCAATTGCATTGGAAGAACAAAATGTAGGTTAAAGATGGAGATTTAAAACTTCACTTTTAAAGAGGATGGATTTTTGTGAATTTATGAGACAACAAATAAAGTTTTTTCTAGAAATTAATGAACACTCAGTAGCAAATAAATTTATTATATGGGACTATGAAAGCCTATTTAAGAGGACAAATAATAAGTTACACATCTTAAATAAAGAAGGAATATATGAAAGAAGTAGATCAATTAGACAAAGATATATTGTATTTAGAAAAAGAATTGCACATTCCTAAAAATGAAGAGAAATGAAGATTATTGGAATCAAAACAATAGAAGCTTAATACAATACAATCTTATAAAGTCGAAAGAGATGTACTCCACACATGACAGAAATATTATGAATTAGGTGAGAGAGCCCATAAATATTTAGCATGGCAACTCAAAGTGGAGTAATTACCAAGAACAATAAGAGCAACAAAAAGAGAAACTGGGTACATATAAAACACAAGAAATTAATGATAATTTTAGGAATTTTTATAAACAATGATATCAGTTCAAATCTTTAAGGAATGAGGGAAAAAAGATGAATATTTATCACAAGTTACATTGCCTGAATTATATGTCGATGAAAAAATGAATTATCCAATTCCTTTACAGATGTCGAAGTATATGATATTTTGATGTCTTTGTGGTGAGATACCCACCTGTTTCAAACAGGCCTCAATCATACCTGTGCTTAAGAGGATTGTGGTAACCTGCCTAAATGACTACTGACCAGTGGTACTCACATCCAAAGTGAAGAAGTGTTTTGAGAGACTGGCGTTGAAGCAAATCAGCTTCCATCTGAGTAGCAACATGGATCCATTCCAATTTGCCTATCACAGCAACAGGTTAATGCCATCTCACTGGCTCTACACTAAGCCCTGGAATATCTGGTCAGCAAATAAGCATACATCAGGATGCTCTTTATCGATGACAGTTTGGCATTTAACACTATCATCTCCTCAAAACTTGGCTGAATGGTTACCAATAACAACTCTCACTCAAAATCACCAAAACCAAGGAAGGGAAAACTCGAGTTGTAAGATCCAGTGATTATTGGGGGATCAGAGGTGGAAAGGGTGAGCAAATTTAAATACCTGGGAGTCACTATCTCAGAGGAACATTCCTGGACCCAACACACAAATGTAAGCGTGAAGAAAGCACGTCAACGCCTCTACTTTCTCATGAGTTTGCGGAGGTTTGGTATGACATTGAAAATGTTGGCCAACTTCTACAGATGTGTAGTGGAAAGTGTGGTGACTGACTGCATCATACCCTGCTATGGGGACACAAATACCCCTGAGCTGATACCCCTGCAAAAGTTGATGAACACATCCCCACCATTGAGAAAATCAACATGAATTGGTGCCATTGGAGAGGAGCAGAAATCATCAAGGACACGCTCTTTTCTTGCTGCTGTCATCAGGAAAGCGATAAGGGTACCACAAGACTCACACAACCAGGTTCAGGAATTCCTCAAATCCCAGAATAGCTCTAACAAAATAGAACACAACAAAAGGAGTACTGCTAATAATAGAAGAGTCAGAGACAAAAATTATAAACATGTGGCCCTGACAACAATTAGCAGGGAAAATGGTGGAACCAATTATTAAGAATTCATAATAGATAACTTGGAAAATAACGTGAGGATGAAGAGATTTGTTTGATAGTACTGCTTGATTATTAATTGTCATTTCAGACATTACGGCAGCTCTCCTGTTCTTCTTTATTCTTTTTTTTCTGATATTTTTATTAACATTGAAATACAGACTTTGTGCGGCAATTTTTTATAAGGTCTCCAGACTACACAAGGAGAATTATGAACATATTTTATCAGCATTTTACCTCAAAATGAAGTGTAAGCTAAAATTTGACTTTGAACCAATGCAACTTCCAGAAGATGAATTAATCTGAATTTTATACATGAAGTTGGAACTTTGGACTGTAAATATGAAAATTAACTCTGAAAAAAATATAGTAACTTCATTGAGGGCGCAGTCCAAATTCTGGTAATATGTTTGGTCTTTAAGTGTTTTCTATTTATTTTTATTGGTGAAACTGAGTAGAGGGCTTGCATGTTTAAAACAATGAAGTGCTATATGTTGGTTTGAGCATGAGGACAAATTAAAAAAACTCCATTGCTGATCAATTCAAATAATGTGGCCATTGTCTGATTGCCAAAGCATTGAAGTAGATTGTTGAGCATGTCGTAAGAACCAAAGACTTGTTGATCCAAACCAAGGCTGTAGCTGACAGTGGGTCGATGTTGAGGCATTTCAGCCGTAGCACGAAAGAACCAAAGACTTGTTGATCCAAACCAAGGCTGTAGCTGACAGTGGGTCGATGTCGAGGCATTTCAGCTGTAGCACGAAAGAACCAAAGACTTGTTGATCCAAACCAAAGATGTAGCTGACAGTGGGTCGATGTCGAGGCATTTCAGCTGTAGCACGAAAGAACCAAAGACTTGTTGATCCAAACCAAGGCTGTAGCTGACAGTGGGTCGATGTCGAGGCATTTCAGCCATAGCACGAAAGAACCAAAGACTTGTTGATCCAAACCAAGGCTGTAGCTGACAGTGGGTCGATGTTGATAGGTTTGATACATAAATAATGATTTTAATGCTAGAGAGTAGCCACTGCTTCAATAATTATAGATATCAATAAGGAAATCAATTAATTAAGATTGAAAATTTGAAGGATTATTGTGATAGTACAGATCTATCACTAATGTATATAGTGTATATAGTTACAGTATCTAGACTGTGCTTACAGCGATTGGCTGAGAGCTAAGCCACGCCTACTGTCTAGGCCTTAAAGGGTTGTGTCCCTAGCCAGGTCGGATCATTCCAGACTGGTTGGCCACCTGTGAAGAGCTCCTGTCTTTTGCTAATAATAGCCTTGGTTTGGATCAACAAGTCTTTGATTCTTTCGACGAGCTCTACAATTATTCCTCTAATATAATCGACAGTTTGCATGAATAGAAAAAAACTGATGAGTTGCTTGTGTCCAACAGCTCATACTGTTCAGAATTATAACTCGATGAGACAGACCTGGATGGCAGGGCGGAGTATTTTAGCGATTATCCCCTGAAGCTTCACAGCAAAATTTGGCACTCAGAGTTTTTTTGAAAACTATGGAAATGTCCGGACAGATGTTTAGTGTGCTGGCCATTTTATTGCCTGACTACTCCAAAGCAAGAAACATGTAGAATACCTTTAACAATGCCATTCTTTGCCTTGTAATAAGATGAAGTAAAATAAAATTACAAATTATCAGTGAAAATTCTAATATTATGCTGCATTATAAAATAAGGCTAATGAGCTTACATGCATCATTGATTCTCACAATATTTACAAATCATCTGTATGATTTATAACGTACTCTTTTTTTCAGAACTACTCTGAAGCGGTTTGGGGAAAGTATTTCAATCAACATGTCATCAGCTACATGAATATAGTTTTGATCCTTGCAAGCAAATGATGTAGAGAAATCATTTATGAATAAAAATTACAGAAACCCTAGGATCTGTGGTAGAAACTGGCATGATGCTATTGTTGCAACACCAGAAGGCAGCCAAGCCTTGTTTAACTATTCAATGAAAAGCAAATAATTAGAAACAAAGGGATTGTAAGTTTAAAAAGTATCATACTGAAGCTAGTGTAAAATATTTTGCAAACATTGTTTTTCCATTTTACCAATGAATTGATACTAAACAAAGTCCAAGTACTCACATGAGATCAGAATCAGTATTGTCATAAACATGTCATGAAAATCGTTCCTTCTCTGCTGCAATTCAGTGCAAATATTGCTAAAAACATTTAAAAAAAAATAAATTAGTGCAAATGAAGAGAAAAGTGAGGCAGTGTCTGTGGTTCACTGTCCATTCAGAAATCTGATGACATAGGGGAAGAAGCTGTTTTTGTACTGTTGGGCGTTCATCTTGAGGCTCCTCCACCTTCTTCCTGATGGTAGCAGTGTGAAGAGGGCATGGCTTGGGTGCTTAGGGTCCTTGAGGACAGAGGCTGCTTTGTTGAGACACCACCTCTTGTAGATATCGTTAATGAAGACTGATACCCAAGATGGTGCTGGGCAAGTTCACAACTCTCTGTAGTCTTTTCCTGTCCTGTGCATTGGCACCTCCTTACCAGACAGCGATGCAACCAGTCAGATTGCTCTCCATGTAGAAATTTGCAACCCTTTGGTGCCATACCAAATCTCTTCACAAAATATAGCTGCTGGAGAGCTTTCTTCACGATTACATATTAATGGAGACCCAAGGATAGATCTTCAGAGATGTCAATGCCCAGGAATTTGAAGTTCTTAACCATTTCCACTGCTGACCCCTCGATGAGGACTGGTTTGTGTTCTCCTGATTTCCCCCTCCTGAAGTTCACAATCATTTCCTCAGTTTTGCCAGTGTTGAGTGCAAGGTTGCTGTTGTGTGACTCCACTCAACTAGTTGATCTATCTCACTACTGTCAGCTTCCTCAATGCCATCTGTGATTCTGCTGACGAACGTGGTGAAAGCGGCAAATTTGAAATTGGCATTTGAATTGTGCCAAGCCACACGGTCATAGGTGTAGAGCGAGCAGAGTAGTGGGCTAAGCATGCATCCTTGAGGTGCGCCTGTGTGGATTGTCAGTGAGGAGGTGACATTGATACTGTTGAATAACTTCGAAATTCTTGCTTTGTATTTCACATTTCCAGCATTCATGTTCTTTCTCTCCTGAATATTTTTTTATAATTTTCATATTTATAATTAGTACAGTAACAGGCCCTTTTGGCCCAGAAGCCCTTGCAACCCAATTGTACCCAGTTGAATGGTGGGAGGAAACCAGAGCCCATGCAGACACGGAAGAACATGCAAATGCCTTACAGACATCGTAGGATTCGAACTCCAGTCCTGATCACTGGTGCTGTAATAGCCTTGCATTAAGTGCTCTACGCTAACCGTGCCACCCCAAATTTATATTTCAGATTTTGATTTTCTTCTGCTATGTCTGGCACCCCTGACATAACTTTACAAATCAAAAGAACAAATAATGATAGAAATTAAGGACACCTGGTATACAGTGTAAATATCTGAATTAAAAGAAAAAAAGGTCACATAAAACACTTAGCTCAGTGGAGTATGGTCAGGCAGCTAGGAAAATTGTAGTTCATTATTAAGGATGGAGATCATCCGTCAGTAAAATGTCCCATTGAGTGTTCTCACCAAAAGTGTCATTTTCCTTTCCCCTCGCCTTCTCTGATACAGTTTGTGTCATCCTGAGTTTCTGTGTTTCCTGTCAGAAAAATGTTGGTCATGATATGGAAGGTCTAAAATTATTGGGGTCAATATTGCCAGAATGTGCAAAGTTTGTAAGGGAAGGTGCCATTCCCTGAACATGCACTGAGATGACCAGTAATTAACTTGGAACTGAATAAATGTTTGCCTTTGAAATAAAATTTAAAATAAAACAGGATCCCGAAGTTATAGAAAGTTTCAAGAAAGAGGGTTACGGAGGGAATATATGGGTTGGCACAACATTGAGGGATGAAGGGCCTGTGCTGTGCTATAGTGTTCTATAACTTATAGAATTGACATTAAAGCCTTTTGCCCTGCTTTTACAATGTGTGGTGTTAATTGATTAATTCATTAAATAATGCTGTCATAAAGGAAGATTACAAATCAGTCAAATTAATTATTTAATTGCACGGAAAAGTAATAGATAAAGGCCAAATGTGTATTTTGATTAGGGTGCTCTCTTTACCAAGGCTATTAAGATTGTGACTATTAAAATATAAGAATGTAATCAACCATTTAATTAAATGCTATCACAATTGATAAGCAGACCTGGTAAGACAGGAGACAGTAATAGATCCAACATTTGCTCATGGCATGAGGCCTACAAGTTATTTTCTTTATATTAACATTGTCCCGTAGTAAAATTCCTTCCCTCAACCATATATCGACAACAATTTGCATTATATAGCACCTGCACTGCAAAAGACTCACTGGAACATTTTTCTGTGGAGAAAACGTGGTGGATTTCAAGAAGTTACTTAAAACAGGAAAGGAACCTGTGGGCATTGACTCTGGAAGTAGGTCTGCACATGGTGGGAAGGAATCGGCAAATCATTCTGCTGCTCCACCTGCCAACTTGCAGCTCTGCATCTCCTTATTTCCAACTTCTCTGTGAGAATAATGACCCTACGTCTGGCAGATAAGAACATCTTCAAGAAGCTTGGTGGATACAAGGTGGTAATTTCCAAGGACAGCAGTGTCGATATTTGTTCCTCGCAAAGACGAGGTTGACGCCTTGCCTTAGCTGATAGCACTCTTGGACTGTGTTGAGAAGTTGTGGGGCCAAATCCTGGATTATCAATAGTCCCAAGCTGAGGGAGTGCTCCAGTGTCAGAGGTGCCATCTTTTGGATGAGGCATTAAATTCTTGGGTAACCTCAGCCTCCTCAAGCAGAAGTAAAAAAATAAGAAGGCATCCACAGGCATAGTGTGCATGGCATGGATTCAACGCTGACTCCTGTGGCACCTTGATTGGGATCAGGCCGACGGCTCTGCTTGGTGCTCCATCCAAGTCTAAAGTGAGAAACAGTTGGGAGGTGGTTGTGGCTATGATAGAGACTGAGGTGGTGATGAAGTCGAGAGGAGGTGGCTCCCATCAAGGCTATCCATGGGACATACCAAGTAGATGGAAGTAGTTGTGACCAGTGCTGTATATGGGGGTGGGGGGCAGGGGATATTGAGATCGAGCGGTTCCATCTGAGTTGGTGCATTTATCTTCGACTGCTTGGTGACTCTGAATGGACTTTCTTTCTTTTCTGTCCTTTTTCTCCTTTCCTTTTTGCAAAATGGCACTGCATTGTGGTGGCTCTTGCTCACCTTTGAACGACACGCCAAAGAAGGCTTTTCTCTGATTCTCAGTACATGTGACAATAATAAATGTAAATAAATCTAAATCTAAATCTAAAATATCCCTTCGCACTATTTTGATGAAGACTAATGAAGTCTGTTGTTGTATCCAATATTTACTCACTTAGCAGGATTATATGAATAGATTACCTGGTTATCATATAACTGTTCATGGGAACAGGCAATTTGACAACCACATTTGCTGTTTAACAAAAGTGACCAGAATTATTTTGTTGGCTTTAAAGTATTTTGGAATCATCCAAGAATGTGGAAGGTACCTTACAAAAGCAAGTCTTTGTTTATTCCATCTGACATTGGAACTATTTACCAGATTTTTGTTGAATTAGCTGATCTAAGTTAAAACCAATGCGGTCAATTGATCTCGGGTTGGACTTTGTTAACTGGCCTAGATTCCTGTTCTTGAGAGTTTCATTATGACCCCAATGGAAAAAATATGAACACAAGGGTTGATACCAGGTCAGAGTGTGATGCACAGAACAATCTCATCATGAGTTGATAGGTTTGACACATAAATAATAGCTAACTGAGTTCAGTGCTAGAGAGTAACCACTGTTTAGAGAATTATAGATATCATTAAGGAAATCAATTCATTAAGAATGGAAAAAAATAACAAAATTATTGGGATAGAAACATATTACGTTGGCATAAATGCATAGCCATCATCAGACTCCTCAACAACAAACTCAATCAGGGACTTTTTTTAAGGACTCTTACTGTGCACTTTATTGATTTTTTTCTCTCCGTATTGCACAGTCAATTTGTTTTTTCCTTATTTGTTTACATGTATACGTTGAGTCAGTTATTTTTGTATTGCCAATAAGTGGAATCTGCATTGCCTACAGGAAAAAAGAATCTCAGGGTTGTATGTGATGTCATGCATATTATAACGTGATCTTTGGGGTCCATAAAATCTCATTGCACTAAACCAGGGTTTCAATAAATCATTGTTGTTGCAGTTGAAATTAAAACACAAATTAATTTTTTGTAAACTAGAAATGGCAATTTCGCTGGCAGGAAACAAATAAAGTGTGTGATGCTGAACGCTCACAGCTTAACGCAGCTCAGCAGCATGTTTAAACACGTTTTGAAGTAGCGAGAACTACATTCGTGGAGAGATCACTTGCAACTCTGCCCCATAGTTGGTCAGAGTAACAAGTGGCAGATGGTGAGGCTGAGGTCCTCGCTCCTGCCGGGAGCTGGACGCCCCCACTCCTGCTAGGGTCACTTGCTTACTTGATTTGCCCCTGTATAATAATGGACTTGAGCATCCACTGATCTTGGTATCTGGAGGGGCTCCTAGAACTAATCCCCCACGGATATGGAGGGCCGACTGTAAACAGCACACAAACAGGACCTCCACGTGTGGATATAATGTGATAAGTCCAATGACTCATCATGTTATATCCGAATTCGTGTTAAATCAGGGTTTGTAAGATCGGGGTTTCACTGTACTCTGACAATAAATCTAACTCTGATTTTAATTTACTTTTTATGTTTAGAAATATCTTGTAGGGGGGCACGGTTAGCATAACACAGCGATCAGGACTGGGGTTTGAATCATGCGCTGTTTGTAAGGAGTCTACTTGGGTTTTCCCCGGGTACTCTGGTTTCCTCCTACCGTTCGAAACATATAGGGGGTTGTAGGTTATTTGAGTGTAATTGTGCTGTATGGGCTCATGGGCCGAAAGGGACTGTTACTGTGTTGTATGTCTAAATTTAAATTTGAAACTATTGAATGAATAATACATGAAGGGTGTCTTTGGTTTTAATATCATCAGTTATTGTTTGCATCAGTGATATGAGCTTTGTAAAAATCTTTGCTCATTAATCCCTTGACTAATTCGTGTCTAACTGAGATGGAGCAAAAATTGAATAATAGTCTTTAATTGTGAGGGAAAGAAACACACCAACTACAGATGCTGGAATCTTTAGCAAACAATGAGCTGCTGGAGGAATTCAACAGGTCGATTAGATTTAGATTTCAGATTTACTGTCAGAGTACATATATGACTTCACCTACACACTACAATCTCATTGTCTGTTGATAGGTTTGATACATAAATAATGATTTTAATGCTAGAGAGTAACCACTGCTTGAATAATTACAGACATCAATAAGGAAATCAATTCATTAAGATTGAAAAGCAATGAGAAAATTCCTGAGGAAGTAGAGGTCAGGCAATATCCATGGATAGAAGTGGTCAGTCATTCTTTTGAGTCCAATGCTGCAAAAATCTGTTGTCCCTGAAGTATGTTTGTCTTACAATATTCTTCCTTCGGTTTAGCTATCTTTTTCTTCTTACTTCCAACCACCTTTGATTTGCTTCCCCTTACCTTTTCCAGCTAAAACAAAGTAGGGAATTCATCATCTGGGTTCTGAGAATGTCCTGGCATAACAGATGACCCAAATTTCTAAATGGTGAACTTACTTATTATGACAAAGACCATTCAGTTAATTTGGTCTGTGATGGCTCCCAATGACTTCTCTAACCTTCTTAACCTCCACCTCCCCCATCCCCTCTCAGGATCAAGGATGTCAGCTTCCAGATTGGTTTTGTGGATCCCAAGGTGGTTCAATTGGCCAATGTCAGAATCACAGATTCTTCAACAGGTTGGGAACATGCAATTATTCAAAAAATATCCTAGCCATCATCTCTTTTACTCTAAGATAATGTCCCGGGCAGGATACAACGGATAGTGTTTAATCTCCTTTGGCTTTGCCCTGTTGTTCATCGGTCACTCTGGTCTTGCTTGGGTCTATATTTACTTATTGAATTGTAGCAGGTCACCTCTAGTAGTGATTTCTCTTTGCATCACTACATTTTTACTCCTTGAGTTCACTAGCAATCAATTTTTAGTCTCTGTACATTTGTCAGCCACATTCAGCTCCAAATCAACAACATCAGGTTCCACATATCTGCTGATTCATTTCAGCCTAATCTCTCCAAGGATGATTTCAGCCCTGCAATTACTCCAGTCTTGGAGAAGCTGCAATGTCCCTAACTTCAACATCATAGTATTCTACTTCTCCTTTGTCCAGCACAGTGACAAGTGCTAATAGGATATTGTCATATTCACTGTACATTGAACATAAGCCCTGACATTTTTACTTGCTGCAGCTGAAGAGGTTTTTTTTTTATCAAAAACCTAAATAAACATCCACATTATGTTACTTAACTGAATTAAAAATAAACACAAAAAAAGATAGATAATAAATATTCAGCTATCTTCGTGTAAAAAAGGTGACATCAATAGTGCAGACTGTCCTTTTGTGGTACTGGAGCAGTTCCTGATTAGTTTAACAGTCAGAGCCTGATAGCTGTTGGAAAGAAACTGTTCTTGAACCTAGAAGTGCTGGACTTCAGGCTTTTGTACCTTCTTCCCAAAGTTAGCAGTGAGAAGAAGTTGTGACCAGGGTAATGAGGGTCTTTTATATTGGCTGCCTTTTTGAGGCAGTGCCTCACATAGATGTATTGAACAGATGGGAGGTTGTATGTGTTTGTTACCTTTTGGAGCCTTCTGCATTCCTGAGCACTCAAATTCCCAAACTAGGCTGTGATGCAACTTGGCCACATTGTCCGTCTGCATCCATAGCTCATTCCTTCCATTATCAAACCCTTTGGTCTTAATTTTAATTTAAAAAAAATTTAGACATACAGCACAGTAACAGGCCCTTTCACCCCACCCCATGCCACTGTCTTGCCTCAATTAACTCCAGATCCGATGATTCATTTGCCTTGACAATATTCATACCCTCCTTTTGCTTGAGCATATTCAAAATTCAGCTTTATTTAAACAAATTTTTGCTCGTGCCTCTCCACTGTTCCTGTTGAGCCCTCCACTTCCATACTCTGATAAAAACCTTCCAATGGCCATGCCTCCCTCCAATCTCTGAAATCTCTGTCAACCTTACAAGTACATTCAGTTCCTCCAATCTCATCTCTTCAGCTTCTTCATTGTTGAAGCTATGAGATGTGGAATTCTAAAGGGTAGCATTTCTAAATTCTAAAGTACACAGTTTGACCTGCTGAGTTTCTCCAGCATTGTGTTCTTAGATCTGGAATTTTCTCCCATCGTATTTTCTACCTCCTTTAGCAATCCTTTTCAAGCCAAGTTTTCAGTTTTAAGCTACTTATTGGCTCAGTCCCTCTTCTTGCACTGGGTTGAGCTGCTGTGAAGTGACTCTCATTTTTTTAAAATGCTAAAAGTATCTTTTAAAAGCGGGTGGTTTCTATTGTACGTCTGATTCCATCAGTTCTGATTTACTTTCAAAGCCACATATACACCAGCTATGATTACAGAGGTAAAAGGGGCAAATTGGATAAATTCGACTGGGGTCTTCAATTTCAAATTATCTGGAAGATAAACACTATTTCATAATTCTCAACAAATATATAGTCCATTAAAGCACCCAACTCTGGCTGTGGCTGGGTTAAAAGAGAAGTTTATGACGTTGCTGAGGAGCATGACAAAAAGGATATGAGATAAATTGGCAAGAATTATTACAACAAATCTTAACAGCTTCCCCAACTATGGAAAAGAGAAGAACTGCAAAGCAAAACATATAGATGGTAAACTAAAATGGGAATGAGGAAATGGGTGAGATGCTGATCGCATCATTTACATTTGAGTTTTGTCTTCACTTTAGAACATGTGAAAACATTGGTACACATAGAGGGAATCAAAATCAAATGGGAATGACTAATTTAAAGACTGGCTGCAAAGCACAGAAAACAGACATAGGGGCAGGAATAGGTCAGTCCGCCCTTTGAAGCTGCTTCACCGTTCATCAAATCATGGTGTCCTTCTACAGTACCATTTTACCTCACTATTCCCATTTCCTTTGACTTCATGAACATCCAGAAATTTATTCATCCAATTTTTAAGGAATTCAACAACTGAGTATCAAAAATCTACCAGTGTAAGGAAATACAAAGATTCACCATCCTCTGAGTGAAGAATTGTCTCCTTTTCTCCGTGCTCAAAGAGTGAGACCTCATGTTCTGGATTCATCAGTGAAGGAAAGCATGCTATCCAGCATTCTGAGCTTATTAGAATTTTGAACGTTTCAATACCTCCACTCATTCTTCTAAGCTCTAGAATGGAAGACGAGTCTACTCAATCTCTTCTCATATGGCAAACCTCCAAGTCTGAACTAACTGTGGGTGTCAGTTTAGTGGCTAGAAGAAATATGTTAGTGAGACCATATTTAGAGGATTGTGTATGGTTCTTATTGCCCTCTTATTGGAAGGATGCCACTGAGCTGGAAAGGGTACAGAAGAGATTCACAAGGGTATTGCCAAGACCTTACGCTAGAACTTTAAAGAGAGGCAAGATGGGCTGGGACCTTTCTACCTGATGCATAGGAAGCTGAGGGTAAATAGTCATGAGTAAAAGACTCATAGTCTTTTATCCAGACTTAAAACTTAAAGGGCAAAGATTTAAGGTGAGAGGTGAAATATTTAAAAGACGTGAGGGTCATCATTTTCATTCAGGGGGTGGTAGGTACATAGAATGAGCTGCAGAGGAAGTAGTAGAGGTGGGTGTAATTACAATGTTCAGAAGACATTTAGACAGACACCTTTTATTTGAAATCGTTGGGTTCAGACACCTGCTGTTTTTTTTAATCTTCTAGATTTTGGAATCATTTTAATTTTGGTCCCTTTAAGCAAATGCCTCGCACCTTTCCCCTGCCGTCCTCCCCCCCTCCCAGGGCAGGTGCCAGACTATTTTGTGCCCTCAGCCAGGCTGACTGTGGGAGCGGGGTTCAATGTACAGGAGGCTCTCGACTAGTGGGCCAGTCAGGTGGAGGTCAGAGGTGACAGGGTGGCCCGGGAGCTTAGCCAAAAAGGCGGCCAGCTTCAGCTGCTCGGAGCCAGTGGCCAAAGGGGGCAGAAGGCTGTACATAAGGTTCAGAGCAGCAGGAGGAGCGGGCAGTTGTGGAGGTGGAGTGCCGAGCGCCAGCGACTTTCAGGTGCTCCACCAGCTCATCAGGCTGGCCCTCAGGCACACCCCGGCAGTGCAGTGCCGATGGTTGCACGGCCCCATCTAACTCCCAGCAGGGATGCAGTGCTGCCAAGCCTGGAGTTTGCAGAGCACTGCACCGGATCGCAGCAATGGCTCAATGTGGGAGCAATGACTGTCTTTGTTACCCATAATCCCCCATGCAGCTGGAACCGTTCTGCCAACACCACAGTGGTTCCAGGTGCGTGGCGGATTATGGGTAAGGAAGACAGCCATTGTTCCTGCGTTGAACCAGCTGTCGCCTGCTTCTCTCCCACCGGGTGCTTAGTGCCGAGAGTCACCTTTCCACTGAAGATAAGAAAGAGCGACCATGGGGGGTGGGGACGGAGACCATGGGGACTGCTGGGGGGGTGGTTCCCTCTGAAAATGGAGAATTTATTATGAGAAATTAACGTTACTTGTGTGTAATGTCATCTACTGAAAAAAGTGCTGGTTTTTGGAGGTTGCTGGTTTTTGGAATTTTGGATAAAAGGTTAGGCTCCTGTACGTGAATATGAAAATTTTCAAGCAATATGGGCCAATTGCAGACAAATGGGTCTAGCTTAAACAGACAATATAGGAGTTGTGCTGAATGGGCTGTTTTTTAATGGGCTTTATGGCTCTATGAATATGAATCAGATATAGCTGAGTTGCATTTACAAACAACTATTTTTGAAAATCATTCTTATTTTGCCAGGTTATTGCTGGGCGGCCATTCAGAGTTGGATACACCATTAATTCTTGAGCCAGATGGGACCACAAAGGAGGGGGAAACTGAAGGCATTGCCTGCATCAATATCCACTGAAAGCTGTTAAACTGTTAGAGCCCTTGATGCACTACAATCCTCCCCTCTCTGAACTACGAAGCTCATCCATCCAAACCCGCTCATGTGTTGGTCTTCACAAAGCATGATTTATTCTCAAGCTAAGGTTTTAAGTTACAGTATACAAAGCAGATCTCCATCTCTCCAACAGATACCAGGCTCTTGAACGTCTCCAAACTAGCCAATTCCATAAACTCTGCTATTATTGGGAAAAAGCCTGTGCGAGCACTGAGGCACAAAGACAACTTCTTTCCCTCTGCCAACGGATTCCTGAATGAACAATGAACCCCAGACACTGCCTTACTCCAACTTTTTTTTTCTTTTTATTTATTTTGTAAGGTAGTTTATAAAAATGTTTGCAGTGACGCTTCCGCAAAACAACAAATTTCGTTACATGTTCGTGACAATAAATTCTGAGTCCAGATTTCTCCAGGACCACCAAAATAACTGTCCACTACTTATGAAACATCACTTTTTTTCTTGCACTGACTGCAACTGTGAGTATTTATCTGCCCTTTTTCACACTGTTTTTGTAGCTACAGAAATTACATGAATTCAGTCACTATAAAATGCAAAGCTAATGGAAGTAACTAACGTAAAACCAGTAGATTCTTGTAAGAATCTGATTAATTTGTGTCACTCGGGTAGGAAATCTCTCTGCTTTATTTGTTCCATTCTAGACCCACAGGAATGTGGTAAATTCTATTTTTTTCAAATTGCCATGATGTAATTTATACCATTGTAGCTGGTGCATATAAGTGCCGGTGTGGCTGCTGCAAGTGAAAATTTCAATGCATCTGTACTCATGTATATGACAATAAACTCTCAGTCTCTTTGAACACTTTGGCATTTACCACATCCCTATGGGTCTAGAATGGAACAAATAAGGCAGAGAGATTTCCTTCCCGAGTGACACAAATTAATCAGATTCTTACAAGAATCTACTCGTTTTAGGTTGTTACTTTCATTAGCTTTGCATTTTATTGTGACTGGATTCATTAAATTTCTGTAGCTACAAAAACATGATGTGAGCTTTTATCTAGTCTTAGACTCTGGAGTATTAACTCAAAATCCCACAATAATTTATGATAGAAAAGGCATTTTAAGGGTAATCCTCAGGACTCTTTTAGAAATGACTTTTCTCTTCACCCTGAGTTTAGGATCTGAGTTAACTGGACACGCGGAAAGAGAGGATTTCAGCCTTCTTCCCTTTCAACTTCTGTATGTGGTGAAAGTTATTTATGTGTCATTCTACAGGTACAGCTACTCAAGTCAACCTCTCTCAGTGACCACTCTGCATGCCTGAACTTTCACATTGAATGTCATTCAACGGTGAATGGTTTTACTGATGAAGGTTCAAGTTGAAACAATTCAGCTGAAGGAAGAAGAGCATCACAAATAGCATGATCCTATCACCTGCCAGTTTTCAACTCGACTATTCTTATTACTGAACTATTAAAGTTATGATCTTTTTACCCCCTCCATAAATCTTCGTCCGCGAAGCCAAGCCAAAGAAGATCCAGTTTATTTTTCTCTCCTCCATATGGTGCTCCTTCCAATTGCCATCACCTCCAATTTGCAACATCAAGATCGGACCTGACATCATATATTGTTATTCCTATTTGTATTTTCTATTTTATTTTCTTAAACAATTAAAAATCTTTTTAAAATCATTTATTTAAAATATTTATCCAACATAAATAAAAATGAAGTGCAGGAAAAGAGATCATAATCAGAATTTATTGACGTGAAATTGGTTGTTTTGCGGCAGCGTCACAGTGCAAACATTTATATAAACTACCTGACAAAAATAAAAATAGTTCATGAAAAGTCAAAGTAAGGCTGTGTCTTTGGTTCATTGATCATTTCAGGAATCTAATGCCAGAGGGGAAGCCATCCTTGTGCTGCTGATTGCTTGATTTAAAGGCTTCTGTATCTTTTTCCCCGATGGTAGCAGAAGAGGGCATGACCGAGGTGGTGGGGGTCCTTGAGGACACGGCATCCAAGAAGCCACCTCTGATTTCAGGATTGACTCTAAAGAGGTCCAATTCTCACACCACCCGGATCAGGAACAGCTGCTCCCCCCTCCACCACCCTCAAACTCCTCAACAACAAACTCAATTAGGGCCTCATTTACAGACTCTTACTTTTGTCCTTTATTGTATGTTCCCCCCCTCTCTGTATGGGATAGATGGTTGTGAAGATTTTTTTTTGCACTACCAATAAGGGGCAATTCTGTCTGGCCCACAGGAAAAGGCATCTCAGGGTTAAATGTGATAGTATGTATGTACTCTGACAATAATCCTGAAATCTAGTAAAACCTGTGCATCTATTGTTGCTTTCCATGGTTAAGTTTCATGGAGCAAATCAAGCCAGTGGTGGAGCAACCTGAAATCTAGTAAAACCTGTGCATCTATTGTTGCTTTCCATGGTTAAGTTTCAGGGAGCAAATCAAGCCAGTGGTGGAGCAACCTGAAATCTAGTAAAACCTGTGCATCTATTGCTGCTTTCCATGGTTAAGTTTCAGGGAGCAAATCAAGCCAGTGGTGGAGCAACCTGAAATCTAGTAAAACCTGTGTATCTATTGCTGCTTTCCATGGTTAAGTTTCAGGGAGCAAATCAAGCCAGTGGTGGAGCAACCTGAAATCTAGTAAAACCTGTGCATCTATTGCTGCTTTCCATGGTTAAGTTTCAGGGAGCAAATCAAGCCAGTGGTGGAGCAACCTGAAATCTAGTAAAACCTGTGCATCTATTGCTGCTTTCCATGGTTAAGTTTCAGGGAGCAAATCAAGCCAGTGGTGGAGCAACCTGAAATCTAGTAAAACCTGTGCATCTATTGCTGCTTTCCATGGTTAAGTTTCAGGGAGCAAATCAAGCCAGTGGTGGAGCAACCTGAAATCTAGTAAAACCTGTGCATCTATTGCTGCTTTCCATGGTTAAGTTTCAGGGAGCAAATCAAGCCAGTGGTGGAGCAACCTGAAATCTAGTAAAACCTGTGCATCTATTGCTGCTTTCCATGGTTCAGTTTCAGGGAGCAAATCAAGCCAGTGGTGGAGGCCAAACCTCATGGCTGTGGAGAAACTCAGCAGGACAGTGCACTTTATGTTACAAAACTCAAGGTCTCGGACTTGAGCCCTCCATCAAGGTTGTTTTGTGGCAATGAACTTGCTTTTTACCTGGATTAAGTCCTTCTGACGGCTAAAACGCGCGTGTTTATCCGGGACATTTGTGAAGCGCTCAGCCGCCTACGGCAGCAGCCAGTCTCCTGGCCGACCTGCAGCCAGGTTTGATTGACGGGCTCCCGCCCCGTCGTCCCGGGGCCGCTTTCCTTCCTCGCTCCCGCCCACCACGGCCCCTCCTCGGCCAATCAGCGGCTCCGGGAGTCTCGGCTCGCCTCTCCCCTCGCCGCTCGCCGAGTAAAGCCGCCGCGGATTGGCCCGACCGCGCGACGGCCATGATCGCCGGCGGCGGCCGCGCCGGGTTTTTCCCCCCATTCTGAACCGAAATGCCGGCACTCCGGGCCGGGGGGACCCCCGCCGCGCCGGACCCCCCAAGCCAATACAACAACTAATTCTAATAAAGCAGCCGTGTCGGCCCTGACCCCGAAAGCAGCCAGTGTCCAATCAGAAAACCAAAAAGAAATATGCAAATGAAATGTATCACGTTAGTCGGAGCGCTGAGGTCGACTCCGTACTAAACTTCGCAAATAATCATTCTTCATAAATACTTCCTTTAGAGCCGGCCTTTCCTCTGGTAAGTTCAGCTTCCAGCAACCAGCACAAATTGGATCCCGAACTGGGGGGGGGGGGGGGTCTTTTCCTTTCTGTCGTGATTTAAGTGTTTATTTTAATGTGGGAGTAGGCCACTCTGGAGAAGTGAGATGGAACTTCCATGGCCCACAAGCTGACAGACTGCCCCCCCCCCACCCCCCCGAGCGGCTCTGATGGCCCCCCCAAAGGCCAATGGCGCAGCTCGGCTCGCTGTGCCACAGCCGCGGCATCCTGTCAGCGCCAGGTTCACCCGTCCCGCCGGGTCCTCGCGCCCGCCCGCGCCCCGAGACTCCCGTGTCCGCGACGTGGAAGCGCGTGCGTGCCAGTCGGGCCCCAGGCTCGGCGGACCGGTGGGAGGGAGATGGGGCCCGCTGCCTGTGCGGTCGCTGGAGGGGGAGGGGGGGGGGGGGGGGGTTGGCGCCTTCGTTCGGGGCATGAGGAGGGGGGAGGGGAAGAGGAAAGCGAGGGAGGATGTGCCCGCTGCTTTGGCCGATGAGTCACGGCTCCATTGTACAGCAGCGCTCGCGCACTGAGTCACCGGTGACGCGCCGCCAGCGGCTGATCCTGCTCGAGGAGGCGCCCGGACCCGGTGTTTTGGGACTGGAATTTAGTTGAGCACCTGAGCCTTGATGCAATTTTGGTGCACGAGGAGAATGGTGTGGGCGTCGCTCACATTGCAAAAAAGTGTTCGCTGTGCTCCCGTGGGTTATTTGCAGATTGCATTCGCTGAAACACGGCTCATAACATTTCTACTAAAGTTTTCTTTAATGCTAAGGTGGTGGCAATGTATCGTGTGTGTGTGGAGATGGCGGAGCAAAATCCTGCTTTATTTAATGGTTTGGAAATTCCCATTGCGTGCTTTATTTAATCATGTCTACTCACAGCGTAGGGAGGCTAAACTCTCGAGAGGATTATCTTTGACGGTGGCAGTCAACTAATCTACTCAATTTTCTGGAAGGAGGGCCTAATCTGTGGGGCTTCCTATTCTCTCCAGCCCTGACCTCTGCTGTGTTTGGGCTCACTTTTAAGTGTATGTTTATAGTAGCATCTTGGATATAATTGGGTCCACGAGAGACCTACATCTTGACCAATGTTTGCTCTGCATCCAATGTCACGAAGATAATGGTGTCATATCAAAATAGCCATTGTTTCGCTGTACTTTCATGTATCCAAGAGGATTTGAAACGTGTTGTGTTGAAAGTTCTTGTTTTTTTTAAACATGGACCTTACCGTGCTTTGGCCTCCTGAGCACTCTGCTCAGAGTTTATGGGCCCTGTGAAGCAGTCAAGTTTACCTCTAGTTGCTTTCTTCTGTACTTCTCTCCTCTTCTTTCTTTGGCTTGGCTTCGCGGACGAAGATTTATGGAGGGGGTAAAAAGTCCACGTCAGCTGCAGGCTCGTTTGTGGCTGACCAGTCCGATGCGGGACAGGCAGACACGATTGCAGCGGTTGCAAGGGAAAATTGGTTGGTTGGGGTTGGGTGTTGGGTTTTTCCTCCTTTGCCTTTTGTCAGTGAGGTGGGCTCTGCGGTCTTCTTCAAAGGAGGCTGCTGCCCGCCAAACTGTGAGGCGCCAAGATGCACGGTTTGAGGCGATATCAGCCCACTGGCAGTGGTCAGTGGGCTTCTCTCCTACTGCCTACACATAAAACATACAAAATATTTTGATTTCAGTGCACCTTAAATGTACTGTGGCCCCAGGTCTTTGGTGGTGGGGGTTGGGGGGGGGGGGAGAGCATATCGCCCCGTGTTGAGAGTGGCTGCAAATCAGTATAAAACAACGCTGTTTTTCAGTGAGTCATTTTCAAAAGTCAGTGTTGCTTTGTAATAATTGTGCAGATCTATCTATTATTCTGTTTTCTTGTTTTACTTTAACATTTCAAAGTGCAGTTTCAAATCTCAATTCTGTTATGGTATATGTTGAAATGACCACATCTTGAGACGTGATTCGTTCTGTGTATGGGCAGAAATGCTCAGATGTTTCTGAAGTTTTTAACAGCTATAGAAAGGTAGTTTCAGGGAAAAAAAAAGGTTTGGAATCAGACTGAACCATATTTTCTTCTTATAATTTATGTGGAATTTAAGATGCCTCAATGACTATTGCCCAGTAGCACTCGCATCGACTGAGATGAAATGCTTTGAGAGTTTGGTATGACCAGAATTAACTTGAACCCAAGTCAAGGCCTGGATCCAGTGCAATTTACCTACCACCACGATCGCTCCACAGCCGATGTTGGCTCTCCACTCAGCTCTGGAACACCAAGACGATGTCCACAAGTTGCTTTTCAATGACAACAGCTCAGCTTTAAACACCATGATCCCCTCAGTAATGGACAGCAAGCTCCAAAATCTGGGTATCTGCAGCTGGGTCTTTGACATCCTTATTGAAAGACTGTAGTCAGTGCAGATCAGTAATAATGTTGTCTCCTCACTGACACTCAACACAGGCACACCTCAGGGAGGTGTGTTAAGCCCACTGCTTTACTCTCACTATACCCATGAATGTGTGACTAGGCATTATTCAAATAGCATCTACAAATTTGTCAATGGCACCACAGTCATCAGCAGAATCACAGAGCAGTGAGGAAGCGAACAAGGATTGAGATACAGGAGAGTTAAGTAGTGTCACAATAGCAATCTGTACACACTGTTGGCAAAACTAAGGAACTGAATGTGGACTTCAGGAGGTGGATATCAAAAGAACACAAGCCAGCTGTCATTGAGGGTTCAACAGTGGGAAGGGTAAAGTACTTCAAATTCCCAGGTGTCAACATCTCTGAAGATCTACCCTTGGGCCTACATGTCATTGTAATCTTGAAGAAGGCTCTCCAGTGGCTATACTTGTTCGGAGTTTGAGGAGATTTGTTATAATCACCAAAGACTCTTGCATGTTTCTGGAGGAGTACTGCATTCTGACTGGTTGCATCACTATCCTGTATGGGGGTGCCAATGGACAGGAAAAGACTATAGAACTTGGTCAGTGCCAACATGGGCATTAATCTTCTCTCCACTAAGACCTACAAGAGACCATGTCTCAAGAAAGCAGCCACCATTATCAAGACCCTGACCATCCAGGCCATACCCTCTTCTTACTGCTACCCGTCAGAAAAGAAGAGCAGACACCCAACACTCAACAGTACAAAAACAGCTTTCCCTCTGCCATCAGATTCCTGAATGGACAATAAACCAGAGACACTACCTCACTTTTTCTGTTATTTTGCACAAATTTATTTTTAAAAATCTAATTTATAGCACTTATTGCACATGTGAAGCTGCTGCAAAGCAGCGAATTTCATGACAATAAATTCTGATTCTGAAGAGTTTGGTAGCTATTGCTTTCTCCTTTCTCTGCTCTCTCTCTATTTTCCACCTCAAAGTAAATGGAGAATAAAGGAACAATATAAACATAGAACACTGCATCACAGTACAGGCACTTTGTCCCTCTATGTTGTCCTGATCCACATATTCCTTTTTAGAAAAATACTAAACCCTCCCTACCCTGTAACTCTCTTTTTCTTCCATCTATGTGCCTATCTAAGTCTCTTAAATGCCCCTAATGTTTCAGCTTCCACCACCCACAAAGGCATTCCAGGCATCCACAACTCTTTATTTTAAAAAAACTTGCCCTGATGTCTCCCCTAAACTTACTTCCCTTAACTTTGTACATATGTCGTCTGGTGTTTGCTATTCCTGCCCTCGGAACTGGGTGCTGGCTGTCTGCCTCTCAGAATCTTGTGGACTTCAGTTAAGTCTCCTTTTATCCTTGTATGCTCCAAAGAGAAAAGTCCCAGCTCTGATAACCTTGCCTCATAAGACTTGTTTTCCAATCCATGTAACGTCCTGGTAAATCTCCTCTGCACTCTCTCCATCTTTCCTATAATGAGGTGATCAGAACTGAACATAATACCCTGTGTGGTCTCACCAGAGATTTGTCGAGCTGCAACATGATCTCTTGAACTCAATCCCTCTATTAATGAAGTTTGGCATCAAGTAGGCCTTCTTAACTCTCCTATCAACTTTTGTGGCGACCTTGAGGAACCCCAAGATCTCTCCATTCGTCCACACTCAAACAGACCATTAACCCTGAACTCAGCCTTTTGTGTTTGTTCTTCCAAAAGGCATCACCTCATACTTATCTGGATTGAACACCATCTTCCACTTTTCTGCTCAACTCTGCATCCTGTCTATATCCTCTTGTAACCTTTGACAACCCTCAGCTCCATCCACAACTCCTCCAACTTTTGTGTCATCTGCAAACTTACTGACCCATCATTCTGCCTCTTCACCCAGGTCATTTATAAAAATTACAAAGAGCAGGGGTCCCAGAACAGATCCTTGCGGTACTCCACTTGTCACTGACCTCCAGGCAGAAAACTTTTAATGTTTGACTTTATTTGTGATGCAAGCATAACGTTTTGAACCATACCGATTTTTGTGTCAATAAGATGTGAAAACTTGTTAAATAATTCAAATTAGATATTATCTGATGGGTCAAGGGGCCTGTACTATGCCGTCACTGATTTTTGTAACCAAAATGCTCTTCTGAATTTGACTAGCTTCCACTGGGAGCTTGGTTATACTCTGAGACAGCATGCAAGAGAAACCTTCCCACACGAGTTATTTGTTTTTCTCTCTCACTGATTCGTGTTTTGTTGGGCATTCTTAGCAGTTGCTTTCAGTGCAGTATTATTTTACTATCACAATTGAAGTCTTCAGATTTTTGTTCCTCGCACTTATATACCCTGTTTATATACCCTGATTTCTTCAATTTCCAGGCATTTTTTGTTATGACAACATAGCCACTGATTAGTATCTCCAGCTAATTTTTCAGGGTTTGTTGTTATCTGACTTTTTTTTGACAGCTATAATTTCAATAGGTACTATTAACTTGCTCTTGTGTGGCTTATTTCAAAATTGTGACTGGTGTGGTAAACCACTGTAATGTATCTGGTCAAGCATGCCTATTGGCTGGTTGTACCTGTGGCTGCCTCCTGTAGTTCAGTGCAGGACAGAGAACAGTGAATTAAAACCGATTGTTTTCTCCACAATAGTGTTCTGAGTGATTGATGGTGTATCAACTGGCCAATCAGATAATGAATAAACCCTACACAGTTCCTATGTATGGTATCTTGTATTGCATTGTTAATTACACTTAAATTTGATTTGGCCCAAGTTTGCTCTTGGTATTTGAGGTGCAATTGCACATGCAAAATCTAAATGAACTGTCAGGGTCATTGTTTGTTTATGCAATTCTTGAAATGATAGATAATGGAAGCATGTTTCCAATTTACATTTAATGTTTGGAAAACATAGATAGGGTGTGGAATTTGAAAAATAAAAGATGTGGGCTTGGAGTTCACAATTTGTGTGAGGTAAAGTGCGAGGAGTTTTTGAATGTCAGACACTTGATTCATTAGAATTCTGTGCCTGTGACATTAATTTTTGTATCCTATGAAGTGTATGTTGAGTATTACTTTTGTATTGTTTTAATAAGACATAAGAATGTTAGAAATCTTGTAAATGTAATCATCCTGAGTTCTTTTGATTCATATTTTTTCTCTTATGGAGTTTGTCTGACTTGGTGAGAATTGCCAGTATTTTTTTTTCCTCTCTTGATTCGTGCACTTTTTTTTAAAGTTTGGAAAATTGCACATCTCTTATGAAAAGGTAATAAAATGAAAAAAATTACAGACCTGTCAACCTGACACAAAATGTTGAAAAATTACAAGACTCGATGGTCAACAAAAAAGTGTCAGAACATCAAGAACATTTTCAGCTGATCAGGGCAAACTAGATTTATAAAATATCTTTTTTCTTTGGCTTGGCTTCGCGGACGAAGATTTATGGAGGGGGTAAAAAGTCCACGTCAGCTGCAGGCTCGTCTGTGGCCGACCAGTCCGATGCGGGACAGGCAGACACGATTGCAGCGGTTGCAAGGGAAAATTGGTTGGTTGGGGTTGGGTGTTGGGTTTTTCCTCCTTTGCCCCCTGTCAGTGAGGTGGGCTCTGCGGTCCTCTCCAAAGGAGGCTGCTGCCCGCCAAACCGCGATGCGCCAAGATGCACGGTTTGAGGCGTTATCAGCCCACTGGCGGTGGTCAATGTGGCAGGCACCAAGAGATAAGTCATACTGAAAAAGCCTCACTAAATATTTGGGGAAACCTGAAGTGGAAAGGGGATTGTCTGTGGATTTATGATCTTAAAGTATATAAGTCTCTTTGTAAGTGACTGCTGGTTGAATTTTGAAGTTCATGAATTGATGACAGGTTATTAAATGGATGAGCAGCAGGTGAGGCAGATAATGAGGAGCCTAGTTGGGAGGAATGACAGCATGTGCATTTTAAGTGATGGGATAGGAAGGCACCATTATGGTTTTTAGACTGCAGGCATGTAATGGCACAATCAAGGAATTTTGCCACTACACGGGCAGTCTAAAAAGGAATGTGTAGTAATTTTGAATTCATTTCCCCGTACCACAATTTATCCTGCAGGACCCCGACAACTTTTTGGAGGAAGCTTGCAATGTCAATTGAATGGAAAAATTTGTTGACAGTCATCCACTCTACTGTATGTCCAACCACCAGGGCTGTTGCACTCCGATACTCGCAGTCTAAAAAGGCGCCCAGTGTGAACGACCGCACGGGCAGTAGTTGTTAAATTTTTTCCGTGATTTTCCCGACTTTGGAGTGTAAAAACCATACATAACAACATTTAATGACAAATTATGTGCACTAAGGAAGTGGGATTGGAGCATGAAATCACAAGGAGGTTGTAGATTCTGAAAGGGCAGAACTACAATCAGAATTTATTATCATGCACAATCACAAAATTCAGTGTTCGCGACTTGTTACCGAACACTGAATACAAATAGATTACACTACTGGTAAAGGAGGTTTGAACTTCAAAAGAATGGAGAGAATAATTTATCAGTATTGAAAACCTACAAACAGTGAGAGTCAAAAGAGAACTGGGAGATTGTGCTTGTAAATTTTTTAATTGCTGAATATGACCAAACCAGTGATGGAGTTCCACTCGAGATCATGGTGTCCCCTAGCTTGTGGAAAGCCCACATTAGACTTGCCTACATAAGACTTCATCAAAGTAACGGAATATATTCTGGTTTGCATATCTTAGGAGGGACTGGACAATTGAAATGACATTGCAAGAGAATGTCTGCACTTGAAGAAATAAATTACAAGAGACCATTTCAACTGGTATTAGGCTCTATTGATTTCAGCAGTTTGATGGTTTTGACATTTTAAGAGAAATTAATTGTTGGCAATACATGCCACTAACTTTTCAGTAACCTACAAACCAAAGTCCTGGTTAGGTTTCACCAGGACTGCTGCCCTCCTGCCTTTTTTTTAAAGTCTTCAAACATACATTAAAGAGCAGAATTCCAGAGGTGATGGCAAAGAACCAAGGTGAAGTGGATGTAGAAAGAAAACCCTTCAGTGCTTCATGAAAAGAAACATTTTGGACGTTCATTCACTTAGCCCCATGAGGTTGTTGGTAGAGTTCCTTGGGACAGTGTCCCAAGATTAAACCTTAAGCAGCTTCATCAATAATTGTCCTTGGATAATGATGTGGGGATGTTGATGGATTGAACAGTTTTCAAGTTCATAATTCTACAAATTCTTTATTATATTATGATGTGCTCACTTGCCTGAATGAGAGCAAAACACTCAAGAAATCAAAACCCTTCCAGGGCAGAGCAGCCCACTGGATTGGCACTTCCAACCACCACCTGAAACACTCTATTCACTCCACCACTGCAATACTGTAGCTGCGGGGTGCACCATTTGCAAAATATACTGCAGCTATTTCCTAACAGAACTTTTCAAAACTAAATCTTTGGTTGCCTAGAAGAGCATGGGCCTTTAATATTTTAGGAAGTTAAACCAGGCTAGGGTATACACAGTGAATGAGAGGGTCATGGGTAGTTCTGTAAAATTAATTTTAAGTGCTTATAAACTGTGTCCTAATGTGTTTTTTTGGGTCAGGTTTAAAAATACAAATGTTAAAGTTGTTCTGTCTTTCTGGTGCTCTTTTTCACTTTCATAGACCTGTGGCCACCAGTAATATCTTCATTATATTACAGAAACAATGTATGTCTAACAATACTAATTATCAACTTGTTCCTACCAGCACAATTGCCAGCCTGCAGCTGGATACAGATCTAGATTTGGATCCCAGATCAGTTGAGACCCCTTTATGGTGTCAGCATATCATTCCTTGGCTTTGTTAGACCCCATCTCCTAGCTTTGATGTCAGGAAAGCCCTGGGAACGGATAAGGGTGGAGGGGTACTCGTATTCCTAGGTTTTCACTTGCAAATTGCACATTCACCTCCTGCTTTCTGTCTGCTGTAACCAGTAATCTCGTGAGGTGCTCCTTCTGGATGAATCTAAGACGAGGGGAAGTTACCTGGCAAGCAAACGGATTAGAAGTGGGACTCTAATAAATTAGGCCTTTTTACACAGAAATGCCACTTAATTGGCATGTGAATGATCCGTCTTTAAAGACAGCTCAGGTCATTCACACTGAACCAAGAAATGACGCCCCAGTGCATCCTTTTACATAAACAAGCTGGCATCTGGAACAAAAGGAGGCGGAACCAGTAGCATTACATCATTAGTGTTCTGTGTGATGAAGCATTACAGTATTGGCGTCCTGTGTGAACCCTTTTAGACAAGCCGCTGTGAATCGCATTGACTGATACTTCCTATCTTGGTAATATCAGACATGAGATGAAACTTACCCCTCCCCCTCCCCCCAATCCCACCTTCGTTGCATTTAGACAGGTAAGTGAAGCGATTAAAAGGCAGTTAATTCCTGTCTTAACTGTGTAAAATGGGATATTGAATGCAACAAGATGAACCCATGCTGGCTGATCATATGTTGTACCTTGGAGGAATAAAGACACAGACTGACAACAGACCAAACAGCATGACATCAGAGAGAAAACTTATTGGGGGGGGAATATTAGGAAAAAAATGCAACAGGACTTAGCCAAGCCACCTTTCAACATACAAGATCATGGCTGATCCTCCATCTCGAGTCTTGCATAGCCTGATTCTCACTAGAGTCCAAAAAGCTATCATTCTCCACATTAAGTGATCTTGGTTACTGACCTTGCACAGATTTCTGGGCAGAGCATTTCAAAGATTTTTATCCCACAGGAAGATTTTCTTCAGAATTTTACAGCATTGAAGCAGTCCCTTATCTTAACTATTGCTGCCAAGTTGTCTCCACAAACTGGTTCCATTTTCCTTCCATGATTTCTCCTCGTCATATGTCTAGTTCATATATGCTGCTCTGACTTTAAGACAACTATATTCTTTTGTGATTGACCTATAACTGCAAACAGTCCTCCAGCTGTTGTTATCTAAAACACATTTAAGAGTTGGAAGAATTCTTTAATCTTGCACTTCAATTCTCTTGCAAAATTTTCTAGTTACTTGTTCTCTTTTAATGTCTACTGTTATGTACAGTGACATGCAGATTCACCTGAACAAAATTTATTAATACCTTTTCCAAGTCTTTCCAGCAAAATAAATAAATCTTACAATTTCTCTTGTTTTTTTTCACATTTCCTTTGGACTTTTCCAAAGTTAGTATTCTCTGATAACTCCATTCTCCCAATTTTTATCTCTCCTCATTTTGTCTGTTAACATAATTGCTGCTGCTCCTCCAGCTTAATTTCAGTAATAAAGAATTGCTTTAACCATTGGGATGTGATTTTTTTTTTAAAAAGCACTGTGAGCAGGTATTATTTTGGTTATTTTTTTTTTCTCTCTGCATTGGGTTTGTAATAGGACAAAATGTTTCAAATATGATTCCATTAAATCCTGATAAAAACACCAAAATGCTGGAGGAACTCAGCCAGTCTTGCTTATTCCTTGAAGAAGGCCCAAAACATTGGCAATATATCTTTGTCTCGTATGGATGCTGAAAGACAGACTGAGTTCCTCCAGCATTTTGATGTGTTTTAATTACAATCACAACATCTGCAGACTTTTGTGTTTCACTCACTTCCCAAATCCTGTTTGGCCCAAGAATAATGTCTAATCAAAACAGTTTTGTCTTTCAAATCAGAACTAAATACTTTTTAGTATTTTGTCATTTTAGCCACAAGGTAGATTGGCAATATTGGCTTAGAACCCAAAAATAGACTTTACTAACAGAAAGTTTCATGGTAATGTTCGAATCAATAAACTTCTATTTTGAGTTCACTGATTAGGCTTTGTGGAAAGGGTATTGGTGATAAACCTTCCATTTGCAATTGCAACTTTTAAATTTTCAGTTTGGTCATTTGTAGATTTGGGTGAGTGAGCACTTTATATAAAAAAAAAGTGCCACTGAGTATATATTGTAGTTGTGAATTCTCAATGTGAACGTGTTTACGAGAACAAATGCTTTGCACACATCATCACCCCCTTTTGTATTTGAAATACAGTAAAACTCCTGTTATTTGGAATTTAAGCAACCAGCAGCCTCAAACAGCAGCCAAAAAAAAATCACAGTAAATAAATAGGTTGAAAAATACTGTAAGTTTAAAATTGGGGTGCCTCGCTGTTAGTTCGCCAATCATGCAACCGCAATCTCAAACAATCGGAATATGCACTTATCTGGAAACGACTGATCCTGACAGGTGCCGGATACCAGGGGTTCACAGTAATCTGTTGTTATACATGCTGTCCCCAGATTATGAATGTTTTACAGATGCCCATAACTTGATTTTGTCCACCAGTCAGAATATTCATAACATCACTTTGGTAACAATTCTTCCATAATATTGCAATGAATACATCAAAAGTCTGATAAGAAGGTGCAATTACTGAAAGTGGAAAGATGGAGGAATTCATTCTGCTTTTTGTAGGAACCAACGCATGTATTTTGTTTTTTTTTTCAATTTAATATGGGAGTTTGTCCATCTGTATGGAAGACAATAAGCTGGACTTTCATTACTTGGGGACATCAATATAATGGAACTGACTTTTTCACTGCCAATCATAAATTTGTTTTGTGCTGAAAGCATTTGTATCACAATTTTCTTGAATACAAGCTGTATTTTAAATTGAGATTTGAACTCTGCAAATCAAGTAGTTTTAAAAAGGTGTATGAAGTATAACTAATCTTTGATCTGAACCTTTGCCTTTAAAGGTTGTGTATGTTGGGCCAATTGTAAAGTTCAACTGGTCTTTAATAATATCAATGGAAGGGAACTAGAGATGGCAATTAAACTTGAGTTGAGCCACAGTACACAAAAGTACGGGCGAAACTCAGCAGGTCACACAATATCCATAGAAAGCACAAGGCAGTTGATATTTTGGGCCTAAGCTATTTAGATGTGCAAGGAGGGAAAATTCTTCAGGTTAGGCATCTCTAGAAGAGATTTTGCAGTGGAGAAGCCATATGGAGTAAATAGGAAATCTTTAGGTGCTGGAGTCTTTAAGCCCCATCTTGTTCACCCTGAGTTGAGCCACATTCTAATTGAATGTGGACTGAATGGTCCACTCCCATACAGCCTTAAGAACACTGGTGACTGATATGTTACATAGAGAAAGGTGCAGGTTTTAATTTTCAATAAATTTCTTTGAGCAATAGGTGAGTTTGGAAAATTATTTTGTATGCATTTTGGAATTTATGATAACATAAGGTCAGATCTTTGGAAGCCCATAATACTTGACTTTTATGACCTTTGCGTATTGGGATAAATTCTTGTACTTTTCAGCCGAAATATTGATCAATTTCTGGAATTAAATTTTCATTAAATCTCCAAAATATTGAGAATGTGTGTGTCATTACTGTGATTGATGAACTGCCAAGATTTTAATGGTGCCTGCAGAATTCTTTGATATATTGAAATTTTAATCGATGTGAAGATGGATAATTGTGAGGTAGATCCTTATTACTCCTGTTTATTCTTTTTTGACCGTGTGTTTTTTTTTAACTGGTATGAACAATGCTAGGTTTATCCTCCTGTATCTGACAGCATGTTGGTTTCTCCAGCCCATTTCAGTTATTGGGGCTTGCTGATGTATGACAGTTTCTTCCAGTTTATTTACCTCTTCTTGCCCTCTTTATCACTTAATTTCCAACTCGATACATGCATTGGGCTTGCTGTTAAATATATCCCTTATAATCACCTTCATGTACCACTGAATTTCGCACCATTAACATGCACTGTCAAAAGAAATTACCCATAACATTTTTTTTAATCTGTTCTATTCCTCCAATGGCACATCCTTGCTGTGGACTTGTACACAAATAAAACCAGTTGCTGAATCAAAGCTTCAAGTATTTATTTTGGAACAAAAAACACTAACTTTGGATTTATATATCCCATGTTTGGGCCACAAATAGAGTAAATATAGTATTGTATGCTGGAAAGGGTATAAGGAAGAAAGTTATCAAGTTGATTGAAGAGTTGGAATGGCACATATTTCTACTATTGTAACAGGAACTTATGAACTGATCTGTTAGCTTAACAGAATTTGTAAAAATTCTATGAAAAGTTTATCTAGCAAGAAGGCAATAACCACAGAATTTTCACAGTAATAGGAGAAAGTAAGACATTTTTCCCACAGTGTTGGAACTTTTAATGTTTTATTAAAATTAGCAATTAAAATGGTATATGTAATATTAACTAGAAGGGACATTTAAGTACATTTTTGTTTAAAGTAAGAAGCAAGGAAAAATATAAATGGAACATGGGGAGAAATTTGAGGTATAAAATTAGGTAGCTGTTTCAAAACTGGTTAAATATTTTAATTCTGTGTTTGAACAAAGAAACTGAAGGAATCCTAAGTCAGGCAGCATCCATGAAGAGAAATTAAGCAACAATTTAAGTCAGCACCCTGTATTGAGAATTTCCCCCCCCCCCCCCCCCCACCCTGAAAGGTTGACTAACCATTTCTATCCCTGAATGCTGCCTGATCTGCTGAAGTCCTCCAGCTGCTTTTTTTTCACCCACGATTCCAGCATCTGGACTTTTTGTCTCCTTTCATCCTATGTTTGAATTTCGGTGAGTTTGAAATTGATGCATCATGCTCCATATTTTTGATCCAATGCAACGTATACTTAAAGTTTTATTTGGAGGAAATTTGGAAGTTAAGTGTTAAAATTCTTGTTGTGTTGGCCTTTTGATGAGTTCAATTTCTGATGACGTTATTAAACCCCCTCGCACAATCTGGTTACCCAAAAAATTATGGTAGCGCATCATAATCAATCTAATAGCTTTCACCTTGAACTCAGCAACAGCCAGGTGAGTGAGAGGCTCTGTGACTAGGTATTGTGTGACCCAGTAGATTAATAACATTTTGTTCAAATTTTAAAAAAAAACATAATTAAACTTGTTTATCCTGCATGCTAAATGGTTTTACAAGATATGTGACAGGTGTCACCAGTGAAAAAATAAGTTCTGGGTGAATTGTTCCTGTATTTCATAATGAGTAACTGGCTGAAATTTCTTTTTCAACCTGCGTTCCAATTGTTTAACCATCCAGTTACATTTGTACCCCAGCTGCACAAGCATCATTTGAGAAACTTGGATAATCTGTGATTTGACTACAGTATTTGGAAATCTGAATGGTTCGCCATAGGGCTCTGCGGAAAGAAAGGAATGAGGCAGAATCAGAATTTGTCATGAACCTGTCACGAATTCATTGTTTTGCGGCAGTATCACAGTGAAAACATTTTGTATAAACCACCTCACAAAATAGTGCAAAAAAAATGCAAGAAAAAGTGAAAAAAGTAAGGCAGGAACTGTGGTTCATTAATCATTCAGGAATCTGATGGCAGTGGGCAAGAAGCTGTCCTTGTGCCGCTGAGTGCTCATCTCCAGGCTTCTGTACCTTTTTTCCCAATTGTAATAAAGAGGGTATGGCCTGTGTCGTGATGGTCTTTGAGTATAGAGACTTTTCTGAAGATGCCGCCTCTTGTACATGTTCTTGATGGAGTGAGGTCTGGTGTCCGAGATGTTGCAGGCCAAGTTAACATCCTTCTGGAGCTTTTTCTTGTCCTGAGCATTGGCACCTCAGTACCAGTCAGTAATGCGACCAGCCAGAATGCTCTCCACGGTATACCTGTAGAAATATTTGAGTCTTCAATGACATACCAAATCTCCTCATAATGTATTGCTCCTAGTGAGCCTTCTTTGTTATTATATTGACATAGAGGCTCCAGGATACATCCCTGGACATGTTGATACCCAGGAATTTGATGTTTTTGACCAGGGGTGTCAAACTCAAATTCACAGAGGGCCAAAATTAAAAACTTGGACTAAGTCGTGGGCCAAACTAAATATTTATTGAAAATTTTCAACAACATCTGCATGTTTTCTCTTCTTTCAACATATGTAATGTTAAACTTTTTCTTATTAAAATAAATGTTTAATAATAGTTTTGGTTAAACTCTTTCCAGAAGAAGCATTAACAAATGAGAAATAAAATATTCAATAAATAATATTTCTCTATAGCCTTTAAGCTCCTTTTAAATGTATTTTTTTTCACAAGCCAACAAGTCAAAAAAATAACAACTTGCTTCAATGAAAATCCAAACTTTCAACTATGAACAGTCCAAAGTTAACCAAAGAAAATATTAATCCAAGCTTAGCTTGCTCCACTGTGATTTACTCTGATGCACCTGGGTCTAAACCAGATACTTGGCATCTCTTCTTAGATGCAAGTTCATCAAACTCTGGGGTCAGAGTTTGCCTCCCACCTGTCTTGAAAGGTCCTGTTTTCTGTCTTTCGTTTTGCCATTTTTCGTGAGGGATTTATTACATGTGAGTTAGGCGACAGGTCACAGATGTTAATGAAAGTAAAGAGAGGAGGTGGGGGCGATTAGCGGGCTGACAGGCCGGCGCCAACGCATTTGCAAAGCATTCTGGGATTTGTAGTATTAGCTGTGCATGCGCTATACTGGCACGGCGGCCAGCGGGCCAGCTCTAATACATATTTGATATGATCTTGCGGGCCAAATATAATTATATCACGGGCCAAATTTGGCCCGCGGGCCTGAGTTTGTCATGTGTGTTTTTGACCCTCTTCACCACTGAGCCCTCGATGAGGATTGGTTTGTGTTCTCCCGACTTCCTCCTGAAGCCCACAATCATCTCCTTAATTTTGCTAATTTGAGTACAAATTTGTTGGTGTGACACTACTTAACTGGTTGATCAATCTCCCTCCTATATGCTTCCTCATTGCCGTTTGTATTCTGCCGACAATTGGTGTCGTCGGCAAATTTGTAGATAGCATTGGAATTGTGCCTGGCCACACAGTCATGAGTATAGAATAAGTAGAACAGTGGGCTAAGCACACATCCTTGAGGTGCAACTGTGTGGATCATTAGACATTGTTTCCAATTCATATTGACTGTGGTCTTCTGATGGGGAAGTTGATGACCCAGTTGCAGAGGAGGGTGCAGAGGCCCATGGTTTGTAACTTGTTGACCAACACTGAGGGAGTAATGGTATTAAAGGCTGAGATGTAGTCGATGAAGAGCAGCTGTTTGTACGAGTTTGTTTTCTAGGTAATCCAAGATGAGTGGAGAGCCAGTGATTTTTGCATTTGCTGTGGAGTGATTGTGGTAATAGGTTAATTCTTGCCGTGACCATCCTCTCAAAGTATTTCATTACAGAAGATGTTAACTTCTACTGGGCGATAGTCATTGATGGAGCTCACTCTGCTCTTTAGCATCGGGATGTGCCCTTTTGAAGCAGGTAGGAACCTCTGACTGCAGCAGTGAGAGATTAAAAATGTTCGCGAACATTCTGGCTAGTTCAGTGGTTCTCAATCTTTTTCTTTCCACTCACATACCACTTTAAGTAATCCCTATGCCATGTGATTAGAAAGGAATTGCTTAAGGTGGTATATGAGTGGAAAGAAAAAGGTTGAGAACCATGGGCTAGTTTGTTGTCACAGATTTTCAGTACCTTGCCAGGCCTGATGCCTTGTGAAGGTTCACCCTCTTGAATAATATTCTGATGGTCCAGCTGCCTAAATGGATGCACTTTAAAAGCTTCAATCGATCACCTCTGATTTCACAGGTGATGTTTATTGCACCCCCTGTTCAGTGGAGCCTGGTCTTGCTCTACTCATCCACTTGCCAAGATGTCAGATTTGGCTCTTCATTTACTTGTCATCCAGATCTTGCAATAGTCGCCACTTGCTTATTTCAGATTCTCTTTTTCTCTGTGAACTTGTGTGCTTCTGTTTGCTGTGTTCCATTGAAGTTTGGCTAGATATGCTTCCCATGCTACCTTTAAACTTGATGTTCGCTGGAAACTTTATTTTACTACTGTCTAACATTAGAGGAAGTTCGCACATTATTACAGCGTTTCATTCATATGAACTGTTCATAACCTGAACTGTTCACCTTTCTGAAAGTCGGAATTGAACAAAAATCAGCATGTTGTAGAGGATTACAGAAAACCTTATGACGGGAGTGTAAGCAGGCATGGCAAGAGCAGCCACCAGTCACCTCACTGTCTCAGTGAGTGAATTTGCTTAGATTCAATTTGTTTGACATGGTGAGGGGAAGCTGGGCAGGGGAAGAAGGCACATGGAAATTTCCAACTACCACCCAACAGTACCAACTCTACACCAACTGGCAAATCCATTCCACTGTCTTCTAAACCAACCATTCTCAATAGGGACTGTACACCCCTACCCCTAGTGGGAATCACAGCACATTTAAGCGGGGTGGGGGGGGGGCACATACTGAAATCATAAAATATTTTTTGTGTTTAGAAGAAGCCAACTGCATTTGATTGCTTCAGGGAGAAGGGGGCCCATAAACTTTCAAAAAAGGTTGAGAGTGACTGTTCTAAACACTTGTTTGCAGGTATGGGATGTCAGTTAGTTGGTCAATCATAAACCAGGATGACCTGTGGAAAGACAGTGAATAATGATAGAATAACATTCAACAGTTTGTTTAATTAAAATAAAAACTGCTGGTCTTGTCCCACTGAAGTTCCAAGCACTGCAGATTAAAGGAGTTACGCTTTTAATCACTTGACACAAAATGCTATAGTTTAAATTTTTTTTTATTGTGGGTTATGTTCTTTGTTATGCCCATTCTTATTTAATTGAAATTACTTCTGAAGCAGTTGAAAGTAACTTTACAAATTAATACTAGAGGTCTTTTCTGTTTAAGTCAATGTTCCTCCGTTCCCTTGAGCTGTAGAAAGAAGAGTGCTGGCTTCCATTAATTTCATGTTGATTCGTTTATCAAGTGAGGTCAACCTGTTGAGTAGGTTTCATGATTATTACGATTTGGCTTATCACTTGATCACATTAAAACTTTTGAAAGTTAGCAAATACTTGTCATAATTTTGTGTCATTACATTTAGAATTGTACTGGTGCTGACATTAAACCGCACTGCTATCTAGAGTTCTACTTCTGTAAAGCACAGATGAAGCTGACAACATTTGGAATTGATGTATTGGTCTGAGCTACTGAAATTCTATTTTTTCAGAGTAAATTAAAAAAAATTTTTGGGATAACAGCATTGGAATATAACAAACTGAAGAAGGAGTGGCCACTTGGTCTATCGTGCCTGTTTGGTGATTCAAGTGCAAAAATTGTACTGCAATTTTACAGAAACCTGTCTGCAATGTTGTACACATAGGGTCTCCTGACCTGTGGAAAGCTGTACTTGCAAAAGAGGAGTCTAGTGAAGATTCACCAGACTGATTTCCTGAAATGATGGGTTTGTCATATGAAGATTACCATCTTATCTCTTGAGTTTAGAAGAATAAATTACCTTATTGCAATTTGAAGAGGTTGGCAGGGTAGACATAATGTTTCCTAATTAAGAATGTCATGATTTTTTTGTGTACAAAGGAGCAGAATGCCACACCCCTGCTTGTCTCTATTAAATGCAGTTTATCATTTGAGCCAGTATTTTATTGTACATCTAAGCAACAATTATCTTTCAGATTGCAAAATAACCTGTAACACTTCACAGGAGAATTGCCAAACAAAATTTGCTAGTGTTGTATAGAGATAATAGGGCAGGCAACCAGAATTCCAAAGTTTGGGATCTGAACAGCTAAAGTCAGCTGTAATTGGCAGAGTGATGAAAGTTGAAAATTACACAAGATGCCAGAAGTGGCAAAAGATATTAAAGTTATTGCATCGGAGTAGGTTGGGTGAGGTCTTGAAGAACTTTTATAACATATTGCTAGACCTGGTCCTCTGAATAAGTGGCTGGAACATGGCGCAGGTTAGAATATGAGCACAAGAATTTTGTCTGGGATGTTTACTTTGGTTTTGCTATCTTGAGAAACTTGAGAAAAAAAAATTGTTAATTTTGTATATCTATCTATGTTTTGCTCCCAGCCAAATTTTAGAATACTAGAAGTATGAGATGAAATTACCCATTTCTTGTTTTTAGCTTTGTGTTTACCAATTCGGTGTTGGAATTTTTGACAAGGTGGGTATTTCCTTGGGATGGTAAAGGTAATTCAAAAGATTTTTGAGAGCCTTGGCTTTAATTCCAAGAATACATTGGAATTGTTTTTGCTTTTATTGTGACTATATAATATGCCTACCAATTTAAATCTAGAGAAGGCAACTTTTGAATTTTATGGCCTATTCAGTCTGCAGTTTTAAGAACACAAGAAAGTAGGAACGCAGGAGTCATCCACTCAGGTGTACCTTTGCCATTCAATATGATGTTTGCCAATCTCCCCCAAGCCTTATTTTCTCTTCCTTGCCAGTAATTCAACTCACTAATCTTTCAAAAATATATTGGCATCTTTAAATGCTTCCAGTAATTTAGCTTCCAGAACTCTTTGTGATAGAAAATCCTTGCAAAGCATCAGGCTTTGTTAGCGTATTTGTCTAGGTACTGAAAATCTGTGCCAACCAACTAGCCATAGTGTCCACGAACAGTTTCAATCTCTCATTGCTACTGTCAGAGGTTCCCACCTGCTTCAAAAGGGCATCAATCATCCTGATATCCAAGAAGAGCAAATGGTCTCTCACCCAGCAATGTTGACATCCACTATGATGAAATGCTTGAGATTGTGGTCTTGGTCAGAATTAGCACTTACCTACGCGAAGGACTGGAGCCACTGCAAATTGCTGATCGTCACAATCGCTCCACAGCAGACGCAATATCTCTGGCTCTCCACTCCTCTTTCGATCACTGAGAAAACAGCTACTCTTCATCGACTACACCATTACTCCCTCAGTATTGGTCAAGAAGCTCCAAACTCTGGGCTCTGAATTCCCCTCTGCAACTGGATCCTTGACTTCCCCATCGGAAGACCACAGTCAGTCCAAATAGGAAACAGCACCTCCTCCTCATTGACTATCAACGCAGGTGCACTTCAAAAATGTGTTTAGCCCACTCTCTACTCACTATACACCCATGATCACTTTGGATCACCTATTCTCAACTTTTCTTTTGGCCATAGCCACTGAGGACTCTGCTCAAAGTTTATGGGCTCCCGTCCCTGTGAAGCAATCAAGTTTTAGTTGTTTTTTCATACTTTTCTCCTACTGACTAGAACAGATATATTTTTTAAAAACATATCATATTTGATGGCATATAAGATGCACCTCTTCCCCCCCCCCTCAATTTCAGCAGGGAATATTAAGAATTTTTTTCAGTGTATTTATGGGTAAGTATTAAATGGTGAAGAGCCAGCTCTTCAGCGCTTGACGGCCTGCTTTGCGGAAACTGCCAAAATGTTTGGCCTGGAAGTCAGCCTGAAGAAAACTGAGGTCCTCCATCAGCCAGCTCCCCACTATGACTACTGTTAGGTCTGCTTTGTTCATGAATGAGTGAGACAAACACCAGACTGAGTCGAAATCAGGGTTCTTTGTTCTTTATTACCGGATTGTAACACTTGCAACTAACAATGTTAGTTGGAGAATGCATTCTGCCGTTATCAGCAAAATGTTGATTTTTTTTATACCCTTGGATATGTGCTTAGAACATCATCATATCATTACTTGTCCAATGACTAAAACTGTTGCTATCCTTTCCCTGCTAGCTTCCTGCCTCTCAATCCATCAATGTCTCTCTTATCTTGTAAGTACAAGGATGCATTCACATCTTGTTACAGCCCTGCACAGGGTAACTCCTTACACATTCCCATCTCATGATGTTTTACCTTACACTACCAGACCCCCACATCTCCATCGGGCACACAAAACTCAAAACGGTCAACCAGTTTACCTATCTTGGCTGCACCATTTCATCAGATGCAAGGATCGACAATGAGATAGACAACAGACTCGCCAAGGCAAATAGCGCCTTTGGAAGACTACACAAAAGAGTCTGGGAAGACTACACAAAAGAGTCTGGAAAAACAACCAACTGAAAAACCTCACAAAGATTAGCGAATACAGAGCCGTTGTCATACCCACACTCCTGTTCGGCTCCGAATCATGGGTCCTCTACCGGCATCACCTACGGCTCCTAGAACGCTTCCACCAGCGTTGTCTCCGCTCCATCCTCAACATCCATTGGAGCGCTTTCATCCCTAACGTCGAAGTACTCGAGATGGCAGAGGTTGACAGCATCGAGTCCACGCTGCTGAAGATCCAGCTGAGCTGGGTGGGTCATGTCTCCAGAATGGAGGACCATCGCCTTCCCAAGATCGTGTTATATGGCGAGCTCTCCACTGGCCACCGTGACAGAGGTGCACCAAAGAAAAGGTACAAGGACTGCCTAAAGAAATCTCTTGGTGCCTGCCACATTGACCACCGCCAGTGGGCTGATATCGCCTCAAACCGTGCATCTTGGCGCCTCACAGTTCGGCGGGCAGCAACCTCCTTTGAAGAAGACCGCAGAGCCCACCTCACTGACAAAAGGCAAAGGAGGAAAAACCCAACACCCAACCCCAACCAACCAATTTTCCCCTGCAGCCGCTGCAACCATGTCTGCCTGTCCCACATCGGACTTGTCAGCCACAAACGAGCCTGCAGCTGACGTGGACTTTTACCCCCTCCATAAATCTTCGTCCGCGAAGCCAAGCCAAAGAAATGGTGATCATTGTCAGTGTGTGACTCACTAGCATCACTGCCATCTATTGTTGGGGACTGGTGGCGGGCTGTAGGGGGAGCAGGGCAGCAGGACCAGTGTGGGGACCGACAGTGGGTCGCCGTCACTGAACCCCTGCCCTGCTTCCCCCCCCCCCCGACAGGCCAGCACTAGTCCCCACGCTAAATGGCGGTGATGCAAGTGAGCCACGCGACAATGTCGACGATCACCGTCCGCATTACTCACCGTCATCACCCTCATTTCAACTTCGCATATAAGAGCCGGGGGATATTTTTGAGTCAATTTTTTGCAGGGGAAAAAAGTGAGTCTTGCATGCCATCATATATGGTATGTGAGGTGAAAAATAATCAGGCTTTTACTTTAACGTACTGTGGACCCAGGGCGGCCTTTGAGAATGACTGTCTTGGATTCCCTCTCAATTTCCATCCTTGGGGGGTGGGGGAAGATCATTCTAGGTCTGGCTTCAATGTGATCATTACCTTCAATCCATATTAACACTCTCCTCCTCTTTCCCCCTCACCCCACCCCAACCCTTCCAATACAATGAGCTCTATCTAATTTAAGTGGCACCTTGTCAAGTTTATGGTGTGTGATTTTAATCACTGTTACCAAATTGTTCATCAACCAGTTGACTGTCATGGTGAAATACAACTGGAAAAACTGAAGACTGTATTTGATTACCTTTGAGGCACATGCACCAAAGTACATAATTTCAGATAACCTCATTAGCAACTGCACTGATTGTAATCAGGAACTTTATTTGCAAGGTGAAACACATGATGTGCATGAACTTTCTGATTTTTTTTTTAACATGGACAGTTGTTTCCATAAATTAACTGAAGCTGTTAGAGAAGGAGCTTCTGTGGGGAATTTTGTTCCTGAGGATGTTGTCACAATTTCAAAGTCAGTTACAAAATGTGCAGTAACTTTGAGACATGATGTAATATTCTTGATGACTTCCATTGAAACATTCTTTTTGAGCCAAATGGTGTGCAGGTGTTGACGTTTGAAGAGCTTCCGAATCAATGATCCATGCAATTGATCATTTTTCATTTGTATATTTGATTTTGATGGAATATCATTGATAGAAATAAAAACCGTTTCTTCTTTCGAGATGCTGTCTGACCTGCTAAGTATTTCCAGCACTCTGGCATTTGATCCCATTTCAATAACACCTGTTGACCTCCAGTATGCGCAAATGCAGCATCAAGACATACAATAAATTAGAAGAAATATAGGATTACAGAGATGTAGTGATAGTGGAATCCTGCATATGATACAGTTCTTAATATTTCAGGCAATAGTTATATGGGCTGGCTTGTTAATGTAGATATTAATGGACAAACAGAAGATATCAATCAACAATTATTTCACATGAAATTAAATCATCACACTCCTGAAAAGATAAAAAGCCCATGTTTGCTCTCAGCCAGCATTCCCTCACATTCTATCTCAACATCCTTCATATCCAACAGATCATCTTCCCTTTGTGCACTGTATTTGGAATCGAAATTGACCTCTCCGAAGTCCTTATTCACTCTTGTCTCCAGTGGTGCTTTCCCATACAACTGCAGGAGATGAAACACTTGTTTTGTCCTTCTTTCCCGCCATGCAGTCCTTTTGAATGAAGTAGCAATTCACTTGCAATTTTCCAATCTAGTGTATTGCATCTGAATGTTTCTCCAAAGCAGACAATTGCAGAATGGATGGCTTGTTTGAAGAACAGAACTCAATTCAGGGTGAGAGTCAAACTGAACTTCCACTTTAATTGCTTGTCTCGATCCAATTCTGACCCCTCCAGACTCCAGTCTTCAGCTACCTACTTTGCTCCAATGTGGATGAGAAAAACAACCATTTTCTGTCTGTGCACTGGGATTTAATTGGACAATTTCTGGTAACTGCCCTTTTGTTTTCTTTGAACTCTATGTGGCTGTAACTTTGTTTCAATTTGTTTTCTCTCTTCTGTCTATAGTTGTTATTTTTTAAGCGCCGTAATTGTTGTTATGTTGATCACTTTTGTCCGCACACTCTTTACAGATATTTCACCCCTTTCCCTTTTGTGACTTCAGTTCCACTTCTGATGAAATGGCCATGTTGTGATATTTGAATTCCGTTCCTCTCCCCACTGATGCTGCTTGAACTGTTGAATGCTTCCAGTGCTTTCTGTAGGCCTCTAAATTTAACCAGTTATAATCTAATAGGAGCTCACTTATTAATTTGGAAAATGGAATTGTTGATATGTATGGATATTGCAAAACAAAAAAAAAGGCATTTTGGTCTGCTTTGACAGCAAGGTTATAAATTGATAATTACAATTTACAATGTGCTTAGAAACCAAAGAATGTGTAGATTTATATAAGTCACTTCTCTGTCAAACTATTTTCTTAAAAATATTGTGACCCATTCTGTGTTTGTTGGCAGCTGTAAAGAGCTATTTTTCAACATATGGCAATGTGTTTAAATGTTTGCTATACAGTCATGTGGGTTTACTCTTGCTTAATTCTGTGCTGTCATTGCAATGCTCAGCATTGAATTTCAATTCCATCTATGAAATTTAGCTCTAAATTTGTTGAAATTGTACAGTCTTAGATTCAGTAATCAATGTGAAAGGGTCAGTCCTGTAATCTCTCTGCTGTTTTTTTGGTTGTTGCTGAACTGATCTATTGGGGAACATCACAAGGCCGTAAATGATTTGAGAGCACAGCAGAATACAGTGAGTAATTATGTTGTCCAAGCGTACATTTCCATATAATGCAGAAGGAGAGTAATACAGCATATCAGTTTGATCTGCTCGTCCACTTATTTTCTTGCAATCTGTTCTCACTTGCATACCCATCAACCTCATCTGATTATCCTGCCATGCAACACTAAGGGATAACTTGTGTTCAATATTAAGCATGCAGATGTGGGAGGAAGTCAGATCAGTTGAGGGAGCAGTCTCAGGAGGAATGTGGAGATTCAGGGTCAGATTAACCTGAGCATCAGAACCCAATAATAAGTTCATTTGACCCATTTGTGTAGAGGTTAAGTTGCTAGACCCTCAGACAGGTTGCAACTTCAGATCCCACCATGATAGCTGGGGAATTTAAATTTGAATTGTATGTGTATAAAACTAATTGCAGATCCAGAAACCATGAGACCACTGGGCTCTTCTAAAATTCCCTCTATTCAAAGAAGATAAGATACCATCTTTGATAGTTCGAGTCTTTGTGATTCCAGACCAATCAACATAGTTGATTCTTTAAACTTACTCCTTGATTCAGTGGTTCCTAGAATAAGTCAACATTTCATATTGCTGGTGAGGTCTACATTCCTTGTGTGAATAAATTCTCTGGAATGATCTGCTCAAAGGAAGCTTGTCATAATGATCCAACAGAATTCTTCCCTTTGCAAGTGTCATTTGCTGATAGGTATCGTTTCAGTGATGCACTGCAATTGAAATGTCTAGTTGATTGCATAGCAAATCAGATTGGAAATATAAGGTAATAACCACTGGTTAGCAAATATTTTGTACATTTTACAGAGCATGCGCGAAAGATTGGACTAACAACTAGGGTTAAGGTACAAGCTAAAGTGTGATAATCCTATTGGGGGAAAAAAATATCCTGGAAAAATTCATGTTGGGGAATTCCAATTCAGATCCAATTACTTTCCATAGAGTTGAAAGTAATTTTAGTTTTGTGCACTCACTACTGGGCTTTGAACAATAATTTGTAACATTTTCGGAGAACTTTACAGTGAAACTATTTTATAAAATTGTAATTCTTTTGATTCCCTTTGATTCTTTTTTTTTGTCAGTTACTGATTTCCTTTTTAATTTTGGAGGAGATTGGTTGATAGCATTTAGAATTTTCATGTTCATTTACATTTGTAGAAATAGATGAGGTGTTGTCAGTTGATGATAAATATTGTAATTTTAACATCAGCACAAATACAGGTTCTTGGCCCAATTTATTTTTCCTTAATTTCCCTGTTCTCGTTGACTCCTGGATGACTCTGATTAACTCCTTTTGTTGCATGAAGAATGTTGATCAATGAAATGTGAAGAGATTACTTGCTCTGCCCTGAATTGTCCCATTGATGCTTTTAAATGTTAGCCCTTTCGAGAATCTTGTTGTTTCGTGAACTAGTACTCTGGTGTTGCTTCATGTAAGCATGTGTCTCTGGCATGCCTCAATGCAAAAAGGCTCAAATTCTCAGCCTTGGAGCAATTGAATCCTTTGCAAAGAGTCAGCCTTGTGGTTTAAATGTGTACCTTTTAATAGGGTATTTGAAGTGAACATAATCATTAACTGTATCGGACAGTTGAACACTTGTTTGATTTATGGCTGCTTAACTATTTGGCAAAGTGTTACACATTTGCAATCTCTCAAAATCCAATTCCATATCTCCTACTAGTTACTACTTTTATAATTTAATGGCGAGATTTTTGGTGTACCTCAAAGATACCTATATTGGAGAACTTATCGACTGTTTTCCAGTTGGTTTCTGAACACTCATAATAGAAATCAATAAGGATATAAATAGTCCGACTCCAAATGGATTTTTGAATGCACCCCCCCCCCCCCACCCTCACAACTTGAGTGCAACTTTCTCTTTTACCTCCCTGATCTGGGCCCTTCCATCAAAACATCACTCCCCAAACAGAATGTTTTCTTTCCTTCAGCCAATTTTTTAAAATTCAAAACTTAGTTTTACCTGACGTTCTCCTCTCCTCTCTGCCTTTCAGTTCCAAACTGCTTAACAGGATTGCACAGGCACTTCTTGTTTTGCTGCCGCCAGTACTCTGGAATCCGTCCCAGAATTTTAACTGTATATTTTGAAAGTACTGTCCATTAAATTTTTTAAAATTCTGACCGTTGAAAAACCACGATTAAAATTTCTCTGGCCTAGCTTTATTTTTCACCCGATTGGGTGTGAATATGACTGAACAATTTGCCTACAGACAAACCGAAGTTTGCCTTTGCATGTGCCTGCTGGTGCACTGAGCTAACTTGGATTTATTTTCTTATACTCTTCAAAAAGACTATTCTGTGAGACTGTACTGCACCAACAAACTGTCCCTGTCATTTCTCACTTGACTTCTGTTAAACAAGATAAATATCTTGTTGTGCTTTCCATCTCCTGTCATCACAACACTGTTAGGAATGACTTATTTTTATTTACAGATAACCAAACTCTGCTTTCATAGTCAAATCTCCTGGAAGACTGCTCTCATTTCTGATAGCAAGAGTAGACATGGATTGGCAGAATTCTTAACTTGAGTTTTTCTGTGAGGCAGGTTATTTCTGCTTGTACGTTGGTGCTCACATATCATTTAATTCCGGTTGATTCTTTAATGTTATCCACTGCAGTAGTGGTTGGACTGATAGGCTTCACCAAGTGGTAGAGTACAATCTGTACCAAAAATAATCCTGTGAACATTTTGTATGCCCTCCAGTGTAGGTAGAGAGGGCTCGGGCCCGAAACATTGGTTATATATCTTTGCCTCCCATGGACTCTACGGGGCCTCCTGAGTTTCTCCTGCAGTTTTGTCTACTTAGTGCACAGCCTCTGCAGAAGTTTTTGTTTCACTTTATATTTTGGGACCTCAGATTCCAATATTTTGCAACATTTTGTAGTTTCACCCCATTTGAATCATTTACTTTTTCATGCTTTCCCACACTATTGTGTATATGTCAATTTATTACCTACTTGAAGTGATATCGCAGGGAAACAAACCCATTAGCCCATTGTGTCTGTGATTGCCATCTATCACAAAGTCCTACTTCAGGCATTTCAAGTACAGGTTGTTCCTCTTTTATCTGGTGCTCTGTGGACCTTGGTCCATCCGGCATGTTTGAATCTGCCGCCGTTAGTACAAACTCCTTACAGACAGCACGGGTCTTAGATCCCAGTCTGATTTCTGGTACTGTTCAGTTGTTGCACTAACCATGCCGCCCACAGTATTATTTCCTGTTTTAAGCACTGATCTATCTTTGATGTGTTTACATAGACCCTTAGGCATCAATTTCTGTTTACCAGCGTTTTCTGAGGTCTGACAATGACCAGGCCCCATCATTGGATTAAAGAGGTACAAACTGTATCCATCTAAATTTTGTATGTTGAGGTATTATCTGCCTCCATCATTGATTTGATTTATTGTCATATTTTCTGAGGTTCAGCAAAAGGCTTCATTTTATGTGTTATGCAGGCAAGTCAATACTTCAGGTAGTGCAGTAATACTAAACAAATTAAAAATAATAACCATATAACAATATGTGCAGTATACAGAGAAAGGGACTGTTTAAATCCTTTGCCAGTGAGAGATTAAATTTAGAGTCTGATGACATCAGGAAAGGAAGTGGTCTTGAGATTTGGGCATCTTCCCTTTTCCTTTCTACCTTTCACAGGTACCGTACCCTCTGTGACTACCTCATCCGCTCTGCTCTTCCCACCAATTTCCCCTTTGAACCTACTCCTACGACCGTAGGAGGTGCTCCACTTGCACCCACACTTCCTCCCTCACCACCATTTGGGGCCCCAAAGAGTCCTTCAAAGCAGCACTTCTCTTGTGAATCTGTATCCAGAGTTCCCATTGTGGTGTCCTCTACATTGGAGAGACTGGATGCAAATTGGGAGATCGCTTCGTTGAGCATCTCAGCTCTGTCCGACGCAATAACGTGGATCTCCCAGTGACAACTGACAACTCATTTCAATTCCCTGTTCTATTTCCTTGCCGACATATCTGTCCATGGTTTCATGCACTAACAGATTGGAGGAACAATGCCTCGTATTCCTTCTTGGCATCCTCCAACTGGATGGCATTAACATCAATATCTTTGGTTTCTGTTAACCCTCCCTTCATGCCTCTTCGCCAAATATCCTTGTTTCTTCTAGTGCCTCCCTCCCCCCCCCCCAACTAATTCTTACCTTTCCTCTCTCCTGACCTAGTATTCAATTAACACATTTTCTCCACTGGTCTGCACTCCTTCCCCTCGCATTCTCCCCTTTCACCAGCCTTTTTAATATAGGCCCTTGTCTGCTTTTGGCACATACATTGAAGAGCTCAGACCTGAAAGTTTGGTAATATATCTTTATCTCCAATGGTGGCTGCGAAACCTGAGATCTTCCAGCATTTTTGTGTTTTTACTGCACTCATGGCATCTGCAGATTTTTGTGTTTTACTCCATTTGAGTTTTAAAGCACATGAAGAGAGAGAGCGACACACACACACACACACACACACACACACACACACACACACACACACACACACACACACACACACACACACACACACACACACACACACAGCTATTTGTGCAGGGGATGGGAACCAGAATGAGAGGGCAGAAAATAAAGGGTACACATGTAGATGGACTGTTTAGTGAGATTGTGAGAAAGGAGAGGGAATCAATGGGGCACAATTGCAAGCGTAATTATAAGGATTTAACTTGCGGTATAAAGGAAATAAAATTGAAAAAAATGATGAATGCAGCACAGAAGGCCTTTTTCTTTAAATGTCCGCAGTTTTAAAAAAAGAGGTTAATGATCTTGTAATTGCAGCTGAAACTTGACAGGTATGACATTATGGTCATTACTGAGTCATGGCTATAAGAATATCACAGCTGGGAAATAAATATCCATGGATACACTGTATCGGAAGGTAGGGAGAGGAGGTGGGGTGGTTCTGGTGGTTAAAAATGTGATTAAATCTTTGTCCCGCATCGGACTTGTCAGTCACCAACGAGCCTGCAGCAGACGTGGACATACCCCTCCGTAAATCTTCGTCCGCCAAGTCAAGCCAAAGAAGAAATCTTTGGAGAGAGGAGACATTGTATCAGAAGATGTAGAATCCCTGTGGATAGGATTAAGAAACTACAAGGATAAAAAGACCTTGATGGGAGTTGTTTATAGGCCTCTAAACACTACAGAGGGAAATAGAGAAAGCACACAAAAAGTGCAAAATTGCAGTAGTCATGGGGGATTTATATATGCAGGCTTATTGGAAAAATCAGGTTGGTGCTGGATCCCAAAAGAAGAAATGTATTGAATGTCTTCAGGGTGGCTTTTTGGAGCAGCTTGTGGCTGAGTTACCATGGAAATGGGAATTCTGGATTGGGTATTGTGCATTGACCAGATGTGATAAAGGGAGCTGAAAGCAAGGCCTGCAGTTTGAGAAGGAGAAACTCAGAGGTGTCAGTATACCAGTGGACTACATGGGTTTGAGAGAGGAACTGGCCAAAGTTGATTGGAAAGGTATACTAGCAGGGAGGATGGCAGAGCTGAAATGCCTTGAGTTTCTGGGAGAAATAGGGAAGGTGCAGGATAAATATTTGAATGGAAAAGTGACACAATTGTGGCTGACAAGAGAAGTCAAAAGCAAAAGGAGAAAGCAAAAGTTAGAGGACTCGGTATTTAAAAAAACTTACATGTTAAATAAAGGTCACAAGAAAAGACGAACTTTGAAAGGAAGCTGGCAAATAACATCAAAAACGATACAAAGAGCTTTTTAAGTACAGTGTATTAAGAGTAAAAAAGATGTCTTAGTAGCTATAGAACTGATAGAAGATAACACTGGAGAAATTTGTAATGAGAAACAAGGAGATGGCAGAGGAACCAAATGAGAATTTTGCACAAGTCTTCACTGTGGAAGACATGAGCAGTATACCTTATTTTCAAAGATGTCAGGGAAAAGAGGTGAGTGTAGTTTTGACCAGATATGTTGCTTGGGAAGGTGAATGGTGTAAGGGAAGGTAAGTCTCCTGAACCAGATGGAATACACCTTTGGGTTCTAAAAGAAGTTGCCATTTGAGATTGTGGAGGCAATCTTCCAAATATCAATAGATTATGGTGTGGATCACAACTGGAAAATTGCTAAGGTCACTCTGTTATTTAAAAAGGGAAGGAGGCAACAGAAAGGAAATTCTAGACCTGTTTGCCCAATGTTGTTGGAGTTGATTGTCAAGGATGAAGTTATGGTGTACCTGCAGGTACATGACAAGATGGGCCAAAATCAGCATGGTTTCCTTGAAGGAAAATCTTGCCTGACAAACCAACTGCAATTTTTTTGGAGGAAACCACAACCACAAAGGAGATGCAATGGATGTTGTAGATTTGGATTTTCAAAATGCCTTTGATGTGGTGCCACACATGAGGTTTTTTTTTAACTTAGTAAGAGCCCACGGAATTGCTTGCAAGATTAGAGCATTGGCTGATCAGCTAGAAGCAGAGTAGGAATAAAGAGATCCTGTTCTGATTGGTTATCAGTGGTGTTCCACAGGGTTTGGTGTTGTGGCCACTTTTTACATTTTATGTCATTAATTTGAAATGCAAAATAAATGGCATTATGGCAAAGTTTTCAGATGATACAAAGTTGAGTAGAGCAGCAGGTCGTGATGAAACGGAGAGGCTTAAGTTTGGAGAATGGGCAAAGAAGTGACAAATTAAATGCAATGTTGTGATCGTGTACTTTAATAGAAAGAATAAATGGATGAGGAGAAAATTAAAAATTCAGAGATGGAAAGGGATTTGGGAGTCCTTGTGCAGGATACCCTTCTGAAGGTTAACCTCTAGGTTGAATCAGTGGTGAAGAAAGGCACTCATATCTAGAGCAATAGGTTACAAGAGCAGGGATGTGATGTTGAGGCTTTATAAGGCATTGTTGAGGCTGCACTTGGAGTACAGAGTACAGTTTTGGGCTCCTTGTTTAAGAAACGATATGCTAGCATTGGAGAGGGTTCAGAGAAGATGCACAAAAATGATTGCTGGAATGATGAGTTAGTATGTGAGGAACATTTGATGTCTCTTGCACTGTACTCCTTGGAGTTCAGAAGAATAAGGTTGGATCTCATTGAATGTTGATAGGCCTGGACAGAGTAGATGTGGCAAAGTTGTTTCCCATGGTGAAGGAGTAGAGGACAAAAGGGCACAATGTTAGGATTGAAGGGTGCCCATTTAAAACAGATTGGAGGAATTTCTTTAGCCAGAGTTGTGAACCTCGAATTCGCTATCATGGGTGGCTGTGAAAGCCAAGTCGTTGAGTGTATTAAAGGGAGAGGTTGCTAAGCATCTGGATCATCGAGCTATCAAGGAGAGTAGGGAGAAGGCAGTCATGGGACTGTGGAAGAACAGATCAGCTCATGATGGAATGGGGGAGCAATCTCAATGGTCTTAATGGCCTACCTTTGCTCCTAAATCTTGTGGTTTTGTGTAATTTCTGTCTAACAGGAGGTGTGAGAAGAGTGAATGACCAGGATGGATCCTTTGATTATATTAACAACTTTTACAAGACATTGGGAGGTGTGGATGGACAGTGAAAAGGAACTTAACTTATGTGATGGCCTGAGCTGTGTTTCAACTCTGCAGTTCCTCGAGGTCTGGGGCAGAGCAGTTCTTCTACCATGCTGCAAAGTATCTGTCAGGAAACTTTCTTTAAAAGTTGGTAATAGACTATGGGGATATGATAAACTTGCTCAGACTCCTGACAAAGAAGAATCTTGAGCACATTTTCTTGTAATATCACTATGCTTAGATGAGGACAAGATGTTGATATTTATTCCCAAGAATATGAACCTGTCGCCATCTTTACCTTAACACTGTTGATATAAACAGGAATTTGTCTCTTGAGGTCAATGATCAACTCCAGATATCCACTACTCAGTGAAAATGTTTCTCCTCCAATCCCCTTGAAATCTCCTACGTCTGATCTGAAACCTATGCCCTCTGGATATAGACCCATTCTGAGGAGAAAAGTCTGTAGCAAGAAAAGCAAACCAAGGCAATGCAGTCTCTCTTCCTCACTAAAATGCACCACTGGAGGCAGCATTGTGGTGCATCTCCTCCATACCCACTCCAATGAACTTGCATCCTTCCTGTAATATGGGAATTAGAGCTTTTCACTGCTTCAGTTTAACCAATGTTTTGTATAGTTGTACCATAATGGCCTGTACTTGTTCACTGTCTCTGCCCCTCAGATTTTCCTCGGGTGCATTAATTATGTCCACCTAAGCCTTTTTTAGTTCTTAAAAAGTATCACCCCATGTTTTCAGGATTAAATTGTGTCAGCCATTTTTTTTTGCCATATTCCCAACTGATCAATATGATTCAGTAGCTGAAGGTTATCATCCTCCCTCAAAGCAACACAGAGGAACAAAAGAAATAGCACTCTTTGCCATCTGGCCTGCTGATCCTGCTCTGTCATGCAATAAACTTATGGCTGATTGGGCCCTGAACTAAGCTCCTCTTGAATAAAATTAATTTTACTTTTAGGTCCAAGTTTCCAAAGCACTATGTTATTTAGTATGCTATTTTAAAACTCAATTCAGTGGTGTTTTACAGTAAGATTAGTAATTAACAAACTTTTTTTCTTTTCAAGTTGTTTGTTTTCATCTCAGTGGACAAGACCTTAGAGGAGCATATCCTGTGGAGGACGGCTGTGGTACTGATGACTCCTTTTAGGTTACCAAACTCAGTCAAAGTTTGCATGGAAGTTTCTAACTTGGTGCCTATTTCACCAAGTAATTATCATAAATGCTGTTTTTACAGCAGTAAGATTTTGGCTATGTTCCCCAAATCTCTCTTTGAGAACCATTCTGTAAAAGAAAATGCTTGGGGTTTCAGAATAGAAATAATAATTTTAGGTTTGATACATTAAAACATGATTATCAAACTTTTCAGTACAATATGCCAAAACCAAGAAGTGTATTTTCTACCTTTTTAATCAGTTATATCATTTATGTCTTCTTTCTTCTTTCTTTGGCTTGGCTTCGCGGATGAAGATTTATGGAGGGGGTAAATGTCCACATCAGCTGCAGGCTCGTTTGTGGCTGACAAGTCCGATGCGGGACAGGCAGACACGGTTGCAGGGGAAAATTGGTTGGTTGGGATTGGGTGTTGGGTTTTTCCTCCTTTGCCTTTTGTCAGTGAGGTGGGCTCTGCGGTCTTCTTCAAAGGAGGTTGCTGCCCGCCAAACTGTGAGTCGCCAAGATGCACGTTTTGAGGCGTTATCAGCCCACTGGCGGTGGTCAATGTGGCAGGCACCAAGAGATTTCTTTAGGCAGTCCTTGTACCTTTTCTTTGGTGCACCTCTGTCACGATGGCCAGTGGAGAGCTCGCCATATAACACGATCTTGGGAAGGCGATGGTCCTCCATTCTGGAGACGTGACCCACCCAGCGCAGCTGGATCTTCAGCATCGTGTGGAAAATGGTTGGAATGTATATTGCTTTCTTGTCTTTCATTTTGTTGTTAATTCAGTTAAATTGGGCATTGACAACATGAAGAAAAACTGCATAGTTTGCTGAAATCTTAATCCTCTTATTAGTTCACTTTCCTGTGGGCTTTGGCTAGAGGTTATGCTTAATAGCAATGATCACTCAGTTTCTTTATAATAGATAAAACCAATAATTAAATACTAAGATAAAATGATAGCTATCAATGTCCTGTGGAGGAAGATGTGATCTAATATACAAATCTGAGGGTACTTTACAATCAAGCTTTTAGTGCACATCACAGTGTTTTCATTATCATAACCTCAGTTCTTCTTGGGTTACCTGTAGCTTCTTACCCAGAAATAAATTTGGGAGGTTGGGAGATTCCAGCAGCAGTATGGGATGAGTGAGCCAAGCATATGATTTTTAGACTTATTTATTCAATATTTTTACATTAATTTTCATGTCGTAGATATGATGCAAACTTCAAATGAGTATTCCATGATGGTTTTATCCTTTACAAAGAGTCATTAGTAGGAGTAAATGGATCTCTCAAAATTGTTGAATCTTTAGTGACCTGACTATTGAGTTTCACAGATTTTATGATAACCCATTGACCAAATCTGTCATGGTAACTGTATCTCAACTATTTGTGTCATCTGGCATTAGAAATGTGGTTTGAATACCGAGACTTGTTCCACTCGATGCCCAGTTCTATTTTATTTTAATGTGGCTTTGTAGCAATTGTGAAAGAATAAGTGAACGTAGCCTTATAATTAATTATACAAGGGATAATATCAGCAGAGTGGAAAAAATGCCACTGAGAAATTTTTTTTGGGTAGTAATAATACTGCGATGAATCTTGACACTAACATTTTACAATGTTTTGAATTTAAATAATATTAATAACTTTACTAGAGTTCAATTTTAGCATTGTTTCAAAAAGTATGACACCAAATTTTAGATAACAGGTTTCTTTTCATTTTTGTTAACATTTTGAGACCCTGTATTGGTCATGACCTAGAATGTTGACAGTTTCTCTTTCCTTAGCTCCCTGCCACTGCAGTTCCTTGTACCTCTCTGGGATTTTTTTTGTACGAGTTTATCCACTGTGACGGATTATATTATATTTTTTATTGTATATCGATATGTTTTCAAGGAGATTAATTGTGGGTCACATAGAAAACAGATCTCATTTAAAATGCCAGCAAGCCAGACAGTCCAGGCTCTGAGTGCCTGGACAAAAACTTTGAAGAATGCCTATAAGGACTTCACAGGTAGGTGTTAATTGGACATGCTGTGGAGTAATGGATTATTGTTTTGGAAAGCAACAGATGAATGGGACTCAAAGATTAGGTCCAGTCTGTCTGAGTGCAGAGTGCTGTTCTAAGAGGGCTATATATTTTTCCCTGAGTGAAAGAGAGAGAGGACAGTTCTACAGTTCAGCGGCAGCAGCTGGAACTGGAACATGACAAGCTGGTAAGCTTATGGAAAAACCCCATTTTGAAGACAGGTTGTGAGTTCTTGTAGTCCATACATCCAGCTCTTCATTCTTTGTTCATGCTTTTGTTTTTGAGTTAGAAACTTACAACCAATTCACAAAGAAGGAAGGCTAAGAAGTATCTTCTCAGAAGAATAGTGATACTTTTGATCTTGACACATTGACACATTGATTTCATCTGTATGATCCGAATAATGCAATTTGATGGGTCTAAAACTTTAGTTCTGCTGTCATCAAGATCATCCATTCAAAATTATTGAACAAATTATCCAAATTGATTCAGACACCAAAGCCTGGTGAGATTCATAAATGTTAAATTCTGTGCACAGTCTAAGAATTGCCTAATACCGGTGAACATGGAGGAGTGAGAAGTGAGATTGGACTGTGAATCAAATAACTTTTCTGAACTTGCATACATAGAAACATAGAAGATAGGAGCAGGAGTAGGTCATTCGACCCTTCAAGCCTGCTCCGCCATTCAACGAGATCATGGCTGATCTTAAAGTTCAGTACCCCGTCCCCGCCTTCTCTCCGTAACCTTTAATACCCTTACACTGAAGAAATAGATCTAATTCCCTCTTAAATATATTTAATGAACCTGCCTCTACTGCCCTCTGTGGCAATGAATTCCACAGATTCACCACCCTCTGGGTAAAGAAATTCCTCCTCATCTCGGTCCTAAATGGTTTGCCTATTATCCTCAAACCATGGCCTCGGGTTCTGGATTTTCCCATCATTGGAAAGATCCCATCTGCATCCATTCTGTCCAGTCCTGCCAGAATTTTATATGTCTCTATGAGATCCCCTCTCAATCTTCTAAACTCCAGGGAGTACAATCCCAATTTGCGCAATCTTTCCTCATAAGTCATTCCTGCCATTCCAGGTATCAGCCTGGTGAATCACCTCTGCACTCCCTCCATTGCAAGAACATCCTTCCTTAGATAAGGTGACCAAAACTGCACACAATACTCCAGGTGGGGTCTCATCAAGGCCCTGTACAGCTGCAGTAAGGTATCCTTGTTCCTATACTCAAATCTTCTTGATATGAAGGCCAACATACCATTTGCCTTTTTAACCGCCTGCTGTACCTGCATGCTCGCCTTCAGAGACTGATGTACAAGTACCCCTAGGTCTCTCTGCACTTCCCCATCTCTTAATCTATTGCCATTCAAATAGTAATCTGCCCTCCGGTTTGTATTACCAAAGTGGATAACCTCACATTTATCCACATTGTAGTGCATTTGCCATGTATCTGCCCAGTCCTTCAATTTATCACACTGGAGCTTCCTGACCCCCTCTTCCGTGCACACAACCCCTCCTAGCTTAGTGTCATCTGCAAATTTGGAGATATTACATCCAATCCCCTCATCCAGATCACACTGGAGCTTCCTGACCCCCTCTTCCGTGCACACAACCCCTCCTAGCTTAGTGTCATCTGCAAATTTGGAGATATTACATCCAATCCCCTCATCCAGATCATTAATGTAAATTGTGAACAGCTGGGGTCCCAGTACAGATCCCTGTGGTACCCCACTGGTCACCGTCTGCCACGCAGAAAACAAGCCATTTATCCCAACTCTGTCTTCTACCTGCCAGCCAGTTCTCAATCCACAACAATACTTTGCCCCCAATCCCATGAGCCTTGATTTTGTAAGCCAGTCGTTTATGCGAGACCTTATCGAAGACCTTTTGGAAGTCCAGGTACACCACATCCACTGGCTCTCCCCCATCTATTTTACCTGTCACCATCTCAAAGAATTCCAATAGATTTGTCAAGCACGATTTACCTATTGTAAATCCATGTTGACTCCGTCTGATCCCTTCTCTGCTAGTCATATGCTCCGCTATTACATCCTTAAAAATGGATTCCACCATTTTGCCCACTACTGATGTAAGGCTCACCGGCTGATAATTCCCCGCTTTTTCTCTACCCCCCCTTTTTAAATACACATTTTATCACATTCGCTTAGAATTAGAAAGGGGTTAAATTAATAGTAATAAGTTGAAATTTGATCCTGTTTTTATGTTTAAAGATAGTTATAAGTAACTTTTGTTTCTCCATTTGTCTTGATGAATTTCTATTGCTGCTGGGTTTTGGGGTCTACTGGGCCCATAACTGCTGTAAGGTAAAACATCATGAGATGGGAATGTGTAAGGAGTTACCCTGTACAGGGCTGTAACAAGATGTGAATGCATCCTTGTACTTACAAGATAAGAGAGACATTGATGGATTGAGAGGCAGGAAGCTAGCAGGGAAAGGATAGCAACAGTTTTAGTCATTGGACAAGTAATGATATGATGATGTTCTAAGCATGTATCCAAGGGTATAAAAAATCACCATTTTGCTGATAACGGCAGAATGCATTCTCCGACTAACATTGTTAGTCGCAAGTGTTACAATCCGGTAATAAAGAACAAAGAACCCTGATTTCGACTCAGTCTGGTGTTTGTCTCACTCATTCATGAACAAAGCAGACCTAACACTGCACACTCACTTTTGAACTTAAATATTCCGGCATCCACTTGGTTTTGAATTGTGGTGCAAAGGATTTTACTGGTTACTCAGATTTCAGATTCTAGATAGTAAAAGGAAGTCACTGAATCAATTATACAACTCTGAGACAGGCCGCAAGTGACCCATCCACATTCATCCCAACTATGAACAAGCCGCCTTGTATCCCTTGACAATTCAAGTGCTCATCGATATACTAAAATGTCATCAGAGTACCTGCGATTGCCACCCACTTGGGCTGAGCATTTCCAACTATAGCGACCTCTGGGTGAAAATCGTCTCCACCATATAGTTTTCAATAATACTAATGCTTAAGTCTCCAAGATATCTAAGCTTTTCCACACTGCTCATTCCTTGTCCATTATTTCTGTTGGATGTGGAAACTTCTTTCATGAATGGAATTTCACAGCTTGTATGAATGTCAAAGTATACTCAAGCATCATTGTTAAATTTGCAGGAGCTTTCTGTAATTGTATCTTGGCATGCTACCTATTGAAAGAAAAGCTTTCCCATGGCACGTTCTTCTGACACTTTTTACCACTGGAATAATAGGATAAGTCTTCAGAGATGTTGACACCCAGAAATTTGAAGTTTCTTTCCCTCTCCACTGTTGACTCCTCGATGAGGACTGGTTTGAGTTCTTGTGGCTTCCCCTTCCTGAATTCCACATCAATTCCTTAATTTTGCTGATGTTGACTGCAAGATTGTGTTGACAGCATTCAACCACCTGATTTATCTTACTTATACGCTTTCTCATTGCACAAATGATTCTGCTGACAACCGTGGTGTCTACAAATTTGTAGATTGCATTTAAGTTGTGCCAAGCCACACAGTAACGGATGTAGAGAGAGGAGAGCAGTAGGCTAAGCATCCTTAAGGTTTTGATGGTCAGTGAGGAGCGGATGTTGTTATTAATCCATCTGACTGTACTCTTCTGATGAGGAAGTCAAGGATCCAGATGCAGAGGGAGATACAGAATCTCACGATTTAAAGCTTGTTGGCCGGTTCTGAGGGGATAATGGTGTTGAAAACTGAGTTATAATTGATGAAAAACAGCTGGATGTAGGTTTTGCTGTTGTCCAGGTGATACAGGGCTTAGTAAAGAGCCAGTGAGATTGCATCTTTAGTGGAACAATTGTGACAGTCGACAAATTGCAGTGAGTCCAGGTCTTTGCAGAGATATGAGTTAATCTGGCCATGACCAACCTCAAAGCATTTCATTACAGTCGATGTGAGTGCTACTGGGCAATAGTAATTGAGGCAGCTTCTCTTCTTCTCTTGGGCACCGACCAGTATGATTGATGCCCTTTTGAAGCAGGTGGGAACTCAGACTGCAGTAGTGAGAAATTAAAAATGTCTGTGAACACTCCAGCTAGTTGGTTGACACGGGTTTTCAGTGCCCTACCAGGTACTCTTGTCGGGTACTCCTGTGAGGGTTCACCCTCTTGAAAGATGATCTGACAGTGGCCTCAGAGATAGATATCACAGTGTCGCCAGCTTTTGCAGGATTTTCACTGGTACAGTTGAATTTTCCTGTTCAATGCAAACGTAAGAAGTGTTTGGCTCATTCGAGAGTAAAGCATCATAGCCATTTCTGATGTTGGGGTCACCTTTTCGAATGTAAGTGCCTGCAAGCCCTGCAATAGCTGATGTTTATTTGATTCTATTTCTAACTTTACTCGGAATTGCTTCTTTGCTGTTAAGATGGCCTTCCTCAAGTTGTACCTGATCTTCCTACAGAGATTTGTATCACTGGTCTTAAACTCAGCAGGTGCAAAACCTTTGGTTCACCCATAGCTTTTGATTGGGGTATGTACGCATGGGCACACCCTCATCTGCACAGTTAGTGACAGCTGTGGTATATTCATTCAAATTTGAAGATGAGTTGTTGAATATGGCCCAGGTCACTGATTCAAAGCAGTTCTGCAGACCCTCCATCTACCTCAACCATGCTTTCACCACTGGTGCTGTCACCTTCAGACTCTGCTTGTATGCTGGGAATAGAAGTACAGCCAGGTGATCAGACGTGGTAAGCATTCTTGGCGGTAGTGTTGCAGTGGTCCAAGTGTGTTGGTTCCCCTGGTTGCGGTGGTAATTTGTTGGTGATAATTTATCAGACTTCTTTTGGTTCGGGCTGGTTGAAGTCCCCTACAATGATCGGGAAGGCATTCTCTCATGGCTGCTGATTACATTTCTCACTCCCTTAAGTGTTCTGTGGCCAATGAGATGGTAACTGAAGCAGTGAGCAGACCAGGAGTGAAATCTTCTGTGGTTGCTATTGAAGGTGGCTTAGATTCCTTTTGTGCTTTTCCCTTATCTTGATCCTTCTGCTGCTGCTCTGGCTGGAGACCTTCTGCAAACTGCTCTGCGTGTCAGCTTATCTGTGCAGCTAGTTACTGATAGTAGTGAAGGAGAAGACCCAACTTGGTGAATACTGGAGAGTGCCTGCCTTGAATACTCTGTACAGATGCCTTGTTTTGCAGGGACCTATTGTGGTTTTTCTTGTTCTGTTTTGGCTTTCTTCACACTTACAGCTATCTGTAGTTGGTTGAGAAAGTACAGGAATGAGGGCCAATGCTTAGTTCTCAATCTAAATATATCTCCATTGCTGCCCCAAAAGTTATACATTTAACCATACTGGTGATGGTGGCTTGACATTCAAAAGCTTGGAGTGGTCTTTTTTTCTTGATAAATGCCCTCGAAATATTAAACATTTCCCTTGCCGCAGATGGAATCAGACCAACAGAGTTTTTATAGCTATTTTCCTCTGCTCATTTCAGAATTCCAGTACTTGAAGCATTTTTATTTTCCTGAAATGCCCAGTAATGAACAGACTGAAATGGCACTTGCACAGTAACTGAGCTAACATGTTGAATGTTAGGACTTCATTTGTCAATAATGGCAAAGACACACTTGAATTGGCATACTGATTTGTCATTAGAGTGAGTCAATGGCATTGGAAAGGCCAAAGCTGAATAGTCCTACTATTCACGGGAGCTCCTAAATTTTGTCTGAGGCAGTGTTAACTGTAGCCTTGCGATGCTGCTTTAATAATTTTCAAATTAAAATAATTGCCTGTTCATTCAGATCTTGAGAATTTTTGTGATTGATTGGTAAATCCTGCTCTTTCTCATGGTCCTGGCTTCTTGATATTAGTTTATGAAAATATGGATAAATAAATATTTCTTTCTGAATGAATCACTTCTGGCTTTTCTTGCTGCTGCAGCCAACAATCTGTTTCCCATTTAAAAACAATTTGCGGGGTCACTTATCCGGAGAGTGAAGAATCTTCCCTCTCCTCTCACCACTCGCACCTCAACAAAATTTCTGTTTAGAAGATGCCAGTTTTGTGTTCAACTTGCAAATGTTTTTCAGATATATGAACTATTTATAAACTTTTACTGTACAATTGCCTGTGTATTTGTTGCTCTGTGTTATCTGTATGATTTTATTTATATGTTTCGTTTGTAGATTCTGATTAAAATCTTGAGTCTCCATGGTCCACATGACCATGTATTTTAGAAACTCTTCATGGTTTAACATGTGTAGTGACTTCAATTACTTTTCAAAAGACTTGTATAATTTTGCATTTTAGACAAGTTTGTCCTTGGAACATAAGTGCACATTTTATACAGCATAAGAACTCCCCTACTGAATTTCACCTGAAGCAATGTCTTAGTAGCAGTGGCTGCCACATTTGGCACACACTACTTGTTTGGGTGCTACTGATGTGACTTTACTTCCAACTTGGCAATCAGTGCACATTTGTAGTACGAGTTGTGCAACCCCAAAGTTTGAAATGATGCTGGCACGTGCACTATTCTCAACAGTAATACAATGAACTTGCTTTTCTATAGAATATATTAATTGATGAAAAAAATGAATGAATTTCATTATCAAGGTCATTAGCCAACAAAACTCAGCCACAGCTGTCCCCTTTTGCTTCTCCAGATCATAAACAGTCTTCTGAATCTCTGGAGGAAGGTCATCTCCTCTCCATGTCAGCCACAAAATGCATTGCTGTGCCAGAAGATTCGGATGCTATCTGGTACACTTTATGTATTAAAAAAAAACTTTACCTGAATTACATCCAAAACTATAGCAGCTAGATTGCATCTCTCCTTGAAGTCAGCTTCAGGATAGGAAGTGCCAGGAGCAATCACAGGTGTATCTAAAAATGAGGTGCCTTCTAGGAAGGGAGAACAGCATGTATTTCAAGCCTAATTCAGTAGTCATCTCTGAGCGATCACATAACCATTGAATCTGATCAAAGCTCTGCAGTCTTTGCATAAATAGTTGTGAATACTCATAGTCAATTAAGCAGCCAATGGGAGAAAACTCCAAGAAAATGGGCTGAACAGTTGGCATAGCGGTTAGCACCACACCTTTACAGCGCCAGTGATCGGGTCTGGGGTTCGAATCCTGCGCTGTCTGTAAGGAGTTTGTATGTTCTCCCTGAGTCTGTGTGGGTTTTCTCTGAGGACTCCAGTTTCCTTCCACCATCTGAAACGTATCAGGGGGGCAGGTTAATTGGGTGGAACAGACTCGTGGGCTGAAATGCCCTTTTACCATGCTGTCCATCTAAATTTAAAATGTAAGCATCCCAGCCCTTAATAACAGCAAGCCACTGGATATGAATGCCCAGGATATGGCTGAAGCATTCACAGCTCTATTCAGCCAGATGTGCTGAGTGAATGATTCATCTTGATTTGTGCTGAGTGAATGATTCATCTTGATTTCTTGCTACAGAGCTAGTCTTTAGCCAATTTGATTGACTTCATGTGATTTTGAGAGCTGGTTTGGTGCTCTGAATGCACAGCAGCTCAGTTGCAGTAATCAAGTCCTACACTAGCCATACCCTTCCTCAAGATTGTCCAACACCAGCATCCACTTGATGTAGAAAATTGCCCAATGATGTTTTAGGAATAAATAGTACTATTTTATATTGGGATACTTGCCATCCTGTCAATCTCGTGCTCTCAATCCTCAGAAAAGTTGTGGAACGAGTGTCACTAATTTTCATTTTTCCAAGAAGATTTTTGGTCCAGATCCCACCACAGTCGTGGTCCCAATCTTAACCGAATTCCAGTCTTGAAGTCAGAGTGACCACTTTTGATATTTAGCTAACATTTAACTGAATGTGATATCAAGGAGTTTGTTAAAATAGAAATTAAAGTGAAATGGGGAAAATATTCTAATAGTGGTTCTTCAGTAATTGCATGGATGGTAGGGAAATGGAGGGGTAATGGCTTAATGCAGGCAAGTTGGACTGGAGCAGGAGGGCACATTGGTTAGGCCCAGACAAGCTTGGTTTGTGGGCCTATTACCATGCAGTGGGTGTCTGTCTCTGAAATAACATTACTATGTTGGCAATTGATCATCCCAGCCCCAGGCCATCTGATGAAGCTGCTCTGCCCTAAAAAACACCCGTGGGAGTACTTCGGATGGACAGCAGTGAATCAAGAAGGCGATTCACCGTCACTATTTCAATTGAAATTAGGGATGGTAATAAATGCTTATCTTGGCAGTAATACCTTGATTTGGATAAATTCCTTCACTATTGAACATGCAGTATGAATGGACTAAAATTGTCAAATTACATTCTAATGGGAGAACATTGACCGGCAGCCTTAAATCCGATTCTGTCAAAACTGTAGTTGCCTGATCTGAGTATTTTCAGCATTGTATCTTTTTATTTGTGTTACTTTAGAGGTATTGAGATATCCAGATTTTTCAATAAACTGGGGTTATTGCATCTTTTGTGCAAGCACACCAATGCAGGTGTGGACACGCACACCAAGTCCAAACCTTTAGATGAAACCACTGTGAGCAACACTGTAATCTAGCTGTTGTTAATGCAGTCTGCTTGCACGTTGGCCATGGACATGTTCTCGGCATCAGACCCTTAAAACTTACACTAGCTCTGAACTTTTTAAAAAGTGGATTAGCCATTCGATGCAACATTTTGAGATGATAGATGCAGTCATCTGTATGTGTCCATAGAGATATGGTGTGGAATAGAAACACATTTTATTTCAAAGAAAACTGATTAAGCCCAGCATACCTCTTGTTTCTTCATCAGGAACATCCCCTCCCCAATCAATTGGAATATAGGATTTTGCCAAAGGAAAAATGATTGCTATCACTGACATCTAAGAGTTCCCTAAATATCAGGAACTGCCTTAAAGCAATTGTCTGCCCACAATCTTATTCAGTATGTTTTTTTTCTCTCTGAGCATGGTTGTTAAAATAAAGGTCTGGTTGCATAAACCCTCATTATGTCTGTCAAGATTTAATTTTAATTTTGCTGCAACTTGGATCAGCAAGCAGTGGCAGCTTGTTTGCAAATGTTAAGGAAGATGTGGTGTGGTGCGGAAGAGAACTATTGGCCAGAATGTAGGAAAGGTGTTATCAAATCAAGATTTGTTGGAACAATTAAAGGTAAAACATATTTTCAGGAACTACCAAGAAGCGCATATACTGAGTCATCATTTTCCAAGACTGGTTTTATACCCAACCATCAGATGGTTCGTACTGTAGTTTACCCTTGGATCCAGACTGGAGTATATATGATGAAAGGTTAAAAATAGCCAGAGTCCAAAAGTTAAGACTAATTAGCATTTCCTTATAGTGAACAGGAGAAACATTGGACAGCATATTAGTGATTGTAATAGAAATGGATATCTGAGGAATGCATGGGTGAATGATTGAAAAATTCAATTATGAAGGAAAAAGGGAACAAAGGAAGCACTTAGAATTGTGCTTGTGCAGAGGATCCATAGCATTTCTTATGATGAAGTGAACTTGAGTAAATCTTTGCATAATTTGATCAGTCAATTTTAATCCATGTCCCTTTGGACTATCAGGTTACTGTATTTTTCAAGGACTATTGGACTCACTGAAAGCAAAACAGAATTTCCTGTTTGGGAGGGTAAAAATATATTCAGGTTGGTCGTGTAAACCATCTTGTGTCAAGTTGAAATTTATTGGATTCATTTGTACAGACTTCAATTTATCACAAACAATTAAGAATGGGGTTGCTTGTTGGATTCATGAGGACAGTTTATACATCGTGCACATATCTTTTTCTTTCTGTTTGTATTTTCATAAGAAAACCAAGGTAGATATCATCTCTTCTGCAACCCAATATTTGCATATAATGTCAGGAATATAAATAAATAAATTTTCTGTTGGTTGTAATGTACAGAATTTATCTTAAATAAAGTATATAAAAATGCACAGAATTGATCCCATTTTCTGATGGGCATGCACTAGTTGTGTCAAATCCTGGTTGTTCAAAATATTTAGTCTTGAAGAGGATAGAATATGCAGTCAAAACATACTGTCAATTATTAGATTCCTCATCACTTCTCTGTGTTCTCTTAACATTTGCTTGTACCCAAAGGGCATAATCTGTCAACTTGTATTAGCCTGGAGTTCAGTATAGGCCACACAAGCCATCAGGAAGCTTTCATTGCTGATTGTCTGAGAATAGCCCGTAAATGATTAGGTCTATTAAATTCAGTTTTGTATCTTGATTTTCCCCATTTTTAAAAGGAATAAATCATCAGATTGTTAAGAAAGAAGTTTCTGAGGAGTTTTACACTGTCACTGTCTATCCATTCAGAATTAAAATCATTTTTAAGTGCAGAATCCAATGAATCCACAACAATTTGCATAACTTTTTTTCATAACCCTTTTACATTTCTTCAAGGTTGGTTTGCTTTCCATTGATTTGAACAGATGACTTGTTTTTAATTACCTCTGTCCTCTCTGCTGCCATCAGGAAAGAGGAAAAGGTGCCACAAGACTCACACCACCAGGTTCCTGAACAGCTGCTACCCCTCCACCATCAAGCTCCTCAACGATAAACTCAAAGACTCATTTAAAGACTCTTACTTGTGCCCTGAATGATTTTCTGTTTGTTCTCTCTATTGCACAATCAGTTTGTTTACATTCATTATCTGTTCACTGTTAATTCTGCCACACCCACAGAAAAAGGAATTTCAGGGTTACATGTGATGTTATTTATCTACTCTGGCAATGAATCTGAAATCAATTGTAAAAATTAGAACTTGCAGTTCACTAGTGAACTATCAGCTCTAGTGGACATGTTGGGCATACTTCTTTAAGCATCCTGTTCTTTTACCCTGCATACCATTAGTACAGTCAACAAGTACATGCAGTTTGTGGAAAGGTGCAAAGTGAAAAGCGCAAGAGCACCAAATGATCTGTTTTACCATGTTTCCTATGGTGAAATTGTTGAATTTTTTCCAAGACCACTTGGAGGTGATTTGCTTTAGTTCTCATTTTGGAACTTGCTGATGAGATGCAGAAAACAAAAGGAAGACATTTTGTTTCTAACTCACCATTGAGATGGCAATTGGATCAATCTGTATGTTGGCCCAAATTTAAACTTCAGCTTGATTTTCCAATCCTCACTTGTCCAAGTCCACCCCAAAATGTTGATAAGCCTAAATTTTGAGTTCGGTGAGACATCTGCCATAATTTGAAATGATTATCAGTTTGGATTCCTAGTGATGTCAAAAATATGCAAGGCCAATGAAGCCATGCTGGATAAATGGAAACTCTGCCTTTACAATATTTCTGTTTGATTGTTAACGAGCAGTTGAGGATAAATCAATCAATTCTCCAGCCAGGAAATGGCTTCTTCATCCAATCTTCCAGTATCCAATTCGATATTCCCCCATTTTTTTGTGCGGCAATGCTATTTGTGGTCTGCACGTTAAAATGTGGAACTTCTTGAGTCTGTATGTTCCCTGAATGAATTGATCTTAAGTTTCTTCTCCCTCTTATTTTCCTACCCCTTCTCTTTCACTCCTCGAGCAATGTGTTATTTCAACATCAGAAATAGCAAGTGTAGGTCATTCAACCCCTTGTGCTTGTTCTGCTATTGACTGAAATCATGCCTGATCGTTTATTTCAGTGCCATTTTTATGCACTAGATTCCTTCCGAAGAAAAAGCCTATCAGTCTTTGTTTTGAATATATTTGGTGACTATGCACAACCACCTTGGGTAGAGTGTTCCAAACAAATCACCAGTCTGTGACTGAAAACATTTCTTGTTTGTTGAATTGTCAACCCTTTATTTTCAGACTTCAACACCTCATCTATGTGAAGGCTGGTAAATTTTTGGTAAATTTCAATGAGGTCACCTCTTACTCTTCTCATTTGAAAGTATGGGCGCCAGTCATGATCTGTTCTCATTTGCCAAACCCACACTCCCTGGAACTAATTTCATGCCCTTCAGTTATCACAAGCATTTTTCTTCTGTATGTAGACAGGACCTATGGACAATATTCTAGATACAGTGTTGTCATAACTATTAATAATTGGATAAGTTATCTCTCTTTATACTCACATTTTCTTCAAATAAAAGTTAACCTGCTTTCTGTACTTGCATGTTATCGTTTAGTGATTCAGTGAAATGGGTACAATTTTCCTTGTACTGGTTCAATGGAAATTTGTGAGGATGTGGCCTTGGATGGTGCTTTTCTGTGATGACGAGTGGCTGGTGAACTGAGTTTGTTTGGACTGGAAGAAGCTGAATGGGTACCTGGTGAATCTCCTCTGCACCCTATATGGAAGGAAACTCCCCCCCGCCCCTCCCCACGTAGCAGAGTTACATAAAACTAGAGGGCATGGGCCGAGAGTAGACTTGTGGGAAGAACTTATTCCATTCATAGTGTATTGGGAATGTAGAACACCACCTTAGTGGGTGGTGAGGGCAGGCACTCTCACAATATTTGAGCGTCTGGATGAGTCATTGAAATGCCAAAAATTATGTAGCAATGGACCAAGTGCTGGTCAATGGGATTAATGTAAATGAGTACTTTATGGTCAGCATGGCAGGGTGGGCTGCAACACCTGTTGTGTGGTTGGACTTGGACTCTACAATGCAATTTTAATAATAGTTTTTAAAAATGCTAAGTATTCATTGTGATTATAAGGGCTCCCAATGAATTTGAAGTAATTGAGATTTGTCAACCAAGTAGGGTGCCTCTAAACTCCCTTTTCTATCAGAGGGGAGTTTAGAGGCAATCTATTTTGTGTATCTTTGCAGTTACATATGCTGTGCTTTTTTTTTTACCCCCTACAAGTGCAGGAAAACCCAGAATCAGCCAGGGTCGCCCACATACTGTAAACGGATGATGACAAAACAATTAATCCACATTCTGGGATTATTTGTTAATTTCTTTATTTTAACATCTATAGAAATGTTGCATTTGTGCAAAGTAGGAATGTGTATACTCTATTCTCTTGTTTTCAGGTTTATCAGTGTTTCTATTCTTAAGGAAGCACACAATTGAGCATTTCATGACATCCTCCACTTTCTCTAAACAGCAGCAGAGATGCTGCTTGCATCAGCAGAGTGGAACTGTTCCAATTCTGACATGTGAAACGTTAGTTGTGGTTCCTGTGTATGAATGCAGGTCTGCTGCGGGGATAAGGGAACCGGTGTTAGTAGTGCAAATTCCAGGAGCTTGCTCAGTCGCCAGCCTCCCATATTCAAACTAAAACAGTGGTGGTATAAAAGTGACTCTATGATCTCTTCACAAGATCAAATTTAAAAACCAGCTTCAACCTATAGGCTGACATAATGAAATAAAGGCACATGGATGTAACTGTAAATAAACAGGCAATTTGCATGGTGTTAGTGATAACCTGAAGTCTATTCTGTGAATGAATTTGATCTTGCAAGATGTAGTTGAGAATGCTGCAAGTGGAATTTGCTGGAGCAGACCAAATCTTTTTATCAGATTTGTTCCTGCACCCTTCATTGCAAACATAAAATGTTGCCGATAAACTTGCTGGAAAAGTGAAATAAGAAACACTGCAGGATGTTGGTGACGAGAAGGACAAAGAAAGCATTTCCTTCTCTTTCCGATGGAAGGCCTTGAGTATATGAAGACCAAGAAGGAGGGATATTTAAAAAAGGTTAATTCATATACAATAGATGAAATAGAGTAAAACAGAGGATTAGACAGGAAAATTTGATAGAAATGAGAGGAAAGGTTTTATTTTTGTCGTGACAGGTTTAATAGGCATTTAAAAAGTATGTGCAATGTCCTTGAGAAAAATTGCAGAAAACCTGAGTCAATTTGCAGTTTTTGCAAATTGAATAATAAAATAGTATATTGTTTACTTGCCATTAATTCATGGCCAATTTGCATGTTAACTTTTTTCCAAAATTTGGTTAATTTCATTGAAGATCAAGTGAAATGTATGGTTGAGACTTGTTAATTTTTAATTGGAGATTGGACTTTTTTATTATTTATAAATAACTGGATTGAAACCTCTTCTGTTTGGTGGCAGTTTACTGTTAACTGTTTATCAGAATTAGGAATAAGATTGAAGAAAAATTCAAAGGTGGAAAGATTTGTGTTATTCATGTGTGCTGGTTGTACTTGATTAAATTGTCTTTATTGTACGCATATGCAGATTTTATTTTCTGGAGACAGTAAACTAAAATTAAAACCATTGAAAACATTAGATTAATGGAGTATGGTATTTAAATGTAACTTGATTCCCCATTTGCTTCTCAACCTAAAATGTGATGATTTCCATGAAGGTAAAGGTTCCATTATTGTCAAGTAACACTACAGTTAGAATGTTACATACATGAAATTCTTTAACTTTGTCTATTGTCAGGAAGACAGTCGCCATATCGTCCAGCGCCCTTCACAGAAATGAGGCTCCAGCAAGAAACAAACTTGTGACCTCTGATTTACAAGACCAGACCTCTAATCACTGAGCTATCAAGACTAAATTGGATCTTAGTAAAGAAATTGAGTGTGATACAAAGTTATTCTTGCCTTCAATTTGCATTTAGCAGTGGCTGAACAAAGGTCGGTCCCTACTCCCCTCCTAAAGGCAATACCAGGGTGGATATGATGTGATAGGCCCATAGCAAAGTTAATTAATTGGTTCATGCACGTTCCTGTGTATTTTTTTTTAAACAATCTTATCTGAAGGCTGGAATATCAGTACTTTGTAACATCTTGATTACATCTCCATAGGGCAGTCTGAGTTGTAGAAGGGAAACAGTTTTGCTCTTCACATCAGGTGGTTATATAGTTCTTGTGTTCCCTCACTCAAAACAAGAATGAGAGTATTAACTTGTACATTGCAGTTTCATACTGAGCAAAGGGAGAAAGAAAACAATTGGCTTGTGGTCACTGATGTGCCCTCTTTGAATGACCAACTCAAAACATATGATCTGCAATAAAAACAAACAGGGTGTCATTATAGTTGAGTTAGAAATTTCTGCTAAATGCAGCAATAAACCGAAGAAGTCCTAAGATCTGGACTACTCGAGGATTGAGTTGGTTTGGAATTTCAGATTTTCTGGATTCTCGGGTAGTACTTCTAAAATTCAAATTTAAGGAGGAATAAAGATGAATGGGTAAATGTAGATAGTTTCCTCATGAGCAAATGCAGCATGCTTCATTTATCAAAAAGAGCAGTTTTAAAGAAAAATAAAGTTAACACTTGACAAAAATGTAAACATAAATCTTTCCATAAAAAGAGCATGTAATGCTTGAAATAGTGTTTAAATTTCTTTTCTTTTTTTTTATATAACAAAACTAAAACGGGTCCGGCGGAGATGAGTCCTGATCAGGATGAGATTGGAAGGAGGGTTCATGAGGCAGGGTAACCCTGACTTTGGAAGGGAAAGGGAGGGAGGCTAATTGAAGATTTGAGTGAAGGGTTGAGAGGCTGTCGGTTAAGGGACTAGGTATCTGAGGGTTGAGGGACGGAGGGGTGACCGAGGTTTTGAGGGACGTAGGGGTGACCGAGGGCTGAGGGACTGACCTCCTTCCTCTTGCGGAGTAGGGAGAGAAGCTTCATGCTGGCCGAGCTGCGTTGACTGAGTCTGTGTTTAAATTTCTTTATGATAAGATTATCTGTATTAAGCATAGTCGCTTGTGGCTGCTGTGCATTTGACACATGCAGGCACGCAAAAGCCCACTAAATTTGAGAGTTTTTGAAAAGTCCAATGGTATGGATTTCTGCCATCCAAAGTTTTGGACTTCTGCATTGACAATCATATTGTCCATGATTGTTGTCATGCGTATGCCTCATGAAATATGTTTAGAAATGGTACAATTTTTCACAATATTGAACACTTTTATACGATGTTAACCCAGTAAGCCTGAAGGAATGTGGTTGTGTAGCTCAACTTGACTAATTTGGTGATTAGTGGTTGTTGTTGTGCATCAGTTGAAGCAAGCATCGATGGGTGTCACTGAAATGTATAGAACTTGAGGGGATTTTGAATCTGATATTCCAAGGAGTTATCTTATTGATTAGACAGATATCCCTTTGATCAAAGAGCGCGACTGGATGACAAAATAACCTGAGTTGAGCCAACAGAAACTTGTATCTGCATTGTACTTGTTGCTGTGATCCAGTGAGAAAGTACTGATAACATTGTCCAAGGCACAAATGAGAATGGACCGAAACTTGCCCCACTGGCTCTTCCACTTGTTCATTTTTGTGAAGGGTTCTGACCTGAAGCGGCAACCATTGTCTTTCTCTTCACTGATGCTGCTTGATCTGCTGAGTTTCCTCCAGCAAATGTGGTTTTGCTCCAGATTCCAGCATCTGCGGTCTATAGTGTCCAATTTTAATTCTATATTTATTGCTGATATTCCCAGTTTTGCATGGATTCAAATTCTGTTGCACCTTGAATTTATTTGCCAAGTCCTCTCCATCTTATAGTTGATGTTTGTGTTCCATGATTCCAAAAACTGGTTATCTTGTGCATTTGAGTGAGGACTGAATCCTTCGTATTTCTTCTTGTTGTCCAGCAAAGCTTAGTTTTGAGTTACTAAGGCTCTTAGAAGAGGAGTACATGACAATGATTGTGACCGAAATCAGAGACATTCTGTCAGAATTGCTGCATGGTCGTAGGTTTTCTATTATTTTGGAATTTCCCTCTGCTTAATAATGGATATATCCAGCTTTCAAAACCTGAAGGATATTCATCTGAAATGTTAACTATTTTTCTTGCCACATCTTTATTTTCACCTGTTGCTTCCCAATTTCAGCCAAGCCAGTTGTTTTAACTGTTAAATCTCCTACACAAAGCAATTTTCGGCTGCTTCAATAGTTACTTATTTTCTGTGGTGTAAACATTGAATCAATGGTTAGACAAATGGGTAATGAAGAATTTTCTCAATGCTACTGCATTTCAGGAAGAAGTTTGGTGTCTTCCTTCAAGGCTACTTGCTGAACTTCACTCTGGGTTCTAATGTAAATCAGACATTTAAGGATCTAGATTTGGCTGCGTTGGATAGTACTTCTGGCAAATCGATCATCAAGTTTCCTTTGACTTAATGTGTTATACAATGTGGAGAATGCAGATCAGATAAAATTATGCAAAAGTAAGAAAATTTAAAAAAATGTAGGAATATAACAAATAAATTGACCAGAAAATGTGCTTGAAATACACATTTAAGGATTAGTAGGAGAAAAAAAATAGATTAAAGTTTGAGTGCAGAATCTTTAAGAGCTGGCAGTTCATACCCAGAGTGGTCACCTATTCTTCTGCTTTGTTCTTTGCACCACATCGGTTGTGCATTCCCATTATTTTACTTTCATTTAAAATGGATTCTTTAGCTGGGGAAGTTTGTATTTATTCTGAAAATTCTGTGAGTGATTGTACTTGCATAATTTGCAAACAATTACTGGTGTACAATTCAGTGACCACTACATATAAGTATCTATCATTAGATTCAGGTCAGGAAAACTGGGCTTAATTCCATAGTCTTTTTGCAATGCTGTAATGTAATCCATGTGTGTCCTCATAAATAGTACAATTTTATATGTACACAAAATATGATTTGTAAGTACTGGTAATTTATTTGCACTAAACTCTGTTCTGATGGCATCTGTGAAAAGAGAAGTAGATTGACATGAAATACTAATTCTTTGCTCCAACAAAGTCCAACCAGCTGAGTATTTACCACATTTCACTTTGGTGGTAAACTCTGTTAGCCTCTATGGATTCTTGGAGGTGGGATGGGAATGGATAGATTGAAGTGGAAATGTAATGTGTGAGCTGATGTAGCCACAGGTCTGGGTCATGATGGGTGTATTGAAGCATCTAAGCACGTGAAGATCACTGTTTAGTTGATGCCAATGTGGCTCATACAATACAAAAAGCAGTGCATTATTTAATTCATCTTTTCTTTATTTTTAAAGGAACTTTCTGGGTGCTGCATTACAGAAGTGTCTGCATGACTTAAGTGGATAGAAAGTGACAGGCAATGGATTAGTTGTTGAATGGTTTAAGAAGTATTGCTACTCACTGCAGAGTAGCTGAAGTGAGCACACTTGGAACAAAGTGTTGATTACTGCCAAGCAGTAAATGAATCAAGATGACTGATCCCATCATGGATTTTTTGGATGATGCCAATTTATTTGGTGGAGGATTGGAAGGCTTGACAGACGATGGATTTTCACAAACAGGACCAGTTTCGTTGGTTGATGAACTAAACCTTAGTGCAGATTTTGAACCTTTGCAAGTTGAGCCATTGCATCATGTACCAGAGACACAGACGCCAGAAAAAATAAATTTTGAATCGTTACAGTCATTTGATTCATTGAAACTTCAAGTGAACCAGCCGTTTAATTTGGTGGGCAGTAGTAATGAGACTAATGTACTGTCTCCACGTTCCCAATTTCATTGTTCACCTGATCATCAAAATCAGACAAATGGCCTGTTTCCTTCTGCCCATAATGAGAATAGTGCTCAGTCATTTGTCGATGGAAGTCCAATGTGGGGTCACCAAAGCCCGATTTCAAATCAGAATGGATCACCATTCCATACTTTGCAAGGTCATTCACAGCCCATGCAGCAAATGGCCCCTTTTTTAACGCACCATGATTTTGCTCTGCATCAGTCGAACCCTCAACAACAGCAACCTGCATCAGTTCAGCCTCAGCAAAGTATGAACCATTTCACTACCGGACAGAAAACTCTAAATCAAGGCAATCAGTTCATGGGTGTCCATGGATCAGCTTCATCTCACCTGACCCACATTGGCCAACCAACCACAACTGTTAGTTCATCCACTCAGCACCCTGCTACAGTGCAGCAGTTTAACCAACCAGCCACCACTGTGAATCCTGTACATCCCATTCAATTCACGGGCAGTGCCAATCATGGTGGTTTACATCAAAGTGTCAGCTTTGTGAGCTCTTCACGAGAAATGACCACTTGCTCAATCAACAGCTCAAACCAGTTTACCCCTCAGTATTCCTACCCAAATAACAGCCTCGCTAACGGCAACAATTTGACATCGACTGCAATTCTTTCTTCTCATCAGGTTACCCAGGGGATGACATGCTTCCCTGGGAGCGATTCATTCACAGTGCCAGCAGGGACCAACCAAGAATCAGTACATCATATGCTCAGCCCAAACAGTCCTGCTAAACAAAAGGTTCTGCAGCCTATGCATTCTGTAAACTCTCAGGGAAATTTCAGTCCTTCAAGTATGTCCTCTGTTCAAACTGATGTGCCAATCACAACCAGTTCAGCATCTAAAGTGAGAATTTCTAATGCATCAGCTCAAAGGAAATCTGCTGGCATTTCATCTCTACAGGGAAATCCGCTTCCAGATCGTCAGACTCATCCCTTGACAAGGATGGATACGGAGGATGTTTATCAGGAACAGCTATTAACACCTTTTGGAAACCCTGGTTTGGGTCAGAGAGATTCACCCACTGTTCCAAGATCAATGGTTCCACAACAGATGCAGCAACACCCAAACATACAAAAGAAGATGGGTATCCAGCGCCAGATGCATCAAGAACCAGCTACCATCAGTCGCATCCTTTCTCAACATTGGCAACAGTTGACTTTGCAGGTTTGTAATTAAACTCTTCTGCATTTAGGTTAAATTTTGAAATTTTATTTTCAGCTGCCAATGTAATTGTGCTGCAGTTAAACTTCAAATAAAACAATTTTTGAGCTTTTTATTTTGAAAGAAAAAGTGTTGCTGGAGCAGAGTTCATCCTTCAAAACACCAATTGGTTTATGCATGATTGAGATCTAAAATTTTTGTCCCAAGTTTGCTGAAAACATGAGTTGATTGTACCATAGACATTGGGTACTCTGAGTACCAATGGGTCAATATAAATCAACTTGACCGTGAGATAAATGGATTAAGAAATACGACAACATATGAAAGGAATTTGAAACAAAATGGATGAATTCTGTGTCAAATAAGATACAGGAGGAGGAATAAGATAGAAAAATGCTGAAATAAGTAATTAAAAAAAAACAATTGTCGTTCATTAAAAAAAAATCAATTTATAGGTGCATATTTTTTTCACTTTCTGGGTGAGAGCATGAACAATTATCACCTTTTTAAAAGGATGCTTGTACTATTAGACATGGAACTCCATGGTGTGTTTAATGGGCAATTGATGGTCAAATTCATCAATGTTGTGAAGCTCAAAGGAAGGTGAAGGGCAAGATAACATTTTGGTTAGCAATATGAGGTTTTCTACAATTCCTGAATTATCAGTTAGCTACAGGACTCTTCTTTTGATATGCATATTAAAAGTGTTCAGATTAGTTGGGATGTAAAATAACAAGCAAGAGAGAAGTTTAATGGTCGTATTACAATCTCCAGATTCTGTTCATTGCCAGGTATTGTACACTTTTAAGTCTGGGGATGCCAGATTTAGTGAAGGTTCATGGACTGCAGTGGTGATATAGTTTGTTAAATTTAAAGAAATGTGAAATTAGGTTACTGATTGTTTATTCTGGGGATCAATTTAATGAATTAGAACTTCTTCACTAGGAAGGTAACCTGACTGGAAGTGGGTTTGGGTGAGTACAACCAGTACTAAATGAATACTTTAAGTACATGGAAGATTACTTTTCTAATCTTGTAAAACACCTAGAGTGATGGTCTTTAAATTTTGTGGACAATTAGTGGTCACTTTGGGTAGTACTGACAGATTTCCTGAAGTGATTACAGCTGATGATACCGTGACGTTTACAGAGATGTTTTTCTTTCATTATACATTTTATTGGAGTATTGCATCTATTTTTGTTTTGAAGCTCTCTTCAGATGGTTACTTTTGCATTCTTTTATCACCAGCATATGGTTGACAGGCAGGTAAGGCCACATTTAATTGTGGAATTAAAAATTCAAAAATTGGGGCTGATGTGCAGGCAAGACAGATAAAATTGTGTAAAAAAAAAAAAAAGAGTTGATTCCTATGGTAGTAACTTGCATAAATTATCCAAGGAGAAAAAAAGGATGCTCCAAGTGAGAGTGCTCAGACCTTCCAAAATGAGAGTGGAATGATCCAACTACTGCAAAAGATCTTGGGGAATCCACAATTTCTGGTGTTTAAGTGTAAAACTGATTCAATCCAAGTTCAAGTTTTTAAAATTTGAGTCAATTAACTGACAATTCTAGATTAGATCTTGAAAATCTCTTCCCACCCTTCCCCCCGCCCCCCGCCTCTCAAAGCTTTCCTATTTTTCAGTCCTGGGGTGCAGATGTCACTGACAATGTTGGCTTTTTAATATTCGTCCTATTGAGAGTCAACCACAATTCTTGAGGATTACATTTAGCATTTCCTTTTCTGAAAGCCATCAGCAAATTTCCTTTCCTTTTCTGAAAGCCATCAGCAAATCAGATGGGTTTTTATGATACTCCAGTGGTTGCCATTATGGGGTCTGTTTATTTTAATTCCAGATTTATTTAGTTAGTTTTTTTTAAAAAAGAACAACTCATGGTGGGATTCAAACTTCTGTACCCAAACTCTGCCTTTTAATCCAATAATTTAATCATTATGCTCCAGAACACATTTGCAACTTCACATTGCAAGTTGACACTTGTTTAAATTATTAGTGAATGTGAATATGTCTGCCGATGTGCACAAATGCTAAAGTGATAATTGAATTGAATCATCAATTATGAAGGGGGTGGGAAGGGGGGGAAGAAAGGATAGTTTCAACTGCTGTGTAATGGCTTTTTTTAAATATAGGATGCTGCTGGAATATTGTCATAAAATAAAACAAAAATCATTTGATGTGGCCAAACGTAGACAAGCCCACACTTGCACAATCACTCAATTATGAGGTACTTTTATTGAAGATATTGTTCAAAAGTTTCCCAATAAAAGCAAAAACAATTGTAATATTTGATCAGGATATCAATGATAGTTCAGGTACACAATCCTTTATCCGGAATCCTTGGGAGACAGTGTGTTCTGAATTTCGGATTTTTCTGGATTTCAGAAAGCCAGATTTAAGACCTCCTGAATTGTGCTGCCATATCTACCCCCACCCCCTTCCAGTTGCGCTGCCAGTCGCTCGCCCGCCCGACTCGCGCTGCCGGTCTCTCGCCCGCCCGACTCGCGCTGCCGGTCTCTCGCCCGCCCGACTCGCGCTGCCGGTCTCTCGCCCGCCCGACTCGCGCTGCCGGTCTCTCGCCCGCCCGACTCGCGCTGCCGGTCTCTCGCCCGCCCGACTCGCGCTGCCGGTCTCTCGCCCGCCCGACTCGCGCTGCCGGTCTCTCGCCCGCCCGACTCGCGCTGCCGGTCTCTCGCCCGCCCGACTCGCGCTGCCGGTCTCTCGCCCGCCCGACTCGCGCTGCCGGTCTCTCGCCCGCCCGACTCGCGCTGCCGGTCTCTCGCCCGCCCGACTCGCGCTGCCGGTCTCTCGCCCGCCCGACTCGCGCTGCCGGTCTCTCGCCCGCCCGACTCGCGCTGCCGGTCTCTCGCCCGCCCGACTCGCGCTGCCGGTCTCTCGCCCGCCCGACTCGCGCTGCCGGTCTCTCGCCCGCCCGACTCGCGCTGCCGGTCTCTCGCCCGCCCGACTCGCGCTGCCGGTCTCTCGCCCGCCCGACTCGCGCTGCCGGTCTCTCGCCCGCCCGACTCGCGCTGCCGGTCTCTCGCCCGCCCGACTCGCGCTGCCGGCTCTCTCTCTCTCTCTCTCTCTCTCTCTCTCTCTCTCTCTCTCTCTCTCTCTCTCTCTCTCTCTCTCTCTCTCTCTCTCCTGTACATTTCTTTTGGATTGACTGTATATTAGAGCTTTTTGTACCTTGGAGCCCAAAGTAAGGGAAAGTAAGATCACAGTGGAGCATGCTAACCTGAAATATGGATGTGACCAGGTTAGGCTTAGCTTTTGTGTCAAACTGCCAGGAAAACGTCCCACAGGGTTCGTGAAACATGGAAGGCAATTGATGAGGGGGCAATGAATAAACAAAGCTGAATAAGAGTTTTCTTTAAATGTTTTCTATCACCTTGTTGGAATGAAGATAACTATTGTGATTGGCAAAGCCCATGACAAGGTGCTTCTTGGCAATTGAAAGCTAAACAAATCTGCAATTTTATTATTACAAGATCATTTGGCACTTGTTAAGACTTGTTTGCCATATGCACCAATGTTACCCTGTTCATTGGCCAGAATTCCTAATCAAGTAATTCATGCATTTATTCAGACATTCCTTTCGTGGAACACAGTTGAACTCTGGTAACTGCATGAACTGTTTGACAGACTTGATGGAACAGGATTTAACTGGCACATTGCTATACCAGCATCCATTGACACTCTCTATTTGCCCATTCAATTTCAAGGAAGTTAAACACTGAAGAATTTTTACAAAAGATGTAATTTACATAAAATGTTTCACTATGCTCCAAACCTTTCCCTAAGTTTGATTTTTAATAGTAGTGTAAACAAACAGGTCCAGTTGTAGTGCAGAGAGAATCTAAAGGACTCTTGTATCCATGTTCAGAATTAAATTTCTCACTACGTTAACTATGTTTGGTGTTCATGAAATCGATAAATATAATGATAAAGTACAATACTTTTTAAATTTGAATTCTACTTTCTTTCCAACCTGAAATCTGCAATATGTTGTTAGATTTGTCTGATGTCATCTAGTGATCAGTTGCCAAGTTGTGGAATTGGAACATTCAGTCATTTCTCCCCCACACCACCCTACTGTGACTTTCCCCCATCACAGGCCCCAACACGATCTTCCACACCACCCTGCTGTGATTCCCCTCCACAGACCCGTAGTCACTCCTTCACAAAATCCTGCTCTGACTCCTCCATCACCATTCTCTCACCACAGGCCTCTTTCACACCACTCTGCTCTGAATCCACCACCTCTTTCCCCACCATAGGGCTGCAGTCACTCCTCCACATCACCCTCCTCTGACTCCCCCACCACCACCACAGGCCCCAATCATACCTCCACACCACCCTGCTCTGACTTTTCCCCACCGCATTCCCCAATCACTACCTTCTACACCACACTGTTCTGATTCCTCCATCACCACATTCCCTACCACAGGCACCTATTCACTTCCTATATTCTTTCTGCATCACAGGAGAGTAATTAGAAATAGGGAACATGTTCTAGGTTCTATATTTTTGGAAGTATGTATGCGACACAAGAATACCCTAAATATAAAAGAAAGCAGATTGGCAAGTTGCACTCAGCTACTATCTGGAAAACATGAGCAAATCAGTGCCATTTAATACCACTTCACTTTTTACCAATCAATTTTAGAAACTGCAGCAAGAAAAATATAAATATAATGGTAATTAATTTTCAATGCTTATAGAGCTTGATCCCCTTGCTTCATATTGATAATATTGCTATCTAATTCAAATTTTTGACACTGATGACATAACTGTCGCTCTGGGCTGACCTGGGTACATCTGCAGGAGAAGCTTATAATATCTGCTTGGAGTGGTGCAGTTTAGTTCCAGAAAACAGGAGTATTTGTTAGAATTTTATACGGATTACTTGAGAATAAAGGAAATTACATGAGTAAAAAAATACATGTTGTTCAGGTACTTCAAATGTCAGCCGAGTATTTGTGAAACTGAAGTTGGCTTTGCAAAGATGCACCTGGGAAACTAGTTGACAGAAATGTTTGCTCAATTGTGTTTGCTATGAGGTATTTCTTTGTCCTTTTGTCCAAGAGACAAAGTTTTATTTGGAAATGTGCAGTTGTTCATGATCAGATTTTGGTCGGTGTAATTCTGTTTTCACCTACAAATTTTTGTTTGTAGTGAGTTATTCAAGCTGTTTTAATATATTTGCCATGCTCTGAAACATGGGGTTTTGAATAATTTTTGTGCTGAACTGGGAAAGAGTTACACATTTAATTTGTTGGTCTGGAAGGCCTAGTTTTGCATTCCCTTGCCTGTTTGGCAGTGTGTGATCTTCCTCCCTTCCCCACAATTTGCAGCTTTGCAAGATTTTGTCTCAATCCCAGGATTTGGAATTTGTTGTCTGAATCTCCCTCCTACCTTGCTTCCTGTTGTAATGTGTTTCTTTTACACTCCTGTATCAACGCTTCCTCATAAATGCTAGCATGGGAATTTCCAATGGAAAGCATTGAGTTGTGGTGGCTCACTAAATACGTGGTCGAACAGTCGATAATGATGGCTGGCGCTGGGTTTTCCCCCTCTTTATTGCGGAGCAAAACCTATGTGCGCGAAGTGTCTTTTTATAGGCATGGGTGACATCACTTCCGGGGAGAGTGCTGGGAACAGGAGGTGTGTAAAAGTCAGTTTTAAACTACAGCTCCAACTGAGTATGTCTGTTTGTTCCCGCTCTGTGTGTAGCACATCGCTTCAGGGTAAATTTATTCTGATTACATTGCTGGCAAGGCACCCTTTGGGCTGTTCTCTGGGGAAACTCCTGTCTGCCAACCATTCACTTTATTTTCCAAACCACCCAATAATTTGCTATTTAGCTGTACCACATCAAAGCTTTGTACTATGTAAGAATTCAAAACAACAAATTGTTTGTGTTTACTACATCTCTATCCATGTCCTCTAATGCAAATTCATCTGGTACTAACATTAGTAATTATTTCCCAATTTGGTGGTTAGCAATGCCTACTAAGGTAGTCCCCAACTTACAACCGATGCGACTTATGACCATCTGTAAATATGGCCAATAAAAAGTCTGCGCATGCATATGATAGCGACTATCTCTTGGGTGCTATTCAGTAAGCTTACCAAAGAAGATGGTGAGCAAGATGAAAACCCCAACCCCCGTTGATAGATCTGGCAAGAAGCTGAGGAAGCTGCTCGATTTGGAATTGAAAATAAAGGTTATCAACTAATATGAAGGAGGAAAAAAGTTCACGTGATTGCACGTGGCCTACATTCGTCCCATTCAACAGTCTCCACAATTTTAAAGGACAAAGAAAAAAATACGTGAAGCAGTAAAAGGTTTGGTGAGTATGATTGTCACAAAGCAACAAGGGCCCATCCACGAAATGGAAAGGTTGTTGATGCTGTGGCTGGAAGATCAAATTCAAAAACGTATACCAATAAACTTACAAACAATCAGGTGAAGGCAAGAAGTCTTTTTGAGACTTTGAAGGACCGAACAGGAGAGGATTACATTTGAGAACTTCACAGCAAATCTTGGTTGGTTCAATAGATTTAAAAGGAAGTGTAGCTTGCACAACGTTTGAGTCACAGGTGAAGCAGCAAGTGCTAACAAAGGAGCTGCCGAAAATGATAAAAAATCAAGAAACTTCTTCCCCTGAAACCTTTTGAGGCTAGATTAATTGTAGATTGTGTCAAAGAGTGTGGAAGCAGAGGTGCTGGATGTTATTAGGAAAGGATCATTCACAGTTTACATTTGCCAGCTCTTGGAGAGCTTTAAATGTTCATCCTTAGCATTGTGAGGCCACAATTTTGTGAACACCATAAATAAAAGTCATTATATCATGAATTTGTGATGGGAGAGATGCCCCACTCCCTTTTGCTCCTCCTTCCAATACAGATTAGTCATGTATTAAGGAAGCTGGCGCCAAGACGTGAATAGGTTACTTAATTCTTATGTTCCTATATTTTTTGTTTCTTTTGACTTTTTCCTGAAAAGTCAAAATTGGAAATGTATAAAAGATAGCTAATCTAGAAATAACATTTCATGCCAATTCACTGTTGAATGCTTTTCTTTAATGTTGCTCTAAGGTTTTTGGGGAAGAATTTTCTTGATTTGTAATCATTTTGTTAAAAAAGCTCTTTCAGATCTCACACTGAGTGGCCCTATTTAAATTTTAAGTTTATGCTGATTGTTCTAAGTTTCATATCAATAGGAAAAAGATCCATCTACTTCATCAAATCCTTTAATTATCTCAATTAGGTTGGTCATTAATCTTCTATTCACTGTGGAATGAATACAAGCCCATATAGTCTGTTCTGATTGATTCACCTGTCTTAAATCAATAATACAGTTTGGGTCAAACCAGAGAGCTGTGCAGCTAAACCTGAACTTACAATGGACTTGATTGAAACTTTTATGACATGAAAGTGAATATTTTATTAGAGTACTTAATTACTTTTGTTTTTTTTTACAATATTTTATTCATTTCTACACGTGGATCTCCAGGTCTGTCTGCACATTTACATTTATTAGCATTTTGCCATTCATAAAATACTTCAACTTTCAGGGATCCCACTTGCAGTCCTCACTTGCCAAATTCAGCTCCAGATTAGCCCACCTTCTCTAACAACTCACTTCAAAGTTATTCATTATTTTTGTTCATTATTCATAGTTCTGGCATTATTTACCGTGCTGCTAATGTTATCAGAAAACTCAAATTTTTCATTTAAGTCATGAAGAAATGAAATTCTAATATAGACTGTTGGATAATATGTATAGCCACATCATGGTTTACATGGTTCCAAGTAAATAGGTGGCCCCCAATTCTGCATTCTCTCATTTTGGTTATCAGCATCTTATTTGGAACCTACATCGGGTATAAATAATACCAATAGACCCAATTTTAGCTACAAGGCCTGTGACCTTCCCAAAATATGTGACATGCTCAGGAATCATAATTAATTTCTGAAAAATTTACAATCCTCCATCTGACTGGTTTATATTTGACTAAATGTTCAGCTGCTAACAACAAATTCCAGCAACTTTCCCAAATCTGATTTTTGACAGGATAATTTATAAGTCACTTATTCATATCTTCGTAATCTCATATCCTTATTAAATAATGTCGTGATTTTATACCGTGATTTTAGCCCGAAATATTGGTTATGTGTCTTTATTTTTAAAGTACACTGTTTGATCTGCAAAAAAAAAGGAGCTGCCAAAAAGTTCATTAAAAGTTTGGATGAATTAATCCGTAAAGGAGGATATCTACCTGAGCAAATTGCCACTCTTGATAAAACAGGACTTTTCTGGAAGAGGATGCTGGAACGAAAATGTATTCATAAAGAAACTAATACAATGGTGGGATTTAAGGACCCAGTAACCTTGTTACTATGAGGAAATGTTGTTGGTTTTAAGCTTAAGCCTTTCCTGCGTGCATTCAAGAACATTAATAAGCATACCTGTGGAAAGCGGAAAGCGGGCGGATGGACGCTCGGTCATGGCCGCGGAGCCGACGAGTCAGTGGAGCAAGGAGCAGCTGCAGAGCGACGATGTGACCAAGAAGGAGATCATCGTGTTCCTGCAGGAGAACGCCTCGGAGCAGTTTCTAAGTGAATTTAATTACCCATACAACCCCAAATCCTGGATGACTCGGGTTCTGTTTGAAGACTGGTTTGTAAACTGTTTTATTCCCAGTGTTTGGGAATATTGGTTAGAAAATAGTTTCCCATTCAAGATTGTATTAATCTTAGACAGCGCCCCTCGACATCCCTCTCATCTGGCTGATCTTCATTTTGATGTCAATGTGATATTTTTGCCACCAAACACAACTTCTATCATTCAGCTGATGGATCAAGGTGCATTAGCAACTTTTAAAGTATATTACATTGTGCGATTTTTCTTTTTGAAACGTTACAACATTCTTGAGTGTACTGTTCCCTCTCAACCATGTGCACAAAGGAAATTAATGTGTGCACAAAAGATTAGTTACCTAAAATAATGAAATAATTATACTTATTGAAAATAATCTTTTAGCTAATTGCTTCTGTTAACTAGTTAATTTATTTAGACATTGGATTGCATAAAAATATGAAATACTCATTTATATTTTATTGAATGGAGCAACAAACTGAACAAAATAGTTCAAAGTATAGAATAAAATCTTAACTAAATATGTAACTTTGTAGAATGTAATCATACTTGTATGAAAATATGCCAATACAGTTTTATTAGCCATGAAAGATAGGCTGCGCCAAAATGATCTTGAAACAATTTCAAGTATACATTTGCACAAGCATTCAGTGCATACATACTTTGAGATTTTTGCACACACTGACTGCTAAAAATGAGAGGGAGTACTGCTCGAGTGCATCAAGACTATTGCAGCAGCACGGGAGGATGTGACTAGGAAATGCATGAATGGAATTTGGGAAAAAAAATGTCTCAGAAGCTGCATACACACCTTAAAGGCTTGGATGAAGAGAATGTGTTTGATGAAATAGAGAGAAAATCATGAAACTCACAAAAGCTCTTGAATTAAAGGAATTGACCAATGAAGAGTTAATCAAATTAGAAGAAGAATTGTGGTGGAAGAGAAAGAAGAGGTTCACTGTAAAGGGGTTGGCAAATGTGTTTTCACAAATGAATAAAGCCCTTGTCGATTTGGAAAGCATGAACCAGAATGTCAAAAGATTCATCAAGTTGATCGACAAATTCAGGAAGCTTTAAATTTCTATTGTCAACTCTCTGAGGGAAAAAAAAGAAACAATCCAAACAAATTTAATCATGTTCTTCAAATGTGTGACTCCCCCCTCAACCCCCCATCCTTCAACTCACTGAGATGCAGACTGTGATGATCCACAGCCAAGGGATGTGCACCTAAGGGATCAAGTTCAGATGATAAAATTTGATTAAATAACTTTGAAATGATTTATGACTTCAATATGCTTCAACAGGTTTAGCTGCACTTTCGACTTGTGTCCATTTTGAGATACAACTGGTCGGTCAGAATGGAACATGGTCGTGTCGGGGACTACTTGTAGTTTCCACTCAGTGTGCAAGTCCTTCTCTGCTAATCTTTATTCTTTTTCAATATTTTGATTAATCATATATAGGTAAACAATATAGGGAGATGCTAATCTTTATTCTTTTTCAATATTTTGATTAATCATATATAGGTAAACAATATAGGGAGAATAGGAGTACATAATTATTGAAGGGAAAATATATCACTATATGACATAATGTGATATATTGCATTACATCATAATTAATGAATACGTTCTCATCTCAAACTGAATTTTTTTTTAAAAAGAAAAAAATTATTATATAAAACCCCATCTAGTCTAAGAAAAAAAAGACTGGGCAGCCTATCCTGGAATTTATTAATAAAAATTAATTGTCTGGTCTTCAACAAAGCGAAAAGAAATAAAATTAAATATAATCCAGAAGGGAAAATATACTAAATCTTGTGGAAATAATTTATAAAAAGTCACCAAGTCTCTTCAAATTAAAAGAAGATTCACATGTATGAATCCCAACTTTCTCTAAACTTAAACATGACATAATTTGAGAGAACCATTGAGTCAAAGTAGGTGGATTATGATCTTACCATTTAAATCAGATAGCTCTTATAGCCAACAATGTAGAAAAGGCTACAACCCGATGTGTGGAAGTGGGAACTTGACCCCTTCTAGAACTATAATTCCAATCGAGCAGTCAATGCTTTCTGTGCTAATCTAAATTAATTGGGGAATTGACCAGAATGCTGGATGATAATTCTGTTGATGTATCTTGACTGTAGGAATGTATAAAATTTTACCTCAAGTAATAGCCAGGCACAGCAACATTGCCTTGCATCTTTGAAATGATGAGGAGAATAGATTAAGTGAATAGCCACGATCTTTTTTTCCCACCTTTGACATTTTTCTCACACAGGATGGTAGGTATGTGAAGTGAACTACCAGAGGAAGTGGTAGAGGTGGGTACAATTACAACTGTTTTAAACTCATTTTGACAGGTGCCTGATGGGAAAGGTTTTAAGAGGTGAACCAATTGCAGGCATAGGACAAGCTGAGGGAGACAAATGATCGACGTGAACAAATTGGGCTGAAGGGTTATTTTTTTCTCAACTTGAATTCCATGACTCCTGACAACTGGGTCATGACCTGGGTCTTTCAGGTTGATATGAAAGCTTGTGTTCAGGGACGATCCCATTTTTAAAAAATCGCAGCCAGAAAACATCCATTGCAGTTCCTGGACAGACAACTAAAGATTTTTAAAAAACATGACTCCACTAATCACATCAGCAGCCACCTTGGAGTACCTGCTTGGAAATCAAAACAGGTTTATTGAAAATCTTGGAAAATCTATCCTCATGGGATTTTGTTTTGCATCTTGAAATATATGCAGAATAAATTAAGATTTGTAACCTTAGAAATCGGAAATACCTGTATAGGGAGGGAAGCATCTGAGTATCAGGGCTTTAGTTAAGCATCTGTTTTAAAGGCAGTATGATTTGAGACTTCCATGCTATTAACAGGATTGGACTCAATCCATTTAGATTGACAGCTATGCTGTTTTAAAAGGGAACTTGACAAGTTTCAGAGAGGAGGTCATGTTGTTGGCTACAATTCTAAGGTGTTGTGGATTTCCAGTATGTATTGGACATATTTGCAGGAAAATCAAGAAAAAAAAGTCCAAGTAAGATTTTTTTTAAAATAAAAATTCTTTGCTTTATTTCTCACTTGCCTTTTTGGGCTGGATAGTGTGCAAAGATGAACTCCTGGGTGTCTCTATGCATGGACCTTTCCAGTTTATCCATTCACATGATAGTAATATATACAGCACTATTCTAAGTAGGCCTATTGAAGAAAATATTATTCAAACAGTGTTTATTTAGTTAAGTTTGTTCCAAAGATATTCAGTGATTGGATGGTTGCCTACGGCAGTTTTCTTTTTGTTTCTCATGTTTTTTGCATTCTGTGTAAAATCTGTTTTATTTCTTTATAAAATACAGTACATATCAAATACTTGTTTTATATATAAGATAAAAGAGTGACCATCATTTGCAAAAGCATCTTGGGAGAAATTAATGAGTATGGATTTGGTTGGGAATTTAATCTTTGAACATGCCAACACATGTTTACCAGGAAGTAACTTTTACTTATGGAATGCATCAAAGCATTTTATAGCACTTCTAACAATTGGTTTATCATCCAGTAATTATTCATTAATTAGTGCTTAATTGATATGTGATCTGCCAGTTTTAGATGGTTTATCCCATGTTCCTTGGAGAACTCTTTTCGATCTTTTAAGTTCAATGGCAACATTTAAGACATCCAGAAAAAGAGAGAGAAATTGCAGAAAAGGATTCATCTGTTCAATTCTTTGATAAACATGAAAACAAAAATAAAGCATCTGTGCAATTGTGAAATTGTCCTGTAGTTTTATATTGATTTTAACAATCTTTCTATGATTGTGGGAAAGGAGAAGAAACGTATTCTTTATATCTTTGGAAAAATACCTAGTCTTTTTAATTGAGATAACCCGATGAATAATCTTAACTTGCCTTTTTGTATTTCAACACCTTTTGTGTTTCCAGTTCAATTCTGAATCCTGTGACATATTTTTGTGTTAATTCATAGTGAAATTGCTCTTTGCAGAAATCCACCAAGCAATTCTTTTCATATTCTATCAATTCCACTTAATAAGTTGAACTATCTTGGTCATAAGTGTCTTATTTATTTCTTTATTTAGTTAAATGGGGGAAAAAAACTTGAGTTGAGTGACCTTAAGTCAAACCTAGCAAGCACTCTCAAATGGTTATAGATCAGTGTTATCTGAGCTTTGAGATGCTCTCAGGGTGTTGCTGGTATGCTTCATGAATAGCTTCTTGGAGCAATCTTTTTCATTTTCCATGTTTCCTGCCCAGTCAGGTCTTAGGCACATAGTGAGTCTGGCTTTGTGGCTAAGAACAGAAGGGGAAAAAAAAAGGTGAATTGTAGTGATAGGGTTTTTTTAGTGAGGGGAAAAGATAAGTAGTTCTGTGAATGAGATCAAGAATCCCAGATGGCATGGTGCCTCCCAGGTTGTGTCAGATTAAATTCATGGCATTCTCAAGAGGGAAGGTGAGCAATCAGATGTCATGGTCCATGTTAGGGTCAATGACATGGATAGGAAGTGTGATGAGATCCTGCAGAGAGAGTTCAGGGAGTTGGGCATGAAGTTGAAGGACAAGACTTCCAGCATTGTGATCTCAGGATTGCTACCCATGTCACATGCTAGTTAGGTTAGAAATAGGAGAATAATGTATCCTAATTTGTTGTTAAAGAGATGGTGCACGAGGGAGAACTTCAGATATCTGGTACATTTAGCTCTCTTCCAGGAAAGTCGTGGCCTGTACCAGCAGGATGGTTTGCATCTGAACTGGAGAGGGAGTAATTCTAGTCGGAATATTTGCTTGTGCTGGTTGTGGGGGTTTAAACTAGATTTGCAGGGGGATGGGAACAGGATGCCAGAGCAGATAGTGGAGTAGGGCTCAAGTCAGATTAAGACCCCATACAAAGACAGGAAGCAAAAGGTTATGCACAGTAGGAATAATGTTCTGAAGTGTCTATTTCAATGCAAGGAGTATTGTAGAAAAGCCAGACAACCTGAGACTGTGGATTGGCATGTGGAATTATGACATTGTGGCCAATAGTGAAACTTGGTTGGAGGAGAGGCAGCACTGGCAGCTCATTGTTCTGGGTTTCTATTGTTTCAGTCATGATAGAGGGAGAGGGATGAAAGAGGAGGGGTGGCATTGCTCGTCAAGGAAAATGTCACAACTGTGCTCAGACAGGACAGACCAGGGTGCTCGTCTATTGAGGCTATATGGATGAATCTGAGGAGAGCAGACAAGATTAATGCAATTATACTGTAGACCACCCAATAGTCAGTGGGAATTGAAGGAGCAACGCTGCAAAGAGAGAGAGAGAGAGAGCAGACAGTTGCAAGAACATAAAGTTGTGATAGGAGGTAACTTTAATTTAGCATATATTGGCTGCAACTCCCACATGTAAAATGGATGGCTCGGTTAGAATTTGTTAAATGTATTCACAAAAGTTTTCTCAATCAATACACTGAAATGCCTCCTGGAGAGAATGCAATTCTGTATCTCCAAATAGGGAATGAGAGCGAACATGTGGCAGAAGTAGTTGTAGGGAACACCTTGGGTCCAGTGATCATAATGCCATTAGTTTCAAGATAATTATGGATAAGGATAGGTCTGATCCTCAGATTGAGATTCTCAATTGGAGAAAGGCCAATTTTGAGGAAATGAGAACGGATCTAGAATGTGTGGATAGGGAGAGGTTTCTGGCAAGGATGTGCTTGGTAAGTGGGAGGCATTCAGAGGTGAAATTTTGAGATGACAGTCCCTGACTTACGACTGTAATGGGGACTAAAGAATTGGTTGTACCTTGGAAAAGTGCCTTAAATTGTGTCTGAAAGCAAACTTTTATTTAAATATTTTTTCATCATACATTTGATGATAACCACTTAAAGCTTCCTAATTTTGTCGATCAACTTGGGCGAACCTTTCCACATTCTGATCCATGCTTACCTTGTGATTCGGTGTTCCAGGGCTGGGTGTGGCCAACTTATTGCTGAGGACTTGCACGAGACTGACAATATTGAATTTGCGTTCTATACTCTTGTGCATGCGCCAACTAAACTCCAAGACATGAACCCAATCTAAGACTGGCGCATTCACACAGGAATCAAGATTGCCACTCCCAGCCCCAGGACCCCAGAATGCCAACTACAGCATGAGTATGCGTATTTTAGCTCTTGCACGCCCTGTATTCCTGTGATAGTTCGTGAAATACATCATAAACCACGTAAATTTTGTATATTTGTTAAAAAAAATCAATCATATATATATCTATAATTAATTTTTTAAAAATTCACCCTAGTGTGCTGATGGTCTTAAGTCGGGGAGTTTGTATGTTCCTGTCAGGATTAAAAGCAAATTTAGCAGGCAAAGCGAACCTTGGTTTTTGATAGATATTGGGGATGTTGTAAAGATGAAGAGAAATGGGGTTAAACACAAATATCTGCAAATGCTTTGATTGGAGTTTACACAAAAATGCTAGAGAAACTTCTGAGTTTCTCTAGCATTTTTGTGTAAAGGAGAAGAGAGAGGTAAGTTGCAAGTGTAGGCAACAAGGAGCAAATGAGGTACTTCATAAAAATTCAAGGAAAAACTTAAATCAAGAGAGCTAAAAAAAGATGCAAGGTTGTTTTGGCAGACAAGGTGATGGAAAATCCTAAGGGCTTCTAAAGGAGAGCAAGGAACAAAATTAGTCTTCTTTAAAATCAGAATTGTTGGCTATGTATAGAACTAAAGAGATGGGAGAGATCTTAAATGGATTTTTTTTGCATCAATATTTTCTCAGGAAACAGAGAGTCTATGGAAGAGAGGCAGCAAACAGATTAGAGGATGAGGTGTTTGCTGTCATAAGGCAATAAAGTAAAAAACAATGCTGGAGAAACTCAGCAGGTCTTTTATATAGGTCTTTTATAGAGCAAAGATAAATATAGATAACCAATGTTTTGTGTTTCTGCCCTTTATCAAGGATGGAATAATGTTGGCAGGGGTCCAAATAAAAAGATAAGAGGGGGAGCATTGGGTAGCAGCTTGGTAGCAAAGGCAGGAAGGGAAGGAGGGCACAGCAGTAAGCAAGGGGAGGCTAGGTCAATATAGAGGGGAGGGGATGGAGATCTTAGGGAAAGAAGACCAAGGGGAAGTGAAGAGGTGGGGGGGGGGGGGGGGGTAGTGGGAGTGAAGAGGTGGAGGGGGGAAGGGTGAGCAAAAACAAAAAAAGTTGGTTAATGCCATCTGGCTGGAGAGTGCCCTGATGGAAAATCAGCTGGTGTTCTCCCAATTTACAGGTGGTCTTTGTGGGATAGTACATCAGGCCATGGATAGACATGTGAGTATGGGAGTATGAGAACTGAAATGGTTAACCACTGGGAGGCCTCTGTCACTGGTGCGGATGAGCGAAGCAATCTCCCAATCTGCACCCAGTCCCTCTGTAGATCCCTGGGGCATTACAAAATATACCTGCAGACGTTGAGGGAGGCTGGAGTAGAAATTGCGGGGGCCCTGGCATATTTATTTAACATGTCCTTAGTCACCAATGAGGTGACAGAAAATTGTAGGGTAGCTCATGTTTTTAAACTGTTTATTAAAAAAAATGCTCTAAATATAATCTGAGAAATTATGGCTTGGTGAGCCTGACGTCAGTAGTGGGGAACTTCTTGAAAGGTGTTCCAAGAGATCAGATATATAAGTATTTGGATAGTTAGTCTGGGACTGGTTAGGGATAGTAAAAATGGCTTTGTGCATGACAGAGTTTTTTGAAGAAGTTACCAGAAATGTCGATGAAGGAAGGAAGGGGCATGGATGATGTCTACTTGGCTTTGACAAGATCTTGTAAGGAGGTTAGTCAGGAAGGTTCATTTGCTTAGCGTTCATGGTGAGATCGTAAATTGGATTAGACATGGGCTTTACGGGAAAAGCCAGAGAATTGTAGTGAATGATTGCCTTTTGACTGGAAACCTTTGATTATTGGTGTGCCTTAAGGATCACTAATGAGACCACTGTATGTCATCTATATCGATGATCTGGATAATTACGTGGTAAATTAAATCAGCAAGTTTGCAGATGATGCAAAGATTGGAGATGTAGTAGATAGTGAGGAAGGTTTTCAAAGCTTGCAGAGGGATCTGGACCTGCTGGAAAAGTGGGCAACAACATGGCAGATGAATTTAATGCAAATAAATGTGAGGTGTTGAATTTTTGAAGGACAAATGAAGGAAGAATAGACACTAAATGGAAGGGCACTAAGGAGTGCAGTAGATCAGAGGGTTCTAGGTTCTGCATAATTCCCTGAAAGTGGCATCACAATTAAATGGGATTGTAAAGAGAGCTTTTGTTATATTGGCCTTCGTAAATCAAAGTATTGAGTGCTGGAGTTGAGATATTATGTTGAAGTTGTATTAGACATTGATGAGGCCATATTTAGAGTGTTGTGTGCCTTTTTGGTTACCTAACAACAGGAAGGAAATCATAAGGTAGAAAGCATGCAGAGGAGATTTACAAGGATGTTGTCAGGACTTAAAGAACTGAGTTATTGGAAATGACAAAGCAGATTAAGATTCTATTCCCAAGAACAAAGAAGAACGGGGTAATACAATTGGGGTAGGGGGAAGCATGGTTGGAGTAGCAGCAGTTAGTTCAATGTCTTTATAGGAGTTTATATGTTCTCCCCTTGTCTGTGTGGATTTTCCCCGGGGGCTCCAGTTTTCTCCCACCATTCGAAACATACCGGGGGTGTAGGTTAATTGAGTGTAAATTTGGCAGCACGGACTCATGGGCTGAAATGGCCTGTTAACATGCTATATGTTCTCTCTCCCTCTCTCTATATCTATATCTATATATATATTTTAAAAAAATAGATTTTCTTGAGATATAAAAATTATGATGGGTTTAGATAGGATAGCAGTCTTTTTCCACTGAGGTTAGCTGAGATAAAATTTAAAGGTCATGCATTGAGGATGAAAAGGGAAAAGTTTAAAGGAAACATTAGGGGGAAATTCATTTAGAGTGGTGGGAGTGTTGAATGAGCTTCCAGCTAAATTGGATGCATGCTGACATTTTATGTACACTGTTTAACCTGCTGGGTTTCTCCAGCATTGTATTTTTACTTCTTCCATGGTGTCCGCAGACATTTGTGTTTTACTTTTGGTAATTGTAGGCTCAATTTTGACATTTAAGAACGATTTTGCCAGGAATATGGATGGGAGGGGTATAGAACATTACAACACATTGCAGTCCCTTCATCCCCCAATGTTGTGCTGACCTATATATTTCTACCAAATAAAAGGAAACCCTTCCTACCTAGTAACCTTTTATTTTTCTTTCATCCATATGCCTGTCTAAGAGTCTCTTAAATGCTCCTAATCTTTCAGTCTCCACCACCACCCCTGCAAGGCATTCCAGGCATCCACAACTCTTTGGGAAAAACTTGTCCCTTCACTTTGTACTGATGTCCTCTGGTTTTTGCTTCTCCTTCCCTGAGGAAAATAGCATTGGCCCTCTACCCTATCTATGCCTTTCAGAATCTTGTGGACCTCTGTTATGGAGGGATATGATCTGGGTGCAATCAATGGGACTAGGCAAAAAACTAGTTCGGCTCAGACTCAAAGGGCCGAGGGGCCTGTTTCTGTGCTAAAGTATTCTATCACTCACACAAGTGCTCCACATCTGTATTTCAGTTTCATTACTTGAGGCATGTGTCTTGTACTTTATCATTTTATGCACTACCCATAAAAAGTTTGTTATGGACAGGTGTGACAGAGTATATAAATATGTTTTTGGGAGATAAATTGGGAAAGGTTTGTTAAAGTAGGTTACATACAAACACTTTAAAACAGATCTTATTTAAAATACTGGAGCTTCACAGCTTTTGCAGGAGCTTTGAAGAGTGCTCAAGAGAATTCACTAATGGATTGTTGTTTACAAAAGGCAACAGATGAAAGATCTTGTTGGAGCTGCAGATTGTCTGGAAGAGAACTTAGTGTTCTAAAAGGGTCATGTGGTTTTGCAAGCAGAGAGTCAAACAGGCTTTCTCTCAGAGACAGAGATCACTTCTACAGTGTTACAGTCAGCAGACGGCAGCTGGGACTGGAACAGGACAAGCAGGCAAGCTTGCGGAAAGCCCCATTTGAAAGATGGCCTGGTCAAAGCCCTTGAGGTTTATGCAAAAGGAGAGGACTGGCTGTCTAATGTTTCACTTGGAATAAGTGAAACAAAAAGGAACTCTGTGGTGACCTGAAAGAGAAAGGTTATTATCTAGAGAACCCTGAAGGGGCAAGTTTTGTCAGCAAGAAACTGAGGTGACCGGTGACCGATGGAAGTACATCAGTTGTGGATGTCCTGGAACAACACATCTCTCTCTGAAAACCAACAAGAACCATCTTGAGTGGTAACCATTTACCTTTCAAGCACCAAAGCCTAGTGAATTTTATACATGTTAAATTCAGTGCACAGTATAAGAATTACCTGCAACCAGTGAACTCATGAGAAGTGAGATTGGACTGTGAACTAAAGAACTTTTCTGAACTAATGCACACATTACACACACGCTTAGAATTAGAAGTGAGTTAAGAAAGTCAATCGTGATCAGTTAAAGTTTGATTCTATTTTCATGTTTAAAGATAATTAAAAGCAACTTTTGTTTAAGTAACCATTTATCTTGGTGAAAATCTATTGCTGCTGAGTTTTGGGGTTCTCTGGGCTTGTAACACAGGGAGGTTCAGTGGCGTATTCATTTATTTCAGTGAAAATTAATTATTCTTGATGTGAACAAATTTGGTTTTTTTTTGGGGGGGTGGGGGAAGAAAATAAATGTGGTGATATTGTGTGTACCTCCAGAGCACAAAGGAATGAGCTTTCTAAAATAAGAAATGTAATTTTGTGCTTTGGAATGAAGTGCACATGAAAGCCCAAAAAGAAGCCTTGTGCTTTTGCAAACTGCTTCTCCACCTGACAGTTAGTAAATTAAAAAAAAACTGTGATGGTGTCTTTATTGTTTGGGTTAAGCTTTTGGCTAGTAATGAAATATGATTTGAGTAAGCAAAATGGTGACAAAAATAGCTTTGCTGATCAGTTCACTGTTGCACTGCTCCATAGTTCCTGTTATGGAGAATAATTCTTGTTTTCCTATATTTAGTTAATTTTGCTATTTGAGTAACTTGACTGTTCCCAAGTGATGCTGTTTTTTTTTTGTTCCTCTGTTAGGATGAATCTCGTATCGGAAATAATTTGCATAACGAGTGCATCAGTGACACAGAATAGCTTGATGTTTGTTGAAGTGCCGTGTGGCTATCTTCACTACTAATTTATTGATTGCTTGTGTTTGTGATGAGGAGGTGGTGAGGGAAGAGGGCAATGCTTTTCACAAATACTAATCTCATTTATGAAGCTGTGGTTATGCCATATCTGAAGTATACTGCAGTAAGCCAGTGACTGACAATGGTTGCAGGATTGAAAACCAAATTAATGTTTTTTAAGGCTCTATAACAAATACAGCAATGATGTCTGTCAAAGTCACAGTTGGCGCTACTGCCTGAGTGACCTGTATTCGATTCTGCATGTGTGGAGTCTGCACATTCACTGTGACCATGTGGATTCCTGACAGCAGCTCTGGTTTCTTCCTACATCCTGATGATCGCTATTGTGACTAGCCCCATGGTGTAGGCAGGTGACAAAAGAATTAAAGAAGAGTTGATGGGTAGTTAATACACAAAAGTACTCCAGTTCCTCCAGCACTTTTGAGTAGTAACTAATTATACAGGCTGTAGACTTCTATGTTTCACTCTGGATTTGATGGGTGTGTGAGGGACAAGTTGCAGGATGAAAGGAAGATAAGTGGCAGAATGGATGGAATCGGACTTCTGTATCATGACAAGTCAAGACGAGTTTGTATTTTGATCCTCTGTTAATTGAGTTTGGGGATGGTGAGCATGAGGGTGTGTACCAACATTGCATACCACCTGCCTGACTTGTAGAAGAGATTGAATTTGGCCTGATCATCCACCTTAGAACACATAACTGGAGTGGAAGCAAATTCTCCATTCTAATGGACTATCTGGGTTTCATCTTTAGAGACATATCTGTATCTAACATTGAATCCATAGTTTCCGTCGAGAACAATCTTTGCCTTGACTATCAAAGTATTGATGTAAATTTTTCTCGTGAATATCTTTCTAAACTACAATGCTTAAATTACTAATGTACATGAGATATGCAATAAAGTAAGGAATAAAATTGAACGCTCCTCTTCAACCGTCACTCAGTACAAAGTTTACTTTTGATCCATATCTTCTGTAAATTCCATGCAGATTCTTTCTGCAAAAAATTTATGAATGCAAATATTTTCCAGATGGAAGAGAAAACTGCAGGTTTGAACTTCATGAAACTCTATCTTAAAATTCAGAATTGAATATTTTCTGGTGTGCTTTGTAAGGTTTCTATGATCTGATCTACTCCTGCTCCTATCTTCTATGTTTCTATGTTTTGATCTTTTGAGCTCTGACCTTTTGGCTTGCTCTAAATGTTCTTTACTGCCTTGGCATTATTGCTGTACTGTATCCTGTGGTAGAGCAGTATACAGGCCTGTGGGTTATCTCAGATGGCAATCTTTGAGCCAAACATTGTCACTATTTGAAAGTTACAGTGTTAGAATGCAACCTGTATCCTTCCTACTTTTTTTTGTGAGAATTTCACTCAATATTTTGGAACAAATGATCTCACCTTTTGTCCAGAATTTTATTTTCCCTTATTTCGTGATATCGGTTTGGATGGAGAACTTGTTGAATTTCCGTTGCATGGTTACAACCTGTTTTTACTTCTATTTCCAGTGAAAACGATAGCACTGAAGGCAGTTGTGTTTCTTGCCTGAGATGATTGAATCAACCCGCCCGCTACCTGTCTGTAAAACCGTTTTTGTGCACTTCCTGCAATTATAGCTACCTGGATCCAGAAACAACGTACGAAAAATGTTTGTTTCAATTTTTGCTAATTACTTTTTTGTTCTGATTGCTTTTGGCCTATCAAAGACTTTGTTGTGAAGAGCTCCACTGGGAAATTTAATACAAACTTTGTATGGGCTAGTCCCAGTTGTGACCAAGAGTTGAGGGTTTCCACAAGGTCTGACCAGTAAACTTGAGCTGCTTGCCTGTCTTTTAAAAGCATGCTTTCTTTTAGAAAAATACTTTCATTTCAACTCACCATTTCAATCCTTTGCTTCCTTCCCACTTGATGTCTCTTTTCCCCAATTGCCATGAAAGCATTGGGTCTTATTTCTCTGTACAGTTAGATGTAACTGTTTACAATGGAATCGGACTTCTGTATCATGGCAGGTCGAGACGAGTTTGTATTTTGATCCTCTGTTAATTGAGTTTGGGGATGATGGGCATGAGGGTGTGTACAAACATTGCATACCACCTGCCTGACTTTTTATGGAATAGGTAGCTAGTCAGCCCATTGATTCTGAGGCCAGCCCCCAGCAGCGGAGTCCATCAAGTCACAACACTACAGCCCTGAAAAAGGACCTTTGGCTGAACTATTACTTTGCCAAGTCCCATCGGCCTGCACCCATTAGTCTCGTTCTCCTTCTCCTCTCGCATAAACCCATTAATTTTTTTTTAAACTTTAATTTACTATTGATTCTTTTGTCAGTTGTCGACATTGAGGGGCTATTAATAGCAGCCAATTAATATATCAGCGTGCAATTGGGATGTTGGAGGGGGAGGGGTGACCAACTCACCCAGTGGAAACGTGTGAAAACAGGTAAAATGTGCAAACGCTATGTCTGGGTCAAATGCAGGTCCCTGGAGCAGTCAGCAATAGCACATATCTGTGACACCCAAATGCATGCCACACTTGTGGGCAGAGCTGGGCTATATCATTTTCTGAATTCTCTAGAACAGGGGTCTCAAACTCAATTTACCCGGGGGCCGCTGGAGGTAGAGTCTGGGTGAGGCTGAGCCGCATCAGATTTTCCACAAGAAAAGCTCTTACAAAAACATTCCAATGTTATCTAATGTCTTTATTTTTATTTTTTAACACAAAATAAGATGAAAAAATAAATAAATTAACAATTCATAAGAAAAAAAATAAAATCAATCAGTAATAAATAAATAAAATGAAAATAATAATAATGAAAATAATAATAATACAGCAGATATAGAAGGCTGAAGAAACCACATATAGTTGCTGACTGGAGAAATGTAATTATTATTATTCAGATTCTTTAACCTTGAACTTTCTGAACATGAATGGAACATTGAACATAAACTGTTATGAACTTGTCTTCTTCTGCCTACTTCTTACTGCTAGAGATCTGGCAGCGCTTCCTCTCGCATAGCCGAGCCACGTTTGGCTTAAGGGAGGAGGCAGTTGAGACCCTCAGTAGGGCTTGAAGATGCTCATCAGTAAGTCTGGACCTGAACTTAATGAAGTTAACGCGCCGAAGTGCATGAAGCGGGAGCGGCCGCGGAAATTGCGCATGTGCCACGTGCGTATAATGACAAATAGAAAATGCACACAAATTTGCTTATATTCGCAATAAGCCCAGTCGATGTCCCGCCCCCGAGAGCAATATACCCCACCGTGATTGGTAGGTTCGTTCAGCTCCGCACACAACACTGAAAAGTGCCAATCATATCAAACTCGCGGGCCGCACTAACATTAAACTTTCATATTAAGGCGGGGCCACAAACTATCGTCCCGAGGGCCGCAGTTGGCCCACGGGCCGCAAACTTGAGACCCCTGCTCTAGAAGGAGGAGAGCAATCTAAGAGTCTTGATGTATTTTACTGGTCAGGTCTGCAGTAAATCCTTGGCGATATCACCAGACACGACTGAGCAATGTACCCCTTCATCCAGTTAAATAGCCTTCTCCACCTCACCATCTATTAGATCTCAAGGCAACATTTTGCCCTGCCTAATAAACTTTTTAAAAGTCTCACATTCCCAGAAACCCGGTTGCACAGGAGTAATAGCCCTTTTCATTTCTTGTAATTCTTAGTTGATTTTTAATTATGTTCTTGTAAACTCTTTGAAGCTTTTATATACAGTTTGAAAGGAAATGAGTGAAAAATGAAACTGATACAAGCACTTTGCTTTAATTGATGCGTACATTGATATTTTCCTTGCTCATTTTAAATGCTGATTTTGAAAGATTGCTCCAAATTATGCAGATCAAGAATAAACCTTTGGCCGAGCTGATTGATTATTCATTTTGGTTCAATAAATGATGTCTGTGAATATTTTAATCTTTTTTTAAGGCAAAGCAAAAGAGGGTAACAGTTGAGTTTCCAAGTACAGTAGATAGTGTTTCTGTCAGTTTTAATTTCAGCTATCGCTTGATCTGGTTGATAGCAACAACTAAATCGTTCCTGCTTCTTGGCACAGCCGAGGACTTTTGTAACCTGGATACAGTTGGCAGCTCAAATTGAAATTTGATTCCTGTTTAGCTCTGCTGTGTTGAGTTAGGTGTGAGGCTATTGTGACCTGCCAATGAAAGGATACTTTTTAAAAAATATATATGCTAGGCAAAGTTAGCTTTTCAATTATTGGTTGGTTTTGTGTTTACCCTCAGGTCAAAGGTAAAAGGCACTGTTTACAGGAAGAGGAGGAGGAGAGATTGGTTGAATGTGAAGTGGTTATTTGGGAGCCAAGCCAGTTGAATAGAGTCAGGGAAATTGAATCTTTTTTTTTTGGTAAAGGGTGCTTTCCCTGGAATTTGAAAGGAATTTTGTTTCTTCTCAATGATGACAAATTCAGACTCCTGGAATTACCGTGCAGCTGGGTGTGATGTACTCCAAAAGCATTTGTGCTTCAAGAACAATGAACTTCTGAGCTCAAGCAAAATGATTTCTGCATAAACAGTATTTGCATTTAATAGAGGATGCAGTTTTGCAGCCTGTGCAGAATTACATAATAAAATGGTGTACTGCACAAATTCAATGTTTTATTAATGTGCCTGCTACATTTTTCTCGTACCTCGATGAAGGGCTCGAGCCCAAAAGTAGGGTGGCTATTTATGGAAACTGAGGACATGCGGTGTCAGCGTCAGAAACTCTCGGAGAGGGGCGCCGCTGTCACACTTCCCACTCATCGCACATACACAAGTCAGCACGTGTGAGAAGAAACACGGCTGCGCATACTGCATTTAACAGGTAAGTGCCCTTTCTGCCACTTAATTTGCCCTCCATTTTGGGGTGTAGGGTCTACATCCCCAAATAGAGGACAAATTAACATCTGGCTCGAAGTGGCAGAAGGTTCAAAAGCCGGCCTATCCAGCCTAAAACCAAATGCCCGACCACTCGAGTTATGTATCTTTTTCTTTGCTATACACTGTTTAACTTGCTGTGTTGACATTAGCACAAGATCTTTTAAAATGCGGATTAATTCCTGTCAGTAATTTTTATGGTCTCTTGACTCTGATTCTAAGATGGAGTCTATGATGATTTTAATGCAAATTTTGAGGTTTCACCTCTGTATTTGTGAATTTCTGGAGAAATTGGAAACATTTGTTGTTTCTGCACTGTCCTGGAATTAACTAAAGTCGAAGGATATTGTCGAGTAAAAGCTGTTACTACGGGCAGTGGACTAACAGTCCAGAGTTTTGCACAGTTAGTGTAGTGATTACCACAATGCCATTATATCTTCAACAACCCAGGTGTGAATCCAGTGCTGTCTTTAAAGGTTTCCACTGGGTGCTCCAGTTTCCTCCCACCCTTCAAAATGTACTGGGGTTGTAGGTCAGTTGGCCACATGGGTGTATTTGGGCTGCAGGCGCTCTTCAACTGGAAGGGCCTTGTAACCATGCTGTGTCTCCAAGTTTTAAAAAAAATCCTGTGTTTTAAAAAAAAATCCCTTTTCTAGTAACTAAAGTCCATTTTAAAAAAAGGTTGATGGCTGGTTTTAAGTGGTGGGAATAAGTCTTTTGTATACTGCATAGTTTTAAATGTTCAACATTAACATTGCAACAATAAACTTCCATGCTAAAAATCTTAATCAGTTTTTTTTTGGATTAGGAGCTCGAATACTATTCTGCTGTGGTATCCTCAAGCTTTTTTTTCCTGAGAGAATCTTTAAAATAATTTGTGTTGTTACAAGATCAAACCAGCAACCACAAAGAAGGCATATCACACAGGGGTAAAGATGGACAATTACTTTATTAACAAACAATTCACCTTCACACTTTAATTCAAAATCCCCCCTTTTATAACGATGCCCACTGGTTACTATGCAAATTTCTATAACAGTGTAAAACTAATAAATTCCCCAGCCTAAATATAACATATGTAATTAAAGTCTAAGTTATATTTCCAACCAGCCCACAGAAAAACTTTGACACAAGACTCACAAAACTTCGATCTCAACTGAAGCAAAGATCATAAACAAAATTCAGTTTATTTGGTAAATCTTGTTAAGACAGTATAAAAGAGAGATCAATCAATTGGTACGGAGCAAAGGCAGAAATTTTTACTCTTAAGGTTCATTCAGAAGTGTGATCATGGCAAGAAAGAAACTGTCCATGAATGTGATGATCCTTGACCTTAGACTTGTCAATCTTCCTCCAGACCTGGGTGGGTATAGGGGGAGTGGTGAAGAGAGGGTTGTCACAATTGGATGAGTCTTTTTGTACGTTGGATGCTTTTCCAAGGCAGCAGGGGTTATAGCTGGAGTTGAATTTGCAAGTTTGCAATTAAAAAAAAATGGTGGTGCTGCCACTGGTGTGGACTTGCAGAGAGCAAGGAGAAGAGACACAGCACTCCTCCGCAGGATTCTACAGGCCAGACCAACTATCGACAGCTCCGTACAGACTTTAAATAGCCTGTTTAAGAAGCTGATGGTGATTTATTTTAAAATCCCGTGACTGCGAGGTCTGGGCTCAAGATGACAGCAGCAAACCTTGAGGGGTTGCAGACTCCAGGGAAGAAGAGGGCTGGCACAGGGCAGCAGAAAACCGAGACCAACTCCCCCATTTGAGAGAGAAGCGGAGGATATGACCCATGGGTGGTAAGTGAGGGACTTTATGGTTGAAGGACATACACACGATGGACTGTTGTTGACTTGAGACAAGAGCCCACGCAGGCTACAGGCTGCGGACTCTGGAGACCGGCTGAAAAGGTATCAGAACGGTATGTGAGAGGGTGCTCAGGGTGCTGAAAGCTTCCTGATCATGTTGGAGGTTTGATTTGCTCATAGTTTGGACTGGTCTGCGGAGGCTGCAGGAGTGCTGGAGGCGAATCCAAGGACTCTCGGTGACTTTGGGAGAGACTCTCTTGATTCATTCTCTGACTCTAAAAAGAACTCGGCAATTTCTGCTGATGGTGAATGTCTGCAGACTAAAACAAATTTCATGTGTGCTGTGTAAGAAAAGAAAAAGTAGGTGGCTTTGAAGAATTGCAGAAGGAAATCACAAAACTGTTGACACATGGTTAGAGTAAAGGCACAAAATGCTGGAGAAACTCATCTAGTCAAACAATGTCCTTTATGTAGGAAAGGTAAAAATACATAACTGACGTTTCGGGCTTGAGCCCTTTATCAAGGCATGAAAGAGTGTTGGTGCCCATCCAAACATAAGTGGAAAGGGGAGGGGGGTCTATTTTCTTCAAAGAAAGATAATAGAAATCTTGCTTGTGCTGATAGATAACATTTCTTGAAATTTGGGAGTGTAAGTCTTCCCGATTTATAATCACATGTTAACTTTTCCAGTGCAATTCTTGGCACATTGTTATCCATTGGAATATTTTTAATAGAGTTATGTAATTTAAAGAAAATTTTAGTGTAGGCAACAATTGAAGTCTTGGCATTACCTTCATTTTTATATATTTTACCCTTCCTATTAATGTAATTGGCAGATATTTCCATTTCTGTAAATCTTTTTTTTCTATTAGAGTGGTATAATTAAGATTATATAAATTCTGTAAATTATTATCTGTCATTTATTCCTAAGTATTTAATTTCATCCTTCTTCCATTTAAATCTACTACCTTTTTGGTATCTTTCATAATCAAAGTTTTGCAATGGCATTATCTCACTTTTCTTCATATTTATTTTATATCCTGTTATTCTTCCATATTTTTCTAATGTTGTTTGTAATCTTATCAGTGATTCTGCTGGGTCACATGTATGTAATAGCACATCATCAGCAAATAAACTGATTTTATGTTCTTCCTGTATCCTCTTTGTATCTCTGCCAAAGGTTCAATAGCTAGTATGAATAATGCTGGAGATAGGGGATGTCTCTGTCTTCTCGATCAATTCAAAGGAAAAGTAGAAGATATTTGGTTGCTGGTTTTAATTTTAGCTTTTGGCTAATGATAGAGTTTTTAAAATCTAATTTATAAATTTTCTACTTATGCCAAATTTTTCCAATGTTAAAGACCATTCTAGTCAATCAAGTGCCTTTCCTACTTCTAAAGAAATAGTTATATTTGGATTCAATCTTGACACTGCCATATGTATTATATTGAATAATCTACCTTGACTATTCAAAGAATGACTTCCTTTAACAAATCCCACCTGATCTGGATGTATTAATTTAAGTAAATACCCAATCTGTTGGGTAGTGCCTTTGCTAGAATTTTATAATTTGCATTCAGGAGTGATAATGGTCTATATAATGAGGTTTTTAAATGGGTCTCTGCCTTTCTTCGATAGCACTGTAATTATAGCAACCAAAAAAGTTTCCGGGTGGGTCTGGATCTCCACCACCTAGTCTAACACATCCATCAATATTAGCATCAACAAATCTTAAATTGTCTATAGAACTCAGGAGGGAACCTATCTTCCCCCCAGGAACTTAATTAGCTTGTAAAGTAACCAGAGCTTTCTTTATTTCTTCCCTTGTAAAAGGTGCATCTAAGAATTTTTTTTTCTCTCTCTTCTAGTTTAGGAAGTTCAAGATTTGTTAAGAATTCTTTCATCTTGTTTTCATCTCCTACTAATTCTGATTTCTATAGTTTCATATAGTATTATCTAAACATAACATTTATTTCTTTTTGATTATATGTTACAGTATCTGTTTCTGTTTCTATTGCATTTATCATTCTGGTTGACTCTGCTGCTTTAACATGCCGATATAACACTTTGCCTGTTCTACCATATAATTTTTTTTTAGTTTTTAATGATATTTTTACATTCTATGTGTTTATAATGTATTATATTGTAACTTTTTGTTCTCTAATGATCTATATTTGTGTTCCTAATATGTCTTTTTTCCATTTTTGTTTTATCCTTCTCTAGACCCTTGCATATTCTCTCAAGATATTTAATGTAAGAAATAATTTGTTCCCCCAGATAAGCTTTAAGCATATCCCATATTAGGAAATTGTTGTCAGTGGAAGGAAGATTGTTTTCACAAAATATTTCTATCTGTCTCTTAATAAATTCTCAAAAATTCTTCCTCTTTAATAATGTAGCATTAAGATGCCATCTGTACATACTCTGTTGCTTTTACATTATCGTAATAGTTAATGTTAATGGCGAGTGGTCTGATAAATGTCTTGCTAAGTACTCTGTTTTTACCACTCTACTTTGTAGCTAGGCAGACATTAAAAAATAAGTCAATCCTTGTATGAGAATTATGTACCCTTGAATAGAACAAGTAGTCTCTTTCTAAAAGGTGGAGCTGGTTCCATATATCAATTAAATTTAAATCCTTCGTAAATAACAATGTTGTTTTTGTCCTTGTTATTGTTCTCGCTGATTTGTTCAATATTGGATCTAAACAAAAACTGAAACCTCTTCCAATCAATATATTTTGTCTTTCCCCCTGCAGTTTTTTAAAAAAATGTATGCTTCATAAAGATTTCATCATTCTAATTTGGGGTGTAAATGTTCATGAACATCCAGCTTGATCAGTTAAAGTCTTTTCTATTATTGGTATATTTTAATTAAGATCACTACTCCTCTTGCTTTTGATCCAAATGAAGGCGATATTACTTGCCCCACCTATCCTCTTTTTAATTTTGCATGTTCCAATTTGGTAAGATGTGTTTTTTGTAAAAAGACTATATCTGCCTTTAATTTTTTTTAGTATGCCAACACCCATTTTCTCTTGACTAACCCATTCATTCCAACATTAAAACTAATACATTTCAATGGTCTATCCATATTCTTAATTAAAACAATATTTTATTAACAGTAAAATCTCTTTGACTCTTTAAATAATAAAGTGATTCTTCCCTTTAAGAAAAACAGAATGTCCCTACCCCAATGGTAACGTATATATAAAGCCTCAAAAGCCCATGAAAAAAAGCCCACAGAATCTCTCAAGGATGAAGAACCCCTCCCTTTGGTACCATCTTTTTATGTTACTTCTTTCCAGGCACCATTCTCCTCCCTCGACCATAGTTTCCACCTTGTTACCATTATGCCCAGATTTTTTTTTCCCTTTCACTGAGATCTCTGAGGGCATTTCTATATATATTACTTTTAAACAATAAATACGAGACAGTTTAGTAAAAATAAAAAAAATACAACTTTTACTTAGTTCCATTATAAATATTTTCATAATCTTCTCCTTCGGAAACAGTGACTATATTTTCTTTATAAACTTTGCAGGAAGACTTCCACCTTGTTCTTGAAAAATAGCTGGTTCCCTTCCGCAACTTTGACCCTCAAAGTTGCAGAACATATCATTGAGTATTTCAAGTTTTTAACACATAGCTGTCTTTTCACATCCTCAAATTCTTTTCTTTGTTTAATCAAGGACAGGCTAAAATCTTGAAAAAATAATACCTTTTCATTATCAACCTCAGGCAGGCCATTATTCTGCTCCCAGAATTGTCCCTCATTCTCTTTAGCTTAAAAGTTTCACTAGAACTGCTCTTCATCTCTGATTGCCAGCTCTTTTGGGTCCGAGTGTTCAGTGAGCTCTTGATTATGTAGTTTTTCTCCAAATTTGTCTTTTTTCAACACTTGTGAGATCCATTTTTGAAAAAAGTTAACTGGGTCTCTTCCCTTGATTCTTTCCTTTAGTCCAATAATTCTGACATTATTTTATCGATTCAAATTCTCCACAGGGTCAATTTTGTCAAGCAAACCTTATTTATCTGACTCCCATTCCTTGGCTTTTTTTTCCCTCAAAGCCTCAAGTTTTTCCATGCGTTTACATCAATTCAAACTCTGCATGACCCATTCTCTCCATCAGGTCTTCAACAATCTCCTATTTCGGTCATTTTCTCCATCATATCTCTTATCGTTTTAACACTTATGAATCGGTTACTCAAATTCTCCATTTTTACAGGATGATGTTCAATTCTTGACCTGACTCCCCAGTTTTACCTGGTTCTGTCGTTCCTGTCACCAATTTTGAGCTGCTCCCTTTCAGACTATCACCCGATGTTCCTAGTTGAATAGGAGATTCTTCAATCTTTGTTCTCGGCTGCCTTGGTTTCTTTGTGCTAGTTTTATCTATTTTTGATGAAATAAATCTTGATTTTCAAGTTTTGACCATCTGTTTGGTGCTCTTCGCAGAGAGCTCAACCAAAGCACGTTGGTCTAAGTCCTTTGCATGTTGAACCTTGAGGTCTTGTTATTCAAGCTAATTCTGAGCACATCATTCTGTCCAAAGAGGATAATTTGCCTACTCTATCTACAACACAATTCACTGACTGGATCCCCCATCTCTTCCTTTATGAGCCACTTTGCAATTCTCCTCTCCGTGGTAGTAGGTAAATGAACATTCCCATTGGGACTTTAGATCCTAATTACAAAGTGGGCTGTTTGCCCACTTGACCAGTGGATCTTCCACCACTACCACATTATGTTTCCCTTCTGTTTGCTCTGGACATCTGTCTGCCACATTGCTAGGATCTTTGTCCAAGAACATATCCTTATTGTAATAGAGAACAACTCTTTCTCGCTCTCTCACTTTCAAGGATGTGCCCTTTCATGGGCACACATTCTTGTGCACGCTTCTGAAAATTGACACTCCTCCCTCGCCATCTGTTCTATGTGCAAGTTAGAGGGAGAGCACCTCACTCTTCCTCTCTACCTCTTGTGCACTCACTTTCTTGAGGGCACAGTTTCTTTCCCCAGCTCACCTACTTGCTATCGCATGGTCCCTCTTGCATGTATTCTCAAAGTGAAGCCTCCTTCATGCTTGTGCAACACCACACTTTGCACCTTGCATGCATTCTTGTGCATGCTCTTTAGAATGAGGCTATTTATGTTTGGAGTAAAAAGCGAGGAATGCTCAGCAAGTCAGGAACCATCTGTGAAAATAGAAACTAGGTTAATGATTCAGGGGCTGCTTGATTTGTTGAGTATTTCTAGCATTTTCTGTTTGTATTTCAGACTTTCCACATTGATAGCTTTTTAATTTTTGTGGATGGCCATAATAAATATTAGGAAACAAGCCTAAAAAGGTTAATGAGTGTGAATTTTTCTCAATAAAATTGCCAAAACTGAAGGGTTGAATACTGTAGCGGGAATCAACAAAATGAATTAAAAAAAAAACACCATATATATCTCAGATATCTGCTTTGCATTCACCAAATTACTTAAAGTAATAATGACCACCTCAGTCATTATTCGTAAAGAGAATAGTCACATGTCAACCATATAGTGGGTTTAGAGTTGCATCCAAGCTAGACTAGACTTATGGGGAGAAGGCAGGAGAATGGAATTGAAAGGAAAAATACTTCAGTCATGATTTGAATGGCAGAGCAGACTCAATGGGTGAATGGCCAAATTCTGCTACAAAATCTTACGGTCTTGTTGGCTGGGAAAAGAATGCCAGATTTCCTTCTGTCAAGTGCAGTGGTGAAACAGATGGCTTTTTTTTATTATAATCCAGTGGTTTTATAGTTAATAGCACTAATTCTACTGGCTTTCTGTTGCAGATGTATTGAATTACTTGAATTTTAGTTCCCAGCTGCTATTGGGATTGTCTGGATCAGCAGTCCCACGTAGTGGATGCCAGTCAAATAACCTAACAGACTCTGCTACTGATCTCACAGAGGATACCATCTTCTCCTGGATTTAAGAAATAATCGTTTTTAAGGAGCTCTCTTTCTTTCTACCTATTGTCCTGCTTTCTGAGGACTGAATTGTTTTGATTCCCCAAGATTATGCTGATAAGCTTTTCGAGCTGCAATCGAGTTACACAAAGTGCTTCTCTTTGCAAGGAACTGTGTTAATGGAGCACTGTTACCTGGGAACTGTTCAACAGTGAGTCAACAGCTGGGCTGTGACAACCCTTCTTGCAAAAGTGTTAAATTACACCTCAAGTTTTTGCAAAAAATAACAGTGTCTGCAGCACGACTGTCATTGAATAAATCTGCAATTTACTGTTTTAGGAAAAGTACGAAGTAACCTTCAAAATAACAGTGAAGATAATGATCATGTTTTCTCTGTGCTAATTAGCTCTTGACAAACATTTATCTTTATATTCCCATCAGTGGCCATCCATACCTAGTCTTTGCACCCCCACCCCCCACCAACTTTACCAATTGTTTACTACCCACCACTTCCTCCCCAGTTAAGTGGTCCCATACTTCTGTTTGTTGCTATATTATGGTCAAGCTGAATTCTTCTGCCATCAGGGTATTGTACACGTTAGGACTGCGTTGAATTGTTGAGTGACTTAATTGCTGGAAGGTACAGAGGGACACACTGGAATCTGGTTCAGCCCAGGGAAGGTACAGAGGGACACAAGTTTAAGGGAAACTGTTTCCACCATTTCCCTGGAACTCTGGAATGTACTTCAATGAAGCATCAGCTAGCTCTCTACTGCTACGTGGGAATTAAATAGGAAGTCACTTTACACTGAACTGAATCTAACATTGAAAGTTGTTTTATGGTTGAAAATACTTTTAATCAAGACAGCTTTCTTCACTTGACTTCCTACTGAACAACTTGCCCTTTATCTCACCTGACTAGTTTCTGATCCTCTCCTCCCATCAGTCTACACTGACAGGATGAGCAGCAAAGCAGAGTTTGAGAATTTCCAATAGGAAGAAACAGATAAAGGTTGATTTGGAAGTGCTGCTTAATTTGGCATTGACACCTTGGTTGCATTGGAAGACTAAACGCAAATGACCTCTTATCCACATTGAAACAAAGGACATTTTGGTGCAAAACTTTCAAAAAGACAAATACCGGAGGAAAAATAATATTTTTTGTTCAATACATAAAAGAGCTGGAGGAACTAAGTAAGTGATGCAGCATTGTATGGAAAGCAATAGGGCAGTTGACGTTTCAGGCCAATTGCTTTCTATAGATTCTGCATGACTTGCTGAGTTCCTACACTACATTTATGTATTGCTCTAGTTCTCCAGAATCTGCAGACTCCTTGTTTTCCTTCATGTATTTTTTTCTGTTAATCAAGGCAGGTATTAAAAGATGTAAGCCATGATTTAAAAAAAACTTTTTAGTGCAATCAGTGAAGATGGGTAACAACTTCGTCATGATCACACTCAACACCATTGTTCCTCAATGATGTGTACTCAGTCACCCTCCACACTTGTACTGTTCAAACTCTATCTTCAAAATTGCCAGTGACACCACAGTAGTGGGCCAGGTATCAAATAAGACGGAATATAGAAAAGAGATTGAATGTCTCATGGCATGGTGCCAAGATAACAACCTTTCTCAATGTTGATAAGTTGAAGGAATCAATTTTAACATGGCCGAAGTGGAAAGAGATGGGATCAATTTCTTGGGAATAAATATCTCCAATGACTTGAAAGACTGACTCAATGTGTCTATGGTCCAGAGTGTGCACCAATGCCTCTGTTATCTCAGAAGACCAAAGAGGTCTCTGCCCAAATTAAAGGGCACCATCAAAAGGATACTTGTTGGATGCATCACAGTAAGGGAGCTGCTCAGCTGAAGATCTGCAGAAGTTGTGAAGGCAGCTGAAAATTTAATGAAAACTTGCCTCTCGTCCAAAGTTCAAAGTTCAGATTTATTGTCAGAGCGCATGCATGACATCACATATATCCCAGAGATTCTTTTTCTGCACGGCAAGCAGAATTTTACTTTCCAGCCAAGCTATGTAAACAGAAGAAATGTAAAAAGAAATGCAAACAAACTACAGAAAATAAATATCCGATAATAAATAACATGCAAAGTATGAGTCCTTAAATCAGTCTGGGATTGTTTGTTATTTAGGATTCTGCTGCTGGAGGGGTGTTGCAAGTCTTATGGCAGTCGTATCTCTTTCCTAATGGAAGCACCAAGTACAAACCATCTCTCGTGGGTGATATGGATCCTTGATGATTGCTGCTGCTCTCCTATGGCAGCACTCCCTGGAGATTTTCTCAATAATGGAGAGAATTTTGCTTGTGATGTACTGGGCTGTGTCCACTACCTTTCGCAAAGCTTTCCACTTAGAGGTACTGGTGCCACATACTTTCCATTCTACATTTGTAGAAGTTTGCCAAGGTTTTCAATGCTGTACCAACCTTCCAGAAAAGTAGAGGCACTGATGTGCTTTCTTAGCATTGACGTTCATGTGTTGGGTCCAAGATAAGGACTACTAGGAATTTACATTTTCTCACCCTCTCCCCTTCTGATCCCCCAATGATCACTGAATTGTCACCTAAAGTCCACAATCAGCTCCTTGGTTTGGGTGATATTGAGTGCAAAGTTATTGTTACTACACTATTCAGCCAAGTTTTCATTCAATCTCTCTATTGCATGCTGATCTATTGCCCCCCACCCCACCCCAGATATAACCACGGTATTGCTAGTAAATTTGTCAATAGTGCAATTGTTGCACTGAGCCACACAGTCATAGATGTAAAGTGATTAGAACAGGGGGCTAAGAATATAGCCCTGAGGTACTCTGATGGAGGTAGAACATTACAGCACAGAAGCAGGCCCCTTCTGGTCTGTGCCGAACCGTTTTTTTTTAGCCTAATCCCAATGACCTGCACCCAGTCTATAGCTCTCCATATCGCTCCAATCCACGTACCCATCTAAATTCTTCTTAAATGTTAAAATTGAGTATGCATTCTCCACCTCAGCTGGCAGCATGTTCCACACTCCCACCACTCTCTGTGTGAAAAAGATCCCCCTCACATTCCCTCTAAACTTTTGCTTCTCACTCGTAACCCATGTCTTCTGGTTTGTATCTAACCTACTCTCAGTGGAAAAAGCCTATCTACATTTACTCCATCCATCCCCCTCATAATTTTAAATACCTCTATCAAAACTCCCCTCATTCTTCTATGCTCCAGGGAATAAAGTCCTAACCTGTTAAACCTTTTGCTGTAACTCCATTTTTGTACTCCGGGCAATATCCTAGTAATTCTTCTTTGCACTCTTTCTATCTTATTGATTATCTTTCTTATAATTAGATGACCAAAACTGAAAACAATAGTCCAAATTTGGCTATATTATATAACTTTTCTCTAATATCCCAGCTCCTATACTCACCATTTTTCATCCCTTTTTTCCATCTGATCCAGATCCCTGTGCAAGCTTTGAAAGCATTCTTCACTGTCCACAACACCTCCAATTTTATGGTGTAATCTGCAAAATTGCTGATCTAATTTGGTGGAGGATAGGTTCTTATCGATCCTCCCTGATTGTGGTCTTTGATGTGAAGAAACTTGGACACAGTGGGTTGTTGAGGCCCAGGTCTTGAAGTTTGCTGATTAGTTCTTAGAATCCAAAGCAGGTTTATTGTTATGAACGTATCATTTGTTGTTTTACGGTAGCATTATGCTATAGAACAAGGTGCAATTTTGTAAATACAAGATTTTAAAAAATAAATGGCACAAAAAAAGAGAAAAAGTGAGGTAATGTCAGTTCAGAAATATGATGGTAAATCTGTTTTTGTAAAATTGAGATTGTGTATTTGGGCTCCTGTACCACCTCCCTGATGGTAGCAGTGAGAAGAAGACATGAACTGGGTGGTGAGGGTCCTTGATGATAGAGGCTGCTTTCTTGAGGAATTGCATCTTCAAGATGTCCCAAATGCTCATGATGGCACTGGCTGAGTTTACAATCCTCTGTAGTCTGTTCCTGTCCTGTGCATTGGCACCTCCATACCAGACAGTGATGGAACTAGTCAGAATGCTCTCCATGCTACACCTGTAGAAATTTGCAAGAGTCTTGGGCGACATACCAAATCTCCTCAAGCTCTTAACAAAATATACCTGCTGGAATGCCTTCTTTATGATTGCAACAACATTATGATTCCAGGATGAGTCTTCAGAGATGTTGACAACCAGGAATTTGATGTTTCATACCCTGTCCACTGCTGGCCTGTTGATAAAGACTGGTTTGTGTTCTCCTGGCTTCCACTTCCTGTCACAATTAGTCTCTTAGTTTTGCTAATGTTGAGTGCAAGGTTGTTGTTGTGACATCTCTCAACTAGCTGATATGTAAGCTTCTTCATTGCCATCTGTGATTCTCCTGACAACTGTGGTGTCATCAGCAAATTTGTAGATGCCATTTGAATTGTGCCAAGCCACACAGTCATGGATGTAGAGAGAAAAGAGCAGTGGGCTAAGCATACATCCTTGAGGTGTGCCTACATTGATTGTCAGTGACAAAGAGGCATTGTTACTGATCTGCACTGACTATAGTCTTCTGACGAGGAAGTCGAAGAGATCCAGTTGCAGAGTGAGGTTCAGACGCCCAGGTTTTGAAGCTTGCTGACCAGTACTAAAGGAATGATGGTGTTTAAAGCTGAGCTACAATCAATGAAAAGCAGTCTGATGTAGGTATTGCTGTGGTCCAGGTGATCCAGGGCTGAGTACATCTGCTGTGGAGCATTTGTGGTGATATACAAATTCCAGTGGATCCAGGTCTTTGCTTAAATACGAGTTAATTCTGGCCATGACCAACCTCTCAAAGTAGATATAATCATTGATGCAGCTCACTCTCCTCTTCCTGATCATCGCTATAATTTATGCTCTTTTGAAGTAGATGGCAACTTACCACTGCGGCAGTGAGACATTGAAAATGTCTGTGAGGGTTTGAGAGGATGATGGTGTTGAATGGAGAACTTCAGTTGATAAAGAGCATCCTGATGTATGCATCTTTTCTCTCCCAGTGTTCTAGGGCTGTGTAGGGTCAGTGACATAGCATCTGCCATTGCCTAGTTGCTGTGGTATGCAAATTGGAACAGATCCATGTCGCCGCTCAGACAAGAGCTAATATGTTTCAACGTCACCTCCTCAAAACACTTCATCACTGTGAATTTGAGTGCTGCTGGTCGGTATTCATTAAGGCAGGTTACCATATTCTTCTTGGGAATAGGAAGTATTGAGACCTGTTTGAAACAAATGGGTACCATGCCCTGCCAGAGTGAGATGTTGAAGTTACCTGTGAATACATTAACAAGTTGGTCACATCAGTTCTCAGCCGGGTACTGGAGTAAACAGGATTCTTTCCTTGGATTCACTTTTCTAAAGGCAGCTTGCATGTCATTCTCGGAACATGACCGTGGAAGATCATTTTGGGTAATGGGGGTTTGCAATGGCTATTCCTTGTTCTGGTGGTCAAACTGGGAGTAGAAGGCATTGAGTTCATCTACAGATGAAGCTTTGCTGTCTCCGACTTGAACGGATTTGGTTTTGTAGAAAACTATGTTATAGACTCCATCGATAACTGCCTAGAAAAGGCAGCCAACGTGCTGGAGGCCCTATCACACCTCCTTCCTCCCTTCGGGGAGAGGGTTAAGAGTATGTAAGCATGCACCAACAGGCTTAAAGACAGTTTCATCCCACAGGTATCAGGTTCCTGAATTAACCCCACAGTAGTGCTAGCATGGTGCTCTAGTTTGGTGCTAAGTGATGTTTCTTTTCACTGCAATCCTTAACTCTGTAAATTGTGCTCATTACATAGCAGTATGAATGTTCGAGATAACCTATCAGTCTTTCTACTGTACTTGGTATTTTGTGACAAGTAAACTTAACCTCAATCATTAAGCATGTTGTAAACAATAGTAGCCTCAACACAGATCCTTGTATTTTATCTCTTCCAACCAACTTTTACTTCAAAAAGCTGTGGTTTGCTCCCACTCTCTTACTATGAAAAGTCACTGCTTTACATAAAATGTGAATTAGTAATCCATTCTATTATTTGTCCCTTAACTCCATATCCTCTCATCTTGTTCATATTGGCTATGCTTATCAAAGGGCAGCACAGTTAATGTAGTGGTTAGCACAGTGCTGTTACAGTGCCAGAGAACGGGGTTCGAATCCGATGCTGCCTGCAAGGAGTTTGCACATTCTCGGGTCTGCATGGATTTCCTCTAGGTGCTCCGGTTTCCTCCCACCTTTCAAAAAAAAACATGTACTGGGGTTGTAGGTCAATTGGGCAGCATCAGGCTCATGGGCTGAAATGGCCTGTTACTGTCAGTAGGAGAGAAGTATGGAAGAATCAGTTAAACTTGACTGCTTCACATGGAAGAGGGCCCATAAACGTTGAGCAGAGTCCAAAGGGGAATATAGCCAAAAATATGAGAATGGCTGTTTCTAGATTATTTGACTCTTTTACTCCTATTATTGAGAAATTTGAACTAAAGTCATCTTGCTATTGCAATCTATATAAATTTATATCTACTGAATTATCATTGTTTGCACGTTATTTAAGTTAACTTTTCAAACAATCATTTAAGAAAAGATATTTCTTTCGGAAATCTACGCTTTTTTATTTCTCAATTTTCTTTTTTAGTGGGGATTTCATTTTGTTTTTCAAAACCACCATTAAGCTATCTGGTGTCTACGCTCTATTTAATTCTTAATTTCTTTTAAAATGCCTTGATTAAATCCACCCTGGACCAGAGTTTTTATTCTTTTAAAATTTGATTACATATTGTATTGCATATTCTTTTTCCTATTTTAAACGTGGTCATTCCATTACATCCAACTGTTCTGTTTTTCTTACAACTTTCTGTGTACCTGTGATTTTGTCTCATCTTTCTCTTGTGGACCCCATTTCTTGTACCAATCATTTTCTTGATTTGTGTGTGTAAATAATCTACTATTTACCATTACTGCCAAATAATAATATAGTTTTATTAATATTTTTAATATTTTGTCTGCTGATTTTAATAAGTGGCCATTCATCGTCTTTAATTGTTCCTTTGGAATATCTTGAATGTTAACTCTGTTCATACATATTCATAGAATTTATTTTTCCTCTTTGTTGAAAACCATTTTAAATGCTTCACACTGTTTTTGCCAATATTGTATCTACTGTTTTCTTGTCTTGGCTCCTCAACAACTGCATTTGTCCACTATATTAAATCTTGCTTTCTTTTGTACCTACTTTGTTTTTTATTTACCTGAACGTAAACATATTTGACAACAAAGAGGAGAAATCAACAGTCAGTCAAAAATATTAAGACAATAAAAAAGAGCAATAAAATATTATCATAGGGTACAAAGCAAAATAGTAAAGTGTTTGCACAAAAAAGTTGATACAAGAAATTGGGACCATAGAGAAAGATGAGACAAAACCACAGATTATGACAGGAATCTTTCAGAAATATCACTTCATTATTTTGCTTGAATATTACCAGGATGCAAAATAGGAAAAGATGGGTATGCTGTTGAATGATTAATGAAACAATTGAAGCAGAAATAAGGATATATAATTAAAAGTTGATTAAACTTGAAAGAGAATAAAAACTTTTGTCCAGATGGATTTCATTTTTAAAATAACTTGAGAATTAAATAGTGGGGAGATACAATATGTATAAGGAATTATATACCAGTTAGATTGTTTGGATGTTGTTTTTCTTAACCCTTTACTGTTTTCCTTTTGCTAAATCCTGCAGAGAAGCTTCCTCATTTATGTTTTTTACACAGTTGCTGCATTCCAGAAAATGTTTCCCAATTTCCTGGAACGCAGTCTGTGTAAAAAAAAAAAAAAAAGATCAGAATGGGAATAAGAGACTCATTCCCATTCTGACATTTTACCTCCTCAACCCCTAGTTGTTTTTATGGAACACCTGCAGTCTAAACTGAACTGCAGGCGATCTGTGAACAACGGGCTGATGAATAGGATGTCTAGCCTCCTTAAATACTGCACTTCAGGTATTCTGTTTAAACTCGCGGTGTGATACAGATATTTGGAGTTTTGGTTGTTCCTGTATGAACGTCCACTTCAGAATAGAAAATTCATGCAAGTTTTATATTTAAAAAAAATTGTCTGTTTTACATATTGGGTGTGAAAGGATTCCTATCTCATTTTTCCATTCCCTATTGCTTATACCTGTCACTGTCCAAATAATAACAAAGTAATTTAAACCTTCTGTGACTATAATTCCACGTTTTCACGTATTTTCTGAATTTAAATATTCTACTTCTGGAAGGTTGTATGTAGATTAGAACCCATTAGTGAGATTGATATTTTATTATCTTCTCCATTGATCTGTAAGATTCTATTTTGGTCTTCATTGTTATTGTGTCCTTTTTCTGTTGCCACATTGGTATCCCTAATGAGTACTGTTACACTACCACGCCTGTTTCCTCTCTATCTTTTCTACATCTATTGTACCCATCAATGTGTAATTCCCAGTCCTCATTTCCCTGTAGCCATGTCTCATTAATCCCTGCTTTGCCTGATTTCTTTCAATGCATAATTGCCTCCAGCTGCCCAGTTTTATTATAGAAATCTTGTGTATAGCTATATAGAAAATCTTACTCACTTTAATGATTTCCTCTCACTTATGATTAACCATCTTATTTGACTCTATTTTCCATTACTCAATTTGGACCCTTGTTAGAACTTTCACTTGCCTTCTTCCTTTGTTTTATTTACCCTTCTCATTAGTTTATTGCTTATCATTAAACTAATGATGAAGAAGTGATAAACCCTTTGCTCCCTTCACCAAAAGAATAGGTCCTGTTCAGGTGGTGCGCACATCATCAGTGCAGCTCTTCCCATACCAGAACCAATATCAATACTGGTGTTAGATTTTTGAAACTTGATGCTCTTGCTCCAGGAAGAATAGAACAGTTAATTCCCAGTATGTGGGAGACCTGTGAAAGAAACAGACCTTATGTCTCTGCAGGCAAAGTTAAGATTGGATTGGACAGAAGGACGCCAGATGGTATATTTAATTCAGTGCTGAAGAGTTCAGGTTGATGACTCTTTTGAGAAAGCCTGACTGTAATGTTGCTGGCCCACCCACCCTTTCTCTAATTGTGAGAGCAATCTCATTTCCACTGCAAAATTCTAGCATTTTGCCACAGGAGTTCCATGAAAACTGTGCTAACGCAAAACAGGTGGCAGAGACGATGGGGAAATCTAGAGAAATGCTACCTCTTTCATCTGAGAATGATATTTGCAAGATTCATGTTTATTTAATAGATTGTAAATTAACAAGATTTTAAGCAAATGATCTTCCCTTTTTCTAACTTTTAAATCTCTTTCTGTTTTTAACATAGATCTTTTAATTTTTCAGGTGCTGTTTGAATTGATGGATTTGTGATTTTTAAATAGGATTTCCCCAAAAAAGTCTTTAGATTGACTTGGATCAGAATACATCTATCTCTTAATCCACTCCCATGTAGCATTCATCTGCACAGCTGGAAAGGGATAGAGTTTTTTGTATTTGACCATTTTATAAATACCCTTATAAACTAATGTTATACATAATGTGTAATTTTCCTTACTCTCTCGTGTCCTTTCATACGGAAGTGGAATCTAAAGCCTGTTTTCCACTACAATAAGCACAGTAGGTTGAATACCATCTGTGGTCAGATAGTTTCAGATTTTAAATTTTCTGACTCAGACAGCAACGTAATGTATATGTGATGAGAGTTTGGTGCATTGCCCAGTTCTTGATTGTTATTTCTGGTTCTTGATTGTTTACACTTATTTTTACATTCAGGTGTATGATATGCTGCCTTGCTGTGAATTCTGTGAGCACAGAATGCTATAATCTAGTTTAACATTGAAATAACTTGTTAATTACTGTGGATTATGGAGATTGTAAACTTGGCCAAATGGTGTAATAACAACAGACACTCACTCAAAGTCACTAAGACCAAGGAGCTGATTGTACACTTTAGGAAAGGAAAACCAGCAGTGATCATTGGGAGATCATAGGTAGTGAGGGTGAGCAAATTTAAATTCTTGGGGGTCACTGTCTTGGAGGACCTTTCCTGGACCCTTTGTAAAGAAAGCACATCAGCACCTTTATTTCCTCAGGAGTTCGTGGAGGTTCATTATGTCATCAGAAACTTTAGTAAACTTCCACAAATGTGTAGTGGAAAATGTGCTGACTGGTTACATCATGACCTGGTATGGGAGAACCAAATCCTCTGAATGGAAAGCCCTTCAAAAGGGAGAGGGCACAGCCCAGTGCATCACAGGCAAAACTCTCTCACCATTGAGAACATCTACATGGAACATTGCCAATGGAGAGCAGTAGCAATCATCAGGGATCCACACCACCTAAAACATGCTCTGCTCTTGTTGTTGCCATCAGGAATGAGGTAGAAGTGCCGCAGGACTAGCACCACAAGCTCAGGAACAGCTGCTACCCCTCCATCATCAGACTCCTGAACAACAGGCTCATTCATAGACAAACTTAATGACTCTTGCTTTGCTCATTATGATTTACTGAATGTTAATTTCCATAATCATTTTGTTTACATTTCTTTCTTTTGTATACCTTCCTTTCTTCTTGAGTACAATTTAGAGTTACTGGTAATTAGAAATTCTACCTTACCCATAGGAAAAAGAATCTCAGGGTTGAATGTGATGTTTGTATACATTTGCAATTTACATCCCTTTTTTTTGGTTTCTTAGATCTGAAATAATTGATATTATAATTTAGTGGTCATACATTCACTATTGCAGATAAATCTGCAGGCTGATTGCAACTTAATAAGTCACTGCAGAGGAAACTGAAAAATGTAATATTGTATGAACAAAATTTTGATTTTTGGACCAGGTGATCATCCATTGTGATCAGAAATATTTCAGGAAAATTCTAAGAACACAGCATGTGTTGCTACTCCTGCTCCATGGGTTTCAAGCAAGTCTTTGACAGCATGTGACCAGAATGGATATTACTTGTCATGAAGATGTATGGCACAATTGAGAAACTTGCCAGGCTGATAGAAAACATTTATAACAAGTCCCTGAAGCACTGTTCGAGTGGACAGGAAATTGACAGAAGGCTTTAGATCAACAGTTTGAGTGAGTCAAGGATGTCTGATTTGTTGCCAGATTTATTTAATCTAATACTGGGAAGAGTGAAAGAATTTTCCAATAGAAGAAAAAAATCAATTGGAAGATGCAAGACAAGGTTTAAAATAATTTTTCAATTTGTTTGTGACATTTACCCAAGAGTACAGATTTATTTGAAGAGGAAAAAAATAATTGGATTAGAGATTACCACAGATGAGAAGTTTGGAAATTTGGAAATGTGAAGGAAGATCCTCAGGTTACCCTTGGACACAATGTTGTTGAACTAGTGGGAATCTTTTCAAAGTTCAGATCTATTGTCAAAGCACATACATGACATCACATATCTTTTTACTGCGAGCTAGGCAGAATTTCTACTTATTGCACTCTTTAAAAAAACTGCTCAAGCAACAATACATGTACAAAAAGAGAAATGGAGACAAAAGGAGTACATTTCTGATTGTGCTTCCTGATGACGAATATCGTTAATGAATGTTGATTCTAAAATTCCAAGGTTTTAGCTAATAGATTGGAAAATATTCTTCCTTTGATTATCTCTATAGAACAAACAAGATTTATAAAAAATTGATATTTGCACTTCACTATCCGTAGATTAATGAATATAATTTATTCCTCATCGCTTAATACTCCAGAATGTGTAGTGTTGTTAGATGCAGAAAAGGTTTTTGATAGAGTTTTGAAAAGATTTAATTTTGGCCCTGGTTTTATCTCTTGGATTAATTTTATTTATCGATCTGTAATTACAAATAATCAAAAATCTTCACTTTTTAGGTTATTTCGAGGAACTAGAGAGGGTTGTCCTCCTAACTTTATTATTTAATTTAACTTTTGAACCTCGAGAAATAGCACTTTAGGATTCAAATGACGTTCAGGCAATTAGTAGAGGAGATGGAATTCACAAAGTATCCTTATATGCAGATGATCTTTTAGTATATATTTCAGATCCTGAGACATCTATTCCTCCAATGTTGTCTTTGCTTTCCAAATTTGGTAGCTTCTCTGGATATAAATTGAACCTTTTATAAGAGCAAATTTTTCCCAATGAACCTGTTTATAATCATATACCTTTTAGAGTGGTTAAAGACCCTTTTACCTATCTTTGGGTAAAAATTACCAAAACATTTAAAGATCTATATAAATTTAACTTTCTTTCTTTGATAGATAATGTGAAACAATCTCTTTCTAAATGATCTCCATTGGCTTTATCTTTAATAAGTCATATTAATGTTATTAAAATGATAATCTTTACTAAAATTTTGTATTTATTTCAAGCAGTTCCAGTTTTTATTCCAAAAACCTTTTTTGACAATATTGACTTTATCTTCTTATGTTTGGAATAAAAAAGTCCCAGATTGAGTAAATTTCATTTGCAGAAATTAAAGAAAGATGGTGGTATGGATTTACCTAATCATAGAATCTATTATTGGGCAGTTAACATTCGTTATTATTTTCTGGGTCTACTATTCTGATAAATTTGAACACCCTTCTTGGGTAGATTTGGATTTAAATTCTGTGCAGAGGTATTCAGTAACCTCTTTATTGGGAACAGCTCTTCCTTTTACAATTTCTAAGATTAGTAGACCTATCTTCAACTCCATACTTAGACAAACATTTCAGACTTGGTTTCAATTTAGGAAGTTCTTTAACTTGAAAATTTTATTTTATCTAGCATCATTTCTCTTGTTTTTTTTTCCAGCCATCTATAATTGATCATCTTCTTTTTGGAAAGTTAAAGGAATCATTTCTTTTTCAGATTTGTTTGTTGTTGGTAGTTTAATGTCTTTTGAACAATTATCTAATAAATATAATATACCTAAGTCACATTTTTTAGATACTTTCAGATTAGAAATTTTCTGAATACTTTGCTGCCCAACTTTCTAACATTGTACCAACCAGATTTAGTTGATGCTCTTTTTTTCATTTGAATCCTTCTCATAGGTTTAACAGGCAACATTTATAATAAGTTATTAAGGTTGCAAATAAGTTCTAATGACAACATTAAAAGGGCCTGGGAAGAGGAACTTCAGTTACATCTTCCAAAGAAATTTTGGGAGAAGATCTTTGGATTGGTTAATACCTCTTCAGTATACACTCGTCATTCTTTGATTCAATTTAAAGTGGTACATTGGGCTTGTATGTCAAAAGACAAATTGGCCCACAATTTTTCTAATTTTAATTCTATTTGTCGTAGATGTAAATCAGAAGTGGCTTCTCTAACTCATATGTTTTGGTCATGCCCTAAGCTGGAGAGGTATTGGATAGATATTTTATAAGACTTTGTCAGCTATACTGGATATCAGTTTGCAACCTAACCCATTGACTGCTCTTTTTGGAATTATACTTCCATAAGAGGGATGAGTTCTCACTTCCACATATCAGGTTGTAGTCTTTTCTACATTATTGGCTAGAAGAGCTATCTTATTTAACTGGAAAGATTCTAATCCACCTACTTCGACTCAATGGTTCTCTCAAATTATGCCATGTTTAAGTTTAAAGAGAGTTATGAGTCAGACATTTGATACTTCTGTTAAACTTGAGGAGGCTTGGTGACTTCCACAGAACTTAGTTTAACTATTTTCCCTCCTGGACTATATTTCTCTTTGTTGGTGAAGATAAGATGTTAATTTTTTTATTAATACTGTAAATCCTCAGGATCTGCTGCCCAGTATTTTTTTCTTTTTTTTCCAGATTAGTTTGTTTGATATAATAAAACTTTTTTCTTTTTTTGAAGATTTCAGTTTGAGGAAATAAGAACATATTCTTGTGGTGTAATACAATATGTTATATGATGTCATATAGTGATTTTTTTCCCCTTTATGATTATGTACTAATCTTCTCATGTAATAATTAATAAATAATAAATAAGTAAATAAATAAATAATAAGAAGTTGGGGGAAAAAAGAAAGGAAACAAAAAGAAATGTATCAAACTGCAACATAGAAAAAAATATTCAGTCACAATAAATAATGTGGAAAGTAAGAGTCTGTAAGTGAGTCTCTGAGTTTACTGTTTATAAGTCTGATGGTGGAGAGGTAGCAATTGTTTTTGAACTGATGGTACGGGTCCTGTGGCACCTATACCTATTTCCTGTAGGCAGCAGAGAGAGCAGAGATTGTTCTGGGTGGTGTGGCTCTTTGATTGCTTCTGTTCTCTGATGGAAGATTTTCTCAATAGTATTTGCCTGTGATTTACTGGGCTATGTCCAGTAATTTGCAGGGTTTTCTGCTTGGAGTTATTGGTGCTTCCATACCAAGCTGTGATGCAGCTGATTATCACACTTTCCACCACACATTTGAAGATGTTATCCAAGGTTTCCAATGTCATACCAAACTTCCAGAAGCTCCTGAGGAGACATGCTTTCTTCACAATGTCATTAGTGTATTGGATTCAGGAAAGGTCCTATGAGATGGTGATCCCAGGATTTCAAATTAGCTCACCCTGTCCACTTCTGATTCCCCAATGATCACTGAATACTTCTGAATTTTCCTTCCTAAAGTCCACAATTATCTCCTTGGTTCTGGTAACATTGACAACGATTTGGCCAAGTTTTCAATCTCCCTCCTGTACTCTTGTGGTATCGTCAGCAAATTTGTAGATGGTAGTGGTGTTGTACCAAGCCATCTAATTATTGTGTAAAACGAGTAGAGCAGGGGGCTAAGTGTGCAACCCCATGGTGCTCGGGTACCCCATGGATATTGTGGAGGGATGTTCTCAGTAATCTGCACTGGTTGTGGTCTGGAGGTGAGGAAGTCCAGAATCCACTTGCACAGTGGTGTATTGAGGCCAGGCATTGCTAATGGGTTTTGAGTGGATGATGGTGTTGAATGCCAAACTATAATTGATAAGAAGCATTCTGATGTATGCGTCTACTGTCTTAAGTGTTGCAGGTTTTGTGTCGAGGCAGTGAGATGGTAGCTGCCTGTTGCTGTGGTAGGCAAATTGGAATGGATCCATGTTACTGTTCAGACAGGAGCTGATAGGGTTCAACACCAGCCTCTCAAAACATTTCATCACTGGATGTGAGTGGCACTGGTCAGTAGTTATTCTGGCAGGTTACTACGTTCTTTTTGGGCACCTGTACAACTGAAGCCTGTTGGATTAGTCTCAGTAAAATAGAGTTGTGAAGATAATGTCAAAAAAAGGTTGAAAGAGTCTGTGGAATATTTTAAAGATATTATTGTTAAAAATATAGAAGGAGGTTTATAAATTATGGTTATCTCCATTATATTATACGGATTCCAGTATTGGAGCAGAGTGAAAACTAGCAACTATGTAATGAGTTGCTTAATGATAAGCAACAGAATGTAAAGAATCAGGAGTGATGCAAGGACAAGGAATGATGCTTCTCTGTAAGGCAATAGCAAGATTACTTTAGTTCAAATTTCTCAATGATAGGAGTAAAAAAGTCAAATAATCTAGAAACAGCTATTCTCATATTTTTGGCTATATTCCCCTTTGGACTTTGCTCAACGTTTATGGGCCCTCTTCCATGTGAAGCAGTCAAGTTTAACTGATTCTTCCATACTTCTCTCCTACTGACTACATAAAATTATGATTTCAGGCTGTGACCTCTGGGGAAGGTGGGTGGGGTGGGGGGGGAGGGGGATAGGGCCCCCCACTGAGAATGGCTGATCTTGAGAGACAAATTCAAATTTCACATGACAGCTGAGGGTATTTAAGTTTATTAGTTAAATAACCTGGAATATCACGAGCCATGGCCTTGAAACTACCAGGATGTGGTAAAAATTTATTTTGTCTGCTCATCAGCCATGCTCTGGTGACTCTGAACTGATTGAGCCAACTGCTCAGTTATGCCAAATCACCTTGGTTTTTACCATCTATCTGCAGTGGATCATCCAAGTGATTCATTACCAATTCTAAAGGATAGTTATTATGTGCATGCTGCTTTGATACCAATGTTCCATTTCAAAAAGGCATCCTGAAAACTCTCAAACAACAATATTTTAAGTTTCTCAGTTAAGACTGTCAACCAAATGATGTCAGTATTTGTAATATGAGTTTTCTGGATTGGCATGCATTGTTCTTCCAAGTGGAGGTTCTTCTGGGTGTTTTGTGGTAAACTGCCTTCAACTAAGCTGAAAAAGTCGATTGGAAATTATCATTTTAAAAATGATTATCCCTTGCATTTGACTTTTATCTTGGTCACTGCCCTCATTGGAAGAAAAATCACCATGTTTATGTTCAAGATAATCCTGTTGTAAAACAGCCACTCACAGCTTTAAGACTAAATTGAAAATGTCCATCCTCTGAATCAAGATTCCTAAACCAGATAAATGTTAGGTTACTTTCTTGGTTATTGAGACTCTTGTGATTTGACTCAGTAAGTGGGATAGTCTTTTAATCTGTCCTCTCGTCAATCTTGGTGTAAATTTGCTATGGGACAATTGGAGTACATGTCAGTGAAAAGGTTGGAGCATAAACCCAAGCCAATAATAGATTACACTTGTGTTCATGTATACTGACATGATGGTTTTGGGTAACTCTCTAAAATTTGTGCGCTGCCTGGCAATTGCTAACTGTCTGGATCCCTTTTGTGTTTAAGATGAGTCCAAATGAAGATAATGGGCAAAATGTGAATGTATTTAATAAAACTTCATAATTTGGAACAGTTTTTTGAATCTCATTAATGCTGCCTGAGTATCATGCATATTATCAGGTATTATTGGATTTCTTTCTCTAAATCTTAAATATTTTCTTTAATTCTAAATTATTTTTGAATGCAGGTATTGAATACTTTTGTTTTGACCTGTGGAAAACTCTTGCTGATAAATGTATTTCATGAAGTTAGTTTTTTTTAAGGGTGTTAATTGGATACATTTTCACAACAGATTCCAAAATTTTATTGAGTTTCAATTCTTAACTTTGAGGTAAAATTGATCTGCTTTGAAAGTAATTGCAAATTGTTGTACATGTGCTTCTATTGAGCTTCAATTCTTAAAATCATTCAACCTTTACTTTGAGGTAAAATTGATCTGCTTTGAAAGTAATTGCAAATTGTTGTACATGTGCTTGTATTAGATCTGTGGTGTGTTGAACTTCAGTAGAATGCAGCGTGATAAAACTGCAAGTCAGGTGCATAAGAATGCAGTCATGGTCAGGTGACAGTGCAGGAATTGATATACTTCGTTAATTAGCCCTGAGGAAGTTTGCATCCACTTGAAAAAAAAAAATAATGAATTATTATTGTCGTTTCTTTCTCGCTGTACATTTTAAATACAGTACCAGGAACAGATTTTAGCGAGCCAGCCATAACTTGTATCATTGATGTTCATCAAAAACTTTCTAAATTGTTTGGAAATGTTTGAAAATCATTAATAAGTTGTGATACGTCTGGTGGACACGCTCTCAAATTTTCGTAATTGGAACAAGGTACTAAATGTTTACTGAATTGTGATTTGGAGAGATTATAATTTATGGAATTCCTCATGCTGCATCTCCTCCTGCTGGCTTGAGCTATAATACGTAATGGACCTGCTGTAATTGATACTTGGAGGTTGATTTTAGGTTTGTCCTACCCACTTCGACTCGCAGTTTCCCCAAAAGTTTTTTTTTGTACAAGTATACTGCATTGTTTTCCATTTCTGTAGTCAAGCTCTATTTATAAATATACAGTTTTTTTTTCAGATTTGTGAAACAGAAATTTGATCACATTTTCACAACCTGGGGGTTATTTTGTGTAGTTTTCTGATGTAACATTGTAATCATACCATTTTAATTTTTTTTAAATTTTTCTTTAAATGTAATTCTCTATTGTATTCATGTTATAAAATTTTAAATAAAGTCTTCAAAAAAAAATTCACAACCTATTTGTAAAATTTATCAGATCATTAAAATAATTCTCTCACCAAGAAGAAAGTCGTGCTTGAGTGACCTTTGCCAATGTTGCTCTCTTTTACCATTGAGAGCTCTATGGCAGCCACTGGAGGAATCTTGGTTGGATCTGTATTTTTGCTATATTTTCCTCTGTAGTTTCCAGTCGAATCTCGGCACCGCTATTTCCCACAGTCACAGCTGTGCTGCCAGCTTAATGTCAAGGGAGTTCAAGCATGAACCACCACTGCTATCCTTTTAAAATTATTAGTGCATGTTTGCCTGTGGAGAATTATGTCTAGCCTCGCCCTGGCTTCATACACCCACTGCCTTTTAAGATTACAGAGCAAAAAATTGTACTGCATGGTATTTTAGTAACAGACTCACAATTATTTTCAAGCTTGCAATACAGCAGTTTTTAAAATGTGTTGGACACTGTGGTTGCTGTTATTAATGTAGATTTGTTGTGAATTTGTCACAAAAATACCTTGGATCTGTGTGTTCCACAACAAAGAAAATGTTTTTATTAAATTTCCCCAATAAGAGTAAGAAAGTCTTGCAGTTACATATCATGAGCCAAGAACTCCAGATTGTTTATATGCAATGAAAATGTCTTGTACAACATTGGTCCTCAAATTGCAAAATGTATCAGGAATCTTTTCTGTTGCTTGTTGATAGGGTTCTTAAAATGTCCACCTTCTGTGTAATATTTTGTGTCAATGATTATTACATTGCATATGTTCAAAGTCTTGAATCACTTCAAGATTTGATTGATTTTATTTTACTTCTGCATATAGCAAACTCAATTTAAATATAATGTAAATTCATTTTTGAATTAAGAACAGAAAATGCTTTAAAAACACTCATCAGGTCAGGGTGCATCTGTCGGGGGGGGGGAAAAAACCCAAAGTTTTTAGTCTTGCATCTGAAACATTTATTTCTTGTTTCACAAAATGTTTCAGCATTTTCCAGAGGTGATTTGTTTTTTAAAAAAAATTGTAGTTTTTAGAACGTCTGAAGTGCATTGTCACAAATAGTTGATTTTGAAATCCCATTTTTGATACAGAAATAATTGTCCTCCAATTCTATTCTGACAAAGTTTAACAAGAGAAATTAAGGGTGAATGACTAGAAATGGTCAAAGAACATTTTAAGATCAAGGTACAGTAAAACTAGGAGCTTATCTAAGTCAGCAAACACGGGGGTGACAGGTCACGTGACTTAATATGAGTTGGGCTAACACAGAGTTTAAAGTGACCCCAAGTGTACATGAATATAAACAACTGGTTGGCCAGGAAGACATTGAAAAAGACGTTTATTTCTTTCAGAAATAAATTAAACTTAGATGATGGCCAAGCAGTCTATATACATTGTTCACATTGATTACAAATTCTTTTATTCGAGCAATTAACTGCACTTTGATATGTAGTTATTGAATTGGGGTTAAAATCTTTTGAACCAAATGTTTTGTACTCATGATAACTGCAGTCATAAAATGACATTAGACATTTGTTCATTTCAGCCCACTGCAAATTCCAGTTGCCTGTGCAATTAATTTTGCAAGAATAAAAACAGAAATGTGAGATACTATAAAGAGGTGGACTCTGGAAATATGACCACATTCGAGCGGTACCCTTTCTTATTTTGACTGCAGCCTCATCACAGATGTGGTTTTGGTGAACTGACACCATCCCTCATTGAGGAATGAGGGTTGGAATATTGGGTGACTTCCTCAATCAAACATGACTGGAATGCAGTTTAAATGTGTAGGAATATTGGCAATGTTCCTTCAGAAGTATGGAGATTAGGGGAGTTAGTGGAAGAGGAATAGGGATGAGGGTATTTGGGCGTTGGGAAAAAGTGTGGTTCTTGCAATGGATGATGTTGAGCAACATGAGCTGCAGCAGGAGGCTCACAAGTGTGTCCCTGGACACCAAGACCCACTAGCAGATGGAGAGAGCATATTTTAAAACCATGAATCTTTCTCTGATCAGTTTTCTTTTGAGATTATATAGTGATCCTGTTTAAAAATAAAATGATTTTTTTTTAAAAGAAGATCGTGCTTCAAAAATCAGGATTTATTGTCATGAACAAGTCACAATCTTTGGTGTTTTAGTGCAAACATACATATTATAACTATCTTATGACAATACTATAAAAATAAAATAAAAATAATATTATCAATAGTCCATGAAAAGTCATGCAGTGTCTTTGGTTCATTGATTATTCAGGAATCTGATGGCAGCGGGGAAGAAGCTGTCCCTTTGCCACTGAGTGCTCGTCTTTAGGCTCTTGTATCTTAAAAGGCAGTGAAGAAGGCATGGCCTGGGTGGTGGGAAGTCTTTGAGGATAGAGGCAGCTTTTTAAAGCCACAACCTGATGTAGATGTCCCCAATGGAGTGAAGTCTGGTGCCTGTTATGTTGCAGGTCGTGTTGACAACAATTATGACACTAATTGTCCAGGTAGTCGCTTACTACTAACAAAGGAAATGGGTCATCCATTCATAAATAAACTGCCCAATTCTTAATAATCAAAAATGAGTATTATTTATCTTCTGTTTGTTGCAAGGGTGCCTGTTAAATGCTACGCATAAATTAGTGAAACATCAGATGATGTGGCTTCCCCTCTACCACTATTGACTCAGCCCTCACTCACATCTCCTCTATTTTCCACTCCTCTATTTTCGCATCTCCTCTATTTTCCACTCATCTGCCCTCTCTTCGCTCAGCTCCTCCTCTATCTGCAATCACAGCGACCTCCCAGTGGGCAACCACTTCATTTCTGGGTCACAATCCCGCACTTGCGTCTGTCCATGGCCTTGTGTGTTGTCCCACCCTGACTCCCTGCAGATTGGAGGAACAACACCATATTTTCTGTCTGGGCACCCTCCAGCCAAACTGCATGAACATTCACTTCACTGCTTTTCATTAAACCTGCTTTTCTTTTCTTCCCCCTCCCCTATTTCCTGCCTTTCCAATTCTTTTACCTTGCCTTTCCACCCCCCACCCCCTCAGTGCTGCTGTCCCTTCCCTCCCTTCTCCACCTATCATCTCCTGCCCTGCCACCCTTCTTCCCCCCTCCCATTCTTTTATTCTGACACTCACTGGCATTTTCTCACACTTTGATGAAGGGCTCAAGCGAAACGTCAGTTATGTATCTCTACCGTTGCTACATAAAGGACACTGTTGGACCTGCTGAGTCTTTCCAGCATTGTGTGTTTTTACTTCAACCACTGTGTCCACAGAATTCTGCGTTTTACCACCCAAAACATCAGATGAAGTGACTTTGAGGCATATTTATGTCTCAGTAGCAAAGGGCAGCAGAATTGGTCCATTTCAAAATCTTTGAAGTTGGAATTGATTGGTCTATAATTAATAGCACTGAAACTAACACCTGTTTTTAATTTGCTGAAGAACCAGAACAACTTCCTGCAGTTTTCTGAGATGATTTGCATTTTAACTGTTAGCTTTTAAAATATATTGGCGAAGTTGGACCTTTGAGGGAAAATGTTTGCATTTGTTTTTGTCATGATTTCAAGTACATACATATCAAATGAAAACTGTGCCTGGAAAGATGTGTGTTTCACAAATGCCACCTTCTGCTAAATGTTGCCTTGATCTGCTGATTTACAGATAGAACTGAATTTGTTTTATGGATCCACCAAAGATAGGAGCGCCTCTTCCAGTCTTTCCAGTGTTCTTTTGTCCCTCATCTCTGTTCCAGCACAGATTTAAGTTTTGTTCACAAATTGGATCAGCATCATTTCAATTCTTGAATCCAGTTCGTTCAATTAAACTTCAACAGTGCTCACGTTTAGTGCATCCCATTCACTAATTTTTCACTATCCAGGATTGGGTTTTGTGTGAGGGAATAAAAGAAAAGATGTTAATGGAACATAATAACAGGATGGGTTGGTGTGATTGGAACTATTGACTCGTGGAGAGTAAACACTGACACAAACGTGGCTCTTTCTTGCTGTAATTTTAGTGCATGTGGTACAGATTGATTTAAACAATTAATTTATCTGATTCACAGTAATAGGGTGTTAGCCATTTCAACCTTTGTGCACATACTGAAGAAGGGAATGCTGGACTGCAGTGTAATTGTTGACTGATTTTTAATTGTCACCTGGTCTCTGACCAGCACAATAGCTCAACTGAAGGCCATTTCATGACAGGCCTCTGCCTGGAGGCCATCTACAAGAGTGGATCTAAAACTTAAAATTTACCTTTCAGACACCAGGCCTAAGTGGCTGCTCTCTGGATCCCAGATCAGATCCAGCTGCATGGATTATGGATAGGGAAGGCGACCATCGCTCTGCTGCGTTTTGAGCCGCAGGGAGCGGCCCCGAAGACCGGAGCGGCCCCGAAGACCGAAGCGGCCCAGTGAGGCTGTCACAGGCTCCTCTGGCTGCCCCCCGACAACTCCCACCGGCCCCCCACTGATGGCTCCCGCTGCCCCGATGACTCCCGCCTGCTGCCCCTGCCTTGGAGGGAGAGGGGTGAGTTGGGAGATAGGTTGTGGGCTGATGGCATCATCAGCCTGTCCCTAACCAGCTTCTTGCAGCAACTATACATTCAGGTCAGCTCCACTGATTATCCTTCTCTGAGAAGGGTTGGAATCGGTGCCTCAGAGTCAGTCACAGCACATTCAGGAAGATACGTTCACTTTTACAGACTGGTGTTTTCCCTGCTTGAAAGTGCCTTAAGCTTCTGTTTGACTCGACTCAGCAAGTAAACAGTCAGCCTTTTTGAAAATACGAGAGCAAAGTTGCTGCTTAATTTATATTCATTGGCATCCTGCAGCAAGGAGATCTATTATTTGATGAACCAATTCACTCATATGGCAACACAATGTATTTGTTTTGAAGGTTGCTTCCCACCAATTTGCACTAGGTCTGTGAGAGAAGCAAAGTTCACAGGCATCCTCTTGACACCAAGATGATGAGTCAGTTAATACTTGTTGTTTGATGGTTCTGCACATTCTTGTCACAAGGCGTTTATTTATCTAGTATTGCAGCAGAATTGAACAAAGTCAGTCTGATCTGTCCTGTCTTAATTTTGTTATGTGAAGCAGGCATAACTGAATCAATAAAATGCTGACCTGGTGATTCCTCTCAGGAGAGGAGAAAGATCCTTCTCCATTGTCCAATATAATATATCTCAACCTGTGATCCACAGACCATTGGTTGTCTCTGTGTTTTTTTATGGGTGGTTTGCGTGACAAGTATTACGGATTTTTTTTAAAGTAAAATGTTAAACTTGATTGTAAATTTGATGGCAAGAAAAAAAATTCTCAAAAAATGTGATCACCAAATCAATATAAAAATCCCACTGATGATCTGACAAGAGTCTCGAGCTTTCCAGCCCCCATCCACCCCTTCCACACGTTTGTTCATGGTTTTGTTAATGGGGCTCATCATGAGTAAAGAAACACTTCAGTTGTTATGTGGTTGAAAAATGGTTGAGAACCACAATGAGCTATTATCGCTTGTAATGTGGTGGCCTTGAGCCGGAAAACCACTTGTATCACTGTATTCTGTTCCAGAAAGTCATGATATTCAAACTTGCCCTGCTGGGGGGTTGTCTTTTTAAATTTAGACATACTGCACAGTAACAGGACATTTCGGCCCTTTAAATCCATGCCGCCCAATTTACTTGCGCCCCAAGTAGGTTTCAAACGGTGGGAGGAAATCAGAGCCCCCGGTGGAAAACCACGCAGACACAAGGAGAACATACAAACTCCTTACAGACAGCGTGGGATTTGAACCCTGTTCCCAATTGTGGGTGCAGTAAAGGCATTGCACTAATGGCTAAGCCAACTATATTGCCCCAAGATCCCTTTTCCACCTTCACAGTTGTTGGCTCAGTATGGGGGAGTTCTTTCTGTAAGTCCGTGTTTCATATATTAATGCCAGATTATGAAATGGGGACTCTGTAGCTCGTGGGGTTATGTATCATTGGGAGATCAGGTGGAGAGGTTGAGCACATTTAAATTACTGTGAGCCGCTACCTCGAGGACCTTTCTTGGATCCATTGTACTCATATCACTGCAAAGAAAGTGTGTCAGTGCTTCTACTTTCTCAGGAGTTTGTGGAGGTTTGGTATATCATCAGATACCTTGTCAAATTTCTACAGATGTGTTGTGAAAAGTGTCTCTATCATGGCCTGGTATGGGGGCACCAAAACCTATGAGTGGAAATCTCTGCAAAAGGTAGTGAGCACTGCCCAGTTCATCACAGGCAAAGCTCTCCCCACCATTGACCACATCTACATGGAATGCTGCCGGAAAGCAGGAGCAATCATCAAACATCCATTCCACCTAGGGCATACTCTGTTCTCACTGCTGCCATCAGGAATGTTGAAAAGGTGCCACAGGACAAGTACCACCAGTTTCCGAAACAGTTGCTACTTCTCCTAAACAACAGACTCAATGAGAGACTCATTTGTGGACCTGTTACTTTGCACATTATTTATTATTGATTGTTATTTTTTTCCTGCATTTGCACAGTTTGTTTACATTTCTCTCTTTTGTATACATATCTTTTTCCTGATTACAGTTTACAGTTGCCAATAAGTAGAAATTCTGCCTGGCCTGCAAGAAAAAGAATCTCAGCGTTGTATGTGATATCATGTATGTACTGACAATAAATTTGAACTTTGATCAGAGGTTTGTCGTGCACAGATTTTGGTTTCAATTAAGGGGAATCTAACTAATGATTTTTAGCTATACAGATAGATTTTCTTGACCCAAAAAGTTGATGGAGGCAGAAATGCTCATGGTGTTTAGAAAACATGTGAAAGAACACCTGATGTCTGTAATTAAAAGGATAAAGATCAGGAAACAAGAAGTGGAAGTTGTCTGAATAGATATTTTTCAGGTGTCGAAAAACATGGTCAAATGAGCGTCAGAGACCAACCGAGAGGTGACCTTATAGAGGTGCATAAAATCTTGAGCACACGACCAAAATCTTGAATGTGCAACACAATCACATGTGAATTGTTTGATTATAAATTTAAAACTGCAGAGCACAGGGACAAATAAAGGGGGAAAAAAGTGTCTATGTCCCAAATATTATGGAGGGTTCTTTTCCTAATTTGAGGGAAAGAAATCTTAACACATCACAGGTTTCAAGTGAGAGGAGAAAGCTTTAGCACTCTGCCGATTATCCTTCCCTGAGAAGGGTTGGATTTGATGCCTCGGAGCCGGCCACGGCACATTCAGAAAGGCACGTCTCTAGGTGTAAGGGTAGAGAACCTCTGCCTTTACAGTCGGTCATTTTCTTTGCTTGAAAGGGTCTACTCTCTGATCATCTGCATTTCCCTTGGGTGATCTGTGTTGGTCCCACATCCCAAACATCCACTGGTTGACGCATGATCAGTTCCTTTAAATTATTCCTAGTGTAGGTCAATGGATATGTGAGGGGAAAAAAAAGTGTTGCATGGAAATGTAGGGGAATGGGATTAATGAAATTATTCTGAGTTGGCACAGACTCATTGAACCAAATGATCTCCTATGTGCCCTAAAGTATGAGAAAAATGAAAAATATGATTGGAATGGCCAAATATAGATTACACTTTCTCTTCAGTAATTAACATTTAGATTCTGCCTTGTAATGGCATAAACGAGGCACTTCAAAAATGGTCTGGAAAGCTGTTGGTGAGTTTAAATTTAAACATACAGCAAGAGTAAAAGGCCCTTCTGTGCTGCCCAAACACTCCAATTAACCTATAACCCCGGTGTTTTTGAAAGATAGGAGGAAACCATAGCAGACGGAGGCAACCCATGCAGACATGGGGAGAACATATAAACTCCTTACAGACAGCACCTGACAGACAGTGAATCCAGGTCACTGGTGCTGTCATAGCGTTGCACTAACTGCTAGGCTAACTGTGCCACCCAAACACTGACCGTGATACCCATTTTCTTTTAATTTTTGTTATCTTCACCTTTCTTTAACAAAAGGAGAAATGTTGGAAGATTGGAGCAGTCAACAAGAATATATGGAAAGCAAAACCAGCTCATGTTTTGTGACAGCAACCGGTTCACAGTTTTCTTACTGCTCAGTTTTTCCACTGTTTATATTTTTGTTTTGGATTTCAGCATCTGCAGTTTTATTTGTTATCCATCAAAACTTTTATTTTTTTTCTCTTTGAAACACTATAATTTGTCTCAGCAGGAGATCCAGAGAATCTATATTTTCCTCTCAGTATTGGTATAATCCAAATATCTTTAGTTCATCAATGAAGATGATCTGGTCGTTCCTTTCAAAACAAGTTTTTAAGAAATGCCCTTTATAATTTAGGTCAGCAAATCCTTGGAAATCATTGTGTAATTTCCATTTTAATGGGAGTTTTTACAATGTTAATCTGAAAGTAAAATGTATGCGTGTAGCTATTAAGTTTGCATGTGAAATATATTTTAAAGAGTAAGATAGGAAATTACTTGTTTTTGTCATTCATTCTCAAATAAGATCATGGCATCTCATCTCCAATGTTGCGATGTATACAGGGGTGGCTGATTACAACAATCTGGGCTCGAAAGTTTATTTTACACAGGTTGCAGAGGTGTGTGGATGGTGTTGATTTTCAGATTCACTTCTTCTTTGCTTGTTAATGTTGAAGCTTTTCAGGGATTTTTTTTGGAACCCATTTTCCCTCAGTCATTTCTCCATGAAGCAGCTGCTTTGGTATTCTATCATCAGACATTATTTGACTATGTCCTACCCATGTAATCTGTGATTCTGTCAGAATTTTTCACAAGTGTGTAGATAGTGGGTAGGTTTGCCTGGGGCAGAATCTGTGTGTCTGAAATCTTGTCTTACCACTTAACGCGAAGTATTCTGCACACAGATATGGTCGTTGATATGCTGTCCAGCATGTCTACTATGCACAGACCATGAATTGCAAAATGTAGAATTATACAAATCTATGACTGTGAAATCTCTTAGCTGAATGATTGGTTGAAACGTTTGCACATAATTTATTTTTTATCATTAAAAAAAGCATTTTAAACATGACATAGGGACCCATCATGTCCACACAGACTGAATGCACCCATGAAACAATTGAATTCCTAATGTCAGAATTAAATTTAAAGATGCTCCTTCTCAGCTTGCACTGGTGGGAACTGGCTCTGGTTATAGGTCAGGGGGGACATTGCAACCTCTGGATTGATGGCTATTTTAAATATACCGTACTTCACACCAACGTATTTATAGATTTAGGACTGAAGTACAGTATGTTAGGTTTTATAAACTTGGTTAATATAGAAAATGAAGAGGTTTAAGATACTGAAAACAAGGATCTGTTTTTGCATTTGGAAATGTGAAAATAGGACCAAACATTACTAAAATTAGGCTTTTCCTCAGGAAACTACAGATGGTAAAAATTTGGTGAAATTTCCATTCAGCTTTGTTAGAAACAGTATGGAATCAGAATAACTGTGGTTAATAATAGTTGGGGCATAAATCCAACAAAACTGAATAACAGCTGAGGTGATCAGTTGAAGAATAAGTCATGGTAAATGCACTCTCTCAAGGCAGGGGTGCCATTCAAAATGATTGTGGCTGATCTTCCACTTTGTCACGTGATTTCCCCATATCCCTTGTTTCATTATGGATTGTTAATTTAAAAAAAAATTATAAACATATAGCATGGTAAACAGACCGTTTCAATCCAACAAGTCCGTGACACCCAATTAACATATACCCCCGAGATGTTTCGAATGGTGGGAAGAAACCGGGGCCCCTGGGAAAAGCCCACGCGGACACGGGGAGAACATACAAACTCCTTTCTTTTCTTTTTCTTTTTAATATATTTTTATAGAATTTAACATAATAAATGATGATTACATAATGAATCAATACATACCAAAGGGAAAGGGAAAAAGTAAGTAAGTAATAAAATGTGCATATTTACATTAATAGTTACTTGTAATAATTCAACCTGGTAATAAACATAATGAAAGCAACCACATCATACCCATTATTAGACTGTTATATGAAAATTATAAAGATAAAAGAAGAAAATATCAAATCCCCTCCCTCTAATCAAGGTTACCTTTTTTTTGAGAAGAAAAAGAAATCAATAATGATGTGGAATCACTGGTGACACAAACTCCTTACAGACAGCATTGGATTTGAATCCCGGTCCTGATCACTGACGCTGTCAAGACGTTGCACTAACCACTATGCCAACGGTGCTGTCCCATTCTTACCTGCTCTAGGTGATAAAGTCCTAACCTGTTTAGCCTTTCCCTATAACTCAGTTTTTTAAGCCCTGGCAACAACCTTGTAAATCTCCTCTGCATGCTTTTTATCTTATAGATATCCTTCCTGTGGTTAGGTGACCAAAACTGCACACAAAGCTCTAAATTTGTCCTCATCAATGCTAATAAAACTTCACCATAACATCTCAACTCCAGCTCAATGCTTTGATTTATGAAGGCCAATATAACAAAAAAACTCTCTTGATGATCCTATTTACCTATGATGCCACTTTCAGGGAATTGTTTATCTGTATTCCAAGAACCCTCTGATCTACCACACTCCTCAGTGCCCTACCATTCAGTCTGTCCTACCTTGATTTGTCCACCAAAAATACACCTCACATTTGTCTGCATGCATTCATCTGCCATGTTGTAGCTCACTTTTCCAGCTTGTTCAGATCTCTCTGCAAGCTTTGAAAGCCTTCCTCACTGTTCACAAAACCTCCAATCTTTGTATCATCTTCAAATTTCTGGCCCAATTTACTACATTATTAACAAGATCATCTTTTTATATTTCTGTTAATGTTCTCCGAGCACTGAGTCAGGGGTAAATCATATTTTTCAAATAACTTGTGCATTGTTCATTATTTTTACCATTGTAATTAGTTCCACTGTGTAAGTTTTTAATATTTCAGGTCTTACCTTTAATATACAGTAACTTTATTTGTCAGGCCATTGTTGTTAATGAGTCATGTGGGGCAGAAGCAAGCTTTCCAGCCTACACTATCCATGATGGCCATCAAGTGCCTATCAACACTCATCCCATTTACCAGGACTTGATGTGTTGCCTTCTGTGATTTGGTATTTCAAGTAAAAACATTTGTCTGATTACAGAAGGCCTGACTTGCTGAGATCCAACATGTTCTCCCTTGCCAAACGTGTGTTTGACTGTTGTTCACTGTTTAGAAAAAAAATCACTGCAACTTGAAAAGAACACTGAACTTTATTCTCTCCCAGCAGAAGTTGACTGATTTATTTGTTCCCTTAATAAAAACATACTGAAATATTTGAGGAGCTCAGTCGGTCTTTTCAGCGTTCATAAAAAGCAAAAATATATGGCCAACTTTTCATGCCTGAGTCCTTCTTTATGGAATAAGCCAGAAGCAGGAAATCGCAGAATTCAGACAATACTGGCTGGGGGAAGAATCCAGACTAATAGAAGGTGTTAATTGGATATGATAAGGGGAGAGGTAAGAATTTATCATGTAGAATATGAAGATGGGGAAAAGGGAGAGACAGAGCTGGGGGAAGATGATGGGGAGAAGAAATTGAGGGGGAGGGGTTTAATCAATGTTAATGCCATCAGGTTGGAGGGTGCCAACTTGGAGCATGAGGTTTTGTTCTTCCAATTTGTGGGTGGTCTCAGTCTGGCAGTGCATAAGACCATGGACAGACATATCAGCAAGGGAATGGGATGGGGAATTGAAATGGGTGGTTACTAGGAAATTCACAATCTTGCAGCAGATGAAGCCAAGGTACTCAACAAAGCAATCTCCCAGTCTGTGTCCTGTCTTTCCGATGTAGAGGAGACCACAACCAGACCACTGGATGCAGTAGGTCGCCCCTGCAAATTCACAAGTGAAGTGTTGCTTCACTTGGAAGGACTGTTTGGGACCCAGAGTGGTGGCAAGGTGAGGGAGGAGGTGTGGGCTCAGGTGGAGCATCTCCTGTGGTCACAGAAATAGTTACCAAGGGGATGATAGGTGGGGTCAAGACCAAAGGACATTTATGTGGGTAATGGAGATACATGGATAAGGGCTGAGTTGATGGTTGTAGCAGGAAAGCTACGTTGTTTGAAGAAGGAGGACATCTCTGATGATCTGGCATGAAGTCCTTATCCTGGATGCATATGTGATGGAGACAGGAATTGAGAGAATGGAATGGAATCCTTACAGGGGACATGGTGGGTAGCTGTGGGAGTTGACTGTTTTGTAGAAGATCTGTTGAAAGTTTGGCTTCCAGGATGGAGATAAAGAGATCGAGGAAAGGGATAGAGTTGCTAGAGATGGACCAAGTGAATTTGAGGTCGGGTGGAAGTTAGCAGCAAAGTGGATGAAGTCAATGAACTCATCATGGGTGCATGAAGCATTACCAAGTAGGTCATCAAAGGTGGAAGAGTTAAGGGCCCTTATCTGTATAGGCTTGAAGCATGAATTGCTCCATACAGCCAGCAAAAAGGCAGACATAGCCAGGGCCCATGCAGGCACCCATGGCTACCCTTTGACCTTGAGAAAGTGGGATGAGTCTAAGGTAATATTGAATTTTTTCCTTGACTTAAAACAGTGTAAGGAATGTAGTGATCGTGTTGATTGAAATCTGAAGAAGCTGTTCGTCCTGCACCTTTGGTTAGCCCACTAGACAAGTAAAATGGAAACATCATCATCCCATAAGAAAATAATTTGGTATTTCTTTCCTGGGTCAAACAATGATCAAAAACATCCCCATAGGAATTCTTCAATTGAGGGTGAGAAGTCTCAGCAATACAATTACTGCAATATACACTGATTATATAAATTGGTTAAAGCACAATGGTTAACAAACAAGTGTGTTGGTTCACAAGGGAAATGAAAGCGGCTGATCTTTCAGCAGCTTTAACGACTGACAGACAGAATTGGTGCCAATAGTAATTTTAAGGTTTAATCACACCCAGAAAATTATAAGGAGGCCTGAATGATTTCAAGTGATTCGAAATGGCTTCAAATGTGATACTTTGCATACTTGGGTGAACTTCTGCCATCTGTACATTTCAATGCATGCAAATAGTACTTTGTACTGGGAAGTTTTTACTAATCAATTTGATTTATTTTTGGTGGGGGGGGGGTGTTTCTTTCATTAATTGTTCTTTCTTGTAATGTCAGTGCAAAGTTGTAATTCAATACAGTGAATAATCTGTTTTCAAAGTTCCTCCATGTACTTTGTTCATTTCAACATGGGTGTGATCTTTAAATTCCTTTTCCTTTCTCAGTTGGGAAGACATATTTTTATGTGCCCGTGGCCAAAATGATCTTTATCAACTTAACATTATTAGGATGTGGTGCAAGTTTTGTCAGGGGAGTCTTAAAAAAATTTAGTTGCAGTAAATCTGAAATAGGAACAGAAAATTCTGGAAGCATTCAACAGGTCGGGCAGAATCTGTAGAGAGAAGCAGTTAATGTGATCTGAAATGTTAACTTTATTTTTCTAACCACAGGTGCTGCCTGACCCAAGTTTGTGCAGCATTTTTTGTTTTAGTGTATTGTCAACATTTTGTGCCTTGAAGCAATGAGATGAAGCCCTGTCATGTGGAATTGCTACATCTGTTTCAACTTGACCCGAATTCTGTTCAATATCAAGCCTGATCTGGTTAGCCAATTACCATTGACCCCAAAAACAATAATCTTAAAATTCTCATTCTTGTTTTTTGTTTAAATCTGAGGCATTTGCCCTAATATTCTCAATACCTTTCTCCAGCCTACAACCTCTTCAAGGGTAAGGTGCACTGTTTGTTCAGACCTTCTGGATGTCTCTAATTTTCATTGTCCCCCTCTTAATTGATGCTTTCTGCTGTCTGTGCCCACCAATCCTTTTGACTTTTCCATTCTCTTTGATCAAGCACTTAATTATTTCTCATGATATGGGTCAATATCGATTTTTGTTTCACGTGCTCCTGTGAGTTGCTTTTGGATGTAAAAGGGGTTTTGGCATCCTAAAAAAAAATCTCATCACAGAATTCGACTATTTTGTTCATTCTCAGCTGTACTAGTCAAAAAAGTGCTGTGCAGTCACATCCTATCTTGTATCAGGATGGGGTGGTTGAGAGGACTGGAGAAGTTGAAGCAGTTGGTATTTCCAGTAAAACCTCTGAGGATTGACTGCTTAGCATCAGAGATAGGGGCGGGGGTGCGAAGGATACTGAAGACCTGGAAAGGTTTGGATTGACACAATTGTGGAGTGGGAATCAGGCAGGAGCTCGGGAGAGGGTGGAGGCAATAGGACAGAAGTATGGTATTAGGGCTGGGGGTTAACTTCCCTGCTCATTCCCACACTGACGTGTCCATCCTTCTCCACTGCCATGGTAAGCCTCCATGCAAGTGAGAGGAATGACACCTCAGGTTCCACCCAGGTAGATATTTAGAGTTTATTTGTCACAATATACCAAGTGCAGGGAGAAGGCTCCTCTTTGAACAGACAACAGGTTATCTCTAAAATTCATACACCAATGTAAAGAGCACAATTCACTGAGTAATGAAAAGAAAGATCAATTAGCACCAAGCAAGGTCATCTTGATTACACAGTTATGGGGTTCATTCAGGGGTCTGAGGGCTCTAGGGAAAATTCCTTAACTCTGTTGATGCCTGCATTCACAATCTTAATCCCTCTCCCTGATGGAGTGTGTCTGGCATGTTATTCTTCAGTATGTTTGCTGTCTTTCTTAGGCAGTGTGAGATATAGATGGAGTCCATGGAGGGGAGTGAACTTTACGTTATGTTCTAAGCTGCAATCATACCTTCTGTATTTTCTGATATTGAGTAGAGCAGCTCACAAACCATGCTGTGATGCATCCAGCAAGTATGCTTTTGACGGTGTGCCTGTTGGGAGAAGAGGGACATGAATAATTTCCTCAATCTTCTGTGAGAGTAAAGGCATTGGTGCTGGTTCAAGGTCAGGTCATTGGGGGTATTTATTTTGAAGAACTCAAAGATGTATAGACTTCAGCAGCGTTAATGTGGACAGGGGTGTGGATTCAACCCCCTCTCCTGAAGTCGAAGATCATTTCTTTCCTCTAATAGATGTTGAGAGAGATGTTGTTATTCTTGGCACCATGCCACTAAACTTTCAATCTCTTTCCATATTCCCTCTTGTTATTTGACTACTAATGTTGTTGGCAAATTTGAAGATGGAGTTGGTATGTATTTAGCTACATAGTTGTGCATGTAGTGGGAGTATATAATAGGGGATTGAGTCAGCATCCATGAGGAGCACCAATGTTGATTGTGGAAGAGACGGGATTCTTTGGACAGGAAGTCAAAGATGCATTTGTAGAAGGGAGCACACGAGGCATGTAACCTAATGAATTTTCCAATTTATGGTGATTGTTGCAACGTGTGTTTACTCCCTCCTATCCTCTCTCTGTGCTCTGATCCACCTATGGTCTTCATTTATGTGTCCTTTCCTGTACCTACTCTTGGTTCACCCACCTGATTTCCTCCTCCACCTGGTTCCATCTTCCCTACAACTCTTCCTTCGTGGTTCCAATTCTTACCTTCCTTACCAAAGATGCATAGGATTAGTAGGTTAATTGGTCATATGGGATGCACAGAATTTGAGGCCAAAGGGCCTGTTTCTGTGCTGTTTCTCTAAAGTTAAAAAGAATCATATTCCAGCCCTGGTACCTTCCGTCTTCCTGCTTTTCACCCTCTTGCATTGCACCCTTGCCTGGCTCCATCTATCATTATTGTCTGCGTTGCCTCTTTCAGTCACCTGCCTCTGTCTCCCCCAACCTAATGAATTTTCCAATTTATGGTGATTGTTGCAACGTGTGTTTACTCCCTCCTATCCTCTCTCTGTGCTCTGATCCACCTATGGTCTTCATTTATGTGTCCTTTCCTGTACCCACTCTTGGTTCACCCACCTGATTTCCTCCTTCACCTGGTTCCATCTTCCCTACAACTCTTCCTTCGTGGTTCCAATTCTTACCTTCCTTACCAAAGATGTATAGGATTAGTAGGTTAATTGGTCATATGGGATGCACAGAATTTGAGGCCAAAGGGCCTGTTTCTGTGCTGTTTCTCTAAAGTTAAAAAGGATCATATTCCAGCCCTGGTACCTTCCGTCTTCCTGCTTCTCACCCTCTTGCATTGCACCCTTGCCTGGCTCCATCTATCATTATTGTCTGCATTGCCTCTTTCAGTCACCTGCCTCTGTCTCCCCCAACTTTTCCTCACCTATCCAGCTCCATCTCTTCATCATCTTTTACCCTTCCTCATTCCACTTATCACCTTGTTCCTGTCCACCTCTCCATTATACCTTCCCTCTCCACCCTCAGTCTTGATACTTCCCATGTCTGACATCACCTGCTTGTAATCAATCCCATCCAAGGTGCCATGGTTACTGATAACCACCCAGCTTGTACCTGTTAAGGCGATGCTGACCAGACATTGAAATGAAGTGATTTCTGGTTAGTTGTTTTGGAGATGGAAACCACTTCTAAATTCAGCCTTGTCTCATCTAAATAAATCATGTCTTTCTCGTTATGAGCATGAAAAAGGTGCAGGATTTCCATTTTCATATTCCCTTTAGCTGACCATGTTTTTGCTAAAAGTTGGTAGCAATCTTATTTTTTAAATGTCAGGCTAATTTTGTGGACACAAAAGTAAAAATTATTTGCCTTATTCAATAGCAGAGTGATAATTTTTTTATTTAAAAATTAGCAAGGTATGGTTGACACAAATTAATATTGACCCAATTAAGGGGAGGCTGAGCAAGCACATAGGGGTGAATGGAATAGAGAATTACACTGATAGATTTACATAAGGTAAGAGAACATGTTCAAGGGAAGCGTAAATTCCAAACATGGACTGGTTGGTTTGAATGCCCAGTTTCTGTGCCACGCATCCTATCAGGCAAAGTGTTCTATCATTATTATAATGTTTCTTTGAAATGAGGATTTACCATCTAAATTTAAATGAGTTAAACAAAATCAAAGTTAGCACAAGGAAAATATCCAATTGAGTTTATTTTTCCATGGATAACATTTTTGCAGGTTTCACTCATATTTTCTTCTAATTACCATGTTCTTTATTTTTGTAACGTCACCATAAAAATGTGAACAATTGTTTTGCAGAAAAACAATTGAGCCATTACATTAAGGAACCAGAGATGCAGATGCAAGCAGCCCTTTTGGTGGTTGGGGGAGGGGGTGCAGGTTGGGAGTGGGGGGGTTTACATTAAAACCGAACAGAGTAACAAATGGGCAGCACCATCTGCTGGTCCAAATAAGCAGAGTGCCGACAGTTATTGAACGACATTTCTATTCAAGCAGATGCATTTTCATGCTTTGGTGCATAATTTTACTTAGCTTTATTGGAGACGAGATTTACAAGCCTCTATTAATTAGATATTCACATGTTCTCATGTGCAAGCAGGATCGTGTGCAGTACTACCTTGTCTGGATGTGCGGTGATTATATGTTTAGAAGCATTGATTCACAGGGAGGACAAACGTTGATAAAATCATGTGTTTTTGTGAAGCAAAGTGTGTATCTTCACTACAGCACACTAAGTAGGGCATTTAGCAGTTATCATTCAATGCCTTCCTCACGATCAAAGCTGGAGGTGAAACAGCGGAGGGCTAGCCTTTGTTGAATGAAAAGATGGCCTCTGTGAGGAGGTCTAGAGGAAGGGTAAGTGAAAGACTGAATAAGTGGGAGGAGGGGTTTGGACTAAAGGCTAATGGGATTGCATAACCTTCTTTTCTACTGGCTGGTGACTGAGTCGCAATGCATCGCCATCTTAGCTGTTGCAGCTTTCTTTAGCCTTGTATTATTTGTTAGCTCAGACCTAAAGGTGGCATTTGTTCACAATGTTTGAAAGCTGTTTGATTGCCTCTGCCTACCAGTGCGGCAGCGCTACTGTTAGGCTGATGAAGCATGTGCAGAAATATTATCCAGTGGAGTGCACTGGCATTGGCCTGAAAATCTGTTTGGAAATGCCTGGTGGCAATTTACTTTGCTGTAGTCAGCAGATCATTTATGGGTGAGAAACACAGACATGCTAAGTTGTATCTTACTGCTCTATTTAAACGGGAAGCTTTTCAGATTCCTGGAAAGATGCAGTGGATAAATGTGTCCTTAAAACATTTCAAAATCGGTGCTCGTGATATAAACAGCTTGTTTGTGTAAACCACTGTGAATAAGGCCATTGCCTTTTTAACAGGCACATAGAGTAAAAAAATACAATTATACTGGGAGATCAAACACGTATATATTTGAAAAGAAGGTTCTTTTTTTTTAGCTTTTCTGAGATTGCATGTAATGTACAGCTTGTTAGAATGATGACAGCAATTTTAGTTAATGTCTTTGCCTGCAGCTATGCTGACCTAAATATATTGTTGATGTCAAATCAAGGGACTTTGGTCACGTATTCAGATCTACTTTTAGATCCTTTGCTTTAATTTAAATGTGGACTGAGAAGTCAATATTGTGTATGGTCCTGTCGCAGAAATGTACTGTTTAGCTTGGAGAATTCATCTGTTACTCATCTTATTTTATTTATTTTTTAATTGTGCTTTTAGTTTATTTTTGCTATTTTACTAATAATAAGAAAATCTAAGACTTGTAAATATAAATGAGTGTGTTTATAATTTTATAGCAGCAGCTCTCCTTTGGATTAACTGATTTTAAACTGCACTGAGTTTTAACTATCATGCAGCCAATTTTGTAGTATATCAGGACTTGGATTTGTCTTTGCTACTTTGGGAGAAATTTCCTCTTCGGCAAAGATTTGTAAATACCTAAATAATGCATTCATCATTTATTTAATTTTAGATAGCAAATAGAAGAACTCTCTCATGGACATTGTGTATAATGTCAAACACTTTAACAAATATATAAATTTAAAGTAGATTTTGCAAAAATGTTACATTTTTCTCACATTCCAAATTCATAAAAATCTGTGATGATTGGTTTCGCTCTTACTTGAGAATAATTGTGAAGCAAGGGTCAATTAATGCCTTTTGCAATATTTTGGTCTGCAGGATAGCCTGGCATTAAGTTCCATTTTCAAATGTCTTTTAATCTAAGCATTTTTTTAGTGTTTAAGTTTGGCTGACTAAATGCTTCAGCTCTGGTTGTGGGTAAACTTTTGGAAACTTTGCCCTGAGCAGTTTATAAAGAAATTGACTTGGCTTATGGATTTTTGGAACAAGATTGGCTCATGCAAGGCCTTTAAGCCTGTTCTGTTATCAAGTGTTAACATATTTGTTTTGTAACCTAACTTCATGTACTAATCTTTTGCCAAATTCACTACTGAGTTTTTAGACAATGTCTCTAGTTCTCCAATCCATAAAAATCATAATCAATAAACTATTTATCTGGGCCAGGTAGTTTTCCTCACTAAAAACATTAAACAACCATTATCTTCCACAGAACATCCATCTGGTTTGTGAAATGATTCTTATTAAATTTAAACTCTTGATCCCCAGTAACATCATGTATATTTAAACTACACCATTTCCAAAGTTAAGATGTAGTGCCTGAAGATGCTCTCTGGATATGATCTAAACAAACCTTTGTTTCCTTGAAGCAAAATCTTTATCGATTTATAATCCACTTTCTCTCATTAAAAGGCCAGTACACTGAGATTCTGTGTTCATCTTGTGGACATCTCTGATTTTTAATGTTTTATGCTTATGAACTCACTAAGTCTCTTTAGATCTTCTCTATTTCTAACTACAGTGCATTTTGTTTTGTAGTTTTTCAATTCACAATAGAAAACTTCATGAAAGCATTGACTGAAATCCATTTGATGCAGTAATTTTTGATTTGTTATCAACTCTTAATGTTTCTATATTGCTTTTAGTTCACCAATCTATGAAATTAAAGCTTCTATTAAAAACTTTCAGATTATGTATATACAGAAATGGTATATTTTTCTGTGCAACATGCAATCTCTACCTTATTAAAGGATTACATTCTTGGTAATACTGTAAAAACAAAGCTAATAAACGACTTCCAGGTAGCTTGATGCTGCTCCCTGTCTCCCATTCTGCGATCTCAGTGTGGTATCTCCTGATGTTTATCTTGATGTTGCCTTCAAAGCATTTTTTTAAAATCTCATCATTTTATTTTCTAATTGATGAGTCAGGAAAGCAGCCATTGTTATAGTAGGTGTGTATCAGGCATATGCACACAATGTCTACACCATCTCATTTGATTCTGCCTAAATCAAAGCTTCAACACTCAAGATGTTGACAGTGAGTCCTCTGGATGTGGAGACTCTCTAAATGTTATGTAATGTGTATGGCCATTTGGCTAACTTTAGCATTTGCTATTTCCATATAAGTATAGCTTGACACATCACCTGGCTGATTTTCTTTCCTTTAGAGCTTTGTTTGTATTTTCAAGGGATTTTAAAAAAAATTGCACTGGAAAACAATAATTTGAATCATATCTGCATATATAAGTACATAACAGTAAAGGTTTCTCTTGAAGTATCTATAACTTGTCTATGTGTTATTTTTGCAGCCACCTTCCTCCCAGATCGCTGTTGATGGTTCTAGTCCACAAGCGAAGCAGATTGTCAAGTTACAGAATGCGCAGCTGATGACTGGAAATAAACAAAAAAAGAAGGAAATGCAAAATAAGCAAGATAAAGCTAATCGGATAATTTCAGAAGCGATAGCTAAGGCAAAGGCACGTGGAGAGCAGAATATTCCCAGAGTGGTCAACCCAGCTTGCTTGTCCACTGGGTCTGCTCGAAAGGAAGAAAGGAAGTCGGGCAAAGGCAAAGCAAAACAAAAGGATAAAGATTCAAAGAACTCTAGAACTGGATTATGTTCTAAGCCAAAGGATATAGCAAAAATAAGGTAAGTTGAGAGAGTTTCTCCTCACACTTTCATATACTGTATTTACACCTAATTTTTCCTCATGTTGAGCCTGATTCTTCTGCTAACCGCCTTGAGTCTTTTGTCCTCTGGTTACTGACAGTCCAGCCACAAGAAACATTTTCTCCTTTTCTTTTGTAATTTAGAATAGTTGCATTATGTACTTTTATGTTTTAAGGATAATCACCCTAGTTTTCTAATCCACAAAACTAAAATCTGAAACACCAGATCTTTCAGGTAATTCTCCTCAACATTGGCTGTAAGATCAGAAGATCATTCTGTAAGTTTGATCCCTCTGGGACACAATAAGCAATACATAAGTAAGATGTAACTTCTTGCATAAAATGTTAATTGAAACAACTGATTGTTGTTAGACCAGAAAAAAATTGTAAAGCTGTGGGCCATGAACATAATCGTGTCAATAATTTTGGGTGTCCCTTTACTAAGAATACCCATAATTGTGATGACTAACAAGGTTTACCTCAAATTAATGTATCTATGGAAGACATACCCTAGTGTTAACTAGCCTCAGAGTATGATTAACCTTGCCTGGCTTAGCTTATTCTTGTAATTAGCAATTTAAAACAAAATACATGAGAATTACCCTAATTGTGCAACCTATTATATTTATAGTACTTCAGAATTTTATAAAAATTACTGGTAATTTTATTGGAAAACAAGAAATCTGCAGAGGTCCAGTGTACTTATTTTTTTTAAAGTTTAGACATACAGCATGGTAACAGGCCCTTTTGATCCATGAGCCCGTGCTGCTAAGTTACACCTAAATGACCTACAACAATCCCAGTAGATCACACCGATGGGAGTAGAGGGAGACGCCAGTGATCTTTTCTGCTATTCTTATGGTCCTGTGAATTGACCTCTGATCCATTTCTCGGCGGCAGCTGTACCACACTCTGATGCAGCTGGCCAGGGTACTCTTGACAGAGCTCCGAAAGAAGGTTGACATAATGGTGACTGGTAGTCTTGCCCGCTTCAGACTTGTCAGGACTGTTGCACCTTCCTAACAAGTGAGGAGATGTTGAGGGTTCATTGTAGGTCACTAGTTAAGGGACCTCCAATGAACTTGGTGCTTTCCACTCTCTTTGCTACAGAGTTATTGATGTGTTGTGGAAGGTGGTTGTCCCTGGTCCTCCTGAAGTCCACGATCATCTCCTTCAACTAAAAAGATAGGGTCAGGGAAAGGAGAAGGGGATGAACATAGGCTAACAGGTGGATGCGGGTGGGAGTGTGAAGAAGAGAAAGAAACCAAGAAGAGATAAGAGGGAAAGGGTGGAAGGCTAAGAAAGAAAGCTTTTATAGGAGAAGGAAGGGAGACAGAGGGAAGAGGTGGGCGAGAAAGACCAGAGGAGGGGTTAATGGAAAGTTGACATTGATAACATTGAGATGGAATGTAAGGTGGTGTTCCTCCAATTTGCAAGTTGCCTCAATGAGGCCATGGACAGACATGTTGGTGTGGAATTGAAGTGGTTAACCACCAGAATCTACCAAAGAAATGTAGGCATAAATTTCCAAACAAACCACGATCACAGTGGTAAATGTAGTCAATTCAGCAAGGGTGAAAAAATGAAGCACTCGATTTTGTTCTAGATTTATTGAGGCGGGCCAAGATTTATTTTGGTATAATGCAATGTTTATATTAAGAACATGGGTGAGGTGAAGATAGATGCTTTATCAGCAAATTATTTATCCAAAGATTTCAAAACTTGCATTATATAACCAGGAAAAATATCACTTGGTCAGTTCGTGCCCAAAATTTGAAACAGGCATCATCATGTAGTTCTGATGTTTTACTTGCCAGAAAAAAAAAGTGGAACTGTCTCCATGTTTGTACTGAATTAATTAAGTAGCACTGGATGCTCCTTGCTTTCGACTTGTTATTCTTGCAATTGGTTTATTGAGTTCTTTGAGAGCTTCTCAAACTTTTGCTTTGCATTTGTAACTGTCACCCAGAATTTCAAGAAAATTTTAGGCAGTGTGAGACTGCTTGTGTCTCTTGTCTGAAAGTGACAGCAAGAGATCACAATTACATTGTAGAGTTTGCATGATGCATGACATTCTTTCTTTCTTTTTCAATCTGTTTATTGAGTTATATTGAACATACATACAAGAGGAGAATTATATTACAAACATGTATTTACAAGGGTAAACCTCACTGACAAAAGGCAAAGGAGGAAAAACCCAACACCCAACCCCAACCAACCAATTTTCCCTTGCAACCGCTGCAATCGTGTCTGCCTGTCCCGCATCGGACTGGTCAGCCACAAACGAGCCTGCAGCTGACGTGGACTTTTTACCCCCTCCATAAATCTTCGTCCGCGAAGCCAAGCCAAAGAGATTTACAAGGGTGTAAGAAAAAAGAACCTAGAAGTATTTAACAAATATATATTAACCATACATTTCTTCTCCTCTTGTAAAACTGAAAGAAAAATGAAAAAGAAAAAAATGTTAATTTTTATTTCAAAATCCCCTCTAACTAATCTTAAAAAAAAATAAAGAAGGACTGGGCAGTCCATTTTGAGGGTAAAGTAGGAAAACAAGAGATTTCCTGGTTAAAACAAAATTTACCATAAGGAACTAGGAAAGTATCCAGTATAAAATGATGATTCTTAAACTATATGGAAATATTAAATAAACAGTCGCCAAACTTCAAATTTAAAAGATGTATCAAATGTTTGACTCCTAATTTTCTCCTAACTTACACATGCTATGTTAGCAGAGAGGCATTGAAATAAAGTAGGTTGGTTAGGATTCTTCCATTTAAGTAATATGGCTTTTCTAGCCAATAATGTTTAAAAGGCAATTATTTCCCTGGCGGAGAAGGCATATACCCAGTCGTTGCTGGTATGATTCCAAAAAAAGCTGTTAATAGCTTTAGTTGTAATTCTAATCCTAGAACTTTTGTTAGGGTTTCAAGAAATTATCTAACTTTAAACATGACCAAAACATATGAGTTAAAGTGACTACGTCAACTTTGCACCTGTCACTAAGTAGGGTTTACATTGGGAAAATATGGGACAACTTATTATTAGATATATGTGGCCAATGTACCACCTTGAACTGATTCAAGGAATGACGAGCACAAATTGATGAAGTATTTACTAGTTGAAAAATATGATCCCATTGATCATCCGGAAGTAATTATTCGCAATCTTAATTTTACTCATTGGATATCGGTTGCAAGTTAAATAACCAATTATATATTGTAGCTATTAACCCTTTTTAAAGTGGATACACCTGAAAAAAGGGTGCCCATCATATTAGATGGCTAAGCAGAAGGATAATTTGGAAGTAAAGTATGCAGAAAGTCCCTAATTTGCAAATACCTTAAAAAACAGTGCCTTGCTCAAATCCTATTTGTCTGCTAACTGATTGAAAGACATTATACAGTCTCCTGCAAATAGAACCAATTTACTTATTTGGGTATTAAAATTACAAGAAATTTTAAGGATGTATAAATATAATTATCACCTGTTGATAGAATATACATAACAAATGCTCTCCAGATGGTCTTCAATGGCGCTATCATTAATTGGTTGTATTAATGCAATTAAGATGATAATTTCACCAAAAACTTTTATATACTTTTCAAGCAGTATCTTCCTTCGTCCTTTAAATATTTTTTGACAAGGTCGACTTGATATTCTTACATTTGGAATAATAAAAATCCTTTATTGCAGATACAAAAGAAAGATGGAGGAATGTCTCTCCCTGATTTTAGATTTTATTATTGGGCTATTAATATCCGATATATTACCTTTTGGATTTACTATTCAGACATGTGTGAATGTCCTTCTATAAGTAGGTTTGGAGAGGAATTCAGTTGGGAGGAACTCGTTGGCCTTATTGCTGGGAGCTTCTCTACACTTGGTGTTATCCAAAATTAATAGACAAGATCTTAACCCTGATCTTAAGCATACAATAAGGATTTAGTTCCAGTTTTATTTTATCTAGTAAAATACATCTTAATTTATTTTTAAAGCATCATTGATTGATCAGGCTTTTTCAATATGGAAAACTAAAGGAAAAATAACCTTTTCAGATGCATGACATTCTATCGGCCTGATGTCAATAGTGTGGCACTGTTAACATTTCAAATAGAAACAATTTCAGTTATATTGTACCGGATAAATTGCTTTAAGTGCACTTTTCACTATTTGATTACATTTGACAACATCATTGTGAGGAACACATAACAAAATGTGTTTTCATTGGATTGTGCAATTCAATATTGATTGTACCTGCTATTTTCCAGTTTGCTTATCAATTTTTGTGGTGCATTTTGGACAGAATCATAGAAATAGGCCTTCACATGTTCACAGTAATCATATAGCTTGATATCTCATTGTATTCTTTCCAAATTCCCTATTAGCTTTCCACACTACCATTCCATCACTCATCTATGCACTAGGGGCAGCTGAAAGTGACCAATTAACCTACCAACCTGCACATCATTAAGATGTGGGAGCAAAGCAAGAGAACTGAAGAAAACCCACCCAATCATAGCGAGAATGTGCAGACTCCACACAGACAGTGCTGGAGATCAAGCACTGACTTGGATAACTGGAAGTGCAAGGTTGGAGCTCTCTTGCTTGAACCACTCTGCTATCTGTTGAGATGCAACCAAACATTCCAGCATCCTTTCAAATTATAATGGATGTAATTTTTTTTTGTTTTATTTCAATAATGAAAGTCAAATTCTGAAAAGCAAAATTTGAAAACTATAAACATAGACTGCAGCCATCTGTTGTGTAGTCATGATATTACAGTACATTTTACTTTTGCTTTATCTCTTGAATATGTCATTTTATATTTAGATCTTTACTGTGACCAACTCAAATCAGGACATGTGGGTTTTTCTGATAACAATTTCAACTAACTGGGATAGTATAGGAGGCAGAAATTGCAGCCCGCTGTGTATTGTGTATTGGATGAGAGACAACAAATTACAGTCTTTATTTTGGCTTCACTGGTTCCCCTGAACTTGCTCTATTTCTTCGATCTGTATTCGCATGATTCAGTAAAATCCTGGCGTCTGTTGAACCATTGGTCCACTTTCCTGCAAGATCCCTGTAACATCAGATGGCCTTGGGGTTCAAACATCTGTTGCTCTTAACATTGAATCTACATGACTACACATAATCTGCAACCCTTCAGACTGAAGAGATACAAAAGATTTACTTGCAAGTCTTCAAGGGAAGAGATTTTTCATGTTATATCTGAAACAGCCAATCATCTATCTGGTAACAATGCCTTCAAATCAAGATTTGCTATCCTGTGGAAACCTCACCCATTCTGTAAATCCCTCTGCAATTTTGTAGATGTCGATTTGTTTTCTTCTAAATTCTAGTAAATTTAAAAGATTTATATTAATGAACATAGGCCAGTGTTGATCTCTCTTCCTCTGAGAAGCCCCTCAACCCAGGAATGAATCTAGTCAAGGTTCACTGCCAACAAGGTGGCCTAAAAGTTGAAACCACTTGGGTGCATTTTTCGTTTACAACCAACTTGTAAAGGTAATCTAATTTGAGGTGGATCATGCTAGCTGTCGATTCTGGAATTGTTTTGGGAGACCCACAGACTGCGAGATGCTCTTCTTTATATTGGTGAGAAGTTGAATCTGGGAGTGTCCTGCTCCAGAAGGAGAATTCTCTCCTCTGTCCCTTTCTGATTCGGCTGAGTGGAAGAGCTGAAGGACATTGAATAATTCTTTCATTTCCGATCTTTGGAGGTTGGAAACCTTTTGGGACCTGTATGTGGTATATTGTGGGTGAGAACAAGTTTAGATGTCATCATATTAGGTGATCTTTGCAGATGCGAGCGTTTTGCTGAATAAGTGTCTGAATGAGGGAATAGTATTTTGAGCTATCTGGAGTTCTACATAACTCGTAAGACTTACAATAAAATGTGTGGATTCTTGCTTGGAGATAACTGGGCCTCTCCTGGTTTGTTCTTCAAATGATCTCACTTGATGATCGGACAGGATCTTCTTCTTGGTCACCAGGGCTTCAATCCTGAGTGAAATGAGGATTGATGCCTTTCTTTCATTGTTAGCAAATACTAGAATACATTAGGAAGCCCTCTGCAATAGGGATTAAAATCATATGTCCACTTGGCTAAATCAGGTACAGTCCTGTCTAGAACAGTTGTAGATCCCATTTTAGAAAAATGTTTTGTGTGCTGTTCATTTTTGTCCAATTTTCACACACTCTTTTTGTGGTGAATAGAGTATATAGCCCATGCTTTATAAGGACTTGTTTCAAGTGCTATAGAAGGGTGAAGCTATTTTCTTGGCAATATTTGTGTTCTGATAATCTAAACTGCCCGCTACTTAAGATGTGGATCCCCTTTATAAATTCAGGATGATTTACTTATATATTCAAAACGCCTTGCAGTAAAGCCCTTTCATATGCCTTTCTAATTTCTTCGTCTGTGTGCATGTTAACTCTTTACATTTCGTGAACCGTCAGATTGCTTTCTAGCTCTGTTTAGCACCTTGGTTTAATCAGCAAAAAATACATGTCACCATATATTTTTTTCAATTAATTCACTATTAGGAATAGTTGACAATCTCTGATTGATACTGATGCCATCTCACTACCAGTGGTTGAATGATTTTATATTTAAATAGTTATTTCCCTTTTGCTTTCTGTCCTTTATCTAATCTATGCCAATATGTTTCTACTAAACCTGTGAGCCCATTTCACATAGTGTCTACTGTGAGGTTCCTTACTGAATGCTAGTTGATAATCCAGAGAAATTGTATCCTCTGATTTGCCTTGAATCGACCTTGTCTATTATATCCCTAGAAAAATGCTATGGATTTTATTTAATACCTGATTAAGATCTTCCCAAAACTTTTCCACTTTCTCACATGCCCAAATTGCATGTACTGTGGTTCCCGTTTCCTTCCTACAGTGAAAACATCTATCTGATACTGTTGGGTCCCATTTATTTAACTTTTGAGGCGTGGTGTATAGCCTGTGTAACCAATTATATTGTATCATTCGTAACCTTGTGTTTATTGTATTTCTCATAGTTCCGGAGCATAGCTTTTCCCATGTTTCATTCTTTATCTTTATGTTTAGATCTTGTTCCTACTTTTGTTTGGGTTTACAGCTTATTTCATCGTTCTCTTTCTCTTGCAGTTTGATGTACATGTTTGGTATAAATCTTTTAATTATCATTGTGTCTGTAATCACATATTCAAAATTGCTTCCTTCTGGTAACCTCAGCCTGCTTCCCAATTTGTCCTTCAAGTAGGTTTTCAGTTGGTGATATGAAAACATTGTACCGTGAGTTTTACCATATTTGTACTTCATTTGTTCAGAAGATAATAATTTATTTCCCGAAAAACAATTTTCTATTCTTTTGATTCCTTTTCTCTCCTATTCTCTAAAGGAAATGTGATCTGTTGTGAAAGGGATTAGTTAATTTTGCATCAATGTTAATTTTGGTTGTTGAAAATTTGTTTTTTTTCCTTTCTACGTGAATCTTCTTCCAAATGTTGAGCAGATGGTGCAGTACTGGTGAATTCCTATGTTGCACCAGCTTTTCATCCCACTTATATAGTATATGTTCAGGTACCTTCTCCCCTATTTTATCTAGCTCTAATCTGGTCCAATCTGGTTTTTCCCTTGTTTGATAAAAATCTGATAGGTATCTTAATTGTGCTGCTCTTTAATAATTCTTAAAGTTTGGTAGCTGTAAGCCCCCTTGTTTGTACCATTCTGTTAATTTATCTAGCGCTATCCTCGGTTTCCCCCCTTTCCATAAGAATTTCCTTATTATTTTCTTTAGCTCCTTGAAGAATTTCTCTGTTAGGTGAATTGGTAACGATTGGAATAGGTATTGTATCATTAGGAAGATATTCATTTTAATGCAATTTACCCTTCCTATCAGTGTTAGTGGTAAATCTTTCCAATGTTCTAAGTCATCTTGTAATTTCTTCATTAATGGCTGATAATTTAATTTGTATAGATGGCCTAGATTATTATCTAGTTGAATACCTAGGTATCGGATTGCTTGTGTTTACCATTTAAATGGTGATTCTTTTTTAAACTTTGTGAAATTCACATTATTTATTGGTTTCGCTTCACTTTTATTTGCGTTGATCTGTACCCCAATACTTCTCCATATTCCTTCAATTTCTTATGTAATTCTTTTATTGATAATTCTGGTTCTGTTAAGTATACTATGACGTCATCTGCAATAGACTGATTTTATATTCCTGCTCTTTCATTCCAAAAAATCCAGAGATCTTTCTTCTAAGTAATATAAGAAGTAAAGAACTTGGCCTCGATTTGGATGAAGCACAAAAAAGATTTATTATGATAGCCTTAGCTGTAGCAAAAAAATGTATAATGTCAACCTGGAAATCAGAAGATAGCCTGAGAATACAGCAATGGTACATAGAAATGAATAAATGTATTCCACTGGAAAAAATAACGTAATATAAGAAATAACATAACCGTATTCGAACAAATTTGGGAACCGTACATGGAACACAACAGAGAGGTCCTACCGCGGACCTGCACCCCCTAAAATGACAGAATGAGAAGAAGATGAAATGAACTGACCCAGTATGTAAAAGTAGATGACACAAATTTCTTGTTTATTTTCATTGTGTGATGACATTGTTTAATAGGTTTAATGTATCATATATGTTGAACGTTGAGTGGGTGGGGAGTCGGGTGGGAAGGAGGGAGGGAAGGGAGGGGGGAAAAGGGGAGAAAATGACACTGTATATTCAAGAGGGAAATGTTTGTGTGTATTTTGGTCAATATGGTACATAGTGTGAAAAATAAAAAAACTTTAAAAAAAAAAGAAAAACTGCTATGGATATGCCAAATACAATTTCCTAAAGCCATATTGATTTTGTCACATCATGTGCTGGTTTTAAGCCTTGTTTCAGAGGACTCTCTAATATATTTCAGTATTTGGTGACATCTGATGCAAATATAACTGGTTTATAGTTTGCTATTTTCTTATCATATCCCATAGATTCTCAAGGTGGGGCGTGGGAATATTTTGATGTGGTGTGGGGCTTAAGAATATTTTAGTGGGGTGTAGGAAAACTTTGGGAAATAATTAAGAAGTTGGTTTGTAAAAATAAACTCGTTATGTTGGTGTGAAAGATGTGAATTGGCAATACTGTCTGTACAACACAACTGTGGTAATTTCCAAGTAAAATCACTTTGTTCTTTTTATTTTCATGACATGATTTTGCTCTTCTGATGCTTCTCCTTTGTTTCTCTTATTTTAATTGTTGTTATCCTTGTTTAACATTATAATATTTGTTCTGACCGGTCTTATTATCATCCATTCCAAATTGTCTCATTGGTGACGAGGATTCTAAATGACCTCAACAATCATGTCTCCGTCCATACACTTTTACTTTTTCAGTTCAATAGTGAGTGAGACCTGTATCTGTATATATCTTTGTGCACTGGCATATTGATGGAGGGACGAGGGTCCTCCCCAGGCGGCAGCCTGAGGAGGATGCCAAAATTGTTTAAAAAAAAATAGGGTCCCCAGAAAGTAAAGCACAAGGCTAGCACAGTTTTGATGCACTCTCTGTGAGGAAAAAAATGTCAGAAACCACGCTAGTGTTTTTTCATTTTTTTTGGGTTGGTATTCTTCCCTTGATTACTTTTATTACATTTTTCAATTCCAAGGCATAATAAAATATTGATTAATCTGCTTCGGATAGCTTGCGCTATTGTATTAATCTTTTTCAGGGAGCTTGTGCTGTTGGATATTTAAAATGAGCAGACCAACCAAGTAAAAAGTTCGTCAACATTCAGTGGAGTTCTTGAAGTTTGAGTTTATACCTGCTGTACATGATGAACATGCATTTTTTTGCCTATAATGCTAAAAGACTTTGACAAATGAAACAATGAGAGTAGGCCTTAATTTTTTTATTTTTCACACTATGAACCATACTGACCAAAATACACACAAAAATTTCCCTCTTGAATATACACAATGTCATTTTCTCCCCTTTTCTCCCCTCCCTTCCCTCCCTCCTTCACCCCCCCCCCACCCACTCAACGTTCAACATATATGATACATTAAACCTATTAAACAATGTCATCACACAATGAAAATAAACAAGAAATTTGTGTCATCTACTTTTACATACTGGGTCAGTTCATTTCGTCTTCTTCTCCTTCTGTCATTTTAGGGGGTGGAGGTCCGCGGTAGGACTTCTCTGTTGTGTTCCATGTACGGTTCCCAAATTTGTTCGAATACTGTGATGTTATTTCTTAAATTATATGTTATTTTTTCCAATGGAATACATTTATTCATTTCTATGTACCATTGCTGTATTCTCAGGCTATCTTCTGATTTCCAGGTTGACATTATACATTTTTTTGCTACAGCTAAGGCTATCATAATAAATCTTTTTTGTGCTCCATCCAAATCGAGTCCAAGTTCTTTACTACTTATATTACTTAGAAGAAAGGTCTCTGGATTTTTGGTATGTTGCTTTTTGTGATATTATTTAATATCTGGTTTAGATCTTCCCAAAACTTTTCCACTTTCTGACATGCCAAAATTGCATGTACTGTTCCCGTTTCCTTCTTACAGCAAAAACATCTATCTGATACTGTTGGGTCCCATTTATTTAACTTTTGGGGTATATAAGTGGGACGAAAAGCTGGTGCAACATAGGAATTCACCAGTACTGCACCATCTGCTCAACATTTGGAAGTAGAAAGGAAAAAAAACAAATTTTCAACTACCAAATCAACATTGACGCAAAATCAACTAATCCCTTTCACAATAGATGACCTTTCCTTTAGAGAATGGGAGAGAAAAGGGATCAAAAGAATAGAAAATTGTTTTTCGAGATATAAATTATTATCTTTTGAACAAATGAAGGACAAATATGGTATAACTCACGGTACAATGTTTGCATACCACCAACGGAAAACCTACTTGAAGGACAAATTGGGAAGCAGGCTGAGGTTACCAGAAGGAAGCAATTTTGAATATGTGAATACAGACACAATGATTATAACAAACATGTACATCAAACTGCAAGAGAAAGAGAACGAGGAAACAAGCTGTAAACCCAAACAAAAATGGGAACAAGATCTAAACATAAAGATAAAGAATGAAACATGGGAAAAGCTATGCTCCGGAACTATGAGAAATACAATAAACACGAGGTTACGCATGATACAATATAATTGGTTACACAGGCTATACACCACACCCCGAACGTAGGCCTTCTTGAAGCTCATTTGAAGATGAAACATCCTAACCATGTCAATTTGAAAATGGAATATCTTAACTCACTGAAAGAGAAATTTGAAAATAGATCAAAAATTATTCATTATTTACTACGCAAACTACAGCCCTGAATCGTACCCTTGAAGCGAGCTATGAAATTTCTCTGCTGATAGCAAAATATTGGAAGAATCATACGATTGGGGAGGAGCTGATTAAATCCACATTATCATTGTTTCTCAAAACAGTTCTGCAAAAGGATGACAAAGATGTCCGAGCAATGCCATTGAGTAATAGAACTGTCTGCAACAGAATAGATGACATGGTCAAGATGTTGAAAAAGAGCTTATTGAGAAGTTGAAATCACGAAAGTTCAGTTCAACTGGATGAATTGCCCATATGGGACATTGAGGCTCTTTTATTGGGATATGTGAGATATATTGATCAGGAAGAGTTTCAAGAAGAGATGTCGTTTTATGTTTCATTAGAAACAACCACTACTGCAGTTGATATCTACAGCAAGTTCAAAAATTATATGAATGAAAATGAAAACCAAAGGGAAACATTGTATCTTGTGCTTCAGATGGTGCACCTGCTATAATGGGTTTTAAAAAGCAGGATGTTTAAAATTAATGAAGGATGAAAATCCAAACATGTTGGTTATGCATTGTGTTATCCACCAAGAAAACTTGGTTGCCAAGTTGCCCCTGTTCTACACAAAATACTGCCCTCTGTGATCGTGTATTGATGCCATCAAAGCTAATGCTAAATGTGAACATCCGTTTAAGCAGTTTTGTGTCCATAAAAATGCAGAACATGTGAGATTATTGCTTCATTCTGGAGTAAGGTGGTTGTCAAAGGAAAACTGCTTCAAAAGGTTTATGGAACTGTTTGATCTCCTCAGCGAGTTTTTGAAGGACAAAATGAAGCTCTTGCTAACAACAGATGGCCAAAGCTTATGTGAGGTACTTGACAGGCATTTTTGAGAAACTAAGTACATTGAACAAGCATCTCCAAGTAGCAAATATGCTTGTTGATGCAAACACAATGATATTTGGATTCATGACACTTCTAGAATTATACCAAAGGATTATTTTTGGAAGAAATTTCAGTCAATTCTATTGGTTGAATAAGTGTGAGGTAACTCATGCTGCTACAAACGTTATTGTTAACCATTTAAAAATGTTGGTTACCGACTTCAAAGATAGATTTTGTGATTTAAAGGGAATGGATTTTCCTTCTTGGTTATAACTCAGCCATTGCCAGTGGACTTATCTGAAGTTCCAGTGCAATACCAAGAGGAATTATCTGAGTTGCAACATGATGAATCTGTGAAACCTCTGTTCCAAGTGAAAGGAACCATGATGTGGCTGTCTAATGAAATTGAAAAGAAATACCCAAACTCGACTACTTTATCAAGGGAACTATTGATTCATTTTCCATCATCTTATTTAGTAGAGTGTGGCTTCAGTGCTGTTAGTGATTTGCTACAAACTAAGAGAAACCGACTGGAAATTACAAAACATGGAGATTTAAGGTTGAAACGAACAAAATTATCCCCTTGAACCAAAAGAAATCTGAAGTGATAACAATTGCTGAATGTGTGTTTGAGATGGTTGACATATTGAAGTAGTAGTTGAATATGAAATATGTGTTCCAGTGTATTCCCAACCTTAATTGTATTGAAGTACATTTGCAGTAAAAGATTTAATTATATATTCGAAAAAAGTTTTAACTTTTTTCCGCTAATGGTGGGGCCTAGGGCAATAAAGGTTGAGAACCACTGCCCTATCCTTTCTTAATTTGTGGTGTTACGTTCAAGAGAGTGCTGAGAGAAAGAAGGACACCCAAAGGGCCGTGGACGTTGAAAGCTTTCTTATCGTATTGGAGGTTTCAATCTGGACTCAGCTTGCCAATGGTTTGAACTGATCTGGGGTCTTGTGTGGCTGCAGAGGCTGCGGGAGCGCTGGAGGTGAATCCACGGTGACTCAGGGGGGTGGGGGGGGAACGACGGATGACGACCACGACTCTCTTTTGCTTCTTTCTCTGACTGTTAAGGGACACCGAGCAATTCTAATGGCAAATTTTTTGTCTGCCTTTATCGTGTAATATGACATTTCTATTTTATTACATGACATTAAGCAGTTTCTGATCTTCCGCTCTGCTGTTACTGGCCTAAAATCCAAGGAAATCATAATTTTCACTGATGAATCCACTAGCTCTGCTGCTTGTCTTTTTCGAACCCTGAAGGATATAGACCATCGGGTTGAGGAGATTAAATACCTTTTTGTCACCTTTATCACAGAAGTATTAGTCAAAAATCCACAAGAACACAGACTCATGGCCTTTCTCCCTTTCAATCAGCACCATCCAACAAGCTCCCAATCAGACTTTCGGGACAGTTCACAGGGCAATTATCCAACCAACTTGCACATCCCAATTCGGGGGATGTGTGGGGGCGGGGGGGGACCAGAGCACCATCCAACAAGCTCCCATTCAGACTTTTGGGACAGTTCACGGGGCAATTATCCAACCAACTTGCATATGCAATTCAAATTAGGTGAGCCAGGGCGGGGGTGGGGGGGGGGTGAGGGGGGCGGAAACCAGAGCATCCAGAAGAAACTAAGTGGCTCTGTGAAGAATAAACAAGCTTCGCACAGCCAGCACTGAATGTCAGGATTGAACCCAAGTCATTGCAGCTCTCCTAGTTGTGCATTCAGTGAAATACTTAATTCCTGCCACTTCCACTGCAGTTATTGTCTTAAATATTCCCTCAAAAAAATATTTTCCCATTATATTTTTATCTTGCTTCTGTTTCCTTTGGATTTGCATGTACTTTTGATACTTAGTTCAATTTTCTGTCATTGTAAAAACTCCTCTAGTTTATACTATCAAGTAATTTATTCATATATTTGACTTCTCATTATTTTTGTGACTTGTCAAAAATTCCTAAAATTCTCCCTACCTCAAGCTTCAAGTCTTGACCTTAATTCTTTATTTCTTTGGCTTGGCTTCGCGGACAAAGATTTATGGAGGGGTAATGACCACGTCAGCTGCAGGCTCGTTTGTGGCTGACAAGTCCGATGCGGGACAATTGGTTGGTTGGGGTTGGGTGTTGGGTTTTTCCTCCTTTGTCTTTTGTCAGTGAGGTGGGCTCTGCGGTCTTCTTCCTTTCCTAACTAACACTGATTTAATTTACTTGGTAATGGATTAATCACATTTCCAATTGAATGGTTATTGGTGACATTTAAAAATCACTATATTAAAATGAATATAATTTGTTCATCCTCCACTACTAACTGTAATCTTACTGTCTCTCTTGGAAGTGTGTGTGTGAACAGAACAGTTGGTTTAGCAGGTATTAGCATTAATTAGTCTGCAGCATTTGACCTGCTCATGCAGCGATATTGACCTGGCTGAGGATTGGGAGACTGCCGTTCAATCTGCGTCACACAGATCAATTCTTCAAAAGAGAGGGACTAGAAAGTAACTGGAAAATGGAAAACATATGAAGGGCATTTGGTTTGAAATTTACTTGGGATGTAATTGAAGGGGAACAAAAATTAAAGTGTGCAACTCATCAATTCATCATCACTTATTTTATCAAATAATTCAATACTTTTAATTCTATCTCAGATTCTGGCCTTAAACATAACATCTAATCATGTTTGAATCTAGCAAGCAGACAAAAGTACCTTTACTTTGAATCTTTCAGGAAATAGGAGCAGAATGCATGGAATTCTGGATGGTGAATAACTTCTGTAGTATTACTTGGTAATCTTGTACACCACACAAAATTGGTATGATGCATAGACCAGCAGAATGGTCCAGTGGAAGATTCACTTTATGGTGCTATGATTTGAGTATTTCTTCATCTGACATGGAGATATCAATCATTAGGGAAAGGGGCATTTTTACATTGCATCAAATCGAAAAATTTTCACTTTCTTATAGAGCTCAAGAATGTATTTGCTTTTCCCTATCCCCTCCTGCAGAGAAATATTTCATGTTGTTTGATATTTTCAACTGATGGATTAAATGAATATGCAACTTAAAAAGGTGTTCCTCACCTATTGCCATTTTATTCAACAGCAAAATCATAATCACATTGGGCAAGAAAAAGAAAAGGAGGAATGATTTGTCAGCCGAGGAGTTGGACTCTGAGCAGGTTCCCACACCATCAATAAAGAAAAGAAGGAATGACATATCAGCAGAGGGATCTGATACTGAACAGATTCCCACACCATCAATAAAGAAAAAACCCATCACTGGATGTCAGGTAAGATGTTTGAAAAAGCAGATTTGGGGAGCAAGATTATTCCAAAAAATACCTAACATAATGAGCAACAGGCACAGAGAAGGAGTGAACCACATCAGTGGGCACAGGAAAGATCAGAAAGTGTGATGGGCATAGATAATATGGCTTGAAGGAGATATAGAGTGTGAAAGAGTAATTGGAAGAAGTCGACAATGTGAGTGAATGGGGAGAGTGAGCAGGATCATGAGGCATTCAGGAGAGAGGCTGGATAAATGTAAAAGGGCCAACAGATGGATGGAAAGTAAAAGAGTGGAAATAATCACTGAGAGGAGCTGTAATGAAGGAGGGGGACAGAAGGAGGACATTAATATAAAGGAGAAGGTGAAAAATTAAGAATGAGAAAGAAGATTGAGCTTAAAGTAAGTGAGAGAAAAATGCAGCAAAATCAATAAACTGTGCAAGTATGTTCTGATTGTTTTTTTTTTCTTTGATAAAAACATGAAAACAATGTCCTGACTAATGTGTTTCCCAAGCAGGCATGAATATTAACTCTTTCCAGTCAGGATCTTGTTGCCAACTGAATTTATTCTTGAAGCCAAATAATTTCGGCTTTGAAATAGGTCAGCACAAGTACAAGATTTCTTTTTAGGATTTGCTCAATCACAAAACACATGAGTATTAAAATGCTAAATCACATTATTCATTTCAGATTAACAATATGGCTATTAATTGCCTGATGGAAAACTAATATTGATTTTAAGCTTGTAATTAATTTTACAGAAAAGACGATCAAACAGACAAGTAAAAAGAAAGAAATATAACGAAGATACTGGGATGAAGGTTTCTGACGATGATGATAGCCTTGCTGCCAAAGGCAAAACCAAGGCTGGTGTGGTTCTACCTGCTGAGCAACCTGTGCAGTTATTTGTGGTGAGAGGCCATTTTAATCATTTGTAACATAGCCTAATGTCTGAAGCAATGTGGCGGTCATGTAAATAAGTTGGATAAAAGTAGCCAAATTTTACAAATATTGAGACAATATGATTTAAGTATGGATTAGAGGTTAAAGGTTCACAACTACCTTACCTGTTCAGCACATTACTGGCAAGATCTGGAAAAAACAAAGTTTTTCAACATGCAATATGTAACTTCCACCAATTATTTTGTTTGTTTGATAAAGTATTTTGAGCAGCAACATAAATTCTTGCATTATCTTAGAGCTATGACATTAATCGTGTCAGCAATTTTCTTTAATTTCTCTAGCAAGGAACATATATTGATATTTTTATTTCTCCATTCTGTATTTTCATTTCCACATAAGTGATTACATGTACTGTAATTGTAATTGCAATTTTAATAAATTCAAAATATCAGTGTTTTATTCAAAATATGGAAGAACAGGTAACCTCTGTGGCAAGAGTTCACAGGGATCTTTGGCACCCCATAGTTTTGATATCATCAGGCTTGCTGAGGAGCCAATCACATTAAAGTTTCTTGTCAACAAGAAACCAGGAAGCTATTTTAATTGCCTTTAAGGTAGAAATTACGATTAAGGTAGAAACTAGATTACCACATATTGACTTGATGATATAAACCTGTGTTTTGAAACGTTCATTGAGGAGGAAAGAGTAAATACTTTTGAAGACATGTTATTATCATCAAAACATAGAACTTTTGATAGGTCATTTTATAGCTGGATTATTTAGCAAGTTGAGTTCACATCAGTTCAAGGATTTTCCATGATTCCATGGCATAAGACACTGGAAGCAGTTTGAATCATGAACAGAAGGATTTCTGCAGTTCCCATGTCTGTTGAACATCTGAAATTTACGTGATATTCATAAAGTTATGATAGTGATTGCCATCAGTTTTGGTATCATAAAATTTAGGTTGATGTAAATCAGCCTGGTCAAGAAAGGTAAAACACCGTATTGAAGTAAAAACATACAGGACATTTTCCAATTGAATCCAAATGCCAGAAATTTTAAATTTATTGATGATCATCTCAGATGGCCTATTTTCCTTAAAATTTAATGTTGTGTATTTGGGTACTGGACATTTCTTTCATGAAAGCATGATGGAATATTTGGAGTAAAAGGCACCCAAACCAAGATGTTGACTGTCATTTGTTGTCCACGGACGCTGCCTGATCTGCTGAGTCTCTCTAGTCTCTCATTGTTTGCTGATGGAATATATATAGCAGACTTCGTTATCTGTTGGCTATTGCTTAAGGATGATGTCTCTTCCTCAGGAAAACCCAAGTGAAGAAGATGCTGCAATTGTAGATAAAATTATGGCCTCAAGACTGGTGAAAAAGGAGGTGAGAATCTTTTTGACAATAAAATGGCTAATTTTAAACTATTTTTAGTTTATTTGCTATGAAAATAATAACAATTTGTTAATTGCAAATCAATTTTGACAGCTTTAACTCTGTGCTGATGAGGATCACCTCCTTTAAAATTTGTTGGTGAAATTATCCCAATCCTAAATCTGAGTGCATTGAATCTTATTACATCTGAAAATCCATAGTCTGGATAGCTGAACTGCAAAGTGTTGTATTGCAAACAAATGAGTTCCTGGAAGATTTGAAATTTGCTGTCTCATCTTTGCAGAGGAAAATCATAGTTGGCCAAACCAGGGTATTGATAAATAATATATGTTAAATTACTTTAATGTTGGAAATGTTTAAATGTAATAGTTTATGAAATATTTACAGAATTTGTTTATCTCCTGCAGTGTTCCTTACAGACAAAAAAAAATCCAATTTTAAATGTTAAATTGAACACTGGGAGTTAATGTTGATGACTTGCAATGATTTGGACTTTATCAGCCTTTAGATTTTTAAATTTAGATGTAGACATTATGCATGGTAACAGGCCCTTCCAGCCTTGAGCCTGTGCCACCTAAATACACCCATTTTACCTCCAAATTCCCTCCTCCCACCCCGTGCATTTTGAAGGGTTGGAGGAAACCCATATAAACACTGGGAGAATGTACAAGCTCCTTACAGACAGCACTGGATTAGAACCCGAGTTACTGGTGCTGTAATATCATTGCGTTAAATGCTACACTAACCTTGCACCCCAAATTAATATTCATTTATTTCTAAAATTTTACTTTAAATATTTCCATTGCTCTTAGCGATAATGAAGGAAACCAAAAAGTGCTGAATTGATTTGGAGAGTGCAGAAGTGTTTATACAGAGTGACTGGAGATTCACTGCTGGTGCTCCGGATGTATTTTAATGGAGACATATTCTCTTTCACACCACTCACCCTCCTAGGAAGTGGTAAGCCATTCACACTGGACCATGATTTACCTGGCTCATCTGGATCTGTTGGATCTAAGGAGGGCCTCACCTCCAGCGGTGACCTCACGAGTGACATAATACATACTCGCAGGGCAGTGAAGTCATAGCAGGAATTAATGCGCTCAATGTATAAAAGATCATGGGGGGTGGGGGTGGGAGGAAACCCAACAATTTAATGAGACATATCGAGCAATGTATAAAAGATCGTGGGAAAATCTACCACAGTGGCCTTCTGACTATTCAAACTGAGGATAAACTCGCAGACCAGCTTGTCATTATTCCCTAAACAATAGAGTATAAACCACTATTTGCAACGCATTGCATTGTATTAGGTATTATAAGTAATCTTGAGATAATTTAAAGCACAGGTACACGCTGACAGCCACACTGGCCATGCTCTGACAGCCGGCTGCCCTGTGACAGCTCCACCAGTTAAATTTCACAGGACAGCCAGTGGAGCTATCTATCAAAGCGTGCCTGTGCTTTAAATAGTTTCAAGATTTCTTGTAATATGACCAGACTGACGCATGCACACAGCCACCAATGTCACTAATGGTACCTGTAGAGCTGGTTGAGCATTCACACTGCTATAGAGTGATTAACGAGTTAACTCGGCCAGACTCTGATACTACCCTTCACCAAGAGTCAGAGCCCAGTTGATTTTTACTCACCCTGCCCGGTTGGGACCTTTCACACCACCAGATTACCAGCTACGGACCCGCTAAATTGGCCGATTGAACCCACTTTATTTGGCTGTGTGAAATGGGCTCGAAATAGCAGGCAGAGTGGATCAGATACCTTTAAATCTACTCTATATCAGCTAATATATCATCTTCTTTGAATCTACTGGTTATTACCAGGCAAGGGAACATAAATTGATCTTGAAAAGGTTTTGTGTCATTGTTTTGGCTGACAAAGAACACTGAACATAGACAGGGAAACTGGGTTTGAGGTGTTCATTTTCAAACACTTCCTCGGGCAACTGCTGGTGGCACACTGGAGGAGTTGCTGAATTTCAGCATTGATATTTTCCTTTGCAAAGTACCTCTTAGGATATAAAAAAGGTTAATTTTTTTGTGGGGCTTCATCCTGGTCCTTTATTGTTTGGGGCAGGAGTGATGTTGCACATCAGTTTAGATTGTGAAAGTTCTTTGTTTTGCAGCTGTTTAATGTAAAGTCTAACTTTTTGTACATTTCAGTGAAGGAGTTAACAATGACACCATTCAACCTCCAATGCCCATGCACACATTGGTAATTAATTGGCCTTCGTTATCAAGTGGAGGTTACAGAGGTGAAACAGTACTCCATTTGTTCTGTGGATTAGCTTCACTCCAGCGGAAATCTTGCAGAAGCCAAAGTGTGATATTTCTTTGAAAAAATTGAGAAAGGTGTTCAAGTAACAACAGTGTTGCTTGACACTAGTTTCGACTGAGTCTCTGACCCATTGGTTAGAATCAGGCCTTGCATAACATATATACCAGATGCAAAATGGAAATAAATATCTGATGTGAAGCTTAACAATCCCTTCTGACAATTAGGTAACAGTGAACAATATTTTTGTCAAGCCCTCACTAATGCCTTTAAAACCGTGGACCTGCTTTATTAATCTGTTAAGAAGGGCTCTTGATATTGCTCTATCTAGAACCTTATAACTTTATATATCAGTTAGGTGTCCCCTCAGCCTGCTCTGTTTTTCAAGGAAAACACCTAAACTTATCCAGTCATTCCTCATTGCCAAAGATTTTCCAATCCTGATAGTTTTCTCATAAATTTGTTAAGATGGAACTGCAATTCAATTGTTGTTCTTTCAATTTAGTATTTGGTGTTCTCCATGCAGTCTCATCTGCATTGGTGAAAGTGCTTCACAGAACACCTTTGTTCAGCTCTCAAGTGAAATTGAGCTTCTAGTTTCTTGTCACAGAGGTATATTTTTCAAGTGCCTCATGCAGACCACACTCATGTTACAGGAGTAGGGGGTGAGTTGCATTCTGGGAAAACTTCATATTGTGATTTTCCTTAATGTGAAATTGCAATGTCTGTTCATGTTTTTGATGTGTGGGTTTAAAGAAAATTTGCATTAATTCATTTACTTTATTTCTACGCAAATTCTGTGAGAGTGAAGATATTATGTATCCCAAATATTTAGCTAAATTGGCAAATTTCCACAATGTGAATGGCGGCAATGCAGAGATCATCTGCATTTAGTTATTAATGAACATTTTCTTTGTTTAGGTGGCCAATGGACGTATGGCTGATGTTGAAGAATTTTTTGTTAAGTACAAAAACTAGTAAGTAATTTTTTTAAAAAACTTTTGATCTTCCAGAGAGTAAAATTCAGCTTGTTCAACATTCAGCTTGATCTTGGTATTTTCACAACCACAAACTTTGCATATATTTCAGCTAATTGAGAAGAATCTGGGTAAAAACTTATGTGTGTTCATCTTGTATGTGAATGGATTTTTATTGCAAAATACATATGGGGAAAAATAAATTGGATAATGAAGAGGTAGATGGCTTTATTCCAGAAATAAAATGCCTATCCATACTATGGTTTCCTTTGGGAGAACAAATTGTATTCTCAGGTACTTTGAGATGTTTTTGCATTATGTCGAGATATTGAATGGAAATAGAGGAAATATGTGACTGATCTTCTAACCCATTATTTTAATTGGAAAAGACAATGTAGGTGATTAGCAAAATGTAACAGACAGAATATAAAGTCTGGAACTGATTGTAATTTAATGATGGAAAATATAATTGGATTTTGTGGTCACATCAGTGAGTTTGATGTTATTGTTGTTAAAGTGAAGATATTTAGATAGTTCATTTCAGATTTGCCTGGACTCAATGATGACAAAATGGTCCAGGTAAGAATACTGGGTCCAAGAAGTGTGCTAAGTACCAGATGATGAAAGAAAAATAATTGCATTTGTACAGTTACTTGCATATCACTTTCAACACAAGGATGATCCTGAGGACCTTCCGTGAAGTGCTTTTTAAAGTGCAGTCAAGGTGGTGACAAATGGCAGAAAACTTGTACACAGCAAGCTGTGGTGAATAGCAAAGTGAAAATGTTCAGATAATTTGTTTTGTGATGTTCAAATTTCAGTTTTATTGTCAGAGTACATTACATACAACCCTGAGATACTTTTTTTATGTGGGCCAGGCAAAATTTCTACTCATTGGTCACTAAAAAAACTGTACTCAAGAAAAGATGGGTACACAAAAGAGAGAAATGTAACTGTGTAATACAGATAAAAAAAATAAATATCCATTTGTATCCTGAGATACGTTTTTTATGTGGGCCAGGCAAAATTTGGTCACTAAAAAAACTGTACTCAAGAAAAGATGGGTACACAAAAGAGAGAAATGTAACTGTGTAATACAGATAAAAAAATAAATATCCATTTGTATCCTGAGATACGTTTTTTATGTGGGCCAGGCAAAATTTGGTCACTAAAAAAACTGTACTCAAGAAAAGATGGGTACACAAAAGAGAGAAATGTAACTGTGTAATACAGATAAAAAAATAAATATCCATTTGTATCCTGAGATACGTTTTTTATGTGGGCCAGGCAAAATTTGGTCACTAAAAAAACTGTACTCAAGAAAAGATGGGTACACAAAAGAGAGAAATGTAACTGTGTAATACAGATAAAAAAATAAAAATCCATTTGTAATAAATAATGTGCAAAGTAAGAGTCTGTAAATGTTTAAGAGTCTGATGGCGAAGAGGTAGTAACTGTTCTTGAACCTGGTGGTACATGTCTTGTGGCAACTATACTTGTATCTTGATGGCAGCAGCAAGAACAGGGCATGCTCTGGGTGGTGTGGATCCATGATTGCTGCTGCTCTCTGATGGCAATGTTCCATGTAGATTTTCTCAGTATTGGGCTGTATTTTGCCTGTGATGTATTGGACAGCATCGAGTCCACGCTGCTGAAGATCCAGCTGCGCTGGATGGGTCACGTCTCCAGAATGGAGGACCATCGCCTTCCCAAGATCGTGTTATATGGCGAGCTCTCCACTGGCCACCGTGACAGAGGTGCACCAAAGAAAAGGTACAAGGACTGCCTAAAGAAATCTCTTGGTGCCTGCCACATTGACCACCGCCAGTGGGCTGATAACGCCTCAAACCGTGCATCTTGGCGCCTCACAGTTTGGCGGGCAGCAACCTCCTTTGAAGAAGACCGCAGAGCCCACCTCACTGACAAAAGGCAAAGGAGGAAAAACCCAACACCCAACCCCAACCAACCAATTTTCCCCTGCAACCGCTGCAATCGTGTCTGCCTGTCCCGCATCGGACTTGTCAGCCACAAACGAGCCTGCAGCTGACGTGGACTTTTTACCCCCTCCATAAATCTTCGTCCGCGAAGCCAAGCCAAAGAAAGATTGGGCTGTGTCCTCTATAATTTGCAGGGCTTTCCATTCAGAAATATTGGTGGCCCCATATCATGTTAGCACTCTCTCCAATACACATCTGAAGAAATATGCCAAAGTTTCCAGAGTCATTCCAAATTCATGAGGAAGTAGAGGTGCTGATGTGCCTTCTTCACAAAGACATTGTGTTGGGTCCAGGAAAGGTCTTCCAAGATAGAGATTCCCATGAATTTAAATTTGCTTACCCTCTCCACCTCTGATTCCCCAATGATCACTGGATCGTACACATCTGGTTCTAAAGTCCACAATTAGCTCCTTGGTTTTGCTGTCATTAAGTGTGAGCTTCTTGTTAGAACACCATTCAGCCAAGTTTTCAATTTCCTTCCTTTAGGCTGACACATTGTCCCTTTTTGTACAACCTACTACCATGGTATCATTAGTGAATTTATAGATGGTGTTGTTGTCATGCCAAGCCACACAGTCAGAGGTGTAGCGAGTAGAGCAGGGGGCTAAGAACTCAGTCCTAAGGTGCTCTGGTACTGGTGGAGATTGTGGGGAAGATGTTCTTACTAATCCTCACTGATTGTGGTCTGGAGGTGAGTAAATCCAGGATCCAATTACAGTGTGGTGTTGAGTCCTAGGTCTTGGAGCATGATGCTATGATCGTTTTGAATGCTGAACTGTTGTTGATAAAGAGCATTCTGATTTATGCGTCTTCGCTGCCCTGGTGTTCAGGGGCTTTGTGTAAAGCCAGTGAACTGGCATCAACCATAGATCTGTTGGTATGTCAGATGAATTGGAACAGATCCATGTCACTACTCAGGCAGGAGCTGATATGCTTCAACACCAGCCTTTCAACACTTCATCACATGTTGCTGCAAAGAAAAATATTGCGCAGGATACTGGGGATTAATTTGTTTGCTCTTCTTGAAAGTAGTGACTTTAAATCTTTCATATTCAGCTGGGAGAGCGGATGGGTCCTGGTTTCAGGTATCATCTGAAATTTTGTCGAGCAATCCATTACTATTGCATTAGATTTTCAGTCTTTGATTTCGTATTTAGGCCTCTGGAGAGGAACTTGAACTTTCAACTTTTTTTATTTTCACAACCTTGCCACTTGCCAAACCACAGCTGCGACCTCTCTGAATTCACTGGAATTGAATTACTAATTTAACAAAATTTAATAAATAATAAATAGTCAGGTTTTGGTTAATATTGATCTCACAATCTTTATTTCTAAGTTTTTCCACAACCGAAAGATTACATAAAAAATTAGATTGAAAAATAATGTTTCTGAAATTGTTCAGCAGTAAGATATGAGCTGAAATGGACTCAGTGAAGGAGTGGTAGACAATTTCATTAATAATTTCCAAAGGGGAATTAATGAAATAAAATTTTGCTGAAATAAAATCTTACTGAAAAAAAAAGAGAAACCCAATGTGGGACATAGGTAGGTTGGGCTGAAGTACCTGTTTCCACGCAATCTGACAAGAACTCCAGATGCTGGAATCCAGGAACAAACAATGAGGAGCTGAAGGGATTCAATGGGTCAGTCTCGACCAAGGGTCCCAACCCAAAACATTGATTGACCATTTCTCTCTATGGATGCTGCCTGATATTTTTGCCCAAGGAATTTTGCTAGTTCATGTGAAAAGGCCATGGGATTGATAGCTTTATGAAAGGAACAACATCTCACTTCAGAGTTGCTTTATAAAGTTTATGCAGTACACCCTGGAGAAATATAGTTTAATTTGCTCCTGAGTTATTTTTGGTATAAATAAGTGCTGAACATCACATGAGATGCAAATACTCCTTTTAAATGAAATGCTCTGGTTATAAAAAATAGAGTAGATGTTGGTATTTAACTTTATGGTTCATTGCTTTGTCAATAACGTTTGTTTTAATGGATGAGTGGTAAAACCAGAACCAATGACTAAACTAATAGGTGAAATTATTTTTGATATTAATTTTTCATATTACCATTTATAGTTCATATCTACATTGTGAATGGGCCACAGAAGCACAGTTGATGAAAGATAAAAGAATACATCAGAAAGTGAAACGCTTTAAGGTTAAACAGGCACAGAGAGGCCATTTCTTTGCAGCGGTGAGTTTCATAATTTTTCTGGAGTAAAATTGGTTGTGGATATATTGTCTTCTTCCCATTTCCCTCGCCATGATAAATTTTCATCTTGGTATGTAAACACATATCTCGGTTCATTGTACAAGGTGCCAAAAAATGCTCCATATCTAGAATGATGTTTGGACTTGACCAAAGTACCAGTAAGCCTTCTGACTCTCTCCCTAGTGTCCACATTAGTGAGCTACTCTTGATTCAGAGTGTTGGATGCTTCAAACTGGATGTAGCAAGGCTTCATTGATTTGAATCATTTTTTCTTTCAGGGCTTCATTATATTTCTTTAACAGATGGATCATATTCCTGTTAATTATTTCTGACAGCACAATGGCAGTCCCAATCAACATTAGGGAGATTAAAAACACCAACTATGACAATAGTCAGCTTCTAGAACCACTACAGTCCTTCGGGTGAAGGTGGTCCACAGTGCTGTTCGGTAGGATGCTCAAGGATTTAGGCCCAAAGATAAGAAAAGATTAGGAATATTTTTCCAATTCAGCATAGTCTGCAACTTGGAAATGAACCTGCAAGTGGTGATGTTAGCATTTCCAAAACCCACTGTCCTTGTTCTTCCCTTGAGTGATAGAGCTGACCAAGATGAAAAAAGACAGTGCACTTTGAAAATGGTCCACATTGAAACACCATTGGTGGAGGGTGCAAATGTTTAGATTTCAGTTTTATTGTCAAAGTACATACCTGACATCACAAACAACCCTGAGATTCTTTCACCTCAGATGAGGCAGAATTATCACTGATTGGCCATGCAAAAAACAACTGACTTAACATATACATATGTCATCAAAACTAAGGAGGTGATTGTTGACTTCAGGAAGGGAAAGCTCATCCTTCACTGGACCCAGAATTTCTGATCTCTTTAAAGTTCTCTGCAAATCAACCCTGCCCATTTCAATAGAGCTGCCCTTTTGGGCACACATCTATCCACTCAACCCTGCATTTCAAACTTAGAAAACCTTTGTATCTACTCAGGCTCCCTAATTTTGGGAAAAACTGGAAGGAGACGCTGAAACTCATTCTCATTATCTTTATCAGAAGCAAATTGAGAGCAGGTCAACTTGGAATATGTCACTGGTCATTTTCCACCTGGAACAAGCTTGGAAAGTTCCAGCTGGTGGATTTGTAGCTATGAAGACCCGTTCCAACGGTTTGCTTAGGCACAATGCTTTTCCTGCACCAGTGTTCTTGCACCCACGTTCTAATCTGGCACTGATGTAAAGAACTTGCACTTTTTCTTTGTGTCCTTGTGGATTTACTTTGTGTGCTCTGATTTCCTCCCACTCTCCACAAATGAACAGAGTTGGGTTAATTGATCACATGGATGTATTTGGACTGTGCGGTCTTGTAGGTCAGGAGGGTCTGTTACCGTGCTGTATCTCTAAATAAAAAAAAATGCATGCAGACTGTATGCAAGTCCAAAGCACTTGGGAAAACTATGCTGGAGGTCACTGAGGGGGGGTGGCACCTCACCCATTGTTTTGGACAGAAACCATTGCATACCTGGACGTCATTAGAGGTAAGGACCCTCATGCTATTCATGAGCTCAGCAGATATTACTGTGAGCAACAAAAGACATTTTGGTGGAGTGGCACAGCGCAGCATTCCGATGTCAATGTGGTGCAACTACATGTGAAGAATCTTTAGAGCAAGAATGTACAGGCTGTGTGGAGAGTTATGGAAATATGTCAATGTAGCCTTTCACCCTGTCACTATTCTCAGCCCTGTATCTCAGTCCAGTTACAGTGGTACATTCCATTAAAATATTTCTTACCATGTTATCAAGGACCTCATCCCTTCACCTTACAAACCTTAGCATTTTTTGACCAGGATATCTTTTCGACTGAGCAACTTCAACTTAATATTGTTAATTCTAGTTATTGGTAATTTGTAAGATGTATACAGTAGAGCAAAAAGTAGTCTGTATGTAATTGTGTCTAATAGATTAAAAATGTGGGAAGAAAGCTAATTATGTTTCATACTTAATATTAAGTACATCATTTCTGAGCTACCTTTTTTGCTTCCATCATAAAACTATTAACAGATGGACGACGAGCCATTTAATCCGGACTATGTTGAAGTAGATAGAATTTTGGAGCACTCGTGTTGTGAGGACACAGACACAGGCGAGGTAACAGTGTAATCTTATTGATCATTTCATAGAAAATCATGCTTAGTATCATGGCAATTCTCTAATCTTGCATGAAAGTTACTGATTTTTACTGATACCAGGTATCTGTTTGCTGAAATAGTACCATGTAGTACTATAGTAAAATGAATGTAGTCATTTTGCCTGCAAACACCATGGCAGATCAAGATTTTTTTTCCCATTTAAAGGGAGTCTCCTGCACTTGGAATTAGTTGAAAATTAGAATGTAGATTGGACAAAAAATTAATTTGAATGTAATTAAGTAAAAGAGAGGGTTATGAGTGTGAGTTAGGGAAAAAATTTGATTGTTGTGGAGTAAGTTTACAGAGGTTGGCACATCTCATCAGGGGCTTGAAGGCCTTTACTCTGCTGTAATGTTCTATGTTCCTATAGCAGCAGAATTTAGTATATTCTATTTGCAACTCAATTTCTTTACAGTGGAATTGGAATTGTATTGTTCAGAATGAGCTTAAGTAATTAATGGATTTCTCAGTATACTCTAACATCGTAAGCGGATAAACTTTCTGAGCACATTCTTACTTTAATGCAGGCTGTTGTTTACTATTTGGTTAAATGGTGCTCACTGCCATATGAGGATAGTACCTGGGAGCTTAGAGAAGATGTAGATCAAGCAAAGATTGAGGAATTTGAACGACTGCAACAAGCAAAGCCTTCCCTAAAGCGCGTGGTAAGTTTTAAAAAAAATGCGACTATAATGCTGTTTACTAAATGCTAAAAATTTTAATGTCGAAAACCTTGCTGAAACTTTGTATTCCCCCTTGTACTGCTCATTATTCTTTTAAAGATTCGAAATAATTCCAGTATTGCATGCAAAATCTCAGTTATATGTCAAATGTGTGGTAAGATTCTGGAGGTTGAGGATTTAGTGTAAAGACTGAGGAGTGTGTAAAATACTTAATAGTTCCCAGAATGGGAGGTAGTACCACTTACTCAAATGTGTAGTGAATCTTTAAAAGCATATGCAACAGTTAAAATCAAATAAGTGCACAAAGTTTTGAGTTGCCCTTTTGATTAGATATTTGAATATCGAGGATGAACTTAGTCGATCTCATTGTGTCACGATACTGCAAGACCATTTGAGTTCCTCCACCATTTCCGTGTTTTAACTACAACCACAGTGTGCAGACCTTCGTGTTTCAGTATTTGGATATAACTGAGCTTTTTTATTCCAAATTTTAACAGTAAATTATATAATTCTTAAAAACATTGGGGTACTAATAGAAAAGGTAATACTAAATAGTGACCTTAAGAGTTTTTCTTATTGATGCTCATCCTTTTTGTTACTTTTGCTTTATTTTGATACTCAACTTAACAAAGGAGCGACCTCCTCCCATTGTTTGGAAGAAACTTGAAAAATCCAGAGAATACAAGATTGGTAATGAGCTAAGGGAGTACCAGTTGGAAGGAGTTAATTGGCTTTTGTTCAACTGGTATAACAGGTAGGTTCATAATCTGAGGAATGTGATCTTGTAATTGTGTCTAAAGCTGTGATTTTTTTTGAATATTTTATTTAAAATCAACACATATATAACAAACAATAAAGAACATATATCACATTGTTATAAAACGTAATTAAATACATGCTGATTGATATAAAGAAAAGAAAAAGAGAAAAAACTACAAAAAAAACCATCTAGTTAGTTAAGCTTAATATTGGAATAGATAGATTTTTTTTGTGGGATCTGGATGCTTGATAATGTTAGCATTTATTGTCCATTCTTGAATTTAGGAGACTGTTAAAGAGACAACCACATTGTTTAGTCTGGACTTGTTTGTTCATTAAACTGATTAAAGATTATAAATTACATTCCTTGAAGGTCATGAGTGAAAGAAATGGATTTTTTTTAACAACAAATTGGGGTTCATGTTTACTTCTAATGAGGCAAGCCTTTTTTAATTCTAAAATAATTTAATTTCTTGAATTTGAGTTCTTGGCTACCATGGTGGGAATTAAATTTGTGTCTGCACATCAGTAGTCCAAACTCCAGCTGTTAGTTCAGTTATCAACCACTATGCTGTTGTATAATTATTTTAATTTGTAACAACAAGATTTTCTCATTGGAATTGCTCCTGCTCTGGTCTCGTGCAGACTGTTAATTATCATATTGAATCACTACACTTTTGTTATTGAATATGCTTTTTTTAAATAATTTATTATTTTTCACACTAAACCATTAAATATACACAATGGCATTTTCCCCCATTTTTCCCTCCCTTCCCACCCCCCTCCAAAACCACTAAATATTCAACATATACAATACAATAAAACCATAAAACAATGTCTTCACACAAAGGAAAAACAAACCAGAAAAATGTATCATCTGCTTTTATACACTAAATCAAATAGTTTTGTCTTCTTATCATTTTAGGGTATGGAGGTCCGAGGCAAGCTCTCTGTTATTTTCCATGTATGGTTCCCGAATTTGTTTGAACAATGTGACTTTTATTTTTTAAATTGTATGTTATTTTTTTTCCAATGGAATACATTTATTCATTTCCATGTACCATTGCTATATTCTCAGACTCTCTTCCATTTTCCAAGTTGACATTATACATTTTTTTGGTACTGCTAAGGTTATCAAAATAAATCTTTTTTTTGCGCTTTATCCATTTTTAGGCCTAATTCTTTATTTCTTATGTTACTTAAAAGAAAGATCTCTGGATTTTTTGGTATGTTATTTTTTGTGATTTTATTTATTATCTGATTTAGTTCTTCCCAAAACTTATTCACTTTTGTACATGCCCAAATTGCATGTATTGTTGTTCCCATTTCCTTCTTACTGCGAAAACACATATCTGATAATCTTCGATCCCATTCTTTTAATTTTTGAGGAGTTATATATAACCTGTGTAACCAATTATTCTGTATCATGCGTAACCTTGTGTTTATTGTATTCTTCATAGTTCCAGAACATAACTTTTCCCATGCTTCATTCTTTATCTTTATGTTTAAATCCTTTTCCCACTTTTGTTTAGGTTTATAGTTTATTTCCTCATTTTCATTACCTTGCAGCTTAATATACGTATTTGTTATAAATCTTTTAATTATCATTGTATCTATAATCACATATTCAAAGCCGCTTCCTTCTGGTAATCTCAATCTTTTTCCCAATTTATTCTTTAAATAAGCTTTCAGTTGATGGTATGCAAACACTGTAACTGTGAGTTTCATTGTTTCAATGAGTTTCAATGAGATAGACAACAGACTCGCCAAGGCAAATAGCGCCTTTGGAAGACTACACAAAAGAGTCTGGAAAAACAACCAACTGAAAAACCTCACAAAGATAAGCGTATACAGAGCCGTTGTCATACCCACACTCCTGTTCGGCTCCGAATCATGGGTCCTCTACCGGCACCACCTACGGCTCCTAGAACGCTTCCACCAGCGTTGTCTCCGCTCCATCCTCAACATCCATTGGAGCGCTCACACCCCTAACGTCGAGGTACTCGAGATGGCAGAGGTCGACAGCATCGAGTCCACGCTGCTGAAGATCCAGCTGCGCTGGATGGGTCACGTCTCCAGAATGGAGGACCATCGCCTTCCCAAGATCGTATTATATGGCGAGCTCTCCACTGGCCACCGTGACAGAGGTGCACCAAAGAAAAGGTACAAGGACTGCCTAAAGAAATCTCTTGGTGCCTGCCACATTGACCACCGCCAGTGGGCTGATAACGCCTCAAACCGTGCATCTTGGCGCCTCACAGTTTGGCGGGCAGCAGCCTCCTTTGAAGAAGACCGCAGAGCCCACCTCACTGACAAAAGGCAAAGGAGGAAAAACCCAACACCCAACCCCAACCAACCAATTTTCCCTTGCAACCGCTGCAATCGTGTCTGCCTGTCCCGCATCGGACTGGTCAGCCACAAACGAGCCTGCAGCTGACGTGGACTTTTTACCCCCTCCATAAATCTTCGTCCGCGAAGCCAAGCCAAAGAAAGAAAGAACTGTGAGTTATTCCATATTTGTCCTTCAACTGTTCAAATGTTAATAAATTATTTCCCCCCCCCCAAAAATTTTCTATTCTCTTGATTCCTTTTCTCTCCCATTCTCTAAAGGAAAGGTTATCTATTGTGAAAGGGATTCATGGATTTTGTGTCAATAACAATTTTGGTATTTCGTAATTCGTTTTTTTCCTTTCTAAGTGGATCGTCTTCCATATATTAAGTAAATGATACAATACTGGTGAGCTTTTATATTACACCAACTTTTCATCCCACTTATAAAATATATGTTCCGGTACCTTCTCCCCTATTTTATCTAGTTCATTTGAAATAGAGGAAGTACAGGATATACCAGTATACCGGTCCAGTCTGGTTTTTCCCTTGTCTGGTAAAAATCTGGTAAATATCTTAATTGTGCTGCTCTGTAATAATTTTTAAAGTTTGGTATCTGCAAGTCACATTGGTTATACCTCTCTGTTAATTTATTTAACGCTATCCTCGATTTTTTTTTCCCCCCCTTTCCACAAGAATTTCCTTATTATTTTCTTTAGCTCATTAAAGAATTTCTCTGTTAAGGGAATTGGTAACATTTGAAATAAGTAATGTATCCTTGGAAACACATTCATTTTAATGCTGTTCACCCTCCCTATCAACGTTAGCGGTAATTCTTTCCAATGTTCTAAGTCCTCCTGCACTTTTTTTATTAGTGGCTGATAATTTTGTTTGTAGAAGTGGCTTAAGTTATTGTCTAACCTTATTCCTAGGTATCAAATTGCTTGTGCTTGCCATTTAAATGGTGATTCTTTTTTAAGTTCTGTGTAATCTGCATTACTCATTGGCGTCACTTCACTTTTATTTGCGTTGACGTTGTACCCTGATTTTGCTCCATATTCCTTCAATTTCTTATGTAATTCTTTTATTGATATCTGTGGTTGTGTTAGGTATACTATGATGTCATCTGCAAATAAACTGATTTTATACTCCTCCTTTATTTTTATCCCTTTTATTTTGTTTTCTATTCTTATCAGCTCTGGCAATGGTTCTATTGCTAAGGCGAACAGTGAGGGGGATAATGGACATCCCTGCCTAGTTGATCTACTTAATTTGAATTGGTTCGATACATATCCATTACTACTACCTTTGCCAATGGTCCATTATATAATGCTTTAATCCAATTAATATATTTTTCTGGCAGATTGAACTTCTGTAATACCTTAAATAAGTAGTTCCACTCTACCCTGTCAAGGCATTTTTCTGCATCTAAGGCAATGGCCACCGTTGGTTTCTTATTTCCTTGAGCTGCATGAATTAGATTAATAAGTTTAAAGACATTATCCGCTGTTCGTCTTTTCTTAATAAATCCAGTTTGATCTTGTTTAACTATTTTTGGTACACAGTCAGCCAATCTGTTTGCTAATAATTTTGCTATTATCTTATAATCTGAATTAAGTAGAAATATTGGTCTATATGATGCTGGTGTTAATTGATCCTTCCCTGTCTTTGGTATTACTGTAATTATTGAGTCTTACATGAGTCTGGAAAGTTTTGTGTTTCTTTTACCTGATTCATTACTTCCAGGAGAGGAGGAATTAATAACTCTTTAAATGTTTTATAAAATTCTATTGGAAATCGATCGTCTCCTGGTGTTTTATTGTTCAGCAACCTTTTTAATATATCCTGTACTTCCTCTATTTCAAATGTTTTTATCAGTTTGTTTTGTTCATCTTGCAATTTCGGCAGTTCAATTTTAGCTAAAAATTCTTCTATTTTATCATCTTTCCCCTCATTTTCAGTTTGGTATAATTGTTAATAAAATTCCTTAAAATTTTCATTAATTTTTGTTGGGTTATATGTGATTTGTTTGTCCTTTTTCCTTGATGCCAATACAGTTCTTTTTTCTGTTTTAAGTCGCCAGGCCAATATTTTATGTGTTTTTTCTCCCAATTAGTAATACTTTTGCTTTGTTTTCATTATGTTTTTCTCCATCTTGTATGTTTGTAATGTTTTGTATTTTTTTTTGTCCATCAATTCTCTCTTTTTCTTTATATTGTCCCTTTTCACTAGTTCCTTTTCTATACATGCTATCTCCCTTTCTCACTGCTCTATTTCCTGATTGTAATCCTTTTTCATCTTAGTTACATAACTTATTATCTGTCCTCTAATGTAAGCTTTCATTGTGTCCCATAGTATAAATTTATCTTTCACCGATTCTGTGTTTATTTCAAGATATGTTTTAATTTGGCATTCAATAAACTCTCTAAATTCCTCCCTTTTAAGTAGCATGGAGTTTAATCTCCATCTATATCGTCTTGGTGGGATGTCCTCCAGTTCTATTGCTAATAACAGGGGTGAATGATCTGAAAGTAGTCTAGCTTTATTCTCAGTTTTCCTAACTCTTCCTTGAATATGGGCCGACAACAAAAACATATCAATCCTTGAGTATGTTTTATGCCTATTCAAATAATATGAATATTCCTTCTCTTTAGGATGCTGCCTCCTCCATATATCCATACGTTTCATTTCCTGTATTGATTTAACCATAAATTTGACTACTTTATTCTTTTTGCTTGTCTTTTGTCTAGTTTTATCCAACAATGGATCCAAATTATGGTTAAAATCCCTTCCTATCAATATATTTCCTTGTGTGTCTGCAATCTTCAAAAAAAATATCCTGCATAAACTTCTGATCCTCATCGTTAGGTGCATATATATTGAGCAAATTCTGAATATATCTGACACTTTATCATTACATACCTCCCTGCTGGATCTATTATTTCCTCCTCTATCTTAATTGGTACATTTTTCTTAACTAATATGGCTACACCTCTAGCTTTTGAATTACATGATGCTGCCGTTACGTGTCCTACCCAGTCTCTCTTTAATTTGTTATGTTCCACTTCAGTTAGGTGCGTTTCTTGCACAAATGCTATATCTATTTTTTTCTTTTTTCAGTAAATTTAGTAGCCTCTTCCTTTTAATTTGGTTATGTATTCCATTAATGTTTATAGTCATATAGTTCAACGTGGCCATCTTCTATCTTGTTTATATCTTTTTTCTGCCTCCTTGCCACCTCCATCCCCCTTTTCCCCCTTTTTATCTTTTAGTTTTCCCTTTTTAAACTCGATGTATGACAACACATTTAAAACATAAAATACTCCAACAATTCCCACACCCAATAACACCTTAACCCCCTTCTCTCTTGCCGGGCAACCACAACTCCCCTTTCCATTTGGTTTGCGATCTTGCTCGCAAGCATCAACTGATTTAGCAGTGACGGTTATTCTCTCCCCGCCCAGCACCCCCCAGAAAACACTTTTTTTTAATACATATAACAAAGCTCTCTCTTTTTTTTCCCCCTTCTTCCTTCCTTCCCTTCTCTTTTCCATTTTTAGTTCTTTACATATACATTATTTTTATATCTTTATATATACTTCATCGCCGGTCTTCTTTCTTGTTACATCTCTTCTTCTCTTCTGTCCTGTAAACACTCTGTGAATTCTTGTGCTTCCTCCGGATCCGAGAACAGTCTGTTTTGCTCCCCAGGTATAAATATTTTAAATACGGCTGGATGTCTTAACATAAATTTATAACCTTTTTTCCATGAAATTGTTTTTGCTGTATTAAATTCCTTCCTTTTCTTTAAGAGTTCAAAACTTATGTCTGGGTAAAAAAATATTTTTTGTCCCTTATATTCCAACGGCTTATTATCTTCTCTAACTTTGTTCCTTGCTCACTCCAATATATTTTCTCTTGTCATATATCTTAAAAATTTTACTAAGATGGATCTTGGTTTTTGATGTGTTTGTGGTTTCAGCGCTAGTGCTCTGTGTGACCTTTCTATTTCCATTTCGTCCTGCATTTCTGTCGTTCCCAAAACCTTCAGAATCCATCCTTTTATAAATTCCTTCATGTCTGAGCCTTCTTCATCCTCCTTCAGGCCCACTATTTTTATGTTGTTTCCCCTACTATAGTTTTCCAAAATATAAATTTTCTGAGATATCAACTCTTGTGTCTCTTTAATTTTTTTGTCACTTTCTTCCAATTTTTCTCTTAAATCATTTACTTCCAATTCTACTGCTGTTTCCCACTCCTCCACGTTTACTACTCTTTTCCCTATTTCTGCCATGACCAGTTCTAACATTTGCATTTTGTCTTCTGCTCTTTTCATTTTTCTTTTAATCGCACTAAATTCTAATGATAACCATTCTTTTAATGATCTAATTTGTTCTTCAAAAAAGGCTTTATCTATATTCTGTCCATCTGTTTTAACTTCTATTTCCCTGTGGTCTTCTACTTACTCTTCTTCTGTGTCTGTACCTGTGCTTGTGTCTTCTTCTCTTCTTTGTATCTGTGTCTCTTCTGTTTTTCCTGGTGAATTACTTCTATGTCTTTTTCTGGCCTCCTCTTGCTAGGCCTCTTGCTGTTGATTGTTTTGTTGCCTGTCACCCTGATGTCGTTCTTCTTCGTCCAGCTCCTTGCTCCTTTCCTCTCCATTGTTTTTATCCTCCAGCTGAGCGCCCTGATGCCGGGCATCCCTCAGCTGTTTGTGTCACACCTGCCCACTCCTTGGCTGAGCCCCCCTCCCGCCAGTGTTCATTTTTTCCTTTGATTGCGCACTTTTGTTTGGCTCTGAGAGCCATTTTTGGAGACTAGTCGGGAGGTCACAACTTTGCAGGGCACTCACCAACCTTGGAGATGGGCTGCTCTTCACCACCACAGCTCCCTGCTCCTTCGTGCAGGTAAGGCCTTCTTCTTTCTTCTCCGGCGATTTTTCTTCTTTTTATCCTGTTGTTCTTACTTTCTCTTTCTTGGGTGCCATCTTCTTGTTCTTCTCTGTAACTTTATCTTCTTTCTTGAGTTTTGTATCCGTTGAGCCTTGTCTTTTCCAAACTTTTTTTCCTTTTTTCTGGAGAGGGCTGGTTCAACCCGACCGGCTACTACTCCATCACGTTACTCCTCTGTTTTTGCATATGCTTGAAAGTCAAATATTTGTGCACATTGTAAATATCATTCAGTGAAAAAATATTTGCCCAAAAGTCCTGTCAACCTCAGTTGAAATAAACGCTATAGATTTGTGGTGGCTCGCCTGCCAGGAAATTGAACTGGCTTGGGAAATCTCGGGCAGTGCGATTACGTTATTTTGGCTATGTGTGACGCGGGGGTGGCTGGGAGCCTGGCGTTTTAATAAGTGCGCGAGTCTAACAGTAAGTTGTTGTTTTCAGTTTGAATTCAACTCGATCATGACTTTTTATTTCATACCACAATACACTGACCACATTGGTGACCCCAACGGGGCCAAAAAGCTTTTGGACCCAAAATGGACAACTCAGCAGTTTCCCTCAAACTGCCTGTGTTCTGGACAAATCGTGTGGTTTGGACAAGCTGAGGCTCAATTTCACATTCGTCAAATAGTGGAACTAAATACTACCATGTGGTAAGCGCCCTCGACTAAGAAATGGCAGGTCGAATAGTCAACTTCCTCCATGATCCAACAGATCACGGCAGATATCTGGCTCTTAAAGACCTAATTCCCTGCACATACAGTCTCTCCTGACACCAGTGTGTTGCACGGCTCCTGCATATGGATGGCTTGGATGACTGCGCCTCGTTGGAGCTAATGACTGACATGTTGGTGCTGGCAGATGGTCATAAACCTTACTTGCTCTTTGAGCAAATATTCTTCGAGCAAATGCCAGAGAATATCCACCTCATGTTGGTTGCTGAAGACTTTGCAGATTCCTCGAGCGACAGCTGCCTGTGCAGATGTTCTGTGGCGTGCAAAGCAGTGGGTGTGTGTCCCACTGAAATGAGTGCTGTGTCATACCCAAAGGCCCAGGCTCCACACACACAAGTGCCGAGAGCCCACACAACCCCTAGTAAAGAAGTCACAAAGATAGACTGCTGGTGTTTTTATCACCAACAATGGGGTTCTGGAGCATACCATTGCCAAACACCATGTGCGTTTCCAGAAATGCCTGAGCTGGTCACTAATGGCTACAGTGGGTGGCCACTATGACAACCTGTTTTACGTATGGGATGAGCTCTCTGGGCGTAAGCTATAGTCAACGCAGGAGCTAAAATTAATGTCCTTCCCCCTTACAGCTATGATATCCGTACCAGGAATGTGAGCCCAGTTCTTAAGGCAGTTAACAAAAGTACAATCCACACTTATGGTACGTGAGCCATACCCTCGTGGTTCAGCGGCAACAAATTCTCCTTCAGGTTCACACTGGCTGCAGTCTCTCTGCCGCTGCATTGAGCGGACTTTCTCAGAGCTCACTTCCTGCTGGTAAATTTAAAGGAGTGCAGACTGGTGGATGCGAAAACCTTTCAATCTTTCCACCTAGGAGAAGCCAAACTACCCACCCCACATTTGGACTCAGTGGTGTACTCCACTGATAAATTTGCCAAGGTTATTGCAGAGTTCCCAGACATCGCTACACCACAGTTCTCCACGGCCTCAACTAAACGTGACGTCACCTATATCCTGATGAATGGATCTCCACTTCACACCTGACCCCGACGACTACCGCCCAATAAGCTGCACGGCCAAACAAGAATTCCTCAAGACAGAGGAAATGGGGGTCATTGCAGGTCCAACAGCTTTTGAGCTTCCCCTCTTCACCTGGTGCCCAAGGCTATAGGAGACTGGAGACCATGTGGGATGTGGCAGCTCAACGATGCCACCATAGCAGACTGCTACCTTGTGTTTCATATACAGGACTTAACCACAAATCTCTATGGAGCCAGGGTATTCGCGGATTGATTTCGTACGAGGGCATCATCGGATCCCAGTGAACCACAAGACGTACCCAAAACTGCCATTTGGTCTCTTCGAGTTTCTGCATATATCATTTGGCCTTAAGAATGCTGCACAGACATTCCAACGATTTATGGATGCAATGATGTGAGGAATGGACTCTCTCTTTGTGTACTTGGACAACATACTCGTTGCCAGCCATGCCCACAAAGAGCAACTGCAGCTCCTATGTTTACTCAGCCACTGCCGATAAGACTTCAGTCTAACAATAAACCCCACGAAGTGCAAATTTGGGCAGTCCTCATTTGACTTTTTGGGACATCAAATCAGCAGCCAGGATGTCGTCCCATTACCAGCCAAAGTGGAGGCCATCCGCAAATTTGCAAAACTGCTCACAGTCAAAGGCCTGCAGAAGTTTGTAGGAGTGATCGCTTTCTATCATCTGCAGCCCAGATCATGAAGCCCCTGTTCGACCTCATGTCCATAGAAGCCAAAGACCTGGAATGGACAGAGGAGGCGATGGCAGCATTCAAAAATACAAAAAGCACCATGGCAAAGGCAACCCTACTGGTCTACCCGACTGCTTTAACAGTGGACACATCAGATTCCACAGTGGGCGGAGTATTGGAGCAGACTATCAGTGGACACTGGAAGCCTCTTGCATTCTTTAGTAGGGACCTACGACCCCCAGAGACAAAATATAGCGCTTTCAATAGGGAACTACTGGCCCTGTACCTAGTGGTTCGACATTTCTGTTATTTCCTGGAGGGCAGGGACTTCACAGTGTTCACAGACCACAAACCACTAAAATTCGGATTTGCAAAGAGTCAGATCCATGGTCAACTCCACAGCAGCGCCACCTCTCTTACATATCTGAATTCACCACAAGGATTAAGCACACCTCTGGTAAGAGTAACGTGGTAGCATTCTGGTATTACGATCCCCATTGCCAAGAGTTGACTATATGGTGTTTGCTGAAGCGCAACAACAAAACAAAGACATTTCAGCGTACCGAACTGCAGTTACTGATCTACGCCTTGAGGACATCACCTTTGGACCTAAAGAAAGACTTTTCTTTGTGATATGTCCACGGATCAGTTTCGCCTATCATCCCAGCTGCCTGGAGACAACACATTTTCGTCACACTTCACAGATTGGCACACCTCTCAATTCACGTGATGGTCTGCCTAGTTTTCAACAAATTTGTCTGGCATGGACTCCAGCTAAAATGTGCATGCACTGCCAGACGGCTAAGGTGCAGCGACAAGTGAAGCCACTGCTTCAACCCTTCAAGTTGCCGCAATGAAGTTTCGACCACGGGCAAGTCGACATCGTCGGCCCACTCCCGGTGTCACATGGTTGCTAGAAGTGGTTCCGTTGTCGAATTCCTCCACCAAGTCTTCCACCAGGGCACTCGTATCTGCTTGGTTGTCTCGCTTTGGTCTTCCCTCCCATGTCATTTCCAACAGAAGTCTGCAGTTTACCTCTTCTCTATGGGACACGCTATCTTGACTGTTGGGAATACAGCTCCATCGCACAACAGCCTTCCACCCGCAGTCCAACAGCCTGGTGACAAGATTCCACAGGCACCCAAAGACTGCATTGATGACCCGCCTCTTGGGACCAGTCATGGCAGATAAGCAACCCTGGATACTCCTTAGTATACGGACTGCACCCGAGGAGGATCTCCAGTCATCATCAGCAGAATTGGTATAAGGGGCTCTGCTCGTCATGCCTGGCGAATTTTACCAGCAACCTGAGGACAAGAAGAGCACCCTGTGAAGTCCTAAATAAACTGCGGGAGCAGCTTGGCAAACTGGCCCTGGTGCGCACATCATGACATAGCATCACAACATCCTTCGTCCTGAGAGAGCTAAAAAGCTGTGAATTTGTGTTTGTGCTTAGAAGTGCGCATGGACCACCCCTGCAATAGCCTTATGAAAGTCCATTTGCGGCGTAATGGCACAACTGTGTGCTGATAAAGGTGGGAGATCAGAGACATTCACTATTGATCACCTTAAACCTGCACACCTAGACCTGGACAAGCCTGTAGCAGTACCACCAGGATGCAAATGAGTGATACCACCCAAGCACAGGAGGTAGACAGAGACACCAGTGTTAGTGCCTCCAGAAGCCAATTCTGGGGATCGGGGTTGTGGGGGGGGGGGGGAGAGGAGGGGTATTGGTGTGGGCATATGGCATCTCGCCTGCCAGGAAATCGAACTGGCTCAGGAAATCTCAGGTAGCCCAATGACATCACCTTCGGCTATGCGTGGCGTGGAGGTGGCTGGGAGCCTGAGGTTTTATAAAGTGAGCAGATCCAACAGTAAACTGTTGTTTTCCATTTGAACTCAACTCAACTATGACTCTTCATTTTGCACCACAATAGAGCAACCATAGATTCAGTATTTTCCAATTGCTGATGATGAAATGAGATCCCAGAAAGGAGCATGACTATTTGGTTTAAAAACAATGAACCAATAATTAAAGACTGTGCAGTCAAAGATACTAAAAAAAAGATACAATGGCTCTGATATTGTTGCACTCTCCAAAAAGAATTCTTAATCCATGGAATGCAACAAAACAGGTTAAATAATGTGCACTGAAACGTTAGGTGAATATTCTTCCATTTTCAGAGTTCAGGAAGCATTGTCCTTTTTATCTTCATTATAATTAACTGGTTTAAGTAACTGGCAAATAATTATGCAAATTTTAAATGGAACAGCCTTAACATTCTTGTTTTGCGCTTGGTTTCTTGCTCATCATCTTGCTTTAATGGGTTGGATTTTGCAGCCAACATGGCTCATCAGATACCACCTCAAGGATCTTGCACGCATAATGCCAGGAGAAAGAAAAAAAATCATTTAGCTCATGCCTTACGCTTACTATGAAATAGAATTTAAAATATCATGAATTATTTATAGTTGAACTATATTTTTAAAAATCTATAATTTTGTGAAATACTTGTCTAATAGAATTCATGCTATTCATTTTTGGGTGGGGGGAACCAGATAGTGGCAGTGTGATGTTTAATGTCTTATTCTTAATGTTTTATATAACTTTTATGTTATATGAATAGACTATAAATTTTTATTAATGTAGCTGTTTTCCCTTAGTTTCTGTGAAGAGGCTGCATAATACTGTGGTCTGAGACAGATGGATAAGGCATTGAAAGTAACTGGGATTTCCATACTAAACATTGTTTTCGTGTTAAAATGTGCATTCACACAAAAAAATTAAATAGTGGTGTTGGTTTCAACATGATGGCAAAAAGACACAATCACTATAATGGTAAAATCCAGCTTGTCGTGTCACATTGAATCTGCTTGCTCATTTAAGATCCTACTGCTCGATTCAAATATTTCCAAAATCTCAAAATGACCCTCATAAACCAATCTTCACCAAACTCGAAACATCTTTTACTTCAAAATACTGGAAGTCTCCATGCCACAATGTTCATTGCTTATATTTAACATGAGGAAATAAATTCCTTTCAATAAACAGCACTGTATATAATATAGACCTGAAAAAAGTTCTCTTGTATTTAAACCTCACCATATCTCGTATTACATAAAAGTGAAAATATTATATGATGTTTAAGACCCAAGAATAAATGCAACTATTTTTCAATTTTAGGCAGAACTGCATTCTTGCTGATGAAATGGGTTTGGGCAAGACCATCCAATCTATTACATTTCTTGATGAAATCTCCCTCACTGGCTTGAACGGTCCTTTTCTCATCATTGCGCCTTTGTCTACAATTGCAAACTGGGAAAGAGAATTTCGCACGTGGACAGACCTGAACGTCATTGTTTATCATGGCAGTATGATCAGTAGACAAATGATTCAACAGTATGAAATGTACTTCCGGGACTCAGAGGTACAATCTTTGCATCTAAAAAAATTCTGTTGCTTTTAGACTAACTCGAGAGTCAAGTTTTTCATTCTTTTTTTTTGTTTTATTTGACTTTTAATGATTCATCACCATTAGAATTATTTCAATACTTTTGAACTTCAATTGAAAACAAACCTGGCTAAGAAAATATCTAATAATAAACTATTAAAAATATTCCTCTCTTCCAACATTTGGTGGCAAAATGAAGACCTTGCTGAAAGTTAATTTTTCATATTTCAAATGATTTGTGAGCCTGATCTTACCAACAAATTCTTTTTTGAGGTTTGGCTTAGTGCTATAAACAGTTCAACATCAAACCATCCTACTGCACTGAATGTACAGTTCATTGTTCCAGGCATCTTCATGTCTTAAATTAATTCATTTTAAGAGATTTGTTTGTTTCAGCCCTTTAACTTCTAATCGGATGTGTTCAGTAACTAAATAAACCTGCATGTCCTCAAAATCTCAAATAAAATCAGATGCTGCAAATAATCAGCACGTTGGGCAGCATCTGTGGAAAGAGAAACAAAGTTATGATGGATGGTCATCAATCTGAAATATTAACTGTTTCTTTCTCCGGAATTGCTGTGTGCATAGCTGAGTATCCTGTGACCTGTATCATGGTTTCAGCTGAACATATAAAGGACCTTGGTTCCTTTTATGCTAAAGAAAATGCACAGGGGTTCTGGGAGGAACAATGCAGAGGTCTGGGTCCACTGCTGCTCATCAGTGCTCTGGGTGTGCAGAGGCACTGGTGAATTTACTTGGCCTTTCATCATTTGTGGAGCTAACCCCCAATCCCCAGTAGCTGGAGACAAGATGAGGGGCTCCTCTGGGCAAATTGCCAGGAATTCCACACCCCAGTGTGCCTGCTCCAGCCCCTCCCGATGAATGTGAATGGATGTAGAGGATGAGATCATGTGGTGATCCCACTAGTTTCAGGATGCCTGCCCGTGTGGTGATACCAACACCCATTGGCCTCTGAAGGGAGGCCAATTCAACCTGAATGCGAAAGGGTATTTCCCAAGGACGTCCCAACCTAGCCTTTCAATGGGAGAGGAGGTGTGGGAGAGTCTTTGGGCACATTTTTCATTCAAAAATAAGGCCAGCATGTTTTACCTGGGGTATCAATAGCAAACACCAGAGGATATTTGTTTAAGGTAAGTAGGAGAAAATTCAGAGATAGGCTTTTTACACAGAGAGTAGTGGGTGCCTGGAATGTATTGCTTGAGGTATTGGTGGATGCTGGAACAATAGGGATAGATTAGTACATGGATACAATAAAAATAGAGGGTTATGGCTGTGAAATAGGGATGGATTAGATTATGGAGTAGGTTTCCATGGGTCATCACAATCTTGTGGGCCAAATGGCTTGTACTGTGTTGTTATGTTCTATATATAGCAATGTGTCCCTATAAATTAACATCGGTATGTAATTTTCTTGAAGTATCACAGAACCAATTTTCTCTTTGTTGCAATCAAAGGACTTTACAGGCCAGCCATGTGAATTGTTGCTGTGGCAAAAAAAAAGGCTGCACGTTAGCACAGCATCACAATGCCTCAAGCTAATAACATGCAAAATCTTCAAACTATCACTGACAATGCTGTGAAAATCTATGCAAAGCACACAGCCTTGAAGCAATCCTTCTCATCTTAAGAATGATGCCTGTGTTTGAATTCAAGTTATTCATTGTTCATTGGGCGAATAAAGTTGGCCAGTGTCGTATTGATCTGGCCTATTGATCATTTACAGGAGCAAACAAATAAGCATTCCCATCATTGACGCAGTTTTGAAACAGGCCCACTGTTGTAGATGTCCTTCATGGTAGGACTTCACTATTCACTATGAGGGAAATTAGAGTGAGGCGTAAAATGGAGGACAGAAATTGAGGAACTACTAAGCAGATCTGGCAGTGTGAATAGAGAGAGAGAAAAAAAAATTACTGTAGTGAATATCACAGAGAGAAAATCTACACTGGAACTGAGATAACAATGACCGGACATTGTTAAATTCATATAGTGTTTCCTTTTGGATTTGTCTGTATTTTCATTTGATGCCCAATTAATTTAATTCTTTAAAGGCTTTTCATTGGTTTCAAACCTTTATTTTTAAGAGCTCATTGTCACAATATCCTTTCCTGAGGAAGATAATATAATTACTTCGACCAATGGTGAATTCAATTATAAATTTGCCAAGTTTGTATGAGAGAACTCTTATTGTGAAAACAGGATATAGATCTCCTCACGATTTTAAAATTTTGCATTTAATCCCCAGGGCCGGATCGTTCGAGGAACATACAGATTTAATGCCATGATAACGACTTTTGAGATGATCTTGGGTGGCTGTCCGGAGCTGAACGTAATTGAATGGCGTTGTGTGATTATTGATGAGGCTCACAGACTGAAAAATAAAAACTGCAAACTACTGGAAGGACTGAAAATCATGAATCTGGTGTGTTAATGATATTGGTGGAACACTTGGATGATATTGAATCGATGCAAACGTAACTCTGATCTGGGGCAAATTAGATCCGTGGGATTTTTGTCTTTTTTAAAATCTTGTATCCAGTTCTGAGATTAAGATATTCAAGTGGATACTTAGAGTTTATTTATTTACTTGTTTATAAGTATTGATAAAGCATTTAAAGATAGCTTAAATGCATGAAAAGGACTGACAGAATATATTTATTAAATCATTGATTGCTGTCACAGCACATTTCCTTTGGTGTCTGAATCAGTTTGTATAATTTGTTCATTAATTTTGAATGTATGATCTTGATGACAGAAGAACTAAAGTTTTAGACCCACCAAATTGCATTATTAGGGTCATACTGATGAAATTGTGTCAAGATCAAAAGTATCATTATTATTCTGAGAAGATACTTCTTAGCCTTCCTTCTTTGTGAACTGGTTGTAAGTTTCTAACTCAAAACAAAAGCATAAGCAAAAATGAAGCTGGATTTGATTTGATTTTACTGCTAAGTGACAAATGAAACTTGATGAGAAGGTACAAACTCTTCCATTTCAATCCAGGAGCATAAGGTGCTTCTTACGGGAACTCCATTGCAGAACACAGTGGAGGAGTTGTTCAGCTTACTTCACTTCCTGGAGCCTCAGCGATTCTCTTCAGAAAATACATTCATGCAAGAATTTGGAGATCTAAAAAGTGAAGCACAGGTAAAAGAAAAATTACTTATTTTTTAAATTAAATTGATGATATAAATTAAATATAAAAGAAATCCTGATGATGATTTAAAATACTCAACATCAGTGGAAAGAGAAATAGTGGTACTGTTCCAGCTTGATTGCTAAACATCAGGAATTCTATATTCTCGAGATGGATAAAACAGTCCTTCAGCATATCCCCCTCAGACTCCGTGAGATCACCGCTTACTCAATCACATTGAATATAGGTTAAGCTTCAGTTGTTCTTCATAGAACAGGACCATCATCTTTTGGAATCACTTTTGCAAACGCCATTGTCCTGATTCCAAGGCCATAATATCATTCCTCAGTTATAGAGATTAAAAACTCCAGTATTCCAAATTTGTTCTCACCGTAGCTCTGTACAAATTTGCCAACGCTACTTTTGTGCTCAAAACCCTTTGTCATAAAGGCAAACGATTTGCTCTCTAAGGCTTGCTGTGCTCTGTTGGAGAATTTTTACTGACCTCTGCAATGTTAGAGAACATTGCATGTATTAATTGAGTCATGTATTAATTGAGTCATGTATTAATTAGATTTGAATTGCATGTTTGGATCAGGAAGATAATAAAATATACTCCTACATGACTCAATCTGTGAGCATTACCAGACTGGAGGCAGCTCAAAGCCAGGCAGCATGAGTTGAATGAAGTAATGTAATATCAAAATATAAGTTCCACATTAGGCAGTGGGAGTGATAATATTACAAATAATATGATACAGGAAGAAATCTCCAAAAAAAATTACATAGGGAGTTCATTGTTGGAGAGAGGTGTAACTCTGGAGGCAATCCTCTTTCAGAATTAACTGCTTCAATGAGATCCATTTCACTTGGTGTGTTGGTTTACCATACCAGAACACTTACATCCATAGTTCACGAACATACATTATTGCTCTTCGAGTAACCTTGAATAAGTTGGATGCTTCGAGGGTAGCACCTTGTATCCATCCCTGTCCATGCATTTAACGTAAGGCAGATACAACAAAACGCGTGATTTTTGTTTTTCTAGGTGCAAAAGCTTCAGGCAATACTAAAGCCCATGATGCTGCGGCGTTTAAAGGAAGATGTAGAAAAGAAGCTGGCTCCAAAAGAGGAGACTATCATTGAAGTCGAACTGACCAATATTCAAAAGAAATATTATCGTGCAATCCTGGAAAGAAATTTCACTTTCCTATCCAAAGGAGCAGGGCAGGCAAATGTGCCAAATCTTGTAAATACCATGATGGAGCTCAGAAAGTGCTGCAATCATCCCTACCTTATAAAAGGTAACAATCTGACTACTTTCTCTGAAACAAATGTTTACTTAATATTATACAGTTGAAAATGTTGCATTTTATTTCTTTGCTCTGTTAATTTAACATTTTTTTTCTTGAAGGAACTTCAGTAGAATTTCCCAGATTCGTGATCAGCTTTCTTAACTGTTGATGTGTCACTGCACTAGTGACATGAAATGTTTTGTCAGGGAATCCTTTAGAAAGTGGATGTCTGATCATTGCCCATCCAATCACTGCCTGTCTAATTATTGCCTGTTTGAGATTTAAATCTCCAGTGAGTTGCATCATTTTAAATCAGCCCATAAATAAACCATTGATTTTTCTGTTGGCTAACAAATTGGAAAAAATTATGAGTCATTCATGATGTTGCGTTTGGCTCTGAAAGACAAGATTTTGAGGTTCAAATAGGGAGTGGCTAGGACAAGGCAATAGAAATTAAGATAACTAATTTATCCCATTTTGAGATGTAGTAATCACTTTTATATTGGGTATTTGAAAGCAGGTGAAAATATTTGTTGTGCTTTTTCATAGAAACTTTTAATTGGTTTGCTTATCTCTTTATATACCAGGTGCTGTTCACAGTGATACCAATTTATTATCTCTGTTGAGGTATTTAAATAAATACCTCAATAAATGAGCTTCAGCAAACCTAACTTTTAAAAGTTAATTGTGCGATTTGCAACAAGGATCCAAAGCTAAGTTTTCCAGCCCCTTTTTGTTGCTTGTGGCAGTTCTTTGGAAAATAATGACCATACCACTCTGATTATCTGAAATGGTCAAGACTGGGCCTATGTCGGATAAACATTTTTTTTTCAGAGAACTGGTCATTTTTTTAAAAACAGTCCAGTAGCAACGGTGTTGAAACAACAACAAACAAGGGAAGCATGAATATTGAGTGCAGTTTTGGTCACCTTATCTAAGGAAGGATGTTCTTGCAATGGAGGGAGTGCAGAGGCGATTCACCTGGCTGATAACTGGAATGGCAGGAATGACTTATGAGGAAAGATTGCGCAAATTGGGATTGTACTCGCTGGAGTTTAGAAAATTGAGAGGGGATCTCATAGAGACATATAAAATTCTGGAAGGACTGGACAGAATGGATGCAGATGGGATGTTTCCAATGATGGGAAAATCCAGAACCCGGGACCATGGTTTGAGGATAATAGGCAAACCATTTAGGACCGAGATGAGGAGGAATTTCTTGACCCAGAGGGTGGTGAATCTGTGGAATTCATTGCCTCAGAGGGCAGTAGAGGCAGGTTCATTAAATCTATTTAAGAGGGAATTAGATCTATTTCTTCAGTATAAGGGTATTAAAGGTTACGGAGAGAAGGCGGGGACAGGGTACTGAACTTTAAGATCAGCCATGATCTCGTTGAATGGCGGAGCAGGTTTGAAGGGTCGAATGACCTACTCCTGCTCCTATCTTCTATGTTTTTTCTATAATATTTAATTCTCACCAAAAAAGTGCTGGCCGCTGCTGATCACTGACACCTCCCCAACGAGGCCCCGCTCCTGCCCAGGAGCTCGAATTTCCCGCTCCTGTCTGGCAGCCCAATCTCCACGGTCAGTTCAGGTCCCCAAAAAAATTGGATTAATGAGGATTTCTGATTTGTTTTGGATGTTTTGGATGTCCACATTTATCCAAATTTAAAAAAATTTTTTTTAGATAAATGATGATTTCGGAGAATCCGATTTCGGATAATCAGAATTGTACTGTATTTCATTTGTCGGAAAAGTAGCAGCCAGTTTGTACCTGCAGATTTAAGAAAGAATAATGTATACTTTGGTGATGTTTACAGAGTGTTACTATTGGGTAACACACCAGGGATAACCTCTTCCTCCCTCCTACTTTTTATCAGCATGTCATCCACTTTTCTCATAATTTTTTTGAATCCACCACATCTGTTTTCAAGATGGGGTTTTCTACTCAGGGGCTTCTGAAACTTCTCGAAACTTGGCTCCCCTCTGTCGTACCTAATGGAACCCTCCATTTTCGCATGTCTGTTCTCACTCCCCCCTCTCCCATGACATAACAGTTAAGTTTAATGATTGCACAAGTACAACCTGATGAAACAGCGTTCTCCGATCCTCAATGCAAAACATGCAGACACATAACCAGATAAAACACTCAAACAGACAAATAATGCACATGCAGGACAAGTAATAGACAGCAATAGGGTTCTCTTCATCCTCGCCTTTCACTTCCTCATCCTCTTCTATTTTTGCCTGACCACCAGTCACACTTTCCCCTCTCCCTGCCTTTCTCCTTTCTCTAGGGACCATTCGCTTTGTGACTCTCAAGTCTGGTCATACTTTCTTACTCACCACTCCCCATATCGGCATATTCCTTTGTGAATGTAGGAAGTCAACACCTTTTATTCACAACCCGTGGACCTCAGCAGCGCACAGGCACTTCTTTCAACCTGATCTGCTTGTCAGTGCTTAAGATGTGTTCTCTATTGCACTGGCAGAACTACACGTAGACCAGGCAAACATTTTGTGAAGCATTTACCTTTGTCTACAGTGGTCATCTTGTGCTTCTGTTTGTGTGTCATTTCAACTCTTTCCCATTCACACGCTGAACTTTTTTCTTCAACCTTCTCCGTTACTTTGGAGAGGCCAAATATAAACAGATCAACAACATTTTATCATCTACTTGACTAGCTCACAACATTATGATATGAATATTGAATATTTAACTTTGAGGTAACTCACCCTTGGTGTTTTCCTCCTATAGATGCTCACCTACCCTATTTAGTTTTCTTGTCTTTTAGTTTATCTTTTCCCCTTCCTCACCCCACCAGGTTCCACTTGTACATCATTCCCTTCCCGTTTGGCTCCACTAATCACCTACCGCCCTCTTTACCAAACCACCCCACCCCCCCACTCCCCTTTCATGTTTCCACTGGTTTCCATCTGCCCATCATCTCTTCCCTGTGTGGTTCTACCTATCTCTTGCATCTGTTCAATGCACACCTCATTCTGTTATATACTGGCAATCTTTCCACTTTTCTTAGTCCTCATGTACAGTCAAGAGGCAAAATGTCTATTTATATCTTTTGCCTCACAGATGTTGACTAAAGTTCCTCACTCAACGTCTCATCACTTGTCAGGAAGGCGCAACAGTGACTGCACTTTCTGAGAAGACTGAAGCAGGCAAGGCTACTGGCCACCATTATGTCATCTTTCTATAGGAGCTCCATTAAGAGCATCCTGGCTGGCTACATCATGCTGTGGTGCAGTTGCTGCAGAGAAATGGATCAGAGGTCAATATTCAGGACCATAAAAGTGGCAGAGAGGATCATTGGAGTCTCCCTTCCCCCCTCCCTGAATCACAGAGGACCCCTTATACACTGCACATAGGATCTTTCAGTTGCTTCTGTTGGAAAAAAAAGATACAGGAGTATCAGATCCAACACCACCAGGCTGAGGAGCAGCTTCTTCCCATGTAACAGGCCCAGAGGACCCCAAAACTCAGCAGCAAGAGAAATTCATCATAAAAAATGGTTACTTAAACAAAAGTTACTTTTAATTTTCTTTAAACATAAAAACAGGATCAAACTGTAACTTATTAGTATTAAATTAACTTAACCCCTTCTAATTCTAAGCGCACATGTATGTAATGTGTGAAAAAGTTCAAAAAAGTTCTTTGATTCACAGTCCAATCTCACTTCTCACTCCTCCAAGTTCACCAGTTTCAGACAATTCTTATACTGTGCATTTATGAATCTTCACCAGGCTTTGGTGCTTGAAAGGTAAATGGTTACCACTTAGGAAAGTTCTTGTCAGTTTTCAGAGAGATTTGTTGCTTGTTGGACACACACAAACTGAAGTGGCTGATTGGAAGGAATCAGTTTGTGTGTGTCCAACAACCTCTTTCTTTCAGGTCACCACAGAGTCCATTTTCTGTTTCCTTTATCTCAGGTGAAACACTATACAGCCAACCATCTCCTCTTGTATGGACCACAAGGACTTTCAATAGGCTGAACTCAGAACTCACAACCCCTCTTCAAAATGGGTTTTTTTCACAAGCTTGTCAGCTCATCATGTTCCAGTCCCAGTTGCTGCTGCTGAACTGAGTAACTGAATTCTCATTCTCTCTCTCTCTCTCTCTCTCTCTCTCTCTCTCTCTCCCAGAGAAAACCACATGACCTTCTTAGAACAGCAAACTGCATTCAGATAGACTGTGGCACCAGAACCAAACTTCTGAGTCCGTTCATTTATTGCTTTCCAAAACCTATTACTCCACAGTATGTCCAATTAACACCTACTTGTGAAATCTTGAGAGGCATTCTTCAAAGTTTTTGCAAAGGCAATCGGAACCTGGGCTGTTTGGCTTGAGCAGAGCTCTGGCCTTTTAAATAAGATCTGTGTTGTGAAATGTTTGTGACCCACACAAAAAAACCTACAATTTATCTCCTTTAAAACACATCTATATACAATGTAAAATATAACATAATCTATTACATCCTCGAGCAGTGAGAATGCTGAACGAATACTTGTCTCGCGTATGTGTTGTTTGTGTATGAGTTATGTCTGGTTGCATGTCTTTATGTTTTGCACGCTGTTTCATTGGGTTGCACTTGTACAATCAGATGACAATAAACTGAAAGTTTTAATGGTATTTCATTTATTCTCTTTAGGGATGTGGACTTCAATGTCAAGATCAATATTTATTGTATATTACGGATATCCAGGCTGTATGTCTAATTTTTTTTAAAAAACATACAGTGTGACACTGCAGTCCACATTGTGAAGATAATTTTCGAGAACTGAATATCACGTTGGGCCATTTAAGAAGGCTGTTTAAAGCAGTGCATAGTTCAGTCCTAAGTAAGGCACTAGATGGATTTTTGTGATAACCTGACAGTTTCTTGGTCTTTATTACTTGTGCTTACCTTTGAATTAGATTATTTAGTTCAATGATGCTGCAGAGGTAATTGAATTGTATATTGTCGCACTTACTTTGAAACAATGAAATATTTTGTATGCTATCCAGACAAGTCAACCTGTACTCAGTTACAGCAACTAAAAGAATAATGAAACAAATGAGCAAGGTGTAGTATAGAGTTACTAAGAAAAAGTGCAGGATATAGAGGATAATACAGTGAAACAGTGCAGACAGAGTCGGCGTCAGAACAAGTCTAATTGGGGGTATTAGGGTAACTAGAGTGGAGCGGGTGGCACAAACTGACATTCAAAAACACTCATTGGGTGGGAGGGGAATAAATGGATGCCTTACTTGCCATGAACTTCCTCCATGCGCTGCTGTCATACTTCCACCCCCATCCCCACATAACAGACAAACGCACGTGCTTATATGGAGAGTAAACCACTGTGAGTTGGTGGGGGGGGGGCACAATAATTAATTTGGGAAGGGCTTGGCCTGCGAATGTCCCCACCCCCCCCCCCCCCACCCCCATGATGCCAAGCCTGAGTGCAGAGGTATCATCTTTATCCAAAGAGAGGTCCATTCAAGAGTATGATAACAGCAGGCAACAAACTGTCCTTGAATCTGCAGGTTCATGTTTCCAAGCTTATGCATCTCTGGCCAACAGAAAAGGTGAGAAGTGTGACAGTGGGGTGGATCCTTAAGTTTACTGGCAGCAATTCTATTTCCTCAGAAGCCAAAGGAAATTTGACATGACTCAGACCAGTTTTTATTGATGCACCACTGAGCACCACTGTCCAGGTGCATTACAGCTTACTACAGGAACTGATGTGCCCAGGACTGCAAGAAACTACAGGGTTGTGAATGTAGCTTAGGCCATCAAATCAACTCCTCAGAGCTCTTCCATCTGGGCATTTGAGTAACTAGCGTAATAACTGGATTTCTATGCAATCAGTCAAGGAGAAGAAAATCTTGAGGATAGCAGTGGTGTCACCGTGACTTGAATGGTACAGATGTTGAGAGTGGAAAGAAGCAAAGTGGAAAACACTGGTTTTTAAGACATAATGTTTATTTGGTAAAACTCAGCAACACTTCAAATAGTCCACCAACATGCTCCTATCAGAATTGTGTTTTCCTACCAATGCTCAAACAAACCTTTCAGGACATTTAAGAAAACCATGTAAGTTGCAAAGTTGATGGACCCACTTGATTCATTATGTCCATTTCATCTCTTTTTACTTGGTTTGTTCTTGTCAGAACTAGAAATGGTATTCTTCGATTAAATTGCAAATTCTCTTGGTAATGGAGTTCAATTATGATTTATATGTTGGATGTTTTAAAGCACAAATTCACAGGTATGACAGTATATAATCTAAAGTGAATCTGCTGTTACAATCTGATATTTAAATACTTAGCTTCAGAGACCTTTCCCAATTGATATTGATTTAATTGAAACAACAGTTTTACTTCTGTGGATATGGGTTATTTATTTGGCAATGTAATGAAGTTCCCTTTGTACCAGGTGCTGAAGAAAAGATTCTTGGAGAGTTCAGAGAGATGCACAGTCCAGCTGCTCCGCATTTTCATCTGCAAGCAATGATCCAGTCAGCTGGTAAACTGGTCTTAATCGACAAACTGCTTCCAAAGATGAAAGCAGGAGGTCACAAAGTTCTTATCTTCTCCCAGATGGTGCGCTGCTTGGATATTCTTGAGGACTACCTTATTCAAAAAAGGTACAGTTTTTGGTGTAAAGATTTCTTAAAAGTAAGAAATGATATAAATGCTATTTTTTTTTAAATTAATTTAAAACAACCGAAAATTTTGTCTGAGGATTCTACTTGCCATGCTTGAATTTTGATCCTTGTTTCAGTTGTGTTCACACCATTCTGCCAATGTCAACTTCTGTAATAAGGCATCTCACTTCTGATTTTCTTGCTAGCCAAAAAAATTAACTCTATCATCTGGGTAGTGTCAGAGGAATTTGAGCTCATTGGATCATTGTTTGCACAATATAGTAATTGATTGGTTTAACCAAATGTGAAGATGGGAATGATTTGATATCAATGCAGCTCATTGTTTATTTTTTGAGCATTCCAATCATTAAACATTGAAATACTCAGAATTTGGAAATTAAAAAGTTGATGAGAACAGTGAACTTTGGAAAACCACAACAATTTCTGAAATTTAGAGTTTGACTGAAATTTAATAATATGAACATTGGTGTGTTTGCTGGTGACTTTCCATGTATCTTGGAGCAGCTTTCAATGTAATGAATGGATCATTGAAGCTTTTTGTTGGCCATTCAGTGAGCAAGGAGAGATACCACACCATTCATCATAAAATAGCCAAGATCCATAAGAAATGTGATGTGAATAGTCTCATCAGTTATAAATAAATGATCACAGGATAAAGAATAGCTACCTCCTATCCTGTGAACTTTCCAAGATGCTAAGAAAACATGGTCAACTGCAAATACTGAAATTCTTCTGCGCTTTTTATCGTGCTTGGAGTTGCTACAATTTTAATGGCAAAATTAGAACTTTGTTTGAAAATTATACAGTGGAACTCCGATATAACGCGATGAGCCAGTGGACCCCTTTTTTCCTCATTCCAGAATTAAAGTTGTTTTCAGATCACAATGGAATGCACCATTAGAAGAGAAAAATCTTTTTTAGTGAAAGATAAGCTTCACGCACTTGACACGATCAAGAATAAAAGTTGCACGTGACCTTGACATACCTGAATCATCTCTTCATGGTTGGAAATCTCAGGAAGATAAATTACGTGTGTCGCTTTGGAAAGTTGAGGAAGAGCCAGGACAAAAGGCCAAATGCATGAAGACAGTCATAGATGTCAGTCTCAATTACTCAAGCTTGCCCAGAAGACATTCCAATTTCTGGGCCTATTCTCAAAGCTCAAGCTGAGAAGTTTGACCAGCTGATCAACAAAGAAACCTCACAATTCAAAGCAAGCAATGGATGGCTAGACTGATTTAAATGCCCTCACAGGATTTCTCAAGTGTTAGTGTCTGGAGAAATTCACTCAGCCGACAGTGCTGCCGCCAGTGAATACCCAGTAAAACTAAAAACTCTCTTAGAAAAAGATGGCTACATCAAAGAACAAGTGTGCAACTGTGACAAAACAGGCTTCTGTTATAAGATGATCCCTGTCCACACACTGTCTAACAAAGGTGACGCCCATTGACATGAGGGGTTCAAACAATGCAAAGATTGCATGACATTGTTGACAAGACTGGAACACATAAGTTAAAACCGCTCATGATTGAACATAGCATCAGTGTCATCTTTGAGTATTGGTTTTACATAATTGTCCCTGCTGTTTATGCTCATTTGCATAAGCAAAAACTAGAACCCAAAGCTCTTCTTTTGCTTGACAACTGTCCCACCCGCCTGGAAGCTTCCAACCTATAAGCCATGGTAGTAAGATCAGACTTTCTTATCTCCTAAGGAACACTGCATCTAAGATCCAGCCCCTAGATCGGGGATCATCTCCATGCTCAAACAGAATTACAGGTGTGAATTAAATCCTTTAAGTCGAATTTTCCCCACCGTGCTACCACAGGGAGCCGGGACCTCAGGTTGCTGCAGGAGCAGGGACCTCGAATTGTCACGGGGAGCAGGGATCTCGAGCTGCCACGGGGAGTGGGGACCTAGGGCTGCCACGGGGAGCAAGGACCACTGTATACAGTACTTTTAATACAAAATATGTACTTTTACAGTAGTTTTAATATAGATTTATTTTTAAATCAGTTGTAGATGGATGTAACTCGCATAGGTCAAAAGTCAAGGACTCCCTGTATTCAAACTATTCTGTGAATGAAAATGTTCACATACCCTGATATTTAAAACCAAACTGTGGAGGCAAAGTAAATTTTCTGTTTAGAATTATTGCATTCAAATAAGCGATTTTGATTTTTGAATCTAACTTACTGTCCGACAAAGATATCCCCTTTTAACACTGAAAAGCCACGTTATTGCCAAATATATGACCCGTCTCTGGAAGCCAACTTGCTTGTTCACACAGAAAAGAAAAAATGCTGGGTCAGTGAGTCCTTGCACAACAAGCCGGTTTCCTAGAGCAAAAGAGGCGGGACTTGTAGCACAGTAGCGTCAGCATCTAGTGCAATGTAAAACATGTGCGCCAGGCAGTGATATTTTTCAAAGTATTCCATTGTTAAGGCTCAATTAAACTCCTAAGATACATAAAGATACATTTAATTATAATGAAATTAGGCAATGCCTTAATGCCGATAAGGCCCAGTTTACGGAAGCATTGTAACTCATTTTGTGTGGGTTTTTTTTAAAGTGCAGATATAAATATATTTCTATGCCTGTTTTCAAACTGCCTGCACTATAATTTATCCTTTGGAGTGAGGCGTTGTTGCAATGTGAAGTACCCCGCAGGTGGAGAGGGTTAGGGGTGGGGGTGGAAAAGGAAGCCAGAGATTCGCGGACCAAGTTTCTGCATTTTCTCTGCCTGGGACCATGGAGGGCCAGCAATTCATTCCCTGACAGGGGATTCTTGTGTGCTCTTTCCACCAGATACATTACGAGTTTATGTTGTGTGTTGCACACATAAGATGTCATCACGACATCATCTCCCCTTCCAGTTTCGACCCAGCAGCATGGCTCGCCCTTTTAAACTGGTCCCACTTAGTCTCTGACACTACTGACCTTGGCAGATAAAAGCTGGGTCAGTTCAGATTCCACCCCCCCCCCCCCCCCAATCAACCTTTGAAGCATTCACCCAGGTAGGCGAAGCGTTCGAAAGGCAGATAATACCCAGGTTAAATCCTCTGTGAAAAAGGGGTAATAGACTTTGAGACGCCTGATGCCCGAAATATTGGTTACCCTTTACTTCCTACAAATGCTGCATCATCTGCTGAATTTCTCTACCACATTTGTGTATTGTGCACTCAACCCATCATCTGCAGTTTTTCTTGTTTAACTTAATTTAACTTTAAGTTGACTAGTTTTAATTTGCATTTATTATAGAGTTCCCTGTCCTGCAAAGTTAGCATTTTCACGTGTGGATGTTCAAGATCTTGATATTTAGTGTTTCAGGTTATTTTCAGGAACTATTCATCTGGCATTAACCTGGACATTACATTTCTGAGAGCAATTTCAAGATTATCTGATGAAAAAGACAGCTTGTCAGATACACTTACAACCTCATCCAGACAGCTCAGACTGTGAGTGGGGAGAACTCTTTGAGAGGCAGGTAGCCAATTTTAATGTTAATTGCTTATGAAGAGTGAACTTAACAATAATTTTGAACTTGACCAGAGGGTTCAAGTTTCATAAGCTTTATGGAACTCATCAGTAAAATGCATGGAGGATCATAGCCACGGTAGGGGAGCTAAAGAGATTACATTAAACCTGATGGTAAGGTCTCCAGCTCCACAGCTGCTCTCTCTTTGGCTATATTCACAGAAGTCATGGTGGGAGGTTACTCAGAAAGCCTTGGAACAAACTTTGTAAAAAACCTTGGTTTGGTTTCCAGACTTTGCAAGTAACTACTTGTTAACTGCACTTTGTAGGTCTCAATGGCTACATTACTATGGATGCTGCTTTTATTGCAATACTTTGGAACTTGGAGGCAGAGCACGGTGAATATCAGCAAGAGTCTCGTATACTGCAGCAGACTTCTGCCCTGGCTCCACAAGGAGCAGGGCATTTGCTCAGACCGTGCCTGCCGCTTCAAGTACAGCGAAAAGAAACTCATCATCTCGTGAAATGGTGCAAGGTGGTGCCAGGTGTTTGCAGTCTTTCGGAACACGGCCTGCTCTATGTTGGATCTGGTGGTTACAATTAACCAGTCTCCAGCTTTATTTCAGGATCATTCGAGGGCTATACCAAAGATGTCTGAAGGACCTTTTAGTCAGCAACATGTCAGTACACAAGTGGGTGATTGATGATTTGCTTGCTAAGGCAGCCAGGTTGCGTAAGCCGCAATCAGAGTGAGTGATTTGCAACTCTGGTTTGCTTTCTCTCAATGAAGGATGTAATTGACTGGAAGTCTGGTATACAAGGCAGACCCCAAAATATCCAGGAATGGCTCTTTCTTGCAAGGACTTCCCTTCCATTATGTTCAAGTATGCACAATAATTATGCTATTCTAGTATTGGAATGGCATGGTGAGGGAGGGAGAACTGCCACCCTGCCTTCATCCAGTGTGCTCCCTGACCCCATTACACTTCAGAACAGATTAAGTGACTGATTGCTTGAAGATGAAGGATACGCAAGTCATCTAATTATATACAGCCAACCAATGAGGCAAGGAGTAGTCCAGCCACAGCTATCTGACAACCATTTGCCTTGTTGAGCAAGCCATCAGCATGTTGAAGGTTCATTTTGGACATATTGACTGCTATTTCAGAAATATCAGCATGGTTGAACGCATTTGATAACTCCCAGCTAATGTCAGTGGGATGACATATGCTGTGCTCTGTGAAATGTTGTACAGCAGCAAGATCCTGTTACAAACACTTGTCAGAGAGGAGAGAGCTTCTTTGGAGGAGGAGAAAGCTTATGCTAAGAATGCAAGAACAGCAATACACATTCCCAATCACGATGCTGTGGTTGAAGAGAAAGCACGAAGCTGGAGAAACTCAGCAAGTCGAAATATAGAAAAGATAAAGCTTCACTGAAACCAAGGTTTCAGGCTTGAGCCCTTTAAGGTATCTTGATGAAGGGCTTGCTTTCATCTTGGTGATGTTTTTCAGGCTTCAATTTCCAACCTTCCAAGAGAGATGGCAGATTGCACCCAATAACCTTGCATAGATCACCCAATACAAACCAAACTTACAAACTATCTCCATTCCTTGAACTACCCCCTATTCATCAAGCCTCATCTCACCATTCCAGGCAGATTAAATGGTTATTTTATTTAAAGCAGAACAGATTATACTGCCGCAAGAGGAGTTCTATCTGCAGAGTTTAACATTTTAGGTTAGTAACGTTTTGAAACAGTTTTGATGGAAAGTCTACAGTTTGAAATATTGACTCTTTCCAGATGCTGAGTACCACCAGCACTTTGTGTTTATTCCAGACTTCCAGCATCAGTAGGTTGCAAACCTTGACTGAGGACCTGAATGGCCTTATTTAATATTCCTTTCAGACAGCCATTTATTTCCAGGCACGAGAAAATCATTGCCAATGCCGACCCACTCATGCTAGTCAGAGACCCCCCCCATCTCTGAGAGAGCACACAGTGAAGCTGGGGTGTCTGCTCAATCATCTGACATTCTTGCTGTTGGACTTTGATGCAGCATATGCTTGGGCAATTCTGCGGCATGGCACATGGACTTTCATGTTTCTGGCATCTGATCCAGTTCATTCAGAGCATTGGAGTCACTAGATGAAGACCCAACTACCTTTCTGACTGAGTCCAGCGGGGTACAAGTACCCGAACTGGAAGGCAGCAGGAGTGAGTCCTGTAATGACTTGGCCTCAGTGAAGGTCCTGTTGCTGGAATCATGTGACAGATTAAGCTCCTGTGGAGGGCAACAATATGAAGTAAAACAGTTAAGGTAAGAATGATGAAGGTTATCATTCTGGACACAATTTCATTTTACTCACTGCTGGCTTCAAGATTGAGTAGTATGCATTGTGGATTTATATCTGGTAACCATAAGTTCTGTTTATTGTAATCTGGCTGGAGGGTCATCTCCAGGATTCTGCCTCTCTCTGCTCTGGTCTGTGATCTCTCTTTTTCTTTTCATGATGGGGGAGGAGGGAAAAATGTTGATAGTTGGCGTGATGCTATAGCTGTACGTGCATACATGTTTATGAGAATCAGTAAATCAAATATGACCCTTTTCTCTTGAATTAGTTCTAAATTTAACCTCTTTCTGAGAAAATAATTACAGTTGAACTGTTGACCTCCCCCTAATTGTGACATGACCAAGCGTGTAATCAATTCACTTTAGTCTTAACACTGTGGGAAATGTGCAGTGGGTGGAAATTAAATTTAGATTTGACGGTTGTGGAAAATTATGATGGGCTATTTAATCAGAAATAACTGATTAATTGTAGGTTAGTGATATCCTGTTTGTGGTAATTATAAAATGATTAATCATAACAGAAAATGGAGACCCACAATTACCAGGAATTTGAGATCCCAATCTCTGCAGGTGACAATAATTTGGAAAGAAATAAACATATTTGTTTTTCCTAATTACATTTCAACCATGCTTTCCAATTATCTTGTTTCATTTTTTGTACATTGGAATTCTAATTATTAAATACTGACCTTTAACTGTTGCTTTAGATGTTCATTTGGAGTGATGGTATTTCTCCAAGAGGGTGGGGGCAGGGCGGATGTAACGTGACTTCAGCTCGTAAAGCCCGACCTTGATGTGAAAAACCAAACTGACAGTCCAGCTGGTGCCTCTGTGCATTGTATTAATGTAAAGGGAGCTATTCTTTATCCTTGAAATTTTCACATGCTGAATGCATTGGCTTACACATTTTTCTATTTATATTGAGATTTGAGATAAAAATGGGAGTAAATGATTTTTAAAAAATATCATGAGTAGTCACTGATGTATTTTGTAGAATATGCCCTCACAGGTTATTTTTCTCAAGAATGCATAAGTTTTATTTGCCATACCAACACAGAAACTAGTTTAACAGCAATTGTATCAAGCCCAATACAGAACCATTTTTAGATACTTTTTTGAAGTATAATGGGAATTTATTTAGCTTTTTCATGAAAGCATTTTCCATTTTCGAAGTGATACTAACCTTACAATGTAAGGTTGGTTTATGGGATGTGACTGGATGATAGCTTCCCTTCCTAGAGAGGACAGCAGTCTCACTGTTGTTAAACCATCCTTAAACAATTTCAGATTATCTGTTCTACTATGGTTCATGATTCTTTCAGTGTACTAGGATTAATTTAAATATCATGGACTATCCAGACTCTACATGAGCATAATTGTGTCACAGGATTAGATAATAGAGAAGAAAATTAATGTCCTGCATTGATAGCAAAATTCTGATAACCTATTATCAGTCTATTTAGAAACCCCAAGGGTTTGGTGATGCTTGCAATTTCCACTCACCTAGTCCCTGATTCCCATGCTCTCTTCCTGTGCTCTCTTTCTGTTAACTGCCTTGCTGGAAACTTATCTGGTTCATTGAAATGTTACTATGCAGTATCTTTTTAAAAAGTAGTTAAATGTATGTATACACTTCAGTATAATTTTCTGAAACAAAAGTTGCAAAATGAACTCGTTATCGCCATTGTAGTTGTTTACTGACTAGTATTGAATTCTATTGAAGCTATTATGTTGCCATTGATATTAAATGCATCATGTTTTGAATTAATTTTCAGGGAAGTTCTTGCATCTGTTATTTTTCCCTATTAAATGTCTGGATTTATCAGTATAAATGCTCAGCTGGAGGACATCATACATTTGGAAGTTTATGTGAATAACCTTTCTCTAATCAGTGAATTATATTCAATGCTTTTGAAACATTCTTCCTATGGAGCACCATGTCAAAATAGTGCTAAAAAATAACTTGCCATGTTGTCTGCTCTGAGGGGGCTGATGAGAATGGTGCAAAGCAAAAGTGAAACAATGTAATGAATAATAAATGGAAAAATAAATTAACAGACCATTTTGTCTGTTACAGAATTACATAGCTTGAGCTTAGACTAATTATGCCTTCCTTATGTTCATCCCACTGAGTTCATTGAATTGCATTCTGATATACATCTATAATGACTATTTTAAATCGTGATCTTTACTGGACCACTGAAAATTGATATCCACTGGTTGAATTCATCTTAAACTTACATTGGTTGTGTTAATCTGCCAAAATTTATCCTCCTTTATAGTACAAAAATTACCCCATGAGAATTTGATTGGCATAATTCCCCTCATTGATATCCTTTTTGTTTATTGTAAGTCCATAAATAGCCAATTCATGTCTTGAAAGTATTGCTTGTGTGTTTGATTGTTGACTATCAGAACACAAAATTATTATGATGGATAAAAACTCTGAATTTATTGGAAGTGGAAAACATTTGTAAATGGATTTTACTCTAGAGATTAAAGTTAGCATTTTTAAAGTCTGCTAGGAGCAATTCCAGACATGGTAGAATAATTGTTATTCATGTATGAACTTGTAAATCTTGTTGACATTCAGAGCATAGGGGCTCAGAGAAGGGATGACTAAATGCTAATGTTGTTGCCTGGACTGAATAGTCTCCATTCTGTTTGTGTCTCTGAGAATGGCTCCTCCAGCATTTCTTTCTGCCCACAGACTTTTGTAAAACCTTGTTTAAAACCCCCTCCGTTCCTTGTGCTTGGTCAGTTTAGTGCTAAGCCATTTGTTTCCTTTACAGACACCTGACTGATTTAACCTCCACTTATTATGAGTTTTACAGTATGTGATCCTGTCGCAGGATTGGTAACATTTAGTTCTCTGTACCTTTTTCAATTGTCAAAATTACTGCATGTTCAATAGCTGTAAACAAAGTGTTAAATAATTATCTCGAAAAGTATGAAGGTGCAATGTAAAGTTTAGGATTAATAAATTATGGAAATACTTTCATGCAGTCATGATTTGATTGTCTCCAACATTTTATTTGCAGGTACCCATATGAGCGTATTGACGGGAGAGTTCGAGGGAACCTACGGCAGGCAGCAATTGACCGATTTAGCAAGCCTGATTCTGATCGTTTTGTGTTCTTACTGTGTACACGAGCTGGAGGTTTAGGGATAAATCTAACTGCAGCAGACACGTGTATCATTTTTGATTCAGACTGGAATCCTCAAAATGACCTTCAGGTAAATAAAATTTAAACTGAAATTTTGTTGTGGATTGAGTAGGGGTTAACAGTGAATTCTCATGGTATAAAAAATACTGAAAAATATTTTGTTAATTGTAAAGTGTGTACATTCTCTTTCCTAGTTATGTCAAACAATTATTATGTAACAGGGTAAATTAACAATATTATATTTTCCAAAGCAAAATCCAAGTTCTCACAACTATTATTTTTATACATACAGCATGATAAATCTTTACTTCTACCATTTAGTATGAAATAATTACCTACAAAAGAAATATAGTTAGCAATAGCTGTGGAATATTACTTTGTGTCTACTATAAAGGAGTAGAAATGAATGTTTGTTTTTGATGTGAAACAAAGTCAAATTGCCATGAATTTAAATAAATGACTAGAATACAGGCGGGAAAGAGGAGAAAAATATGAATAGAAACTTCACTATAAATGTTATTTATTCAAGTAAAATGTTGCAGTTTTTATAGGTGGTTCTTGTGAAATATCCCTCTATGCTATTGTAGAAATAAAATGTGCAATTTCACTTCCTAAAAACAATAGGAGAGAAATTAATCTGTTGTCATTCAGAGCACTGACTGTTGATTCAACTTGCTGGTCCATTATTGAAAAAAAAACATTATTTGTTCATTTATTTTGTTTATAATGGGCTCTATGCTTGGAGTTGAAGGTGATCAACTATTGTTACATCAAAGAGACAAAACAAGAAGTTTAGAATGAGAAAAGGCAGGTTTTCCAAGTTACAAATACTATTGCAGAGTTTCAGAGAATGAATGTGTACAGTTTAGCAGACTGACGCTCCTTTTGTAAGACACTGATTGTCCTGTGCTGGGATGAAAGACTAACAACCAGTCAGTGGTCCAAAGCATTTCAGACATGACTGACTCTCGTGCGTGTTGCTCTCAAATCACAAAACAATTCTGAATCATCATCATCCTTTTCTACACTTGGCAACATTCTAGTGATCTGAATCTCAACTCTGTTTACTTGCCCTGAACACTTTCTGAACAACAAACTCAACACTAGGCTAGAAAGTTTGCTTGTTGCAAGCCAGTTTCTATCCCAATTTATGCGATTAAGTGCTTCCTCATTTTGAAATGTCCATATTCTGGATCACTTCTCTGGAGGAAAGAGTATCTTTATATCTCTCAATCGCTTAGCTTATTCACCACTGTTAGATCGTCTCTCAATCTTTTAATATCAAGAAATAACAAGCTGAGTTCATGCTTCTTGCTTTTATGAAGTGAATGGTGTAGCGGTTTTATCTGAGTCTCAAAAACACTGCTGCCCTGTCAGTCATGCTATTATAGATGATCCTTAAATTGAACAGGTGATGTGAGCAACTAAATTAAATCAACGTGTATGAGGAGGAGCTGAAATGTTACCATTGAAGATCATGTACATAAAACTAATTTCAATGGGGACTGTGACATAATTGTTATTTTCAGAAGAGGGAGGTTAATAAGATTCAGATTTCATATTTTTAGATTTATTGTCAGACTCATACATGACATCAGATACAACCCTGAGATTCTTTTTCCTATGGGTGAGGCAGAATTGCCACATATTGGTATTGCAAAAATAAAAACTGTACACTTTGTACACATGTAAACAAGTAAGAACTGTAAAAAGATAATGAAATGTAAACAAGTAAAACACGAAAATCTGTAGACACCTTGGTTGAAGTAAAAACACACATTGCTGGAGAAACAGCAGGTCAAACAGTGTTCTATATATAGCAAAGATAAAAATACATAACGGACATTATCGGCATGCCACGATGCCGAACTCTTCCTCTGTTGCCTCTGGGCTTGCTTCCATGACCATTACTCTCCTTTCCCCAAGACCCCTTCTCCCACTTTAAGCTTTCTTCCTCCTCCTGAAGAAACTGTGCAATACAGAGAGAATAAAAAAAGATCAACAAGGTACAAATGTAAGAGTCATTAAGTGAGTCCCTGATTGAGTTTGTTGTTGAGAAGTCTGATGGTGTAGTTGAGAAGTCTGATAATGGAGGGGTAGCAGCTGTTCCTGAACCTAGTGGTGCGAGTCTTGTGGCACTTATACCTCTTTCCTGATGATAGCTGCGAGAACAGTGCATGTCCTGGGTGGTGCGGATCCTGGATGATTGCTGCTGTTTGCTGATAGCAGTGTTTCTGTAGATATTCTTGATGGTTGGTATTGCCTGAGATGTCCTGGCCTACGTCAAATATCTTTTGAAGGGTTTTACGGTCAGGTATTGGTGTCCCCATACCAGACCGTGATGCTGCTAGTAACACTTTCCCTCACACATCTGCAGAAACTTGCCAGGGTTTCTGATATCATACCAAACCTCTGTAAACTCCTGAGGAAATAAAGGCGTTGACATGCTTTCTTCACGATGCCATTAGAGTGTTGGGTCCGGAAATGAATCTCCAAGATAGTGACTCCCAATAACTTAAATTTGCTCAGCCTTTCCACCTCCAATTCCCCAATAATCACTGCATTTTATACCTCTGGTTTTCTCTTCCTGAAGTCAACAATCTTCAGGAGGAAGTCAAAGGAACAAGTTCTCATCAAGGGCTCAGTAGTGGAGAGGGTCAAGAACTTCAAATTGCTGGGTGTCAACATCTCTGAGAATCTATCCTGGAGCCTCCATGCTGTTGCAGTCATGAAGAAGGCTCACCATAGGTTATACTTTGTGAGGTGTTTAAGGAGATACGGTATGTCTTGAAAACTTCTACAGGTACCATGGAGAGCATTCTGGCTGGTTACATCATTGTCTGGTATGGAGGCGCCAAATCTCAGGACAAGAAAATACTCCAGAGGGTTGTTAACTCAGCCTGCAATATCACAGGCACCAGACTTCACTCCATCAAGGACATCAACATGAGGTTGTGGCTTAAAAAAGGTGCCTCTATCCTCAAACCCCTCCCCCCCCCTCCACCACCCAGGCCATGCCCTCTTCACTCTGCTACCATTGGGGAAAGGTACAGAAGCCTAAAGAGGAGCACTCAATGGCACAAGGACAGCTTCTTCCCCGCTGCCATCAGATTCCTGACTAATCAATGAACCAAAGACACTGCCTGACTTTTTGTTCGCTATTATTTTAATTTTTTTAAATATTTATTGTTGATTCTGACAATCAGCTCCTTGGTTTTGGTGACATTGAGCAAGGATTTCTCCCTCCCTCCTGTACGCTGACTCATCGCCTTTTTTTATACGACCCAGTACCGTGGTATAGTCGGCAAATTTGTAGGTGCTATGGCTATTGTACCAAGCCACACAGTTGTAGATGTAAAGTGAGTAGAGCAGGGGGCTAAGAACACAGCCCTATGGTGCTCCAGCACTGATGGAGATTGTGGAGGAGACATTCTTACCAATCCTTGCTGATTGTGGTCTGGAGATGAGGAGATCCAGGATTCTTATAGTGACCAGTGTAGGAAACTATGTTGGTTTGTGGTAACATTTCAATTGTGCCTAACTATTGTCTCCGACTGTGAAAAATCTTAACAGATAGGGTAAATGTAAGTATACACCACATGGATGAAATTATCAGAAGCTATTTATCTCTTTAGAGTTAAGTAAAGCCAATATATTTTAAAGCTGAAGGTTGGCTTTGATTTTCACATAATTTTACATATGAATTTTTGATTGACTCTGATGGAACATTGTGAAGAGCCTGTGTTTATCTCTTGGAAGCTTTTTGTTGTTTTCCACCATAGGTGGGTGGAAGTAGGATTGTAGCACAATAAAGTAAAACAGATTGTGTTCCCTTGAATAAGAATATTGAAAATTTATGGTGGTTTACTAAATTTTTTTTTAAAAGGCTCAAGCTCGATGTCACAGGATTGGCCAGAACAAAGCTGTGAAGGTTTATCGGCTGATAACTCGAAACTCTTACGAGCGGGAAATGTTTGACAAGGCCAGCCTGAAGCTGGGCCTTGACAAAGCTGTGCTTCAGAGTATGAATGGAAGAGAAAATACCGTTGGTGGGGTATGTATTGAAAATATTGATTCTGTTCCATGTATGTTGTCCAACATTTTTTTTAACAAATGGCCAATAGATTGAGAATTTTAATTTACTCAACACTAATGACACATAACAATAATGTCATTTGTTTCATTGGCCATAAATTACGAAGCATATGCTTTATAAATGTGTAAAACCATGTTTGAGACATTACTTGCATCATATAGTTTTATTCAAACCAGCTTTTAAAAATAAAAATATTTTGGATTTCAGAATGACCATAAACACATAATTGGGTTTCTTTTAAAAAAAAATGTTTTTTTAAAAAATAAACGTCTTTAAATCCCCGGTTATTTAGATGCAACAAATGTCAAAGAAAGAAATTGAAGACTTGCTTCGTCGGGGTGCTTATGGTGCAATCATGGACGAAGAAGATGAGGGCTCTAAGTTTTGTGAAGAGGATATTGATCAGATCCTTATGCGACGTACAAAGACAATTACTATTGAATCTGAAGGGAGAGGCTCAACGTTTGCCAAGGTAGGTAGTGTCTGGGGTAAAGCAAGTGGATCTTAAGCTGATCTAGGGAAATGTCTAAGTAATTGTTTCTAAAGCAGGGCTTTCGAGTAATGGAAGTAAAACATGAAAATTTGCGGACACTATGGTTGAAGTAAAAACACAATGCTGGAGAAACTCACCAGGTCAAGCAGAGTGTCCTTTATATAGCAAAGGTAAAAATATGTAACCGACGATTCTGGCTTGAGCCCTTCATCAAGGTATGAAAAAATGTCAGCAGGCGTCTGAACAAAAGAGTAAGAGGGAGGGATGGTGCAAAGGCAGGAGGTGATAGGTGGAGAAGGGAAGGAGGAGACAGCAGTGATCAAGGGGAGGAGGGATGGCTGGAGGAAGGGAGGGAGGAGGGATAAAAAAGAGGAAGGGAAGGGTGGAGGGGGAAGAGGAGAGCAGGTTATCAAAATAGGAAAAGTTGATGTTGATGTCACTGGGTGGAGTGAAAGGTGCTCAGCGAAGCTCCCTCTGTGATTCCCTCATGTACTCCCCTCCTGTACTCATCCCTCTTCAACAATCGCCCCACCCCTGGCACCTTCCCCTGTGCCTGCAGAAGGTGCCAAACTTTCTTCCACACCTTCTCCCTTACTGTGGTCTAGGTCCCCAAACAGGCTTTTCAATTGAGCAACACTTCACTTGTGTATCCGCAAGACTGATTGACTGCATCCAGTGCTCCATTTGTAGCCTTCTCTACATCGAAGAGACTGGGCAGATATTAGGAGATTGCTTTGCTGAACATAGAAACATAGAAGATAGGAGCAAGAGTAGGTCATTCGACCCTTCGAGCCTGCTCCGCCATTCAACGAGATCATGGCTGATCTTAAAGTTCAGTACCCCGTCCCCGCCTTCTCTCCGTAACCTTTAATACCCTTATACTGAAGAAATAATCTAATTCCCTCTTAAATATATTTAATGAACCTGCCTCTACTGCCCTCTGTGGCACTGAATTCCACAGATTCACCACCCTCTGGGTAAAGAAATTCCTCCTCATCTCGGTCCTAAATGGTTTGCCTATTATCCTCAAACCATGGGCCCAGGTTCTGGATTTTCCCATCATTGGAAACATCCCATCTGCATCCATTCTGTCCAGTCCTGCCAGAATTTTATATGTCTCTATGAGATCCCCTCTCAATCTTCTAAACTCCAGGGAGTACAATCCCAATTTGCGCAATCTTTCCTCATAAGTCATTCCTGCCATTCCAGGTATCAGCCTGGTGAATCACCTCTGCACTCCCTCCATTGCAAGAACATCCTTCCTTAGATAAGGTGACCAAAACTGCACACAATACTCCAGGTGGGGTCTCACCAAGGCCCTGTACAGCTGCAGTAAGGTATCCTTGTTCCTATACTCAAATCTTCTTGATATGAAGGCCAACATACCATTTGCCTTTTTAACCGCCTGCTGTACCTGCATGCTCGCCTTCAGAGACTGATGTACAAGTACCCCTAGGTCTCTCTGCACTTCCCCATCTCTTAATCTATTGCCATTCAAATAGTAATCTGCCCTCCGGTTTTTATTACCAAAGTGGATAACCTCACATTTATCCACATTGTATTGCATTTGCCATGTATCTGCCCAGTCCTTCAATTTATCCAAATCACACTGGAGCTTCCTGACCCCCTCTTCTGTGCACACAACCCCTCCTAGCTTAGTGTCATCTGCAAATTTGGAGATATTACATCCAATCCCCTCATCCAGATCATTAATGTAAATTGTGAACAGCTGGGGTCCCAGTACAGATCCCTGTGGCATCCCATTGGTCACCGCCTGCCACTCAGAAAACGAGCCATTTATCCCAACTCTCTGTCTTCTACCTGCCAGCCAGTTCTCAATTCACATCAATCCTTTGCCCCCAATCTCATGAGCCTTGATTTTGGAAGCCAGTCGTTTATGCGGGACCTTATCGAAGGCCTTTTGGAAGTCCAGGTACACCACATCCACTGGCTCTCCCCCATCTATTTCACCTGTCACCATCTCAAAGAATTCCAATAGATTTGTCATGCACGATTTACCTTTTGTAAATCCATGTTGACTCCGTCCGATCCCTTCTCTGCTAGTCATATGCTCCGCTATTACATCCTTAATAATGGATTCCATCATTTTGCCCACTACTGATGTAAGGCTCACCGGCTGATAATTCCCCGCTTTTTCTCTACCCCCCTTTTTAAATAGTGGGGTAACATTAGCTACCCTCCAATCCATGGGTACTGATCCTGAGTCACCTTCGCTCAGTCCGCACCAGTGACAGAGACCTTCCAGTAGCCAAGCATTTCATATGGCCTTGTATACTCTCCCACTAAGACCACTTGCAAATTGGAGGAAAAACACCTAATTTTCCATCTGGGCACTCTCCAACCGGATGGCATTAACATCAACTTTTCCGTTTTCTGCTAACCTGCTCTCCTCTTCCCCTTCCCTTCTCCTTTCCACCTCCTTTCCCCTTCCCTTCACCTAGTCATCCCTCATCCCCTAGATCACTGCTGTCTCCTCCCTCCCTCCATCTATCACCTGCCTTTGCAACCATCCTTCTCCCCCAACTCTTTTAGTTCAGATGCCTACTGACCTTTTTCTACACCTCGATGAAGGGCTCAAGCCTGAAACGTCGATTAGAGTTTTTTACCTTTGCTATATAAAGGACACTGCTTGACCTGCTGAGTTTCTCCAGCTTTGTGTTTTTACTTTTCGAGTAATCCATGTTTTAATACAGCTGTTTCTCACAGAAACATCAGCAAAACATATTTTCACATTGTAATCATTTTTTTTCCCATTTAAGAGATAGATTGTGATGCTTTGCTGACCTATATAAACCTACTGTACATTAACCTAATCCTTGCTTCCCTCGCAGCCCTTACCTTATAGAAGATCGGCAAATAAAAAGTTCCTCTCACTCTCAAATTCCTCCTTCAGCTATCTCCCTTACCTGTTTGTTGTCACCCGCTGTCCCCTGTGCCATTCTTCTCACCCTTGCTCCGGCTCTTTTCTCATTCTCGGTTCTTCTCTCTCCCTTCCTGTCACACAAATTGCACAGTTGCTGTTGGTTCCCATTGCCATACCTCTGGGTAAAAAATTGCTGTTTTCAAGAGAGATCAAAGCCTTCTAGTAAAATACTACAGAAGATAATTTCCTAAAATAAAACTTTTTGTCTTTCTTGTGGATTTCAGTTTTCTGGAAAGTGGGTTTCTAAAAAGTGTGTGTTGGTGTCCCATCATTTGATGATTGTGAAGTGAGGAAGAAATGTTCTAGGTAAGGGGTAATCATATCCATAGGACTGTATCAGCCATGACTTGCAATTAAAATGCAGGTCTGAGCACCATCAGTCTCACCATTTTGGAAGATGCAAAATCATTTCCGCAACAAAGACAGCAACATTGAAGACGAGTGAAATAGATAGGGATATTTGAATATGAGCTCCAGGGTCATCAATTGTGTGAACAAAAACAATCTGAAATGTGTAGGTTTAGATTTGGAGGAACACATTTGAGAGTGATTAGCTTTGAGGAGAATACAGAAGTAGTGGGGAGCAAGCCTGTGACATGGTGGAGGACAAGCCTGTGACGTGGTGGAGGACAAGCCCGTGACGTGGTGGAGGACAAGCCCGTGACGTGGTGGAGGACAAGCCCGTGACGTGGTGGAGGACAAGCCCGTGACGTGGTGGAGGACAAGCCCGTGACGTGTTGGAGGACAAGCCCGTGACGTGGTGGAGGACAAGCCCGTGACGTGGTGGAGGACAAGCCCGTGACGTGGTGGAGGACAAGCCCGTGACGTGGTGGAGGACAAGCCCGTGACGTGGTGGAGGACAAGCCCGTGACGTGGTGGAGGACAAGCCCGTGACGTGGAGGACAAGCCTGTGACGTGGTGGAGGACAAGCCTGTGACGTGGTGGAGGACAAGCCTGTGACGTGGTGGAGGACAAGCCTGTGATGTGGTTGTGACACAAGTATGGAAATTTTAAATTCCATCATTGGTGGTTATGAGCGAAATATTTTAATTGGATGATGCAAGTACAGTATGTTGCCATTCCATTAAAGTTTAATAATTCAGTGTAGATAATCTTAATGGCTTGATGGCCTAAATAAAATGTGTAAGGATTGGCTTTGATAGGACAATAGACCAGTGAAAATTCAGTCCATATCTTTATGCAAAATAGGGTCATTTAATATGTGTTAATTTGTATTTTGTATTGCAAGTCACGATTTGTGCGTGAACCAAGAGGGGGAAAAAAAAGATTGAACTTCTTTAAAATCCAAATGGTTAGGATGACACGCTGAGCATAGCGGTTAGCACAACATTGTTACAGCGCCAGTGATTGAGACCGGGGTTCAAATGCCACGCTGTCTGTAACGAGTATGTACGTTCTCCTCGTATATGCATGGGATTTCCTCCCACGATTCGAAATGTGCTGGGGGTGTAGGTCAATAGGGTGTAATTGGACAGAATGGGCTCATGGGCTAAATGGGCCTGTTACCGTGCTGTACATTTAAATTTAAATTTCTTTTATTTTTATTGAATTTTATAAAATAGTACAGGTACACAATCCTTTATCTGGAACCCTTGGGGGACAGTGTGTTCCGTATTTCGGATTTTTTCTGGATTTCAGAACAAAAGTCAGCTGCCTCAGATTTAAGCCTGCCTGAGTCACGCTGCCATCTCTCTCGCCCCTGCCCGCCTGAGTCGCGCTGCTGTGTCTCCTCCCCCACCCACCTGAGTCACGTTGCCATCTCTCTCTCTCCTTCCCCCCCCGCCCACCTGAGTCACGCTGCGATCTCTCTCTCCTCCTCCCCGCCCACCCGAGTCATGCTGCCGTCTCTCTCTCTCCCTCTACTATACCAGCACCAGGTATTTGGAGCTTCCCAGATTTTAGATGACCGGATAAAGGATTGTGTATCTGTACATACAAACATAACGGAATGATGCTCAAAACTAATCCAAACTATAATAGAGCAGACAAGCACAATATGTTCAGAGAAAAAAAAATATTTTTTCTTATGCAACAGTATTAATCATAGGAAAACTGAAAAATAGGACAAAAATATATAATTAACTAATCTAAACTCCAAACCTGCCAGTAGAAATAATAAGAAACATATAATCACATGAATCACAAACAAAACTGATTAAGATTCGCATTAGAGACTATTAAAATAATTCAAAAAAACCCTAAAGATTGGGAAATTTTAAATTCATTGACTTATGGAACATTTTATTTTCTCCAAGGTTAAATATGACATCGTATCATATAACCATTGATTATGGATGGGTGGGACAGCATCTTTCCATCTGATCAAAATAACTCATCTTGCAGTAAGAGAAGCAATTTCACTACTCTTGGTTCAAAAATTCCAAACAAGGCACCAACGGGTTTGGTGCTGGGTTAACATGAATCTTTGGCTTGGCTTCGCGGACGAAGATTTATGGAGGGGGTAAAAAGTCCACGTCAGCTGCAGGCTCGTTTGTGGCTGACCAGTCCGATGCGGGACAGGCAGACACGATTGCAGCGGTTGCAAGGGAAAATTGGTTGGTTGGGGTTGGGTGTTGGGTTTTTCCTCCTTTGCCTTTTGTCAGTGAGGTGGGCTCTGCGGTCTTCTTCAAAGGAGGCTGCTGCCCGCCAAACTGTGAGGCGCCAAGATGCACGGTTTGAGGCGTTATCAGCCCACTGGCGGTGGTCAATGTGGCAGGCACCAAGAGATTTCTTTAGGCAGTCCTTGTACCTTTTCTTTGGTGCACCTCTGTCACGGTGGCCAGTGGAGAGCTCGCCATATAATACGATCTTGGGAAGGCGATGGTCCTCCATTCTGGAGACGTGACCCATCCAGCGCAGCTGGATCTTCAGCAGCGTGGACTCGATGCTGTCGACCTCTGCCATCTCGAGTACCTCGACGTTAGGGGTGTGAGCGCTCCAATGGATGTTGAGGATGGAGCGGAGACAACGCTGGTGGAAGCGTTCTAGGAGCCGTAGGTGGTGCCGGTAGAGGACCCATGATTCGGAGCCGAACAGGAGTGTGGGTATGACAACGGCTCTGTATACGCTTATCTTTGTGAGGTTTTTCAGTTGGTTGTTTTTCCAGACTCTTTTGTGTAGTCTTCCAAAGGCGCTATTTGCCTTGGCGAGTCTGTTGTCTATCTCATTGTCGATCCTTGCATCTGATGAAATGGTGCAGCCGAGATAGGTAAACTGGTTGACCGTTTTGAGTTTTGTGTGCCCGATGGAGATGTGGGGGGGCTGGTAGTCATGGTGGGGAGCTGGCTGATGGAGGACCTCAGTTTTCTTCAGGCTGACTTCCAGGCCAAACATTTTGGCAGTTTCCGCAAAGCAGGACGTCAAGCGCTGAAGAGCTGGCTCTGAATGGGCAACTAAAGCGGCATCATCTGCAAAGAGTAGTTCACGGACAAGTTTCTCTTGTGTCTTGGTGTGAGCTTGCAGGCGCCTCAGATTGAAGAGACTGCCATCCGTGCGGTACCGGATGTAAACAGCGTCTTCATTGTTGGGGTCTTTCATGGCTTGGTTCAGCATCATGCTGAAGAAGATTGAAAAGAGGGTTGGTGCGAGAACACAGCCTTGCTTCACGCCATTGTTAATGGAGAAGGGTTCAGAGAGCTCATTGCTGTATCTGACCTGACCTTGTTGGTTTTCGTGCAGTTGGATAATCATGTTGAGGAACTTTGGGGGACATCCGATGCGCTCTAGTATTCTCTGGACAGGACGGTTAACATGAATAATCATTGATAAAGTACGAAAGGCCTCTTCCCAATACTTGGCAAGTGTCGAACAAGACCAAAACATGTGAATTAATGATCTAACCTTGTTCTTACATCTGTCAGAGAAAGAACTAATATTAGGGTTAATATTAGCTAATTTAACTTTAGACATAGAAGCTCAACAGTGAGTGGTGGGCGCAAAGAGAAGATGTATTAACCAACAAAAGTAGAGTTCCAAGAATCATCTGAAGTAGAGGTCGCTCCCATACCTTTTTAATTTTATCCACTAAGCTTGCCTTGATTTCAGCAGAACATCATGTACCATGGCTATTAACCTTTTCTGAGATGGTTGAAGATTGTAAATTGTTTCTATCAAATTCATAACAGGAACTTGTGAGAATTTTGAAGATTGAGATTGAGAGATTTCAATTCAAATTCAAACCATTCACACTGACGATTACATGTGGGTTGAACCAGGTAATTTACTGGGTCCCTACCTGGTAATTATGCGGTGTGAAACATCAACCTGACAGGGCAAGTTAAATTCAACCAAGCTCTGACACTTGGTGGGGACACTAATCATCTTCTGCAGTGTGAAAGCATGACCTGCTCTTGCATTGTCACCGCAGAAGATGGACCTCCCTCTTAAAATACTTGGTTGCCGGTTAACCAGGTAAATCATGGTTCAGTGGGAAAGGCTCCTGAGTGCAGCATGCCTGGTAAGTTTACCCGCTTCCTTGGAGGGTTGGCAGTGTAAAAGGGACTATTGCCTCATTCAAGTTGAGTGTATAACTTGGACTTTTTTTTTAACGAGTTTACATTTTTTTTGTACTTAATGCTAGGGATAAATTTCTTTAGTAATGGTTTCAAATAATTTATCACATTTCTTTGAGAATTTGTTTTCAACTCTTCCAGGCAAGTTTTGTTGCATCTGGCAATAGAAGTGATATTGCTTTGGATGATCCTAACTTTTGGCAGAAATGGGCAAAGAAGGCAGAAATTGATCTTGAAGCCATACATGGAAAAGTAAGTTGTCAATTTCAGTTCATAATTTACGTGCTAAGCAGTTCATAGTTAAAATTTTGGAGGACATTCCTAATTCATATTTATTTCAGGTTTTTTTTCTTGTGATATTGAAGGAGGCCTTTGAATAAGTAAATTTTCCCGTAACCTTTTCTCCTCACATTCTTGTCAACTCCTCTTGGATTCTGCCACATGGGGAAGAATATGGGCATTTTTTCCACTAGCCTACAGGTCTTTGGGATGCAAGTGGAAACCTATATAGTCATAGAGAGAATATACACACACTCCAGTATAACCGTACTGGAGGTCAGGATCTGTGAATCAGCAGAAGTATTTGCTATGCCACAGAGAAAACCATTAAAACAAAAATATGGTGATGTCTTTAGCAACTGAAGATTAAAGGCATACATGTTATTAAAAATAATGAATTGTAGTCATTTTGTGTCTGTGGTGTGAGAAAGTAATATGTCCTTCCAATTGCCACTTAGAATCCTCTAAAACTGATAACTTGGTTCACCTCCCAAACAGTGCATTTTTTCAGTGATTGCCATACATTTGTAGCAGGCAGGATATCTTGACTGTTTTACACATTTAAAATTGTTTCTAAAAGGCATCCAGTGCAGATTTATGTGAGAGATATCATCAGTTCCCTCTCAGGAAGCTCTATACCCCCGACTTAAATGTGAAACTACCCAGATTTCTTGACAGTCTCTTCCAAAAATTTACAACCATTGTCTTACATTGGGATCATAATACATTGGTGAAACACTACTAACTTCCTGCAATTTTCCAATAGTTAAGCTGGGAAATCTGTTCACCAAACTATTGAATTAGACCTTGTGCAGGTTCATCTACTTTTTGTTTGAATGAAGAAGAGTTTCTCCAGGGTAAGTTTCAAATTAATTTTAAAATATTTAGTTTCTAATCCTCATTGTCCATTTTAAAATTGAAAAATAAATCACTAAGAATGTTTGAAAACAAAGACTACATGATTAATTTTTAATACTTTTTGAACTTTTAGGAAGGTGTATATTTTCAGACCTTCCCTATGATGCTGTTAACAGCCACAAGGTTTCACTGACTAGATTGGACTTGGTGATGCATCACCACTGTCGTATTTGGGCCCAAAATACTAGAATATAAATGTGAACTATTAATGCTAAATATTAATTAAAATTAGTACCATGATTCAATTAATCTGCCAGTGCTGACTCACTGCATTTTCAGAGAAGGTACATTTACCTATCTGTTTGCGTTGTAATTTCAAGGTCAGAGGCAGTCTAACATATATTGTTTAAGAGTTTTTGTTTTAAATCAGTTGCCTTCATGTTGCAGCTCATATTATGATATCATCTCCTCCTCTCATGCATCTTCAAGTCTGTTTGTGTGATCATTCCTAGCCGTAGCCTCATCTGTGCCTTCGGCTGCCAATTCCACCCTTAAACGGTACCTCTCAATTCCTTCTTTTTACATCAGTTGCCACTTAAAACCTGTTTATTTCACTCATTCTGTAGTCACTGTCTTTGGATGGTTCAATTATTTTATTTTAATACCAAGGGACATTTTGATTTGTTAAAAGTTCTTTGCTATCGCAGATTACTGCTGTTTTCGATCCGTACACTGGATTTACTTCTGTAGCATATTTTGAGCAAATATTTTGCTCCAATCTGATAAGTGCAGGTGGTGCTTGTAAGGGCCAGATTTTTCTTCCAGAATTCAATCAGGGAAAAAAAAAATTAATTTTCTCCACAGAACAGCTTGGTAATTGACACTCCGAGAGTAAGGAAGCAAACAAGACCGTACAATGCTGCAAAAGATGAACTGGCAGAACTATCGGAGGCAGAAAGTGATGGTGAAGATCGACCCAAACTACGCAGGCCCCACGACCGATCTCATGCATATGGCAGAACAGAATGCTTCAGAATTGAGAAGAACCTGCTGATTTACGGGTATAAAATAATTGAAATGCTGTGTGTCAGTTAGAAAACACTTTCCTGGATGTTAGCTGTTACATTATGAACATTTTTATGAACATTATGTACAGTTTTGGCTACTGTGTACAGTTTTGGTCACCAAATTATAGGAAAGATATAAACAAAATAGAGAGAGTCCAGAGAAGGTTCATGAGAATGTTGACAGGATTTCAGGGTCTGAGTTACAGGGAAAGGTTGAGCAGTCTGGGGCTTTTTTCTCTGGAGCGTAGAAGATTGAGAGGGGACTTGTTAGAGGTGTTTAAGATTTTAAAAGGGACAGACAGTAAATGTGTATAGGCTTTTTCAATTAAGAAAGGGGGAGATTCAAACTAGAGGACATGGTTTAAGATTGAAGGGGGAAAATTATAAGGGGAACATGAGGGGAAATTTCTTTACGCAGAGGGTGGTGGGGATGTGGAATGAGCTTCCGGCAGACGTGGTCGAGGCGGGATCATTGGTTACATTTAAGGAAAGACTGGATCGTTACATGGATAGGAGGGGTCTAGAGGGGTATGGACCGGGTGCTGGTCAGTGGGACTAGGAGGATGGGGATTTGCTACGGCATGGACTAGTAGGGCCGAACTGGCCTGTTCTGTGCTGTAAGTGGTTATATGGTAAGCAGTATTTTGAGTGGTCCATCGGTATAAATATATTTTTGCAGCTCTATTAAAAAAAAATCTATAACAAGAATTCCAGGAGTAAAACCTGAGATCAGATTTGATATCTTCTTCAAAGAAGGAGCAGTGTTCCTTCAAGCCATCTACAGGCAATTGGCCATATTTCAGAATAATTATTGTTTGATCAGGAAATGTTCCAAACTGGGCAATTCTCTCTGTTTTATGATTCACCTCACTTCCCACACATCTGCCCTCAGGCTGTCTGATCAAGTGTTTTGACAGGGAGAGGAGAGTGAAAGAACCAATCAAAACTAACCAGAATGCCCAAGAGGCAAGAGAGTGAAGAAGCACTGGTGGATGTGGAAAGAGTTGCACACTTTTTCAAAGATTTGCCAGAAGTGTGGGAGAAGGTTTGCAAAGGATCAGCCATTGTTTTTCCACAGATGCTCTTTTTCTTCTTGATAGCTACTTACTGATGTTAATCTGTAATCTTTTTATTGACTTTTTTTGTTCATTCTCAGAATCCATCTAGTTGTTCAGTTGTAATTTGTACTTTTGTTTCAGTGAATTGGATTTTAGCTGGTACTGGAGATATAAATAAATCTGGCATGGGATGGAAATTTAATTCAAATAACCTAGTTGTAAGCTATTAGCAAAGCTAAAATCCCATTTAAAATAAACACTTTCATGTATATTACCTATCATTCTGAACATTTTTTTGAATCTTCAGCAGCTGCATTTTATGATTGTTTAAGCGGTGTTTCATTATTTTTAAAAAATATTTATATTTTCACACAAGCTTGTACAGCCATGTACATTCTTAGTGCAATCCAGGCAGCTCGTATTCAAATTTACATACACTCCATTCTCATTATTGACTCCATACTCAAGCTCGCGTCTTTTCCAGTAGAGATGGACAAAATGAGCTTGATTCAAAGTATGATTGATTCATTTGCAACAGACCACAGACTGCATTTTCAATATCCTTTCTCATTTTCCCAATTTCTAATAATTGGACTGAGCTTTGAAAGAAACAATTCCTTTACATTTACACTGTATCTTCCGTTTTTTTAATTGAGCTTTGTTTTCTTCTCTCCATCCCATTCCCACTGTATGCTTTGGTTGCACACTCTGGCCTTTTATTTATTTTCATCTGATACACATTCAGTAACCCCCTGCATTATGGCTATTTGGGGAATGGAAATTCACCCTACAGAATTCACAAATTGCAATCCAAGGATGTGAGATGCAGAATAAAATAAGCACCCATGGAATTCATGTTAAAAAAAAAACAAATCAATACAATGTTTATTTTCTTTACATTCCTTGATGCATGCACAAATGCCGCAGATTCACGTGACAAAAAACTTGTGATATGGCTTATTTTCTTGGAATGCCATTATCCTCTCCCTTACACAGCCCTTTCTGCTGTACAGGGATTTCCCATACGAGGTATGCAAACCCTTTTATAAAATTCCATCTTTGGAACATTTTTGACTTGAGGGAGATAATGAAATCTATCTTCCACTTCATCCTTCTCAACAAGAAAAGGTTTTTTTTTGCATTTGCCATAAATCCCCACTCAACTTCACCTGCTTTTTTCAAATGCTAAAATAAATCATTCTCAAGCAGAAAATCCTGTGCTTGTCTCCTCTGACTAAATAACAAGGACAGTTTTGTTGTCTGATCCAGCAATTGAATGAAAATTAAAATCTTGCCCTTATCATTTGAATAATATAATTTGTAAGAATAATGATGACACGTATCTGCTTATTCAATCTAATAGGAGTTCTGAGTGCAACATCAGTTTGAGGTACCAAAGCATTTGAAGTACCTGCTGACATATGGTGATTTAGGGTAACTTAAACAAACTACTGAAGAATATTTTGATTTTCAAAGTAAAAAAATATTATTCATTCTTTTTCAGGTGGGACCGGTGGAAAGACATCTTGTCACATGGGCGATTCAAGAGACGGCTGGTGGAACAGGATGTGGAGACAATTTGTCGGGCACTCTTGGTGTACTGCCTTGCTCACTACAGGGGAGATGAAAAAATAAAGAGTTTTATTTGGGACCTCATCACCCCAACAGAAGATGGACAAACAAAGGAACTACAAAACCACCTTGGTAAGATATGTCAGCAGATATTTTCTTTACCCAGTTTGAAGAAGCTGTTGGAAGACGAGAAGACATTTGTAATGTTAATTGTCACTTGTAATATATGACTGTTTGGGTTGTCCAAGTTGCTCATTACTGTCAGTGTAACATGCATATAGTGCATCATGAACCAGTGATTTCAAAAAATGTATGTTAAAATTGAAAATTAATTTTTTACAGCATGATGTAAGATGAAGTAAAACACAAAGGTCTGCAGACCCCCATGGTTGAAGTAAAAACACTCAGGGTCTCGGGCTAAGATGTCAACTTAAACTTTTTTGCCTTCACAGATGGTAGTTGTCTATCCATGTTCCCCCAGTGTTGTATTTTTTTTGGTCTAGAAACCAAGGGTTTGAGCTAACATTAACCCAAGTAGAAGAATGACTAACAAAGTGTACCAAGGTATTACTCTGCAATCTTTTGGAATGATGCAAGATCACTACATCACTTCCCTATTTTTGTTTGAAGCAAAGCATTCAATGTGTACTTAAATTCAGAAACATTTCTCAACTACCTGACCTTCCATTCGAATTTTGAAGTTGAAAAGGGGCAATGGAATTTGGTAACTTGTTGCAAGCAGACCTCTGGACAGGGCTACGCCACTATCTCCTTGCAGATGATAAACAATTGCTGCCCTGATTCTTTTAGCCTCTAAACACTAAAGGTTTTTGTGTGGTGTGATAGAGAATGAATGATAATATGCTAAGAGGAAATTGGACATGATAAGAGGAAAGGTGAGATCTGGAAAAGGAGAATTCTCACCTTTCCTCTTATCGTGTCCAATTAACACCTTTAGTCTGTGGTCTGGACTCCTCCCCCTCCCATTCGTCCCCCTTTCTCTCATCTGTCTTTAATTCAGACGGCTGTCTGCTTTGTGTTTATACCTCGAAGAAGGGCTCAGGCCCAAAATGTCAGTGGTATTTCTTTACCTCCTATGGACACTGCAAGACTAGCTGAGTTCCTCCAGCATTTCTGTGTGCTTTTGTCGTGTTTCACTCTATCGACCATACTTCAACCACTGCATCGATCCAACAGATGTCATTTGGCGAAACAGGACTATTATCTCTCTCCTTTCCACTTCTCTCTTATGTCAGTTCTGGAATTGCTGGAGAGTTCAATAATAGTGAAAGCCATTGAGGGTTTGATTGGTGTACAATTCCCATGGTTGGAGTTGTTTTTTTGTCATCTTTAACTGTTAGTTCTGGACAGTGGTTAATCACAAGCTACTCATTGGTGGGATGAATCTAAGCAGATCAGAATCTGAGCTTCCAATAACTATCTTGAAGTTGTGAAATAAAACTGAAAATGTTGCAAACAACCACTCAATCATACAACATTCATGGAAAGAGATGCAGAGTTAATATTTCAGGTCAAAGATATTTCATCATTTAAAGATTTCTGCAGTATTTTCCTTTTAAAACTTGGTTTTAGACCTGACTGTGCAAATACAACATCTGTTGTAAAAGGTAAGTACGTAAAGCAATTTCCTGGAAGTGATGCTGCTTTTCTTGCCTTTACTGTTCTCAGAAGTCAAGTCATTAATCTTTCAAATTGTTATGTTTCATTTATATCAATGGAAAAGAGAAGTGGGTCAATGTGATTGGAGTCGACATTATTAATGGGCTATTGAAGAGCCCACAAAAATCTGTTGCATTGTTGAAATTTTGAGTTATTTGGTTGAGATGTTTTAAAGCATCCATTTATTATGAAATAAAAATTGGATTCCTAAATCCATTGCTAGTCATTTCTGTGCAAGTATATTTTTGTGTTTCAGTATACTACTGGTAAAAACACAAAGCTAGAGAAACTCAGCAGATCTAACAGTGATCTTTATATAGCAAAGGTAAAGATACATAACCAACGATTTGGGCTTGAGCCCTTCATCAAGGTATCACTATACTGGTACCCAACTTAGCACCATCCTGTCTAGGGCAGTTATGTTATCATGTTGATGGACCAGGAATAAGCTGCAGAAGCCTGACATCCAGCATCTCTAGATTTAAGAACAATTTTTTTTTCCCAACGGCTTTTAGGCTCTGGAATCTCCCCTTCCTATTCAAATCATAAACTACTCTGGCACCCTAAAAAGGCCTGTCGACACAATTTGTTCTTGCACTACTGTAACTGCAGATATTTATTAATTCTTTCAGTGTTGTAATTTAATGTATACTATTGGAGTTATTTTTAAACAAAGTAACTGGCTGAAGCAAGTAAAACTTTCAGTGTATATGTACTTGTGTGTATGACATAAAGTCTTATCATTTCTTGTGTACTTAAGTAACATACTTTGAAATTTATAATTCTGGAACCTTTAACCAGGCTTGTCCGCACCAGTTCCAAGAGGCCGGAAAGGGAAGAAGGTGAAGATCCAGGGAAGCACATTTGATATGCAGAAGGCTGAGTGGCTCAGGAAGTATAATCCAGAACTCCTGCTTCAAGATGAAGGCTACAAAAAACACTTGAAGCATCACTGCAATAAGTAAGTTAGACGTCATGTTTTCTATACTGATTCACTTAATGCTGGTAAAATGTATGTTTTTTTGATTATTTATTGGTGATATTTAAAAATTACAAATAAATGCATGTTTTATAATTCCAATGAAGTGGCGAGTTAATAATGGAATGTGTCCATTTATTGCATGATAAGTATAGGGTTGTATTTGTGAAAAAGTGGGAATGAGAGTATACAGGTTCTCAGCATGAGGGTAATTATATTTATACAAAATCTCCATAAACCATTGATTTTCATCAAAAGCTTTTCCTATTAATTTAAGGTTGTCAAGTAGCTTTCACGTTATCATTGTGCGCTACAATTACAGTGTTTATCTGACTTTGCCTCTCAGGGTGCTTCTGCGAGTAAGAATGTTGTATTATCTGAAACAAGAAGTAATTGGTGACCAATTGGAAAAGGTACTTGATGGGGTGGATGCGAGGTAAGAATGCTTATTTTTCAATGTTAGACCTGAGAAACCTAACATAATTCTGAACTACCTAAGTTTGTAAGTGTTGAACAATTATTCTCCAGGGGGTTTTATGAATCAGTTCCTGTATAATTTCACGTGGCCTGTTAGTTCTTGAAACATTTAACTGCAACAGTTGCCAAAAGTAAATTTTGTTGTGCAGATGATAGCAATTCTCATCTATGACAGTATCTTTAAAGTTCTGCTCTTTAGCTGGACAAAAATATGGCCATATATTTAGCTTTGAACTTCATTTTAAAATTTGATTCTCATAGAACCCTACAGCACAGTACAGGCTTTTCGGCCCTCAATGTTATGCCGACCCATATATTCTAACCAAAAAAGTACTAAACCCTTCCCAACCTGTAATCCTCTATTTTTCTTTCATCTGTGTACCTGTTAAAGAGTCTTAAATGCCACTAATGTTTCAGCCTCCACTGCCATCCCTGGCCATGCATCTATAACACTTTTTTTAAAAAAAAAACTTACTCTTGAGGTCTCCCCTAAACTTCCCTCCCTTCACTTTGTACATATGTCCTCTGGTGTTTGCTATTTCCTGCCCTGGGAAAAAGGTGCCAGCTGTCCAGCCTGCCGATGCATCTCAGATTTTTGTCAACCTCTATTAAGACTCCTCTCATCCTTCTTCACTCCAAAGAGAAAAGTCCCAGCTCTGCTAACTTTACCTCATAAGACTTATTTTCCAATCCAGGCAACATCCTTGTAAATCTCCTCTTCACCCTCTTCATAGCTTCCACATCCTCCCTATAATGAGGTGACCAGAACTGAAAACAATACTCTGTGTTTTCTCACCAGAGATTTGTAGAGTTGCAGCATGACCTCTTGACTCCTGAACTCAATCCCCCTATAAATGAAACCCAACATCCCATCGGCCTTCTTAACTATCCTATCTATCTATACGGCAACTTTGAGAGATGTATGGATTTGAACCCCAAGGTCCCTCTGTTCATCCACCCTCTTAAGTAACTGACCAGTAACCCTGTACTCAGCCTTCTGATATGACCTTCAACCAAAACCCTTCTGGTTTGACCATCAATCACTTACAGTGATTGTTGCCAAATTTTTGCCCATTTATTGCAATTAGCAGGACAGATTTGTGTCACAGAGGAATTTGCAGTGCAGCTGAAGTCTTTCACCCATTATGTCTGACGTACTGACTCTCAAATAGGTTTCTGTGTAATTTTCCTCACGCCTAATACCTGTTTGTAACAACTCAGTTGTTTCACTTCCGAGCACTTCATCATGTGCTCTTAGTCTAATGAATGAACAGTGAAGATAATAGATCCCCCCCCCCCAAATTACCTGGATGGTGTGAACATGGTCATCACGAGCAGTACCAAGGCGAATTGCATTGCACAGGCCAATTTTCAAATAGTCATGAATCAACCTGGAAATCATCATTAAGTAATCTTGTTTGGGAAAAATTACTTTCAGGTGCAATTTGTATATGATTAAATGTATCTAATTTCTCAGCAATACTGTCTATTTTGCAAGCATCAAAGAAAAAAAAATGTGTTCCTTGTCATTACAAAGTAAACATGGTAAAGATAAACTTGAAAATGATAATGAATCTTATTGGAATGTTTAAGACTGCTTTCCATCTTTTATAATAAATAAGACCAATTTAAATCTCTTTATGTTTTTATAGATCATTCCATACCCTTTGATCATTAATACTGCTGTTAATCACTTCGCCTTTTTCTCATGACAGTCTCAATTTTACCATCCTTTTTTTCCCTCTATTTTGATAATTGTGGGCTTTGTATGCAAACTGTATTTCTAGAAATGTAAAGACATATACTTGACTTGCATGGCCCCAGATGTAAAATGACTTTATCTTAATCAGAAAGAAAGAACAAGGATATCTGTTTTTGAGAAATTGCATACTGCAAGGGTAATGAGGTCATTGCTTCTGATACAAGCTTTTACTCAACTTGGGTGGGAAACAGATTAAGATTCTGGATTCATGTTATGTTTAAAATAAAGTAATAGCTATTATCTTGTGATATAAAATGATGCAGTAATGTCTTATTTCATAATATCCGAGGAACTTTAAATTTCAGAATACTGATGAAACACAGCTCCTAATGTTAGCATTGCCATGTGCTTCTGGAATCTTGCTTGTCAGATGGTAATAGAATCGTGCTACACTTTCAAATATTTTGTTTGATGGAAATTAACAGCTTCCTCCCAAGTCTCAGCCCTAGGGAAATTCATTTAAGCAGGTGCATATTTCTGACACCTGTATCAAATCTCACCCTGCAGATGTGCTTTGTCAAACATCAGACAAATGTTGTCATTCCACCCTGTTCTTGCCTGAGTTTGCTGTAACATCTGCAACTGCTCATGCTCAAAATAAAGCTTATTTTAGGTTTAACAAATATAAGGGTCCCAACCCTGAAACATTAACTTTTCCTCTTTCCACAGACACTGTCTGACCTTTGGAGTCTTTGCAACATCTTCTGCTTTTTTTATACACATATATATATATATTTCCAGCATCTTCAGCTGCTTGCTTTTCATTCACCTTCAGTTTCAGATGTCCCACTGTGAAGTTGTTAACTTCAGGGATTAGAAACTGACTGATGGCTTGCAGTGTAGGATATGTGTAATGTATCCTCAGCTGGCATTTATCTTGACTTTCTGTTTTCACACTTGGGAACCTAATTCTCCTCTTTAACTGTTGTTTATTCAACCAGGATTATTTTTATCCAACCACTCTAGAATATACTCCATGTGGGATTTCTGACTTAATAACTATTTTGTTTTGGTGCTGAGTTGTTAGCATTTCAAGTAAAGTGGCTTTTCAAGATCTTCAAAATGAGCCTTCAGTTAATCAGTATCTACATTTAAACTTTTTTTCACATTAAACCCAATATCTAGATTGTCCCCAGGCAGGAAAATAGAATCTGATTTTTTTAAAAATGCTTCCCTGTGAATAAAACCCCATCAAGCCCTGGGATCATTTTTGATAAAATGAGCAGAACCTCCTTCACCAGAAGTAGCTTGCACAAAACTGAATGTAAAAGCTGAGGAACACTGAAGTCCTCTTGCAAAGAGGCCAACAGCAAAGAAAATACTTCATCCATCTCAGTTGTATTTCTGCAGCTCCATTGTTGCTTTCAGTGGTTTGTACACCAAATATCTGATTCTTTTTGCTCTTCCAAAGTTCCTAGCATATTACCATTGAGAAAATATTCTGATTTACCTTTGATAGATTGGAAATTATCATTTCATACTGAGGTTATATTTAATCTACTTTGAATTTAAGAACTGTACAAATCTCAATTAATAATTTTTGGGGTTGTTGGCATAAAACAGTAATGTCATATTCTACCATTTAACAGAAAACATGCAGGAAATGTGTTGCATTTCAAGTCTTTTGAAATGAATGGAAAAATTCATGTTGTCAGATGCTGTTGATATTTAAAGAAAAATCTTTGACCTCATGAGCACATATTTGTTTCTGTAATTTAAGATAACAACTGATTTGATTTGACTCCTCAATTGTTACTTCCCTCCTATAGTGAGATTGACATTTGGGTTCCTGAGCCTGAACAGTCTGAGATTCCTGCTGAGTGGTGGGACACAGATGCTGACAAGTCTCTACTTATTGGAGTCTTCAAACATGGTAAGTGCACAGTGTTGAACAACTGGGACAATCATATATTCCCTCGACTACCTGTGGCATTGAAGTGGAATTTTCCAAAAGAATATGAACCAATCAAATAATGGGCAGTTACCACACAGTTGAATAGACAAAGAGAGAGAGATGCATACATAACAATAAGTGTGTATCTTGTAATATATTTTGTTCAATATTTTAGAGGCTATAATGAAATCACCCCAAGTTTTAAGTGAACAAAACTTGAAAAGTTTAAAATCGATTATTTATAACTGGTCTGAGAATACTTAGGTGACTGCCTTCTTGAATCATTATTATACAATGTGCCAAATAGCAGAAGCTTTTAGCTCCAAGATCTTTTTCAAATATTCTTTTATTTCATTAATAGATTTTATTTTGCAAGTGTAAATATGATTACACTTTTATGTCATCACCATCAAATCAGGGTATCAATCTTGGTCCTATGAGGAGTGTAGAAGAGAATGCCAGGGGCTGCAGCAGGCATACCTCAAAATGAGGAATCACACTGGAGAAGCTATATGACAGGACTTCTTGACGCCAAACAACATAATCAGGATGCAGTAGATCTAAGTGATCCCACAATCAATGGATCATAGAACATAGAGCAGTACATCTTAGGAACTGGCCCTTTGGCCCATATGTCAGTGATAAACATGATGCCCAAGTTAAACTGAAAACTTTGCTGCATGCACATGATACATATCCCAGATCAGATCTAAATTCTACTGTCTTCCTACATCCAGTTGTGTATGATGAACCAATTTGCTGGAAGAGCAAGCTGCAGAAAGATCCCCATTCTCAAAGAACGGAAAGCCCAGCACATCAGTGCAAGAGAGAAAGCTGAGTGCTTGCAAGGATTTAACATCAGAAGTCTGGAGTAGATGATTCATATTAGCTTCCTGCAATAGTTCCTGATGCCAAGTAGCGAAAGGCATTGGACACTGCAAAGGTTATAGGCTCTGACAACATTTCAGTCATAATACATGAAGACGTACTCCAGAACTTGCTGTGCCCCTGGCACAACCGTGCCAGTGCATCTAAAACACTGAAATCTATCTGACAAAGTGGAACTTTGCCAAGGCATGTCTTGTCTACATAAAGCAAGACAAATTCAACTCAATCTGTTCATGCTCCATTCGTCTACTCTCAGTCATAAGCAAAGAAATGAAAGGGATAAAACCTATGGCGACAGTGGCTTGGATTGTGGATGCAAACAATTTCCCGGATTCAATAATTTGTTTTTGAACATTTTCGTGTAATTTCAGCTCTGCTCTCGTTTAACAATTGCTTACTTTCCATTTCAACAGGTTATGAGAAGTATAACACAATGAGAAATGACCCCGCACTCTGTTTTTTGGAGAGAGTCGGCAAACCTGATGAGAAAGCAATAGCAGCCGAGCAGAGGGGAAATGACACTTTTGCTGATGGTGCAGAGGGGTACGGTTACTCTCAATCAACATGGTGAAGTGGTTTAAAATTATTTTCAAACATTGTCATTCTCTTTGCATAATCTCAGGGACAGGGCACCATGTTTATAAAAGTTGCTTGCTTCCTTGGGTGAGTAAAGTTAGTTCAGCGGGATGGTGTGTGGTGCCCCATGGTTATGGGGAGAAAGCAGGAAAATGGAATTGAAGGAAAGAATATATCAGCCAAGGTTTAAATGGTGGAGCAGACTCGATGGGCAGAAATGGCCTAATTCTGCTGTCATCTTTTGTGGTTTGGGAGGAAATGGCAGAAACTGCATGGTCTCCTTGACCTATTCTGGATGACCAATATATAGTTGGAGTTGCAAGAATTTTATTGCTGCAAGACATTTTCTTACACTTTTAAAAAAATTATTTTGTAAGGTGGTCTCTATAAATGTTTACAATGTGATTCTGCTGCTGGAACTCATGTCCTTCCCTCCCCCATTTATCCTTTATGCCCAGATATTGTTGACTGACCGACTAGTAGTTATGGAATTGTGTTAGAAAAAATTCCAAAAGTTGACTAATTTAATCTTTATCTTTTTTTTATTTTCTGTACTCTGTTCTGATCACTGTTATAATTTCAAGAAAAAAAGTATGAATGCTAATATTTACTAACAAATTTATGGGTTTTCTAACAGGGATGGTGAAGATCCAGAATATAAACCAACTCAACCATTATTCAAGGATGAAATGGAGGTGTGCATTTAAAAAGAAATAGTACATAATATACTACTTCTATTCTTGAACAAAATTGTTTAACAGTAACACTATAAAGCGCTGAAAAGTGAAAAGTTTGGCATTATTGTAAAATTCTTGTTTAGTTTTAAAAAAAAATCTAAAATAATTCTTTTTTTCGCTTTTAGGATGTGGCATCTTCACCTGGAGATCTAATAATTACAGGTGAGATAAAGATTAGAAAACATTTTTGTTGTTACTGGATCTTTTTGACACTTTTTACTGATACTGAATTGTTTCTTTTACTCACCTTTAGATGGTTCCTTGGGAGAAGGTGATCTGCTTTATTGGCCTTCAGCATCTGCTTTAACAACTCGCCTGCGTCGACTGGTAACTGCGTACCAGAGGAGCAACAAAAGGGATCAGGTTAAACAGGAAGCCGAAACGAAAGGAGACAGGAGGCGAAGACTATGTGCAGACACTGTAAAAGCAAAAGAAGCTGCTAAAATTGAGAAGCAGCAAAGGTGTGTGTACTACTGATCGTGCTAGCAAGGCGGTGACGTTTTCTCAAATGTAATTTGCCACGAGATCATAGCTCAAATGGGATGCTCTGGACAAACCATTTGGATATCCACTTGCGAAAACTGAAAAGTTAGACAATTCTGCTCCAGCCCCATTGTTTTATTTGCAGCCTTTGAGAATGGGGATCTTTCTGCAGCTTGCTCTTCCAGCGAATTGGTTCATCATACACAACTGGATGTAGGAAGACAGCAGAATTTAGATCTGATCTTGGATATGTATCATGTGCATGCAGCAAAGTTTTCAGTTTAACTTGGGCATCATGTTTATCACTGACATATGGGCCAAAGGGCCAGTTCCTAAGATGTACTGCTCTATGTTCTATGATCCATTGATTGTGGGATCACTTAGTGATAATAAGTATGTTGCCAGTGTAATCAGTTGCAATTTGCTTGCTGCTTGTCTGTTCATCAAAGCTCAGAGACTGATTGGAAACTGCTGGAAAAACCACATTGATACTGTGTGAGTGCTGTGAGGCAAGTGATATGCATTGTGAATGCACAAAGCCATAAATTCAAAATGTCAGAGGGTATTCTCTATTTGCCTGGTAGAGTACATCTGCAGTAACACTTGAAACAAAACACAGGTTGTCCAACATCAGCCACACATTTACATCTCAGCAAATGGTTTAAGCATTCTCTTCCTGTTTACTGTTTACAGTGTACACTGCACCAAGTCATGAAAGCTTTAGAGCAGAGAACACACAGCAACCACGTAGACTAGCTTAGGAACAGGCCCTTTGACCCATGATGTCGGTGATATATGATATATATCATATATATAAGATCAGATCTAAATTCTGCTGTCTTCCTACATCCAGTTGTGTATGATGAACCAATTCGCTGGAAGAGCACATGATATATATCCTTCTATTCCCTCCATGTTCATGTGTATATCTCGAACCCTCTTAAATATTAATATCCTATCCATGTCTATCACTGATCCTCCAGCTCATTCCAGGTTCCAGTAAAAAAAAATTGCCCCACTCATCTCTTTTAAACTAACCCCCTCCCCACCAAGGTGAAGCTTAGCACTAGATCCACTTAACTTTCAGTGATTACCATAACAAAACATGGAGTCAAAGATGGAGACAAAAAGGAAACCAGTATCCTTGAGTCAATTCATGTTTCACCCTATGCAGATAGAAGTCTGACCTGCAAAATCTGATCTTTTCCAAATCCCAGGATGCTACCGGTTCCTGGAGATTAAATTATTAATTTCCTTGAATATGTATTTTCAAGTGTAACTTTGTCCGTTAGAGCCATGAAATTAAAGCGCTCAGAAACCAGTCCCTTGGTCCAACTTATCTATGCTGACCACATTGTCAACCTGAGCTGGTCCCATGTGCCTGTTTTATGTTCCACATATTGTTTAAGATTTGGGAGATTTTACAATTTGAATTCCCCTTTTGTTAACAAAAGGACTTGTGTTTTTGATCTTGGTTTAAAATGATGATAAGAAAGACGATTAAATAATTGGCAAAACTTAATGATTAAAAGATACATTGAGGCCATGTTCTAAATGCAGTTATTTCATCTCCTACCAGGTGGACGAGGCGAGAAGAGGCAGATTTTTATAGAGTTGTTTCTACTTTTGGCGTTGTTTATGATCCAGACAAGCAAAAATTTGACTGGACCAAGTTTCGAGCTATCGCCAGGCTGAACAAGAAGACAGATGAGAGTTTGCAGAAGTATCTTTATGCCTTCGTTGCCATGTGTCGAAGAGTTTGCCGACTTCCACCCAAAGAGAAAGAAGGTACAGATACCAATTAATTACTTCACTACTAATCATGAGGCATTGGTACTTTAGAACTGTGCATCATTCTCTAAAATACGAGTATAAATTTATTTTAAAATGTGTTTTGAATATCATTAAATAAGTGATCTGCTTCCATATTTGTTATTGCAAAGACAGAGTGCTCAGAAGCAAGCTTTTATTTTGTCCTGGTTGAACATAATAGAATTTTACTGTCAAGGCATTCGGCTGATTAGGAGCTAAATGTGAGCTGAAACAGTTTTAAAACTCTGTGCATTGCCTCCATGTGGCAGAGTTTTCGAACTTGGAGCTCCCCGAAGCAACTGTGTTGTGGCTTCCACAGTGAGGTAAGTGACAGCTTATGCAAGCAAGCCACCCTTGTGAATGTCTTCGACACAGGGAGGAGAGGAATGGAATAACTTGTATCAGATTATGCAGTAGTTGGCGTGCTGTTTATTGAATCTGCGAATACTACATTATAATACAAAATTGCTGCAGTATTTTGAAGTTCAAACCAAGGAATTGAATTGCTATATATATTTTTTTTGCTGCAGAACTTCTCGATGCACCCATTTTCATACAACCAATCACGGAAGAACGTGCTTCCAGGACGCTATATCGGATTGAGTTGCTCCGAAAAGTTCGGGAACAAGTTCTTCGCCATCCTCAATTGGACGAGCGGATAAAACTGTGCCAGCCAGGTCCTGACCTGCCCGAGTGGTGGGAGAGTGGAAAACATGACAAAGAATTGCTCATTGGAGCAGCCAAGCATGGTGTCAGCAAGACCGACTATCACATTTACTGTGACTCCGAGCTCTCCTTCATGTTAGCCCAAAGAAACTGTAGCCAGAACAAAATAGCCCAGTCTAGAAGTTCAACACCGCTCTTGCATCACCATTACCCATCTTCCTCCTCGCCTCTTCATTTACTGCCAAAGGTGCAAGAAAAAAAATATCAGCTTGAGGCTGAAACTGTAAAATGTGAAAGGACTGCCATGGTCAAAAAGGAACCAAATTCGTCTGACGGTGAAGATGCCATGGATGTTGAAGTTAAAAGTAAAGTGAAATCAGAGCAGTTCATGGGTGGCTTACAACTGCAGAACAAATTTGACAAGAAAACTGGGATTAAGTTGGACCCCGATCCAGATGGTTGTATGGTCGCAGCGAGGACTCAACCTCTCACACCAAACTCAGTGCTGAACAAACGAAAAACAAACCAACAACGTCCCGATTCAAGCTCTGACTCGGACTCTGACTCAGATAATTCTTCATCTACATCACCATCGTCGTCTTCATCTTCCTCCTCGTCCCAATCTTCGTCTTCCTCCTCGTCCTCGTCATCGTCGTCTTCCTCCAGCTCCTCCTCCTCCAGCTCCTCCTCCTCCTCGTCCTCCTCATCCTCCTCGTCCTCCTCTTCCTCTTCTGATGGGAGTGATAGTGACATTGACGATAAGGAGACCACATCAGGAAGTAAAGTATCTTCGTCTTTTCAACCATATACTTCATTTCCATCAGTGATAGAAATTACATTAAAAATGAAATGCAGAATTGGTGCTTTTGTCATAACCAAGATTTCAGCTTTACTAATATGATTTTACTCTTGCATGTGATGAAGTTAAAATAATTTAATCACCAATTAAGTAGAATAAATCGCCTACTTTCAACTTTTTTTCAGCGATGGCCCCCTCTAGGACTCTGCTCAAAGTTTATGGGCCCCCTTCCCTGTGAAACAGTCCAGATTTGGTTTCTTCCGTACTTCTCTCTACATTTAAAAAAAAACAAAAATAATATTTATGTTCTGTAAGGTGAAAGAAAGCAAAGTTTTTACCTCAATGTGCTGGAGTCCCAGGGGCTGGGGTTGGGGGGGGTGGGGGTGGGGGAGCATGGGGCATAGGGGTCCCAGGGTTGGGGGTGGGAGGTAGCTGTCGGGCCCCTGTTGAGAATGGCTAATTTACATAGTATGTGCCTGCCAACTAAAACTCCTGTGCAATGCACTGGACAAACTCAGCAGGTCACAGAGGAAGATAAAGGCAAACGTTCAATCAACGTTTAGGGCCTGAGCCCTTCAGTCTGAAATATTGATTTCTGTTAACTTTTTATGGATGTTGCGTGACCTGCAGAGTTTCTTCAGCATTTTTGTGTATTGCTTGACCCCAGCATATGCAGATTTTCTTGTTTAAACCTAAAACTCAGAGCTTTTTTTTAGATGTGTGCACAGCATGAGGTATATAAGTATGTGCATGATACAGTCTCAATTGGTGAAGATTTTCTTTATAATCATCTTGGTAATCATCAATGCTTCAATGTAAAATATAGTTATTGCCAGAGGTTTTGCTATTACCATTTAGATGGAGATGCAAATGACTTTATTTGAGCAATAATATGATGTCTGTGTATTAAACAGTGCCATATCCTACATAGTATTTTTAATTGTATGTCTGGAGTTATCTTCAGCAATGTAGTACTGTGCAACAACCAGTCTTAAGGCAGTTCTGTGTCAGAGTAGGAAATACCACAACGATTGCCTACAAGGAGGCCATTGTTTCCATTTAACTGTTGTTAAATCTGCAAAGCAGATTTTCTTCTGTTCAATATTTACTCTTATTGCCATAACACTAAGGAAAAACATCTGTCAAGCTTTTGTGGCACAAAGGAGCAAAATATTTTACAGTGCATGGCATGTACAATGCTGCAGAAGCCAACTTTTTTCCCCCCTTAAGAACAAAGAGGGTGATCTTCCATGATTTCTTGCTGAGCAGAATGCAAGCATTTTTTTTTCTGGGCGAAAGAAATGAAAGATAGCGGAGAAGTTCGTCTATTATCAAGGTTTGAATATGATCACTCGTAATTATAATTGTATAATCTGTGAGTGCAAAGTTGACAAGGTAGCATCTGCAATTTCTAAACTTGATATTGGCATTGGAGAGTATTTTGAGGCTCTATTTTAATACAATATCACTTGTATTTCTCCTAAGGTAAAGCACCACAACACTTGAAGCCCTATGATGAAGATAGTGTAGCATCTCTCAGTATTGCACATGATGAAACACAGGACAGTTTTCTACCAGACAGTGGAAAACCCGATATCCAATTCTTGCAAGAAAGGCACAGATTTGGTGCCTCCTGCTGGCCAAAGGTATGTATTAAGTCTAATAACATTTTGGGTGATTTGGGTAAACACCAGTGGGCAATTATATAATTGCATGTGTCTTAAGTTTCTGATTTAAGACATGTATTACAGGATTTTTTTTGGAATGGAGGTGTGAAAACTTTTAAAGATATTTGTTGCTTTTACCTAGGATCGTGTAATGATAAACAGAATTGACAGCATATGCCACGCAGTGTTAAAAGGAAATTGGATTCCCTCCAGAAGGAGTTATGATTACAACGCTGTGACGTCTTCATATACCACAAAGTTACTCGATAGCCCTTCTGCCATGGGAGATTTCAGTGATTCTGCAGTTATTACATCAGGAAACCAAGGCGTTAAAGAAGATAATTCTCTTTTGTCACAGTTCACAAAGGTGAAGAAGCATGTGCGGGAAAAGGAGTTTACAGTGAAAATCAATGACGTATGTTCATTTTTATTCCTGTTAGATCTGATTCTAATTGCAGATCTTTGCAGTGTGCAGCATGCTATTCTGCATCTGGCTGCCAGCAGTGTTTTCACTCTGAACTACTTCCTTCGCACACTTTATATACATTACTCCTTTGTGCTTTAACCATTATTAATTTTAAGTATATTGATTTAGATGTGAGCTGTGTTTGTAATGCGCACCATTGAAACTTTTGTTTCTGCTTCTTCCCTCTGCAATTCTCAAGGCTTTTCTAGCAATAGTGCATACTTAATGCTTTGCCTTTGTGGTTTCTTGCTGTTCGTAGGCATTGAACCCATGGAATCTTATCTAACATGATGCACTATCTGGTTTTGTTTGAAGGTCGATGACACAGCATGATGTGTTGAAGTAAATCCAGAAAGAGCCATTGTTTTCTTTAAATCTCTGCTTTTTAAGTCTGCTTTTATTTTCTTCTTCTTGATGAATAAAGCATGATCAGCTTTTTGTCCAGTATGACAATGGCCAGTCAACATTATCGCTCAAAGCAGGTGATGAGTTCTCCAGCAAGGTGCTTCAAGATCTGTTGCATCTACCTGTAGTATGTAGACACACAATGCAGATTACTTCAACATTTAAAAATCTGCACAGCAATTGGATGCTTCTTACAAAGTATGCTTGGAGCTCTCCAACTCTGAAACATATTTGAATTTTTAACATAATAGCCACATTTCTCTTCTCGGCTTCTGGGTTATTCTCACAAGTAAACAGTGGAAAGCATGAATCGTTTCAAATAATAAACTTCCAAATATTTTCTCTTATTTAGTTTGAGGTGACGCATTATCCTGATTTTTGTCTGCATTGTAAATAGTATGACTATAATTAAAAAAACTCATCTCAGAATTCCATTCATCGAGCTTGGGAAGGTAGAGATTCTTTTCATGTTCAACTTCCAAATTTCCATCTTTCAGTTGATGTTAAGTGGAATGAAGGAGTTTGTTAGCCTTAGTCATATTGAACATGAGCTTGAAGTGGGGTTAACTTCAATAGTCCATTTTGTCCAGGCCAAACACAATGAGTTCAATATCCTTTTATGGCATACATTTCTTTAATTTTAAGTGAGATTACCAGTTCCAGACATTACCTGCAACTGTCCCGCCCTCTCCAAGGCCTCCTTACTATGGACTATCTTCTCACATCACTGAGTCAGAAAACAGACCTTGTGGCTTGATTGGATGATTTTGCAACTGAGTTGATCAGCCTTTAATTCCCATCACCTGTATTTTATAATTTCCTTTGATTCTTCAAGGGATTAGTCACTTATTCCAGGAAACTCCAGGATATTCCTTGAGGATAAGCAAATCTAATCATAAAATGACACCTTTGGACAACTGCTGAAATTGATGGAGAAACAGCTCGTTAGTGTATTTTGTTACCATTTACTGCAATGTGAAATATTCATACACAGTGAGGCCACAAAGGGATTGGCCACACGTTACCTTCCCAGTATTGGCATAATGAAAGGGCAGCTGCATTCATTCAGTCAGAAGAGATGTCAATCTGGTCGCGGATAGAGCCTCATTGGCAGAATTATTTGAACTTGTTCTCGGTTGGGTATGCTAAATGGATCAGAAAAAAATGTCAAAACACATTTTTTTTTAAAAAAGAATATAGGCAGCAAAAAAATTAAATAGTTCAGAAGTCTCAAGTATTTATAAAAAAAATTAATCCCTCAGTTCCATATATCTATGAAGTATTTACTAATAATTATTAGCAAATGATTCATAATTTTACTTATTTTTGACAGCTCACCATTCAAAATCAAACATAAAACATGATTATTTGGATGAGGAAGAAAATTATGGCCATGGACATTAATCTCAAAGAATTGACCAGTATGATAAAAATCTGATATTTCATCTAAATTGTTATTCATTACAACTAAGCATTTGAAGATGTTGACAGCATTATTATTCTTTCTGAATTTAAAAATGTATTTGTGCCCAAGATTTTGAAGGTTGTAATACATTCAGTGATTGGGTGACATGCTTACATTCATCTGAATCTTTTCAATTTGTGTTTAGTCTCTAGCTACAGTCTTCAACTAGTTAAGCTAAATATGACATCTTTTTAATAGGAAAGTGGATTGAAGTTAACTTTTCAGAAGCAAAAATTCACTCAGAAGCGAGCTCTCGAGACTGAAGAAGGAACTTCAGATCAACTTAAATATATGGCACAGCTACATGATTTGTATTCCGCTCCTGACAGCAGTCAGGATTTGGCCGTGGACCTCTCAAAATCTTTATTGGGTGCTGGGAACTCAATGTTATTCAATGCCAATTCACCTGGTCGCATCTCCACAGTGATCCCTCACCCGAAGCCAGGTGCTTCTCAGCAGATTTCAAGACATTGTACAAATGGGATACTATTGGATGCCCAGCCAATTGTTAAAAAGAGAAGAGGAAGGAAAAAAAATGTGGAAGGTCTTGACATCCTTTTCATGAACCAGAACAAATCATTACAGTCTGTAAGTCTGTATTATTATTACATTAGAAACAAATTCTTTGCAGAAACAAAATCATTTGCACTGTCACTGCAAATGTTAGCAATATAAAATTTTGTGGCCATTTATTTTCCTTACCTTGTTGATACTGCCTGCCTTCTTTCAGTCTTCATATTTCATTGTGATTGCTGCAGTTGATTCCTGGTCAACTTAGTTTTTCTGATGATGTTGATACTGCCCCCAAACCACTATGTTCAATATACCATAATCAAAACCACTGAAGCTTGATGGACAATGTTCCATTTTCAACGATTTGCAGACTAATCGTTGAGAGCACTGCTGGAATTGACCTAACCTGAATGGATTATACTCTGGCATGGATTTGTGTTGTAAATATATTTAACAAAACACGGGGACATTCTCTTGAAAGCTCATATTGCTGACATGTATATGAAGCTGCTCAAGTCAATTGTTGGGGGGGGGGAGGGCATGACTCGTAGATAGTTACGACACAGCTATCCTAGATTCTGACATTCTACATTTACAATCCAGTTTCTTCCAATGCTCTGTGGCATCACCAAGTATAATTTCACTGAGATGAGAGGTAAAATTGAAGAGATTAGGAATTGACGGAACACTGAAGATGTAAACACAGTCCACCTTGCGTGGTGAGCCTGTTCCTGCAGTCAAGTATTTATTGCCTCTCGTGATTCAGGTGGAAATTATAGGCTTGTTTGAAGAAACAGGCACCAAATTTGCTGCAGAATCACATTTGAATTTGTGTCCAATGTAATCACCTTGATTTTATATGTAGTCAGGGGTTTTTAGGTTTTCAGCGTATGAATGAGAAGTTAATATGAAAGTTGGGTCGTAAGTGAATTGAAATTGTACAATGTATTTCTTGTATTTTTTTTTTAAAGTTCTCTGGATGGTTAGGAGAAGATCTGCGCCACAGAAGTAATTGAAGGCACTGAGATGTGAGGGGAACGAAGGGAATCAAAATAATGTATCCCAGTGGCTGATGTTATGTCTAGCCAGCCCTCCTGCTCTTGGAAGTTATGCATTTCTTGGTTATCCTGCATATACATTTATTTGGGCTTAAAAACAATTTGGATCCTTGATGTAATACCTATTTTCCAAGGCCTTTCTCATGAAGGCTCTCAACATATTAAAATGGAGTTATATCATCAGATATTAATTACATAGTTAGAAGCAGAGAGCTTTCTGAAGGAAAATCCAGTGTTAGGAGTGTTAAGGCACAGCTCCAGTGATTAAATTCAGGGTGAGCAGGAGATCACAATTTGAGGAGCTCAGATATCTGAAGTGTGTTCACTTAGAACCATAGAACACTTCAATGCAGAGAACAGGCCATTTGGCCCTTCTAGTCTGCTGACCATCTAGTCCCAATAACCTGCTCTCATTCCATCATCCTCCAGATCTCTCCCATCCATGTATCTATCCAATTTATTCTTCAAACTCAAGATCGAGTCTGCACCCATCTCATCAGATGGCAGCTCACTATACACTCCCACCCCTCTCTGAGTGAAGTTTAACCTTAATATTCCTCCTAAACCTTTCGCCTTTCACCCTATGTCCTCTCTTATTTATCTCTCCTAATCTCAGTGGGAAGAGCCTACTCGCATTTACTCTTCTATACCCCTCATTATTTTATAAACCTCTATCAAATTTCCCCTTATTTTTCTAGAATAAAGTCCTAACCTGTAATTCAACTCCTGAAGACCCAGCAACATCCTAGTAAATCTTCTCTGCACTCTTTCAATTTTATTGATATCCTTCCTGTAGCTAGATGACCAGAACTGCATACAATATTCCAAATTTGGCCTCACCAATGTCTTGTATAACTTCAACATAACATCCCAACTCCTATACTCAATACTTTGATTTAAAAAGATCAAGATGCCAAAAGCTTTCTTTACTACCCTGTCTATCTGTGACACCACTTCCAAGGAATTATGTATCTGTATTTCCAGATCCCTTTGTTCCTCAGCACTCCATTCACCATGTATGTCCTTTCTTGGTTTGTCCTTCCAAAATGCAACCCCTCACACTTTTCTGCATTAAATTCCATCTGCCATTTTCTGGCCCAAAAGCCTTCCTCTCTGTCCACAATGCCTCCTATCTTTGTGCCATCAGCAACTTGCTGATCCAATTTACCACGTTATCATCCAGATCATTGATTGTAGACAACAAACCACAATGGTCCCACCACAGATCCCTGAGGTACACCACTCATCACAGGCCTCCAGTCTGAGAAGCAACCTTCCACTACCACTCTCTGTTTTCTCCCACACAGACAATTTTGAATCCAGTTTACAACCTCACTATGTATACCTAGTGTCTTAATCTTCTGAACTAACCTCTCATGTGGGACCTTGTCGAAGTCCTCACTAAAGTCTATGTAGACAATATCCACAGCCTTTCCTTCATCTACCTTCTTGGTAACTTCCTCGAAAAATTCTACAGGATTTGTTAAACATGCACAAAACCATGTTCTGACTCCTTAATCAGCCCATGGCTGTCCATATACCTATATCTTCTATCTCTCAGAAATCCTTCCAGTAATTTACCTACTACTGACGTCAAACTCACTGGGCTATAGTTAACTGGTGTATTTTTGATGCCTTTCTTAAACAGCGGGACAACAGGAGTCACTCTCCAATCCTCCTCCACCTCTCCCGTAACTAAGGACATTTTGAATATATCTGTCAGGGCCCCTGCAATTTCAACACTTGTCTCCCTCAATGTCCTAGGGAATATCATATCCGTTCCAGGGGATTTGTCAACCTTTATTCACTGTAAGGCAGCAATCACCTCCTCCTCCTTAATCTCCATATGCTTTGTGACACTTCTAATGGTTTCCCTTCCATCCTTATGCAATATGCCAGTTTCCTGAGTAAATACTGATGCAAAAAAACTGTTTAAGATCTCCCCCATTTTGTGAGGCTCCACACACAGTTGACCACTCTGATCCTCTAGGGGACTAATTTTGTTCCTTGTTATCCTCTTAATATATTTGTAAAAACCCTTCAGATTGACCTTCACATTATCTGCCAAAGCACCCTCATGCCTTCTTTTTGCCTTCCTGATTTCCTTATTATTCTCTTACATTTTCTATACTCTGCAAGTACCTCATTTGCTCCTTGTTGCCTCTACTGGTTATACACATTCTTAATCATATCACCAATATCCCTTAAAAACCCAGGTTCCCTATTGCTGTTAATTTTGCCTTTAATCCTAGTAGGAACATGCAAATTCTGCACCCTCAAAATCTCGCCTTTGAATGCATTCCACTTGCTGGAAAACCTCTTCTTTTTGTTTTTATGTTTTACCCATATGCTTTTATTTGAAGAACCTTCTCATTATCCTCCCTCATTGGTGCAGAACCAGTCTTTTTAACCGACATTGCAATGCCACCTCCTCTTTTTCAGCTCTTCTTCCACCACACTCTAGGATATCATATTCCCTGCAATGTTGCATTATCAGTCCAATCTTTCTTTTAACTATGGTCCATGTTCCCATGATACCAGCAATATCAAATTCTATTGTATTAATCAATGCTCTAATTTCATTTGCAATATTAGTAAGACTCCTCTGCTCAACACACTGGATATCCTGGTTTTTCTTCCCTATTTGAGCTATCTCCCTCCCTTCCCCCTGCCCACAACATCTATTCTGTTTTATTCCCTTTGATGCACTGGTGTGTTATGTTGGCCTTGTTGATGTATTTTTTGTGTGCCATTTGAACAATTTGACAAGACATCACATTTAATGTGTCAGTCAAGCATTTGCATTGAAAGAAATAAACTCTAAAACCTTTCTTGAACTTTGATCAATGGTACGTTACACTAGTGTTTTCAACCTCAATGTTTCTACAGTTTCTAAGGCTAATAATATTAAGCTGATTTTTGTTTATCTAGCACCTGTTGTCTGGAAGTTGGTTTTTTTTTGCTTGTGTTTTATGGGAAATTCTGGTAATTTTGCACAGAAATGTTGGCAGTTTCATGCCAAGAGCCAGGAATTTGTGTGCGAAAATGTGGGAATACTGACATATTTTTGACAGTAAGGAGTGTGAGGCCAGATTTCCCCCAGCAATTTTGTAGGCAGGACTTATCCAGACCCCACCCCACACTCCGTGGGTTCTCTAGTTGCTTGGAAGAAGCTGGCTTTGCTGCTGAGTCTCGGGCCAGCTTCTTTCTGTCACTTCCTTCCAGGGAACCGTGCAAGGCAAGAGGAAGCATTTTTAATAGGTCTGTGGCAAGTGAAGGCTGCTTGTGCAGGTGGCTTCCTGCCACAAATTCTGGGCAACAAATTCAATGTGGTTTGCAGCTTTTAAGTGTTTACTCAGCTGGCAATAGAAGTTAGTTTGTCCATGTTTCCTGTCAATTTTAAAGTTAAAACAACATCAAATAAAAATGTAGCCATTTACCATTCTTGTTCAATATTTTAATCTAAAATATTGCTGGAATAAACAAAGAACAAGGCAAAAGAAAGCAAACAAACCTGGTTCATTGTTTTATTAGAGTTTACAATTTCTTAAGAGAAATTAATTAAGAAAACAAAACCAATATTCTGCTTTGACTCAAAGTCAAAGATTGCTGGTTATTTAACTTCACTGGATCGAAATCTGCGTTATTATCAAGATGCTGAGTGTTATCAGAAAGGAAGATACCAACGACGAAAATTACTTCACCGTCTTGATGTGCTTTCATGTCATAATATACTTCAGTTCTATAACATCATTTATTCAAGTAGCAGATTTCATGTGAAAAGGCATGTAGCATGGAGTTTAGCAAACAAAATTTAGCACCAGAAGGAGCTACTGGGCTGAATTACCAAACCCTTTTAAGTAGCATTATAAAGCTGGAACAGGAAATCAAAAGGTACATTGAGAGTTTTATGAAAAGAATGCTAGACCTTGAGTCCAAGGCATCTCTAAGTAGTTCTTTGGGAGCCACATGTCATCAAAATTGGAGTGTTCCATACTTTGCTGGAGAAAAAAAAAAATCAGACAAGCAGACTGACAATTCTGAAAATGTGTAGAGATTCAAGAGTGATGGTGTTGAGTGCAAGCTGAGTGCAGTCAATGTCCTTGACCTTGTCTCTTTACGATAAGTTACTTAGAGGCAGCATGTACATAAGAAAAAGAAGGCTGACATTCCTCCTTTGGAGGAACTGCAGATAGCAGAAGAGCTGAAGGAATGGGAGTGAAGGCCTGCAGTTGGGTCTTTGGGGTCGGGGGATGTAGCTCCATCCATTTAATAGTGGGGAAATGTTGGAGGAGGATGGTGCAGTCATTTATGTTAATGGCAGCAGTCAGGTCAAGGGAAGATGGAGTCCATGCCATACATTGGATGTTATTATGGAGTTTGAAGAGAAAAGTCTATTTTGCTCATGTAATAGGGATGGGAACAAGATTGGAAGGATGTAAAGAAGGAATTCAGGGAAAGATGTTCACAAGTTTGAGAGGCTCCAACAAGTTCAAGAGCTTTGGAAAGGGAGGTCAAAGACAGACTGAAATTTACCAGGATGGAGGGTTCAAGTATGTTTTTTTTTTGAAGGGAACTTCAAAAGGAGTCAGTAATGGTTCCCAAAAGAACATGAATGATGTTCTTTGACATGATGACCAATAAAGAAAGGTAAATGGTGTGCAGTAGTGGCAAAATAAATGGTATCTCAAGATCAATACAAGTTAAAAAGGAATCCGTGCTGCCCACTTACACCCAGGTGATCAAATGAGCCCCTAATCCATATATCTTTGGAATGCAGGAGGAAATAGGAGTACCTGGAGGAAACCTACAGGGAGATCACAAACTTCTGACAAAGAGAGAGGTAGATGGTGGAAAATGTGGAGTAATTTGCGAACTCTGGGTTTGAAATGGTAGAACGGTCAATATACTTTATCACATTTTGAAACCTTTGAAGCACGTGTGGAATTCTTATTCTGTCAAAATATACCACCTGAATCGTCCATGTTGAAGTTGACGGATGTGTGTCTAAACTATTTTTCAGCATTCACTCTGTATTCATTATTTGCAGAATAATTTGGTGCTGTTAATGATGAAATTGTACATTAATAATATTCAGTTTACCATGAAGCTCTCAGGTGGAATCTATAAAGAATGCTGATTATTTATATATTAAAGTGAGCAATGCACAAAATTGCTAAAGGAACTCGGTAACCATGGAAAGCAATAGGCCCTCTTTTAGCACCATTGATTTCCATGGGTGAGTTCCTCTAGCATTTTTTTTGTTCACCCACATTTGCAGACACTTTGTTCATCGATACGTTGCAAAAGTGTTGTGGAAACTACTGGAAATCTCTAGAGACTTATTTATATCTGCAGGGTAATGTTGAGTTAACCACCAAGGACACTCAAGGACAACTTGATGCTGAAAGCCATGTCTCAGTTATTAATGTAAAAGATGGCACAAGACTAACAGGGGAAGATGCTCCAAAAAGAAAGAATCTGGAAGAGTGGCTCAAGGACCACCCAGACTATGTGGCAGATGTGTCAGCCCACGTTCCAGTGAGTGTTTGTGTACTTGTCAATATGTGAACTGATCTTACTGCATTCAGTACAGTTGTTATCTATATTTAATAGTCAAATCAAGATAATCAAGAAAACAGGTGCAACAATGGGCCACCGGACTTTTCAAGCCTACCTCGCATTTTAATATGCTTATATTTTCCCTCTCAGCTGTGTACGTGTGCACAAAGGAACTCAAATTTGTGCGTGTATGCACACGCACAGCTTAGAGTGAACACTACTGATCTGAGCTCATGTGCTAGTTCACCATAACCCTCAATTCCTTGATCTTTCTAATAATCATGTACCTTTAATAGATCGAATAATGTGGCATCCACACTCTCTGGGGCAGAGAATTCCAGGAATTCAATACCTTCTGAGAGAAGAAATTTCTCTGCAACTCATTTTTAAGTGGCCAACCTTAACTGTCCCTTTGGCCATGTGAAAACATCTCAGCATCTACCATCGGCATTTACTATATTAAGCCCTTTTGGACTCTTGAATGTTTTAGTAAGGTCACCCCTCATTCTTCTAACCTCTGCAGAAATCAGACCTAAACTATTTGGGGAACAAAATATCTCTTTTAAAAAGGACAAGAGCATTTGATTGACTTTGAGAAGATTGTTTATACTATGTGCACATTCCCTCGTAAATCCATATCAAGGTGCCCCTACTTCACATCTCACTATCACCCTTGGCATGCTCCAATTCTTCACTCTGACCCTACTTGAGTGCAGACTCCAAAAATTAGTTTAAGTCTATTCAAAAGACTAACAATGGTATTTAATAGGTGAATTTTCAAATCATTGGGACATTACATTAAATTTCTCAGCAAGCTCTGTCTAAAGATTTCTTGAACTGTGAGACTGTAATTAGACATTATTGGTGAACTAATCTTTGATGGAGATTTCTTGATCAATATAGCTATATCAACTATCACCTTAAAAAAATTTGCATATATAGATATTCTGTTTCTCACCTCTTTAGAATCTTATCCTTTAACTGATGTTTCTCCTCGTTTTGGTCCCCCAAAAGCAGGTCTTCATTGAACTCCATTCTTCACCTGCAAATTATAATTTATTTTGCATGCAAATAATAATGCCCAGTTTACCCCTAACAAAAAGCAAAAAATAGTTAATGAGAGTACTGCCTTATGTCTAGTAATGGACAGTGAGGACAGTGGTGCATCCTAAGAATATTGCAGGTATAGTCCACCTTGATGTTGAAATTATTACCGAATCCTTTGAACAGTTATTTAATGTAACTGCAAGTATTCCTGCATTCCTATTCTGTTTCCTAATATGTTTGTGGAGCTAGTGGTTAAATTGATTACATTGTATAAAATGACGATTAGAGATGTAGGAGTATGTGATCATTTCAGATTTGCTGTCAGAGTACATACATGACATCACATACAACCCTGAGATTCCTTTTCCTGTGGGTGAGGGAGAATTTCCACTTATTGGTGGTGCAAAAAAAACTACACAGTGTACACATATAAACAAATGGAGGTATATGACTGGAATGATCATAAATTGATGAGATTATTTTAGAACAATGTGTATTACTTAACATGTATACAGTGATTATTTCATATTTTTGATGGTGAAACATATATTTTACCATCAGTTTGGGGCAGTACAATTATTGTAGTGATTAACAACATTATTTCAGATCCAGTGACCCAGGTTCAAATCGACTGCCGTCTGTAAAGAGTTTATATGTTTTACCCTCGAGTTTCCTCTGGGTACTCTGGCTTTCTTCCACATTTAAGGATGTTCAGGGTTAGCTAGTTAATTGGTCACATAGGTAGAATTGGGCAATACAAGCTTATGGGCTGTCAGGGCCTGTTAGCGTACTTTATCTCGAAATTAAAATTAAAAGTTTTAAATAAAAGTGTGCGTTCTTGGTTCTAAATCCTTTGGCGTTTATTTTAGAAAATCGATAAATCCGAGATGGTAGGTGAGCGGCCAAAGCAAAAAAGACATCGGTGCAGAAACCCTAACAAAATAGATGTCAAAAGTCTAACTGGAGAAGAACGTGTACCCGTTATAAATAGAAGAAATGCAAAGAAGGTAATATTTGCTTCACACTATTAAACAATTGGGTGTTTTCCTCTGAAGGAAGTTGAATCGTCATCAGCAGGTCTAAATAGGTTGCTGATGTAGCGAGGCTCGTAGCACAGGTTTCCTGAAGGTCTGTCCGTATTAAACCACATGAGTTTTAATGTAAGGGTCCCACTTATTGGCAAGTGAAGAAAGATGTTGAAAATGCTCAACAGGTTAGATAGAATTTGTGGAGGGGGAAACAAAATTAGATATTAGCCACATTTTAAGTTGCAGAGGTGGTAGAGTTTGAAAGGATTGTCTATGAAGAGGTGGAGACACAGGAACTGACACAAATAATGCATTACCCTTTCCCTATTTCTCTGTTTCCTTTCCTCTAGCTCTCCCACTATTTCCCCCCCACCTCCCCCCCCCCCCCCCCCCCCCGGGTCTCTCAGATGTCAGAGAGATATCCTCTTTTCATTTTCTGTCTCTCAACCTATAACCTCGTAGCTGTTAGGTTGTGCTGCCCCTTCCTCCCTCCCCCCCACTTCCTCCCTCCTCTCCTCCCCCTCCCCCCCCCCCCACTTTACACTCACCTTTTTATTCTAGTACCTACTTCTTCTTGGCTTGTACCTTGATGAAGGGCACAGGCCTGAAACGTTGGTTACCCTTTACATCCTACAGATGCTGCGTGACCCACTGAGTTTCTTCAGCACACTTGTGTACTGCACTCAACCCCCAAGCATCTGCAAATGTTCTTGTTTGACATATAATAGTGGGTTGTGATTGTTGAGTGATGGTGCTTGAGGCTTATCAATTATGACTAGTTTGCTTGAAGGAGATGCAAATTGACAGGTGAATGAAAAAATGAGGAGAGGAAAAGACCAATAGCACCCAGTTCATTTGTGTATTCACCTGTAACATTAACTGTTTTTTTTTCTCTTCATAGATACTGCCTAATTGATGAGTGTGTCTGGCATTCTCTTTTGTTTCAGATTTCCAGCAACTACAATGTTTTGTGTCTTACAGTTCCCAGCATCTTCTGTTTTACACCCCTTTGAAAATCAGCTGTGGTTAGCAAGGATTCATTGCCTTCTCTCAATCAGTACTACCATCACTTGAGTCATTTACTTTCTCTTGGTGTCCTCCCTACCTTAGATATTCTGTTGTTCTCTGCAAGTTAAAATATTTAATTTTCAATTTCATAGTTACAGTGAAGGCTCAGTGTCCTTAAACATTAGAGATACAAGTGTTTGCAACCTAAAATCTACAGCAAAAAAAAACTGCTGGAGGATTACAGCGGTTTAGGAAAAAAGGCATGGATCAACATTGTTTTGGTTCAAACCCTTCTTCAAGACTCAAGGAGGGAGAAGATGGGCAGCTGGGGAGGTAGGTGAAGGGTAAAGGTGGAGACAGGGTTCTGGAGGTGAAAACAGGTACTAAAGGGGGCAGGAGGGAGTAAGAGATTTGGAAAGATGGGGGGGGGGGGAATGTAAAGCCACATGCATTATGGCAGAGGGATGTAAGTGAAAGGTGGACCAAAAATGGGGCTGAAGATGATGGACATATGGAGCTGGGAGGAGAGCAGAAGAGGTGGGAGTTGGGAGTCAGGCAAGAGTGCAAGGGGGAAGCAGACAAAGGTGCAGATGGAGAGGGTGGTGAAGGATGAGGTAAATACTTCAGGAGACTGAAGGAGGCTAGAAAAGTGGGGGGGGGGGAATGTAAAGCCACAGGAATGGATTAAACCATTCTTGCCTGCTGCTAGGTTACATATTGGAGTCAGATCATTCTTGATGGATGTTAGGAACATCTCTTCACGCATCTAAGGATGGGTATGGAAATGTGGAATTCCTATAATAGCAAGACTCTAGCCAATTAATAATTTGTTTCATTGATGGATTTTTGCTATTTATGGGCATTGAAAAGACATGGAGTTAATGTACAGTTCAAATGGCCTGTTATTTTCTTATAAACATTAAACACAATAATAAGATGTAGATATGAGTGAACTGGGAAATGCAAGTTCAGCCCCTATTGACACATTCAAGGTTGCTTCAACGAATGATTTGTTGGACTCCACTCTGTTTTTCGCTTTGTCAATAAACCAAGTGCTATCGTTTACTGTTAATTGGAAGACAGAGCAAGTCGCCAGTAACCAACTGTTAAGAACTAAGTTTTCATAATCACAAAAATCAATGGGCATGCCACTGGACTTTCCATTGTTAAAATACCAGCAATTATTGAAGAACTGCAAACTACAGCACAGCGTTTTTCTGATCTGCAAAGAATTGGTGGATTAACTAATTTACAAGCCTTTCATTCTATTTAGATGGGTGGTTCACTGGCTCCTCCAATCAAAGACCTGACAAGGTGGTTGCAGGAAAATCCAGATTTTGGAATTGCCCCTGAATGGTCAAATGTGGTAAAACAGTCAGTAAGTAACTTTATAAAATGTGGAAAGTTTCAATTATTAAATGTGATAAATACAAGTTTCCATCAAAGTGTCACCCTGTACCTTTGAGTGTTTATTGTTATATTTTGATAACTCAACCTGAGTTTGGGTCTGATGATCAAAGTTGTGACTTGTAAGTTGAGTGTTGGAGATTGAAAATTCATCAAGATGAAGATCTCAAAATAGTTAGAAAGTTTAACTCAGAATTATTATTCTTTTACTACTAAATGCAAATATGCAAACTAAATGATCACTTATATGTCTACTGTTTGAATTAAATTGATAAAATATATTAATTGATAATATCATTTGGCAGAGATGATCTGGTAATCTAATAAATAAACTGAAGCATATTTACGATGTTGACTTTGAACACCACTGATTCAAAATTGCACTTCTAAAAACTTCAAATTGTATAGTTTAGTTCAGCCATTCTCAATGGGGGAGGGGGCACAGCACATATAAGACTGAAATCAAAAAACATTTTTTATGTAGTTGGTAGGAGAGAAGCCACAAACGAGCCTGCAGCTGACGTGGACTTTTACCCCCTCCATAAATCTTCGTCCGCGAAGCCAAGCCAAAGAAAAAAGGAGAGAAGTACGGAAGAAAGCAATAGAACTTGACTGCTTCACAGGGAAGGGGGCCCATAAATGTTGAGCAGTGTCTGAAAGGGGCCATAGCCAAAGAAAAGGTTGAAAATGGCTTGTTTAGTTAATAATATTGTATTTGGCCACATTTTAGTCCATGGTGAAGAAACTGAAATGTCTTACACCATTCATTCATCCTTTAGAACCAAGTGGTAGGAAATCACAATGGCAATAGTTTCAAAAGGCCATGGAAATAGATTAACTACCAGATGGAAGTATTGCATTATTGCATTTTCTCTTTTGTTTGCATTTCTTTCTATCCTATTTGCAAGTGCCCAGGTTCTACCCTGAATTAAATTTTGTTTTTGACTAAATGTTCAGAGCACTGGATTTTGAGAGCAATTTATAAAGGATCATTTTAAATGAGAATCATAACATTTAACCCCAGTGCCTTGGCTGTAATGTATTCAATCTACACTGAGATAGTAACAGAGACCTTTTTTTTTCCCCCAAGGGGTTTTTACCAGCAAATATGTTTGACCGCATCCTCACTGGACCTGTCGTTCGAGAGGAGGTTAGTCGAAGAGGCAGGCGTCCAAAGAGTGAGCTCACCAAAGCTGTAGCAACAGCTCCTGATGTAATGACTGTTAATCCATTAGTTACCAATGGGCTTCTTGCTGGAATGGACTTAAACAGCCTCCAGAGTTTGCAGCAGAATCTCCAGAATTTACAGTCTTTCCAACTGACAGCAGGATTAATGGGATTCCCAACAGGCCTTTCATCTGCAGGAGGAGACACTAAATCCCTAGCTTCAATGTTTCCTATGATGCTTTCTGGCATGACAGGGTTTGGAATGGGAGGATTGTTAAACAAGCCCTCGGGAGCTGGACCAGAGGATAAGAAAGGAAGTGGTAGCATAGACTCCCTCAAACCAACAAATGAAAGGACAGACAAACAAAATATTGATCGATGTAATGAAATCTCTGTGTCAAGTTCTACTACATCTTCTCCTAGGAAGTTAACACCAACCACAAGTGCTTCTGGCTCTGCAACCGCCGGCAGTCCTCTGGCTATTAATCCACTCTTGTTGTCTAGCATGCTTTATCCCGGCATTCTACTCTCTCCAGGCCTTAACGTACCGATCCCAGGATTTCCTCAGACCAATATGTTTGGTGTGCAGACTAATACAAATATTGATGTAGCCCTGTCCAAATCTACAGAGGTAACTGCAGAACATCGAGGGAGAGCAGAACATCATTCTTCACACGAAAATAGTGGAGATGATGCGTCTGAGAAAGCAGCGTCTTCATCTACCAGTGACAATACAACTCAACCAGATGATTCAGGGTCCAGTGAAGAAGACTGAACTTGAAATTATATATTTAAACTTACACTGGAACAGCTTCATCCTGGTAGTATAAAAATGATTCATTTGTAAATAACCCAGTGATGACTTGAGAAAAAAAATCTCACCTGTAATTATCTGAAAGGGTTTTAGTATCTATTTAAAGGTACAACTATTTAAAAGTACCTTGCATGTAAAGTTGTTTTTGGAGGCTAACCGAACCCAAGTGTGCGCTCAGTTGTAACACACTGAGGCATCACCGGGCTAGTTGTTAATTTTTTTAGGGGATTAATTTTAATAAAAAAAATATGCACCAGGAGAGCCGTATATTTAATATATTTGGTGTGAACTAGGGAAAATTAAAGTACCTTTATGCATATCGTATTAAGTTACTGTATATAATCCCACAAATTCCTTGACACTCATTTCAGTACACAGATCAAACTGCAGGAGACACAGCAATAACCCTGGCAGCTAATGAATGTCATTAAAACTAGAATATACACCTTGATAATGCAACATGGCAACAGTCAAATGGAAGTTCACATTTTATTGCTAAAGTGTTGTGATGCACTGTCAGTTTTAAAATTCAGGTACACTTCTGAGTTACTTGGAAGATTTTTTTTCCCAATCAGCCATAAAACTGGCTATTTATTTATTACCTCAGCTGTGCTAGTTTGGATGGTTTAAAGAAGTAATTTCTATAATACTCGCTTTGTTGGCAGTATTGCAAAATGTGGCATTTATTACATTATGTAGCTGGTTTGTAGTGAGTGCTTTCACCTTGCATGTGTTCTTTCTCTGCAGATGATTATAAGGGGGCAAGGTGTCATGGGAAGTCAAGCTGATATCTGCAGCAGTATATTCTGCCTCGTCATTCATTTCAGGGGAATGATTAGTTGGTGTCTCAATGTATAGACAACAGAAATGGGAATCGTCCAAAAAGGATACTTGGGTCCCAATCATGTCTCACTTTTTCTTTGTGAACAAATGAGGAGCTGTTCGGTAAACCAACACAGTGCATTCCTGCCAAAAGTCACTATGGGAAGCCCTGTGTTCTTCAAATAAAAGTATGCAAGTAGAAAAGGAGGTGATGAGTTTTATTCTACAGTTATCAGTGTTTATCACTGCAGAGCAGTGTTATCGTTCACTGTATCAACAATATGAAACTGTTTCCACTGCAGTGAAATCATGTTTGGCACACATTGTCATCTCTCCGTGTAAACCATGCCACCTTTTGTTAGAAGGGGGTATGTGTGCGCGGTTTAATTAAATTGAGATCTCCAGCAACTATAATGTACCAGCATCATACATCAATTAATACTGAAAAGGCTGCTTTAGATTAGGCATTCAGTCCTGCTTTTGAGAATTAAATAAATGTCTCCTGATGTAATAAGCTCACCTGGACAATAGAATGAGTAAACTAGAGCTCCATTATCTGTGCATTGCAGAATTTCTTTGTTTGTGAATTGTCTGTATAGTTCAATTTATTACACTAACATAAATGCACCATCATGTTAATTTAACACAAGGTTTCCCTCTTTGAAGTCATTAATGTGACCTGAAAAATCATCGTCACAAGGTGGTATCAATTTTTTTTTAAGCAGTGTTATATGCACAAGTATCCACATGTTCAAAGCAAATGCAATTATGTTGTTTGCAGTATTGAAAATTTGTATTGGTTTTGCAGTTAGAAATATATTTAGAGACAAGTTTACAAAGGAGTGGTTTAATATGCAGTCATTTTGTTTTTAAAGCTGTTATATCCCACTTTTTTTTAATCAGCTTTCAGAGACCAATCTCATTCACACCCATCAAAAACACAGAGAGCAACAATTTTACAGTTTGGTATACTCAAATTAGGTTTCTAATAGTTCATACTAACATGTGTGCATGTGCAAGAAGAACATTTTGGTCAGCACCAGAACGAATGAATTTGGACCTTGCTCTTCTGAGGTCTACTGGATTAGCATATAGTATGATTTGTACAGTATTTAATATATGTTATCTATATTTCATTGAAATGGAGGGAGGGAGGGGTTATGTTTGAGAAAATTGTTATTATACTTGCTGCAGAATACCACTCTGAACTGTATAATATTCTTTTATAAGAAATAAGATGTTGACAGAAACATGCTCAGGAGGAGAGAATTGCATATTTTCCCCAGATTGTTGCAAGAATCCATTTTGAAAGCTATTTAAGTCTGAAATAATAATTACTGATTTTAATATTTAGTCATGAACAATAATGTGAAGACTAGAATATGTGAGAAGGTGTTTAGATTTTTCACACACATTTTGTACATGCCACCTAAAAGGATACCACAGCTTTAAAAATATACAGACTGAGTAAGGATACTTCAAAAGTTTTTTTTTACAGTAATTTTGTAATGCTAAAACACAGGCAGCATTAAAATAAGTTATGTGCTGGTTTCTTTATATGCTGAATTGCTCCTTCTGTTTGAAATGTAGCATTACTGTATATAAGCACATTTCCCTGAGGTCCAGGAACTAAAATATTTTTTTGTCATTCTGTTCTTACAGTGATGTCATCTGATAGACACAGCTTTAAAAAAAAAGTTAAATGTCACATTGTCTCCTTGGCCTCCAGTTTAGATTTAATTTCCATTTCTTTTTTTTTAAATAACTGACTCAATAATTGTGTCAATGCTATGACATTGGCCTTTGTTTTAATCTAAAAGATTATCCACAAAGGTAATTGGAATCGACAGCAAATCCGTTGCTTTTGTAGTGTCAGTCGATAAGCAAACTTGCAAAAGGATTACACTAATACTTGCTGCCATTAATAGGATCAGTGATGAGTTAGTGAATTGAATATGTGTATTGGTAGTTATGTAAGTCACACTTTGGTAGCTGCTTTGACCATGTATTTAATTACATTGCTGGAGGCTTGATGATTAAGTCTGTTTTTATTTTGGACAATTGCAGTACTTGCAGGTTGTATTCTGTGTAGTCTGAATTCGCTTTCTGTAGTACAATGAGTCTTAAGTCATTTGTAATTTATTGAATTACTTTCTATGAAGTTCTATAGAGCAAATGGAAGTTTAATTATTTTTATTAAACCTATTCTTTGACTACCCATGCCGTATGTTTGTGTATACTCATTTAAAATTCTTTCGTACAAAATTTTAATTGAAAAAATTGTACATGTTTGGTCATTGAAATTTAAGACAAGGGTAGGCTGTGGGTATGATAAAGTGATAAAAGGGCCATTTCAATTTTGCATTTTAGGAGAATTTTGTACAATTGAACAAATGCTTAAAATTCTTTTGTTTACTCCTTGTATAACATGGGTAATCAGATAATTATATCAGGAATGTCATCCTTCCACTTCCACTTGCCTTTTAGAGTATGCACCCTAATTTGTTTAAGATGTGTTTTCTATTTCCCTGGGCCTTTACATATTGTCAAAACCTCTGTGTCTTCTTTTGTACTTTTGCAAATCCAGTATTTCTGAAATGGTCTTTGCTTGTTCTTGATGTGTGTAATTATGTTGCATTATGGTGTATTCTCTTGGGCTTCTGGTAATGAAGAGGCTAACATGCAGGTCTACACTCTGCTGCATGTTGTCAACCATATTTCTTAACCCCATCCTTCAAAGTACCCCAATTTTACAAACGTTTTTTTTCCATACCAGCTGTTACTCTATGTTCCCAAGGTGAGAAAAAGTCCAATTAGTGGAGATTTATGGATGCATCCACTGAAAGATGGTAAAGCTGGGTTGAGACAGATTCAGATCAGTTAAGTTTTATTTATGGGCCATGACCTGTCAATACCGCACATGTCAGTTAAGCACAAGTGGCTTTCCTACCAGTTTTGTTTCTGACCACTGGATAACTATTTAACACAATTAAGTCCTCAGCACTGAAGTATTAAGATAGATAATGAGAGCAAGTCCTCATGTGAAACTTTATGCTGTAATCTAATTTTTAAAGGCCAGATAAATGCGTCATCTTAATCTGGAACTATATTGCTTCAAGCAAGAAATATCTTTATCATTAATAGGAAATACCCATTGCTCTTGTCCCAGCATTTTTGCCGCAGATTGCAGCAAGAATGCTGTATGAGGCAAAGAAGTGGCTTCTAACAAGAGCTCTTTTCTCAACTCAATCAAGAGAACTTGAAGGCCAGAGGAAATGCTGCAAGGACACATGAGCCATGAAATCAAAATGAACTGAGAAGCCAACAACAGTTGTACTCTCTAAATGGAACAACATCACATAATGTGTGGATAAACATGCAGAGAGTGTGCAAAGGTCCACAATGATTTCTGTTTCCACCATTGACATAATTTCCTCAATCCCTGGTCAATATTCTACTTGTAGCTGTTGATGAGGTACACAGCCATCCACTTCTCAGTTCTGCAGGCTTGTATTGCCATTCAATGTGAATATGGTTGAACAGGTTTCAGTTCTTGCAGCAAATGTATTCTGAATGAAATAACATCTTTTTTTTTAAATTTACAGATGATCAGCGCCAATTGATGATCAAAAATACAGGTGGTCACCAATAGAAAGCTTCGGCAAATGGACGATGAGTTCATCAATGACTGACTTGAGATTTGAGGTATGGAAATAAAGATTAATTCCCTCCTTTACTCCAGCAACAATCAGAAATTAAAATTCACAGAACTGTAAAGCTTTGTCAAGCTCCTGCATTCAATCTGGAGGAATGACCCTAAACTTCCTATTGTCTGCCACCTTCATTTACCATCCCACTCCCACTCTCCCTGTGGCCTCCTAGACTGTTACAACTAGACCCAGCACAAGCTTGAGGAACAACACCTCACATTCCATCCGGGCATGTTTCAGAGGCAATATTAGAATTCAACAAATTGAGGCACTAATTCTTCTTATCGGTGTCTGATTTTTGACTCCGTTTCTCTCTCTCTCTCTCTCTCTCTCTCTCTCTCTCTCTCTCCCTCCCCCCGCCTCCCCCCATTGGTGTAGGCTGACCTGGTAATAATGTGCCACAACTCCATTATCAGCAACATGTAACACAGGCAAAAACCAAACACTGGCCATGAGATGGAACCAGGTGGAAGGGTTGGAAAAAGTAAACAAAGTGAGAAATGCATGTCTTCTTTGGCTTGGCTTCGCGGACGAAGATTTATGGAGGGGGTAAATGTCCACGTCAGCTGTAGGCTCGTTTGTGGCCGACAAGTCCGATGTGGGACAGGCAGACACGGTTGCAGGGGAAAATTGGTGGGTTGGGGTTGGGTGTTGGGTTTTTCCTCCTTTGCCTTTTGTCAGTGAGGTGGGCTCTGCGGTCTTCTTCAAAGGAGGTTGCTGCCCGCCGAACTGTGAGGCGCCAAGATGCACGGTTTGAGGCGAGATCAGCCCACTGGCGGCGGTCAATGAGGCAGGCACCAAGAGATTTCTTTAGGCAGTCCTTGTACCTCTTCTTTGGTGCACCTCTGTCTCGATGGCCAGTGGAGAGCTCGCCATATAACATGATAATGCATGTAGACTGTTAAAATTATCATGGAACAGTGGGGAAAATTGTAATGTTCAATGATCATGCCATTGGGCAGGAAGTTACCCATGCAGAATATGAAGTATTGTTTTTTTTTTAATTTTGTGTTTGACCTCACCATGGCAGTAAAGACAGGACACAGATTGACAGTGTGTGAATAGGATGGGAAATTGAAATATCATCCAATCAGAAGCTTAAGATGTCCATCTTTAAATAGAAAACAGATGCTCTGCAAAATAGTTGCATTGTCTACACATGGTCTCTCCATTGAAGAGGAGGCCACACAATGAGCATTATATTCAAGAGTCCAAGTGGGAATAAATGCATGAGCATGTCTGCTTCACCTAGGACATTTGAGGTCCCTGGATGGTGGAGGGAAAAGTGTTGGACCTCCTTCAGTTGCAGTGATACGCTTCATTGGGTAGGAAAGGATGAGCGGACCAGGGAGTCATTGGCGAGAGCGGACCCAGCAAAAATGGGGAGATCCTGCAAGAGTCGGTGAAAATATAAGTTGATGCTGGATGCAGAGGCAGGCAGAGAGAAAGGCAATGATGACTCTCGATTCAACAAATGGGGCAGGCTAATTTTAATTTAATACCAAGTGAGTGAGGTTTATTAAAAGCACCATGCTGGAGAAACTCAGCAAGTCAAACAGTGTACTTTATAAAGCAAAGATAACCTTTGAGGCTTGAGCCCTTCGTCAAGGTATCATAACCAAAGAGATTTATATCTGATTTAATTAGCAGTCTAATCGCATGTGAATATTTATCTTCAAGCAATCAAAGATTAGCTTGATATTTTAAACAGAAGAAACACAAAATAGCTAAGAGTTGTGGCAGTCCTAACAGAAGATGGAGATTGTCCATGAGTAAGTGGGGGGTAAGTTAATGAGTTTTACAAGATCAATAGGTGACATTGGGCTGGTGAAAATACATCTTTTCTCATTCTGAATGACAGCGATTAATCTGCGACTTTAATAGATTTAGATTTCAGTCGTGGCTTGGGAGTGTCTCTGAATGTTATGAATTGCAAAAAAGCCATTTGAAAAATACCTTTGTAATCAAAATCAGAATTTATTGTCATGAACATGTCACAAAATTCGTAGTTCTTCAGCAGCGTCAAAGTGTAAATGTTTATATAAACAGCCATTACAAAACAAATAAAAATAATGCAAGAAAAATGCAAAATGAGATAGTGTCTATGGTTCATTGTTCATTCAGAAATCTGATGGCAGAGGGGAAGAAGCTGACCTTGTGCCATTGAGTGCTCATCTTCAGGCTCTTGTACCTTTTCCCTGGTGGTAGCAGAGTGAAGAGAGCATGGCCTGGCTGGTGGGGGTCTTTGAGGAGAGAGGCTATTCTCTTAAGACACCACCTCTTACAGATGCTCTCAATGAAGTGGAGACTGGTGCCCGTGATGTCGCTGGCCAAGCTAACAAACCTCTGGATTTTTTTTCTTGTCCAGAGCATTGGCAACTCCACAACAGACAGTGATGCAACCAGCCAGAATGCTCTCCATTGTACATCTATAGAAGTTTTCAAGAGTGGTGACATATCTAATCTCCTCAAACTCTTCACAAAGTAATAGCTGCTGGCAAGCATGAATGCATCGACATGAAGGCTCCAGGACAGATCCTCAGAGACATTGACAGCCAGGAATTTGAATTTCTTGACCCTCTCCGCTGCATTAGACTGCATTAATAGACCATTAATTAAAGTTGAAGTTCATAGAATTGGTAACAATTTATTGATCTGTAATCAGAAGTGACAGAGTCGAAGTAAATAATGAACTAGTACCCAAATTTTAATACATGTAGATTGAGAGACTGTTTCTACTAGCTCTAGACTCTAGAGCAGTTGTTTTCAAACTCCTGCCCTAAGCTCGCATTCCACCTTAAGCAATCCCTATACCATAAGTGTTCTGTGATTCGTAAGGGATTGCTTAAGGTGGTATGTAAGTGGAAAGAAAAAGGTTTGGAAACCACTGTTTTAATCGTACCTAATTGACTTGTTATGTGCACAGTTTCGTAACTCTGAAGGACATGGGCCAATGACAATTGCTCAAGCAAAACATTTCAGTAATAATTGGGTCTAGAGCAGTGGGTCTCAACCTTTCCTTTCCACTCACATCCCACCTTAAACAATCCCTTACTAATCACAGAGCACTTATGGCATAGGGATTGCTTAAGGTGAGTTTAGGGGGGAAGTTTGTGTTGGATTCGGAGATATTTTCCAATATAACTCTGTCCTTGCTTTAGAGATAATCAAACCCCTGCCTCGAAGTGTTGCCAGATGCTACATGTGATTTAATATTAAAAGATAAAGTATAAAAAAAATAGAAAGATAGGAGTCAGACAATTTAATTACAATAAAATGAAATTATAAAGGAAGAAAGTGAGTCATGAATGATCCCCCATAAATGTATGAAATCTTATACTGATTATTAATTGAATAATGAATCTTTTCTGTATTCAAACAGGACATGATGTCATGCAACCACTGATCAAGAGTAGGTGGGGCAAGCATCTTTCCATTTAAGCAAAATCGCTTGCCTCGCCAAAAGAGAGGCAAAAAGATAACATGACTCTGAACCAAAGACAGAGAAGAATCATTCTCTCCCATTGTGCCAGAGAGGGCTACCAAAAGATTCGTTATTAAATCTAAGTTGAAATATTTTGACAAAGTATGGAAAACCTCTCTACAGTATTTTTCTAGACTAGGACAAGTCCAGAACATATCAATTAGTGATGCTTCTCTGCTCTTACACTGGCACAGCAAGAATGTGAATAAAAACAAGATAATTTAGCTTTAGACGTGTGCTCTGTGTACCACTTCAAATTGTAATAAGCAATGATGATGACATAATGAAGAGGTGTTAACCAATTGACGAATTGTATTCCAATCCACATCCCATATAGTCTAATTTAAATCCTATTCCCAAGCATTTAATTCTAACTAACAAAGTCCGATTTAAACATAAGTTTCTAATGAATAATAGATAGTCAACCTTTTCGAGAAGGTGTTAAATTTAAAAAATTCATCTACAAAATTTAATTTGTACTCTTGGAAAATCAGATAGTTGTGATTCAAGAAAATGTCGACTTGTAAATATCTAAAAAAAAGAGATTTGGACAGGTTAAATTTAGTGGCAAGCTGCTCAAATGATGCCAAATATCCATCATTGAACAGATCTTTAAAACTTTGAATACCGTCTCTGTACCATCCTTGAAAAATTAGCATCATGTAAAGAAGGTTGAAAAAAGTGATTGGGTACGATAGGGCTTGAGAGAGAGAAATTATGAAATGCAAAATGTTTTCTAAACTGTGCCCAAATTCGCATAGAATATTTAACATTTGGATTATTTATTAACTTAATTGAAAATGGAAGTGAAGAACCAAGAGGTGCTGAATTAGATAAATTTTGGGGGGAATTTGACTCCATTGATACCCATACTGGACAGTGATAGTAATTATGAAAAAAAGGACCAAAATGTAAGATTTCGAGTATTGACTACCCAATAATAAAATCTAAAATTAGGCAGCTATCTTTTAGTTCTTAGAGCTCTCTTATGAAAACTTTACTAAGATGGGGGTGCTTACCCTTCTATATATAAGATGATAAAGCCGAATCAAGTAAGTCAAAAAATTATTTATGAACAAAAATTGGAACAAATTGAAAAGGATATAAAAATGTAGATAATATATTCATTTTAATAGAATTTATATGGCCAACTAGAGCTATGGACAAAGGTTACCACTGGGTCAGGGAATGTTTCACTTGTTTAAGCATAGCAAGATAATTCTTAAAAAGATGTTTATAATTCTTGGTAATTGTAATACAAAGTTAGGTAAGCTGATTTTTGACAATCTTGAAAGGAGATCCATCATACATTGCTGCAGGAGAGTTCAGTGGAAGAAGTTCACTTTTGTTACATTCAAATTATATCTGAAAAATTGACTGAATTGTGAAGTAATTACATTATATGGGAGAGGGAGGTAACTGTTAGGCAGGGGTTTGAGTTTTTCTCCTTTTAATTTTTTTTTTGCTTTCTCTCCTCTTTGTTATTAGTTTTTATCACCTGCATGCCACCACCTTCCCTTCCCAGCTCATCTTTAAACTATCTCCAATGAGTGCAGTTATCACCGAGGTCAGTTATACAAATGCATCTCATTATATTAGTAAGGTTTGGGCAGCATTCAGAAACTATGAGAAGAATTTAAGTAAGCAATGCAAGGCATGGTCTTCACACTAGTGCAGTTGTTCGTGCTACTCCTGCAAGGCACCAGGAGTCCCATGCAATCCTGATTTTTGTCTATGCAGACTTTGAATGTCTGAGGATGGGTTTCCTCCAAATGCATTGTTCTTTCACTTCACCTCCCCCCAACCCCATACCCAACCCACCACCACATTCCAAAGAAGTTGCAGGATAATAGCTGACTGTTAATTATCCCTTGATGTTGGTTAATGACAGAATGAATCAAAGGAAGGTTGTTGGACAGGAGGCAGAGTCAAGTTTTGGAGTATAGGAAAATGAGGTGGAGACAGGACAAACAGGAATGTACCCTTGGAAACCATTGTGGATTTAATTAGCCAAATGGCCCCCTTGTTTAATTGTACAAATGTCTTTGAATTTCTACGGTTCACTAATGGCCTGTGAACCCACTCCCCAAGTTGGAGTATAGAGCAAATGAACTCTAGCCATTTTCAATAATGGAGTAGCTCGTAACCTTAACTCGACATTCTTCACTCTGCTGTCATCAGGAAAAAGGTACACTCGCACACAGCAGCTTCTTCCCCGCTGCTATCAGATTCCTGAATGAACAATGAATCACAGACACTGCCTTACTGTGTCTTTTCTTGCACTATTTTTATTTAATAAGCTGGCTTATATGAATGTACTGTGATGCCTCGAAAAACAACGGATTTCTTGACATGTTCATGACCATAAATTCTGAAACCCTCTGAAAAATGTCTTCACAGCATGGTCGAGTGTTTTTCATACTGCAGTATATTACAGTACATCAATTTTGCATGGTTCCCACATCTTGCAGCTTCTGCAATCCCTTTCTCGCTTTCCAACATGGTGACTTAGATTCCCCCACAAGAGTCATACTATTGGGTGGATACGGGGGGTCAAGGCTGTGACTGACGTGCTGCCAGCGACTGGGGAACCTTCTGAGGGCGACTGCAGGCCAATGAAACAGGGGGGAGGAGAGCGGAGCGACATACCATTTGCTGGCCCGGCTGTCAATCGTTAGCTTTAAATGGCTACAGTGCGGCCCACGAGCGCTGCGTGAAGCAAGCCATCCCGGGACTGCCCGACGCTACCCATCCCAGACCCCAGGCAACATGAGTAGCGAGGAGGAGGAGGAGGGGGGCAGCGGCCGGACCAAGCAGAGGTTTGAAGAACTGTGTCAGAAGCTGAACATGGACGAAGGTGCAAAGTGTGAGGCTTGGGCCAGTTACGAGAGCATCAGAAGGAACTACACGCTGGAGGTGAGTGACAGATCCCGTTTGTAAACATCGTTGACAGCTGTGGAACAGCCCACTGGCCGCCTGCTCCTCTCGGTGTGAACGTGGCTGCATCAGAGCTCAATGTGCAAGCTGCAGAACTGACCCAAGACCCCTCCGCCCCTCTCGAGCTTCGTGCTTGTTCTGCTTTCCCCGACGGGCCTCGGCGTGCATCAGCGTCCTGACCTGATTCAGCTTCATAATGACATTTAACAGCCTGGTCCGGGTTGTCCCGGCTCAGCTCGCCAGCCAACCGAACAAGCTTGTGGTCGAGAGAAGTATTTACTTGCTCCTTCCAGTGGCAGCAGCCCAGAAGAACGTGCCCTGGTTTGGTGACTCCTGGAGACAAATGAGCAAGGCCATCCAAACTGGGGTTCACCCCATCTCAACAGTTCTTGGACTTTCGACCTTCTTTTTCCACCACAGCCCCGAGAGAGAGAGAGAAAACAAGCAGTGTGGATTATACCATATATATCAAACTACAGTGCTTCATTAAAACCGTTTAGTACCACACGAATTTAAAAAGAAGCACTTCACTGTCCTAGCATGCCCGTAAAGGATATGAACACTACTGGGGAAACGATCATATGTTTTGGGGGTTGCATGGTCCTCAGGTTGGTTTCAAGTCAAGCCAAGTTCATTGTCATCTGATTGTACAAGTACAACCTGATGAAACAAGTTCTCAGGTCCTCAGTGCACGACCTGCAGACAAACAATGAATAAGCAAGGATAAGTTTTTCATCTATACAAATAAATACATTAATATTGTTTTGTATTGATGAGAGTCTCAGATGGCGAGTGTGAGTCGTTCCTTTGGTTGCTCAGAGTTTTCACTGCCAGTGGGAAGAAGCTGTTCCTCAGCCTGGTGGTGCTGGCTCTCTTACCCGACGGGAGCAGCTGAAAGATGCAGTGTGGGTGGGTGGTTCTCAAGGAATACCGGTTGATCCCATTGAAGGGAGGGGGAGAGACTCCAGTGATCCAGTCCTGTGGATTCATGAACAGCAATTAGACGATGACTCCAACCAACCTTCCCCCACCCAAAAAAAATAAAGAAAAGCAGGGGTGTCAGAAAGTGCCCTTAAAATAACACAAGGTTTTGGGATAATAAGGTGTTGCATTATCCAGAGAACATGAACATGTGGAATTTTAGTTCATGGCCTCCATATGTAACCTGGTTCTGTGCACTTTGAAAATATAAAGCTAAAGGACTATCATTCTTCAGTCCCTGATCAATAAATTCTGCTCTTGATCAACCACTTTAGGAAATAAAAGGGCCACAGGTCAGCTAATTTAAAAGATCTCTTCAGAGCTTGTTGGTTTAATTCTCCATGGCAGGCTGATCATCACTCAGATTTCTGGCACCATTAAAATAGATTGCTAATATTAGCAATAAACAATAGAAGAATATTGCCTTCTTTTCCATCCATGCCCTTAACTGTTCTTAGCCATATAGTCACAGCTTCCTTCCTCTCACTGTCTTAAATGGTCCAAGTTACTAATGTCCTTCGCTTCTTTAAAGGATTGTGTCCACTTGGAAAGTGTTTGCCACATCAGAGCTCAGTCAAATCTGATGCCAGCAAAAGGACAATGTGACTTTCCCTGGTCTGCTTGACCAGGGAAGGTTATCAGTGCCTCAAATACTAGGGATATTAGACTGGGAAAGAATTAATATTATCTGTTTAACTGATAAACTGGTGTTCATCTTTGCTCACGAAGGGATGGGCCATGATGATGATGAACTGATGTCACCCTGTTCCAACAATAGATTTGAATGTGGTTCTCGGTTTGATGTGTTGATCTTTATTTTGTGGTCAACTGAGAAAATTAGAAGATGGCATTTAAATTATTTGTCAATGTCTGCCCCAACAGAATGCTCCTGGGATATGGAAGCAATTAGTATTGAGTGCATTCTCACTGTGCATCAAAGTGTTCAGAATCAGAATTTATTGTCACGTAAAGGTCACAAAATTTGTTGCTTTGCAACAGCGTCTCGGTATAAAAATTTATATAAACCACCTTACAAAATACCAAAGACATGTCATTGGGAGGTGAGGACCATATTGGTTGGTAAAATGAACAGCGCAAAGGTCGATAGAATATAATCCTGATTGAGTAAGATAGGTGCATTATTAATTTCCACAACATTGCTAAATCCAACTGAATGACAATTCGCTGCCTTGAATGTTTTTTTTCCAATGCAAACCTTTGATTGTCTAGTTTATAAACATTTCAAAACCAGATCATATTTATTCTATTTTTAAAAATTGAATGCATTTTAAGAAATCTGCTTCTTTATTTCTCAAGCTATTCACAAGACCAAAAGATATAGGAGCAGAAGTAGGCCATTTGGCCCATCGAGTCCTGTAAAAGTTAACCAACTCCCACTACTCTTTTTTTCTTCAACTCTCTGATTTACCATTTCTGATTTTTTATGGGGGGGAACAATGCCACTTTTGTGCCCCTCTGTTCGATCCATTTAGCTTCATCTTTGTAATTTTGTTCCTCCTCTCCTGCAACTCTTTTCTTACAATTGAACAGAGAACTGACCATTCAGGCCACATATCTGGTGAGGTACATGATCATAAGGCCATATGATTTAGTAGCAGAAGTGGACCATGTGGCCCATTGAGTCTAATCTGCCATTCCATCATGAGCTGATCCATTCTCCCACTCAGCCCCATAGCCTTTGATACCCTGACTAATCAGATACCTATCAAGAGACTCAAGCATGCACGCTCGCGCTCTTTCACGCTCAACCTCTCTCACATTTACTCTCACACTCACTATCTCACAATATTTTGGAATACTTAACTTGTTTTATAAGAGACCCAATCTCTCAAGATGCTGTTCATCAATCTCAGAGTCTGTGGGAAGAAGCTATATCTCAGACTGGTGTCCTGATTTTGATGCTTCGGTACTTCCTTCCTGGTGGTAATGTGAAAAAGATCCTATATAATGGATGGCAAGGATCCTCGATAATTCTTTGAGCCCTATTTAAGCAACGCTCTCAATGAATTTCAATATTAGAGGAAAGGGAGACCCCAGTGATTTTCCTAGCCATTTTAATGATTCTTGATATTGACTTCCAGTCCTTTGCTTTGCAGTGACCCTACCACACATTGATGCAGCCAAACAGGACACTCTCAATTGCGCTCCTGTAAAATTTTGTCAAGATGAAGGTTGGTTTCCTTGGCTTCTTCATCCTCCTGAGGAAGTGTAGATGCTGCACCTTCCTGTCTAATGGGGATGTGTTGTGGGTCCAAGGTAGGTTGTGTGTTATTTGCACACCAAGGAACTTTGTGTGATCCACTCTCTCCACGAAGCCAAAAATGTGAAAGCTCAGGGAACTGCATGTTCAACCAGAGAACCAGAGGTGGTCATCGCAAGGATCTATTGGTAAAATGCACAAGCCATAGATTTGATTAAGTTTCATACATTGTTAATAGTTGTATCATTAGAAAAACTGTTTTATTTCAGGGAGAAGATCTTCACTGGTTGGCCTGTGCCTTGTATGTAGCATGTAGAAAAGCTATTCCATCAGTGGGAAGAGGAATTGTAGAAGGAAATTGTGTCTCCTTAAGAAAGATCCTATGCTGTTCGGAACTCAGGTAGGAATTACATACAACGTAACTATTTAACAATGTTAGGTTAGCATTCAACCTGATTAAACTGGTCTCAAGGAGTTGATTCATTTTCTGAGTGACTTGTGTATTGAGCTTTAAAGGTAAGCTATAAAGTGCCCCAGAAAGCAATGACAAGCTCACATAAATAATTAACACCTATTGATGGTTGGCCTAAGGCACCCATTTCTGCGCTGTTTTGAAAATAGTTACCATTTGCGAGCCTGTCTGCAATGCAGAAAACAAACACCTCAGTTTGCCTATTATAGTAACAGGTCTACGGCGGATACCATCTAACTGGCTCTACACAAAGCCATGGAACACCTGGACAGCAAAGATGCCTACATCAGGATGCTCTTTATCAACTACAGTTCAGCATTTAACACCATCATACCCTCAAAACTGATCAGCAAACTCCAAGACCTGGGAGTTAACACCCCACTGTTTAATTGGATCATGGATTTCCTCACCTCCAGGCCACAATCAGTGAAGATTCTCCACAACCTCCATCAGTACCGGAGCACCGCAGGGCTGTGTTCTTAGCCCCTTGCTCTAATCACTTTACACCTATGACTGAGTGGCTCGGTATGACAATAATACCATCTACAAATTTGTTGACGATAACATGGTAGTGGGTTGTATAAAGGAAGGGGATGAGTCAACATACAGGATAGAGATAGAAGACTTGGCTGAATGGTGCACCAGCAACAACTTTGCATTCAATGTCACCAAAACTAAGGAGCTGATTGTTGACTTCAGGAAATGAAAGCAACAGGTATACAATCCAGTGATCATTAGGGGATCAGAAGTGGAGAGGGTGAGCAAATTTAAGTTCTTGGGAGTCACTATCACAGAGGATCTTTCCTGGATCCAACATACCAATGGCATTGTGAAGACAGCATGTCAGGAATTTGCAAAGGTTTGGTATGACATCAGAAACCCTGGCAAATTTCTACAGAGGTGTGTTGGAAATGTGATGACCAGCTGCATTTATGGCCTGGTATGGGAACCCCAATAACCCTGAGTGTAAAGCCATCCGAAAGGTTTTGGACACAGCCCAGGACATCACAGGCAAAAATCCTCCCCACCATTAAGTACATCGACAGAGAACGCTACATTCAGAGACCAGCAGCAATTATCAAAGACCCTCACCTCCCAGCACACACTCTATTCTCACTGCTGCCATCAGGAAAGAGGTATTGGTGCCACAAGACTCTCACCACCAGGTTCAGGAACAGCTGCTACCCCTCCACCATCAGACTCCTCAACAACAAACTCAATCAGGGACTCATTTAAGGACTTGAAATTGAGTTTATTTTTGTTCTCTCTGTATTGCACAGTTAGTTTGTTTACATTCATTATCTGTTTAAGGTTCTTTGTTAACATGTTTGCGCTGTGCACAGTTTATTTTTGCATTACCAATTAGTGGTGATTCTGCCGTGCCCACAGGAAAAATAAATCCCAGGGTTGTATGTGATGTCATGTATGTACTCTGACAATAAATCTGCAATCTGAACAATAGTTTAACCCTGACTGACATGAAAATGAATGCCCACATCTTATCGCAGTCTCACTGCAAAAAAAAAACATTTTGTACTGAAACTTTATTGCAAACAATTAATTTTATTGCATTATATTCAGACATTGTTATTTTTTTTTGGGTGTTACTTCAGTTTGGTAGAATTCTTCAATAAAATGCAAAAATGGGCAGACATGGCAAACCTGTCACAAGGTCTCAGGGACCGTACTGAGAAGCTGGAGAGGAATTTCATTGTTTCTGCTGTCATCTTCAAGAAGTGCAAGCCTATCTTCTGTGATATCTTCAAGGACCCCCAAGAAGAACCACCACCACGACAGCACAGAGGTCGGAAGCAAAGGTGAGACATGAAATGGTGAAATAAATGTTGGTATCTTGTACAATTTCAACAGTACCAGTTGTCAAACCACTTGCAGACCTAACTGAAAGCAGAACCAGCTTCTGTGCGCATTTCAGTAGGAGCATTAGATGTTTCCTGTGTGTTAACAGAATGTTGTGATTAACGTAATAGTTAATATCTGGCAATATTCATCACAACAGCTGTCCAGTTATAAACTTTCAGGAGGAATTAAACAATCTGAATAATGATCTCTTTGAAATTATCACGACATTTCAATTGTTTTCTTAAAGATATGGAATCCTGAATAATGTATTTAGTGGACAGACAATTTTTCAGTGCAATATTCTGAAGCTCGAAGCAATTCTCTTCCCTTCAATATCCTGGCTCATTGCTCCAGTGCACATCTAAAGCTCTTCAGCTACCCCTATGGATATCAATCTGTTGATTCCCATGGGCATCTTCAGTTCCTTCTCTCATTACTTCTATGCAGTTATCCAATGAGTAAATATTGTTCTATAATTGATCATCTTTGCAGATTGCTCTACCATGGTTGCGCTGGGAACAAAATGCATCAAAACTCCCAAGTTCAGTTGCTCCTTTGTATAAAGCTAGATGCTTTGAATTAACCAATAATTGACAAAATTCTGACAGTCATGACTGTGAGTGCAATTATACAAACCACCATATTATCGACCAGTCTGAAAGCATCTGTAGATTGTAAAAAGGTCAGCCAAAACCAACTGACGTAGCAATTAGTATAATGCTGTTGCAGCGACCGGGACTGGGGTTTGAATCCCAAGCTGTCTATAAGTGGTTTGTACATTTTTCCCATGTCTGTGTGGGTTTCCTCCCACCATTTGAAATATACCTGGGGTTGTAGGTCATTTGGGTGTCATTGGGTGGCACGGCCTCATGAACCAAAGGAGCCTTTTGTGCTTTTCACATGGCAGCATCATGGATTATAGAGCCAAACAAAAAGTAAATTGTTGATCAATGTTCCATTTCCAAATTAACTGCACAACAACCTCAACATTACTGACCAGGTACACTACAAACATTCAGTAGGCACAATATGGAATAAAAAAAGGGAAGGACGAATGCTAAACTGGTAATTATGTACTCTTTTAAAAACCAAATTAGAAATGTATATCACGTGGTGGTAGTTTTAAAAAGTGAGTGTAGGTTATATGATCAGAAACATCTGCACTACAGGCTTAGATTTGTGGTTTTCATTTGAAAGCATTTTCATACACCTCAAAACAGTGATATTTGTACATAGAAGATACTGAAAGTTGCTTTTCTGTCAGGTTTCAGTTCTAAGTTGATGTCAGTGGAAAATTCAAACACACTCCACCAAAGACCAAAACACCCAATATCAAGATCCAGAGAGGTTCAAGAAATCCATTGTAGCAGTGGATAATTGGGAGAACCTTATCCATGCCTTGTCTAACCATTGTAGAAAGCACTGAAGTGCCCGGACCAAGGCCAGTAAATCAGGAAGCAGTGTGTACTTTCACTTCAAGTTGCTGGGTGGATCTGCAGTTTATACAATGGGGTTTTCTGCCCCATTTCCTGCCCAGCGCCATGAGTGAACAGCTTTGTCTCCTGTCCAACAATACAGAAATACTATTTTCCGCCTTTTTGACTCCCCGCCTCACTTTTTAAAAACTTTTAGATCCCCTTCTTGATCATCCTGCAGCTGTACCAATCCAGTATAGTTTCAGGTACTCCTCGACTTACAACTGTAATTGGGACCGAAGGATTGGTCGTAACTTTAAACAGATGTGTTGGAATTTTGCACACATGCGTGGAATACCAAAATCTTAAAGCAAACTTTGTCAAATCTATGATGAAAAAAAGATTTGATTAAAATAACAATTTAAAACTTCCTGAATTTGTCGATCAACCTTGCTGAATCTTTTCCATGCTTACCTTGTTAGTCGGTGTCCTGGAATCTGTAGAGTGGGCATTGCCATCTTGATTCCTGTGAGCATGCGCGAGGCTTCAGTTGGCGTAGGCGCGGTGGAGTTGTGTACTGGAGTTCATTTGGCACATGCGTGAGAGTTAAGTGCTCCGACGATATTGAATCTGTGTCCCTAACTCTCGTGAATGCATCAACCAAACTCCAACATGCGAACACACTGTGCACGTGCCGACCGAAGACTCGCGCATGCTCACAGGAATCAAGTTGGCTGCACCCAGCCTATGGACTCCGAGACGCTGACTAACAAGATAAGTATGCATTATTTTGGCTCTTACGTGTACTGTATCCCTGTTATAGTTTGTCAAATACAACAGAATCCATGTAAATTTTATAATTTTTCAAAATTGTTGGTCGTATGTGCGGATGGACGTAAGTTGCATAGGTTGCAAGTCGGAGAGAAACTCAGCAGGTCTCGCAGCATCCATAGACGGCAAAGATATATAAATAACGATTCAGGCCTGAGGCCTTCATCAAGATATGAACAAAAAGCAGGCAGGCACTTGAATAGAAAGGTTGGGGAGGGGAGGAGCACAGGCCAACAGCGAAGAAGCCATAGGTGGACATGGATAGGAGGGCAGGAGTGAAAATCGAGGGAGCGAGGTAGCTGTGAATGAAGAGGGATAAGAAAGAAGACAGAGGGATAGGGAAATAAATGGGGGTGGGGAGCTAGAACAAAAAGAGACAGGTGGGTGTGGGGGAGGCTAATGGAAACTGGAAAAGTCGATGTTAATGCCCTATGGTTGGAGGGTCGCCAGACAGAAGATGAGGTGTTGTTCCTCCAATTTGTAGGTGGGCTCAGTTTGCCATGCACGAGACTGTGGACAGACATGTTGGCATGGGAATGGGGTGGGGAAATAAAATGGGTGGCCACTGGGAGATCCCCGCTATTACAATGGACAGAGCAAAGCTGCTCAATGAAGTGATCTCCCAGTCAGCGTCTAGTCTCTCCGATGTGGAGGAGACCACAACGGGAGCACTAAATGGCCCCTGCAGATTCGTAAGTGAAGCCTTCACTTGGAAGAGCTGGTTAGGGTCCCAAATGGTCGTGAGGGGAAAGATGTGGGCTCAGATTGAAGGGAGAACCCCTCGTATTCCACTGGGGGATCTTCCAACCAGATGGCATTAACCAACAGTTTCCAGTAGCCCTGTCTCTCATTTTCCCCAATCTCTCTGTCTCCTTTTCTCCAGCTCTGCATCCAAAGAGCCACCTCCCCCAATCAATTAGCACTTCTCTCCTGCCCTCCTATCCATGTTCACTCAAGGCCTCTTGGCTGTTGGTCTGTGCTCCTTCCCCAGCCTCTTCTTCCCCCTCCTCCACTTTTTTTTTTATTCAGGGACCTGCTCAATAGCGTCTCTGGGGTTGGTGTCACCCAGTGCGGTAACTCATGGCATCACATCCCCACCACCCCCCCCCCTCCTTATGGACCTCCTCCCATACAGAATCTTTAGTCATGTTTTTGGTACTAATGTCACTCATAAATTCTAATTCCCGTATATTTTACTGAATATAATGGAAACAGTAGTGAGATAAACAACTAGCACCTTTAAAATTACACCTTTAAATTACAATATCATGAACACAGCCTAAATGTATTAACTGACCAGAAGCCTTTTTTTAATTTTATTTTCCTTTAATTACTACTTCATTCTCAAAAAAAGTTATTGATACAGGTCCACAAACACTAATTACCACAATGTTGTAGCTAAAACACCAGAAAATTTGACAAAAGTAGCGACTATAAAAACACCATTAGCAACTAAAACGACTGTACGTGCTTGTAGCGCGTGCAGACAAAACCACGTGATTCAAAACATCATTGTAAGTGCATTAGAAGGTTCAAAAAGTAAATTAGCGTCGAATTTTAGCTTGGTAGCTATATTGATACATGTACATTGGGCTTATGAAAAATATTTTTGTTATAACCAACTACAGGGATATTTTTATAAAACAATAATAAATTTCTGCTGAATCACTGAACAAAAATTTTATAGACAGTCATTTTGGTGTCACCCCCCTCTGATGGTGTTGCTCAGTGCGGTCTTCACCCCCCCCCCATGATGCCAATGCACCTGCCTTTTGCTCATACTTGACAAAAGGCTCAGGTCAGAAACATTGGTCATGTATCCTTACATTAGCTCCAATGTAGCTTTGCCCTTCTGGATGATGAGGGACCTGCTGATTTCTCCAGCACTTTCGTGTATTAGCTACAATCATAGCGCCTGCAGATTTTCTTGTTTCTCTTTGTAGACATTTCTCTGGCAGTGAAGGTGTAAATATCACGTGACATTACCTTTCCCATTCTACCACGCCAGTGACATATCCACCAGTGCCCCTCTCTGAAAATAATGCAGTGGATTTGAATCAACCATAAAGATATCACTTTGGATGTAAACTTTCCACAAACATATCATCAAGTAAATGTTTCATGCAGTAAAAGTTTCATGCAGTAAAAATGAAGGACTTCTAGTTAAAGAATAAACACATCTGGATTTTTTAAAAATACCTCAAACCGACAAGTAACAAAAATTTGAGGAAAATGTGATTCTTTTACTCCATTATTGAAAGAAGTTTTAACCAAAAACAAACCAATTTACTACCATTTCATCAAAAGACATTATTCATTCTCTGGAATGAATGAGTCATTTCAGCATGTAGTATTGGACAGGAAGTGATAATCTTAAATGTTCTTCCTCAACAGGCGACAACCTTGCACCGTATCGGAAGTGTTTAACTTTTGCTGGGTGCTATTTATTCAGGCCAAAGGTAAGTGGATAAAATGTTATGGGGTACTGGGAAGGAACCTTTTATCAGCCATTGTTAAACTTTTAAACATCAGTGGCGATGCTTTGAATCAGTCAAATCATTGTGTTGAGTTTGGCTGTTAAAGTGTCAGTAAATCTGGTGTGATCAGTGCGCACCCCAATAAACTGATTTCAGTGCAATTTTTGTCTCCAGTTAAATGCATTTATTTTGTCCTCTGTCCACAGTTTCTCAGCAGAACTTGGATTTTATTATTGTACAAATATTTTAACGATGGCTTTAACCCATAGAATGATGTTGTACTGGTTCTTGTTTATGACACCTGAACTAATTAAAAGATGATTATCTTTATTGCAAAATATATTGTGCTTTTAAATAGTCTGAAGTATTTTCATACCATTGTTTAAATCTCCAATGCAATTGTTAAAATGGACATCTATAGGCAGCAAATTTAATCGTATTCATCAGTATCTGAGACATACAGCTTGTTTGAGAAATTGTAACTGGATCTTTATTGTCTACTGTCGACGGTTTCTCAGCAGAACTTGGATTTTATCAGTGGTCCTCTGTTATTTGTATCTTGGAATATTTAACCTATCTCAGTAGTCAGGTAGTTCCCAACTGAAATTCCTTCGGAAATTCCAGTGCCTGTTTGGAATAATTGTAAAATCTTCCATTTGATTCCTTCTGGCATTTTATTATTTATTTGCAACTGGAAATTTAAGTTTTATTGTCATTGTTCAGTGTAGCTAATTTAGATTGCTAGTAATATTCCTGGATTGTACCGTTATTAAAGTTTGCTCCTGGACACTACTGGTGCCTATAATTTTTTTCTAAAATGGATCATTCTCACCAATTACATTGGATTAGAAGTTGCTTGGATTATAAATTGCTCTTGCAATGTTTAATGACGGTGTGTCACAGAACACTGCCATAAACATTCTAACGACATAATCTTTGCAAGGTTCCAAGAATAATATATTTGGGTTTACTCGGGTAATGCCACATTGAGTGGGTTTCAATGCATGACTACTCTGATCTTACAACATCCAGAGTTTTGCCCAGCCAGTGCGCTCTCAGTGATCCATGAGACAGATGCATGTTCCAAGGTTTTCTTGTACTGGTGCTACTTAAATAATAAATGCTGCACAGATGGAAGAGAGTTTTCAGAAAGATCAGAGGTACCTGGTGAAGAACAATATCTGCAGGGAGGGATGATTTTTGTGCAACTGGGCCACAAAGACAGGAGATTGTCTGGGACATCTCTGAGAGCACACAGTTGTCATCCATCAATGCCTGCACACTGGGGAAAATCTGTAAATTCAGGGTTAACCTCCATACTTGTTCTTTGTGATCCTGTGGGCTAAAGGAAACATAAATGAAGTCTCCTCTGCTTGAAGCATAAATTAGGTCATAAAGATAGCAGTGGGGGGGAAAAAAAACTAAGATGTGGTAGAGATAGATAACAGTAGTCCTGAATGTTTCTGTGAGTGACCTCGACCTCCATGGACAAATGCATGAGCCTCCACTGGAGGGCCAGGAATGCAGTAAAGTGTTGGCCCTTATAAAGTGTTGGTTATTTGGATCTAACTGTAATCTGAAAACCTATTAAAAATGTTCAGTCCAACGAGTATTAAAATATGCTGGAACATAATTTTGGGCATTTCAAATAATTTGGAGGAATTTTTGCTGGCAATATGTGCAGGATCAAACAAAAAATCTGCAAAAAAATCAGGTCAAATTTTGCAATGGACATTTGGATACCCACGAATGAGTGCAATATTGCCCTTTTTGGGTTGATTGATTTTTGATTGTTTAGCTTATTCCAGATTTTTTTTTCTCCCCAAGTACCTCCTTTGCTGTTGGTTACAAGATGACATTTGTGATCTTCACACTTCATGACATTGAACCAAATGTCCATACAAGTTTTTATGTGGTTGGCAAAATGCTATTACAGTGCCAGCGACCTAAGTTCGAATCTAGTGCTCTCCGTAAGGAGTTTGTACATTCTCACCATGTCTGCATGGATTTCCTCTGGGTGCTCTAGTTTCCTCCCACATTCAAAAGACGTACAGCGTTGGTAAATTAATTGGTCACATGGTTGTATTTGGGCGGCACAGGCTCATGAGCCGGAATGGACTTTATTACTGTGCTGAATGTCTAAATTTTTAAAACTTGAAAATGTTTTCTGTTTTTGACCTGGGCAATATATTTTCTTCTTGGATGTGACGGTACAAAGGTGTGGTGCATATGTTGGTTGGCACTTACCAGATTTCTGCAAGTTTCAAAGTAGTTCTGAAAAAACTAGGTCAGTCCTCAAGTTAAGATCCTCAATTGGAGTTGGGGGGGGTTGACTTTGGGGGCATACGAGAGGAGATGACTGAAAGGTGGTTGGGAGCAGATGCTTGCAGGTAAAATTATAGCTGACTAGTGCAGCTTTTAGAGTTCAGGACCAATATGTTCTGGAAAATATGAGAAGCAAAGATGGCAAGATCAGGGAAACTTGGATGACAAAGAATATTAAAGAAACATGGCAGGTATCAGCATATGGAATTGAGGGAATCTCAAGAATATCGTGTGTGCTGAGAGAACTTGAGAGAGTAGTTAGGGGGCATTTGGAAAAAATAGGGCATAGGTTTAATGTAAGAGTTTGTAGATTTAAAGGGGGCTTGAGGGCATAGTTTTCTTTTACACAGAAGCAATGCTATCTAGAACTCGCTGCTAGAGGAGGTGGTGGAGCCAGGAACATTTACGATGTTTGAGACCTGTAGACTAGCACTTGAATGCACAAGGCTTAGAAAAGGAAATTGACCTAATGCAGGAAAAATTGATTATTGCAGATGGGGAAAAAGGCTAGTGTGGATGTGGTGGAGCAAAAGGGATGTCATTTTCATGACGTTATGGTCTAATGTTTGCATTTGAGGTGGTACAACATTATTTCATTACCTTGAACTTGCAAGAGCAAGACATGGAGATTTATCTTCGCTCCACAAAACAAACAGATAGATAATTAAAGTAATTATTTGTTTGGTTTCAAATGGATTCTGCAGTTAAACTTGTGGCTCAATTTAGTACCCAGATAATCATTCCCTTATTGCATTATTTCACTTTTGTTGATACTCTTTGATGTTAAGGCATAGTTCCACTGAGCTGTACGAGCTGGTTTGATAATCAAATGATTTACTTATTGAGACAATTAATATCATGTTTGAATATCTTAAACTACTTATATTTAACCCAATGGTTTGGGAATAAATAATTTCTCACAGATACTTGCCTCACACTGAACCAACCTGAGAGCACACAGGGCTTTGTATAAGCTCATCTTCTGGGTCTTAAGTTACTGCAGTGACAGTTGTGATTGGTTTTAAATATGTAGGCTCTATGAAGTGTGAAAATCATAGACATCAAATTTCACCATCAGACATGACAAAGCTACTTGTAAAGATCTACAAAGAACTAAAACTGTTCCCTCTTTCAGTAGCAGGCTCTGAGAATTATTTGTCATTGTTTTGGTTACTTTCTCTCCCATTCATTTGTGTTTCCTCCCTATTAATATTGCCCAAATGAAAATTATTACTTCCTGTGTTAATCATTCTGAAGTTTAAGCCCTAAAGATGACTGAAGGGAGTTTGATGATTGCTTATAGAAAGTAAATCATACTTTTCTGTCATTGGTGTCTTGGTGTGCTACTTTGCAGAGAGAAAGGAAATGAGATTACACACAAGGTGAATTTCCAATGGCAGTGGACCATTCTTGAGGGCCAATGGATGAGTCTGTCCTTCTGGAAGAGAAGCCAAACTGCAACACTATCTCCATTAATCCACCTGCCCTCTTTGGATACTGGTGCTGTGACTTTCACACTTCACATGCGTCCATATTTTGAACAAACCACAACAGATTTTGCATTAACAAATTAAGTCCCAATGCAGTTTTTTTTAAATGTGTGCTCTTATAGTGCCCTTTTATTTAGTGTGAGGTAGGAATAGTGCTGAAAGAATTATTGGACCCTTTCCATCCAGTGCACAGTATCTTTGACCCACTACCATCAGAAAGTAGGCACAAGAGCATTAAAGTCAGGACTGCAGGCTGGGAAATAACTTCTTCCTGCAATCTGTGAGATTAATGAGCAATTTATTGTAATCGAGTAAGCATTCCAAAATATTTATAAATATTTATTTTAATTTATATCTATGTATATATGCGATTATCATATATACCCAACTGCGCTGGGTGGGTCACGTCTCCAGAATGGAGGACCATCGCCTTCCTAAAATCATGTTCTATGGCGAGCTCTCCACTGGCCACCGAGACAGAGGTACAAGGACTGCTTAAAGAAATCTCTTGGTGCCTGCCACATTGACCACCGCCAGTGGGCTGATATCGCCTCCAACCGTGCATCTTGGCACCTCACAGTTCGGCGGGCAGCAACCTCCTTTGAAGAAGACCGCAGAGCCCACCTCACTGACAAAAGACAAAGGAGGAAAATCCCAACACCCAACCCCAATCCACCGAATTTCCCTTGCAACCGCTGCAACCGTGCCTGCCTGTCCCGCATCGGACTTGTCAGTCAAAAACAAGCCTGCAGCAGACGTGGACATACCCCTCCATAAATCTTTGTCCGCGAAGCCAAGCCAAAGAAATAAGAAGTGTATGCACCGTGGTCTGAAGGAATGCTGTTTCATCTGGTTGTATATGTATAGTCAGATGATAATAAACTTGAATCTGTGAAACATTAATTGCATTGTCCATCCAAGAGCCATTAGATTAAATAACAGCTGTTTCATGGTTATTAAACATGACCTGATTTGAGCATGGCCAAGTGAGTGCCAGTTCTTGTTGTTCCTTCGAGATCTTACATGTACAGTACGCTCCTGTGGCCATGGGTCAGGCAGACAGGGCCGAAAGGGAAAGGCTTCTACCTGTCTCAGACTCCAGCAGTTTTCAACAGGCTTTGCTGCAATCCTTTCCCCTTTCAGAAAGGGTTCTTCCCCTTGGGTCATTTCACTTTCCTGCTCCTCTCAGGTTAGTTTCCAGCATCAGATTTATCACGTCCACCCTACCTATCTATCTACTATTTATCAAGCCCCCTACTTGTGATGTTGTGCCTGTATTGCCACCCAGCACAAAAGTTTAAGTAACAGTGAATGTTTTCTTTAAATTTAGTTTACAAATGGCTGGCCTAACGTGATCAGGCCCAAGTGACTTCTTATTTCTTTTTATGTGACCTGAACCCACCATTTCAGTGGCAGGCATGGAGAAATTCTTGGTGAAAAAGGGAAAATAATTATTAAAAATAAGGTACAAAGGGGACCTTCCAGTCTGACACCTATGTGGCTTCAGGGGGGTCTCTGCAGCCAGTAGTTACAGAGGTCTCTGCTTTTGTCTCCCTCTCCATCAAAGTCCACAAATTTCCTCCTCCGCCACCTGACATTGAGTTAACTTCAGTGACCTTCCGATGACCATGAAAATGTGGTAAATCTTTACCTGTCCCTTGTTGAAGTGTTGCCATTGTTCTGTCATTGAGAACAGGGTTATCGGTGTTCAAAGGGGTCATCAGGTCCATCTTGATGTTAATTTAAGGTTCTAATCAGGATATACTACCAGAACGAATGATGGATTCAGGGTGTTACACACCCCAGCTTGCCATGGCCTCATGATAACCTAAATGATATCCACATTTGTGTTGTAAGTGTAACAATGTGCTTCAGAATGTCTGGTGTCCTGATTGAAAGACTTATTCTCCCTGTACTGCAAATTTTCTTCAACTCAAACAAGATATAATTTATATCAGAAGTGCACAGAGGCACTGTGTGGAAGATATTAATGAATTGAACAAGATATAATTTATATCGGAAGTGCACAGAGGCACTGTGTGGAAGATATCAATGAATTGAACAAGATATAATTTATATCGAAAGTGCACAGAGGCACTGTGTGGAAGATATCAATGAATTGAACAAGATATAATTTATATCAGAAGTGCACAGAGGCACTGTGTGGAAGATATCAATGAATTGAACAAGATATAATTTATATCGGAAGTGCACAGAGGCACTGTGTGGAAGATATCAATGAATTGAACAAGATATAATTTATATCGGAAGTGCACAGAGGCACTGTGTGGAACATATCAATGAATTGAACAAGATATAATTTATATCGGAAATGCACAGAGGCACTGTGTGGAAGATATCAATGAATTGAACAAGATATAATTCATATCGGAAGTGCACAGAGGCACTGTGTGGAAGATATCAATGAATTGAACAAGATATAATTTATATCGGAAGTGCACAGAGGCACTGTGTGGAAGATATCAATGAATTGGACAAGATATAATTTATATCGGAAGTGCACAGAGGCACTGTGTGGAAGATATCAATGAATTGAACAAGATATAATTTATATCGGAAGTGCACAGAGGCACTGTGTGGAAGATATCAATGAATTGAACAAGATATAATTTATATCGGAAGTGCACAGAGGCACTGTGTGGAAGATATCAATGAATTGAACACCATAGGATAGATCATGGAGTTTTGCAGCACAAAAACAGGGCCTTTTGGCCAATGTGTCCATGTGGACCAAGTTGTTTACTGAAGCCAGTCCCATTCGCCTGTGTTGACCCATATCCCTCTACACCCAGTGGTTTTCAAACTACTCCCCTAAACTCACATTCCACCTTCAGAAATCCCTCTGCCATTAGTGCTCTGTGATTTGTGAGGGATTGCTTAAGGTGGTATATGAGAGGGAAGGGAAGGTCAAGAACCACTGCTCTCGACCCAATTGCTACTGAAATATTTTGCTTGAGAAAAATTATCACTGGCCCATTTCCTTTGAAGTTATGAAACCCTGCACATAACGGGTCAATTAGGTACGATTAAAACAGTGATTTTCAAACTCTTTCTTTCCACTCACATACCACCTTAAGCAATCTCTTACTAATCACAGTACAGAGATTACTTAAGGTGGAATGTGAGTTTGGGGGGGGGGTGGTGTGGGGCAGTTTAAAAACCACTGTTCTACACTTTTCCTCTGTGTATCTGCCTTCATTTATTTTTAAATTTAAGATTAAATTGTAAAGCAATAAATTGAAAAGAAAAATAGAAGATCGGCATATTATTTAAATGGTGAAAAATTGAAGCATGCTGGTACAAAGAGAGATCTGTGCATGAATTGCAAATTGTGAGCTTGCAGGTGCCACTGATAAACAAGAAGGCAAATGGAGTGTTGGCCTTCATTGCTGGATGGATTGAATTAGTTCAACTGTACAGGGTGCTGATAAGGCCACATGGAATACTGTGTGCAATTTTGGTCTCCTTACTTGAGAAAAGATGTGCTGGATTTGGAGCCAAGGCAGAGAAAGTTCACTAGGTTAATTCAGGAAATGAAAGGGTTGTCTTGTGATGGAGATTGAGTCGCCTGGGACAATACTCATTGGAGTATGGAAGAATGAGGGGGAGATCTTCATAGAAACATACAAAATTATGAAAGGGTTGAATAGGATGAAAGCAGGGAGGTTATTTCCATTGGCAAGTGATGTAGCTTCAAGATTCAGGGCAATAGATTTAACACCCAGAAAAGGAGAAACATCTTCTCCAAGAGAGTAGTGAATCTGAGGATGTCTTTGCCCAAGGAAGTTAGAGAGGCAACATCACTGTATTTAAATCATGTGGCTTTTGTAAGAATAGGGGAATTAAAGGTTAAAGTTAATCATCTGAGTCTCACATTCATGAAACAATATTTAATCATTTATATAGTTATTTTTTTAAACTTGTATTGCAAATGTGTTGTTTGTCTGTATGTATGTTATATCTGGTTGCATGTCTCTGTGTTTTGCACTGAGGACTAGAGAACACTGTTTTGTTGGGTTGTCAACAATCAGATGACAATAAACTTGACTTGTGGAGCTGAGTCTATGGCCAGATGTTATTGAATGGCTGAACAGGCTCAATAACCAACCCCTGGTCTTATTTCTTATGTTCTTCGATAATTGAAGAATTAAGGATAATATCAGAGTTTGCCTTCTAATTCTCAAGTATTTGCAAAATATTGCTGTGGTTAAATAGACTCAGTGATAGTAATTTCATTAGTTGCAGAATTTCCTTTGCATACCACAGAAGGACACGTGGGTGTTAAAATTATGCATTGACAACACGTAGAACACTATAGTTTCCTGAAATCTATATCTTTCCTAAAATGAATATTTTGAGCTTGGAATTAATTTAGAGTGATGTCGAAAATCTGTTGCTGGATTCAATTTCTCTCTCTCCCCCATCCAAATTATCAGGATAATGCAGAGTATTTAATTCCTCTGTTAGGAAAGAAATTAAGTATTAGGTGGTGCGAATAAGGAGTAACAGAATCAATAATGTTCAGATTTTTATTACTGCCTGTAATGAATTTTAATCTTTTGTGGTGGTATGCCATGAGGCAGGTGAACTGGCCCCACTTGTCACGCACGCAGCGGGGCAGCCGGCCAAAATGGCGCCATCGGGGGTTTCCTCCCGACCTCAGTACCGGGCTCAGAAGCCTGTGCTTAATGACCCACGTGACGCCCCGGTGATGTCGGGGCCCCCCAGCGCGGTTCTCAGCCAGGTCCGGGCTGGGAGTACAAGTCCAGCCAGGCAGCCTGCAATAAATCAGTTTTGCTCACTGAACTCAACCTGTCTGGTTGTGTGATCCTTGTAGCCACCGCTACAATTGGTGACCCCGACAGGTTCAAACGTCTTTGAACCCGACATGAATGACCCTTCAATCAACACTATAGCCATCAAACTTCCTGACTTCTGGGTTCAGGAGCCAGAGACCTGGTTCAGCCAAGCAGAGGCTCAGTTTCACCTTCGCCAGATTTCATTGGATTCGACCAAGTTCTACCATGTGGTCGCCGCTCTGGACCAGGCCACCGCCAAATGAGTGCTGCACCTTGTTCAGCACCCACCCGCGGAAGACAAGTTTGGGACCATCAAGCGAGTGCTCACCGGCTCCCTCAGCCTCTCCAGGTGCCGGCATGCCGCTCGTATGCTGCGCCTTGACGCCTTGGGGGACAGAACTCCAATCGAGTTGATGGACTAGATGCTTGAGCACATGAGCGATTACACCAACTGCCCACTCTTCGAGCGCATCTTCCTTGACCATCTGCATGAAGACATTGGCCGTTGCTGTCCAAGCAGAGCTTCGTTAACCCTAGGAAGTTTGCTCAAAAGGCTCAGGAGCTATGGCTCAAATGATTCTCAAAGGGCTCAGAAGTCCAGCAGGTTACAAGTCACGGGAATGACCACACCAAGCCTTCCCCTGGTGCTGCGGTGGAACACCTGGCCCCTGCAGAGGCCTCAAAGAGCATAGCCAGAAGCAAGCCATCCACTTCAGGCCTCTGCTTTTTCCACCAGTGCTGGGCTCGGAAGTGTCATCAGCCCTGCTCATTCCAGGGAAACGAGCAGGCAGGCTGCTGTTAATGACTGCGGCAGCTGGCCAACAACACAGCCTTCTCTACCTGCGGGATTCAGTCAGCGGCCAATGCTTCCTCATGGACATTGGGACCCAGATAAGCGTCATCCTGGCCACAGCCATCGAGTCCTGGAACTGTCCTCGAGAACCTCCCCTCCGTGCAGCCAATTCGATGGAGATCCAAACGTATGGAGACAAGACCGTCCACTTCCAGATCACCCAGCGGAAATTCTCATGGAGGTTCACTCTTTTGTCCCTCCCAACTGCCATCTTGGGTGTCGACTTCCTCCTCGCCCACAAACTCCTGGTTGACATTTGAGGTAGGCGACTGATAGATTCCCGTACCTTCCAATCCATTCGCCTCAATGCTTCCCACACAGAGCAGCCACAGATGGCCACGGTCAGCGCACCCAAGGACAAGTTTCAGCATATCCTGGATGAATTCCCGTCCCTCCTTAAGCCATCTCACTATGCCATGGGGTGTTTCATTACATCCCCACCCAAGGCCTGCCAGTCCACGCCAAGGCACGCCGGCTCCCACCAGTTAAGCTCCAGATAGCGAAGGAAGAGTTTGCGCATCTGGAGGAGCTGGGGATCATTCGACCCTCTGACAGTCCTTGGGCCACCTTGTCCCGAAAGCCGCTGGAGATTATTGACGACTTAATGACGTGACAGTACCTGACCGTTATCTGATCCCTCACATCCAGGACTTTACGGCCAACCTGCATGGCGTGAGGGTATTCTCCAAGGTTGACCTGGAGCGCGGGTATCACCAAATCCTGGTACACCCCGAGGACATACCCAAAACAGCCATCATCACCCCCTTCGGCTTGTTCAAGTTCCTACACATGTCGATCGGGCTCAAGAACGCCACCCAGACCTTCCAGTGCCTCATGGACACAGCGGACAGGGATTTGAATTTTGTATTCATTTACCTGGACGACATCCAGAGACTGGGCACAAGTCTCACCTGTGCACCCTCTTCTCTCAACTGGCCGACTTCAGCCTAACGATCAATCTAGCCAAATGCCAGTTCGGGAAAGAGTCCATGCAGTTCCTGGACCATACCATCACGGCCAAAGGAGCTACACTTGCCGCTACAAAGGTAGCTGCAGTCAGGAGTTCCCACGCCCGGACAACCTCAAGGGGCTACAGGAGTTCGCAGGTATGGTCAATTTCTATAACCACTTCATTCCAGGCGCTGTGCGCATCATGCAGCCGCTCTTCGCCCTCATCGCGGCCAAACACAAGACACTTGTCTAGACTACGGTCTAGGACCACAAACCTCTCACTCAGGTGCTCGCTATGGCAAGAGATCCCTGGTCGGCCCACCAAAAGCGTCACCTCTCCTTTGTGTCAGAGTTCACCACCAATATTCAGCACAAGGCGGGGAAAGAGGCCAGCATGGCATTCGAAGCCACAAAAGATGCCCTCGCGAAGGCTACCCTGCTTGTCCACCCACACACCGACCTGCATATGATGTTCTCCGTTGATGCCTCTGCCACAGCTGTCGCCGCCGTCCTGGAGCAGCAGGTGAAAGGACAGTAGAAACCACTGGCATTCTTTAGCCGACTTCTTCGCCTGCCAGAGTGCAAGTATAGCGCTTTCGATTGTGAATTGCTGGGCATGTACCTGGTGGTGCGTCATTTCCACTATTTCTTGGAGGGGAAGCCTTTCACCATTTTTACTGACCATAAACCGCTCACTCAGGTGCTCGCTATGGCAAGAGATCCCTGGTCGGCCCACCAACAGCATCACATCTCCTTTGCGTGGAGAATCACCACCAACATTCGGCACAAGGCGGGGAAAGACAACATGGTCACCTACGCACTCTCACGACTGGCCATTTGCGCACTGACACCTGCCTCGACTTTGACCAGCTCGGCTGGGACCAGAAATCCGACGAGGAGACGCGGGCCTTCAGGACTGCCATCATGGGCCTGCAATTTCAGGACCTCCTGACTCCTCACGGTGAGGGCACCGTCCTGTGCGATGTCTCCATGGGCACCCCATGTCCAGTGGTTCCCCAGCAGTGGCGTAGGCAAGTCTTCCACCATATCCATGACCTTTCCCACCCTTCCATCAAGTCCACGGTCCGTATGGTGGCAGAACATTTCATCTGGCATGGGCTTCAGAAGCAGATTGCGGACTGGGCCAGAACCTGCACCAATTGCCAGCTTTCCAAAGTACATAGGCATACCAGAGCGCCCATACAAGATTTTGAACATGTCTGGGAACAGTTCAGTAACATACATGTGGACATCGTCGGACCCTTACCCGTTTTCCTAGGTGACCGTTACCTTTTCACAGTTGTAGACCGCACCACTTGTTGGCCCGAGGCGTTCCCGATGCCAGATACCTCCACGGACTCCTGCTCCCAAACGCTTTTGAACAGTTGGGTTGCCTGTGTCCCGAACCACCTCACCAGTGATCGGGGCGCCCAGTTCACCTCTGCTCTCTGGGCACAGCTCGCCAATAGGCTGGGGATCAAGCTACATCGCAGCCCAGCCTATCACCCACAGGCCAATGGGCTAGTCGAGCGATTGCACCGCCACCTTAAGTCGGCACTGTTGGCCCGCCTCACTGGCCCTGACTGAGTGGATGAGCTGCCTTGGGTGCTCCTGGGCATCCGCTCGACACCCAAAGAAGACCTACAGGCGTCATCAGCTGTGCTGGTCTACGGTGCACCGCTAGCCCAACCCGGTGAGTTCGTCAGCGCACCTCATAACCCCCATCAATCACTGTACCGTCTACTTGCCTGCCTCCAGGCCCAGTTGGACTCCTTCACACACCCACCGCTGCCCAGACGCAGCACACGGGCGTCTTAAGTCCCCAACGAGCTGTATTCCGCAGAGTATGTTTTTATCAGACGTGGCCCCTCCACAGCACCTCGACAAAGACCATACAAAGTCATCCAGCGTTCAGGATCCACTTTCACACCGGACATCGGTGGTAAGAGGGAACTGTTTACGGTGGACAGGTTAAAGCCAGCCCACTTTGACCCCACCGAGCCAGTAGTTGTGACCCAACCCAAGAAGCAAGGCAACCCAGCAAAAAAGGACATTGGCGCCGATTCTGGGGGGGGGGGGGGCTGTGTGGTGATACGCCATTAGGCAGGTGAACCGAACCCACTTGTCACGCACGCGGCAGGGCAGCTGGCCAAAATGGCGCCGTCGGGGGTTTCCTCCCGACCTCGACACCGAGCTCAGAAGCCCGCGCTTGCAACCCATGTGACGCCCCAGTGACGTCGGGGGCCCCCCAGCACAGTTTTCAGCCAGGTCCAGGCTGGGAGTATAAGACCAGCCTGCAATAAATCAGCTTTGCTCACTGAATTCAACCCGTCTGGTTCCTTCACTGCGATCCTTCAGTTAGCAGTGTAGCCGCCGCTACACCTTCATATTATTCTCACTTAGTAGTGTCAGGCTGTGTCCATCTCCAAGAGGAAAGAATTCACGTGCTCACCCTCAATGTTCGGTGGTGTCAACATCCCTATTGCCATCAACATCTTGCATGTTACCATTGACCAGAAAATTAGCTGGACAAAGCCTTGCCTGCACAGTGGTTACAGGACCAGTTCAGAGACGGGGCATCCTGTGGTAAAAACCTCCTCTTCTGGTGCGCTGAAATCTCTCCACAAACAATGTCATACAGGTCAAGGGTGTGGTCCAGTACTCTCCACTTCTCTGAAATGGTGCACCTACAATAACATCCATGGTGAAAAACCACTGATCCCTCCTCTCCAATACAGGTGCACCATGGTGAAAGTGGTCATCATGCACAAGGCAGGTTACAGTGACTGTGACAACACCTTCCAACCAATGATCCCCATCACCAAGAAAAACGTATGCAAAAAGGTGAAAGGAAAACTAACACCTGATGGTTCCCCTTCAAGTCACATATCTCTTTGACTTGGAATTACCTCATTATTGCTGACCAAATGGTAGAGCTGCCTCGTCAATGTATCTTCATCAAAAGCACACAGCTTTTCTGGAAGGTGCCGTGCCTGCTCCTTCAGGGGATGAGGGATGGACAATGAATCTTGGCCTTGTTGGTGATGTCAAAATCACACAAAAGACAAAAAAAGAAAATGCATAATGAAGGTGTCATTACTTCGAAGGACCGCAAACAAATGGACATTGAAACCTTCAGTAAATCTTACTCGTAGTTTTAATGAAAATGCTTTCTTAGTGTAAACTGTGGTTCTGATAACAGAGTTAGTATTATTTCTAATATTTTCCTCCAAAATTGCAGTTTTTTTCATTAAACAAAGCTTTGAAACAGTTTATTTAGTGTTTCAGCAAGCAAATGTGCAGCTGAGGAATGTTCCTATTTCAGAATTATCAGTTTGTGGTGAACTCTGGAAGAAATTGTTTGCCATCCCATTATCATGGCTGCAGGGTGTAGAATGTCACAATCTTGTTGACTTTGGACAAGAAGCCACAGTTTGGCTGAAATTTCAGCTGAAGACTTAATTGCACAATGACATTTCAGTACCATTTGCGAGGCACTGAGCTTCAGCCTTAGCAGGCTCCAGCTGGGACTCTCTGAACACAGGCAGTGTTTGATCATGCTGGAACTTGGATGGACTCTGCAGAGAATTGTATTTGCAGAGATTTGTATCGACCTGTGCAGACTTGCTCATTTCCTCCTCAGGGTTCAGCCAGTTGTAGGCTTCAGGGAAAGGTTGAGCTACCCTTTAAACTTTTTCCGCTTCACATTTGAATCGTCAGAACTTTTCCAGTCTCTGGCATGGAAGAAAAGCTGGAACTATAAACCCAAGTTCATTACATTTAATACGGAGTCTGCAAATGGCTCTGACAGCTCGCGATTGCTGAGGTAAGTAAATTTATTTCCAGACTGTCTGTACCTCTGCTATTGACAGTGAAACTAGGGTGCCACCCAAATTCATAACTGTAGTCACTTTTTTAATGTTGGCGATTGAGATGCATTTGAGAGAATCCTGTGCACTTTAGGAGATTTTTTTTTAATGCTTGTGATTTCACTTGCACTTTTTTAAAAGCCAAAAGCCCAACTACATTGAACGTTAACAAATAAAATCAAAGTAACGCGTATGCTGTAAAGGCAATAACTTTTTTGTATGTCACCTGCATGCTGAGGCTTGCAAAATACCACCTGACTGTATGATCAGTTAGTATTTTTGCAACTTTAATTACACTGAAGCTTAATACTGGGTTTGTCAATTCTTCACCTCTGTGCGTTTCTGATTTCAATTACATCTTGTTTGAGAGAAGCAGGCACATTTTTTCGAGAAGAAAATTTACAGCACAGGGAGAATGTTTAAAAGTGAAGCCAGCTTATTTATTTTTAATACATCTAAAACAATGCTGGACAAATGATTTTAAAATATGTTACCACCTGATCTATTCTTTTAGATCAGTGGTTTTCAAACTTTTTCTTTCCACTCACATACCACCTTAAGCAATCCCTAACTAATCACAGAGCACCAATGGCACAGGGATTACTTAAGGTAATATGTGAGTGGAAAGAAAAAGTTTGAAAACCACTGATCTAAAAGAATAGCTCAGGTGGTAACATATTTTAAATTAATTTGTCCAGCATTGCTTGGCAGAGAGGAAGAGAGGAACAATAGACTTCTAATCATACAATTCCTGCTGATTTTAACAGGATACACGATAGCTATTCATTCTCTTTTTTTTTCTGAAAATTGGAGAATATTTGCCAAATCTTCACCATAAGCACATGTAAATTATACTAAAATTCAATGCAGTACAGCTGTGAATACATTAACATCACAGCTCTGACAATTTGAACAACAGCAGCTAGACTTGAAATGTTTTGGACGTTAATTTGCTGAGTAGCAGAATAAACATTTATGATATGTAAACTCAATCTTTGGAAATGAAAAATTACAACTTGTAAAGTATTGTTTGTTTTTAAAGCAAATGATTGGTTTCTCATTTTCCAGTTTAGAATAGTTTTAATGTTGGTCTCTTCTGACAATTCTTCATTCCATCTCATTTTCCCTCTATCACCCTGTTGGTTGCAAGATGCAACAATACTGGAGTTATGGTCTAATCAGAGCAACCACCGCCGATCAATTAGTCCAGGGACTAAGACGTGACACAAGGAAAACCACAGAGATGGAGTGATTAGGGAACCTTTTGGATAGATAACATCTAACTTCAATCACAGAACAGTGGACCCTGGGCGAGAAGTTATTGTAGTTAAGTTGTGTCAGGCGCAGATCATCTCCTTTTAAACCCACTAATTCTGCATGAAGATTCACTGAAGGATTCCATATAGGTCAGGAAAGCAAAATCCTCTTGCCAGAGTCTCTTCAAGCTTAATACTGAAAAGGTACCTTTTTCTGGTATGATTTAATGAGGGATTGTAGAATTTCTCCTTTATTTCCTCACCCAAACATAATGGCTTCTTTCTCTCCACCACTCCCCTTTAATTTTTCCTTTATTTTATGTCGGCTGTGCTCGATGTCCGCCTGTTTGGAGGGCATTTTAAATGTGATTTGATATCCATTTTACAAACAGCTTTGTGAAATTTTTCATAATCGTTAACAACCCCTTTATCAAATAAATTACACTGTGGAAGGAAATGGAGAGGGAGGAGGAATTGTTGTGTGGTGGTTGCCACAGGTCCACAGCTTGGAATAATGGTGAGGCGAGAAAGCTATGAGTAACTGTGACCCTTTCCTTGATGAGCAAAGCAGTTAAGGCATGCACAAAGCTGCAGTTCAGTATTGAAATAGAAAGTTTAAGGGTAAACCGAGCTAGTAAAACTTCATTGCTCTGAGTAAATAATTTTTTAGATATATGGTTGAAATTCTCACTGCAAATGAATTTGGTGCTTTGTATTGTTGATGATATTTGAGGGAGTTGTGCTGGGAAAAGTATATTTGGTGAGAAAGAAAATCCTCGACTGGTGCTGAGATTTCAAGATTATTTTGTTGTCATGAAACAAAACAGAAAATGTGATACAGTACATTCTGATTATCTGAAAACCACTTAACCAAAATTCTCAGTTATCCAAAATTTTAAGTTGGGGGAAAAAAATAATTTCTTAAATTTATGCATTTATTTTGTAAGCAGAGATCCATAAAAAAAATGAACATTAAACATTATTTCATGCTTGTAAAACCTTGCATTGTTTTTTTTCTTGTTGTTTAACCACCGATAAGAGTATTCTGCTGATGCTACTGGGCTGTTTAAAGCAATTTCTCAGTTATCCAAAAAATCCAGTTAGCCGAGAAATATCCAGTCCCAAGGATTTTGGATAATCGGAAACGTACTGTATTACACAAAATTTCCTTTAGTCTACCTTAAAGCAGACAAAGATTCACTATCAGCAAAAATGCCCCAGCATCCCTTACAGCCAGAGAAAGAAGTAAAAGAGAGTCCCCTCCCCACCCACCCTGAGGATCATTGAATGTGCATGGCTTCACCTACAGCACTCATTCAGCTACACAGCCTTCAGTCCCTGCTATCAGCAATCAGATGCACATCTCTGACACAATCAGGAAGCCTCGGGCACCCTCTCGCATCCTGGGTCCAATACCTGGAACCCCTTCAGCCAGTTTCCAATCTGCACTCTCATGTTAGTCCTTTGACCGCAGTGGCCTGCAGACTGTGTAGGTTCCTCACCTCGAGTCACCATCAGCCTGCTTCCTGTGTGTTCTTCAGCCTCAGAGCCCCTCACTGGTCTGCCACCAAGGTTACCATCCCGTGCGTCATCTTCTCAAACCGGTGCCCTGCACTTCCCCTGAGCCAGCAACCCCTGCCAAACACAGGCACTGCCATTTTGGGCCAGACCCCTCGATTCCAGGGTTTTAAAATAAACCCACTGTCAGCTTTTTTTAATGGGACGCTTAAAGCCTATACAGAGCCAATTGTAGTTGGACTGGGCGGTTGTACCCCACATGGGGAGCATGGAGGTTTCATTCCTTGCTCTCCACCGGTCTGCACCCGCGGCAGCGTTGCCATTCCAGCAGCACCATCATGTTTAAAATTAGAAACGTCTGCATCTAAAATTAGATAAGGTTGACAGAATTTATTTCCCAAGATGATAATGTCACACATTAGAGGGTACGTATTTAAGGTAGATGGGAAAAGAGTAGCAGAATTTAATAGAAACATGATTTTATATGTTCTCTGGATGTGTGGGTCAAAACGTTTACACAGAGAGTGATGGCTGGTGGGTGAGATCTGGGCCCAATATCCTGCTCACCCAGGGAAAGTGCATGCGTAATAAACCGCCTCTCCTTTCTCGGTGTAGTGGCCGCTATCTGTCTTGCCAGCTTCTCCTATATTACAGCACCTCATTGATGTCACCCATTTTCACCAAGTTTGCTCTGTTATGGCACGACTGAGTGTCCAGCGGTATGACTGGATGGGTAGGCTGGGCTCATTAGCTTTGTTTGGCAGCCAGCCTGAGAGAAGGAAAACTCTGATTTCAAACCCAGACAGGTGGAGCTCGTTAGCCTTGTCACACCATCTTTCAAGGAGAAGGACACTCCGTCGTAACACCTATGACCTGAGGACTTGACTGTCACCATCCCAGATAAACCCTGGGTGTAAAGGGTGGGGCCAGTACTGAACATATTGTACTCCACCTAAAAAAAAAATCCATTGTGCAGGTATGTAGGACATGCCCATATCTACGATTCTTCCTAAATCTTTGTTCACAAAGCCAAGCCATGAGTGAGGAGGTGGGTGTCTGGAGTAGTGGTGGAAGCAAATTCAATAGTTATGCTTAAGAGGCTTCTATATCAGCATATGAGCATGCAGGGAATAGAGGGATGGGTATCATGTATAAGCAGCAGACTTTCAGTTTGAATTGGACATCATGTTTGGCGCAGACATCTGAGACAAAGAGCCTGTTCTTGTGCTGTGCTGTTCTGCTCTAAAATGCTATGCTCTAGTTTAGGCCAATTTCCAAAATTCCTACCACGAGTTTTGTTTACCTATTCTGGATTTGAGCCAGAATATTGTGTAAACTTTCTCTGGTACATGCCAATGTTACTGTGCAGAAGATGCAGAAAAACAGTGTGTATGGACACAGCTACATAAAGATGATCGTCATTGTCTTTCCCCATTCACTCCAACCCTTTAAAATTAATCACAAGTCTACTTTGCTGAATGAATATCATTATGAAAGTTGTCACTTCGATCATGTTAGAACTGTGTGGTGGGATTTTCATGTTTGCTGCAATCAGAGGTGGTGCTTTGAAACGTTTTTAATTTGGAGTTGTTTTCGCATGGTTTTGTGCAATTGGGACAGAGTTGAAACCAACAGAAACTCTAGACGAGGGAAGCACAATAGGCTGCAGATGCAGTGATTTTCGTAAACAACTGAAATGCTGGAGGAACTCAGCTGATCTTTTCAGCATCTAAAAGAGACAATGTTTTGGGCCTGAGCAAAATCAGAAAAGGTAGATGCAGGATACATCAGAAAGTCTTAGAATTCAAACAATGGGGGAGGAATCCAGACCAACAAAAGGTGTTAATTGAATATGATGAGCGGCTAGGTGAGAATTTATCATATCTGTATGAAAGGAGACAGGGAAAGGACATTATCTGCCAATAAGGGGGCTGGGGCTCATTTAAATAACTTTGCTCAGCAAATTTTGAATGAGTGCACCACTGGGAGGGGTGGGGGGTATTTTTGAGGTATTCTCCACCAGAAGTGCCATCGCTGAAAATTCCAAGGAAGCTTTTCTTTGTTAATGGAATTGTATTACATTACGGGAAGGATGTGGAAGCTTTGGAGTGGGTGCAGGGGAGATTTACCAAGGATACTAGAATTGGAGAACAATTTTTATATGGCAAGGTTAGGGCTTTCCTCTTTGGAACAAAGAAAGATGAGAGGTGTCTCAATAGAGGTCTACGAGATTATGAGAGGCATAGATAGGGTGGACAGCTGGCACCATTTCCTGGATGACGGTAGCAAATACCAGAGGACATCTGTCGAAGGTGAGGGGAAGAAAGTTTAGGGACACATCAGAGGTACATTTTTTTCACATAGAGATTAGTGTGTGTCTGGAATACATTGCTGGGGTGGTGGTGGAGGCAGGTACAATAGTGGCATTTAAGAAACTCCTAGACATGGATGGAAGAAAAATATGGTTGTGAGGTCATGAATGTTTTGATTGTTGAGCGATTTATATAGGTCTGCACAACATTGTGGGCCAAAGAGTCTTTACTGTGCTGTAATGTTCTATGTTTCAGGCAAAAACAGGAAAGAAATTTGAGTGATTTTCAAAACCATGCTTTTTTTAATGTACATATCTCCTGGAAGGACTCCCAACGCTATGATCCCTTTTCATAAAACCCACCTTTGACTTACCTTTTGACTGTGCTGTGCAGAGCATTGTAACAATAAACAATGCAGGTGCTGACATCCATCAAACAACCATCAAAGGTTGTTAAAATGAATCTGGGCCCAGGACAGTGAGATTCAGTGATACATCAAGGTCCTTCCATGCAAGCTGTCCTGTGAGAAGAAAGCCTTGAACATTTTGGGTAATATATGAGGGAAGACTTTGGGAAGAGAAACCTATGTCGGAGGGGAGGTTTGTGGAACAGATCAAGAAGTGTTGCTGGGGGGGGGGGCGGGGGGGTTGTGGAAAGGGTCAGATGCAGGATTGGATTTGGCAAGGAGCATGGTGCTTCGATTTTACAATGGACCTCGGAGTGGCAAAGGATTGGATGAAGGCTACATTTTTTGAAGGGTGCAGAGTAATATTCAGGACATTTCAATGGCTGGTAGCATGAGTGTTGGGTATTAGGAGAATGTCAGGTTGGTTGTTTTGTAGAAGGGTCACGGCTGGTGAATGTGATGGTGGGGTTTGGAGGGCAAGAATGAGGCAAGGTCCATGACCATAGGGAATGGGTGTGAGAGAACTGGTTTGGTAAATTACTTGATTCAGATATTTCATGTTGACAAGATCTGCTGAGGGAGGTTCACTTTGAACTGTTCAGATGCACTTTTCCATTGATGAATCAGAAGCAACTTCTCACGCGTAACCTCTAGCTGGCATTGACCACTCAAGCTCCATTGAAAAGATGTCCTGACATATTGCACACTGTCAAATACCACTTTATTGTTCTGAAATAATCTTTTTTTGTTGTGTCAGAAGCAAAGGATCCTGCGTGAACTTGATTCTTATCCATTTTATTGTAATCTGACAACATTGTGTGAAATTTGCTGGTCAAGATCCCTTCCACTAAAATAGGGCAAGCTTTGGTAGACAACTTGGTCAGCGTGGAGTCTGCAAAATTTTGACTCTTTCATAGTCTGGTCTGTTTATGTGATCAGATTCGGATAGTGGCAAAGCCAATTTTCTCTGCAATCACTTCTCTGTGTTGCCTTTTTAAATTGAATTCCTTATAAGTGTGAGAGGACGCAGTAGCACTTACTAAAGTTGGCACCGTGTTTGCATTACAAAATAAAATGGAGTCATTTTATCAGTTTTTATATGTGCGATAAATATTGGAGAATAATTAATTATACTACTCAGTTTGCCTTTATTGTGATCTATATTCTTCATGGGTATATTTTTCTTGAAGGCGATTGTTCACAATTTCACTATCACATCAACAATTCAACTTGATTTAGGGGACAGTGGAATTTGAAGGGGAACGTTTTTCTTCAGGTAAAAGTTTGAGAAACAATTGAAATTAGTATACATTATCTTAGAGGATTCTTTGCCCAGTCACGTGAGAGGAAATGTCAGTGGTGATAATGATGGCTATATAATATAGTATAAGTCGTTTACTGTTTCTATATTGCCACCCTTGTCCTTCACTTCACGTGGTTCAACACATCTGCAACAAGCCTGGACTTGTCTGCATGATGAACCCTGTAACTCCAAGCTAAATGGTTATTACTTCCTTTTTTCTCAAATAGACACAAGAGCATTGTAGACGTGTCTTTCAAGGTTTGTGTAAGTATGCTTAGTTCATTTTGCTCTACATTGACTGGACATTATTGTAGCCTCGTGATTTTTTTTTAAATTTGAAGGTAACTAGCAGTGAATGCATGTTATATCATAAGCTCAATAATGTGGAGTAAGTGCCTCATTGTACCAAGAGAATATTCAGTTTCAAAGCACAAAATGGCATGAGATGACCCAGTCCCTGGGTTGATGCTGCAGTAGGCATATGTCCAGGGCAAAGTGATTATAGACAAAAGGGATATTGATATCATTCTGCTTCCATTCCATCGGACTTCATCTGCTCAGTATCTCAATGCAAATTCAACCTAACAAATCTGGTGAAACTTGGCCAGGCTTCTCCATGGACTAGAAAGTTCAAGCTCTCCAGAAAGTAGACAGACAAATGAAATATGAGGCATTTATTCTCTCAAGGCAGGCAGCCCGTTTTTTTGAGATGTTTGCCTTGAATGTCAGTGCCTCATGACCATACCTTCAGATCCTGACTGCTGCTGTGCGGGGCACCTGGAGTGGGGGTGCTCAGTCCCTTGATGTTTGAAGAGGTCTCACTGGAATGATGCATGGGCACATGTGAAAAGGAGAATGATTATAGAAATACTTTAAAAGATGTCATTAATTTCTGTTTAATTTGTAAATTAAATGACACCGTTCAATAACTTTTTTTAAGCAAATATTTGGCAGAGCCATCTACGATAAATCAGATGCGTTGGTTTCTCAGTACAGGAGCAAAATAATGCAGTGGAAGTGTGTGTCTTTTAAGCCACTACATTGAATTGCTATTTAGTAAACATCTTAGTTATTGGTAGGAGTAAAGCACGAATGTCTGCAGAAACCTTGTTTGAAATAAAAACACAAAGCTGGAGAAACTCAGCAGGTCCAACAATGTATTTTTTTAATAGCAAAGTTAAAGATACATAACCAATATTTCAGGCTTGAACCCTTCAACAGGTATGAATAAAATGGACCATTTTATTCAGGTGCCTGTCTGCATTGTGCTCATGTCTTGATGAAGGGTTCAAGCCTAAAATGTTGGTTATATATCTTTATTTTATCAAAGTATATATAAACTGTTTGATCTGCTGAGTTTCTCCAGCATTTTTTCTTTTAGTTATTAGTTTTGCTTGTTTTACTATCTTTTAAAATGCAGCATGAAGATGCGAGATTGATAAGTTTGATAATGGCACAAACCAATTTATCATAATCATACGGGATAGAAACAGGCCCGTTGACCAGAATAACATTGTCTTAATTCTCCACATATAATGTCCTTCCCCTGAGGAGTTGAGGTGAGATGTATTCATTTAAGATAATGATGCTACAGATGGCAATTTGGAAGTTCAGTGAGACTGGCGGTGTTCGGTGAAGTACTTCTATTGGGGAATTCAATATTTCAATTCGACTGTCGAGGATTTTGGAAAGGAAGTCTTCTGGCAGTTATGCGATTGTGCCTCTTGGTTTATGTTATCTGAAGGGATCAAGACAGAAGTAAGTGCAAAATAGACTTTTTTAAAATCAGTTTCCACTGTTAGGAGATGCAGAGAGTGGGTAAAATTAAAAGGCACAACAAAAAGATTTGATCTGCAATGACTCATATGGAAGGCAAGTTTGATCCCACCAGTACAAATTGCAGGGCCTGTTAAATCGTCGGGCATGCCACCATATTGTGAAAGAACTTAATGTTGTGTAATCTGAAACAAACATAAGCACATGGGCAAACAAAAATCATTGGTCACTCGTTCATGATGCATCTTAAATTTTTAAACTCAAAATATATTTTAGTGATTTCTTTCCAGAACAGAGATCTTTAACTGTATAAGTGCCAGTTCAAAAATAATTGCCATATGCAGTAATCAGGAAGAAGCACCCAGATCTATCTGCCAGCAATCAGGCGATATCAATGCCAGATTAACGTAGTAGCAAAAGCAGCATATGCTACGAGCCCTGCATTTTCATCGACCCCGCGCTGAACGTTTGCTCTATTATATAGTACTGTACTTGCTGTTTTACTATAGTACTATACTGATCGTGTTATATGGCGAGCTCTCCACTGGCCACCGAGACAGAGGTGCACCAAAGAAGAGGTACAAGGACTGCCTAAAGAAATCTCTTGGTGCCTGCCACATTGACCACCGCCAGTGGGCAGATCTCGCCTCCAACTGTGCATCTCGGCTCGGCGCCTCACAGTTCGGCGGGCAGCAACCTCCTTTGAAGAAGACTGCAGAGCCCACCTCACTGACAAAAGACAAAGGAGGAAAAACCCAACACCCAACCCCAACCCACCAATTTTCCCTTGCAACCGTGTCTGCCTGTCCCACATCGGACTTGTCAGCCACCAACGAGCCTGCAGCTGACGTGGACATTACCCCTCCATAAATCTTCGTTCGCGAGGCCAAGCCAAAGAAAACTGACTTCAACTTTTATGAATGACTGGGAAGTCCCTCTTTGCACCTCTTTCCCTGCTTATGATTACAGAGATTTTCGGGAAATTCCTAATGAATCCTTCCTTTCAAGGAGGCTGTACTGGGTGGCGTGTAGAGAGAGTGTGGCCAACCCGTGAGTGTGCATAAATTAGATTCGTGTTTCTCAACCTTTTCTTTCTACTCGCATACCTCTTTAAGTAATCCCAATGCCATCAGTGCTCTTTGATTAGTAACGGATTGCTTCAGGTGTTATGTGAGTGGGAAGGGAAGGTTGAAAACCACTCCTCTGGACCCAATTGTTACTGAAATATTTTGCTTGAGAAAAAATTGTCATTGGTCCATTTCCTTTGGAGTTATGAAACTGTGCACATAACGAGTCAATGAGGTACGATTAAAACAGTGGTTTTCAACCTTTTTTTCCCACCCACGTACCACCTGAAGTAATCCCTTACTAATCTCAGAGCACCTATGGCATAGGGAATACTTCAGGTGGTATGTGAGGCGAAAGAAAAACGTTGAGAACAACTGAATTAGATGAAGAAATTTGTCAACCTTTGCAAATCAATTAATTTTGTCGCTACATCAATGTTGTAACAGAAATGAAATGAGGAAGAGTATAAACTTCTGGCAATAATATGCCTATGAATATTAGGACCACTAGGGTATGGCTTGGGGTCTGTCATATGATAAAGATAGAAGATTGCAATGAATGTTAAATGTGGGTCCTGTCGTAATTAGTTGAGGTTCCTTTCATAAAACCACTAAAATCATAGGGTGGCATTCCCAAAGAAAATTCCACCTGGTCCCTGAGAGTGTCTCCCACCCCCTCCAACCCTCACATCAGTGACTTAACCTTCAGTGCCCATCTGTGAATATTTCAATTCAACGATTAAAAATCACAGACAGAATCCTTTGAATTCTAAAATACAACATACTTTTATGTTTTCAATTCTATGTTCTTATCTCCAATGTACACACTTTGAATAGGAATGCATTTTAACTACCTGTTCACTCACAAGATGACCTGTGCCTGTACATGTGATACTGAACCATGTGAAAATACATTTCTAAAAATTGTTTTGCTCTAGTGTAGACTTCTTACCTATTGTTATAAAAAGCCGTTTTACAACAGCAGGTAGTCTATACTTGTGCAAAGAAACTTTTAAAAACGTATTTTCAAATGGTTCAGTATCACACGTACAGGCATGGGTTTATGTGTTTAATATTTTGGTGTATATTTTTAATTTAGGGCCCCTTTATAATATATACTACAGGCCCCACACTAGCTTAATCTAGGTGATATTGATCTGACATGCGTATATTGGCAATTTTATAACTCATCTCCTGTTTAAATAGGTCCCAACCTAGCTCTAGAAACCTAGCACAGAGAGCAGGGACAGTCACCTGAAATTAAACTTTTCCTTAACACTAATACAATAGCAGATATTTTGGCCTTCAAATGCTATTGAATTTACAAATGGTGACCCTCAAATTCAATTGGTGTGTCACACAGTGTCCAACTGATGTGCCTTTAAAGGTGCTGAGGAATTTCAATGCACTTTTGACTTGTTTGAAAGATGAATGTTTGCATGGACACCTGACTCAGATTTATCTTTTGACCAACATCATTAAGACAGATGATTATCACATTATTGTCTGTGGGACCTTGTGTCATCTTCCATTAGTTCAAACTTTTCAAGATCACAAAGCAGTGACTGCAAATCAAAATGTGCTCAATTGGTTGTAAAGCAAAAAGGAGTTATTGATGTGAAAATTGTTCTTTCAAACACAACCAGCTTGCAGAAATGCATTTGAATATTTAACATTTTTTTAAAAATTGTAAGAGTAATTGCTTGGAGGTTGCTTTTCTGGAATGTTCTAATTCAAGTGTTAAGTTCTGCTTGACGGCATTCCTTTTTGATTATAGCCGAGCAGTTGTCTCTGTGTCGATGGGGAGAGAGTGTGTCATAGAAAGATACAGCACCAAAGCAGGCCCTCCAGCCCACTGAACCCATGCTGGCCACCAACCATCCATGTATACTAATTTTATATTCATCCCATTTTATTTGTATTGCTCTCCCCCTCATTCTCATTAATTCTCCCCATATTCTACTACTCACCTACATTATAGGGGAAATTTAGATAGGCGAAGGTAACCTCCCAACCCATACAACTTTGGGATGTGGGAAAAAACTGGAGCACCGAGAGGAAAGCCACACAAGAGAAGGTGCAAACTCTTTGCAGATGATACAGAGATCAGAAGTGAAGGTGGATTTTGAGGTGATGGCTCTCTGATTTGATGCAAAGAGGTTCCCAGCAACAGTTAAGCCAATGGATCCCAAACTTTTTCAGGCTGCCGCCCCCTTGGCCTCCAGGCCACATCCCAAGAGCCTTCCCCCATACAACGATGCTGGGGGTTGGGAGGGGGGGGTTAGTGGCAATGCTGAGAGGAGGGGTGGTAGCTGTGGCAGCGCTGAATGGGGGTAGTGACACCAGTACAAGATGACGGCCACCGAAACCAGCTCTCACAAGAATGCCTTGTCGCTGTTTATTTTGCTGCCAGCCCAAATGTGGCCAGAAATTGACTGCACTGGCTTCTTCATTAAACTTTGCAGCAAACTGAATAATAAAAAGACTGAAGGTTCAGAACACCCCCATTTCCTCACCAACCCCTTGGATCTTTCCACCACCCACGGGGGGAAGGCAGCGCCCACTTTGAGAATCACGAAGTTCAATTAAAAACCGGAGAAAAATGAATTTCACCCAGAAGGTTATCAAAGATTTGTGTCAGATCCTACAGATAGATATGTAGCTACAGCATCTTCCTAGAAGGAAGCCCTTTTGGAAACCATATTCTCACCCGGCACGTCCTCACCCGGCACGTCCTCACCCGGCACGTCCTCACCCGGCACGTCCTCACCCGGCACGTCCTCACCCGGCACGTCCTCACCCGGCACGTCCTCACCCGGCACGTCCTCACCCGGCACGTCCTCACCCAGCATGTTCTCCTGTGCTCCTTAGAATTCATGGAGCAGAATCTTATCTGCACTGACCAATTCTCCCAAGGTGGACTTTTCCAAACTTGGTGTTCGATGACAAATGAGTGAGTTTAGTACATTGGCAAACATGTCAGCAAAAACATGAAGACCAAACTTGCTGAACAGTGCAAAAACAAATGGCACAAATCAACTTCTGGATTCAAAAGACTTTACAAAAGAATTGAGTGCAAAACTGCCTTTTTACAGTTACAAATGCTATTTTCCACATATTTGAATTCCTCTGTGCTTGTAGGAGTGTTTTTGTTTTCTCTTTTAATGCGACCCCTTTCAATCTAATTTTTAAACATTCTAAATTTCCTTGCAATTAAAATTTTCCACACACTGACATGCTTCTCAGGGGTTTGTTGTCCTGAACTAATTATTCCTGCTTTCCTATCAAATCGTGCTTCCATCACTCCAGGTTTCAGCGGAGTGGAATGTTTCATGCACAAGCAGGTGGTAGGTGATTCAACATCAAAAATACAACGTTCCAGCCTTGGTGCCAGTAGGCATTGTTGAAATAGTTGTGGTCATCAGAAACGCACATTTCCAGTTCTGCTTCGTGTTAATGGGTGATTTGTTTTTCTTATTTCTGTTGTGGAATTTTACAATCCATTGAGACTAAGGAAGTAATCAGTGAAAGGCAAATGCTTGGCCCAACATGAATGTGAGCATGCATCATGGAAATGCTCTGATCCATTAAGCCGTGGTTCTGCTTTTAATGAAACTTGTGAATAAATTATCAAAACAGGTTACTGTGAGTTCAGTTGAATATTTAATGAAATAAAAATAATTTTCAGTGTTAACAAGTTATGAATAATTCAGTAATTCGTGAGATGAAACGTTTTTAACAAAGGCATTAGATATCCCTTGTCAGTATTTGCAATGGCTCCATTTTATGCATTTATTTGCACTAGGATAATTATGAATATTTATTATCTATCAATCTTTTGTATTTATTGTCTCTTTTCAATTCAATATAGTATTGACGTTTATTTCTGCAAAATACTTGCACAGCTACAACACACTAGAATGTTGGACCATAATTGTGCCATACATAGTGGAGTAGGCGTTCGTTGATCAGATCATTCTTTTGTGAATAGTTGTCATTTTCATGTTACGATATTTGATCTAAAGTAATTATTCTATCACGGCATGCTTTATAACAATTCATGGTGCTTTAAAGGATCTATCAGTGCACAAAAGTGCTGGAGAAACGCAACAGGTTATGCAGCATACCTTCTTCACACCTGGGACAATTTAAGCAGTCAATTTAGTCCAGCAACATCCACGTCTTTGAGATGTGGAAAGAAACCAGAGCCCATGGAGGAAAGCCCATGAGAACATGCAGACTCTTCGCAGGCAGCTCCTGAGGCTGCGACTAAATCTGCGTCACTGGTGCACACGCAACAGCTGATCCACTTCGCTGCAAAGCTGTCCTATCCATCAGAATTATTACGTTCGATACTCCAATCAACCAAGCTCATTTGTAAATTTCTTGCTCAATAATTGGATTCCCTTACTGCTGCCTCTGATAGACTGAGTGTGCCCAGAATTAGCAGTTATTATTGTTAACATTTCACTCTCACCGAGTCAGAATTGGAAACTTCAATATTAATTCTTATGAAGTCAGCATTATGTGGTGGACATTTTATTGATGGAACTCTCATAACTAACTTGTATTTATTTTCTTGGGTTAAAAGCTTTTTTTTTAATTCCAAAGTTACAGTGTGAGTGTTCGTTTAGCCTCCTTCAAAATAAGGAATTATTGATCAATAATTGAGTTGTACCACATGCATGCCAAAATTAATTATACGGGTACCAAATTATAAAGGTGTGATGAAAATATGTGAAATCAAAATGCATTTGAAATATTATTTTTTTCTCTCAAAAGGAAACTTTCCCATCATCACTGATGATCTTGTTAATTCCTATCACCTTCTGCTATGCGTGCTCGACTTGGTATATGGGAATGCTTTGCTCTGCTCTCACCGCAAAGATTTGTTGAATCCCAATTTCCAAGGTAGGTCCCTTTCTTCAGCTCTGTTAATCGCTGTATTGTATCTTATTTTGATAAAGATGAAAAGCTTAGTGACGTTGTATTTAAAGTAGATGATGCATAATGTTACAGATAATCAATTAAGTGAGTGCTCAAAAACTGTGGGAGCCATGATGCAACTGTGAGGTCATCTATGTTAGATACAAATGAATCTTTAAAAAAAAATCAAGAGTTTTAGTTCACAGAGCCTTCACCACCAAGTGCATAATCACTAAGGTTGGAAACAAAATGTCTAGGAAACCTGACATTTAACAAATACAGAGAAAATAGAAAAGTAGCATTAGGATAATGGTGAATAAGAATCTTGGTTTGAAGACCAGGTCATCAGATCAGCTTGCTAGACATAAGTGACAAAGGAAACCTTGATCGTGGTGGTTAGAGTTTCTATGTACTTAATCTATAGTTTTGGACCAATGATTAATCAAGAGAGGAACTTAGAACAGATGTAATATAGCAATTGATGGAGATTTTGATTCTCCCAAAGACGAGACAAATCGAATTGTACTCAAAAGTCCAATCAACGTTCAATAAATTTGTTCGAATTTCTTTCTCAGTGATAACATCACGCCCGAACCAGTTTCTCTTGATTCCCATTGTAGCCCATATTCTGAGTCTCGAATAATCAAGATACCCTGGTAGAAAATTAAAAGAATTCCCATTCTCTGAGTAGGAATGAATGATGTCATCCCTGTCCTGAATTGTTAACCCTTTTTTTTCCTGGAGTGATGCCTAATATTTGGACTCTCCAGTCAAAAGAGATCACCTCTCAGCATCCATTCTGCTGAGGCTGGTCAGAATTTTATATGTTTCACAATCAGGGTGGCCATGCACACAGTGCGTTTTTAAAAAATAATGATTGATTCATATGTATCTCACACATATATCGGAATATTTGGTAACCTATGACCTTTGGAATAGCCACCCTATCACAATGCTTATTTTCTCTTCAGAGAGCTAATTGTCTACATACTACACAATTCACATAACAATGTGTTTTGACTATTGATTTCTGTATAATTAAAATATTTATGATACAAATTTGATTAAATATGCATTTGAGTATGAGAGAAGTCAGGATTTCTAAAATGTATAGATAGTGCACAAACAATGCTTTAAATAATAGAAATTCAGATATGGTTATACTCAGTTACCACAAGGGGGAATAATATTCCTGAGGCAAAGCACATGATCCACCCTTTAAAATAACAAGAAAATAAAGTAAATTATGAAAGGGTTCATGCTTTGGACTTTTTGTAAACAGCACAAAGTTATATCATCCATTTTCCTTCTCAACACTGCACCTGTATGTCATTAATATCCTACGTCCTCTGCCAAGTTTTTTTCTGGAATGAATCTAACACTTGCAGTACTTTGGCACAAATTTGGCAATTTAAATCCTGCCAAATTATGCACTCTCCTGTCCTACCAGCAAAAAAATTGCACTCCAAAGACTTCATCCTTGTCCAAGCTTAGAGGCTTGGCATGTGAGCTGTTTAGTAGACTCAAGCTGCTGTCTATCCAGTTATCTGTGGCAATCCAGTAACAAACAGTAAGGCAAAACAACAACTTTGTTACTTCGACACAACTGCAAATCTTGTAATTCATCGAAAGTTTCTGCTGCTGGAATTGAAATGTGAGGGGAACAAGAATTTTCTCATCACATGCTGACCTCATTTGTGTCATGGTAACATTTAAGACCTTTTGACTCTCTCTACCAATTTTAGATTGCCATGAACAAGTGGTTTGATTACATGAAAAGCCCATTTTTTCTTTGATTTGTCATCTCCATCATCTTGCCAGCAAAGATGTTAATCCAATAGGCCTACTGTTACCCTGATCCCTTGAACAATGGTGTTAGGTTTGCGGTCTTCCAAATGCAAAGACACATCTGCTCCTCAACATCAAACTAAGAGACTCATTTAAGGCCTTACTTGTGCATTTTATCGATTTTCTTTTTGCTTTCTCTGAATTGCACAGTTTATTTACATTCGTTATCTGTTTACATGTTTATGCTGTGTACGGGTTTTTTTGACACTACCAATTTAGTGGTTATTTCTGCTGCATCCGCAGGAAAAAAGAATCTCATGGTTGTATGTGATATCATGTATGTGCTCTTACAGTAAATCTGAATCGGAATCCGTTATCGCTGCAGCCACTTCCTCAAAACCTTCCGTTGCTGAACATTGGAACTTGATGAATTGTCTGCCTTTGGTCTTTTTGACTTGACTACCACCTTGTACAAGTCCTTCTGCAGTCTTTGAATCTAGCCATTGAGAAATTATTGAGATGTTTGCAGTCTTCCACTGTGAAGACTGAAACACTATTTTAACTTGTCTGCCATTTCCTTGCTTTCTATTGTCAATTCCCCAGTCTCATTCTCAGGAGGGGTGTTGGTAGGAGGTCCACACTTGCCTGACCTAACATATTTTTAGATATATATATGCATAGATGCTCTTGCTGTTCTCCCTCCATGTTAAATTTTTATTCTCTGGCTGCTAGTTCTTGTAAATCTGTAGTCCTCTTGACTACCACTAGCTTTGCTATCTGATCACCACATGTCACTACAGTGATTCCTCTCTTGATTAACAATGCTTGTCTCAAAATACAGGATGAAGTGTCCGCAAGGACATTGTGATTGCTTTCACAGCCGCTATGCAATCAGAAACATGCATCTTAACATTTTTTATGAAATCTAGCTGATGACAGAATAACCTGTTGCCTACAGGACATGTTATCAATATAGTGCTGGCTGGTGCACTCAATGTCACCAAGACCAAGAAGCTAATTGTAGGCTTTAGGAATAGGAAATGAAAACCAGAGACACCCAGTGATCACTGAGGGATCAGAGGAGGAGAGGGTGAGCAAATTTAAATTCCTGTGAGTCACTATCTCAGAGTCACTATTCTCATGACACATCACACCAATTACATCGTGAGGAAAGCACATCATCGACTTCCTCAGGAGTTTGCGAAGGTTTGGTGTAACCTTGGCAAACTTCTGCAGATGTGTAGTGACAAGCTGCATCATGGCCTGGTTTGGGGACCCCAGTACCTCTGAGCAGAAGGCCCTGAGAAAAGGCAGTAGGCACAGCTCAGTAAATCACAGACAATACTCTCCCCATGATGGAGAAAAATGTATATGGGACGCTGCCATTCAAAAGCAGCAGCAATTATCAAGGATCACACCACCCAGCACATGCTTTGTTCTCACTGGTGCCATCAGGAAAGAGATGCAGGTACCACTAGATTCAGGAACAGTTGTTTCCCCTCCACCATCAGACTCCTAAGCATCAGCCTCAATCAGAGACTTATTTAAGGACTCTGCACATTATTTGTTGCTGAATATTTATTTCCTATATTTGCACAGTCTGTTGGTTTACATTTCTCTCTTTGTATACATATTTCTTCTCAAGTACAGTTTACAGTTACCTATAAGTTAAAATTCTGCCTGGCCCACTAGCAAAAGAATCTCCGAGTTGTATGTGATGTGAAATTTGAACATTTTTGTGATCTTTTATAATTCAGTCGCCACATTGGAATAAGGTCAGAACATTAGTTGTACCAGAAAATCTGCTTAAATGTCACTGAAATGGAAATTCTGAAGGCAATTACTTTTCATCAACAAAGCAGTTTCAGAGATGGAATGTACACATTGTAACAATGGATTTGAATTCCTACTTGTGAGCTATTGAGTATTTTGAAGTGTATGGAAATCCACTTTCTAAAAAGAGTCCTATGTTGAAAAATATGAAATAGATTATATTACAACAAAACACTCAGCCAAGCATGCCACATCATCAGTTACCCATTTGTTCTCGTCCACAATTAACCTGTTCACTGCCACAAATCAACATCCGGTGTCTTTGAGATCTTACATATTGTAAAGAGAACAATATTAAAATGAATCTTTAAATTGGCCTGCGTTTCAATCAACTCGACCAAAATGTGTATTATTTGAAAAGGTACATGTACAAATATCATTCATTTTACACTCCCTTTATTTCTAATGAATCAAATCTGCCAGGATTTTATAATTAAGGAGTGGCTCTATGGACCAGTACAAATTTCTGAAATGCAGGGATTTTAGATTTACAGTAGCAACAGATTTTAGTTTTCATTTCGAAAAAAAAACAGATAAAGAATTGCCATTGAACAAAGCAGAAAATCAGCTTTATTGGTTTGAAAACCATTCAGCCATCTACAGTCATATGCAGTGGTGAACTGTGGTTGCATAATGCCTTTTGATCGTTCGATTGCCCAGGAATGAAAAAGGCTTCCTTGACCCTCCCCTTACCATCTTCATAATCTACTCTGGCATGACAAGAAGGTCTGTCTGCATTATTGAAACGTTATCTTTTTACTTCTTGCACTAACTGGAATGTTGAATATTTATTACATGTCTACCTTTTGTATTTATTATCTCTTTCTAAACTGGGCAGACCACTGGAGTTGTTTTTTTTTAAAACAAAAGTACTTGTTTGACAGCAGCATGTAAGAATTTTGGTGCCCAGGTATATTTTACTTATGTGTACCATCATTTATATTTCTCTTCTTAACTGAAGCCACCAATGCAGTTGGAACCATGGTTGGAAATTACCCAGGTATGTCCTATTCACAAAATACAGGACCCGTCCACCAGCTCTGTCAATGTGCTGGCAATCAGCAGTTGAGGGATGGAATCTGCCTGTGCTCTGTTTGGGTTTTGCCAGGACCAGTCTGTTCCAGACCTCATCCCCACTCTTGTCCACACATGGGCTAATAAATGAGAAATATTATAGGAGCCAGAGAAGGAGCACTAGGCACTGTCCACCTCCAACGATATTCCTCCATCCTGCCAATGACATTTCATAGTATTACCATTGTTGAACCCTCACCATCGGCATACTGACCAGAATCTCAATTGGCTTAGACACATATGCTGAAAAAAATCAGTCACAATATGGGCTTTTTGGCAAGCGTCTTAACTCGTGATATACAAATCAGGAGAATGATAAAATACTTGCCCTCTTGTCTGGCTAAGCCAGCACCAATAACTCACAGGAGCTTGATATGTTCAAGGGCAAAGCAGTACACGACTCTCACCTCATCAACCACCACTGGTGCACAGTGCTTTAGCCTACTCTGTGAGTTGCCCGGTGGCTCAAAGCAAAGAACTACACAGGATGTTGGCTGCTGGAGATTCCGGTCAAGGGACTTGCACCAGGCTGCGAACTACTAGAGCCATGCTCCTCCAACACTATCTCCCTAACCCGCAATCTCTACTTCTGAGAAGAACCAAGGCCCAGGAACGCCACTTTCAGGTACTCCTCCAAGTCACGCACATTCCTACATTCCTGACTTGGAAATGTATCGTCATTCATTCATTGTTGCGGGATCTCAACAATGCACCAAAGTGTTGGAGGAACTCGGCAGGCTTTGCTCGATCTCAATCCTGGAATTTGCTTCCCAGCAGCAATGCAAGATATTCTTCACCTGAAAGATTGCATTCTTCCTTCTTGAGGGCAGCATGGTGATCAGTGTGATGTTATTACAGCTCCAGCAAACTGGCTTCAAATCTAACGCTGTCTGTCAGGAATATGTACATTTTTTCAAGTGGCCTGCATGGGTTTCCTCTGGGTGCTCCAGTTTCCTCCCACCCTCCAAAATGTGTGGGGTTGTAGGTTAATTGGGTGGCAAGGGTCCCAATTGTCGGAAATGGCTTCTTCCATATTGTAAATAAAATATAAATTATTTTAAATTTATTTTAAAATTTGGGTTGGACAAGTAAATCCTGGTGTTGCCACTGGTGCATTGATTGTAGAAAATAAACATTATTTAAAAATCCTCTTGTTCACAATGAAAATATTCCAGATGTTCATTATGTCCAAAATGCAAATAATTCTAATTTAATTTGGTGTGATGGCTTCTTATTGGCTGAGGCTACTGACTCCCCAACTTATTTGTACTTGAGATGAGAGCTGAATGATGCCTTACTGTAAAAGCTTTACGGCTAAATAATTTCCTGGCCCTTACTGTGCTAACTCAGACTGAACATGAAATACAAGGTTGTTAGTTCCTATGGAACCTGACCCAGCTTTGATATCTGTGTGCAGGAAAGGCAGGGAGAGAACTAAAACAGTTTTTAACATGGTGGAAAAGCCAAAATCCCATGGTTTGTCAGCCGGACACTCATTATTCGTTCAACCTTAAAATTGATCCTATTTCTCTTGATATATCAAGAGCCAAACATATGGTATTCAGGAAATGGTTTGGAGCAACATGCAATAAAGCACCTCTCACTGCACACTCTCCATCAGGTTAGTGATTAAAAGGCATACTTTTACATGATTGATCTCTTCATTACCCTTAGACGTTTGTTTAGTGAAGGTTTCCCACTGCATTCCATTTCAGAATGATGAACTCCACGCAGATAAATCGTCAGTATTTGAATTTCCCTGGACTCGCTTCATTTATCCATTGGGCATATTGGAAGCACTATATTTGCTAATATGCTATGTCTTGAACACATCTGGACGCTCATCCTCACTAAGGCAGGACTCCAACCATATGCTTTCACATCAGTTGGGAATATTGTGCTTGAAAAGAGAATGTGTTTATTTGGCTTCTGCTTCACACTAGGTCAGATTTCATTGCTGTTGTGTCCACTGGTAGTATGTACAGGTTTGGCCAGCATTACTCAGTACTCAGCTTTTGAATTGATTGTTAAAAGTTAAAAAAAAATAGTTGCTTGCAGTGGGTATTTCATATTTATCAGAAACCAGGCCTTTTCTTACAAAACTGAATGCCATTATATTGTTTGTTTCCACTCTGAACCTTCTGCTTTGTGGTTCTGAATGAACTCCCAAATTCTGTTTGAAATGGCAAATGCCACCCACTGCTCAGTCATCCCTTTGCCTTTTAATGTTTTCAGAAGAAGGCACTTGCTCCTTGACTCTCCTTACTTTAACTCTTCTCACAGCATCAAGAATTGTAACCTAAGAACTGAAAGCACCTCAGAAAGAGTGGGAACTGGAGATACACTGTTCATGTATATAAATTGTTGGCAGCAATTGAGGGAAGGGGTTAAACAGACTCTACTTGATGCACTGAATCTTTATCAAGCACAGGTTAAGCAACAATTGGATTAATTGGTCAAAAGAAACATAAGAACTGCGGATACTGGAATCTTGAATAAGGATCTGCAGCTGGAAGGACTCAGTGGTTAAGGCAGCTTCCATGGAGAGAAATGGTCAGTTAATATTTTGGGTCAAGACCCTTTTCCTGCTACTTCTGGATGCTGCACTGAAGTAGGGTGTTTCCCTTCAAAGGGTCCAGAATGCATTCATTGGAATGGCTCCAGGATCCCCAAAATTAGACGGGAAAGCTGAGGTTGTCCTCTTTGGTGTAAGGAAGGTTGAGTGGAGATTTGAGAGAATTCTACATGATTTTTGATCATTTTTGAGGCAACAGATGGAGGGAAGCTGTTTGAGGACCAAGAGATGCAGAATCAAGCATATAGGCGATAAGGGTCCTGGCTGTGGGTAATAAGTTATAGAGATATTTTCATGCAGAGATAGTTAAAGCCTAATATCTGTATCAGGGGGTTGGAAAAGGGGTGGATGGTGATTGAGCAAAAATGTACAAGTGCTTCTGGAAGAAATTAGATAGGCACTTGGGGTGGGGGGGGGGGGGGGATCAATTTCCTGGGTGTCTGGGAAGTGGGAAGAGAGTGGGAGAATCCAAATGTTCTATACAGAGTCAGTATGAACGCTGAACCAGGACCAAAGAATACTCTGATTTAGTAGAAACATAGAGAATGGAAGTTCCTTTGAAATTGAAAAACTTTTGGCTGCATATCATTTCATTTTGGGAGCAGGGGGTTAGGGGGAAACTCTGTGGCTCTGCCATTACCTGTGTGACCATCTCAAGTTGTGTAGATTTCTCCACTCCATCACACACCCGCTAATAATCCCCAGATTTGCTCATTTTGCTGTGTGACCAGACCCAATGCTTTCATCTCTTGTTTCCCTCCCAAAATCTTTTCACCTTCCTTCCTTACTTTGTTCATTTCCTAACATATTGTTGTGCAGTTCCATGCCAAATGTAATATGTTTGGAGATATTTAAATTCATTTACTGCTCATAATGAGCCAATGTTGTTCACTGGTCTTCAGGAGGAAATCAGGAAAACACAAACCAGTCCTCATCGAGGGCTCAGCAGTGGAGGGGGTCGAGAGCTTCAAATTCCTGGGTGTCAACATCTCCTGGAGCCTCTGTGTTGATACACTCACGAAAAAGGTTCACCAGCAGCTATACTTTGTGAGGTGTTTGAGGTGGACCTCCACCATCCAGGCCATACTCTCTTCACTCTGCCACCTTTGTGTGGGGGGGGGGGGGGGGGGGGAGGAGGTACAGGACCCTGAAGATGAGCACTAGTAGCATAAAGACAGTTTCTTCCCTGCTGCCATCAGATTTCTGAATGATCAATGAACCAAAGTCTGCCTCATTTTGACTTTTTTGTGCACAATTTTTATTTATTTTTGTAAAGTGGTTTATATGAATGTTTGCACAGTGATGCTTCCACGAAACAACAAATTTCGTGACTTTTCAGATTTATTGTCAGAGTACATACATAACATCACATAAAACCCTGAGATTCTTTTTCCTGTGAGTCCTGCAGAATTACCACTAATTGGTAGTGCAAAAAAAAACTCTACACAGTGTATGAATGTAAACAAATAAAGAACTATGAATAGAATTTGAATTTATTGTTGTGAAATTCGACAGCTAACGTAAAATATGTAAACAAACTACAATAAAGAGGGAATAAAAAAGAAAATCAATAAAGTGCACAAATAAGAGTCCTTAAGTCTCTGATTGAATTTGTCGTTGAGGAGTCTGATGGTAGAGGGGTAGCAGCTGTTCCTGAATCTGGTGGTGCGAGTCTCATACCCCTTTCCTGATAGCAGCAGTGAGAACAGAGCGTGTGCTGGATGGTGTGGGTCTTTGATGATTGCTGCTGCTCTCTAACGGCAGTGTCCCTTTAGATGTACTCATTAGTGGGGAGGGTTTTAGCTTTGATGTCCTGGGCTGTGTCCACTACCTTTTTGAGGGCTTTGCGCTCAGCGGTACTGGTGTCCTCATTACCAGACCATGATGCAGCCAGTCAGTACACTTTCCACCAAACCTCTGTAGAAATTTACCAGAGTTTCTGGTGTCATTTTAAACCTTCATAAACTCCTGAGCAAGTAGAGGTACTGACGTGCTTTTTTCACGATGCCATTGGTGTGCTGGGTCCATGAAAAATCCTCCGAGATAGTGACTCGCAAGAACTTAAATTTGCTTACCCTCTCCACCTCTGATCCCCCAATGATCACTGGATTGTATACCTCTGACAATAAATTCTGATTCTTATCTTATTCCTACAACATACTCTGTTACTGGGTTGCCACAAGCTGGAGAGATCCAAGCTTGTGTTGGAGCTGCTGCCTCGGTGGGAGAAGTGACATGTCAGCAGCACTTTGAGCCGCAGGTGGACAGACCAAGCAGGGGTTGGAAAAATTTATACTCGGAGAAGATTTTTTGTGAAGACCAAAGCCTTCCTGGAGCCTCCCTCTGTGGTCATTCCACAGCAGAGAGCAAGTACAACAGTTTTTACTCAGTTGCGTCAATGTTTTGATTCTAGCCACTCACTTGAGAAATATTGATCTGGTCACTAAGCGAAAAGGAACCCAAGAAAAAACATTTAACCATCCCATGGATGAACCTGCACTGGTGCTGTGATATTTCACGCTTCTGGTTCAAAGGAAAAAAAGAACATGTTGCATAAATCTCATCACAATCAAATGGCTTAAAAGGGACTTAAAATAGTATCTAACATTGCATTTAAAATGACAACTGAAGTAAGGATATTCCTGAGAAAGAAACTTTTAGCTATCTGTGGTTTGTTGGTTAGAGAGTCTGACACCATTATGGTGTGGTGGAGTTAGCTTTCCAGAGATTTTAAAGTGGGTGTTGTCAGCAGGCTTAAAATGTCAACCTGTGCCCTTTGATGTTGTTGTCTTTATAAAATCGGCCTTGTGATTGGAGTCGACTGTTGCAAGACCCAAAGAGTGGAAAAACTGAGAACACATTCTTATCAATGTGTTTTTTTAACAATAAAAATAAGCCCCTCTGGAAAGTTTTATGTCGGTGACAGATCTAAATGAAGTTTCTGACTCTGTGATTCATTACAGAAACAATTTGTATCAAGACTGGAAATATATTGCCCAGAAATTACATTGGATTAAAAAATGCAGGAAATTGTATTGCAAATGCTCAAAATCAAACAGCAACGAATGAATGGTTTATTTGGGAGTTTTCAGGACCAATGAACATTAATCCATTTTAAAACTCAGTTGGAACCTTTAATTAGTGGAGAAATAAAGTTCTTACTTGTGACTATTGCCCTTTTCAGTAATTTCAAGCATAACACTGGCATGGAGAGGCTGACTAAATTGCTGATAGGGGAGAAGTTTTTAAAGCTTGTCTCTTTCTCTGGCTTGGCTTCGCAGACGAAGATTTATGGAGGGGTAAATGTCCACGTCAGCTGCAGACTCGTTTGTGGCTGACAAGTCAGATGCAGGACAGGCAGACACGGTTGCAGGGAAAAATTGGTGGGTTGGGGTTGGGTGTTGGGTTTTTCCTCCTTTGTCTTTTGTCAGTGAGGTGTACCACAATGAGAAACAGCCACATTTTTAAACTTTTTAATCCCAATATCAGGTGAAGACAGTAACACTGTTTCAGATAATGGCTTCTCTTTGCTTCAAAGAACAGTACATGCAATTTGGGCATGTGAGAAAGTGGAAAAGTTTTGAGAAGATCTAAATCAGGTATTAAATAAAATTGCAAAAAATAACATCCCAAAAAATCCAGAGATCTTTCTTCTAAGTAATATAAGAAGTAAAGAACATGGACTCGATTTGGATGGAGCACAAAAAAGATTTATTATGATAGCCTTAGCTGTAGCAAAAAAAATGTATAATGTCAACCTGGAAATCAGAAGAGAGCCTGAGAATACAGCAATGTATTCCATTGGAAAAAAAATAAAATATAATTTAAGAAATAACATCACAGTATTCTAACAAATTTGGGAACCGTACATGGAACACAACAGAGAGGTCCTACTGCGGACCTCCACCTCCTAAAACGACAGAAGGAGAAGAAGACGAAGTGAACTGACCCAGTACGTAAAAGTAGACGCCACAATTTTCTGGTTTATTTTCATTGTGTGATGACATTGTTTAATGGCTTTAATGTATCGTATAGGTTGAGCGTTGAGTGGGTGGGGAGGGGGATAGGAAGGAGAAGGGAAGGGAGGGGAGAAAAAGGGGAGAAAATGACACTGTGTATATTCAAGTGGGAAATGTTTGTGTGCATTTTGGTCAATATGGTTCATAGTATGAAATTTTTTTTTTAAATTAAAAAAAGAAAGGAGCCACTTAAACAAAACTCTTGTGAAAGCAAGTTGCAGGTGCAGCTGAAGTACAGATCGTCTTGCATTGAATTTGTAAATGATTCAAAAATTCTCCAGATTTACTTAAGCCAGCAGGATGACAGTTAAGATACAAATTTGTGAAGAAATTATCAGTAATGGTTTGATCTGGAAGGGGCCCAGGCTTTATAAAGCAGGAGCAATAATATTTGTAACTGTAGATGTTAGATGGCAGGGTAGGTTGTGAACGATTCTGTCTCAGAGCACCAAATGGAATGCCACCCAGCAGAGCTTTTTTATTTATAGATTTTGCACAATATCGGCCCTTGAGCCTGTGCCACCCAAAAACACCCATGGCGGCATTCCTAGACTATGATTTAATTGGCCATAAAACTCTCTCATTTTTGCTGTTGGTTGCAATGCTACCTACATTCAGATCATGCAAATGTGCATCATGTGACTGGAGGAGATTCGCTCTTAGCTCAGTCTACCCCGTGTGCTATCACGATCAGTGGCTATTGGATCAGACAGTGTCAAAGCTGCTGCAGTACTGAAGATCTTGGCTCCTAAGCTGCTCCTCTTTAGTCAAGCTGTTCTAGTACATTTACAAACTGAAAATTGCCCAGGTATGTTCTATGCATAAAAAAAGCAGGACCAGTGCCATCAATCTAAATACCAGCCAATGTGTCTCCTAATAAACCATTAGCAGTGATGACTACTATTCCCAACAGAGAGATCAAGTAGGATGTATATATTGATGAAGCAAAGGGGATGACTGCCCTTGACATCAAGGAGCTCTGGGAAAATTGACTTCAGTCTTTACCAAGGAGAAATCTCTCCACCTTGCACAGACTAGAAGGGCCAAAGGGGGCTGTTTCTGTGCTGCAGTGTTCTATGGCTTGGTTGTTGAATCTCCCCACTCCCATAATGTCACCGTCAGAGATTCTCAGTGCAGGTCCAACCATCTACATCTGCTTCATCAATGACCTTACTTCCATAAGAGGATTAAAAGTAGGAATGCTGATTCATGATTGCATAACGTTCAATTCCATTTGCAACCCCCCCAGCAAATGAACCAGTCCACATCTGATGGTAGCGAGATCCAGACACCACTCAGGTGTAGTCCTTTTCATTGGCAAGTAATATATAAGGGGCACAAGAGTGCATGACAATTGGCCATCTGACAAAAGAGTCTCATTCAGCGACATTTGCATTGCTGATCCCCCACACCAGCAACGTCCTAAGGATCAACTTGACTCTAAAGTTAGTTGGGGTTAATCACACAGACACAGTGACAGCAAGAGCAGGCCAGGGACTGCATGTGACTTGGATATCGACACCATAAATCAGTTCCACATCTTAAAAGTACACCGGGAGCACACTATTGGAATTGCTGTAATCTCAGCATAACTCAGTCAGATCCACTCCATCCAGCCAGAACAATTCATCATAAACCCGCATGACTTGTAAGCTTTTAAGCTTCTACATCTTGGGCTTGCATCCCAATTATGTTGCATGAGCATGCTTTGGACATAAACCTCCTTGCCACTAACACAAAGTTTGCATCGAAAGTAATGTCTGTCTGAACCTTTATCTGGGTTTTATGGATGTGATCAGAGGAGGAGCAGAGAAGACCACCCACAGGACTGTGACCATGGCAGCAGACCAGTGAGGACCCGCACAGGCAGCGGGCTGTGGTCAAGAGACTCGCACCAGGCTGTAGACTGTTGGAGACTGGCTAAAGGGGTACCAGGCTTCGGATCCGAAAAGCGAGAGGATGCCAAGGGCGCTGAAGATTTCCTAATTGTTTGGGAGATTCGGTTCTGGAGCTCGGGTTGCCGATGGTATGGACTGGACTCAGTGTGGCTGCGGGAGTGCCGGAGGTGAATCCACAAACGCTCGGTGACCGAGTGGGGCGGGGGAGGGGGGGATCTCTTTCTCTGGTTATGAGGTGCTTCAGTGATGGCGAATCTGTCTTCCTTACAGTAGACAAAAGCAATTTTGTGTAATTTTTATTACACAACAATAATTTGAAACTTGATTAATGCTTCTTGTCTTGACAGTGCAGTTGCTGGATCCCATGTTTGAAATCCTCCCTGAAAAGATGAAATACTCCACAGCTAATGTTTTTCATTGTCGCAAAGTGTTGTTTTTTTTCCAGTTCATTAAAGCTCTGGTGAGAATCTTAATTTGTTGACCTTTGACTTTGATCCCATGAGGTAATGATATTTGCCTCTTCACCCTCTTTATCGTTAACTTTGTAAAAACAAATATTAAATATCAATTTGCTGTCACTGCGCCAGGAAAAATGATCCTGGTGCCTTATTTCTCCTCAAAGTGATTAGTTTCCCACCTCTGGCATCACCCCAACACTTGTTATTTAATTGAAGTAGTGGAACATACAAATCCAGCTGCTCAGGGATCAAGCAAATTCTACTTCCATTTGGTGCAGGAACAGACACGATAACGTACATTATGTCCACAGGGAGGTTTGAATTCACATGAATGCTTCCAGCCCCGCTGAGTTCCATAAGTGATTTGCCTTTTTTGTAAGCAGATTGAAGTTTTTTGGTGGGGGGGAAATAACGGGCGGAGCAGAGCAAAGTGACACATCAATGACAGTGAGATTGGCAAATTTATTATCTATCTTGCTGGAACCTCAATGGCAGGCAGCCAATGCACCAGGCAGCTCTCTCTTGAGTTTGCACGGAAGAAATCTGTGGACTGACCGGATAAAAGGCATGTGCAAATAATTAGAGGGCAATAAATTTCCATTGAGTCAGCAGTGTAAATTTTAGCTGTTTTCAAACCGGTTCCTAACTGTTAACAGAGTACTGGAGCTTGAAGTTTCGGAGCGATATCCAAATTGTTCCAAACTCCCTCTTGTTGGAACACGGGAAAGCATTTGTTGCCCTTTGCTTTAACATTTAGTGACTATTCAGCAGGTTGCAAGGTCAGTGTGCTTTGAAGGTATAGAATGTGAATTTTAAAGTGGTTTTTTTTGTTTTCTTTACATTTGTCTGAAATTGTTTCTTCGGGGGTTTTTTTGCAGCAAAGTTTATCAAGTCAGCTTGAGAGAAATGTACTACATATTTCCATTATTTTCTGAATTAATGAGACTTAATATTCCTTGATCATTCAAAGCTTTTAATTTTTTTAATTGAAGAATTCTTATTCAGTTTTATTTATTTTAATTTGACATATTTACTGATCAGTATCATGGTATATAAGTTTTGTCGTAAATGCTACTGTTGATTTCTTTACCTTGACTTCTTGGAGAGATAGTCTTTCCTTTAGCTTCAGCAAGTAGATGAACTGCTGACACACACCAGTTATTTATGCAGAACCTGGAAACAAAATAAAGAGAAATATGTTGGAAATGCTCAGCAAGGCCGACAATATCAGTAGACGGTGAAATCTGGTAAAACATTTCATGGTGGTTTAAGCAAAATTCAGTTCAATCATTTTCATAAAAAGGTGTTGTCAGATTTCAGTAGGAAATGATTGCTACGTTGAGATATTCAGTGGTTTGTTACCTTTTAATTCAATAGCTTCACTTATCTCCTTTAATTTTTAAAAAAAATTTAAATTAGACATACAGCAGTGTAACAGGCCAATTTGGCCTTACGAGTCATTTTAAACCCAATTAATCTATATCCAAGTACGTTTTTGAATGTTGGGAGAAACTGGAGCCCCCGGAGAAAACCCACAGAGAGACAGGGAAAACGTACAAACTCCTTAGCACTGGATTCAGACCCAGGTCCAGTCCTGATCGCTGGCCCTGTAAAGGCGTTGCGCTAACCGCTATGCCTTTATATCTGACATCTGCGCCTTACCATCTGACTTAGACAAACTCTGACTATTCTTGTTTATTATTTTTTAATTTGCCACAATCTAGGCATTGCTGCAAGGCCAGCATAATATTGCTGATCCGTAACCAGAGGTGGTTGGGAGCCAAATTTGTGAATTGCTACAATCCTCCTTGGCATTGGGTGGGAGGTTTCAGCATTTAAACAAAATGACATTGAAGCATCAACAATAAATTTCTAATTCAGGGTCGTGTACAGTCTGAAGGAGAATTTGCAGATGACGATGTTCCTTTGTAGCTACAATCCTTATCCTTGATGATGATGAAGGTTATGGGCTTGGGAGATGACATTGATGTAGCCAGTGTGAAGAACTGCAGTGCAAATTCTGGATGGTCCACACTGCAGCCACAGTGCATTGGTGTGGAGGGTATGAATGATTGTAGTGGTGAATGAATTACCTACAAAGTAGTTTGCTTCAGGCTCGGTGTTAACTTCTGAAGTGTTTTTGAAGCTGCAGTTATTCACACAAGAAGAGAATATTCTTGTGCCTTGTAAATCATTGAAGATCTTGGAGGCATTGAGTAGTGATCACTTACCACAGCGCACCCATCCCTTTCCAGAACATTTGTGGCTAGTGCATTTGAGTTTTTGCACATTAGTAGAAAGGTAATGCTATTGCTTGTTGGTCATTTCTCCAAAAGGGGGTTTCCCAAGGGATGGCACAGTTGGTGTAGCGGGTAGCGCAGTACTTTTACAGCACCAGTGATTGGGACCAAGGTTCAAATCCTGTTTTGTCTGTAAGGGGTTTGTACGTTCTCCCCATGACCGCATGGATTTTGCACAGGAGCTCCAGTTTCCTCCCACCCTTCAAACGTACCGGGGACGTAGGATAATGGGGCAGCAAAGACTCCCTCCATTTACCCCCTCCATAAATCTTCGTCTGCGAAGCCAAGCCAAAGAAAGAAGAAAGACTCGTAGGCCGAAATGGCCTCTAACTGTGCTGTATGTCTAAATTTTTAGAAAAAAAAACTTTTAGTAAAGTCTAGCCTAAGAGGTTACTGTGCAAAATTGAAGCAAGTTGGACAATATACTGTCACGCATTGAGAATTGGTTGGCAATCAGGAAATTAACGATATGAATAAATAGGTATTTCTCTTGGACAATAGGTATTTCTCTTGGTATTTCTCAAGTTGGACAATATACTGTCATGCATTGAGAATTGGTTGGCAATCAGGAAATTAACGATATGAATAAATAGGTACATCTCTTGATGGCTTATTCACAATATGTTATCAATGATTTGGATGGATCTTTTTCAGGTGCCTTGTTGCTGTTCAGCATGGGTGATCAAGTCTCTCCATCTATCTCGGTCTCTGACCCACCGAATTGTAGTGGTTGCCTCCCCTGTTTCTAACCGTGATGTTAATCCATCTCTCATTTTCATTCTCTGTCGGCCTCTGCTTCTTTTTCCTTCCAGCTTTCCAGTTGCAACTAAATGTTCTAATGTATCTCTTCACATGACATGTCTAAAAAATTTTGATTGCTTTTTTCTGATTCTTTTAAGAAATGTATGTTTTGTTTTCATTTTTTTTGTAGATCTTGTTCGTTTGTTATCCTAAGATATGTACGCCATTCTTCTGAGAAACCACATCTCTGCTGCATTAATTCTTTTTTCCATTGCATTTATGATGTCCAAAACTTGCAGGCATACATCAATGTAGGAAGAATGTAGCAGCTGAGAGTTCTAAGGCAGATGTCAATTGTTATTTTCTTGTTCGTTAGGATCTTTCTCATTTCTATAAATGCTGTTCTTGGCCTGGCTAGTCTTGCTTTTATGTCTATTTTGCATTTGCCATGAGATGTTACCCATGATCCAAGGTTACTTGAAGTTGTGAACTTGTTTCAGGATTTCATTTCCCAATTCGATCCTACAGTTTGGAATATCTGATTTCTTTGATGTTACCATTACTTCAGTCTTTTGCTCTCTGTGTTGATGGTACTAATTTCTGTTAATTAGTAGATGGATCTAAATGTAATTTTACAAGTTTGCAGCTACTACAAATTAGAACGGCAGTGAGTTGACTACAAAGGGGTGTTTAAGTGACTTAGGAGCTTGTGTGATTATGCAAATACATTGCAGACACAGCTTAACATGGATAAATGTGAACTTATCCATTTTTGGATCTAAAAGTAGAAAGATTATTAGCCGAATGATAATAGATTGGAAAAGGACGAGGTGTAATGTAACCTAAATGTCCTTGTACAGCAATCACTGAAAGCAAGCATTCAGATGCAACAAGCAGTTGGGAAGGATATGAATATGTCTGCAAGGATGTCTTTCTGGAGCTGAGCTGGGTCCTGATGAATTCTGGGTGTAGTTTTAATCTCCTTCCTGAGGCAGGCTCTACCTGCCATGGAAAGCAAGCAATGAATGTTTATTTGACTGATCCCTGGGATGATGGGTCTGATCAGGCCTATATTCTCTGGAATTTAGAAGGGGATCTCATGGAAATCAATAACATTCTAAGATGGCTCTAAAGACGAGAAGTGTGGAGGATTTTCCTGATGTTTGGGAGAGCAGAACCAGCTTCAGGAAAGGGTCGGGTGTGGAGGAGCATGTCATTTAGAACTGAGATCAGCAGGAGTCCCTTTACCCAGACGGTGGTGAACCTGTGAAATTATCTCCCACAGAAGGCAATGGCAGACAAGACATTAAATATATTCAAAAAGGTGGTGTAAATTTTACTTAATGCTAAAGGAATAAAGGTGGAATAAAAAACTCAACTGGATGATCAGCCGTGAAAGGTTTCAACATAAACTTTTTAAATTCAGATTTCATATTTATTGTCAGAGCACATACAATCCTGAGATTCTTTTTCCTGAGGGTTGAGTTTATTTTTAAAAAAATGAAATCTTACTGAAAGGTAGCTAAAATACTGAAGTGAGATCCAAAATCCAATTTCTGCGCTGTTCTATTTATTACAGGTTTATCTGAAGATTTCCATAGTAAAGATTATAAGCCTCCTTCAGAGCCTCCTTGCATTATTGACAAGCTATGCTCTGCATATGATGGATTGGAATTGGAGGCAAAGGGGATTAAACAACACTACTGGAAGCCATATGTCAGAAAGCTGTTTGATAAGAAGGTCTGTCAAGTAAACTTCACAAATTTGACTGTTTGCCATTTATGGTTTACACATTTTCTTTACTCACATTGCAAAGTGAATGCAAGTTCAATCACATTAGTACCTGTTCTGTCATTTGAATTATACATTGTATTCAAGATTTGGTGCAAATTGACTAACATTAAGCTTCATTTTCATCAAATTGGGTGATGCAAATGCTGCATGTGGATAGCCTCCATTACTTAATGTGAAACACAGTGGAGAAAAGTACGGGGTAAACTCGCATTGGTCTGTGCCAGTAACCATCCTTCGTTCTAACCACAGATGAGCATCCTGTGCTATCACAGGACATCCCTGGAAGGTATGTTTTAAAACTGGGTTACTTCAGTGGTTTGCATCATGTCTGCTTAAGATAACCTTAGTATGACTTTGTGGAAACATTGCATAGGTACAGCCCCCTTCTGTTAGGTTAGGCTCAATTTAAACAGATCCCTAACACATTGAAATGTGCACATTTCAAATTTCAAAGAAAAAATTGCATCCAGTTTCTCAGCTCAAATGCAACCTAGGCAGTTTTATGCATAGCATTTCTTGACATTTTGCAAAAAAATGATGTTCTTGTGATTGATGACAGATCCTGAAGGGAAGAGGAGAAACTTTAACTGGCTTTCTGGACCCTGGCAACTTTACAGACAGCATGTAAGCCATGTGAAAACTCACTTTCTTGGACTTATTATGTCCTTCTCTAAATTTAATCAATTGGTAATGGAGCAAATAGCAACACACAATTTGTGAAGAAGTTTAAAGCCATACATTTGTACAGCACAGAAATGTGCATGTCCACTCCCATCTGCTCTAGTTACATTTGCCCACATTTGAACGGTAACTTTCTGTGCCTTGTCTGCTTATTGTATGTCAAAATTTCTCTTAAATATAGTAATGACTCCACCACCTCCAGATTTCAACCACTCCATGTGAAAATACCCTCAGAATTCCTCTTTAAATCTCCCACCTCTTACCTTAAAGCAATCTCCACTTGCTTTTGAAAGCCCTGTCACGGAAAAAGTGATTTTGACTATCTACCCATTCATGACTCCGATAATTATATGTACTTGTATCAGGTCACTCTTCAACCTTCTTCACTCGAGGGATAATAAGCCTACCTTATGCAATCTCTCCTCATAACTCAAGTCCACCTATCAAGGAAACATTTTTGTAATCTCTGCACTCTTGCCATCCATAGGACCATAGAATGCTTCAGCATAGAAAGCAGGCCATTTGGCCCTTCTAATCCATGGTGTGGTGACCTGAATTGCACATAATACTCCAAGTGTGGTCTAACTGGGATTACTTTCTTCTAGCAGCAGATTGCCATAGAAAGTTGAGAAACAACATTCTCTCTTATATTCAGTGCCCTGACCTATGAAGGCAATCATCCATATACATTCTTATCGATCTATGCTGCCACTTTGAGTGAAATTTGAAGTTTGATCCCTAATTCTCTGTTCATCAAAATTCCTAAATGTTCTATCATTTAATGTATATTTTCAACACCAAAATGGCCCAAGAGATCATTGGGGTCTCCCTTTCCTCTATTGATGACATTCACTGGGATTGTTGCTTAAATAGAGCTTAAAGAATTATAGAGGACACTTCCAATCCAACACACAGTATCTTTGACCTACTACCATCAGGAAGAAGGACAGGAACATCAAAATCAGGACTGCCAGGCTAGGAAATAGCTTCTTCCTACAGTCTGTGAGATTGATGGACAGTATTCTGTAACTGAGTAAATCATCTCAAAATATACATAAATTTATTTTAAAATGTATCTTTTTGTATGCATGTGATTATTGTGTGCACCTTACATTTGACAGGATTAGATTTTGTCTGCTAGTATTCTATCCAACTGATCCTATTCCTGTGGTTGCTTCCTCACTCTCCACACCTTCACCAATTTTTGAGTCACCAAAAACTTACTGATCATATGGCCATACATTGGCATCCATTGTTAATATATAATGCAAACAGCACTTCCAACACCCAACCCCAACCAACCAATTTTCCCCTGCAGCCGCTGCAACCGTGTCTGCCTGTCCCGCATCGGACTTGTCAGCCACAAACGAGCCTGCAGCTGACGTGGACTTTTACCCCCTCCATAAATCTTCGTCCGCGAAGCCAAGCCAAAGAAGACTGTGGTACACCATAGACTTACACTACCATCTTCTAGCTCTAATCATCAAGGCAATTTTGCATCACCTTATCAAATGCCTCAATGAAGTTTATATAGATAGCATCTACTGCCTTGCCTTCATCAGCCTAAAAAACTGTCAGATTTCAGATTCATATTTCAGACACAGGATTTCTGTCACAAAACCATGCCAACCATCCCTATTCAGAACGTGCCTTTCCTAATGAACATAACTTGTCCCTTAGAATTTTCATCGTCAATTTCCCAATGTGCAGTCGGGATCACCAGCCTTTACTTATCCCTCTGCCCTTTCTAAATAAAGCAACAATATTAGCTATCCTCCAGCCTTCAGGGACCTTACCAGTAACAAAAACCTCCAAGAGGACCCTATCTCTTCTTTTGTTCTGGAGTAGATCTCATAAAATGTAAATGGATTTAATAAAATTTCCAGAGACTTTCTTCATTCAGAGTTGCAATGAGTGGAATTCTGTTATTCCAATCGCATTCTTAATGCTAAATAGGGGCTAGAGTTATGTCACTCTTGTTGCTTTATTTTGCCATTTTTTAATTATTTGTTGGTGTTTTGGAACCATAGAACACTTCAGCACAGAAACAGGCCCTTTGGCCCTTCTAGTCTGTGCTGAACCATTTGGTTTGCCTAGTCCCACTGCACCCAGTAAAAAATTTAATATTTTAATTGCTTTTATTTTAATATTTTTAATTGTTTTTTTATCAAATGTTTATCAAAAATGGGTTAAATAGCATATGACTGCCAAAGTTCATGGAGGAGCAGGGCAAGTCATTGACAGGAATGTATTTTGTCCTGTTCAGTCATCCCATCCAAAAATAGCTGAAGATTGGGTCAGGATGGTCACTCCCATCACTGTTCTGCAACAACTACACATACACAACGTTAAGTAACATTATTATCCATAATGATTCATTATGCATCAGATAATCATGATTGCAGTGCCCTATGAAGCCCATGTGTAATTTGAGGGGTAGGTTGTGGGGATTGTAGGTGTTGATGTATTTGAACACGTCCAGTATGATGTCATTTCCACATTCCGAGCCAACGTCCATTCAGCACCACAAGGACAAATCAACTGTTATCTCATGGCTGTTTATAGGACCTAACTGTGTGTGGATTGGTTTGTGTATTTGTATAAATGAAAAACCTTGTTGACACTTGGAAAGTGGCTGTGATGCCCTTTGAAACAGAAACATACAAAATGCAATTACTTTGGCACATTTGTAAGCAGGAAAAAGATGTCAAGAGCTGAATTCTGGTTTTATTTTTGGACAGTTCCTGTTTATTTTTATTTTCTCTGTTTCCTCTCAGTAAAGCCATTAACAAAGTTTATGAAGAATACGTGTTAACTGTGGGAAGCATCGATGAAAGGAGTTTCTTGGAAGATGATGCCAGTGATAGGTTTCTGAGCAGCATGTCACGTATAGAGATGACTGAAAGGATGCAAGTTCAGCAACATTTTGACAACGTAAGTATTACATTCTGTTTGTGAAGCCTCTGCAAGCACTGTCCTGTCAGTGACAAGAGAGAACACTGGGGCAGTACGGTTAGCAGAGCGGTTAGTGCAATGCCATTACAGTGCCAGCGACCCAGGTCTGAATTTAGCACTGTCTGCAGGGAGTTTGTATGTTCTCCCTGTGTCCCCATGGGTTTCCTCTGGATACTCCAGTTTCCTCCTAGCCTCCAAAAATGTGTGGGGTTTGTTGGTTAATTGGTATATTAGGGCAGCACAGGCTTGTGGGGCAGAAGGGCCTGTTATAGTGCTCCATCTCTAAATTAATATATTACAAATGTACAAGTGATGACAGCAGGAATTGCGGTGGGTCTTTATTGTCTAGGCCAACAGTGAGCTCAAATTTATAGAATCAAAGGGATCATTAACCAAAAATGATTGATCTGTGTACAAGGAATGGCACGTCTTGAATGATACATCTAGGCCACTGGCAGAAACCTTATAGAGTTCCTTATTTATAAAAGGGGGAAGTTGATATCTTGCCAAAGTTACTCATTCTTTTGCAGGTTCATCTTGTTTCTCTGTTGAACCCTCAGTCTTCTGCTCAAGTTTTAAGTGGACCACCCAGCATCCAGCAATTTGCTCCTTCTGTCGGGGAGGGGGGGGGCGGTGGTTAGATGAGGCATGGTTTCTGAAGAAAAATCAGGACATTTTCTATTTATATTAATGCTTTTTCCAAGGCCTCTTGCTGATGTCTTGCTGGAATGTTTTTTTGCAAATTTAGAGCTGTTGAAGGAATTTTGTTCTGACTTACCCAACAGTCCTCCAAAAACATTTGCAGCTTGGAGGTTAATCGGTGTATTTTGGCGGCACAGGCTTGTGGGCCGGAAGGATTTGTCACCATGCTGTATGGCCTAATTTAATGAAAAATTGTACCCATTCCTCAAGGATTTTATATCATTTTGTAAAATACCCATTTAAACATTTCAGATGACTGAGTCAAAGCACCAAACATTGGGAAGAGAGCTAGGGGACATTGGAGAGGAAGATCTGTCTGAGTTTTAAATGTACTGATTTACTTCAAGTCACTTAACACAATGTGTCTGATTATTGTACATTTCTATGATATTAAAATCTATCCTTGTGTCTCGAGGACCGATGGAAATGGGAGACAATCTCACTGTGAGATTTTTATTGATGTTAAATCTCACTGTTCATTATTTCATTTATCTGTTAAGCCACTTGATGTCCATCAGTTTTTAAAAAATCAAAGAAATTTCCTTCTGTAATTAACTGTAATCTGTCTGATAAACATTTAAGAATATAATTTGTGTCTCTGGCAAGGATATTCCATTTGTATGCTGAGACCAAAACTTCTGAATTGGAGAGTGAATTCCTGTTGGTTCATGGCTCCAAATCTAGATTTCATGAAGTATTACACTCTTGGTTAGTCTGAAGCAAGAGAACCTTTTGCTTGTCTAACATGGGGTGAAAAATGTGAATGAAAGGAGGGTAAGATAATGGATCCTTGTATCAGCACCCCACAGAATTTAAAGGAACAATTCCCTGTTTTAACAATGTTCCAATGACCTTCTTGTATAACCAATCTGAAATTAGAAACACACACAGGGTGATATTGCCAGAAATTCAGAGTGGGCTTTGGGGTTTAGTTTTGAACTGGATGGCATTGATGGTTACTGGTTGCCAGTTCCACATAGAGATGTTGGTTTGCATCAGTGAATCTGCTAACCTGTCCTTCCTCGTGTATCTGTGCTCTGCAAAACAGAAGTATGGAACGTGTTGGAGGTTAAGTCAGAGGTGCAACTTGCCTCCCACTCTTACTCATGGAACGGCCTTGACCGTGAATCCTGAGCATTTGGGAGCCATACATAACCACAAAAGAACATTTTAACAGGTGTCCCACGAGCAATGAATGCATTGCGTGGACTGGGTTGAGTAGAACAATCCAGCCCAATTTATTATCGTTAAAATTTACATTAAAATTTACATTTTGAATTTTCAGGACCTAATTGATTGGAGATGAGGCCCACAAAGGAGGGATTTGAATTGAATTGAAGAGATTTTTTTTAGCTGGTCACAGAATCAAGCAAAGCATATCTGCATTTTCAATAAATGACAAGCAAAGCATAACGTAATATTGGTAAATGTGCTCTCAACTTTAATTTTAGAGCCAACTTGTAAAGGCAATCGCAAAGGTGTAAATTCATTGAATTAATTCTTAATCCAGTTGTGCTTCTCCCTGATTATGATACTTGCCTGTTTGTGTAGCTCACGCTGGAATCATTGCCAGAGAAATGGGTGTGATCTCTATATCATTATTTTCTCCACCAGTCCAGGGCACTCACTGTTTCAACACCACTCACTGCTCGCAAATATATAAAGGAGAGCAACTTGTGTGTGACCCCCGTATCCACTGCTACACAGTGTGTTAGTCATCTTCATGCCATATTAGCTGGGTTGAAAAATGATCCAACTGAGAGATTATTTCAGATTTTCAGGTGAGCTCTATGTTAAGATTAACATTTTATGTTGAAATATAATCCCAGATAGTATGAGCATCCATTAATGTTTGATAAGAATGTTTAATAAATATAATTAAAGGTCACAATCTGATTTTTCATAACCATCGATAGCCAGCTGTGTATTCATTATCTTGATATATTTCTACAAGGGCTGCAATATCTTTAAAATGAGAGTACTGTACAGCCTCAGTATACTTTGGGTATTATGGGACAACATCCAACACCTGAGTTATAGAGCACCTGCACCATCAATGATCTAATTTTTGCCTTAATTTAGTTCAGACAGGATGAACAAATTTCCCCAAATGTCCATCCCCCAGGCCCCCATTCTCCCCACTCAGTCTTCATTGCTTTTTTATCCCATACCTACAACTTGTTGTGGATTCTTTTCCAGAATTGATCGCACCAACCTCAGGGCTGCTGTTGTCAGAAGGCTTTCACAAATTACAATTCGTTAAATTCTATGGGGAATATTCGCGCCCTCTTGTGCCTTCTTGAAAAAGGAGAATATGAATGTGGTTGAAGTCATGGTGCAAGTGCGGAGGGAATGAGTGAAGTTGTTAAGATCATTTAGCATCATAGAATGGATACAACACAGAAGGAGGTCATTTGCCTTTGATGGCCACTTTGCCTATCCACCAAAGGATTTTTTCTGCCAGTGGGAATCTGAAAACAAGATTTTAATGCTGTTTGATGGGGCATGGCTGTGGATAATTGAACACGGGGAGGGGTGTGAAGGATGAATAGAATCTACTGCAAGGAAGCAGGTTTGAAAGAGCTCAAGTTCTTGGTCAGATCTGAACTTTAAAAAAATGACATGAGTGAAATTGAGGCAGGGTGGAAATGGGGAATGTTGGATAATTCACCTCAATGATAGAGATATACTGGTAATTTGAATCTCATCTCTTGGACAAGATAGTTCGTTGGACAGAAGGGTCTTTGCAAAAATTTTGAAGATATAAAAGATGAAAGATATATCAAAGTTTCTTTTAATCCAAGAGTTACGTGATTAAATGATATGTTGTTAGACTGAGAATGAACTTGCAATATAAATTTTTAGACCATATGCCTGAAAAATAATGGTGCAAGGGGTCTGGCGAAAGAAGGAATGTGAAAGATATTGCGGATCATTTTTTGTTTTGAAACTGGAAATCAACTCCAAATGAAAATTGTTGAGACGGGTGATAATTCATGTGCCTTTCTTTCAGGTCTTGCTCTAGAGATCCCACACAGTCTGTCCATTACAGAGTTCAAGAGATGGGTGAAATATTTTGTCATTATTACACACAGTCTACCAAGGATCACTCTGGATTCTCAATAGGTTAGTACAGTTGATACGAAACAAGTTTCTGAAAGACTACCAATAAAACCTCAAGGGAATAAACCACTGCGTACCAATTTCCTTGTTATGATCTGTAGAGTTAATCCATTATTCTTCCAGATGGTTGTTTTAAATTTCATTAATATTTATTACTCCCCCCTCTCTCCCCCAAATTGCTTTTATTTACCAAGAACTAAATTGAAGAAATTGTCATTATACTTGTGTTAATAAACTAGAATTTATGTTTGTGTTGTAAATGACCTATGGCGGTGCAAATAAAAATGTTAAGATATTTGGTTTGCACACAGACTCTGCCACCAAGCACCTTCGACTTGCGAAGATTCTGTACTACAAAGTTCTGGAAGCTGTGATTGAGCAAGAAAAGAGGAGGTTAGGAGAAATAGATCTGACTGTAAGTACAAATTAAAATATTTTTCAAACCAGTTAAGCATTTAGTGATTGCTGCTTGTTGTATTAGGTGTAAATTTCTATGTGCTGATATCACAAAAGAGTCAAGTTTGGATTGAACTGATATATGAATTGTGAATGGTATTCATGCGGTACAGTACATTTCCAATTATCCAAAACGCTCAGTTAACTGCATTTTCCGGATATCTGAAAAATGGCTTTAAGCAGCAGAAACTTGTATCACCCGTCGCCGATCCAGACACCTCCCCACCGTTGTCACGGAACCTGCCCGGGAGCCCGAGGTCTCCGCTCCGATCCCAGCCCTGCAGCATCAGCATAATACTTGTTTCATCAGTTAAGACAAGAACAAAGAATAAGGGAAGGTTTTTCAAGCGTGAGGTAAAGTTTAATTCATAAAAAAGTGATCTCTACTTACAAAAATAAGATAAATGCAGCAACATTCAAAATGGTGCTAACAGCGTGTCAGAGTTCCACTTGAGCACGGCATGTTAAAAAAAAATAACTTTTTTTTTCAACTTACGACATCACGTCACCACCAAAAAATTTCACGGATAACTGAGAATTTCGGTAAAGTGGTTTTCGGATAATCAAAAACGTATATCAAAATAAGTTTAAATTCAATTTTGCCATGTCACTTCATAATACAGTGAAACCCCTGGTATCCGTCACCTATGAGGATTGGTAGATGCCGGATAAGTGAATTTTATGGTTCCTTGAGACTGCGTGATACGTTATTGGAAAACTAACAGAGAGGCAAAGTACTTCCGTACTTTTTTATCTATTTATTTTCCACGGTTTTTTTTTGCTAGTTGTTTGAGGCTGCCACTTGCTTGAATTCCGGACAGCAGGGGTTTTACCGTTTCTCATAACTTTGTTTGTGAACACTTCATTTGGGCTAGTAACAGGCAACTCGACAAGCTTTGTCGCTACCTTTGCTTAATGCATTCCCTCTGATGCTCCAGTAGAGGGTTGTTGGCACCAATGGTTGACAAACCCACTAAAACTGGAAAGAAACTTGAGTCAAAAGCACAAAGTTGAGTCAGTTACATTTTAAAGGTTGAAAACTATGTTGAAATTCAACATTTCTGAGAAGCAATGCAATGTTTCAAAATATCTGATGCATATATTTTATATGAAACATTTTTACTTTTGTTTGTATTTATTTTACCACAACTGATGACATAAAGGTGATAGAAGATGACAGAAAGGCTGGAGGAGTTGTGGATAGAGGATTGTTGAAGGCTATAGCAGCATATAGGCAGGAAGCAGAGTTGGGTGGAAAAGCGGCAGATGGAGTTCAATCTGGATAAGTGTGAAGTGGTAGATTTTAGGAAGACAAACTTGAAGGAAGAGCACATGGTTAATGGGAGGATTCTTCACAATGTAAAAGAACAGAAGGAGTCCAAATCCATAATCTCTTAAACTTGTCATGCAGGTTGAGAGGGCAGTTTAGAAAGTTTATGGAATGCTGGTCTTCATTAGTCATGGGATTGAGTTCAAGAGTCATGAGATAATGTTGCTCCTCTATAAAACTCTGGTTAGACCACCCTTGGAATATTGTGTTCAGTTCTGGTTGCCTCATTGCTGGAAGGGTATGGAAGCCATAGAGAGTGTGCGGAGGAAATTTACCAGTATGTTGCCTGAATTGGAGAACATGTCTATGAGGCAAAGTTGACAGAGCAAGGGCTTTTTTCTTTGGAGTGGAGATGGATGAGGTGACTTAATTGAGATGTACAAGATTATGTAAGGCACAGATAGGGTGTACGGCCAGCACCTTTTTTCCAGGATGAGACTAGCAAGCTGCAAAGGGCATTTGTACAAGGTGAGGAAAGGAAAGTTTTGGCGTGATTTTTTTAAACAGAGAGTAGTAGGTGCCTGGAATGCATTGCCATGGGTGGTGGTGGAGGCTGGTACAACAGAGACGTTTAAAAGATTCTTATACAAGCACATGGATGCAAGAAAAATAGAGGGTTATGGGTTGAGGTAAGGAATGTTTAATTTGTTGAGTGGGTTTATATAAGTTTGCACAATATTGTAGGCCGAAGGGCCTGTATTGTGCTGTAAAGTTTGATGTTCTATGCTCTATGATGTTACTTGAATGTTTCATGAAAACAATGTCATAATCACGAAGAAACATCTGCAGCTACACGATCCTTTATCCGGAACCCTTGTGTATTCCGAATTTTGGATTTTTCCAGATTTCGGAAAGCCCACCCAAATTGTGCTGCCGTATCTACCCCCATTCCCTTCCAGTCGCCCAGCTGTCTCCCCCAACCGTGGTCACCCGGCCGCCTAACCCGACTGCCGGTCCATCGGCCTCCACAGTCCCTCGGCTGCCTCCCCCAATCGTGGGTCCCTCAGCCTTCTCCCCTGACCGCGGTCCCTTGGCCGCCTGGCAGACTCTCCCGGCCGCCAATTCCTCGGCCACCCAGCAGTCTCCCCCGACCGCCGGACCTTCGGCCGTCTCCCCCAACCGCCAGTCCCCACTTGCCAGATTTTGGAGCTTCTGGATTTTAGATGTCCAGATAAAGGATCGTATACCTGTACAAGAAAGAAATTAGCATGAGATGAAGCTCTCATGATGGATAGATAAGAAGGTTCCAGAGATGAAGATTTTTACAGTAAAGAATCAATTAAATGTTCAGTGTTTGTGGTTTATCATCTACCAATTAGGGCAAATTCTGATTCTTCTCATGCAGGGAATTTTGGAACAGGATATATTCCATCGATCTCTTTTAGCTTGCTGCCTTGAAATTGTTATCTTTTCCTATAAACCTCCAGGCAATTTTTCATGGATCATTGATATCTATGACATTCCATCCTACCACTTTTATAAGGTAAGGGATAATAATTTACCGCCTCAAATTAATCCTCCAAAATTGAAGCCCAAGGTTTTACCCTCAGGTAATATCTTGAAAGACGCTTGTGTTTATTTTGCTTGTGATGCATTAATTTTAAGTTCAAAATGTGTTCTTCCTTCCTGATTGTTAGTATAGATTTTGCCACTTAAAATTGACATCAAGCTCAAGTCAAGTTTATTGTCGTCTGATTGTACAAGTACAACCTGACGGTCTGGTCCTTGGTGCGAGACCGGCAGACACACAACCAGACATGACACACATGCAGACAAACAATACACATGCAGGACAAGTATACAAATAAATAATTATTTATAGTATAAATGGCCCCAATTTACTCTGCTTTTTCTCCACCATGCAGTGCACCTTTAGGGAATATCCCCTTTCAACACGAACTTGGCTCCTGTAACACCTTGATCTATATGGGGGGGGGGTGAAGTTGTCTTAAAGTTAGCACTTCCTAACATTGCTCATGCTTGATAAAGAAAAGTGATTGAAATACAACAACACCATGTAGCCATGAAGTTGAAGACGAGATTCCCAAAGGAGTTGTTGATCACTGGCTGCTCCCTTTCCAAAGTCATCAAAAAAAAACAACCTGCAAATCTGATTAGTATCTGCCCAGCATAATCTTGGTGATCATAAAATAAATCATCCTTCATTTGCATAAAAGTTACATTTTTCTCAGCAATACAAGAAATGTTAATCATATGTTCTCTGAGTCTCCGTCCCCATCCTCAGGAACTGGACAAAATCTCAAACACAATTAAAATGCACATTTCTTTACTCAGCAGAGCTGCCAGAAAGCTCTGTTTTTATCTTATTGGAGCAGAAGGGGGATCCTGATATAAGGGCAGTAAAATAACTATCTTAACAAATGGTTTAGCCTTGAAAGTGTTGATGCTACTCATTTGGTTACTTTTTACAATGTCTTGAAGATTTATCTCTATTTATAAGCATGGATTTTGATATTTTAAAAAAAATCAGACTCATGATTCTATTTTTCAAATGAAATCTGCAAATTAAATATATCTTTCTCCCAGTTTCTGTGCCTAAACTTGTCAAACTCTTTTCTAACCTAGAATTGTATCTCACCAGCATTGTGCTTTGCATTTGTAGTTTACAAATCTATCCAAACATTGGTCTTTGGTATTAATCATTAATAATGTTAAGGGTAAGGTTTCACACAATTCTGAATTATTCCTGATTGTTATCTATTGCGATTGGGAATTATTTCCTTGGGTAAAAGACTTTGTAATAAACCAAATCCAGTTCACGTGCGAGCAGTTATTTAGTGGGGAGAGTTTCACTATCCATTTGATTGAACCTGATGCCTATTTTTGCAGGTGATAGAGGTACTTATAAGGGCAGAGGATGGTCTTTTCAGGGAGGTTGTGAAGCATCTGAATTACATTGAAGAAACAATTCTGGAAAACTTGGCTTGGAAGCAAGAATCTCCCCTTTGGGATGGAATTAAAGATTCCGAAAACAGGGTTCCATCGTGTGAGGAGGTGCGTGCTGTTCCTGAATAGATTGCTCTTAGACTAATGTACAATCTGTGAACCACAAACTGTTGTCATTGGTCTGAATGAAATAAATTGCTGCAGTTAATCCAGGCCTGCTTTTTATTAGTTAAATGTTACAGTGACTTTTCTACACACCACATTTATTCAGACTGAAGTGTTTCAGACATCAACACTGCAGCTTCCTGACATAACTAAACAATCAGTGGCAGGAGAGCAGAGAGAAGTATAGTAGTGGGGAAATTATTGCCTAGAGATTGCTCTCGACGTGTGTTTAGGACACCAAGTTTTTGGCTGGAGGACCCACCCACTGCTTGGAAATTCAGTAGCGTGCTCGTCTGCTCCTGCCATAGGTCTTTCCCTTGCGTGGCTTGTTAATAGTGAGTGCATAAAGGAAAATGGGTGAAATTAAAGGCCAAGTCTGGGTGTTTCAGAGGTATTGGGTGTGAAGGAGAAGTCAGTGATGGGGCTATGTGTACAAGTTAGCAGCAGGATGCATTGATCAGTGGTCAAGGGGTGCAGTTAGTGTTTGGGAAGATCATGATGAATCAGTACTCAGATGAGGGGGGGGGGGTGGGACAGGTTGATTATTAAAGCCATCGGCAGATGTTCGTGTAGGATGACTGGATGAGGGTTACAGGCTTGTGGGGAGTTTAATTGAAGGCCTTATTTTGAAAGTCTGATTGGGACCTCCTCAGGTAAAATTCCATCAATCAGCGGTTGTGGGCAACTGCTTGTATAAGAATGGCCGGGGGAATATCGCAGACCATGCATGCATGAAAGAAAATACTGCAATTGGCACACAGGCAAGTGTTGCACACATTAGTGGCCACTATTGTTAACCAGGCTGTGCCAAGCATTGGTACATCAATAACCAGAGAACCCAGAAGGAAAATTGCTGCCATTTCTTTGTGAGGCTTTCAGCAAAGCTTCAATCTTTCTATTCCACTTATTTTTCATAGGTATTCACATCAGACACAAGTGCATTTTACCCGTATTTACCCAGTAATGCCTGATGCCTGACTAAGAATTATGCAGACGTTAAAGCAAGCAATTCCAACATGGGCAGAGATAAAGATTCAAGGATGATCCCAAAGCTTCCTTGAAAAATGTAACATTCCTAAGAAAGCAGGAGATTCTGTGGTGCGTGTCGACACAAAGTGGCGGAGGAGCATTTGGGATGGCATTGAGAACCTTGAGTTAATTCATGGGGAACATATAGTAGCCGACAATAAATGTCAGCGAGAACTCCTACCCATCTACCCTGTTAAATACTCTCTATCCCATATTGCCTGAGGAGAAGAGAGAATGTATTGTGAAATTTATTTCAACTCAGAACAGTGCAGTTGTTAGTTCCTCTATTACAATTGAAATTGGTTTACAAAGGTCAAAAAACAGAAGCTCCCCCCCAAAAAAAATGGTTCATCAGGACTGAAATAACTGAGCTCTCAGATCAAGATGTAAAATTATTGTGTATGAATTAACTTAAATGTTATATTTAATTTATTTTTCCTAAAATAAATTTCTGTTAATAATTTCACGTATCAAAATCTTGAGCTTTAACCGTAGTTAAAATTCTCAAATCCTGACAACAACTTTGTAAACCTCCTTTATATTCCCTCCAGTGTAATCAAATCCATTCTGTAGTTCCATGACCAGAATTTTGGAGCTGTGTCTGTTGTAACTGTCCATCCAGAGGTTTCATGCCTCAACTATAAAAGGAAAAATGCTCCTTAACCATCTTCTCTCCCTGTCCTGCTGCCATCAGGGATTTGTGAACATACAGTCCAAGTCTCTCCCACAGTCCTTCAATGGAATGAAAATGATGTATTACTTTAAAAACAAAATGTATCACTTCTCTTGAGCAGAAAGCATTGCAAGGAAAGCAAGGCTCAGCGATGTTGGTGAGGTTGCAAAACAAAGAATTGCTTTGAAATTTGTATGTTCCTTTAGGTGATGCCACCTCATTACTTTGAAAATCTGGAGAGCACTGGGAACAGCGAGATGTCCTCTCCCATGAGCCATGCACGGCTAAAGGAGACCCGTCCTGACAGTGGCAGGAAAGGTATGGAGCACAGCTTTAAGCCTTCCCAACTGGTCAGACTTGGTATGGACAAGCAAGTTAGTAATGTCAGTTCAGGCAAATGTTGAGTATTAGCTCCCAAAGTATAACATGTCTGTGGCAGGAATCACATAGAAGGAATTGGTGTCTTGATGTCACAGCTGCTCACCAGTCCTTCCCCCACTAATTTAATTTTTTTTTAATTAAAAAAAAATTTTAGACATACAGCACAGTAACAGGCAATTTCGGCCCATGAGTCCGTCCCGCCCAATTTACACCCAATTAACCTAGACCCCCACCCCAGTACGTTTCAAAGAAACTGAGCCCCCGGGGAAAACCCAAGTAGACACAGGGAGAATGTACAAACTCCTTATAGACAGCGTGGGATTCGAACCCCGATCCCTATCGCTGGCGCTGTAAGGTGTTGTGCTAACTGCTACACCAGTTGTGCCACCCTGAAGTGACAGAGACAGTTTTCAAGTTGAACTGGTTAATGTACATACTAATGAACCAGAGCTTACAAAGGTATTGGGGTCCTAACTGCAATCTGTCCCAGTTTTCTTGATTTTATAAAAACAATTTAGACATACAGTTCAGTTACAGGCCCTTCCAGCCCATGCCACCCAATTACACCCAATCAACCTAAAGCCCCCGGTACATTTTTAAAAAATGGGAGGAAACCAGACCACGAGAAGGAAACTCACTAATTACCTTGAAAGGCATCTAATCATTAAAGTTAAAAAAAACGTGAACATAAAAACTCCAATTTGTTTCTCAGAAACTCTATCTTTGTAAAACAAAATGCTTGCATGGCTTTATCTATTTTCTCAGCGATTACTACTTAAATACTCTTAGTGTTCTTTCTAGATGCCATTGTATCACCAACGACACTGCATGATCGATACAGCTCTCCTACCACAAAGAATGCAAAAAGGAGGTTGTTTGTAGATGGTGACAGCGCAGAACCCTCTTCAAGCAACTCCCCCCGAATTTCCCAGCAACAAACAGTTAATGCTGTACCAGTCCAGAACGTGACCACTGAGACTGTGTCTATTTCACATGTCCCTGGACAGACATTAGTAACCATGGCAACTGCAACGGTTACAGCTACCAATGGACAAACAGTCACAATTCCAGTTCAAGGCAAGTAATTTGTAGCTAAAATTTCAGTATCCAGTTCATGCATTTCCCACAATTTCATCATGGGTTTGTGAATAATATTACAGATCAGCCTCAACGATCTTGCAGGATGTTTTAGAAGGAAGTTTCCCCCTGAAATTTTGTGAGCAAGTGATAGAATGAGAGTTACAAGAAATGATCACTGAGGAATTGTGTAGAGTTTTCTTCTGACAATTTTGCTAATTTGCGAGCATCATTAGTTGCTGTCAATTCTAGATCATTTGTCCAAAGCCAGGAGTTTGAATCCCACTGAGGCAGTGAGGGAGTGTAGGCTTGAGTGATTAAATAAATCTAGAATTTTAAATGAAAAGTATTATCAAGCAGTGAAAGTGTTGTACAACCCATCTGGTTCACTAAGTTCTCCTCAGAATGAAGTTTGCTGTGCTCTTGGCAACCATACTTAAACTATAGCATGACTATAGTGTGGATCATTGTGCCTCGCCGCCCTACCTTCCCCATCTATTCTTCAATTGGTGGAAGGTGGGGGTGGGCATCCCAACCAGGAAAAGAAAGCAGCCTGAGCACTGGTGGCCGTGCCATGACAAACCCATAAACTCCTGATAGATTTTTCACACCTTTGTTGTGAGTACCTTCAATGTCGTGTTTAACTGTGGCTAGTTAAGTGTTAAATATTGAGGGTGGGGAAAGGAAAGATTTTGAACTCTGCAGAAAACTTTGTATAGAATTGTAAAATGTAGTTAATGCTGATATTGTTAATATTGACACAGAAAATATTGATAATTGTTAGAGTTTAAGTTTGGAAAATCATATATAAAATATTCAAAAAAAAAGTTTGCTGTGCTTTCCCAGTCTGGCCTCAGTAGCCAGCCCAATCAACTGTTTAACTGCCTCATTGGCCTAGGGGCAGAAGGAATCGGTAATAAATGCCCACGTCATGTAAACAAAAGTATCTTTTTTTTCTTTATACTTATGAATATTTTGGCAGAAATTGCTTTCAAATATCTTAAAACATGTTGGGACACCTGGGATTGTTTGAACCACAGTTGTCAAGGGATATAACAGAGATGTTTATTTCCATCCTTTGTCTTTAGATGATTTTTGATTTGATCTGTTAATTCTCAGGTATAACTTTCATCCCAGTTCAGCTCAGTGTCTCCGGACAAGCTCAGTCTGTGACAAGTACCCAAAGACCCCTTACTGCCCAGAACCTTGCCAGTAAGGTGAGCAGTCACCAGTTAGCTGGCACTGCAGTGCAGATTGCTGGACAAGTCTCAATTCAACAGTCCCCAGGCCAAAATCAAAGCCAAAACCAAGGAAGAATCAGCATCTGTCCCAAAAAAACAGGCTCTGTCGCTCTGTTCTTTCGAAAGGTATGTAATTTCATAAATGTAAGTAAAATATTATTCTGATGAGGTACTTTGGCATCATATTTATACCTGTATCAGGTTCAGACTGTCAGTTTGTTTCATCAAAAAAATTACCTCTTTTAAGTCAATCAATCTTGGATTATTAAGAGTCAAGAGATCATAGTTGTTAAGTTAAATGTCAAGGATTTTCAAATTCAGGTGCTTTAGTTGAAACAGGACTTTAGATTAATTTTTCTGACAATAAAATTAACAAGTCAACTGCAAAGAAGAGACTGTCAGTGTGAATGACAAAAAAACAACACCCTCCCCTTCCTTTTAATATGCTGGAGTTAGAGGGGAAATCTTTTTTTCCTTAATTGCACTGAAGTCAGACAAACTGAAATGTGAGTAGGATGCCTATCTTCTGATAGGCATTCACCATAGGAAATTGAAGATGGTATTTTCTCATGAGAGATGAAGGCATCATTTGACACTGAATGCTTTTTAACTCAAGAGAAATTAATTTATCCGATGTTGGAAAAATCAGTTTGAATGTATGTTTTGTAATTCTCCAGCATCAAATACATACAACTCCAATTATCTGAAATCAGGACAGGGCCTATTTCGGATCAATTATTTTTTCGGAGAGCTGGTCATTTTTTAAAAAACAGCCCAGTAGCAACAGCAAATCACTTGTAACAGTGTTTTAAACAACAACAAACAACAAGGTAAGTCTTTTTAATCACTAACATGATGTTTAATTCTCACCAAAAAAATGCTGGCCACCGCCGATCACTGACACCTCCCCACTGAGGCCCTCCTTGTGCCAGGAGCCCAAGGTCTACTGCTGCTGCTGCCAGGAGCCCGACATCCCTGGTCAGTTTGGCTCTGAAAGAATTTTGGATAAATGAGGATTTCTGATTTGTTTCAGATATCCTCATTTATCTGAATTAAAAAAAAAAAAAAATTGGATAACTGAGGATTTTGGAGAATCTAATTTTGGATAATTGGAGTTGTACTGTATTCTAAATGTACTACTAAAATCTCTACTATCATGTATAGCAACTGTTAAAGGTTCCAAACTCAGGTCAAAAAGCAAAGGGCTTAAGGACTAACCCTGCTGAGTTCTGCTACGCAGCCTAAAAAAATGTTGATTGATGATTTGACCATATTGAACCACTAGGACATAAATACAATAGCTTAATCCACAATAAAAATCGGACTAAATATGAATTTCTTTAGAGTAGCAAACATGTATTCCCATTCCACTCAATCAAGCTTTCTTCGGCATCCAACGAGAGAACACACTCAGTCGTTGGAGTGGAAGGTAAATATAAAATATTGAATAATCGATGTACGTTATAAGAATAAAACTGGTCTGATCAGTATTAATTATTAACGGTAAGATATTCTCTAATCTATGAGCAAAAACTTTAGATAAAATTTTTCGTATCTGCATTAAGTAATGAAAATGAAATGAAATAAGAAGCACCCTCAGTTAGTTATTTCCCTTTTTTCAAAATAAGGGATATATTTGCTTCATTAAAAGAGGAAGAAAGTTTCCCCTCTCTAAATGAATCATCCAACACAGCTTAAGTAAAGTATAAGCCACTTGGAAAAAGATTTATAGAATTCAACAGGATACCCATCTGGGCCTGGGGCTTTACTACATTGCAGTGAAGAAATAGCTACAAGAATTTCTTCTCGAGAAATAGGTGCATCCAGACTAATGTGTTTATCCTGTAGCATGGTTGGTAAATTTAAGCGATCTAACAGATCCACTGTAGAAGTTATATCATTATCGAATTCCAAAGCACAGAGTAAAATTCCTTAAAAGTCTTATTTATTTGAAAATTATCTGTAGCATGTCTGTCTTCAAATGTTCTTATCCCTTAATTTTAATTTCACTTTGATAAATAGCATTTAAAAAGATTTAAGTTGTAAATACACAGACCTATTAAAGTTAGATGACAGCTAATGCAATTGCACAATTAATGCTTTTGCTTGAATGGCTCTGGATCAACCCTTGGACTTGTCCAAAGCTGCAACTCTCATTAAAATAAATGGAGCTGCTTCAGGGTGTCACTCGGTGTACCTCTACACTCATGCAAGATGTGCTGCCTGTGTCGGAGAAAGGAACTTGTATTAGTTCTGGTCTCACATGGTTGTCTCTGTTCTTATTGTTGGTTGCTCAGGTTTACCATTTGGCCAGCGTTCGTCTGCGGGATCTCTGTGCAAAACTGGACATTTCAGATGACTTGAGAAGGAAAATCTGGACGTGCTTTGAGTATTCCTTGGTTAACTGCACGGATCTTATGGCTGATAGACACTTAGATCAGCTTCTGATGTGTGCTGTTTACATAATTGCAAAGGTAAACTCGATACAAGTTTCTGTACAATGCTTGCATGTACATCTCTCTCTTAAAATAGATACAGATACATGTGTGTATATGCTTATGTATATATTTGTGTTTTGTGCGCATGTATATGTAGATATATATGTGTGTGTGTGTGTGTGTGTGTGTGTGTATTTTATAGCCAAATATGCATGAAACACTCGGCAGGATAGGCATCACGTGAAGACAAAGCAGCTCAACATTTCTTTCAGTGATCTTTGTCAGAATTAAAATGAGTTTTAAGTTTCAGAGAGGAAGAGCCTGCAGGAATGTTTGTGACAGAGTGAAAACCAAGAATATCCAGGAAGCATAACTATTTGTAGTGCTGGTAGCTAGGGAGAGAAAAGAAACAAACGTGTGGATGTGTGAGATCTAGAATACCATGGTTTTCTAGAATTTTGAACTTAAGGATATGCTGGAAATACTCAGCAGTTCAGGTAGTATCTGTGGAGAGAGAGAGAGAGAAAAAAAACTGGCTTAATGTTACAGTGAAGAATCTTTCATCAAAGCTGCTCATTTCTGACACAAAAAGGAAAGGGTGAATACAGAATAAGTCCACGTTGGGGAAAAAAAGGGAGAAAATGACACTGTGTATATTCAAGAGGGAAATGTTTGTGTGTATTTTGATTAATATGGTTCATAGTGTGAACATTTTTTAAAAAATTTAAAAATATAGGAAATTAGTTGCTACAGGCATTGGAGACTTTTTTTGTAAGAGCAGGATTAAAACTGTTAAATCTTAGATTGATTTATTTTGGGAATTCTGTTTTATAGCATTATGGTCATTTATCATTTATTCTGAGAGCAAATTAAAAGAAAATAAAACAAAAGAAAAAAAGAATAAGTCCATGTCAATCACATTTAACACTAATGCAATGTCTCTCTATCTGCAGATGCTGCTATATACAATGGGCATTTCCAGCATTCTCTTTCTGTGCTCTGTTCTGCATTTCACTATTCTAACGATTCTTATTCTCTCTCACTCTCTTGCATTCTCTCGTGCTCTTTACTCCCTCCGACTCTTTCTCACTGCACAAATGCTCACTGATCTGCTATCTCTCGATATTAGTTTCAGATTTCCACCAGATGCATCGTTTTTTTTCCCTCCAGTATATATCTGCTATTTTTCAGTTGCCTTTTCTACTAAAATTGTTGTAAGTATCTTTGGTCAATAAAAGGTACTTCTCATGATAGCTGCAGTTCTCAACAACATTATTTCAAGCCCGAGAAAATCTTTTTCTGATGTTGTAGATTGATTTTTCAGAAGGTTACTCTTTGCAAGCAAAATTTTCAAAAGTAATTCAATGTTTATTTCAGCATGTCTTCCAATTCTTCCATTCAACATTCTCCGGACTGTGGTGTAAAACACTGCAAACACGCAGACAGACATAGCACACATACAAACAAACAATACACATGCACAATATGTATCTACAAATATTAAAGTAAATATGGCTGTTCACTAAATAGTGGAGTCAGGGAGGGTTTGTGTGAGTCTCCCTGCCCGTGGGAAGAAGTTGTTTCTCAGCCTGGTGGATCTGGCTCTAACACTGCTGTATATCTTTCCCAATTGGAATAGCTGGAAGTTGCTGTGTGCCTGGTGATAGAGATGCAATTCCTCTTTAGACAATGATCCCTGTAAATCCCCTCAGTAGGGGGGAGGGAGCCCCAAGTGATCCTCTCTGCTGCTCTTATGGTCCTGTGGATTGACCCCCAATCTGAGACTCCACAGCAACCGTACCACACTGTGACATAGCTGGCCAGAACTTTCTTGATAGTGATCCTGCAGAAAGTTGATAGGATGGTATCCTTGCCAATCTCAGTCTTCTCAGGAAGTGCAGACGTGGTGTCTTCAGAGATGCTGTGTGACCACAATAGGTCACGTTAAGTGGACTTGGTGCTCTCCACTCTCTCAGCTACCAAGCTATTAATGTGCAGTAGAGGGTGGTCATCTCTGATCCTCCTTATTCAAAATTGTCTCCGTCATCTTGTCCACGTTGAGACTCAGGTTATAATTCTCGTACCATTTCATGATATTTTCCACCTCTTCTCCATAGTACGACTCATCGTTGTTGCCGATGTGGTCAACTACAGTTGTGTCATCTGTAAACTTGATGACACTGTTGGAGCTGGAACTGGCAATACCATTATGGGCCAGTAGCATGAACAGGAGCGGGCCGATAACACAGCCCTGAGGTGTGCCAGTGCTCAGTGTGATGGGGCTTGATGTGCTGCTCCAAACCCAGACATTGAACTTTCCGTTAGGAAGTCCAGAATCCAGTTACTGAGAGGGGTGTTGAGACCCAGTGAGGACTGCTTCTCCACCTAAGGAATGATCATATTATATGCTGAGCCGAAGTCAATGAACAACAAACAGCCTGGTGCATGAGGTGTGGCTTTCCAAGTGGGTCGGGATGGAGTAGAGGGATAAGGCTATAGCATTATCTGTGAAACGGTTCGATCTGTAGACAAATTGAAATGGGTCCAGTGTCTCTGGGTGGTGTGCTTTGTTGTGTTCCATCACCAGATGCTTGAAGCATTTTGTAATGGTGAAGGTCAGTGCCACTGGACAGTAGTCAATGAAGCTGTTACTGTCGCCCTCTTGGGTACTGGGATGTTGTTGGCTGTCTCAAAACCAGCAGCGATGATGGACTGCTGCGATGGTGTGTTGAAGATATCCGTAAGGTCCTTTGGTCTGCACAGTCCTTCAATACTCAACCAGGTATGTTGTTTGGCCCGACTGCCTTGTGTGGGTTCACTTTGGATAGGGTTCTCCTCACCTTGGCCACAAGAGGCCAGTTCATCAGTGGGAGATGGAGCTCTCTTTGGCTTCAGCCTGTTCTTCTCATTGAACTGTTCAGTCTGTCCGGAAGGGAGGTTTCATTGGCTTGGATTCGCAAGGTTGTCTTGTGGTCTATTACAGATTTGATCTCTTGCCACAAGCGCCTCGTGTCACACAGTTGATATACGTTGATAAAATCTATATTGTCATTGAAACCAAATCTCCACTTTGATTATTCAAACAGAAGCAGGTCTTTTTTTCTCATTTTGTATAGATGTATTGCAAAATGTGTGCTACATTAAATGACAGGTTAAGAATGAAGTCATGAGTGTCAGTTTGATTCTCCATTGTGGGGGAGGAGGTAAAACAATTGGAAGTGTACACCCAAACGAAGCATAACTATTTACATCCAAGTGTTCTGCAAATTTCTGAAATAAAAAATGCAATCTAAATATTTTCTAGAGAAGGAATGAGGAACAAAAAATCCACATCAGCCATTAAATTCCCAGAATAAAAACAAATATCCAATTTATATTTCTCTTTAAAAAATGAAAAATTTTAGTCTCATGCTATCTATCATTCAGAGATATTTGGTCCAGTGTCTAGAACTTCCTGCCTACTTGCTCCCATGGCGGTCTGGACGTGATCAATCATACAGACGCAAAAGCATAAACTTTCAGTTGAACTTCAAATGTGAATAAAATTCACTCAAATGATTTTGCTTTTTAATGTACAATCATCTTATTGATCCTCCTGTGATATTATATTTCTGGCATAATAATGGCCCTGATTACGTTACTGTTTTTTTAATCATGTTTCATGCAGCAACACATCCTTGTATGAGGGTAAAATTATTGGATAACAAAAATAATGGTGATTTTGTAGCTGAAATTTTTATTTTTGTTTTAAGTATCCTTTCACTGCACTGTATTTAAAACGTCCCTGTTTGATATGCTGTGAACCAGTAAAAAATATATATTTTTTAAATTTTCAGGTAACGAAGGAAGATAGATCCTTCCAGATCATTTTGCGTAATTACAGGACACAGCCACAAGCCAACAGCAATGTAAGAGTTAATATTAACATTATGGTATACAGTACATGAATAACATTATAAGTTACAAGCTAGAAATTTGTCCCAAGAGTGTAAAACTAAACCCAAAATGTTGTGGCAGCCTCTGAGTTTGGGTTCTAATGACTTCAACAGAAGTGAATATCAAGTGTCTTAATTATGGTGCGATTTTATTGCACTGACTGAGGAGGTATTTCTGAGCAGATGTATGCAAGATGGAATGTGTGAGAGGAACAGGTCATTCTCATTCTCTGGTACTGTGTTATTTATGAATCTGCTGTAAAGTAATTGGAGGATTGATGTGATTCTACAGTCCCATAAACTGTTGGGTCGTGCAACTACCAGGCAGGTGGGAAGACAAACCCAATGAGTCGTGTTTATTTTATACATCCGGTCTTTTCTATGGTTTTATTAATTAAGGATTTTGACTTTTCTGTCTGTTTGTGTTTGAGGATAAAGTTAAAAATCTTTCAATAGCTTCCACATTATTTCTGTTAAAGTTCTGTGGAAAGACCAAAATAAATTTGGACTGCAAAAACATAAGAATAGTCGAGTTGTTCGGCAGCAAAATTATTGGAAGGTTGTTAGGATTAAAAGTATTATTTGCTTTAAGTAAAACTTCACTTGTTTCTGTGGTTGTATAAGTTCACAAAAAAAGTAAGTTGACTGAATTTGACCATTTTATGTCCATATTTGCCTTTTATTATTAATGGATGGAGAGGCATGATCGTTCACGCCGAACGGCAAGGCACCTGAATGAACGATCTCATTCTCTAATAACTCACTGGGGACAGGTTTCAACTTTATTGCCTGGGCAGTGACCCAGATGATGAGCCACCTATTGTAGAACCTGCTGATTCAAATGCAGTTCTCCAGTTGGGGAAGAGTATCTCAATGTAGATGAAAAATCTAGCAAATACAGAGGAGACGAGAGCAAGATGGGGAGCATGGGAGGTCTGCCAAACTCAACAAAATTTAGTTTAATCCAAGCATTTTCACAGGTAAGACAGGCATGCTTAACCGTGCATCATGCTTGGAATGGTGGCTATTGCAATCACAATGGAAGGGCAAGACTAATAACTCATCCCTTACCTGCATCTCCTCTATTTCCCACATATCTGCCATGATCCACTGTCCTGAGTTGAAAGACAGACAGGATTCCCCTTGTCCTCCCCTACCACCCCATTGGCCTCCACATTCCAACATATTATCCCACTGCCAGACACATCTTTCCTTCATCTCTCCACTTTCTGCAGGAACTGCTCCCTCTGGGACTTCTGCCTCCACAATTCCCTTCCCGCTAATCGCCCCTAGGTACTTACCCAGTGACTGCAAATGCTAAATTGTGCTCACGCCTCCTCACTCACCGGCATTCGGGGCCCTAAACTTATCTTTCAAAAGAAGCAACTCTTCACTTGTGAATCTGCAGAGGTCACCTCCTGCATCAAGTTATGGCCTTCTCTATATTGATGATACCAGGCGCAGACAGGGAGATCGCGTCGTTGAGCTCCTTCACTCTGCCCACTACAATAACGGGAATGTCCCAGTGGCCAACCATTAAACATACCATTCACACACCTACATGTCCATGGCCTCTTGCATTGCCAAACTGAGGCTACCTGCAAATTAGGAGGAACAGCACCTAATATTCTGTCTAGACACATAGTGTGTTTATATCGATTTCTCCCGAAGTCTCTCTCACCATCCCTCTGTCTCCTTTCCTTCAGCTCCCCACCCCTTCCTTCTCCTTTCATAGAGCTGGCCCCGCCTCCCCTTATCACCTCAGCTTTTTTTCTCTTCTGCCCTCCCACCCATATCCACCTACGATCTCTTACCTGTAACCCTACAATCCTCCCTCTGTCCCTTCCTCCCTGTTCTTCTCTCTTCCTCCTCCCCCCACCCCCCCCCCACCATTTTTTATTTGGGTGCATGCCCACTTTTGTTCGTACCTTGACTAAGGGCTCAGGGCCAAAACATTAGTTACCTTTTACTTCCTATAGAAGCTACATGGCCTGCTGATGTTCTCTAGCATTTTTGTGTATTGCACTCATTTGCAGTCTGTTTTTTTTGTGTATTCAGTGGACCGGTTGGTTAGCTTTATAAAGCTAAAGTGGGCTATGAACTCTGTAACAGTTGAAAAAGTTGAGATTAGAAAGAGAGGGGAGGGAGGGGGTGAGGGAGAAAGAGAGAAAGGGGTGGGGGGGGTGGGGAGAGAGAGAGAGAGATGCCAGCACCTGCCAACAAACTGGCATTGATATTTCAAAAGGACTATTGAAAATTTTAATCTTGGACTGTGAGAAAGTCTGTTATGAACTGCTGCAGGGAATCAATATAAATTGTTTATTCACATTATTTGCAGTTCAAACAAATGCCTCACACTTATATACAGTAATAATAAGAAATTGAAGCAGGAGTTTACAGGGCCCAATGGCCCTGTTTTGCATCCATGATTATCAGGCCTCACCTTTTACCTCAATGGCAGTTTCCAGCATTTCCTGTTTTGGTGCAGCTTAAACAGGAATGGGAAGGTTGCAGTCATTTGGGTCATTAATGAATCCTGTTTCACTTCTGGTTATTAACAATCTGCAGATAAAAATGTACCAGAAAATCTACAGCCCACAGCTTCTGAAACTGATGATTGAGATTTGATTAAAATGGACTGATGAGGTGTAGTTTATGTCGTGATTCCTTTCCTTATCATTTAGCTAGTTTTACAAAGCTAAAGATATGCTTAATAAAAATTTGCCGCTAATTTAAATATAACCTTAAAGCATCCTAAGAGAGAATGATCTTCAAGCCACAAGTTTAGAAATTAAGTGTTCAATACAGGTATTTTGAATGGACACCATGAATATGGTTTATTCTAACTATGTTTGTATTACCTTGTTGGCCAGAACTGCAGGTTGCATTCGCTACTGGCCTGTGAGGTAAGTGCAGTTATTTTATCCAGATCAAATGGTGTCAGGTTTTTGGTTATAGCTGAAGTGATCCTGATCAGCCTTGCAAGGCTTGGTGCTCTCAGGATAATAGGCTAAATCAACTTCCATCTTTTCCCTGGCATTCCAAAGGAGCCATGTGGATTTGTGGGTAACATTGATGTCAGACACTTCTTGGCACTATTGGGAAAGGATTGGAAGTAGAATGGTAAATGCACCAATTCAACGTGAAACTCTGGGCATTTTCCAGCAATACTGCCCTGCATCTCTTCATGTGATCCAGTTGCATGTGATCTTCATGTGATCCGGCTGCCCTGCATCTCTTCATGTGATCCGGTTGCATGTGATCTTCATGTGATCCGGCTGCCCTGCGTCTCTTCATGTGATCTGGTTGCATGTGATCTTCATGTGATCCGGCTGCCCTGCGTCTCTTCATGTGATCCGGTTGCATGTGATCTTCATGTGATCTGGTTGTGGAAGAGCCTGTGGTTCCCACAATGAATTCTGACACCCAAGTCAAGTTTATTGTCATCTAATTGTACAAGTACAACCCGTCCTTTGGTGCAAAACACGCAGACATACACCCAGACATAACACACATACATACAGACAAACAATACATATGCAGGACAAGTATTTTATCTATACAAATAAATAAATATAATAATAAATGAGAGTTCCATATTTCTGGATAAGGTTAGCAGATCAAACAGTGTCATTTATGGAGCAAAGGTTAAAAAATATATATACCTGACGTTTCGGGCTTGAGCCCCTCACCAAGGTATGAGGAAAGGCATCATCTAAATAACTTCTCCTTTAACTCATCTCACTTCCTCCAAATCAAAGAAGTAGCCATGGGTACCCGCATGGGCCCCAGCTACACCTGCCTGTTTGTGGGCTTTGTGGAGCAATCCATACTACAAGGCTACACAGGCAAGACCCCTCAACTCTTCCTCCAGTATATCAACGACTACATCGGGGGCTGCCTTATGCACCTCCAATGAGCTTGTCAACTTCATCCACTTTGCATCCAACTTCCACCCTGATCTCAAACTCACCTGCTCCATCTCTGATAACACTCTCGCCTTCCTGGATCTCTCTGTCTCCATCTCGGGAGACAAGCTTTCCACTGACATATTATTACAAACTCTCTAACTCCCTCAACAACCTTGACTACACCTCCTCACACCCTGTCCCCTGCAAGGATTCCATCCTTTTCTCTCAATTTCTCTGTCTCCACGGCATCTGCTCCCAAGATGAGGTCTTCCAGTCCTGATCTTCCGAAATGTCTGCCTTCTTCCACAAACGTGACTTTCCCTCCACCATTATGAACTCAGCCCTCACCCGCATCTCCTCCATTTCCTATTCATCTGCCCTGGCCCCCTCTTCCCCCAGATGCAAAACACATAGAAACCCCCTCATCCTTACTTTTCACCCCACCAGCCTCCACATCATCTGCTGGGATTTCCGGCACTTACTACAGGAACCCACCACCAGACACATTTTTACTTTTTCTCCCCTTTCGGCCTTCCACAGAGACCGCTCCCTCCTCGTACACTCATCCCTCCCCATCCATCACTTCACCCCCCACCCCCACTCCGGCACCTTCCCCTGTGCCCGCAGGAGGTGCAATACTTGCGCCCACACCTCCACCCTCATCACGGTCCGGGGCCCCAAAAAGACCGTTCATGCGAAGCCACACTCCCCCTGTACATCCACGGGACTTGTTTACTGCATTTGGTGCTCCTTTTGTGGCCTTCTCTACATGGGAGAGACTGGTCACAGATTGGGAGATCGCTTCGCTGAGCACTTCCTCTCCGTCTGCAACAACAGCGACTGCCCAGTAGCCAACCACTTCAATTCCAAGTCACACTCCCAGACTCACGTCTGCCTATGGCCTTGTGTACTTTCCCACCCAGACCATCCGCAGATTGGAGGACAGCACCTTATTTTCCATCTGAGCCAGATGGCGTCAACATCGACTCTTCTGTTTTCTGCTAAACTTTCTCACCTTTTCTTTCCCCTTCCCTTTTCCTGTTCTTCCCTTCCTTCCTCCTCACCCACTCAGCCATCCCTCCTCCCCCTCATTGCTGCTGTTCCCCCCCCCCGCCCCCCCCACTCTTTTGTTGGGATGCCTGCCGGCATTCTCTCATACCTTGATGAAGGGCTCAAGCCTAAAACGTCAGTTTTGCTACGTAAAGGACCCTGTTTGTCCAACTGAGCTTCTCCAGCATTTTGTGTTTTTACTTCAACCGCAGTGTCTACTGATTTGCTTTCTGGGTTCCACCTCAGAACTTAGAAAACTGGAGTTATGCTGAGAGATAGTAACTGCATCCATTATAAGGAAGGATTAGATTAATTGTAAATGATTTTTTTACGGACTTCTTGAGTTGTCAAACACCTCTATTTTCTCAGAAGTCGGAGTACATTTGGCATGTTATCGAATATAAAGCTTCCATAGATATGCTGTTGGAATGATACTGACTGGTTGTACCACAGCATAGTTTGGTAATTTGAGTTCCCATGAGAAATGAGCAAGTGTCGGCCATACGGCCCATCCAGCCTGCTCCGCCATGGCTCATCTCCACCTACCTGCCTTTTCTCCATATCTCTTAACTTCCCTTCTTTGTAAAAATCTATCCAACTTTGGCCTAAATATATCTACTGAGGTCACCACCACTGCTTCAATGGGAAGCGAATTCCATAGATTCACTTGGTCTATTAATTGATTAACAGGGTAAAAACAGAGTTGTTGATTGGTAAAGGAAAATGCGAAAGCCTGCAGAAACTGGTTGAAGTAAAAACACAATGCTGGAGAATCTCAACTGGTCAAACAGTGTCAATTATACAGCAAAGATAAAGATACACAACCAACGTTTCGGTCTTGAGCCCATCATCAAGGTGTGGTGGCTTTTGCACCTAACAATTTAGTAAGATTATTTTGGTCCTTCATGTTACAACATTCTTAATTAGATGTTATCTTCTGAAATAGTTTTAATTTGATTTAACCTTTATTTTATGATCTATTGGAAATCTATATTTGGGGAAAATATTTGAACCATATTAAAGGGTGCAGTTCCCTTTTTATGCTCATTATGTATCCTTGTGCATCTAAGGAAAAATATACAGTGATAACCCCAATGTAAACTAAATTGATTTGCATGTTTTGGAACTAAATTCAAGAGTAAAATGCCTAAAAGGCCATTTACTTTTACAGCAATTAATTGAAGAAGTTGGACACCAAACCATAAAAACCAGATAGCAAAAAGTGTTCTGAAAAAAAAAAGGATATGTTTCACAAGATGACCTTGACCAGAATCTTAACAATTCTTCGATAATGTCACTATGACCCTGTGCAGTCATTCTGCAAATTGATTTTTGAAACATTCACTTTGTTCTGACAATCTGTCATTTGCAAATTCTTGGTTATGGTCATTACTAGATCAGTTTTTTTAATTGGATTCTTTTCAGATTTTATTTTTATTTTTTTCATCAGACATGCCAAATTAACGGGCATGCGGATGACAAAATTAAATGACTGACCCTTCTCATATTCATGTAACTTATGTAATTCTGGCATTTCCCGGAGTTTCATGAGTTTTGCAAAGATTTATCTCTGCATAATTGCTTCAAACCCAATTTATTCTTGAATCTCAGATAATCTTTGGGCCTGGTGCTTAATGTAGCTACAGAGATTCATTTTTTCCCCCTCTCTCGATATTCATTTACTCATTTGATCTTCACACGTATTCTATCCACTGAATTATTCTTTTTGCTGAAATTTTATTGGCCACTGGCAAAATTCAGTGATTAAAGATCAGATTCATTGTCAGGGTTCATAAGAGACATCACACACAAACATGAGATTCTTTTTCCTGTGGGCCAGGCAGAATTTCTACTTGTCGGTAGTGTAAAAAAAAACTGCAGTCAAGAAAAGATACACAAAAGAGAAATGTAAACAAAAAGAAAAATGCAAGCCATGCAAAACAGAAATAAATATTCAGTAATACATAATATGCAAATTCAGATTCCTTAAATGAGTCTCTGCTTGAGTTTGTTGTTGAGGAGTCTGATGGTGGAGGGGGAGCAGCTGTTCCGGAACCTGGTGGTGCGAGTCTGGTGGCATCTATACCTCTTTCCTGATGGCAGCAGTGAGAACATAGAGTGTCCTCGGTAGTGTTGATCCTTGATGATTGTTGGTGCTCTTGAATGGTGGGGCTCCATGTAGATTTTCTCGATTGTGGAGAGAGTTTTGCCTGTGACGTACTGGGCTGTGTCCACTACCTTTTGCAGGGCTTTCCGCTCAGAGATAACTGGTATCCCCATACCAGACCACGGATGCAACCGGTCAACACACTTTTCCCTGCAGATCTGTAGAGGTTTGTCAAGGTTTTCTATATCATACAAGCCCTCGGTAAACTCCTGAGAAAGTGGAGGCACTGACGTGCTTTATTCACTATGCCATTCACGTGTTGGGAAGATCTAAATCAGGTATTAAATAAAATCACAAAAAGCAACAGACCAAAAAATCCAGAGATCTTTCTTCTAAGTAATATAAGAAGTAAAGAACTTGGACTCGATTTGGATGGAGCACAAAAAAGATTTATTATGATAGCCTTAGCTGTAGCAAGAAAATGTATAATGTCAACCTGGAAATCAGAAGATAGCCTGAGAATACAGCAATGGTACATGGAAATGAATAAATGTATTCCATTGGAAAAAATAACATATAAATTTAAAAAATAAAGTCACATTATTCGAACAAATTTGGGAACCGTACATGGAACACAACAGAGAGGGCCTACCGCGGACCTCCACCCACTAAAATGATAGAATGAGAAGAAGACAAAATGAACTGACCCAGTGTGTAAAAGTAGATGACACAATTTTCTTGTTTATTCTCATTGTGTGATGACATTGTTTAATGGATTTATTGTATCGTATTTGTTGAATGTTGAGTGGGTGGGGAGGGGGGTGGGAAGGAGGGAGGGAAGGAAGGGGTGAAAAGGGGAGAAAATGCCACTGTGTATATTCAAGAGGGAAATGTTTGTGTCTATTTTGGTTAATATGGTTCATAGTGTGAAAAATTAAAAAAAAGTTAAAAAAAGAAAGTCAACATCAAAGTAATATTTTCCAAACCATTACATTTCACGATTCTGTCTAATTTCAGAAAGAGCAGCAGTTTGGTGTGAAACCATTCACCTTTAGCAAAGTATCAGTCCAGGTTATAATGAATTAACCAGATTATGCTTCATAGGTTTCATGGGGTTGGTCAAAGGAACCAATACCCTTTAAACCCCTGTCTTTTCTTAATAATTTAGGACTACAGCTGTTATCAGTATGATATTTGGTTTGGATACATCTAATTGACCTGATGTATATCTGTTTAGATCCTTTTAGTTAATCCATAGGGGTTTTACTCTCAGAATTCTATTAATTTGCCATTTGAAAATTTAGCAGATGTGGATATTTTTTATTAACCATATTTTATAGACTAATCAGTTTGCATTAATAGTCATTGGTTTTATTATTTTGAATCATAGGTTGAACTTAACCTTGAATGATGTTGCCATGTAAAGAAACCTGTTAAATTTCTTGCATATTTACTTAAAAGACAATGAGGTTTTGGTAATACATTATACAATATGAATTTAATCTTTTGGGAGAATGTTTTTTCTTCACGTGGTGCTTTAATGTTTCACATTTCAGGAAACGGGTTTACTTTGGCTCTTTTCATTTCTCCTAACAAGCACAAAAGACTGACACCTGGGAAAATAATATTTGAAAAATCGCTGGCAGTACATTTACATTCTTTCCATGTTAGTTCATTATGTGCTTCAGGTCTAACTAAAACAGATTTACTGAAGTTCAAACTATAAAGTAAGGCACCATATTGATAGTCTTAGAAATTAATCTGCATTTGAAAATAGGTGTTAGAGTACGACTATGATTTCACGCTCTCGTCACTTTTTTTAAAACTATTTTACAGCTTCTCACCTAAAAATCTGGATTAGTTTAGTTTAGAACAATGTGGCCTTGGCTCTCTAACTCCCTAGGGTAGAGAATGATTTGCTTCCACCGCAGTTACGTGAGATCTGAGCCAAAAGAGGGAACAGTAGATTTGTTCACTCACTGGGCAGTTGGGTTGTTCAATGAAAATGCAAAGCTTGATGAAGTTGGAAATCTTCAGTAGAAAGAAAAAGTCCTGGAAGCACGCAACAGGTTAGCCAGCATTTATGAGCAGAGCAGAGTTACTGTTTCAGAGACCCTTGATCTGATTCGGATAGTTTCTGAAGTGTGTGCTTCTTTCACCATTGACACAGTGTTGTGTGTGTATCTGATGCATGGACTAGGGGTTTACAGTTCCATCCCGAATGCTTCCATTTAAAGCAAGAGGCCAGAATTCCCAAGTGAGAGTGGGGATATCTCACAAAGGGTTTCAACACATTAACCATAACCATATAACTGTTTACTTGAATCTTTTTTTTCCATTTATGTCCAATTTCTTCCCAAGACAGAGCTTGCCATAGTGTGTCTGTCTAAGGAATCCAGTGTTAAGCACGTGAGTTGTGTAGCTAGTCTAATACAGATGACTCACTGTTACAAGGACCTCAGAGCTGGTGATATTGGCCTGCAAGAGGACACTGATGTTGATTCACTTATTGTTCCAGAGGATTTTGCAGTGAGTGTTAGTGATGCTGTGGGTGAACCCCATGCTTCTGCCTTCTCCCTATAACCTTTGACGGCCTTACTAATCGAGAACATATTAACCTCTGCTTGAAATATACCCAATGGCTTAGTCTCCACAGCTATCTGTGGCAACAAATTCCATAGTTTCACTATCCCCCTTGCTAAAGAAATTTCTCCTCATCTTTGTTCTGAAGGGACTTACTTTTATTTTGAGGCTGTTTCCTCTGGTCCTAGATACTCCAACTCCTGGAAACCTCTTCCCCACTTCCACTCTATCAAGCCCTTTCAATATTCAGTATGTTTTGATGAACCCCCCCCCTCCTTCCTTCTAAACTCCAGCGAATACAGGCCCAGAGCCATTAAACCCTCCTTATATATCAATTTGTAAACATTCTCTGGACCCTCTCCAACACCAGCATATCCTTCCTTAGATATTGGGCTCAAAACTGATCAAAATATTCCAAATGTGGTCTGATCTATGTCTTATAAACCTTCGGCATCACATCCTTACTTTTGTTTTCTCTTCTTCTTGAAATGAATGCTTACATTGCATTTGGCTTCCTTACTACTGACTTAACCTGCATGTGAATCTTTAGGGAATAATACACCAGGACTCCCAAGTCCATTTGGAGTTTCACTTTTCTAAATTCTCTCTCCATTGAGAAAAAAAAACTGCACTTTTATTCCTTCCACCTAAATGCATGACCATACACTTCCATATGCAGTATTCCATCTGCCACTTCTCTTCTCCATTGCCCAAGTCCATCTGCAGATGCCCTGCCCCTCTACCTATTTCCGTTCACAAATTTGGCCACAAAGCCATCAATTCCATCATCCAAATAATTAACATGCAGGTAGTCCTCAACGTATGACCATGTTCTGTTCTGACTGGTCGTATCTCGAAATGGATGCACATCGGAAATTCACTGTATACGTTTTATCGTTCATCAAATACAACGCGGCGGCCACCAGCTAATTCTTAAGAGAGATGACCACCCCACCATTTGTGCTGTTTTCCATAGATAGGCCTCTTCTTTCACCCCGAAAGTTGTAATTTTTATATTTACATATAAATACAGTCGTGTTTACAGATGGCCGTAAGTTGCATAGGTTGTAAGGACTACCTGTATAACGTGAAAAGTAGCGGACTCAACACCAATCCCTGTAGAACAACTCTAGTCACTGGCAGCCAACCAGAAAAAGGATTCATTCATTCCCACTTTTTAACCATCTGCCATTCATCCCATCTTCTCCCCATGCTTGTACCTTTTCCATAATACCATGGGCTCCCATTATGTTTAGCAGCCTTATGCAGCACCTTGTTAAAAGCTTTCTGAAAATTCCTGACTCTCCTTTGCCTGTTATAGTAAGCATTCACTTATTCTCAGGGGTGCAATGCTAATTTTTTTTTAGGTTCTAGAGCTCATTAAAATCAATCAAATATCCTAATGTTTTTAGAGGTATTTTTCCCCTGCCAGCCACCACCCCATCTCCCATGCCAACAGTCGCTTCCGTAAAACCCCCTGTATTCAGTCACCGTCAGAACAAATCTAATAGAGGGGCATTAGTGTAATGGCGGGGGTGGGGTGGGAGCACCAGCATATCTATGCAAAATAGCGCCTATGGTAAGGGTGGCCAATGCATCAAAATAAACGGTGACAAGGAAGTTTCGCGGGACCTGGCCTTGGTGGCCGCCATGTTGTATAATTGAGAGTGAAAAGGAGGATGAGTGTACCTGTCGTGGGAGAAACAGATTCCTTGTATGTCCAGAATAGCACTCAGCCAGGGGTAGGGCATTTAATATGCAGCCGTTGTTAAACTCTCCACTAGTTAAAATTCCCCACTTGTTTATTTCCCCTTTTTTTTTTAGCAGAGGTGCTGGAGTGGCACTTCAGAGAGCTCGGCCAGCACTGCACCCTTGCTTATCCCGAAGAAGTCACCAAAATGGAAAACTAGCTCATCCTTAATAACAAAATGTGAAGACAATATTCCTCTTCGGGTTTCCCTTCCAGAAGATGTGCCGATTGCCTTGTCCTGTAACCTACCCATCATGAGTCACTCAGGGTAGCAATGACAAGGTCTTTGATTTTCTGAACAATGATCCAGAGGAACATACAGTTCTAACATTTGATAATCTGTCTCTGAAGATCCTGATGCTTCTGATTATAAACTCTACGTTGTGTGTGAACGTTTGATGATGATGCTTGTTTCTTTACTATGGTACTATGGATACCAGCCACCTCTGGTATCACCCAAGAGGTCTTGATGCTGTGGCAGGGGAGCTAAGGTAACTGGAAACCAAGCTCTACTGTATGGCTATTCATTCTTGCATATTGGTGGCCACCCGGTAGGTATGCCCCGGGGCCCAATGCCACCTCCTTTCTTCTCTCCCCTCTCTGTCACCCTTCTAACTGTACTCTGGCCTCCAGGTCTGATCCTGGCTGAATACCTGACCCCTGGCTCCAACCATGTCCGTTCCCGTGTTTCTGACCCCAGCTAGGGCCTCACACCAGTCCAGTTTCCATCTCCGCTTAGCTTTTTTAATTACTGGTTGAAAATAATGATTTCCAAGCCCCCATCCCATGCAATACCCGTACAATACCTTCTATCTCAAAATAGTTGTTTAAGTACCAACATTCTCATGTTTAGTGACGATGCTGATTTGATGGGTAAATACACCATGTCGTGTCCTGTGCGCAGTGGAGAGTAAATCAGGTCTCAAGTCTGTGCCAAGTTGAGTGATCTCAGCTGGGACAACATTAGTTACATTGGCTCAGTATTCAAAGATGATGGAAGGGAAAATAATTTTCGGTTCCAATTCACGATTCCTCTCTTTGATCCCTATGGAAAAATGCATGTATTGATGTTGAAAAATCTCAGGAAGAGGTTCAGCTATCGAGTCCCTGGAGGCAACTAAACTTTGAATTCTTTAAAAAATTGGCCATTTCACCGAGTGCACATGTTGCCTAATTGGAAGATTTGGTTTGTGATATCAGGAACACTTCATGTGGAGGATGTTTGAATGAAATTATCTTTCATGTAATTGGGCCTCGTCCCTCTCCATTGACTCAATTTTGACTTCTGCAAGAGTATTAATTCATGTCTACTGTAATTCAAAGGTTAATAATCTAATCATGTTTTAATTGCATTCATTTAAATTTATCTTGTTATAGTTTGTGCCAGATCAAGGTATTTTGTGTCTAATGCTATTATCTCTCTGCAGATTTATAGGAGTGTACTATTGAAAGCTCGGAGGAGGCGAACGTCAGGCAGCAGCGACAGTAGTGGCCGCCAGGGTTCACCAACTGAAGCAAGCAGAGATAGGAGTAGGTATTTCTAACATTATGTAATTAGTTGTAGCATGGTAAATGCATTTACAAATTTATTATTTACCTTGTTTAATTACTTTTGTCTACTGCACTACAGTTTTATACTTTCAGTTTATTTGTGACATATGGTAACTATAATTTGATATAAAAATTGTCTTAAAAGAAAGCACTATTCAATGTTCTTTTTTGCAATTTTAAAAATACTTTTATTTGCTGTGATATACTATTATTTGATCATACAGGTTATTGTGTTTTTATATTTACTGCTCTGTTACTGAGGATAACCTGCTCATCCGTCTTTTCCTGTGTTTCACACATTTTAATTCACCTAGCTATAATAGATAATAACATCTGCATTTATAAGAACTTAAAAGCTTAAGGAATAGGAGCAGAATTATGCCATCTGACTTGTCAAGCCTGCTCCAGCTTTCAATAAGATCTTGACTGATCCACTTACTCATCTCTTCCCCACCACCCTTGATTCCCCTTCTTCTAACGGTGGCATAAATGCAGTGAAGCAGACTCTACCACCTCCTTGAGCAGCTCTCTAGGTGAAGCAATTCATTATCTCTGTCCTAAATCTACTCCCTTGAATCTTGAGGCTATGTCCCTGAGTTCTCGTCTCACCTGCCAGTGGATACAACCTCCCTGTTTCCATCTTATTTATCCCTTTCATAATTTTTTAATGTTTTTATAAGATCCCTTCTTATTCTTCTAAACTCCTATAAGTGTAGACTCAATCTCTCCTCATAATTCCTTCATTTCGGAATCAACCTGGGGCTTTTTTACTGTGATAGTAGTTTGAAGAATAAACAGTTCGATCCAATCTTTTTCAAGACATAAGGTAGTGCACCTGCTAAGTACATTAATTAACAAATTAGATATCGGCATTGGCTCCAGTTACAGCCAATCCATACACTCAGGCCTCATGCACATTTACTTCAAAAGTTGTTGATAGCCAGCAGCAATGCAAATATTATACCTGATATTTCATTCTAATTCTTTTTTTCTCTCCTTTCTCAGTCCCTTGTTTAATTCTTCTCCAGGCCATCTGGTACACATTTTTTTTTAAAGTTACTTCTTTTGAAACCAAATGGACAGACACTTGAAAGCACAAAGAAGTTCTTCCATAACTCTTTTCTCCCAAAAAAATGTTTCATTTCCATGGAACATCTCCTTCCCTTGAACTTGCACGTATAGGAAGACTCCGATTATCCAAAATCAGATTATCCAAAATCCTCATTTCTGCTAAGAATGTTGAAGCCCAGGGGTGGGGGGTGGGGTCTTTCACTAAAATACCCCTGGCTCAAACTATGTTCATTCCATTAATGGTTGATAATAAAATCCTGGATACATGGTCCCAGAGAGGGGTGAAATGTATTGAGGATTGTTATGAGCAGGGACAATTTATGACATTTGAGCAAATTAGGAATAAATATGGAGTTTTAAATACCTATTTTTTTTCTGCTCTCTTCATTTAAGATCTTATTTAAGGGACAAATTAGGACCAGCACTGACCTTACCACAGTGTAGCGAAATAGAGACTGTGGTTTGAAAGGGGAGCACGAAAAAAATTTCAAAAATGTTTTCCTTAACACACCTAAACAAGGGCTTGAATAAGACAAAATGGGAATCAGATTTGGGTATGGAAATTGATCCATTTTGCTAGTCCGACTTACGTCGGGACTGCATGATTAACACGATTAATATAAGGTATCGGCCGGTGCAATATTATTTCTTGCATCAGCTATACTTTACTCCACCAAAGTTATATAAATTCAAATTGGAAATATCATACCAATGTTTTCGATGTGGTCAAGAAATAGGTATGTTCTTGCATTCAACCTGGTCATGCCCTAAAGTGAGGCCTTTCTGGGAAGATTTTGGTAATCTCCTGGGAAAAATATTACTGGAATTCGATACCCTCAGGCACCTGAATTATTTTTATTGGGGAATTTAGAAAACAAAAGACCTAAAATGAGGCTGTTGAAATATCAATTAAAATTCATTGAGGTTGTTTTAGCAGTGGCTAGGAAATGCATAGCAGTTACTTGGAAATCTGATTCCCAATTAGGTTTAGCCCGCTGCCCGCTGAAAGATAGAAATGCATAATTGTGTTTCCCTGGAGTGCCCCTATAACCTCAGAAACAGGTATGATGTATTTTTAAGAATATGGAATTTATTTAAGGAAAATCAGGGTAAATCTTTAACGATCCCCCCCCCCCCCCCCCACCGGTGCTCGCAGCGCTGAGCACCCTAGATAAGTCAGGTTAATTGTCCCTTGATGGGAGTGGGGTTTATCCGAGGTGAAGCCAATTTTTTTTTCTTCTTTTTCTTGTTTCTTGGGGACTGGATCATACTTTGTTCTTCCCTTTGGTTCATTGAATTTGCATTTTTTTTCTTTATATAAATGAATCACATATTGACTTCCCTTTTCTCACTTTCTTTAATCTCCACACATGGATCGATGTTAATATTATTTGATATTGATGTTTATCTTTTGGATTATTATTCATTTTGACTGCATGCTGAATAAAAATTCTTAAAATAAAATATTCCCCTAAAAAATTCAAAGCCGAATTGACGTCGTTTTGCGCCTCTGAAAAATTTGGGATTTTTTGAATTTCCAAAACAATCAGAAATCCTCAGTTGTCCAAATTTTTTTTCAGAGCTGAACTGACATCACAGTTGAAAAAGATTTGGAAAAACCTCTCAGTAGCATTTTGAGTTTTTGCTTGGATTTATCTCATTTTGTTCAGGTTGTTTAGGTGAGAATTAAACATTATTTCATGCTTCCCTTGTGTTGTTGTTGACTGTTACAAGTGATTTGCTGTTGCTACTGGGTTGTTTTTACAAAATGATCAGTTATCCGAAAATATTGTTTATCCAAAAAAGGCCAGGTCCTGACCATTTTTGGAGAATTGGAGTTGTACTGTAGTTGCTCATAGCCAGTGTGATCTGCAAATTACAAATATTTTGTTACTTTTGCTTTATTTTCCCATCTTGCAGACAGTAGAGACTCCAGTCCAATCATGAGGTCCAACAGTACACTTCCAGTACCTCAACCAAATAGTGCACCACCTACCCCAACTCGACTAGCTGGAGCTAACAGTGATATGGAAGAGGAGGAGAGGGGTGATCTCATCCAATTCTACAATAACATTTACATCCGACGAGTAAAATCATTTGCACTTAAATATTCCACATCCAGCGTGGAGCATGCGGTAAGTTATCAGGTTTACTATTGAGAGTTTTCATCGAACATGGTGCAGTACCAAGGTAAATGACCAATAAAACATTTGCACGTTTCCTGTTGATTATGTACCATAGTGTTGCAGCAATAATGTTAAGAATTTAAAATGGAATCAGGTTCAAAATCCATAATGAATAATCTGACCATTATTGGTGCAGTGGTGACAGTGGCAAAGCTCACTGCAATGGGAGCATGGTTGATTGAAGAATATATGAGAAAAATACCTTGCATATATACACACCCCCACATCTTGGTTGCATATACATTTGTAAAGCATGATAACCAGCATTCATACATTAAATTTAGACATTCCAGCCCATGAGCCTGTGCTGTCCAAATTCACCCAATTAACCTACAACCCCTGTGCATTTTGAAGGGTTGGATGAAACAGTTGTATACAAAAAGAGAACATGGGAGAGTGAACAAACTTATCCAGTGCCAGATTTGAACCCAGGTGCTGTATGAGCATTTGCTAACCATGCTGCCCATAGGAAGCACTTTGTTTTGTGTGGGTTTCTGTAGTTCCCTGAAGTAGTTGGGTGTTCAAGCATGTCTTTTACTTGTGGAATTTCTTAATTCAGGAACTTCATCAGAAGGTCTTCTTCCCTGGTTTATCCATGCTGTTCTTGATTTGTCAGTTGCTGTCTTGAATTGTAGAGCTGTATTTCCCAGATTGTGCCGAACAAAGCATAATTAACAGTTAGAAATGTTTGCTGTGCAGTCAAAACTATGAAATTCACTCTTTGCTAATGAAGAGTTTGATTAATGTTCCCTTTCTGGGTGTGAGGGAAAGAGAATGGCTAATATCTAATCATGATGCAGAATAACGTTGCTGCTCCGACGGTATGGCTGGGTATTCTTACTTCGAGTCAGGTGCCCTGTAACTTTTTTTAAATCTGGACAGTGAGAACAAAAAAAATGGATGATTTCAGTGCTAAAGTTATGTGTGAGGAAATAGCCAGTCCATCAAAACAGGTGAAATCAAATCCAAATTCGAAGAGATAAAAGTGAAACAAGAAAGTCGGCAGATACTGTGATTGTGAAAAGACTGGCTGAGTTCCTCTAGCATTTCAATGTCTAAGAGATAAAGATCAGCATTCCTCACACCATGTAATCAAATCCTCAAACTGATGTTGATGGCATCCTTTTGTATTGTTTTATAAATATCTTGCTAATTCTGCAAATCATTAAATTATGTAAACCACAGGTTTTCAACCTTTTTCTTCCCACTCTGCCATAGGTGTTCTGTGATTAGTAAGGGATTGCTTAAGGTGGTATGTGGGTGGAAAGAGAAAGGTTGAAAACCACTGTTTTAATCGTACCTGATTGACTCGTTATGTGGAGGGTTTCATAACTCCAAAGGAAATGGGCCAATTAGAATTTTTCTCAAGCAGTGATTCTCAACCTTCTCTTCCCCCTCACATATCACCTTAAGCAATCCCTTACTAATCACAGAGCACCAGTGGCGTAGGGGTAATTTAAAGTGGTATGAGAGTGGAAAAAGGTTGAGTAGCACTGATGCAAGTCCTTTATTGTGCTTAATGATGAACATACACCAGAATCTGATACTGAAAGGTCATTATGGCCACACTTTATAAATTGTAAACAATTGAACTATACCATGAGCACTGAATACAATTAACATTCATATTGCATCCTGGTGAGGAAATTGCAACACTTTATTCAGAGGTCATTATAGTTTAGTGAACTAATATGCTTGCCTTGAAAGAAAATGAGAATTAGAATAAAATAATCTATCCCTGCTGAACTTTATCCAGTAGGGACATTAAATATTGACTGCTATAAGTTCAAAGATTACAGAAGGTAACTTTAGGTGTATAGTAATGGTGAAAATAGAACCTCAACTGATTTTGAGATACCCATCTATAAAATATTTACATTCTACCAACTAATATAGTGCACTGTAAACTATTCTAATGTTAGAATTTTCAATTGTGTTATTAGTTCAAATAGAAATACTAAGCTGTGACTGAAGTAACAAATCAAAAAGCTAGTTTTGTTCAGTTCATACTAAACAGGGCTACCAGTTTGCAAAGTACCAGTATAATTGATTTACATTTAGATGTACAATATTGCAACAGCCCATACCACTCAGTTAATCTACAATCCCCAATACATTTTGAACAGTGGGAGGAAACCAGAACCTGCAGGGAAACAGTACCAACTTCTTCCAAACAGTGTGGGATTTGAAACCCAGTCCCAATTGTAACAGCATTACACTAACTGTGTCATATCAAGATGTTAAAAGTATTATAAATAAGAGCCTGGAATATTTGAAGCATTTAAAATGGTATTATTGCATGTGTGAACTTGAAGAACTTGTTTATTTGTGCAGAGTGAAGCCCCACCTTTATCTCCCTTCCCATCTGTACGGACAGGATCACCTCGCAGAGTCTTACTCTCTCAGCATCACTCCATTTATATTTCACCACACAAGAATGGAGGTTCCCTTTCACCACGAGAAAAGATGTTTTATTGTTTCAGCAGAAGTCCTTCAAAGGTGAGTCATGATTCTTGAAAACAAACACTCCATGTACAATCAAAACTACATTTCTACAACTGCCAGTGTTAAACATTTTTTTTAAAACAATCTTTATAAATACAACTTTAAAATATTTAGAATGTTGGAGTAGAATTCAATAATGGGCCTATCAGTCTTAACAAATAATTGTTGCCCTGGTTGTTGATTCCTGTGGCATGAACTGCCTAGTACCACTAAAGATACCTGCAGATTAAGCAGCAAAATGTTGATGAGATCTAGGTTTGGTGCAGCATGTAGACTCCACACTTGTATTGGTGAATCTTCAGGAGAATTGTGCTCGCCTATTTGTTTATCTGGCATGGAGCAGCATATGTTGTTCGTCTATCTCGACCTACCAACCTGATGCCCAGACCCTTTTTGCACATCCCATTTATTACTTTCAGATGACAGTCTTAAAAATTTGGGCACATTCTCCTATGGCCTTTGCCCAAGATTTTCTCATCCCAAAATGTCTGGTGGTAGATTGATTGTCTACTGTATATTACCTTCACTGCAGGTGAGGAAGCAAAAGCATTGGAATGGAGTTTTAAAGTTATGAGAGAGAATAGACTCCAAGAGAGCAAGTTGGGCAGTGGGACTAATGAGATCACTGAGGATTTGGTCTGAATGACCTCCTCTGTCAAAATATCTCAGGCTTTTTCAAACTGAACACAGGGCCATCAGTAGAACTGCTGCTGCCTCTATGGGGTTTGCGTTTCCACCCATGAGATATGCGGGTTGGGAGGCTAATTGACCACTGTAAATTGTCCTTGATATACAGATGACTAGTGACATCTGGAAGGGAAAAGAATTAGTGTATGTTTCCATGCTGAGGTGCCACTGATTCAAGGTGAGACTATGACCTTCAAATGGTGCATGACATGCTCTAACAGATGTTCCCATGAGAATTAGAAAAGGATATTATGTTGGAGGGTTGATGAAGGGAATTGTGGATTTGCTCAGGAAAAAGGCCAATGTCCAGCAGAGGCAGCTGGCATCAAGTGAATAGCACAAAGGATGAAGGGGTACACTTAGAAAGAAGGGTGAGAGGGCAAAAGGGGATTATGAGATATCCTTGAGATGAGATAAAGGAGAATCCCAAAAGATATTCCAAGCACATTAAGGATAAAAGGGTAGTATGTCCTCATGGGGATTAATGTGTGTAGCCACGGTTTTAAATGACAACTACTTGTCTGTCTTTACCATGAGTACTCTGGAGAACAAACATGGAGGTGGTGTCATCAAGGGGGATAACTTACTGGAAGCAAGAGAGAAGATTGCTCGACTCCTGGCAAAGGTTGTTGTGACTTAATTGGTGCCATAATTAGCAAGTTTGCATGACCCCAAAATTGGTAGTATAATGAACAGCGAAGCTCATTGTCCAAGGTTACCACAGGATCCAGGTTAACAGGGAGCAAAGGGATTTTAGACAGAATTTAATTTGCATGCAGGACCAAGCTAAAGGGTGCAGAAAAGATTCACAAGGATTGGAGGGCATGAGTTAGAAGGAATGATTGGATGGAGAGGATCTATTCTTGCTGGAGAAAAGAAGGTTGAGAGGTGGCATGATAAGAAGTTTTCAAAATTATTGAAAAAGCAAATGATCAGTGCCTATTCCCCATGGTAAGAGTGTCTAAAACTACATGGAGGAGAATTGAGGGGATTTTTTTTTTAAACTTCAGTTCAAGTCTGGAATGAATTGCTCGAGAAGGTGGAAAAATAGGTAGCAGGGCCAGAAACCACACTTCAGAGGCATCTGGAGAGGTACTTGAACAAGGAAGGTACAAAGGGATGTGGAATTAGCAGGCAAGTCAGATTAGTTTAGATAGGTAGGCAGGCATGATGTTCACCAGAGGGGCACAACTTTGCAAAGGTTCAGGTGTCCTTCCTTTTGAGAACCAGCAACTGCAGTGGCAATTGTTCCTGATGAAAGGTTCAACTCATAAAGCATCCTTTTACATGACTTGCATCGGAGAGGCATTTAGCTTCCTGGGGAACTCTGGAGGAGCACAGTACGTGTCTAATTCTTGCTTTTCTGGGCCTTTTCCCCACAATCGTTGGGAAGATATTGAGATGAGACTTGGCAAAATAAGCCATTTAATCCATTAAAACACGCCCCCCATCAGCTTTCCTTCATTTTAACTCTGCTCAAAAAATACCAAAGGGGAGCTTTTTAAACAGGCTAAACCTTTCCTTTTCTTGCAACATTAAATAATTTTTTAATTTTCTGTTTCACCTGCAGAGGCTGAGAGACATAAACAGCATGATCAAGACTGGCGAAACTCCAACCAAGAAACGTGGCTTGACATTGGATGACAGCAATGAATTGCCAGCTAAGAGGGTTTGTCAAGAGAACCACACTGCATTATATAGACGTTTGCAAGATGTAGCCAATGACCGAGGTTCACACTGATTCTACTGGTGCCTCTTCACTTTGGTAATTTGTTAAGAAACTACATGGGCTTTGGCACAGATATCCTCTAACTGCATCAACTTCCATGACTGCTCCCCTACTAACCCAGAGTCCCACAAAGCCGACCAGGGAGAATTACAGTTATGCTTAGAGCTTTTGCCGGAGTTACATATAGGCAATGACCACATGCAATTGGAAATGGACAAAGGGTCAAGTGTTTGAACAGATAGCCAATTTTTTGCTTTGTAAAGAAGCCAACTTTAACAGGTTAGACTGTTAAAGAGGTGCATTTTAGGTTAAGAGATTTGTGAGGCAAAATGTTTTTAAATTCCCTTTTATTATTTAAGCTTTTGAAATAAATATCGAAACAGGCTGGTATGTTTTCATACCAAATCAATTATACTATAAAGATTTGTATATGAACGTCAGATTAAATGTTAAAATATATTTTAGAAAAGCCATTGCAGCACAGAAACAGGCCCATTCTGGCCAAGCCATCTACTGAAGCTAGCCCCATTTTTCTGGGTTTAACCCCCATTCATGCACTTTTCTGCGCATCTTTTAAATGTAGCAATTCCACTCACCTCTGCTACCTCATTCAGTCTCGCCACTACCCTATCTTTCCCCTCTCATCTTCAATTATATGCCCACTGCTTTAGACTCCCTGGGAAAAGAGGAATTTGGCCCCATCATGGATGTGTACCCCACCAAAGGATTTTGCCCACCCCCTTACCCTTCTGTGTTGCAGGAAGTCCCAGCCTCTTTATAACAAGCTCCAAACCTAGCAACATCCTCATGAATTTTTTTTGTAACATTTCCAACCTAAAGACATTCTTCCTGCAACCAGAGCTACATATGGTACTCCAAATTTGGTCTTACCAACACGTTTTGCAGCAAGACATCCCAACTTTACTGCTCCCTGCTCTGACAACTGAAGACAGGTGTGCCAATACCCCAAGATGTCTCAACAATCTTCATTGCCCTGAGCCGGTATTACTTACCAAAATGCTCCCCTCTCCTCATAGTAAATTGCTCATGGCCTGCTGAGTTTCTCCAGCACATTTGTGTATTGCACTCGACCCCAGTATCTGCAGATTTTCTTGTTTAATACTTTAAAAACTTGGGGGTTTGTATCTTCCCATGTAATAATTACCAATTTTTGTATAAAGCTATCCATTATTTCAAACAGTGGTCAATTTCCTATATTGCTACTGGAGTTCAGATCAAATTCCTGAAGAGTTATGACAGCAGATATCAGACTGAAAGACAATAGAAAAGTAAAATACTGGGCAATTAAAAAAAACATACAAGTCAGTTTTTTGGAAGTTGAAAGACCAGAGATGGTGAAGATAACTGCACAGTAGGGCATAGAAAAAAGAGGCAATGCAGAGAAGATGTAAGAAACAGAAGGATTCCCCCGAACAAAAATGGTCAAGTTTAACATTGAAAGATTAACTCAGACCAGATAACAAAGGCAATCAATTTTCCTACAGTACCATCTGGTGGCTAACATACATAACTGCAGCAGTGAGTACCAGAAGCAATCAATGCCAAATGGGCTTAAATGGAAAGGGTACCAAATGCATAGGTATGCAAATATCAACAAGGTGTTCAGCAGTTTGGCTTTGTTTTTATTTAAGCCACACTGACATCAGTTGTTTGACCTGTAGCTGTTTCATCTTATAACAGTCCCCACTGCAATTAAACAGCAGTTTTATTCCACAGATATTAGGAACATATCTAGGAACTATCCTTCTTTGAACTGAATTATTTACTTGTACATAGCACAGAAAGACCACCAAAGTTACAAAGCTTGGGGCCCCACTGAATGCACTGTTCCTTTAATAGATCAGCCTATCCAAATGTATATCAAATGAATTGATGTCACTTTCACCACCATTTCATCCCAAAGTGCTAACAATAGGGTCAAAAATCCTATTTACAAAATTTATTTGTCAATATTTACATTAGAAAACTCAACAGTGACTTTATGAAAACTGCAAATGGACACATGCTATGCAAAATATAGTTCATCTGAATGATTTTACTATCCAAACTCGAAATCTTAAAACTCTGGTGGACAGCCTCGAGAAATGAAAACATTTCTACATCATTGTGGCGGTATTACAAAAATGATAACATCTGTATGAGCAAACCACCCCAACATAAACTGATAGTTGTATTGCCATTACCTAGGTAGTAGAGGTCTCCAAAATGAAGTTTTACAAACTTTTAAAAGTTGAATTCAAACAAAAAAAATTAAAATTTAGGAACATGGAACACCATCTTCTGCAGTTTGTCTTTAAGCTGTCTCTGCTAAAGTCCAACATCAAAAAAAAAATCTCAACCTGGTCCGTTATGTCTCACAGGTAGAAAGTGCCTGGTGTGCCATTGATTCGATGTACGAGCTTTATGCAGTGTTTTCGTCCTTGCTGAAAGGCTGTGTGGAACCAGGTTTTACCCAGGAAAGACCAGACACATTCATGCTTTTGGTCTGATCTTCAGGCTTTCTCTAGGCAAGAAAAATACAAAATTTACATGCATTTCAATTCTAACTTAAAATGGTGCACAAAAAGTTAATTTTTTTTTTACAATTTTTATGACAGTATGTAGACATTTTACAAGGTTGAACATATTATAAAGTGAATGATAAAAAGAAAAATTGAATCCAAGTCATGGAAAGGAAGCAAGTGAGAAGTAGGGTGAGAGGAAAAAACTTTCCCACCTACAGTGAAATAGAGAAAGAAAACCTGTGTGTACAAAGACTCCTCTAAAATGGAAGTTGATAACAAGTATTTAGGATAACCTGCTAAAATACAATTTTAACCAAGACAAGGAGATGCAAGGATATGACCAAAACTTTGACCCCAAAAAGGTAAATTTTAAAAGAGCATCAAAAATACTTGTAGACACCAAGGAGGAACTTCAGTATCTTTGGGGATGAGGTAGCAGAAGCCCAAACCTGATACAAGTTCAAGAAAAGTACAACTGCAGAAGAACCAAGATTGAATGGGATGAGCTGAAAGGGTGCAAGAAAAAAAGAAAAGCTCAATGTTATTATTTGAGCATTGCTACCAAAAATGTGTATCAAGGTTTGGCCTCTGCTCCCTCGTCCCCAAGCTATTGAAGTTCCTCCTTTGCATCTACAAGTATTTTTGTTGCTCTTTAAAACTTGCCTTTTTTTGGATTAAATCTTTGGTCATGTCCTTGCTCATCTGCTTAAAGATTTCTCCACACAATGGCACAACAAAACCAAAGAAATTTTTGCACAAATTTTGCTTGAAATGCACACAAGCCAGCCAGCAGCCAATGAACAAGACAGTGTATCAAGAGATGATGAGCGCTGAAGTAAAAAATTGAACAGAATACTTGCAATGATCGACATCTTAGTCAGGCATCTACTATTAAAATGCTTTTCAATGTACAATGCAGGAAATTAATTTACCTTTTGAGATAACATCTTCTCTCTGGCTTCTTCATGTACTGATGGATTCCAGGGTGAAAAGCTTTGGAAGAAACAGGTAACATTTTAAAAAAAAACAAAAATTAAATTCATTTCTCACTTTGCACATGAAGGGGAGAATTATTTTTTAAAACGTCTCCTTCAAAGTCAGTACGTCCTGATAGGCACGTGATGCCACAAGTAAATGACAGCCATTAAATAATTTTTCCATGTGACCATTTGATTTTTATTTTGGATTACCAATAAGTGGTAATTCTGCCTTGCCCACAAGAAAAAAAACTCAGTGTTATATGTCATATATGTGTGTGTATATACACACACACACTCAGACAATAAAGCAGATAACTGATTTCTGAGTATAATGAAGAAACTATTCAGTTCATCTTGTAGCCAAAATAATCACAACAGGGAACTCTGGTCTGTAAACCCCTACTTAATCCAGAACTTTTAACATAAACTTCTGTCTTCACTAACTGCGGCAGCAATTAGAACCTTAACACTACTGCAAAAATCAAACAAGAATTGCAAAGATTTTTATGCTCGACACCTGGGCAATAAACAGGGAAGCAATTCATTTGTTCAGTAATATCTACTTCATGTTAACGGGGAAAAAAAATCAGCAGGTAAAAAGCTCTGTAACTGATCTTACAATCCTGTAGATTACTGTACAATGTAGAAGAAAGTCCTTCACAAAAGCATGTTAACAAATCTGATTACATAAACTAATTTAAAGATAATAAGACAAACATTTTTGATTTGATTTAAATGACTGAAATTTAAAAACTGATGTAGGGCAGAAACAAAAATGTAAATTGTCAAAGTGTTACATTTTGATCACCTCAGGCGGCAGGAAATGTTGAAAAATATTGTGTGCGGATTAATAGCCCAGATTGATATTGGTATCGTCCATTAGAGAGACAGCTTAGTTACTCTGGAAACCACTTCACAATTACAATACAAATTTCACAAATGACATTAATAGCACAATCTTAAGTCACACAATATAATTTAAAAATTTAGATTTCTCTGCCCACTTGACTGATATTTTCTGTCCAAGTTCTTGCACAAACCAGTACAAACTAAACAATTTATGCAGGACCAGTTAAGAGTATATCTGAATACATTTCATTCACATAAGTAGCTTCATTAGACAATTATATAAATGTTTGAATATTGTTCAAAGAAGAAAAATTTCCACAAACATGGTTGTAAATTTTAAAATGATAAAATTAAAAATTGCTATTTGTAGATAAGAATAAATAATTTTATTGGAACCCTTTTATTGATCGGAATGTACTGTAATACTGTAGTCTCAACATTAAAATTTACCAAAACCCACCTAATTGCATAAGGGTCATCCAGTTTAGGTTGGTCAAAGAGATGACTGTTGCATAGTTTCACACTATCAACTACTTTGCTTTTGAATAAATGAATGTCTTTTTCATATCTGAAAAAGAAAGTACAACTTCAGATTGATAAGTACAATTGTTTCGTATTGAAAAATGAAACAAGGAGAAACGGGACCAAAACAACTGGGCTTGTTTTAAGTCTTCTGCAAAGAGGCAAATAGATTTTGGACCATCCAAGATCCTATGATGTTTCAGAGCAACTATTTGGGGATAAAGGTATATCAATATCTCCAATATTATTTATTTCTCTCCAATATTAAGCAGAAAGCATTTACTTCCAGAAGTTAAAAAGTTCAGGACAATGCTATTATAGACCCAGTGACTGGTTTCCTCCCTCTCTCCAAAATGAACCAGTGGTTGTACATGAATTTGGGTGTAATTGGATGGCATGGATTTAAATGGACAGAATTGGCTTCTACTGTGCTTTTAATTTTTTTTTAAATTAAGAATTTATGGAAGGCTCTCCAAACACAAACAGTGGATTTTGCAAACACAAGGATTACTATGACAGCATCGTGCTATTGGCAAACACTCACAAATACACACATGCTGCCCAGGATTCCCTTTTCCCCCAAAATGGCCATTGTTTCCTGATCTTCTCCAGCATATCTTTCAGGATTCCCTTTTCCCTCCCAAAATGACCATTGTTTCCTGATCTTCTCCAGCATATCTTTCATAAATGGGTAATCTGAAAGACTTCAGGTTTAGCCCAAAAAAAAACAATGCTTTGTTGCAAGCATCAACAAGTTCTAAAATGGCAAAATAACCCTAATTCACCAATACAACTCTAGCCCTACAGAAACCAAATTTAGTGCAGGATGGTCAACTACACTGTGGTTGTATTAAAAACATAATGCTGGAGAAACTCAGCAGGTCAAATAGTATACTTAATATGGAAAAACCAACATTTTCGGGCTTTAGCCAGGCCCTTGCCTACATTTTGTCATACCTTAATGAAGGGCTCAAGCCTGAAACATTGGTTATGTATCTTTATCTTTGCTATATAAAGTACACTGTTTGACCTGCTGAGTTTCTTCAGCATTGTGTTTTTACTTTTCAATGTGATTGACTGCTTGGCTCACATGATCAGTATTGTTAGATGCCCCAAACTGATGCTCGACAGCAAATGACATAGTTCAAGGGGAAAATGCAGCATATGCCAGCAATCACTAGATCTTGTGGACAGCTTTAAATTCAGCTGAGAGTGCCAAGATCACATAACAAACTCCAAAAATCAAGATTATTAACTGGAACTGAAGCAAAATCTCAGACTGCTCTATACAGGTATGTGCTGCTTATGCAATGTGGACGGTGTGCGAACACCATATATACTTAGCAGTGCTACAGGGGATACTGTACACATGCATACTTTTTATTTGTAAGTAGGGATCAGTGTGGAGACTGATTCAGGGCTGTGGGGAGAGAGCAAGGCACATCAGTTTGGGAATACAGTTTTCTGTAGCTAGCGACCGCTTTTTCTAAATTGCTGCAGATTTGCTCACACTAACTGCATAATTATGGAACCATGGGCGTATATGCAGTAGGGCATATCTGTAATTAGGTCTACAAAATTACAATTTGAGTCCAATCCACCGAGCAACTAAAGTTTCATTAGACCACAAATTTTCAAACTCACAGTACTGCAGCTTCAGGGTTCAAAGGATTAACTGTATCAATCTTGTAGAAAACTCGACGAGCGTAAATTAACACCTGCCAGATGTGATTATGATGTCGCCTGTACAAAATACATAAAAAAGCTTCAGGAAAGATTCATAATATATTCTGTCGTCATCTACATTTGCTACTTTTCCTATAATCTTAAGGCAATGAGTAACTGGGCAGATATTTTACAATTTTTGCTGAAGAAATTGTGGTAAATGTCCATCTAGTTTGCACCTTTAGGGGGGGGGGGTGGAAAAATGAGGAGAAAAGCGCTTAGATTTGTGACAAAACCATCCAAAGTTATTACTATAGTTTTAAGTGCAATCTTCAACATCCACATGGTTTAACTAGGAGAATCTCCAAATTGCTCCATCCCAGGCTTTTTGCATTCTATGCAGATGCAATTTAATCAGAAATGGTAATTTGATACTCATTCCAATTTGTTGCACTCTGCTCTTATTGTATTCTCATTGTTAAAATTGTTGAATGAATGGTGTTTTTTTTTAAAGTTTACCATAATGGATTAGTGGTAAAATAAAAGATTGCAATGTTAAAAATCAGTGTTTTTATTTTGTGCTTTAATAATTTCTCAGTCTGATTGAAAGTTCCATCAGTGAGGAAATCCATACGACACAGGCACTATTTAAATATTTGTGGCCACAGAATCAGTATCCTCCTCATATTAGTACAGGTTGAGAAGCTCACTAAACTGAAAATAAAATGTACTCACCTCCATTTTGTGAATGCTCTTTTTACATCCAATTCTCCTGACATTGGATCCACCAGTGGGTGGAAGACTGGTATATCAAACATCAAGCGCTAAAATATTTCAGAAGATTTAAAAATATATATTATTTTCACAATGTAAAAGTTGGTTTTCATTCCAGATTCAGGGGTTGAATTCTGTTTCAGTTTGAGGATTTCCCAGTTATTATCCAAAATGTATTTTTTTGTTATTTCTACAGAGAAGGCAAATGCATCCTTTCAGTTTCCACATTACGTTACCATTGGATTGACAATACATGCACATTTGTGACATTCACTGCTTCCAGGGTCTCTTCCATCCCAGGTTACTGGTCACATCATGGCTGAAATGTTCTGTTGCATATGTTCAGCAGTGAACACTGTTTGCATTATTAAAGCAAAGCGCATGGTTGATGTTGAAATATGTCATTATATAGACTATGAAAGAAGCAGCTGGAGATTCCTAGCTGGTCAGGAAGCATTTTAAACAATTTTCTTAAAATTATTTGGAAGTATCCCACTTACAACTTTGCTTCAACTCCTAGATTTATCATTTGGGATAGGGTCCTTGAATGGCAATGAAGTGACAATACTGGAGTAGAGTCAACATCAGATTTACAAGTTTCAGGATATGTAGCATTTCAAGAATAACATGGCTAGATTATCCAGAATAATTTGCCAGTTCTCAGATCAAAAGATCTGCCACCAAAATCAGTCACAAGGGCAACACAAAAAGGAGAGAATAAAGAAGCATATTTAATCTGCAGTTTGGAAGGCTGGTACACAGACAAGTTCATAATTCATTCCTATTTCTGGTAGCAAAGAACTAAATGGCGATGAATTCAAAGAAACTTTGCAAACTAAATGTAAAGTTTTAGTTTATCCCATTCAAATAAAAAGAAAAGGGCAATTTTTTTTTCCCACTGATCAGTGCACGTATAAATAGACTGAAAAAGGAATAAAGTTTGAACATCACTTACAGGACATTCTCCGTCTGGATAGTTATCAGGGATGTAAATGGTAAATTTAAAAACAGCATCCTGGTATAATCCATGTCTAATGAAAATCACGCCAAACCACACTGAGGGAGAGAAAACAATTATTTTTCAGTGGGAGAGGGTGCAGAAAAGTCAAAAAAGATTAAAGTGGAAAAGCCAGTTTAACTTACTTAATGCAGATCCATATGAAGGTTGTATGTAGACACCAGGCAGCTTTTGTTTTACAACTAAAGTACTGTAAAATATAAATATCAGAATTATCAAGTGAAGATTTCAGATTAACAAGAACAAATTAAAGAATATTTCTTAAAAACTTCCAGTTGAGGTATAAACAGACACTAGATCTGCATGTTTCAATCAATGTTGATATTTTCCTTTTAAACGAGAAAACATTATGGATTCCACAAAAACGTTATAGAGAATAATACAATGAGAATGTTGTCGCCAACAAAATTCAATGAACAGAACTCGGCTGCATTTTAGTACAATATCAATATCAGTGAATTTTTGCATCACTTTTTGTATTAAGAATGCATTGAAAATAAAGATATTACTTACAATTCAGCAAGGAGAGAATATTCAAGGTAGAATGGTCCATATGAGGCATGTGTTCCGTTTGTTGATTGTGTAGATGTGATAGGAGAAATAGGTTTAGTTACAGGAACAGCATTTTTTGGAATAGAGGGTAACTGTTTCTTGGCTCCTGAAGAACGTGGAGGACTTGTCTTCTGTTCACCAGATATACTTCTTTCTTCACTGTCAGATTTCTGTCCAATAAAAGGTCATTAACAAGATATTTTAAATTTCAACATGTTCCACAATATCAAGTGTTTAAAATAATGTTGCACAGATTTCAGAAAGTTTTTTTTTTAAATAAAAGGTCCCACACACTAGGAGAATCAAAAGGTGAAATGAATATAGTATGTAGAGTGGCAAATGATTCAAAATTGGTTTGGGGGCAGGTAGCAGTGGGGTAATCATTGCTGTGCTTTTCATGATTGCAAGGTTGTGACTGATGGGATTACACAAGGCTCAGTACTCTGCCCTTACTCTTTCTGTTTAATGATTTATACTCAAATATTAGTGGAACAAGAAGGTAGTTTTTCCAATGATACAAAAAAAAACTGGTTAACTAGTTGACAGCAAACAGAAAAGCTCAGCCTCAAGATGTTATGTAGAAAGAGGAAAATGGAATTTTGTCCCAAGAAATTAGTTGTTTTTTTTGGATGCATGGGGGGGGGGGGGGGTGGAAATGTGCAACACCAAGAAAATATGCAACAAATGGCAGGATATAGTGGTGCAGAAGGACACTTAGGAGTTATGCCCACAGATTCTTAGAAGGTTGCAGGACAGGTGGATATCATGGTTAAAAGGCTGGCAGGATGCCTTCCTTTATGTGTGTATTTTGGTTAACAAAGGCAGGAAGGATATGCTAGAAATGCATATAATGCTCATTAAGCCATTCTAGATGACCACATTGCAGGAAAAGGGTATTTGCACTGGACAGAGTGTCTGGGGGCAGGGTGTCAGGAAAAGGAATCATGGATTTAAAAATTTGTGAAAAGATTAGGTGAGAAAGAAAATACTTCCACCAAAATGAAACATAGTTCCAAAGGTGGATCACAGATCAGAAGATGCAAGTTAGAATTAGACTGGGCAAGCACTTGCTCAACTAAACAGCCTAATATGCTGCTACTATATTATCAGGTAATGATCACAACTTCAAATTTGTACTCTCAACAGTTTGGAAAAATATTAACATCTATTATGTGAAAATTGTTTAAAGTGGAAAAATCCTTAGTCATTTAAGATGTAGGTATAATAGTTTAACTACCAAAAATATTCTGCAGCTCATTATTTCTTGCTCCATATTCCAGTATTTGCAGTTTTGCATCCCCATTAAAAATATCTTGTATTTTCCAATTATTCAATTTCTTTGATAGCTTTCAAAGAGAAATGAAATCTTAAACATATTCAAGAGAATAAATAATTTTCTATTACCTTCCGAGCAGAACTTGTAGACATGCTCCAGAAAGAGTTCATTACTTGTGCCAACTTTGCAACTCAGCCACTGTATACTTGCTTATGTTTTTCTAGTCAAGTTTATATCCTGAAAGAGATGTTTTAAAGGAACATGTTCAAAATTTTAATGCTGACATGGTGTTTCAGGACCTCATCCTGGGACTCAGGGTCTTAGATCCCAAAACATACATTTTGAAAAAGCCTGCTTTGGAAGTGGTCTTGAATTAAAGATCCGATTCTTTTATTTTCCCAATGGCCTCTTCCAGGATAGTTTATAATTTAAAGAAAACACATTCCAGAACTTAGCAATCTGCAGAGTTAAGTAGCTGTCTGGAGTACATTAGGACTACAATACAGTACACTATAAGGCATGCAGATGAAATTTAACTCTGACAAGCGGGAAGTGATGTATTTTGGGAAGTTAAACCAAGGCAGGACAAGCACAGTGGATGACAGGGCCATGGGGAAACCTAGAGGTCCAAGGTATGGCCTCTTCATTTAAGCTGAGAAAGTGCAGTAAAGATTCAAGGATGTTGCAAGACTGGAAGGCTTGAGCTACAAGGAGAGACAGGAAAGACAATGTTTTCTCTGGAGTAAAGGAGGCAGAGTGATGACCTTAAAAAGCTTTACAATATCATGAAAGGCATAGAGAAGGTAAACAGACAGTCTTTTTCCAAGTGTACGGGAGATTAAAACTAGAAGGTGAGAGGGGAAAGATTTAAAAGATGAATGGATGAGAAAGCTTTCGGGGGATATGGGTCAAATGCAGGCAAATGGTACAAGCTCAGGTTGGCACCATGGACAAGTTGGTCCAAAGGGCCTATTTCAGTGCTCTGCGATTCAATGGTTAACTATAGTTTCAGAACTACAGTTAAGACAAGAATATACAAAAGTTGAAATTTGGAGCAAATGTCTGCTGCAGGGATTCAGTTGGTCAAGTAGCATGCTAAGTTCCTCCAGCAGATTGTTTTTTGTTTCATTTTCATACCAGATTCGGGATACTTTCAACTGTTTTTAATTCCCTTTTCCCACTCACTTTGCCCTCACCCATTGCCCAAATTCATAGGAGGGCTTCAAATGATGCAGAAAGTTAACTTTCTTCATATTTCTGAAAAGTTCAGCTCTATAACAAAGGAGTGGCAGATCAAGTTGAGGAGGACCATATCTGCATGGAATGTTAATTCAAGTCAACACAATACATGGCATTATTGCAGTTATGGTGACTAACCAGACTTTGTATTAGAGAACCTGAAAAAAAAATGAAATGACAAACATTCTTTCTCGAAATGGTTATCCAATTTCCTTGGTGTTAAAGTCCCTCTGCATTTTGAGTAATACATTATAAGGAGTTAATACACTGTAGGGAGTTGGTACATTATCCCCGTGTCTGCATGTGTTTTCCCTGGGTGCTCTCGTTTCCTCCCACTGTTTGAAATGTACCAGGATATAGGTTAATTGGGCGGCACGGGTTCATGAGCCAAAATGGCCTGTTCCGTGCCTCATGTCTAGTAACATTGGAAGTAGGAACAGGAGTAGGCCAAAAATGGCCCATCGAGCCTGCTCCGCCATTCAATACGATCATGGCTGATCTAAATTTATGACCTAACTCCACCTACCTGCCTTCTCCCCATATCCCCCAATTCCTCTATCATGTAAAAACGATAGTGGTGTCTACATTTAGAAAAATTATAGCATCAAGTCTTGTTCTGTTTGAAAAGCTTGCTGTATGTTAAAGTATTGGGCTTGCATCATTCACAACCTTAATTTCCTAAAGCATTTGATAATAAATTAACTTTTTAAAATATAGTCACTGCAGTAATATAAACTTGGTGAAGCAAATAGCAAAGGAACAACAAGACATGAAATCATGGGAGATTTCTAGAGAAAACTTTACCAAATTTGGGCAATGGGATCTTCAAAGTTAACCTGAAGAACAAACAAGAATAGCATATACAGATTTAGCAACCCAGGTTCAATCCTGTATGCATGTGGAGTTTGCACAAATCCCCTATAATGCAACCCCTGTACTTCATTTTTTAACTATTTCCCAAAATGTGCATTGGCCATTGTTAATTGGACTGGAGTGCTATTGAGTCAAATGCCATTATGTTTTGATGGAAATGTGAAGAGTATAGTGGGGTATATGATTATTTGTGAATCAGCATCGATTCAGTGGGTTAAAACGGCCTTCTTCTGCCAATCATACAGTGCAGAAACAGACTCTTCAGCCCACCATCAAGTACCCATCTATATTAATCCCATTTACCAACATTTTGACCCTAGCTTTCTATACCTTGGCAATATATCTAGAATGATCTCAAATGTTGTGAGATTACCTCTACTACACACCAGATGAAAAAGGTTCCTTAAATCTCTTTGAAATCTATTATACAAACCAAAGCTCTCTGGTGTTGATCACCAAAATCACGGGAGAGAGGGGAGAATTTTCTTATTATCTACCCTGTCTTTTCCTTCTTTTTTAATCTTTTTATTAATTTTCCACAAAAACATAGAACATACAGAAAACATGAGAAAGTATTGTCCTTGACTATAACAATCAAGTACTTTCAAATTAATTCAACATTTCCATATATTGACAGTTACATTGAGTAAGGAAATAAAAAGTTTTTGCTTAAACAAAAATCCAAAAAATAAAAACAACTGGTCAATCCATTCTGAGAGCAATTTCATAATACCCTTCACTCATTCCAAGGAAGGCAAGCACATCCTATCCAGGCTCTCCATACAGTTGAAACACATTATTTAGGCGACATCCTGATAAATCTTCTCTGCACCCTATCCAATGCCATCATATAGGTACAGTTCAAGGTACAGTGTGTGGTCAGTATTCCAACTGTGACCTCACTGATAAAGCTTTACAATAATTTGTCCACTTTTATAGCCTGTTTTGGCTGACAAAGGCAAGTAGGCAGAAAAAAAAGGTCCCTATCCAAAACATTGACTGTTCATTTCATGCCATGGATGTGGCCTGACCTCCTGAGTCATTCCAGCTTATTGTTTACTTACAATTCCAGCAGTTCTGTTCCCTGTCCCATATGTTGCTTTACCACTTACCCATCTCAGCTGCCACTTTTAGGGATCTTTGACTTGAATGTCAAAATTCCCTTGTTTCACAATACTGCCCACAGTTATTTGTCCTCCCAAAATGTATCACCTTGCACTTCATAAGGGCCCATATCAGCAAATGATCTATATCACCCATATCCTTCGACTATTCTTACTCTCATCAATTTTGTGTGGCTGTAAACTTACAAATGACATCCTCATTTGTATATACAAACAGCAATGGTGCAAGCACTGATCTCTGTAATACACCATTAGTCCGAAGTTTCCAAACATAAAAATAATCTTCAACCATTTCCCTCTGCTTCCTACAACTAAGTCAATTTTGGATCCAATTGTTCAAGGTACTGGAGAAATTTGGATTGGATTAAACATTTATTAATTGGGTGAAGACACTAGACTACAAACCCCAATCAAAAATTGTTACAAATGAGAAAATATCTCCAGTGCTTCCATTGAGTAGGTACAGTAGGCAGGGCTGTCCTCTGTCTCCATACTTGCAATTGAGTCGCTGGCAGAAACCATTCGGCAGGATCCAGACATAAAGGGGTTCACAACGGGCCAGGTTGAACACATACACACACACAAAAAAAATCTGTGGCGGCACACCACTATGCAGGTGAACCGGCTCCGCTTCTAATCCACGTGGCAGGGCGGCCCGCCAAAATGGCGCCATCGGGGGTTCCCCCTTCTTCTCAGCACAGGGCTCAGAAGCCCCCACTGGAGGACCACGTGACGCCCAGGTGATGTCAGCGCTCCCATTGCAATTCTCAGCCAGGTCCAGGCTGGGAGTACAAGTCCAGCCCAGCAGCCTACAATAAATCAGTTCTTCTCACTGAGCTCAACCCGTCTGGTTGTGTGTTCTTTCAGCAGCAGGGTAGCTGCCGCTACTAATCCATCTTTTTGCTCATGATGTGTTGATGTATTTAACAGACAATGTGGGGGGGGGGGGCGGGGGTTTGGAAATCGTTGGCCAGGCTGAAGACCACAATGGAAGATAATGGGAAAGTCTCAGGGTACAAGGTAAATATAGATAAAAGTGAAATTATGCCTTTGATAAATGGAGATTATAGCCAATATTAACATGGGTCAATTCAAATGGCCACAGGAAAGCATCAAGTATTTGGGCGTAAAAATAGATAAAGATTTAACTATATCCAAACTTAATTATCTTCCTGTGCTCCGGAAGATTGAGGAGGACCTTGATAGATTGAGGACTCTGCCCATTACACTGGTGGGCAGAGTTGACTGTGTCAGAACAAAGGTGATACCAAGACTCCAGAAACGTTTTCAGTCATTACCCATATCATTGCCACAGGTTTTTGTTAAGATGCTTGGCGAATATTTCAGAAGGTTCCTGTGGAATCATAAGGTGGGTACAACCTCCATGGAAAAGTTGATGCGGGATCACAATTTTGGGCGGGGGGGGGGGTTAAAATTATCAGATTTTTAAAAATTATTAGGCAGCCCAGACAAGGATCTATCACCTCACTCTGAGGGGGAGGGGCCTCCCCCTCTTAGTGACAAATTGATCTAGATGCAAGAGGTGAAAAGATGGCAAGAGAATTTACATACAAATGGGACACTAAATTAATTTCAAAGAAAGCAGATAACCCATATTAAAGCAGATTCTTCAGGTGTGAACTTGCAGGCGCCTCAGATTGAAGAGACTGCCATCCGTGCAGTACAAATACTTTTACAGAAACCTCCAGCCTGATTGTCAGGGATGCATTGAAGCCTACCTTAGGGGTAAATTATCTCTTATACTGTGAATATGGAAAGAAGGGCTAATAAAGAATGTTTTGAATTAGTTAATCAAATTTAAAAAAAAATAATCAATACACTCAAGTTAGAAATCCAGAATTATATAAAAAGTGAGTGAAACTTCAAGCTAAATTTGCTCTCAACACATCCAATTTAACACTAACTTTTGAAGTATAAGAGACTGATCTATATCCATGGTAATAAATCTGATAAATTGTTAGCTAATTAGTTGAGAGGATTTGAAGCAAGATGGCAACTTACAAAAATTAAAATGAAGGATGATAATGTTACTTCAGATCACTCCAAGATTAACTAACAAAATGAATATTTTACCTAAAATCTTATCTCTTTCAGACTATACCAATTTTTATTCCTAATTTTTTTTTGACTCATTAGATTCAATTATGTCATTCTGTATATGGAAGATTAAGCAACCTTGATTAAGTAAAGTTCACCTTCAAGACTGAACCTCAGCGGACTTCTGGGGAGGTTGAGGCGTTGGCTTGCTTTCTTCATGATGACATTGGTGTGTTAGGTCCAGGAAAGTTCCCTCTCCCATCTATGTTTGAAGGAAGGAAGTCTGTGCTACGTAACAGAACATTATGGTTTAACACAAACATTTCTCAGACTAGTTGACCCTGTATTGAATGTGCCCAGAAGTATTGAACTGCACGTTTTACAAACATTTTTACGTCTGATTCCACCTGCATTGAATTCACCCATCGTTATTGAATGAAGATCTACCGGGACCAATGCCTGAAGAGGGTGCACAAAATCAGTGAACCGGTGTGGACTCGAAAGGCCAACATGGCCTGTTTCCGCTCCATAAATGGTTATATGGTTATATGTCAAAAAAATCAATATATTGGATGGAAGGTGGGGATATTTCCTAAAATGCCTTTGACCAGAACAAGTTGAAACCCTTGACTCTGCATAATAAGATCCTGGGCACCTGGTGCCAGAAGGGGATCAGGTGCATCGAGGACTGTTACAAACAAAGGCAACTCATGTCATTTGAGCAGCTGAGAAACAAATATGGTCTCTCTAATAGAACATTATTTTGCTATCTGCAAATAAGATCTTTTTAATGGAAAAATTAGAACCTTCTAATGACCCTGCCTAGGTCTAGCAATGTGTGCAAATTTATTTCTTGAATGTATTCCAAAGTAAGGGCCCAAAGCCAGGCCAAGGGAGAGACGGGAGTCAGACTTGGGCACAACAATCAATAAAGAGTGGTGCCGGAATAGTGTGACTGGGGTCATTAAATGCCAGATAAAGGTTGGTGCAATACAACTTTTTGCACCCAGCTAGCTGTACGTCACAATACAAAAATTACATAAACCAAACCCTGAAATTTCAGAAGTGTGCTTTTGGTGTGGAGTTTTGAACATTTACGTTACGTACAAAGGTGAAACCCTTCTGGGAAAAACTGGGGGACGTTTTGAAAATACAAAAATGGATTTTCCACAAGAACTGGAGTTGCACCTTTTGAGAGATATAGGAAATGTGAGTTTTAGACTGTCTACATATCAAATTCAGTTTGTGACGGTCACCTTGGCAGTAGCCAGGAAGTGTATAATGGTTATGTGAAAGTCCAACTCTCAATTAAATATCACACAATGGAATATGGAAATGCAGAATTGCATTCCCCTGGAGAAAATCTCTTGCAATCTAAGAGGGAAACATGACACACATGTTAAAGTGTAGCAGCCATATCTGAAATACATGGGCAAGTAGATTGACTAGCTCCCCCTCCCTGTGAAATATGGATATTATAAAAAACTGTCTTAGTAGGGAAAGGATTGAAGTTAAGGAAATGGAACATGACACAGGTGACATGTGTGTTTTCTTTTTAGCCCTTCTTTAGTTTGTTTTATTTTAGTTTTGTTTTTCCTTTTAGTTTTTTTTTCTTTTATTTCTTATTTGGGTTATTTAGTTAAATAGGTTGGGGTTTTCTTGTCTTTGGTGGGGGCTCTGAACCCCACTTGTATTTGGTATGGCTGTGTTTCGGGGCAAGGGAGTGGGGGGGGGGGGGAAAACAAAACACAGACTAAGTTTCATGAATGTTGAAAAAGATTGTATTGATTGTTGAAATTACTTTGCGGTTGTAAAAAATCAAAACAAAATATTAAAAGAGATATTTTGGATCCAATTTGCCACCTTACTTCCCATTTAAATTTAGGCATACATACAGCACGATAAAAGGCCAGTTCCCCCTTTCAAGCCCATGCCGGCCAATTTACTTACACCCCCAGTACATTTCAGATGGTGGAAAAACCCCAGACACAGAGAACGAACAAACTCCTTATAGACAGTGTGGGTTTCAAATCCTAGTTCCAATTGCTGGTGATGCAAAAGTTGTGCTAACTACTAGGCCACCCATGTTAGAAGAAAATATACAACTATTCTTGTCCACTTACATAAGTCGTACTGTTAAATTTGACCATAGGGATGCACAGACCAGATCAGGAACAGGCCCTTTGGCCCACCAAGTCTGTGCCAAACTAAACTAACTCTCTGCTGCTTTCTATCTAGAAGCCTCTTAAATGCTACTGTCCTATACCGTCATATCTGCTCTCTCTCTCTCTCTCTCTCTCTCTTTTGGCTTCAGTTGACCAAACAAACTGAATTTTGTTATGATCTTTGCTTCAGTTGAGATGGAAGTTTTGTGAGTCTTGTTTGTTTTGTGTCTAAGTTTTTCTGTGGGCTGGTTGTAAATATAACTTAGACTTTAATTACATATGTTTTATTTAGGTTGGGGAATTTATTAGTTTTACACTGTTATAAAGACTTGCATAGTAACCAAGTGGGCATTGTTACAAAAGGGGGGATTTTTAATTAAAGTTTGAAGGTGAATTGTTTGTTAATAAAGTAATTGTTCATCTTTACCCCTGTGTGATATGCCTTCTTTGTGGTTGCTGGTTTGATCTTGTAACAAATGTTTGACATTTTTATCTTCAAAACAAAAAATCCTGACTATCTACCCATCTATGCCACTCGATTTTTAAAAAGTGAAACTTCCATCTAGTCTCCCCTCAGCAAATGACTCTCCAGGAAAGCTACCCAAGCTATCACACAACCCCTCTTTATAGCTCATACTGTCCAAAACAGGCAGCATATGGGCAAATATTCAGCATTTTTATCCAATGATTATCAATTTCAATATTTACCAGCCTCTTGTGTTCGAAAGGAACACATTTCCACTGCCATTTGTGCTGCAAGGCTTCTTGTCAACACTCCAAAATAAGTGTTCCTTCAATTTTTTTTTTAAAGTTCCTTTTTATTCTAGGGCCTGATGGAAAAGTTTCTTTCCACCCAAAAAAGAGCAATCCTAGAATTCCATCCAAATATAAAGAGTACCTCGGACATCTTCAGGCTGAAATTGAAAAGCAAGCTTGGATCAAGTTTAGTGTTGAATTTGAAGTCTCAACTTACTGGCTTAGGTAAAGTATTACCACTGAACCAGAGCCAATCTAGACTTGTGTAAAGAAGCAGCAACTGAGGCAAACTGGCAGAGGGCTCCCACAGTCAAAAATGAACAACTCAATTTCAGAACCTCAGGTTTAGCAAGCCAAAAGTAGGCAGAAATTAAAGACTAGTGAACATTTTTTTTTAAAAAAGCCCATGCCACTGAAATGGAAATTACCACACTAGAAACTAGGTAAAACACTTACAAATGATAGGTTAAGATAATGAACAAATAAAATTGTGTATGTTAGATTCGGAAATAAAATCAAAAATGCTGGAAAGACTCAGCCTGTCAAGCATCATCAGTGAGGGGGGAAATAGTTAGGTCAAAGTATAGTATCCAAGTGGCAGTGAAAGAAAAAAATGCATCTGGCATGGAGCTACAGTGCAGTGCTAGGGAAAAGGCCACTCACAGGAAGCAAAGGCCACATGCAACGTCTGCTCCAAAAAGTGTCCGACGAAGCAAATGTTTTGACAAGTTCTGGTAGCTGGTGACATTCACTGCTAAATCAGGCAGACGGTGAGTATATAATCATCTGGCAGTCTAAACAGAGCGTCAGATTTCAGCTGGTAACAGAAATAATTTTTTCCCTACTAAAGATTTTTAGGCAAAAACCAACTTTTTAAAACTATTTTTAAGTTTTATTTGTCACAATGAAATAATTGAAAATGCTGGAAACATTCAACAGGTCATGACAATGCCTGCTCTGCCAACTGCTTTCAACATTTTCTGCAATTTTTTTTAAATTGCAGATTTCCGAATGACTATAACAATTATATTTGTGTTTGTTCAAGGGGGAGCAATTAAAAATAAATGTCTTAATCTATTCCAAAATAATTCAAATATCTCTACAAGACCTACAATGAAGTTCAAGTTTATTGGTAGATGTACAGAGGTGCAGAGAGAAAGTTTGCTTTGCAAGCAATCCAGCTAATCAACTCATTCATAGTACAGCAAGTAAAACAGAGTGCAGTGTTAGTCCAGAGCCAAGGCAGCATTTTTTTTTTTTTTTTTAAAAACACACACCCACACCCACACCCACACCCACACCCACACCCACACCCACACCCACACCCACACCCACACCCACACCCACACCCACACCAGGTCATCATTCAGGAATCTGTTAATGCAGTAAAGAGTCTTAAGATTCAAGAATCTTTTGTCATGTAATAAAACAATTGTAATGTTCCATAAAATTGCATTAGTCTGCTGTAAGGAAGACAAATATTCACCATCAGCAGAAATTTCCCAGCACCCCTAACAATTGAAGAAGGAGAAGCAAAAGAGTCCCTTCAGAGACACTAAGTGCCCGTGGATTTGCCTCCAGTGCCCATCAGCCTCTGCAGCCACACAGACTCCTATTCAATTCATCTGCAACCAGAGATCCAAATCTAAACACAATCAATAAACCTTCAGCACCCAAGAAACCTCAGGAGCATATCCTCCCCTCCCCCCCCCCAAACCTCAGCATTCTCTCGCATCCTGGTTCCAATACCCAGTACCTGTTCAGACAGTCTCCATAGAATGCAGCCAGGTGAAAGTCCTTTGATCTGTCACCAGTAGATTGTAACCTGCGTGGGTTCCTTCCCTCGAGTCGCAAACAGCCTGCCACCTAGGTGTTCTTCAGCCAAAAAGCCCCTCAATGGTCTGCTGCGTGGTCACCATCTAGAGGGGTCTTCTTCTCAAAATGGGGTTGTTCTCCAGATTTTCTGGTGCCTCTGCTATCAGTACATGGCTGCCATCTTGGGCCTAGACCCCACAGTTCCATTTTAAAGTTAAACATGCCAGCTCCCATAACAGGCCTTTTAAAGCCTGCACAGTGTCATTGGTAGTTGGACTAAGGTAGGGGCGGGGGGTTGGAACCTTGTGGAGGCACGCTGTGTCTGGGCTCCGTGCTCTCTCTGGGACTGCACCAGCGGCAGTCTTTTTTTTCCCCCTGGTGATGTGAGTTTTTTTCCCAATGGGAGGAGGGTGAATACAGTGCAGCCAGAGTAGGATAAGCCTTTTAATAGATTGGCTGCTTTTTCAAGCAGAAGTATGGATGGAGTCAATGGCCAAACCAGACAGGGAGCCGAGACCTCCCCTACCATCCATACTACTGGCAAATGTCCAGTCATTAGAAAATGACATTGATGATCTCATCGATCATCAATGACCTTGGCTGCTTTATAAGAGGCAGCCAAGGCAAGTTTTAGTGGTTTGCTGCACCGAGACCTGACTAATAGAGAACACAAGGGTAAAACATGAAAGTCTCCAGATGCTGTGATTGAAGTAAAAGCACAATGCTGGAGAAACTTAGCAATTCAAACAATGTACTTTATAGGGCAGAGATAAAGGTACTCAACCAATGTTTTAGGCTTGATCCCTTCACCAAGGTGTGTAATCATACCCTGATGAGGGGCTTAAGTGAAAAGCATTGATTATATACGCTTTATACAGCAAATCCTGCATGCAAATAAAATTGTTTAAACACACACAGAATCTGGAAGTCTGGGCTTCATTGCGAGGCCAAAACTCTCTTCACTCAAGAGTTATGACCTGCAAGCCATGCTCCAAGTGTTAAAAGTGAGAGCAGGCAAGATAACATATCTGAACCAGCAATATGGATTTAATGGCTCCTTTCTGCATTGTCCTGTTTCTGCTGTATCATAGTCCCCAGACCAAGGATCACTCTGCAAAGACCATGTGGTAGCTGGTGTGCAATCGCTACATCATATCAAAATATGTTAACCATGCATTTTATCAAAAAATTCAGGTTAAAATTTAAAATAAAAGGCTCTGCCAGGCAATAGCAAGTTATTCCCTTGCACATACCCACCCTTCAACATATTTTTAATATTGTCTGATCCAACAACCCTCTCACTCTACTTACAGGAACATTGTCCAAACATGTCAGTTGGCAAGATTGCTAAAAACCACACCCTTGAATTTCCTTCAGCCCAAAGTCCTAGTTATTCGATAACGCTGCCTTGCACATTTCTCAACAAGGTGGATTTTCAGCCTCCTGCATATTGGCTCTGAGACTTTGTCAGAGGGGATTAAGGCAGTAATTCCCCTTATGCAAGTGACTTCCAAAAATTTTCTCTGGGTGTCTGCACCTATACTGAAATAAATGGTGTTGATTTGCTTCTTTCACATTACAATCCAACTCTGACAACATCTACTGCACAATCACAACTCAAGTAAAGGCAACATGTTTACCCTAAAAAGTGAATTATTTCCATCACCATTCTAATAGCACATTTCAGATCACAATTTTCAACTCTCCTTCCAATTTCTTTTGCTAATTGCAGTTTCTCTCATCTTTTGTCACTGGAAACAATTTCAACTTGCACTTTACAATTTTTAACATCAAATATTATCTTAGCCATCATAATCCCGAGAGAAGGACAACAATCCTAGTTTAATTGAGTCATGCAGAAGAGAAACAGGCCCTTTGGCTAACCTCTATCTGATCCATCTACACTAATCCCATTTGGCAACACTTGGCACAATAGTCTACAGACCTTGACAATTAAAATCCTCACCCAGATGCTTCTTAATAAGTTTCTCCAGTCTTTTGCCCCTAATTCTTTTAAAATGCATTTCTTACCCAATTAGGATAGATCAATTTTGTACTCATTTTATATTCTAAGATGTTCCATTAACATTTTCCAACATTCCATATTTAGTTGACTGGTGCTTGGGAAACAAAATCATAATCTTATCCTTAACTTTGGTCAGAAATCAAGCATTCGTAGATTAACCATCTGATCCTCTCTTTAGTTCCCATTGTCAAGTCTTTGAACAAGTTTCTCTCTTGTACATCCAGGTTCGTTTGTCTGACCACTAAAAAGCATATTTTGCATCCATCATAATGCACTTCCCTGCAATTTGCAGAAATGTTAGTGAAATCCCTCCGATCCCTCACTGATCTTAGATCGCCAAGGACAGGTTCCATTGCAGGTTCGAAAGGCTAATATAGCCATCTATGACTACTGGATCCACTCTTATTTTCAGAATCACCAAATTATCCAATTACGATCTTTCCTCTTCATCACCCACCAATGTGCTCATTTGTTGTTGCAATCCTGTCACCGCCAAACATGACCATTTCAATGACTTCTGGTTGTCCACTGTTCAATGGACTTGTGGTTTATTCAATACTCCACTGATAGTCAAGCCTGCCCATACAAGTTAAGCCACAATAGTTTGTTGCCACTACAATTAAAATAGGAGAGAGGTTGAAGCAAAAAAACATTCTGCTTCTCAATTTTGTTCCACGATGCAAGGAGATCGTTTGGCTTATATTCACATACTGTGCTACTTTTATTCTGTACTACTCAAGAGCTTCAAAATACAAAGTCTGTCAATCTCAAAGGCCAATTTGCTCAGCAAGGAAAATTGCACTCTAGTATTTTCACAACAACTGAGCTCAGAAACGTTGCTGGATTTCACTCACAAGATGCCTCCCTAATTTGCAGGAAGCATTGGTTTTCATTTTGAAAACTTCCATCAAATCAACTTTTACTAACTAGAATGCTAGTATTTTTTCTCAATTCATTTCACATCTGTCATCCATGTACCATATGGGAAAATCTGTTGCATTTCCTTTAAGGTTCTTTTTATTATCATGTTATAAATGTAACATACATGATACACTGTATTACCCAGCTCCCCTTCCAGTTTGGGAGCAAGAGAAGCAAAAGAGCGCCTTCAGAGTTACTGTTTGTGGATTCACCTCCAGTGCTCCTGCAGTCTCAGCAAACACACAGACTCTTGACTGATCCATCGGCTGCTCGCGCTCCAGATCCAAACCTCCACATGATCAGGAAGCTTTCAGCACCCGAGGCCCTTTGGGAACCCTTCTTGGCCTCAACACCCTCTCAAATACTGATTCCATTACCGGATTCCCATGAGTGTCCAGCAGCCTGCAGTCATGTGGGTCCCCCGACCAAAAGTCTCCCAGACTTTGTGGGGGTCCCTCAGCCACTGAGCCCCTTGCTTGTCTGCTGGCATGGCCACCTTCCCTTTAGGGTCATTCAGCTGCTGAGCCCTTCAGTGATCTGCTGCTGTGGTCACCATCTCCTCTGCTTCCCCATTGTGGGAGGGGGGGTGGTGGTAGGGGGGGAAATGTTATTCCTGTTTCTGGAACCCAACACCAGTCCGCTGCTCCCCCTGGGGTCTGCATAGCTGCTGCCAAGCTCAGGCACCACCACCTTGGCCACAGACTGCACAGTTGAAGGATTTTATTTACAAGCATCGTCAGTTTCTTTAACAGGGTGTTTAAAGCCTGTACAAAGCTACTAACATTAGGACTGGTGGTTGAAACCCTCAGAGCAGCGATGTGTCTTCGCTCTCCCAGATCCATACCAGCACTGCCGTTACACCTGCTCAAACAGTACCGCCATTTAACTCTACTTCCTTTCCTATTGCATGATGGTCAGATATAATCTAACTACACTTTTATATAGTTGTAGCACAAATAACCCTCATTCATTAGACAAAAAAGTCAACATTCTAGAAGTTTTCCTGATGATATGTCGTTTTAATGATATAAATTAATAAATTGCTGGATCCCTTTGAACCACAACAGTTTTTATTTCACCTTCTTAAAATTATTTCTCTATTCACATAAATATCTGATTAGGTTACCATCTTCACAATTTAACGCTTTCATTTATTTACTATCACTCATCTTCATGACATGAATGAATGTGGCTTTTCATATCATTATCCAAGTTGTTCACAACCTTTTTAAATAGCTGCAAAATGTTCATTGGTAGTCTTGTCCAACACTATTTTCCAAATATCTTTTGGCACAATTAATGCTTTACAAATCCAAGCTGGTTTTTTTTCTAAACCAAATGTTCAGGTAATTATAGGTGCTGATAACGCCTCAAACCGTGCATCTTGGCGCCTCACAGTTTGGCGGGCAGCAACCTCCTTTGAAGAAGACCGCAGAGCCCACCTCACTGACAAAAGGCAAAGGAGGAAAAACCCAATACCCAACCCCAACCAACCAATTTTCCCTTGCAACCGCTGCAATCGTGTCTGCCTATCCCGCATCGGACTTGTCAGCCACAAACGAGCCTGCAGCTGACGTGGACTTTTTACCCCCTCCATAAATCTTCGTCCGCGAAGCCAAGCCAAAGAAGAAGAAAGATATCTTTGCAATACAAAATAGCTGTGCTCCATTATTTCTTGGATTCACTCCCTCACTTTTCTCAAAAAGACTAGTTAAAAGAAAACTTCCAAATTTACAGAATTTAGCTAGATTGTGTAGTTCAGGCTCTACAATCTTTACTCCGCTTTTCTTTAAAGCCCCAAGATGGAATCAATTGGATCCTGTGGATTTGTCTCTCCCCAAGTGCCATTATTTGCTTTATTACAATGTTGTTTGGATTAACTTTGACAGGTCTGTATTGATTCAATTTTATATATTGGTATCTGCCATCCACCACAGAAAATATTGAAACTTTTGATGTCCACCATTGTATTTGCATTTATTGTTTAAGGCAGCCAAAGCTACGGCTCTTCGACCTTTAATATGTGGTTCGCAGCCGGTCTCCCCCCTCTCCCGCCCGACTTGCACTGTCAGTCTTCTGCCCGACTCGCGCTGCCGGTCTCCCTTCCCTCGCCCGCCCAACGCGCGCTGCCAGTCTCCCCCCCGCCCCCTGCTCACCTAGCTGGCACCTTTCATAGCCTGATATTTGTAGCATTGTATTTTAGTTATAAAAAATATGATTATAATAAGACTAATTTTGCAAGATGGAAATCGGTTAAAATCTCTCTTTTCTGGTTTACTTTTTTTAAAAACATATTTGTGTCTTTGCAATTACTGAAATTAATACAAATTATCAGTTTAAAAACTGCATGCATGAATAAACATTATTGGATTTAACATGCATTTCTTAAAATTTATATAAATTTTTTGTTATAAAATGTGTATGTAACAATAAAAATGTATGTGGGAAATTTTGTTCTTGTCGTGCGGCTCTCAAACATCTGAGCTTTATCGTTTATGGCTCTTACATTAAGCAAGTTTGGCCTCCCCTGATATATAGCACTTACATGCAAATTTCTTTTCTGTTCTGCAGCTCTCCATTTTCCCAAGTTTTCTTGTTCACACCATCCAACAGCTAGGACTATTCTTAATTTAAGTTTGTGTTCCTTACCCATCGAGTTACTCAGCTTCTAGGTATGGCATCTGAACGAGATTGGACTGGTTCTGCATCATTTGTGTTCTTTTGAACACTTTCTTTGTACCTATTAATAGACATGCTCAGTTTACTTTAGGCAAACTGCCCAAAAATGGTTCAAAAAAAAAAAAAAAAAAAAAGAGCCTTCACTCAAATCTATAACCTGCCTACAAGTCTGTTTTACTGTGTCTGGTGCTCGCTTTGTGGCCTTTTCTACATCGGAGAGGTGGGCACAAATTGGGAGATTGCTTCACTGAGCACCTTCACTCTATCCACTGCAGTAACAGAGACCTCCCAATAGCTAACCATTTCAGTTCTGTATCACACTCCCAAGTCTGTCCATGGCCTTATGCACTGTCCCACCACAACTACCCACAAATTGGAGGAACAACCCCTGATTTTCTGTCTGGGTAATCTCCAGCCAGATGGCATTAACATCAACTTTTTAACCTGCTTCCTCTTCCCGCCCCCCCCCCACCCTACTCACCCCTTCCCAGTTCTCCTCCCTCCCTTTCTCGTTTTCACCTAGCCATCCCTCATCCCCTTGATCTCTGTTGTCCCCTCCCTCCCTTCTCCACCAATCACCTTCTGCCTTGAGACCATCCCTCCCCCCCCACTCTTTTGTTCAGACACCTACCCACATTTCTCCATACCTTGATGAAGGGCTCAAGCCCGAAACGTTGGTTATGTATTTTTACCTTTGCTATATGATGGACACTTTTCAGTTGGTTGTTTTTCCAGACTCTTTTGTGTAGTCTTCCAAAGGCGCTATTTGCCTTGGCGAGTCTGTTGTCTATCTCATTGTCGATCCTTGCATCTGATGAAATGGTGCAGCCGAGATAGGTAAACTGGTTGACCGTTTTGAGTTTTGTGTGCCCGATGGAGATGTGGGGGGGCTGGTAGTCATGGTGGGGAGCTGGCTGATGGAGGACCTCAGTTTTCTTCAGGCTGACTTCCAGGCCAAACATTTTGGCAGTTTCCGCAAAGCAGGACGTCAAGCGCTGTTCGGCTCCGAATCATGGGTCCTCTACTGGCACCACCTACGGCTCCTAGAACGCTTCCACCAGCGTTGTCTCCGCTCCATCCTCAACATCCATTGGAGCGCTCACACCCCTAACGTCGAGGTACTCGAGATGGCAGAGGTCGACAGCATCGAGTCCACGCTGCTGAAGATCCAGCTGCGCTGGATGGGTCACGTCTCCAGAATGGAGGACCATCGCCTTCCCAAGATCGTATTATATGGCGAGCTCTCCACTGGCCACCGTGACAGAGGTGCACCAAAGAAAAGGTACAAGGACTGCCTAAAGAAATCTCTTGGTGCCTGCCACATTGACCACCGCCAGTGGGCTGATAACGCCTCAAACCGTGCATCTTGGCGCCTCACAGTTTGGCGGGCAGCAGCCTCCTTTGAAGAAGACCGCAGAGCCCACCTCACTGACAAAAGGCAAAGGAGGAAAAACCCAACACCCAACCCCAACCAACCAATTTTCCCTTGCAACCGCTGCAATCGTGTCTGCCTGTCCCGCATCGGACTGGTCAGCCACAAACGAGCCTGCAGCTGACGTGGACTTTTTACCCCCTCCATAAATCTTCGTCCGCGAAGCCAAGCCAAAGATATGATGGACACTGCTTGACCTGCTGAGTTTCTCCAGCATTGTGATTTCACTCCAACAGTATCTGCAGATTTTTGTGTTTTGCTTCTATAATCTGCATAACCATTTGAAGTTCCCCCTTTCAAATAAAAAATGCAATGAATTCCAAATAATTTGAGAAAACTGAGTCAGTTCATTTCATTGTCTTCTCCTTCTGTCATTTTAGGTGGTGGAGGTGCATGGTAGGATTTCTCTATTATATTTCATGTATGGTTCCCATATTTGTTCAAATATTGTGATGTTATTTCTTAAATTATATGTTATTTTTTCTAATGGAATGCATTTATTTATTTCTATGTACCATTGTTTATTTTCAAGTTATCTTCTAATTTCCAGGTTGACATAATACATTTTTTTGCTAGGGCTATCATAATAAACCTTTTTTTGTGCTCCATTCAAATAGCTAGGGCTATCATAATAAACCTTTTTTTGTGCTCCATTCAAATTGAGTCCAAATTATTTATTTCTTGTATTACTTAGAAGGAAGATCTCTGGGTTTTTTGATATATTGCTTTTTGTAATTTTATTTAATGTCTGGTTTAGATCTTCCCAAAATTTTTTCACTTTCTCACATGTCCAAATTGCATGTATTGTTGTTCCCATTTCCTTTTTACAGTGAAAACATCTGTCTGATACTGTTGGGTCCCATTTATTTAACTTTTGGGGTGTGAAGTATAGCCTGTGTAACCAATTATATTGTATCATGCATAACCTCGTGTTTATTGTATAGTTCCGGAGCATATCTTTTCCTATGTTTCATTCTTTATCTTTATGTTTAGATCTTGTTCCCATTTTTGTTTATGTTTACAGATTGTTTCCTCGTTCTCCTTTCCTTGCAGTTTGATGTACATGTTTGTTATAATTTTTTTAATTATCATTGTGTCTGTAATCACATATTCAAAATTGCTTCCTTCTGGTAACCTCACACTGTTTCCCAATTTGTCCTTCAAGTAGGTATTCAGTTGGTGGTATGCAAACCTTGTATCGTGAGTTATATTATATATATTATATATTTTATATATATTTGTCCTTCACTTGTTCAAAAGATGTTCAAAATGAACAACCTATTTCAATCATTACCAATTCACCTAACAGAGAAATTCTTCAAGGAGCTAAAGAAAATAATAAGGAAATTCTTATGGAAAGGGGGGAAACTGAGGATAGCACTAGATAAATTAACAGAATGGTACAAACAAGGAGGCTTACAACTACCAAACTTTAAGAATTATTATAGAGCAGCACAATTAAGATACCTATCAGATTTTTATCAAACAAGGGAAAAACCAGATTGGACCAGATTAGAGCTAGATAAAATAGGGGAGAAGAAACCTGAACATTTACTATACAAGTGGGATGAAAAATGGGTGCAACGTAGGAATTTACCAGTATTGCACCATCTACTCAACATTTGGAAGAAGATTCACATAGAAAGCAATAAAATAAATGATCAACTACCAAAATTAATATTGAAACAAAATCAACTAATCCCTTTCACAATAAATAACCTTTCCTTCAGAGAATGGGAGAGAAAAGGGACCAAAAGAATATAAAATTGTTTTTCAGGAAATAAATTATTATCTTTTGAACAGTGCAGTGTTTTCAATGCAGCTCTTGCTTGGTGCTGGCTAATCTTTCCATTGTAATCCTACACTCTGTAAATTGTGCTCTTTATACGGATGTATAAAGTGTTAGAAATAACCTGCAGACTCTTTTCACTGTAGTAGATATTCTGTGACATACAAACAAACTTAGTTTGACTAGCAAATAAACTATCCTGAATGCTTCCCCCCCCCCCACTAAAAGTACCTGCTTTCACCATCTGCTCATGCAATCTCCGATTGTAAAACTTTTTGCTATCTGTCCAGATCTTGTGACAACTAGTATTAGACTCTCAAGTCTTAATTATGCCAAAAGCTGCCAGTGTCCAATAATTTTCCTCTCCTTACCAGATTGCCTTTTACCTCTTATGGAAACTTCAAGACTGGCTGAGTACTTCCAGCGTTTCTGTATTTTTTTAAATCTAAAAACATACTTTATTCACCATAAATTATTTACAAAAAGAAAATCATTCAAAGTCTTTTTTCATCCATAATGACAGTCAAAACTATATACTCTCATCAATTACATTGTTACATTTGTTTTCTCAATACACCATTACCACCCCTGTGGCACCTTGTCATTTCTCCTCACTCTCAGTCCCTCAATGCCCTATGTGTTTTTGCTTCATCCTGAATACTTCCCTCCTATTTTCCCTGCAGAGTTGATAACAGTTTACTTCAAGCTGTCCTGAGCAACTTGCAGCCATAATTCAGTAACATAAACCATGTCATATCCTGCATTACACGAGGGCACACGCTCTAACTAGTTCATGTTGATTACTTTCCCTTTATTCTTCGATCATTCCCATTTATCTTTGTACATCAGTTGCATGTCAGTGGATAGTCAAAAAGTTGTTGGCTCAACCCTAATTCGACATGTACAAAAATTCAGGCTGAAAAACTAGTGCATTCTGACAAAGTATTGGAACAAAAGATGCCAGTTCTCAAAAAAATCTTTTCCTCTCTCTTAGATGAATATCAAGAGGTTCCATTCTATTATTTCAAAAAGCAACAAACTGGCGTCCAGTTGGTATTTTGCTACCAAACAATGAAAAATCCAGCTTTCAAACATACTGCTGTGCATTAAACTGATAGTTACATTTTGCATGTTAAAACAGTAACATTACTGGCAAGGAAGTGCTTTTGTAAAGAACTAAATGATTTTCCAAAATAAAGGAAGAACTTTTATTTAGATAAAAGTATACTTCTCCCACCTCTCAATTTGCCAAATTAAAGCCTTCATAGACTCCCTCCTTCAATTTCACTTCCTATTCTACATGTTTTGGTCAGCAAGGATCCACACAACCTAGGACATACTCGGTTTTCTCTGCTGCCATCAGGAAAGAGACAAAGGTGCTATAAAACAGGTGCCATGAGGTTCAGGAACAGTTGCTATCCCTCCACCAGACAACTAAACCACCAACTCAGATACTCATTTAAAAGACTCTTACTTTGCACGTGATTTACTGAATTTTTTTCCAGTATTGCACAGCTTGCTTACATTCCTCTCTTTTGTATACACAACATTCTTCAATTGCAGTTACTGATAAGTGAAAAATCCTCTGGGTTGTATGTAATGTCATGTCATTTATGCACTTTGGCAATAAATTTGAACACTGAATTCCTTTAATGACTCTCAAGATTAAACAAAGAAAATGGTTGTTGACATTCACATCGCTATTCTTTAAAAAGGGCTGGCAGCTCCCGGGAAAAGACATTAAAAAAAAAATCACCATTTCCTTTGGCGAAAAAAAAACCTAGCAAGGTAGCAATCCAGAGTTATCCTGAGAAATTTAAATCCACAATGCAAGAGTGCTTTGATATTTCTTTCCTTCCCCACCCCCCACCCCCACCCCCCCCCCCCCCCCACAATGACAAGTAACAATCAATTGTTGAATTGGAATCAATGTATAAAAGCTGCAGCAATACATTTTTATTTATCAATAGCAGCTATCATCTGGCATCAAACCCTTGTCAGTTAGAAAAAAATGTACAGTAAAACCCCTGGAATCCAGAATTCAAGCAACCAGCAACTTGAAGCAAATAAAATATATATATATTTTTTAAAAAAGCAAAAATACGCAAGTTTAAAATTGTAAAAGTAAGTGTTCTCTAAAATAACACAACCCTTTGTTGAAGATGTGCCTCGGTTGTGATTTGCTCATAGCAGCTGTTTGAATAAAGTTGGATGAAACAGCAATGGTGTCATCAAGAACTGGTTGATGCCACTTGCTATTGGGGTAACTTTCTTAAAGTATCTCCTTATTCCTGCTTAGTAAAAGCTGCCCCATTCTGACACTTTATCTGTAAACTTGAGGGAGGGGATTTAATTATCTATAATGTGATTGATTGTTCACCTTTCAGGCAACTCTGTGGACGGAGAGAAACCTGCAGATGCAGTGATGGTTAAAAGGTTTTCAAAGAATGTGATTGAAAATAAAGTAAAATGTTTTAAGGTTTATGTATGTATGTTTGTTCAGTGCAACTACAGTATAGGATTTTTGTCTTTTACACTGTTAATTCTTAATGCAGGTATATTAGTTTGGCATTACAAGAGTAAGTCACTAACAAGCAGAAAATACCTTGTCCAGCATCTACTAATCCCCATAGATAACAGATACCATGGGTTTTATTCTATTAGCATAAACAAGTGCAATCTAAAGTCAGGATTACAATCTGAATATAGCCAAGCAAAGTTTTAGAAATACAAACTGAAATGTATCATTAATCCTCTCCATAGTGTGTGTAATACCTCGATAGAGTTAAATGAATAAAAAGGCATTCATAAAAATTGGACAAGCCTAACGCACTGTTAAATATATCCATTTATAGAACGCTTCCACCAGCGTTGTCTCCGCTCCATCCTCAACATTCATTGGAGCGCCTTCATCCCTAACATCGAAGTACTCGAGATGGCAGAGGCCAACAGCATCGAGTCCACGCTGCTGAAGGACCAGCTGCGCTGGGTGGGTCACGTCTCCAGAATAGAAGACTATCGCCTTCCCAAGATCGTGTTATATGGCGAGCTCTCCACTGGCCACCGAGACAGAGGTGCACCAAAGAAGAGGTACAAGGACTGCCTAAAGAAATCTCTTGGTGCCTGCCACATTGACCACCGCCAGTGGGCTGATATCGCCTCAAACCGTGCATCTTGGCGCCTCACAGTTCGGCGGGCAGCAACCTCCTTAAAAGAAGACCGCAGAGCCCACCTCACTGACAAAAGACAAAGGAGGAAAAACCCAACACCCAACCCCAACCAACCAATTTTCCCCTGCAACCGCTGCAACCGTGTCTGCCTGTCCCGCATCGGACTTGTCAGCCACAATCGAGCCTGCAGCTGACGTGGACATTTACCCCCTCCATAAATCTTCGTCCGCGAAGCCAAGCCAAAGAAAGAACAGTAACAGTAAGGATGGGAAATGTTGGGGAGAATAGAGCAACAAAGCGTGTCAAATGAATGCAAGAATTGATGCACTTTTTGTTCAGTGTGAAGCAACATGCAAGTTGAAGTTGTCATGAGAGGTGTCAAATTATGGTGCAAGGTCCAACAATGAGCAAGGAATTCACTGTCTTTGCTCATCTTGCTCTCACAAAAGAGCAAATGCATTAATCAAGAATAAAGCTCTTGGAATAAAATCAATTTCTTATGACTTTATTTAGACAAGTCTTTAACCCTAACAATAAATAAATTTCAAATTTAATATCATCTGACTGTTCATATCCAACCCAATGGAGCACATTGCATCTGCAGGTTTCTCCCCTTCCACAGAGCTGCCTGAAAGGTGAACAATCACATTATAGATAATTAAATCCCCTCCCTCAAGTTTACAGATAAAGTGTCAGAATGGGGCAGCTTTTACTAAGCAGGAATAAGGAGATACTTTAAGAAAGTTGCCCCATTAGCAAGTGGCATCAACCAGCTCTTCTTGATGACACCATTGCTGTTTCATCCAACTTAATTCAAACAGCTGCTACGAGCAAAGGGTTGTGTTATTATATGCACACATATACATAGTAATCGCATATATGCGCAATCATACAATTGGAAATAAATATACAAATGTATTGGGATAATTTACTTGGTTACAGGATACCATTCATCAATTTCATAGCCTGTAGGAAGAAGCTACTTCCCAGCCTTCCTGATTTTGATCCTCTTGTACTTCCTTCTTGAGTGGATCAAAAAGATGCTGTCTGCTGGATACAATTCTTTGAGCCCTGTTTAATCAACACTTCTGGTAGATATTATGTTACATACTAACAACTCTTAATTATATTTGGGACTAAAGAGTTTTTGTTAGCACTAACACAGGAACAGCAATGGAAAAATCATCAGACAAGGGCAAATTCAAAGTAATAGTTTTTCTTAAACTAATAGCATAACATTTCTTTCTTAACTCTAAACTTACTCAACTCTAAACTTAACCCCACTATGCACAATTGTAAAGTGTGTGTGTGTGTGTGTGTGTGTGTGTGTGTGTGTGTGTGTGTGTGTGTGTGTGTGTGTGTGTGTGTGTGTGTGTGTGTGAGATCATTCAAAGTTCCACTCTGAAAAGTCAATCTTTAAAAAGTTCAGCATTCTTTTAGTCTTGCTTGAAGGTCTTAAATTCTTAATTCAGAAATAATTATAAAGCACTTTAAAACATTACATCTTCAGGCCTCTTACTCACAATTATGTTTTCCACAAAGAATCTGCCCTCTTATCAAAGAATTCATTCTTTCACAATGAATTCACAAACCAGACAAGGGTTAAATAAAGTAGCCAAATACAAAATTAGACACAGTAGACTTCTGTGCTCTTTTCTTCATTAATTCAAAAGCCACAGATTCTGTGTTCCCTTTCTTCTAGGAGTAAGGCACAACAAACAGCACCAATTCTATTTATTTATGTATTCAACCCTGTACGTCACAGGGTTTTGACTTTTGTGAAATCCAAGGTGAACTGTTCCCAAACTGACAACTAAATGTCTGAATTCTCCAAATTATGTGACCATTACATCATCACTGAGACGAGTCCCATTTCTTGGAAACCACATAACCATCAGTTTTATTTCCACCAAAATTCTGTTCTTTTTCAAAACTATTCCATTTCCATAACAACCTCCGACTTCATCTCTGTTCAAAAGGCTTAAGTAGCTTTGATTAAAATAGATGGCTTCCTCAGCAGTTCTTGAATCATTGACCTACTTGAAATCTATTAGCTCTGTCTGTCAAAGACATGTTGACTCTGAGAATGAACTCTCTTCTTTGAAAACAATGGTTCTCTACAAATGTGCTATGATCTGTGGGTGACCCTGTACCAACCCAGAGCTACAATATTTTAACTTTACAATTTACTTTACTAAGACATTTTTTTAATAAAAGAAATATAGTTTAACATTAAAGTTTAACACAAATCCATTACATTTGTCAATAGAGGAAAGGGAGTCCCCAGTGATTTTCTTGGCTGTTTTGACAATAAACTGCAATGACTTCCAGTCTGATGTTTTGCTACCATACCACATAATGATGCAGCCAGACAAGAGACTCATTTGTGCTCCTATAAAAAGTTGTCAAGATTAGGGCCAGTAGCCTTGTCCTCTTCAACTGCCTGAGGAAATGTAGGCATGGCAGTGGCTTCCTGACTAATGAAGAGATGCTGTGAGTCCAGGATAGGTTATCCTTTACATGCAAACCAAGAAACTTTATGTTCTCCACAAAAAAACTATTGATTTGTAATAGAGAATGGTTGACTTTCATCTTCCACATGTCCATAATCATATCCTTTGTCATGTCCACCTTGAAACTCAGGTTGTTGTTCTTGCACCATTTTATGAGATGCCCATAATCATCTCTGTAACCCCTGCCTATCATTGTTGCCAATGAGGCCAACACTGCTGCATCATCCACAACAAGGTTGTTATCTGTTAGAACCAAATCTGGTAGTGCAGTCACGAGTCAGCAGCGTGAACAATAGTGGGCTAAACACACAGCCATGTTCAGCGTGATGGGATTTGACATTTTGCTACCAATCTGGATTTTCAGTCAAGCAGCCCAGAATCCAGATGCTTCAAAATCCCATCAAAGACAGTTTATCCACCAGCTTTTTAAGTATGATCATGTTGAACACTGAGCTGAAGTCAATACACAACAGCCAGGCATTAGGTATCGTTCTCTGGGTAGGTCAGGACTGAGTGGAGGGTCAAGGCTATGTGGACCATCTTGTACACTAGGCAAACTGAAGCTGGCCCAATGTTGCTGGAAGGTGTTCCATTACAAGTTGGTCAAAGCGTTTCATGTTCATAGAGGCGAGTGCCACTAGGCAGTAATCGTTCAGACTGGTTGCCTTGCTCTCTAGGGCATCTTGGTGCCTGTCTTGAATCCTGTGGGGACAATAGACTGCTGCAGTGAGTTGTTGAAATTGCCTTTAGGACCTCTGTCAGCTGAGCTGCACAGTCCTACAGCATCTGGCCAAGCATGTTAACTGGTCCCACTGCTTTGTGTGGGTTCGCCCTGGGTACAACCCTGCTCACCTCAACTGCCTCTATGCAGGGTGCCTGCTCTTCAGTTGGGGTGTTGGTGGGATTGGGGGGGGGGGGTGGTGAGGAGGAAGAGGAAAAATAGACAAAAATTTATTTGTGCATAGAAGGTTTGCAACTTATTAGGAAAGGAGGCACCACTCTCGCTGGGTTGACTTTTCATCAGTTATTAAGCCTCTGCATGTCCTCCCAGGTTGCAAATGTCTGACTTATTGAGACCTTGTGCACGAGTACAAGTATTTTTGGAGGCCAGCACAGCTGCATTTGCTGGCTACTGCAGGACTGCAGGCACCTTCTGAGAGATAGGAATTGGCCATTTCCATGCGCCTTCTCTCCCTACACCCCACCCCACGCCATGCCATGCCCCCCCCCCCCCCAACAGCTAAAAAGTGACTGGGTCAGTAGTCAAGAATGCTCACTCAACAGACCAATAACGCCAGCAAGTGGTTGCTCTTCCCCACATTTGCAACCATCTCCCATACACCACTTTTATTTATTTCCAACTGATGAACAGTTCTCAGGAAATTCTCCAACTGCAAGAATATTCAAATTTTGTGCTGAATTATCAGTGGGAAATTTCTTGAGTTGCATGGTTAAGGAAACGTTAGAATCCTCAGTTAAGTAGACACTTGAGCTCATTCAACCAAAATGGAGATTCTGGGTTAAGCAGAAGACTCAAGTCAAACTATGTCACTAAAGAAAGAGAGGTTCCAGCAACACGAGCATGGTGTGTTCTTGGCCCACAGTGCAAGTTGAGTGGATACAAGTGGGAAATAAAACCAAAGATGAAGTGTGCAGAATTCAATGTACTTGAATGAAACTAGAGATAAAATTCAGTCATATTGTCGATCAAATTATATCTGCTAAGAGATTAACTGTATCTGGATGTTGAAACCGTGATCACGCCCACACATGTTTCAGTACTTATATCAGGACGTAACAAACCCAGCCAAATTTGAAGAATTATCAGCAGTTTGATAGTGTATATAAAACTATTTTATAGGAAATATTTGATTCAATACATTCCAAAAACAAGACAGGCTGTGACAATCATTAAATTAACAGACAATTGTAAATATTGAAATCTGACACAAAAGTGCTATAAATACTCAGATCAGGAAACTGTGGAAAAGGGAATAAAATTAATGTTTCTGGTCAACAACCTCGCATCCTACACAGGCGCTGATGAAGTCAATTTGAAACCTCAACCCTGTATCCCTACCGATGCCACATTACATGCTGAGCATCTCTAGAACTGTCCGTTTTATTCAATAAACATTGCATTAATATCGTTATGCTAACAATGGTTTAAACATCTTTATTCCTTCCACATTGGAGTAATTGAATTGCCCTCAAGTGCGAAGATAGAAATTTTAGCTCGGCACAAAAAGGTTCAAGCTCCAATTCTGTATAATCATTCTGGAATTAATTTAATTAATAGTGCAATTGTTCAGTGAAGAGAAATGAGAAGCCCACAAAACAACATTAGATACATTTTCAACTTTTGGTGCAATCATCCTTCCAAACAAACCATAGTCCTCAAATCAAAAAGCACTGATATCTCTACTATATGGACGCAAAAAACTGCAACAAGCATCGACATTACAGGACCAGTCATGCAATACATACTCTCAAACAAAAGGTGGTAGCAATTCATCCTGATACACTCTGATCAAATTTCAGGTCTTGGCCCATTACCAGATGAGATTTTTGTCTGAGGCTTCAGTGTTACAATATTTACAGATTGTAAATTATTTATACAACTAGATCATGTTCGCACTTTACACTTGTAGGTTATTGTAATGTATGCAAGACAAGCAAAATGTAATGGCTTAACATATTATATAATGGCCTGAAGACAGAGTACAGAAGGAATGAAGGCATATACCAATAACTTGAAGTTCATGGGAAAGCAATACACCTTTCATTTAGAATACCTGACAAGTCAAGAGACTGTTTTTAAATTAATTTCTCTTCCTCTGGTTTTGACCTGGAAGTTTAAAATGAGAAAGCAGAGATTATTTAGCTTCTGTAACTTAATATAACTAAAGGAGTCCTAAAAACAGTTGCAGGACTGAAAAAAAAAATCACAGGGAGTATCAACATCTTGTCATGTTAATTAAAGTGAATGTGCTTAGATTTGAGGTTAGGGAACTAAAGAAAGGGCTGAGGTGATGTATGTAGGATTCTTTCTTTTCTTTGGCTTGGCTTCGCGGATGAAGATTTATGGAGGGTTATGTCCACATCTGCTGCAGGCTCGTTGGTGACTGACAAGTCCGATGCGGGACAGGCAGGCACGGTTGCAGCGGTTGCAAGGGAAAATTGGTTGGTTGGGGTTGGGTGTTGGGTTTTTCCTCCTTTGTCTTTTGTCAGTGAGGTGGGCTCTGCGGTCTTCTTCAAAGGAGGTTGCTGCCCGCCGAACTGTGAGGCACCAAGATGCACGGTTGGAGGCGATATCAGCCCACTGGCGGTGGTCAATGTGGCAGGCACCAAGAGATTAGAAGACAAAAAAAACCATACATTTTGTTCGGGCACCTGTCTACATTTTGCTCATACCTTGTGGAAGGGCTCTAGTCCGAAACATTGATTATGTATTCTTAGCTTTGCTATATTAAGTACTGTTTGACCTGCTGAGTTTCTCCAGCATTGCATTTTTACAATAAAAATATGTCCAACAATGTACATTTTTTTGGACATGTTGAACTGTGAAAAACTCTAAAGAAATTAGAAATTCACATAACCACTGAAATCCAACAATTAATTCATTGAACTACTGTACTACAATTCCCACCTGATATTCAACAGTATCTACTACTAAGAAAAAAACACAAGAAACCTACTGCTAACTTCAGAGAGCCAGCCCAAATCTCTATTCTCACTTTACATCTTAGGATTCCCTTAAAACAAAGTACATCAGGGTATTTTTACTTTAAAAATATTTTATTTCAAATGTTTGCCTGCAAATTGTGATAGATGCTAGTTCATTTTTGATCCAAAATTGTGAACAAAATTCTAATTGCTTCAAGGGTTGGGGGGGGGATTAGAGGGGTGGTAGGGAAGATATCTACACAAGAATCTCAACTGTTCACTGAGATTCTAAGGCTTTTTTTAAAAAAAATTGATTCTTTTCACTCTTAACTTCACACTCCTTATCTAGATTGCCAAGATCACTGGAAAATAAATGATCAGCTAAGTTGTTTCTCAGATGGTTGGAGGGAAGAACATTGAAAGGAGATTGTATTCAATCAACTAAATCTTTAATTTGTACCAACAGTTAATGTCCCCTTGTCTGGTTGCTTTTATCATTTGGCATACATTCCACTCCAAGAGATTAACAATGCCATGCTTCATTTTATTCATACAGTAGACTTTTGAACCTCATCAAAAGAGCTTTTATAAATCTGACTTTCAAACAAAGTATCGACTCAATTGATTATTGCCAGCCATTGCATTGAAACAGAAGCGCTCAACTTCTATACACATGTACAACCCTGAATTCTGAGACGTGCTCACAGGTTTGGTGTCTGAATTGGGACGTTTGCTCTGCTGCTGTTCCAAAAGGGCAAATCTATTCCTGGATTTAGTAACAGGCCAGGATCCAAGACCCCAATGCCTTACCACCTTCATGGATAAAAGCTTGGGAGATAAAAAAGATACAAGTTACTTTCTTATTTTTAAATCTGTTTTTAATTTATATCAAGTTATTATCATGTGATTGTACAAGTCTTCTTTGGCTTGGCTTCGCGGACGAAGATTTATGGAGGGGGTAAAAAGTCCACGTCAGCTGCAGGCTCGTTTGTGGCTGACAAGTCCGATGTGGGACAGGCAGACACGGTTGCAGCGGTTGCAGGGGAAAATTGGTGGGTTGGGGTTGGGTGTTGGGTTTTTCCTCCTTTGCCTTTTGTCAGTGAGGTGGGCTCTGCGGTCTTCTTCAAAGGAGGTTGCTGCCCGCCAAACTGTGAGGCGCCAAGATGCACGGTTTGAGGCGATATCAGCCCACTGGCGGTGGTCAATGTGGCAGGCACCAAGAGATTTCTTTAGGCAGTCCTTGTACCTTTTCTTTGGTGCACCTCTGTCACGGTGGCCAGTGGAGAGCTCGCCATATAACACAATCTTGGGAAGGCGATGGTCCTCCATTCTGGAGACGTGACCCATCCAACGCAGTTGGATCTTCAGCAGCGTGGACTCGATGCTGTCGACCTCTGCCATCTCGAGTACTTCAACGTTAGGGATGAAAGCGCTCCAATGGATGTTGAGGATGGAGCGGAGACAACGCTGGTGGAAGCGTTGTCTACGCTTCCACGATTGTACAAGTACAACCCAACAAAACAGCGTTCTCCAGTCCTTGGTGTAAAACACTCAGACACACAATCAGACATAACACATATACAGACAAATACATATGCAGGATAAGTATTCATATATACAAGTAAATATATCATTTCATGAATACTAGAGTCTCACATGGTTAGTGTGAGCAGTTCCTTTGGTCATTCAGCATCCTCACTGAAGAAGGGGTGGTGTTTCAATTTACCACTTAAAAAAAAAGATACAACTTGTATTTAAAATTCACAAATGTATTAAAAACATTTCCACACATTTGTTTAAAAAGGAGCACACAAAGCCCCTCACCCAGCTATCCTGCTGTTAAAAGTATTCAGGATAAATTCTCCTCACTGTACTGTCCAGGTTTCTATTGCTATTCACTGAAAACTACAAAGGGCTCTTCACATCCTGTAGGCCTGAGTAGACCAAGAGTGATGAAAGTAGATTTTCCCACTGGATTCCGTTCAGATCATGTGGTTACCCTGTCACACAAGCTCAATTTATGGAGAATCTAAACTGCAGGTAAAGCCAATGGAAATGTTTCTTTAATGCTGAGCTGAAGTTTTCTTCACAATTGTTACAGAACCTAAACTTTATCCTAAGTGGATTTTCCACTCATTACAAAGTAGACAAAGCTATGAGAACTAAGTAAAACGGCACCTAATATCTTTCTGTACAATGGATTGAAATCAGTTTGTAATGTAGCAGGTAGGAGGCAAGGTTTTTTTTCCCGCATTACTAATCCTGTCAGAAAATGTTTTTTTTTAAATGCAAGTCTTACAATTCAGAATCAGAAATTTGTTCCAAGAATATTCACTGATCTTTTAGAATAAGAGGTAACAAGTGTGTTAGTGTGTTCTAAGAAAAATAATTTCCTCCCCCCATTTTTCCTCCCTGGTTTTCACAAAGAACACTGGCATGATTTGAGAAAAAGCTCAGGAGCTTATCCAGAGCCCTGATCAATAATTGCCGCTCAGCCAACAGGGATACAAACTTCATAAATTTATTCCTGTTACTTTATCATAATGAACACATTATCAAAAAATCTAAATTACACAGTAGTTTGAAGATCAAAGGCCTCATGCAAATGAAAATCCTTTCCAATTTCGATCCACCGCCCCTCCCAAATTCTTTTGTAAATAAATTCTTTGATCAGGCTTTAAAACTACCAAGAGGTCACACCTCTTTTGGCAGTGTTAAAGTTAATTCCGTGATTATACATTTTGTCTGCACAATAATCATCCAAGTACTTATCTGTCTATACAAAGAATAATATTAGCAATTGAGGGTTAATACTTTTAAAGTCAGTTGCATGGCATAAAAACAGGCCCTTTGGCCCACTGCACCTCTGCTAATCATCATGTATATACTCACACTTACTGCATCACTTTATGCCTTGCTTATTCAGATACCTCTCAAATGTTGTTAATATTTGTGCCTCCAGCTCCTACTCCTGGCAGATACCATTACTTTATGAAACTTTTTATCCAGAGATCCCTTTTAAACCCTCTATTTCTCTAAAAGAGAGGTTTTCAACCTTTTTCTTTCGACCCACATATCACCTTAAGTAATCCCTTACTAATCACAGAACACCTATGGCATAGGGATTACTTAAGGTGGTATGTGAGTGGAAAGAAAAAAGTTGAAAACCACTGCTGTAAAACTATGCCCTGTTGTCTTATGCTCCCTTCACACTTGCAAGTGATCCCAAGAATTAACAGCAAATTGGCTTTTAAAGTGTCAAGTGCGACAGTAAAATCAGTTCAACGCCAGCATCAGGTAACACCATCTCATGCTGGGGATTGACAGCCTCAACCCCTAATACAATCCCCGACGTCTGCAGTCAACGGCGTTGCAATCAAGCAAGTGTCGAATAGGCAATTGCATTGTGGGATTGAAATGACCCTAATTTTTGCATGAATGCAGGAACATGAAGGAAGAAAAGATTAAAATAAAGGTATAAACTTTGTCGTGGGAATGTCGCAGAAAGAGAGAGGAAATAAATAGCAATAGTGGACAAATTTTAAACAACGTGGGAAAGTTGGTCTCACTATAGCGTACAATTTATAAAGATGGTGGGAAAAAGCAATGGCAGGCCTGACTTCCCAGAATGTTGTGTGGAAGAGGAACCCCCTCCATGAATGCTCCGTGCATTCTCTGCTGCACAGAATTCTGGGAGGACACGTCCGCCATCGCTTTTCCCCATGGTATTTATAAATTGTACGCAATAGTGCTATCAACTATACAAATTGTGTGCTTTAGTGCTACAAACCTTCCCACGCTGTACAAATCATCTGCTAAAGCACTACCAACTTTCCCATGCTGTACAAATTGTCCACTATTGCTAATTATTGCTAGCACTTTCCCACAGTCCCTTATAAAAGTTTATATAGGTCGGCACAACAACAACAGGGACTGAAGGATTCATACTGTGCTGTACATAAGCTTAATTACATTATAACTAGGCATGATTAATTTTGTTCAAATATAAGATAATACATTGATCAGAATTTAAGGCAGGTCCACCAGAGATCAATGCATCACGACCTCACCAGTAGAAGGTAGAACAGTCCTAACCCTGGGGATGGCTCCTTGCAAGTGTGAAATCATTCAGTGTCCCAGTCAGGAGTGGTCAACTATAATATGCTAAATCCCCATCCCTATCCTAGGACACTGAATGGCTAATTTTGTGGGATACAAGTGTGAAAGGTGCTTTAGATACTCTTACTATGGAAACCAGAGACAAGCTATCTATCTCACTTATGCCCCTCAGAATTTTATATACTGGTACCTCTATCATGTCTCCCCAATTTTCCCCCAGCCTATCCAATCTTTCCTTACAATTCAATCCCTCCAAACCAGGCAATCTTTTCTGCATTTTGTACTTCAAGTGATTATTAAGCCAAATCCAGCCAGGTTTCACTTTTAAGCACTATGTCCTTGTAAACCCAAGGTTTCTATATATTCAATAACATTTCCCTCGGCACATCCTTCCCTGGTTAACTAATCAAAATGCACCACTCCACTCTTGTCAGAGTTAAATTTCATTGGTATTCCCTGGCCCACTTTGCAAGTTGATCTGGATTCTGCTCTTACCTTGGACACAACCTTATACACTTCCAATATACTATCAGTTTTTGTATACTGCAAACTTACTGACCAGAACCCTTACATTCTCATCCAAATCATTGAAATATATATTCAATTTGCAGCCATAAAACAACTACCAGCAAAAAGACAAGGTTGGAGAAACTCAGTCAGTCAAACAGTGTATTTTATATAGCAAACATAACCAACATTTTGGGTTTGAGCCCTTCATTAAGGTATAGAAGAATGTGGACAGGTGCCTGAACAAAATGGTAGGGGAAGGAGCACCATCCCAAAGGCAGGAGGTAATAGATGGATAAGGGAGGGAGGGCACATCAGCAAGCAGGGGGAGGAGGGTTGGCTCTGTGAATAGAGAGGAAAGGGGGTGGAGAGCAAGAGGAAAGAAAACAAAAGGAAGGGGAAGAGAGCAGAGAGTAGGCTAGCAGAAACCGAAGAAGTCAATGTTAATGTCATCCAGTTGGAGAGTGCTCAGATGGAAAAGCAGTTTACAGATGGCCATGGACAGACATGTGAGACTGGGAGCCATAACAACTACCAACAAATATCACTGCAAATTACTCATCACATTTTCACTCTTGATTTCACTAGGCATTTCCTGAAATGAAAATGTAAAATAAATGCACCAAAGGTATGCATCACCAAGGAAATTAATGCATGCTGCATAACATATAGATTGACCAATTTACTGGTCACACGCCAAGCACCATAACTGACAAAAAAAGTTTCACTTTCCCCCCCCCTAATCAAAAGTAGAAATACTTCAGAAGGCACAGCCACAGCTTTTTTTCTTAAAAGGACATTGTGATGCATAGCTTGATGTATAGAAAGATCATAAGTTTATAAAATAGGACTGAAAGCTGATGTGATCTTCCAGAAATATTCAAGAACCTGCTGTCAGCAATTCTACTTGTTTCTCTTCTAACTGATATTTGATTTTTTTTTTGCCAGAGTTCTCCAGAAAGGCCGTCCAATTTTAAGTCCAATGACAGTGCTTGAATTGTGAGCAGGTGCATCATAAATACAGGGGAACCATGCTTCTGTACTCTTGCAATAAAAGGCATGGGGATTTTGGAGGTTATGAGATGAAGTGTACCTCCTGGTTGAGGAAGTAAAACTCAAAAGTTTGCCAACACCACGGTTGAAGTAAAAATACAATGCTGAAGAAACTCAGTGTACTTTGTATAGCAAAGATAATGATACATAATCAATTTAGGCTTGAACCTTTCATCAAGGTATTGAAAAACTTCATCAGGCACCCAAACAGAATGGAGGGGGGGGGGGGGGGAAGAGAGGAGCATGGTCCCAAAGACAAGAGGTATAGGTGGATAAGGGAGGGAGACAGAGCAGCAAGCAGGGAGAGAAGGGATGGCTCTGTAAATGGAGAGCTGGAATAAAGAAGACAAAGGGCAAGGGGACAAAGGGAGAATGGTGAGTAGGCTAGGAGAAATCAGAGGTCAATATTAATGCCATGTAGTTGGAGTGCCTGGACAGAAAATCAAGCGGTTCTTCCAAAAGGTGGTCTTTGTGGTATAGCACGAAGCCATGGACAGACACGTGTACATGGGAGTGGGGCACAAAAGTGAAATCATTGGTCACTGGAAGCCATATCAACTACCAGCAAATATCACTGAAAATTAGTCATCATATCCTAGGTATTTCCTGGAATGCAAATGCAAAAACAAAACCACAGGTATGCATCACGAAAGGAATTAATAGATGCTGCAAAATATATAGATTGACTAATTTACTGGTCGTACACCTAACATCTCATAAAAGACAAAAGTAAAATACCATAACCAAAAAAAAAGCAGATGTTTCACTTTTTAACCCCAAAAGAAGAAATACTTTGGAGGGCTCATCCAGAGCTTTTCTTTTAAACCTGAAAGACCATTGTAATACATGCCTTGATGCATAAAAAGGTAGTGTATAAACTATGACTGAAAACTGTTGTGATCCTACTTAAATATTCAAGAAGCAGTTGTCAGAGTTTCTCTTCTGATATTTGATTTTTTTTTTAATGTGACCAAGGCTTTGGCGAGCCTTGCCGGAGTTTTCCAGAAAGGCTGTAAGCGGGTGCATTGTAAATGCAGGGTGGCAACACTTTTAGACTTGTGTAATAAAAGGCATGGGCATTTCAGAGGTGAAGTACCTTCATCATGGTATGAGCAAAATGTAGACAGGCACCCAAACAAAATGTATTTGTTTTGTTGTCCTCTGATCCGACAAACACCACTTCAGCCTTTTCTTCAAGGCTCTCAACTGAAATCCAGCACATTATATGGCAAGATGATGGTATTTCAGTTGTGAAACTACCTTTAGGACTCTTTTAGTGGAGGAGCCCGGGAGCTACGACCCCTGCACCTGTCGCCTGCTGGCCCCTCTGCCAAGTCTTTGCTCCAATCCCACCCCGACATCCCATTCGCCAGCACATCCCGCACGTCAACCACGAGCTGGAAGCCGATTGGCCGGGATTAGCGTCAATCAGGCCTCACGCCCCCACCGTCTCGGTGACCGCCGCCAGCTCCCCGCTGCCCGAGCGGGGCACAAAGACAACAGCGCCTTCCTCAGCAGGCGGAGCCTGTCAGCGGCCGCTGTGCACATCCGGCCCGTGACACCAGCATCCTCAAAACCCAGCGCCCGTTCTCTTACCCAATGAATTCCCCACACTGCCGGCTTGCCCGCATCCTCGGCGATCCCGCACGGCCCATTAAAACACCACCACACCGGAAGGTCTGCCCCTTGCCTTCTGATTGGCAGGCCTCTTCAGTCCGCATTCTTTGTGGGGAAGCGTCGTTCTCCGATGGGGCGGACTTGGTGTCAATCAACTGCGTCACAAGGGTGGGGCTTGTGGATCATGTGATCTCCCTGTTGTCACGGACGCCATATTTAATGTCACATAAACAATGCTGGCGCCACCTGCTGGCTCTGACCCTTCAACCCAGGGCAAATCCAATGAAGCCTTTCCAGGGGAGTTCCAACCTGTGCTAGGTTTCCAAGTCAAAGTCTATATGGAGATTAAAGCAAAGCAAGGTACTGTGCTTACCAAAAATTAGGCCTCCAATGACAAGCTTCAGTCTGCTTGGCCATCTCTAGAAACGGAGAGACCTGCTGAGTTCCACCAGCAATTCTGTGTCTTTACTATTTCAAGTCTTTGCTGACAGGGTCAGCGTCCACTTTCACATCCATATCAAGCACAGTGAGGTCCAAATTCCATGCAGTTAGCCACTTTTACTGTGCTGCCACAAAATAACGAATTTCGTGACTTGTTCACGACAATAACTTCTCCGATTTGACAGTCTACTTCATTTGCACATCTGGTTCCAGACTGTAGCAGGTTACAGTAAGTTGGAGAAACTCAGTAAGTCACACAGCATTCTTTCTGCAGCAAAGATCAATAAATAACCAACGTTTCAGATCCGAAACCTTCTTCAAGGTGTTAACACTCTACTACAAGCTCCATCATAGAACATTACAGCACATAAAAGAGGCCCCTTCATCCCTTCTCGTCTGTGCTGAGCTGTTTTTCTGCCCAATCGAACTGACCGACACCCAGTCCATCCCCCTGCCATCCATCAGGTGAAGGGAAAGATTCAGGGATGTTTTCAATTGCTCTATTGCTAAAACCGAAACCATCTATAAAGTTGCTGTGGTAAAGCACTGTGACATGTCATTGTCTGGTCAGGCACACCTATTGGCCGATTGTACCTGTGGCTACTCCCCACAGGCTCCTGTATAAAGGTGACTGTTCCACAGACCTCTCCTCAGTGCAGGACAGTCAAACAGTATGGATGTGCCTTTGTTCTTAAGTGAATAAAAGCCTGTTGGTTTCTCTACAATAGTCTTTTGAGTAATTGATGGTGCATCAATTTTATTCACTTAAAGTTTCTTTTTTAACAATGGAGCAGATCCTGAAGCCAGAAAAGCTGGAGGTCGACCCTCAATCACCGGAGGCATCTACCAACTTTGAACTCTTTACTGCTATTTCCCTGAAGTTGCAGTAAATGCAACACACTTCTCAAAGTATTTGATTAGTTTCCCCTGAAAATTCCTACACAGGCCTTTCACTGCTTGCAGATATTCTCTCTGTATTGCAGTCAGTTTGGATATATTCATTATTTGTTTACATGTATACGCTGTATACTGTCGCTTTGCACTATCATTAAGTGGCAATTCTGCTTTGCCCATAGAAAAAATAAAGTATATGATGTTATATATGTACTTTGACAATAAATCTGAAATCTGAATCTCTAAATTATGAAAAAAGTAACAAACTAGCACAATGTGCTCCTAGTTCAACTATTTAACAACGGCCATAACGTGAGCTTGCTATTTCAGTTTACATTAGTACAGTGGAATTCAGAACAGGAATCTAATACAATACCCCTTTCTGATTATCTGAAAACCATTCGACCAAAATTCTCGAATTTCCGAAAATCTTTTCGGCTGAGACACGATGTCACAAGTTGAAAAAAGTTGATTTTATTTTTACCCACCATGCTTAAGTGGGGCAACATGGAATCAATTTACAAAAGAGTCATTTGTCCACAGGTTACACATTGAAGGAAAGGACAGCACTGATTATTTAATTATAAATTGACATTTTTTTTCTCATAAGTTTCTGCATCTTTTCCATAAATTGCATTTCCATAAATTGCATTCAATTCAAATTGAATTTGAATTGAATACCGCACTCTTCCTCTGCTTGCACGCCTGAGCCATGCTCTCTCCCTGCTCATCCTGCTCAAGTTGCGCTCTTATTCTGTTCACCCAAGGAGCTCCCTCTGTCAAATCCCCTTTTAGTGGATTCTGCTGGAGGACAATCCCTAGGGCTGTAAGTGCATTCACCTACCACTTACAGGTGAGATGAGACATCGGGCTTCTGGGCAGGATTGGCAACAGCAGTGAGGAGGTGGGGCAGGTGGCGTCAGCTGATGCAAGTATTCTGCTGCTTAAAGAAATGTCTCCATTATCCGAAAAATCCTTATAACCAATATAGGTCAGGTCCCAAGCATTTTCGATAATTGGAAATGTACTGTATTACACAAAATTGCCTTTAGGCCACCATAAGGCAGACAAAGATTCACCAGTACCCTTTACATTCAGAGAGACTCCCCCAGAGTCACTGAGTGTGTGTAGATTCACCTTCAACACTCCTTCAGTCTCTGCAGCCACACAAGACCAGTTCAGTTCATACCATTGGCAACCTGAGCTACAGATCCAAACATGATCAGGATGCCTTCAAAGCTCAGGTTCCTTTCCCGGAGCACGCTCTCGAATGCCATTTCCAATACCTGGTTTACACGAGTCAGTTTCCAGCAGCCCATAGCCTGGTGTGAATCCTTTGACCTCAAGTCGTCAGTAGCCCGCAGCTTATGTGGGTTCCTCACCTGAAAGTCACCAACAACTCACCACCTATGTGTGTTCTTCAGCTGCAGAGCCCCTTGCTGGTCCGCCACTGTGGTCACCGTCCTTAGACTTCTCTGCTTCTTCTTCTCAATGGGGTGTTCTGTCTGTTACCGGTGCCCTGTGCCAGCTCACTGCTCCCCGAGAGTCTGCAACCTTTCGAGGCTGCTGCGAACATAAACACCACTATCTTAGGCCTAGACCCCATGGTGGGAAGATTTTATATTAAAAAAAAAACCATCGGCTCCTTTAACTGGTCATTTAAAGGCTGTAGGGAGCTATTGGTAGTCCTCTGGTCCACACCAGCATTAAAGCAGCACCACCAATTTTTGTGTATGGGTATTGTACCATAAGTGTATCATTTGGTGTGTGGTGAATGCAAGAAAAAGATCAGGGCCACTGACACAAATAGAACAAGGAAGTGCTTGTCTAATTTTACGACTGATGTGATTTCACCTGGACAATGATTATATGACCTATTATATCTGAGACTAAAATTGGATCACATGATCCGTTTCCTGAGATGTGTGAGATTAATCTTTGTCCTTCATCAGTTGCTTCATTAGTTTATTAAGTAGTTACTAACATCTTTGTTAATGAAAAAAATGTAAATAAATGTAGTACCAGTGAGGGGCAACATAGTTGCCGATATTTATTTTAAGGACGGTACGATGGGCGTAGTGGTTACTGCTATATCTTTACAGCACCAGCGATTGGGACTGGACCAGAGTTCAAATCCTGCGCTGTCTGTAAAAAGATGCTACATTCTCCCTGTGGCTGAGTGGGTTTTCTCCACAGTCTCCGGTTTCTCCCACCGTACTGGGCGTGTAGGTTAATTGAGTGTAAAGTGGGCAGCATGGACTTGTGTGGTAATATGGCCTGTTATCACGCTGTATGTTTAAATTTTAAAAATTTTAATTTCAGGAAAGTTAGTTTTTTAGAAGGAAATTCACTTGTTAAAGGTAGATCTAGACCAGAGTAGATTGTATAAATAGAAGCAAGATTCCTGTTCACCTCATTCTAATTTGGTTTCTTTACAAGCATGTTAATGAACTGTTAAAATCTAAACTAATGATCAGCACTAATTTATCCTCCTTAAGCTGTTTTATTTCTTCTTCATATTTTGCCTTTGTTGCCATCACAAATAACTCTTATTTTATCATGATAGAGCTGAATCACCGTATGCGACCACTCATTGCAGACTGCATCACAGTGGGGTATGGTTGCTGCAGAGAAGTGGATCGGAGGTCAATCCACAGGGTCATGAGAGTGTCAGAGAGGAGTGTCCTTCACCCACCCCTCCACCATATCAATATAATCATCGGGAAAGGGGTACAGGAATATCAGAGCCAGCACCACCAGGCTGGGAATGCTGAACGACTATAGGAACTGCTCACACTAACCATCCAAGACTCTCATATTTATAAAATTGTATTGATTTATATGCATGAATACTTGTCCTGAATACATATTGTTTGTCTGTATGTGTGGTATGACTGGATGTTTTGCACCAAGGACCAGAGAATGCTGCTTTGTTGGGTTGTTCTTGTGCAATTAAATGACAATAAACTTGATTTTAGTTCAATATTTGCATCAAGAACAATTGCAAGAAAATATTTATTGTACACAATTTTACAAAGTACTTCCACTAGAAATAACTTGTAATCCAGCTTTACCTTGAAACATTTGGTTTCCTAAAACCTTCAACTTGGGTATAAATTTCCATTTATTTAAAACAGCAGTTAAAAAAAAAATTGGCTACGATTTTCAAATTGAATTTGTGTTGACGATTTGACATAAATGTGGAAAAAAACCAAATCAATTCAAACCTTGCTAATAAGTAATAATGATGTTTGTATGAGAAAAGGGTAAAATTTGTTTAAACTATAAAATTAATTTTAGACAGATGAGTGACTGGGGAGAATCAGAGGGAAAAAGCAATTCTTCATATAGCATTAGTCTCTTTTCATCCCCTTGGGCAACTGCCTTACTTTCACCTCAGTAGAGCAATTATCTGGTATAATGACTGCAATGCAAATAAGTGATGAGATTTTATTAAACCAAATGGGCAAATCAGCTGCACATGATTGCAATTTGATTGACAGTGACAAGTATTGAAGAGTCACAGATGTGAATGCAATAGAACAGTGCTTCAAGGAAGGCTTCTGATAATGTTACTGTTGATAAAGTTACTTGGCAATTCTCCCGAAGAAAATAAAAGGAAGGCTGGTGCATATTAATTCATGTTGTTAGCAACCTGACAAAATGTCATAGAAATGTTTCAATTTGCCTTTTATTTCCAAAGCTTATGATCCTTATTTCTTCTGATCCTTGAAATCACATATCACTGTTTCAACTCCATTGCAGATACGGAGATAATAAAACTCAAAGCCAGCAGGTCACATCAAATTTGATTGCCTTTTCTTTCAAAATGCTTGCGTTTTTTTTTCCTCTCTGCAAAGAATAGATGATAAAAGCAGTGTAGTTAATAAATGTTAATTAAAATATAAACACACTGGACTTTGATAATGGATCTTTTTTCTGTTCATGTAAAATTATTTATGACATCAATATTTTCCTTTAATCCATGGATAAATATTGTGTAAAATTTAAAGCATTTCTATTGTTCTGTCCATCCATGTATTACTTTCAAAATGTGAACCATCTGTGCACTTAGTTTTCATTTTTCATGGGCCTTAGAAAATAAAGTGGGAAATACTTATGAACCACACTGTCACATTCTTTCAGCAAATTTGTTACAAAGATCTTGACATTTATGAGGAGGGAGAAATGTGATGAACTTTTTTTTAAACCTTTTTCGAACGAAATGAAGGAGGTAATGAGTTCATTGAGTGAGGTGTGTTGTAATACAATGTAGGTCTATTCATGCACCTTCACTTCTTGCATGGGCTGGAGCTGGGATATAATGAGGCACACTGTATGCTTAATGTATACTAATAGATTTCCTGTGACATTACTCACAGTATATCTTGGACCTTACTTTTGCCAGAAATTTGATTTCTGCAGTTTACTGTAGTCTTGTTCCAACTGAAATGTCAGAGTATTTCTCCTTTCATTATACAATTGAAAAGAATCTTGACAGTAACACAACACACCTGATATCGGTCAAAAATTATTGAACACCTTACGGAAATGGAAGTATGGGTTCCACAGCTACATTGGAAATAATATTTATGTTGATGTGCAAGTCACTTTATTAATCACCTCAAAAAATCTGTTATTTCTTATATTCTCCCAATAACTAAATCTTATTTTAATCCCATTTGTTGATTTGAGCAACTTTTTTTATAATTACTGTGTTATATTTTGGACATGGTAATTCTGCAGAATCATTAGCCAAATGCACAAAAATTGATGGTGGTCTATTCCTGGGAGAAACACAACAGAAAAGATACACTGTATTTGGAAGGCATGAACACACAAAGTATTCAATTGAGATGAACATTTAAATTGTGTTACAATTAATTACTTCTCTAGAATAGGTTTCCTTTGGGAAAACAATTTCCAAAAGTTTGCAACAAAAGGTTCAATGTTATTTCCTGATATTAAAAATACACTGGGTTAGATCTGAAACGTCTCAAAAGCTACCCTGGGTCATGTTGTTCTGACTCTCCACAGATCTGTGAGGCTCAGTCACTCTCCCAACCTCTGGCCACTACTGTGACAAGAATTGGGTATGTCACGAAGTGCTTAAATTACTGGAGTAGCATAGCAAGATTTCTAAGGCATGTCTGATATGATTTCAAATCCCACTATGGGTAGCTTGGATGTTTAAATTCAAACAATTGAATAAAACTGCAATATGAATAGAAAGACAAGTTTCATTAGTAGTAACTGAAATCATTAAATTGTTCTAAAAACCCCCTTGGTTTAGTAATCTCCTTCAGATGAGGAAATTTGCCATCCTGAACTGATTTTGCTTGTACACGACTCCAGATCCATAAACACAGTTGACTTTTAACTGTCTCCTCAATTCAAGGACTACTTGATATGAACAAAAACTGTCAGTGATGTCAAATTCCCATCATGAAATAAATAACAGTGTTGACAGCAGTGAGGCCCAACATGTATGCTGTCAAATAGTCTTTAAAAATTTTGCGAATATCTAATACTTCACATTTAAAAATAACTTCCTCAGGAGTTTTTGGAGGTTTGGTATGACATCGGAAACCCTGGCAAATTTCGACAGATGTGTGTTGGAAACATACTGAAATGCTGGAGGAACTCAGCCAGTCTTTTCAGCATCGTTAGGAGTCAAAGATATATTGCTGACATTTTGGTGGAAATTGTGCTGATCGGCTGCATCACAATCTGATATGGAGACACCTATACCCCCTAGTGTAAAGCCCTGAAACAGGTAATGGACACAGACTAGGACATCTCAGGCAAAACCCTCCCCACCATTGAGAACATCTACAAGGAACGCTGTCGTCGGAGACCATCAGCAATCATCAAGGTTCCATATCACCTGACACACACTTTGTTCTCCTGTGACCATCAGGAAAAAGGTATAGATGCCACATGATTCGCACTACCAGGTTCAGGAACAGCTGCTACCCCTCCACCATCAGACACCTCAGCAACAAATTCAACAGGGACTTATTTAAGGATTCTTACTTTTGAACTTTATTGATTTTTTTTCTCTCTCTCTAATGCACAGTTTGTTTACATTTATTTATTTGTTTACATATGTACATTCAGTTGTTTTTTTTTGCACTGCCAATATGTGGTAATTCTGCCTGGTCCACAGCAAAAAGAATCTCAGGGTTGTAGGTGCTCTGACAATAAATCTGAAATCTGAACATTTAAATACTATTATTAACCATATAACAATTTACAGCATGGAAACAGGCCATATCTGCCCTTCTAGTCCGCACCGATTTATGTGAAACTCCACTAGTTTCACCTGCCCACTTCCTGCCCATAACCCTCCAACCCCCTCACATCCATGTACTCATCTATCCTCCTCTTAAATGACCCATCAATGGGCCCCATGTCTTTTAGAATTTAACATTTGAATCCTCAGTAGCATTCCTAATTCTTTTTATTAGCAAAAGCTGAAAGAATAAAACAAACACATGCACTCTTTGGGCATACAAGGCATTTAAATTAACTAAATTAGATGGCAGCATATTTTTCTCATTCATTAATCTATTATTAGTTCAGGGGCAAAGCTGAGAGATGTGCAGAGATTTACACTGCCCTCTTGGACACATATGGAGTTTAAGCATGTCGTGAACCAATCTTTAGATGGTGTTCTGTTAAAAGGGAGGCGACATCACCACCTCCACTCAGAAAATGCCCATCTATGTTCATCTCCACAAGGATTTACTTCATTGAAATTAATCTCCGTAATGACAAGGGAGGAATTACTTTGTACAGATCTGATTTCAGTTATTTATTTCTTGGTACAAAATTTAATAGGCAAAACTGGAAGATCAGGCATCAAACACATCACAATGTCTTAACAAAATTAAAAATTAGGCATGTTTTCATTAAACTGGAAGAGTTGAACTAATGTTCCATTTTTTATTTAATATGATATCAGTAGGATGCAAGTGGATTTAATTTTAAAAATACCTTGGGCTATATGTGATGTTCTTGCCATTAATAATGTGTGTAGAATGATTATATATCAGTAGTAGGTCTAGTATTGTCTAACTTTGGACTTAACAGGTCAAATAGATTGCATGATGCTAAAGTTTTCAGTGCTCTGTGTAGGATATCATTTTCTTAATAGAACTCATTTTACTTGAAAATCACCAGGCAGTTCAAATTCAAAGTAAGATGGTGTACATTAGATTTCAGATGTATTGTTAGATTACATACATCACATACAACTCCGAGATTCTTTTTCTGCGGGTGAGGCAGAATTACCACTTATTAGTAGTGCAAAAAAAACTCTACATATATAACACATTGTACATTTTGATAAAGAAAATATGCACTGTATTTCCTCAGTGCCCATCCAGTTGGTAATTCAGTGTGTTGCCGGAAGAATTTGGGTGTCATATTTCCATTTTAAACAATCAGTTCACCACTAATATATTGGTATATTTTCAAATGTCTTCATTCTGTGAAGTAGTGTCATTTAAAAGGCCATTCAGACAACCTAAAAGATTTTAGGACTCGGTGGAAGCTGTTTACTGACCCAGAAAGCTGCTCCAACAGAATTTGTTGGTTATGGGTGCAATGTACTTTCAATTCTGGATGTCACTCCATATAATGTTCTCTGGTGCATCGCAGACATGCTCAATTACAATGAATTAAAAGACTCAGGAAGGCTCAAAATTACAGCCCTCATGAGCATTCAGGGAGCCAAACCCCAATCTCCAGTTTTCACAGTTGAATGCATCTGTGAACTAAGACATGTCACCAATGCCAAGCTCAATTGGATTAAGGGCTCACTTTCACTCAGCTTCCTGCTCACTCCAGATAGGATCAGTAAAAGTTTACACCTCACTGCTCCCAAGAGTATAAGGAAGATCACCAATGCTCTCTACACGAGGAAAGCCGACTTTGATTACTTTTCTTTCTTTGGAGCTCTTCAGGCTGAGAAACAAACAGAATTATGAGCCTTTCAGTTTTATTGAAGATTCAGAGGATGATAGATTGCACTCACCTGGCACGATAGTTTCTCCTTCAAAACTCAAGAATGCTGAATTTGATTGACTTCCTCAAGATGCAGATACAGTGCTTGGGGGCTCCCTCATCAGACAAGGTTTCAAAACAGTCATCATCTACTCCTTCCTGAAGAAAGTGGCCATTAGGGTCTGTCATGCTTTATCCAGGTCCCTCCTGCAGTAGGGTTATCAAACAACAAGCTGAAGAATGGGATCCTGTCACGCAATGAAGGAAAGTCCTTTCTGGATTGTAAAGAAAACACAGAAATGCTGAAGGAACTCAGCTGGTCTCATAGCGTCCATAGGGGGTAAAGATAGAAACCCCGTGTTTCAGCCTTGAGCCCTTCTTCAAGGTATGAATAAAAATCAGACAGGTGCCTGAATTAAAAGGCTGAGATTAGTCAATGTTAATGCCATCCAGTTGGACAGTGCTTCAATAGAATATGAGGCAATTTACCTCCAATTTTCGGGTGGTCTTAGTCTGGCAGTGCATGAGACCATGGACAGACATGTTGGCAAGGGAATGGGGTGGGGAATTGAAATGGGTGGCCACTGAGAGATCCCTGCTCTTGTGGCATACAGAGCTGAGGTACTCAACAAAGTGACCAGATTGCGTCCAGTCTCAGCAATGTAGAGGAAACCACAACGGGATCTAGTATATGACTCCCTGCCAATTCAGAAGTGAAGTGTTGCTTCATTTGGAAGGACTACTTGTAACCCTAAATGGTGGTGAGGGAGGAGATGTGAGTGCAAGAGGCGCATCTCCTATGGTCACAGGGTTAGGTGCCAAGGGGGAAATTGGTGAGAAGAGAGGAGTGGATGAGGGAGTCACAGAAGGAATGGTCCCTTTGGAAGGTGGTGAGGGGAGGAGAAAGGACAATGTGTCTGGTGGTGCGCTCATATTTTGGATGCGAAGGTTGTTGGGATATTAGGTGACAACAAATAGAATTCTGTACTTATTGCATGTGGGAGCAGAGGAGGCCAGGGCAGATGTGTGGGTAATAGATGTGTGGGTGAGGACCAAGTTGATGGTGGAAGGGAAGCTAAGATCTGGCTGCTTTTCACTCATACCTTGAGAAAGGGTGCATACTCATCAGTTAGATAACTTTACCTCCAATGGACACCGTGAGACCTGCTGAGCTTCTTCCGCTTTTCTGTGTTTTTAATACAATCACAGCACCTGCAGACTTTTGCGTTTCACTTCTTCAGGATTGCTCTCATCTTCTCATGAGCATGCCATTCAGTGAGCTCCCAGAGAGGGATATTGTTAGTGCAGAAAGGATGGGCTCCAGACACAAGTTGAGCCTTTGGCATTCAAATGGTAAATTCCCTGGTGTGATGTTACATACATAGTAATACTTTCACTGTTGAGGTCTTTCATGGCTTGTTTCAGCATCATGCTGAAGAAGATTGAAAAGAGGGTTGGTGCGAGAACGCAGCCTTGCTTCAAGCCATTGTTAATGGAGAAGGGTTCAGAGAGCTCATTGCTATATCTGACCCGATCTTGTTGGTTTTCGTGCAGTTGGATAACCATGTTGAGGACCTTTGGGGGGCATCCGAGGCGCTCTAGTATTTGCCAAAGCCCTTTCCTACTCACGATGTCGAAGGCTTTGGTGAGGTAATCAAAGGTGATGTAGAGTCCTTTGTTTTGTTTTCTGCACTTTTCTTGGAGCTGTCTGAGGGCAAAGACCATGTCAGTAGTTCCTCTGTTTGCGCGAAAACCGCACTGTGATTCTGGGAGAACATTTTCGGCGACACTAGGTATTATTCTATTTAGGAGTTTACCTATCTCGGCTGCACCATTTCATTGGATGCAAGGATCGACAATGAGATTGACAACAGACTCGCCAAGGCAAATAGCGCCTTTGGAAGACTACACAAAAGAGTCTGGAAAAACAACCAACTGAAAAACCTCACAAAGATTAGCGTATATAGAGCCGTTGTCATACCCACACTCCTGTTCGGCTCCGAATCATGGGTCCTCTACCGGCATCACCTACGGCTCCTAGAACGCTTCCACCAGCGTTGTCTCCGCTCCATCCTCAACATTCATTGGAGCGACTTCATCACCAGCATCGAAGTACTCGAGATGGCAGAGGCCAACAGCATCGAATCCATGCTGCTGAAGATCCAACTGTGCTGGGTAGGTCACGTCTCCAGAATGGAGGACCATCGCCTTCCCAAGATCGTGTTATATGGCGAGCACTCCACTGGCCACCGAGACAGAGGTGCACCAAAGAAGAGGTACAAGGACTGCCTAAAGAAATCTCTTGGTGCCTGCCACAGTGACCACCGCCAGTAGGCTGATATCGCCTCAAACTGTGCATCTTGGCGCCTCACAGTTCGGCGGGCAGCAACCTCCTTTGAAGAAGACCGCAGAGCCCACCTCACTGACAAAAGACAAAGGAGGAAAAACTCAACACCCAACCCCAACCCACCAATTTTCCCCTGCAACCGCTGCAACCGTGTCTGCCTGTTCCGCATCGGACTTGTCAGCCACAAACGAGCCTGCAGCTGACGTGGACATTACCCCTCCATTAATCTTCGTCCGCGAAGCCAAGCCAAAGAAGAACACTTTCACTTCAATTGCAGTGGGCCTCACATATAAATGTTCCTGAAAGCCTCGCCCTCATTAGCAGTGAACAAGGGTGAGGCAAGGAGAATAGGAAAAATAAACAAATGTACAAGTTCCCACCTGACAAAGTGTCAAAATAGTTTTCTCATTAACAATTGCAATGATGGTGAACCCTTAGCATTTTGAGAGGAATTCATCTTCCCAATCAAGTGGAATCATTACAGATTTCAATTGTGGATTCTTTACCTGTTTTGAAGAACACGAAATGAAGAGATGAATAATAAACTTCCACTGAAGGAGAACGCTGCAGGATGTATTCTTCTCCCTCTCTTCCGATTACATAATTTATACTTTTTGTGAGATTCCTGAGGCTCATCACTTAAAATAGTTTTAATATACAGCTACTAATCTTTTATCAGTAACTGATCATTTGAAAATTTGCTTTGTATACCTTTCGAATAAGAATTGCTCTTGTTTATTCCATTCACGAATGCTTTTTAAGAACCAGCATGATGCAATGTTACCAATATTTATTTTATTGTCATGTAATAATACAGAAAATGTAATATTACACAAATGTCAGGCAAACAAACAAACATCAATTGTAAGGCAAACAAACAAACATAAGCATCACCTGGCTGCCTAGAGAGTAAGAGAGAAGCAAAAGAGAATCCCTTCAGAGACACTGTCTCTCCATGGATTTTCCTCCACATCCCACCACCAGCTGAAACTCCAGATCCAAACCTCCAATACAATTAAGAAGCTTTCAGTGCCTGAAACCATTCTGGAGTCCTTCTTGCCCTCACCACTCTCTCAAATCCTAGTTCTGATATTTGGTTTCCACGAGCTTGTCTTCAGCAGCCCACAGCGAGTCCTAATGCAAGTCAGCCACAGCCCGCAGCCTCTATAGGTCCTTCAGCCAACGAGCCCTTTGCTGGTCTGCTGCCATGGTCATTGTACTGTAGGGTAATCTCCTCCACTTCCCCTTCTCAATAGACTATGTTCTCCCTGATTCTGGTTCCCTATACCAGTCCACTGCTCCCCATGAATCTGCAAATCTTTGTGGTCTGCTGCCTAGGACAGGCTCTGCCATCTTGGGCACAGACCCTGTGTTTGCAAAATTAAAAAAAACACTGTTGCCTCTTTTAACAAGCCTTTTAAAGCATTATGCAGCTGTTGCCATTAAGACCAGGTGGCAGGACCCTGCAGAACAGTGCTGTGTCTCTCCTTCCTGCTCTCCAGGGTGTATCAATGGCAATGCTGCCGTTAGAACAGATCCGGCAGCACCAACATTTTTTTTATTCACCTTCCCTGTGGGTGCTCTCAGATTGATGGTAGTCTGCTCCCTGTCTCTTGAAATAACATCAGCTAACAGAGATGGGTGATTAGGAAAAGGTCTTGCCCTGGAAGAGCTGACTGGCAGCTCCACCACCTCAGCATGAAGATTTGAAGTCTGGTGTCACTGAATGTGAGCCAGAAGTAAAGACCTTGATTGACAACCTGTGAAGGAAGGAGAAATGTTGAAATTCAGAGAGAAGACAGCAGTCTTATACTCCCCAATCCCTGTGGAAGACCCCAAGACTGAGTGGACAATGGGCTACACATCAAATTTCACTGCCATCAAAGCCTTCAAAGCCATTTCAGCTCTGACCATCAAAATACTGAAAGTTATCTATGAACTTGGAAAGTGGAAGACAGACGGAATGTTCAGATTAAACCAGGTCAATACTTATATGGTGAATGGTAGGGCTCTGGGGAGTGTTGAAGAACAAAAGGACTTGGAAGTAAATGAAAGTTGCAACATGTAGATAGGATAGTGAAAAAGGTGTTTGATGACAGGAGCAGGCATGTAATTTTAAAACCATACAGGACAGTGGTAAGACTGCAATAGCAGTACTGTCCGCAGCTTTGGCTCCTGGCTACATGAAATATATAATTAATCTGAAAAAATTCAGAAACAATTCATGAGAATGTCACTGGGACTAGTAGGCTTTAATTATAAGGAGAAATCAGGTACAATTAGATTTTACTCCCTGCAACTTTGAAGGCTGAGGGGGCGATGGGAACCCTTAGGTTTAAAATCATGAGGCGTGTAGATAAGATAAATAATCATAGTTTTTTTCCCCTACTTTCGAGGAATCTAAATGTTGTAGATAGAGATTTAAGGTGAGTGAGGAAAGATTTAAAAGGGACATGAAGGGCACTTTCATAAAAATGTTGGTAGGTACAGTATATGGAATAAGATGTCAAAGGAAGTAGAAAAAGTGGGTCCAATTGTGATGTTCAAAACACATTTAGACATGTTCATTAATAAGAAAGGTTTGGGGGGATATGGGCCAAATGCAGGCTTGGCCACTCTAGTCAAGTTGGACTGATGGGCCTGTTTCTATGCTTAGAACATGAGTATAAAAACAAGAAAGAAGTCCGCTGATGAAAAGTCTTATGCTTCTCGTCATCAGCTCTCTGTTCTTGCAGAACATCACTCTGATCTTGGATGATAGAGAGCAAGTTGTCTGAAACTCCAATGAGGCAAAAAAGGTTTTGGCTACCATCTATCTGACCTTGCAATGGAACACAAATCTTTTCCATGTTTTACTGCAGCACCAAAATATTCGTGCTTGCTGGCACAGAGGTGAAAATGATATGCTTCATATTAACATCTGTGCAAGGTTGCAGACATACTTGAAAAGGTTTTTTTGTGGGGGGGGTGGGGGAATTCTTACGTTCTACCAGAAAGGCTGCCGGCAATACAGAGAGTGGTGAGGAACACAACCTTTTCAACCTTTGTATGAATTCATCTGGCTCCTCCAGGGAGCTGATGCATTATCCTCAGGGTTGATTGCAGCTGGCATTACCATATGTTTCTCCATGTGAAATAGGCACCTCTGGCCAAGAAACTTGTGGGGTCAATATCTGTTGCATCGTGATTTCAGACGTGATGGTCTATCCCTGGTGCTGGAATGTGCAATTTGCTATTTGGTTGACCTCTTCCAATACCCTGCAATTAAACAATGTGGCAAAGGCAAGTGTGTAAAGTTGTTTGTCAGCATGTCCAGTCCACATGTGTGCAGGCAAGCATTCAATGTCTGAGAGAAGGTGTAATGGTCAAAGCCAATTAGGTGGTTAGAGATTCACCATTTTACTGCTGTACTCCCCCAAGGATGACCCTCTGGGTCGTCAGATGGTGTCTATTTCATACTACTTTAGTTTAATACAATGCGAGAACATTTCTGCAGCTACCTCCTGCCTACACTTCTTAGTGATTAGCTTGGATGGCCTTCTTTGATTGCTATCACATAGATTATCCCATCTCTGCACAGGGACTTTATGGTCAGTGAAATAAGGAGGGTTGCTGCGAGGTTTGAGAGTAGGAGCATGGGGTTGTACCTACCGTGCTGAGCTACTCCCTAGAGCCATTTCCTTGAAGCTAGCAGCAGCACACTGAACTTGGAGCAGAACTATTCTTTAAGGCACAAAACCATCAATTTAGTTAATTCTGCCATCTGCATTAAATTCAAGTGTCGGTGTAGATATCCTTTGTAAATAGTTTTGGGCTTCCACATTTTTTTTTTTGCAAAGATCAAAAATCAAAATCCAAACTGGTCTGTATCAGCAGACCACCTGAACGCCTGAACGCCTGAACGCTTGCGGATTCTATTCAGGAACAATCAAACTTCTGTTCACATCATGTCAATCTATTTCAAGTCTATATTTCAATATCTATGTGATCATTTTGCAGAAGAACAAGGTCTATTTTTGTAAATTAATGATACAAGATGTTGTCTAATAGAAATATAAAATGCGCAGTTTAAATTTATTATACATGTCGCAATATATTTTCTCCCTTTATTTGTAAGGGCCATACTTGCACTTGTTTTAAAAGGTTATGCTATTTTTGTTCTCCACCTGACATTTTGCTGAATTTCATGACAGCTACAGCTTGTGAGATTTAATCTGAGAAAAAAGTGGTCTCTACAACTTGTCTGCGGTTTGAGGAAACGGGTTCATTTCCAGCAATGCGTCTAAGCCAGGATTTCTACGAAGGTTCGCCAAACCCGACGTTGTGCAAGACAAAAGTAATTTTACAATTATATGCTGCGAGACACGGCCTCCCTTTGGGTCACGTGCCATCAAAGCATACGAGAAATGTAAAAAATTAAGGAACAATTGTAAGCAGGTGAGGAAAATTATTTAGATCTTTTATTAATCAGCCAGATATTCCAGTTTAAAAAAAATATTCAAAACATCTGTAATGGTTCCTGTGTCGGGCTTAAGTTCAAAGTGTCTGATTTCTAAATAGAGTATTCATCCTTCATGTTTCACTCATGGATATTGCTTTAAATCTGCAACCCATGATAGAATATCATTTTACAGGGTGCAAGCTCTTTAGGTTATGACACAATAAATGTTTTGTGTTACTTACGTACTTAAATGTCTCTTTTTCCCTCTCCCTGTAACCTAATGCAGCATTATGAATGCATGCAGTGGTAACTCACTTGCTTCAGTCAAACATTGATGGGCTGCGAGGTTTGAGAGTAGGAGCATGGGGTTGTACCTACCGTGCTGAGCTACTCCCTCTGCCATTTCCTTGAAGCTAGCAGCAGCACACTGTTCCACACTATTCCAAGATATTCCAGATCTTTAGCAACGATCTCAGTTAAAATTTCAAGGGAATACGTAAGGAGTACTGTACCTCAGAGTTGACATATTGAACCAAGATACAAATGAATCTGATGGCACCATACAAAGAAATCAAAGTTATTCCTAGTGCCCTCCCCAAGACAGATCATTCTTCTAAAAAAGGTTGACTCTACACAAATTAGCACAAAAAAACTTTGTATATTGTGAAGACATGGTAGGCCTATCTAAATAGAGTTGAAGGATCATTTGGCCAAGACCTACAAAAAGGCAAACAGGATACTTTTTTATGTAATCATTTGGACATTTATACTTTTCGACACAAAATACAATTGCAGCAATGTTTAATGAGCCTGACAGTGATACTATTTCAGGTGGAACAGTCTTCATGTTCCATTAGTTAGAGCAGGACCTCTAGTGCACTGTGATGTAGTACAGCATTTAATAGCCTTACCTTTGCAACATTGCCTATCCAGACACCACTTGACACTGTGAAGGTCCAACCTTCTTCATATAGACCTATATCACTACTGAATACGGATTATAAAATTGTATCAAATTGATTGGCTAATCAGTTAGCTAAATTTTTACCAAAATTAATAAATATGGATCAAACTGGTTTTATTAAAAATAGAAGAGCAGAAGAATACTTAAATTCTTAAGTTCAAAAAATGTAGCACAAAATATAAAGATACCAGCAGTAGCAGTTGCGTTAAATGCAGAGAAAGCATTTGATAGACTGGAGTGAGATTTTTTGTTTAAAGTACTTAATATATTTGGGATTCCAAATACCTTTGTAAATTAGATAAAAGCATTATATCATCAGTCAAAAGCAAAAGTGGTTAAGAATAGACAAATATCAAAACCTTTTTTTATTAGAAAGGTCATCTAGATAAGGTTGTTCATTGTCACCATTTTAATTTGCATTAGCAATAGAGGTATTGGCAGAAATAATTAGAAGTGATAAAGAAATTAAGGAATTTGAGATCAGTAATAAAGAGCATAAAAATTCATTTGTTTGTGGATGATTTTAGTATACTTAACAAGACCAGAATTATCATTGAATAAGTTGCATATGAGATTAATAGAATATGGATTAGTATTGAGTTATAAAGTTAATGTTGATAAAAGTGAGGTGATGCCTATGGTCGATATGGATTATTCACAATGTAAGAGATTGACAAAATTCAAGTGGCAAAAAGAAGCAATTAAATATTTTGGAATCAAAATTGACAGAAATATAAATAATTTATTTAAGTTAAATTACTCACCACTATTAAAAAAAGATAGAAGAAACTCTGAGAAGATGGAATGATTTAACAATAATGTTAATAGGATGGGTGAATTGTATTAAGATGAATATTTTTCCAAGAATACAATATTTATTTTGATCATAACCCATTCATTTACCAGAAATGTTCTTGCAGAGTTTGAATAAAATTATATGAGAATTTATTTGGAAAGGTAAAATGTCAAGAATTGGTCTTGAAAAATTAACATTGAAATTTGATCAGGGAGGACTAAAATTACTGGATTTTTAAAATTATTATAAAGCAGCTCAATTAAGATTTTTGTCCTCCAGTTATCAAAAAGGTGAGAAAACAGCTTGGGTTCAGATTGAAATGAATAAAATTGGAGAAACTATCCCAGAACAAATTTTGTATAAATTGAATAGTGAATTGTTTAAAGGAAAAGTTGATGTACCAATTTAAAAACATTTATTGAAAATATGGAATGGGATTCATATGGAGAGAGGGATTAAAATAATTAATTACCTAAAATGTTGTTAAAACAAAATTAACTTATTCCTTTCACTTTGAATAATTCTTTATTTGATCATTGGTATGGGAAATGTTTACCAAAGATAAAAGATTGTTTTTGGGATCTTTCTTTTTAACTTTTGAGCAATTAAAAGGTAAATATAATATTCAAAATAATACAATTTTTGAATATTATCATTTAAATTCATATTTAAAAAGGAAATTAGGAACAGATTTGAGACTCCTGGAACAAAGTCAATTTGAATGTATAAATAACAGATACATTAATTATTAAGAAATTTATTACTAATATGTATATAAAATTACAAGAAACTAAAAGAAAAAAGATGTATATAAAATCAAAATTACAATGGGAGAAAGATTTAAATATACAGATTCAAGAGGAAATATGGTCAAATTGTGTTAAGGGAATGTTACAAATACAGTTAATGCTTTGGTATGGTCCTATGTGAAAGTGAAACAATTTTAGAAAGATTTGAGTGTATTGTTAGGACAAATTATGAAGATAAAGATACAAAAAGACCCAAGAATATTTTTACGGAAAAAAATATGAAAAGATGTAAAATTGAAATTGGATAAATAGCAAGATTAAAAAAAAAATATAGCTGTAATGACAGCAAAGAAATAGATAGCGGTAATGTGGAAAACTAAGAATTCGGTAAAAATAGACAGATTGCCTTTTGAAATGCAAAATTGTATACCTTTATAAAAAATTACTTATAGTGTAAGGAATCAAATTGAAAACTTTTATAAAATTTGGGAACCATATATGAATTTAATGAATAAAAGTCCATCCACATCTTCCACTTTGCCCACCCCTCTCAGTAATTATTATAAAAAGGCCATGAATATTATATTTGTTAATAATATATGTAGAAGTAGGTGTTCTTACCTTTTCTTTTTTCTTCCTCTCTTTTTTCTTTCTTTTGGGGGAGGGGGGTAGGGGAGAGAGTTAAAAATTTATTCTATTATTTTGAATGCTTTATGAAGTTGCTTTATTATTGAATTTATACTTTGTATTGATACAAATGATTAAAAAAATTTTCAAAAATAAAATCTGAAGTTCAAGAGTGGGAATGTCTTTACTTTTACCTTCTCTTTCAGCTTATGCACCATCCTGATCTTTGCATTTTGTTACTTTTGGTTGGAAATTCTGAAATTTCAGAAGTACCATTGCCTCAAAAGCCTGTAGAAGAAGGTTCATCATGACATTCTAAGGATGAGTGAAAAGAAAATAAATTAATTGTAGAATCTTTCTGCAGTTCCATTAATTTGGACAGGATTGATTAAAAATTGATTTGATTTGTCCTAACTTTGCCAGTGAGTAGGGGATTTAACCAATTAGAATCAGGATGAAGATCTGGACTACTTTTATATCAGAAGCCATTGCCAGGATTGAGACAAGAGTAGCATGTTCTTTTATTAATATAGGTATTTATCAGAAGTATTTTTAAAAAAATATTATGATAAGTACATTTACTCAATTCAGGACATTAAATAATTGCTCAATGTAAGATACTAAGGAGTTCCTCCCAATTTTGTCCTCTCATAGTGATTCAAGTTGTAAGGATGGATTTATAACCATCATTTCTTTCTATCCCCACCAGTGTTTTCTTATTTCCAGCAAAAAGAATGTGCTGAAGTGGATACAAATTCAAAGCCTTGCTGTGCTCTCTAAACACATAGGACTACAAATTCCTTCACAGGCTCTGGAAAAAACAAGGCGTTGAGAGTAAGATTAGCTCAGAGTGGAGCAATTTTATGGCTGATGAGAAATTCAATTCTTGACTTGCCTGCAATATTTTTTGGAGACACTAGAATATTTTTTTTCAGCATCAACCATGCCCAATTGACATCAACAATAGTGGAATACTCTAAATTTGTCCCTGGTTGGAATTTTCTATCTCACAGGTCTGAAAAGTGTGCAGAGCAACCATTTGGAATTAGTTACATGCAGAACACCAGCCCTTTTTATAAAAAAACTAGACATAGCTATTGGGTTACGTGTTGGTATTTGCAGGTTTTGAAATGACTGGAGAGAATAATCCATGCTGAAAATGGGACAACATGGAAGTACTCATAGAAACCCAAAATCTCTACTGCAGGGAACAAAGGACTGCAAGCATAGAATAACAGGATCTTTGAAAATGTCTAACATAGAAGGCAGTAATCATGACATATGTGTTGGTCATAAAAAAGTCCCAGCTTTCCATACAGATCTCAGTTCTTCTGGTACACATCCAAGTATTTATTGGATATGTAGAGTGTTGGTTCTGCACCCTCTCAGGCTGTGTGTTACAGTCTCCCAGGATCTGCTGGGTGAGCAAAAAAATAATCCCCGTCTCCCTTCTAATCCATTACTTTGAGCGTTCAATGGTTTTTGCCTCCACTGCTAAGGTATATAGGTCATTTCTATTTATTGTATCTTGTCCCCTCATATTTTTACACAACTCAGTTAAGTCTCTCCTTGACCTCCTCAGTTACAAAGTAGTTCAAAGTTCAGATTTATTGTCAGAGTACACACCTGACATCATGCATTGAGATTCCTTTTCCTGTGATCAAAAACTGTACCCAATATGCATGTAAATAAAAAAAATGTAAACAAACTGAAAATGAACCCTTGATATCCAATTTTTACTTATTGCTAAATTTTCCAAACCCAGTGACATCCTTCCAAATCTTCTGAGTATGTCCCTGAGTGCAATCACATCTTTTATGTAATGTTGTTTCCACAGTATTTAAGCTCTGATTTAACTTGTGTTGTTTACATTCACAGCCTAACCTGGGTCATATTTTATTCTATGCCAGGGCCAATTAAATAAGACCATGCCATTTGCCTTCAAAACAACCTTATCAATGTTTCCTTTTTTCTTCAATGATCTGTTGACCTTCATATACATTTATTATGTATCACTTCACTTTGTTACAGGTTGCCTAATGTTTTACTTCATACTTCTCTTCAATGAATGCCATTTGCCATTTTCTTCCCAACTTACCAGACCAACATTACCCCTTCTTTATAGACAATCCATAGCCATTGTTTGTATCATTTATATATTTTTTTTTACATTTTATGGCTTCCTATATTGTTATAAACAATAAAAATAAATTGATCAAATGCTGAACCTATGGAATTCTCCAAAGACCAGCCTGTCGAGTATGATCTTGTAGATCTTTGCTAAAAATCTACATTACCTCCTTAATCATTCCATGAAGTGAGTTAGACGTGGGGTTTCCTAAACAGATTCATGCTGATTATCTCTGGCTTTTCTTTGCCTTTCTAAATGAAGGAACCTACTAAATCTGGGAAATTTTCCCCCATTGAAGTGAAACTAACTGGTCTGAAAATACTCAGTTGCTTCTTCCTTTTTAAACATGAGCAATCCTTTATTCCTCTGACCACTATTCCTATAGCTAGGGAGAACTGAAAAGTTGTATTTACACCTCAGCAATTTCCTCCTTTTTATATGGAACTTTCAAATACAAAGTTAGGGTGCAACATAATGCAATTTTAAAACTACTAGAATGCAATCAAATAATTTCTTGGCAACAGATCTTAATGTTGCTGATAAGAAAGTTAACATAACTGCAAGAAAAGACCGTTAAATGTGTAAACAAGGTGCAAATGGATAATTCAATTAATGCAGTCCTGTCAAAGAAAAATCAATGAGGCTAATGCAACAGTTTTTCTCACTTGGGCCAATGTCCACAAAAAAATAAAAAGCAACACAGAGAAAATAAATAAATATAATATTCCTGTATATATATATATATACTGAAAAACACCCATCATTACTCTGTGCAAAACTTTGAAGTTTCTCAGAAACTAATTCTGGTGAAACCTTATGGATCACACCACACTTACTGGAGCTGCTAGGTTTTACTCCAGCAGTGGATCTGGTCATCTGAGTAATTGCTGTGTGGCTGGATTAGCACATCAAAGTGTATAATCTCTTCTTTGGCTTGGCTTCGCGGACGAAGATTTATGGAGGGGGTAAATGTCCACGTCAGCTGCAGGCTCGTTTGTGGCTGACAAGTCCGATGCGGGACAGGCAGACACGGTTGCAGCAGTTGCAAGGGAAAATTGGTGGGTTGGGGTTGGGTGCTGGGTTTTTCCTCCTTTGTATTTTGACAGTGAGGTGGGCTCTGTGGTCTTCTTCAAAGGAGGTTGCTGCCCGCTGAACTGTGAGGCGCCAAATTAAAATGTCATGAGAATGTTATAACTATTGTTTTTTTCTGATTATTTGGGTTATTGAGATTAGGCAAGAAGATCACACCTGACAATGAGTGCTTGTTCTTTGTTTCACATTTAAGAGGTTTACAATAAACAGGCATGCATTCAAGTTTGCACATTCTCCTTTTGATCATCTAGGAATTCCACCAGTGCTTATTTCCTTCCACATGTTAAAGTCATGCTGATTGGAAGGTGAATTAGCTGACATAAGTTCCCCTTCATGTCAAGTGGGTAGCTAGAGAACAAGGGAGGGGTTACTTTGGATAATTATGAGAAGAGGCTGCAGGGAAAGAACTGGGAAATAGTTTGATAAGATTACTTTGAGAACTGGCCATGGACTTCTTGAACCAAACGATCCCCTTCTATGCCATAAGGAAATATAATAACATGACAATGTCCTCAAAGTACTTACATACTATAGCCTATTTTATGTTGAAGCTTCAAGACAGCTTTCCTCTGACTTTTATATGCTTCAGTTACTTGCATGAACAAAGAAAATGTGGAACAGAGGGTCCATTTCCCTGTGTTTCCTCTGCCAAGGGACCTCCTGTCAGAGGTGGAGTAATCCACCTCCTATGTAAAAGGATTACTGCTGAAAGGCTTGTAAAGGGGATGGCTGATGACATCAGAGCAGGTTCAGTGGAGCTGTCAGTGTGCGGACACAGATTTCTCAGATCGCTTTTCTCTCTATCTATGCCATGTCCCTGTTCTCTGCCCAGTCTCTCTCTCTCTCACTCACTGTTTTAACATGAGTTTCAGTCAAGACAAGTGAACCAACCTCATGTGGGAGCTGGGTACTAGTTGGATGCAACAATGAAGCTTTCATCTGGGAGACTGATCACCTTGACAAAGTAATAATCACGTCGTGTAAAACTCACATTAAATTCTTTGTTTATCAAAATTAAACCCAAATGTTCTACACACTCTCTGTAATACACTTCTACTACTGAGCTCACTTTGTCTTCTTATAAACTTCTTTCTTGAATATATTTTCATGAAACCAGACATGTCAAGGTGGTAACTAACCGAAATGGATCAATAGTCTATAGGAGTCCGCATCTCCCTAGTGCCAATATTCATTATTATTATGTATTTCTTTATGTTACTAGATTGGGTTGATCTCAGGGCAAGGTATGTGGATTTCACATTTGTAGTGGCGACCGAACAGATAATTTTAACAAGATTTATAGTCTGGTTCAGTTTGCTTCTGTTGGCAATTGACTGCTGGATAATGAGTGTGGATCCCATTCAAACAGAGGAAACTAGAGGCTTAACTACCATGATTATTTTTTGTTGATTGGGAAGCAAAATAAGATACAGTAAATTAAAATCATTTTTATATTTGTGCTCCTTTTGAAAAGTCTGCAGGAATGCAGAAGTGTCCATACAACTCCTTAGCACTGCACCTCAGTACTACACGTCCCACCCCTTTTGCCCTTGGAAGCCAGCTCGCTAATCTCTGCTATGTAAAAGGACAGAGAAATCTGGCTTTTCAGTGTAAACACTAGTTGTTTTTGTGACGAGCACCCGCTTCGAGGCCAGCTTCAAACATGGAAAAAAAAATTAAACTTACCTATTTATAGAGCAGCCCTCAAAGGCTGCTCCAGCTCTGCATTTAATGAGGAATGACACCTTGGAACATCATCTGGAGCCACTATAAGTGGGACGACTGTTGCAGAGTAATGACCATCTTCCCTACCTATAATCCCCATGCAGCTGGAACTGCTCTGCATTTCACAGAACAGTCATTGCTCTGCCATGTATTGAGCTGCTGGTGCCGACGAGCAGACAGGTGAGGGGCCGGAGGCCGGTGCAGCCAGTGGGGCTGTCACAGCCCACCCCTGACAGCACCCTGCTGGCTGCCCTTGCCAGGCACCCCTGGAAGGAGAGGGATGAGTGAGTGGGAGAGAAAGAAACGAGATGGGTTGTGGGCTGATGACATCATCAGCCCGCCCATAGCCAGTGAGTGGATGTACCTTTCTGCAGCAAGGTGGAGTGCACCGCTTCACTTCTAACACGACCTTGGAGAGGGATTTGGAGTTGCCACCTTGCAGCCACTCACAGACAACTTATGAAGGGACGTTTTCTGACGTGAGGGCAGAGAATCTCCGCCTTTACAATTGGATGTTTTGCATTATAAAAGGGCCTACAGAATCCATCTTCCCTCCCCACTTTTCCACACAGCATGAGTAGGGCAAAAACGCCTTAGAAAACATAACTCCTAAACGCACAGGAAAATGGATATTGCCCTTATTGTATGAAATTGAGTATTGAATTAGGCCTATTTTTAATTTTACTTACTATTCCAACATGCACCTCATAACATCTGAATCCATAATTAGCTACATGTCGCCTTGCTACAAGAGCAAGGTGTGGAAGTGTTATCAAAACAGGCAGAAAGTTAATCTTTTTTAGCGGACCACTTAAAAAGCATGAACAAAATAAATGACTGCAACTTTACACAGCTGGGTTTAAGTAACTTCATCCAGGCATTGGTGATATTAATGAATAGAAAACGTTCAAAGTATCACCATCCGAATGACCAAAACAGTGTAATGGAATGCTTCCTTTGTCAGGGAGTTTGAAGGATGAGGTGGAAGTGACAGCTTGAAAGTGTAATAGATTAAGATTAGCAAGAAACAGGCTTGAGGATTTCATATATTTCATGGAAAGAGTGCAGGAGTAGGCCAATCAGGCCTTCAGGCAAGTATCACCATTCATGTGACCACCACCATATTCCCATTTTCACTTCTTCGCCCTTGATCCCTTCAGCCATATCCAAATTTCTTTTGAATCTGATGAATTGGCCACAAGAGCTTTCTGTAGCAGGGAGATGTGGAGGAGATACCAAATGGGGAAGAGACAGACGTACCAGGTAAATGAAACTCGGGACTGATAGAGAGATCCCAAGTACTTCCAGTGAAGCTCACTAGTGATGTCCAGTGCCATTCTGAAGAATCAATTATTTTACTTTCCTCTGGAGAAGTTGATAAACTAATTTTCAGCCTAACCAACACAATGTGACGAATGTGAATGTATAGTCAATTCTACATTGCTGTAGATTTCCATATGTCTTTTTGTGTATTTTCCTCTTGTGTTTCATGAATTACTTTGTGTTCTAGATCTGCCCTACTATGAAGGAGTAGCAATGTTCTGTGATCACATCAGCAGCTTGCTAACTGCATGCAATTCAGAAGGCAGCTGCCTATATTGATGGACCTCCAGTGCTTTGGAGCAGCTGTGACTTTTGCTTCTTGAGGCAATGCAAACTCTTGCTCTGTTTGTTCTGTGATGGAATAGGTTTCCACAAAGTCATCTCGCAATTACTACAGGAGCACTCTTCCATGCACACCACTACAGATCTACTTCTCTACACCCACCACTATTCAGCACATGCCACTACTGATCCATTGCTCCACACTCGTCACTACTGATCCATTACTCCATACACACACTACTGGTGCACTACTCCACACTCACCACTATTGATCCATTACTCCACACAGACAACTACTGGTGCACAACTCCACACATGCCACTACTGATCCATTACTCCAGACAGGCCACTGCTGGGGCACTACTCCAGGCATGCCACTACTGGGGCACTACTCCAGGCAGGCCACTACTGGGGCACTACTTCAGACACACCACTATTGGGGCACTACTCCAGGCAGGCCTCTACTGGGGCAATACTCCAGGCAGGCCACTACTGGGACACTACTCTAGACACGCCACTACTGATCCATTACTCCAGGCACGCCACTACTGGGGCACTACTCCACGCATGCCACTACTGGGGCATTACTCCACGCACGCCACTACTGGGGCACTACTCCACGCACGCCACTACTGGGGCACTACTCCACGCACGCCACTACTGGGGCACTACTCCACGCACGCCACTACTGGGGCACTACTCCACGCACGCCACTACTGGGGCATTACTCCACGCACGCCACTACTGGGGCACTACTCCACGCACGCCACTACTGGGGCACTACTCCACGCACGCCACTACTGGGGCACTACTCCACGCACGCCACTTCTGGGGCACTACTCCAGACACGCCACTACTGGGGCACTACTCTAGACACGCCACTACTGTGGCACTACTCCAAGCACGCCACTACTGGGGCACTACTCCACGCACGCCACTACTGGGGCACTACTCCACGCACGCCACTACTGGGGCACTACTCCATGCACGCCACTTCTGGGGCACTACTCCAGACATGCCACTACTGGGGCACTACTCTAGACATGCCACTACTGGGGCAATACTCCAAGCTCCAAGCACGCCACTACTGGGGCACTACTCCAGACACGCCACTACACCAGGCACACCACTACTGGGGCACTACTCCAGACACGCCACTACTGGGGCACTACTCCAGACACGCCACTACTGGGGCACTACTCCAAGCACGCCACTTCTGGGGACACCAGGCATGCCACTACAACAGGCACGCCACTACACCAGGCACACCACTACTGGGGCACTACTCCAGACACGCCACTACTGGGGCACTACTCCAGGCACGCCACTACTGGGGCACTACTCCAGGCACGCCACTACTGGGGCACTACTCCAGGCACTACTAGAGCATTACTCCAAGCCCGCCACTACTGGGGCACTACTCTAGGCACTACTGGTGCCATTACTCCAAGGAGAGTCCCCCATCTCATAAAGCAATTTAAGTGAGCATCGAGAAGTTCAGTGGAAATTGGGCAATCCTGCATGGTGGAATTTGCAAAAATGGAGTCTCTTGCATTAGAGTGGACATCCATGAGGGATTCTCCTGTGCATTTTTCCTCTTTAATGATGCCAGTTCAACAATAAATTGTGCTAAGTTTCAAATTTCACACACGCGATCATTTACACTCAGAATAAATTAACTAATTCAACAGTACCTTTAAGTGGTTTGAGATCCTTACCACTTAATTTGGCATGACATCAAATCCTAGTCAGAGCACACTGTCAAATTACATTCTGAAGAAGTCATGTTATTATATGTGATGATATAATTTGCCTTCATTTCTTTTTTTATTATTCTACAATGAATGAATGCTTCCCCCCCCACCACCACCCACCACCCCCCCCCCCCCCACTCAGTTATGGGTCATTCCTGATGCAAGAACTATTTCCCATTTGCAAAATCCTGGATATCTCTGCCAGTGAAGTTGCTTTGAAGGAAGTCCAATCCTGACTTTCTCATTCCATTTTCACTCTTTCCCTCTGCTGAACTGCTTTCAACTTAATTTTTGGCTGCAAAATTAAGACCAGGCAGTCATTATGGTGAGCAGATTTGTTAATGCATGTGTTACCATGCCATTTTATTTCAGTTTAACAATTTGGAACCCTGATTGCATTGTGGGAAAATGTAAGCCAGATTTGGTATGTTAGCAATGTGCCAATTCTGAAGTAACTTTGGTTTGCTATCCTAGCTATTTAATGTTTTTTTTTCAGTTAAGTTGCAAATTTGTTAGTTTCAAGAAAACATTTGATTAATGTTTAATTAAGAGGATATCAGAGTTCAAGATGAGGAAAAATGTACTTCTTTAGAATGCTTTATCTCAGCATGTGGAGTCAATGAATGCTGAGAAGGGCACATTTTTGGACTTCGGGGGAAATGAAAGATTACAGGGAATCAGGAAGGAAAATGACAAAGGTCATTTCAGCCATGATCTTATTGAATGATAGAGCAGGCTCAAGGAACCAGATGGTCCTAATGTTTCTGATGTTCCTTCCACGATTGATTACAGCAATGAGGACAGATTTCACTGCCCAACCAAGGTCTCTTCTTCTGGAACCTCACCTTACATTAAGTGCTATTTAAGTATTCAAAGAACATAGTTGTTTGAAGGATTTCCTTAAGACTTTCATCATTACACTTGCACATGCAGTCACAGAATTTTGCCATTGACGGTCTCCCAACATATTCCTACGATTCACCAAATGAAATAGAATTGAAGAAAGGAGTAAAACACAAAAGGCTCGAGCCCTTCATACCTTGATGAAGGGCTCAAACCCAAAACCTTGGTTATAGTTCTTTACCTTTGCTATATAAAGGACACTATTTGACCTGCTGAGTTTCTCCAGAATCACATTTTTATGAGAAGTAAAGAAATTCCATTCACAAATAATACATTCTGATAAACATTCTAAAACATTATATTATTTGGAAAATAAATTGTTAATTCCATAAACCTTATTTTTAAACTCTGCTCTGAAATTGCATTCTTTAATTTCAGCCATATTCCAAACAATTCATACAATAAATAATCCAATGGGGTGACTACAAAGCATCTGATGCTCTAGGGTTTAAATCATATAATTTTTAAAGAAATTATTAAATTTAGTTATTCACAAATCGGTCAGGTTATGAAACATGGCTGGCAGGAATGCCTACTTTAATATAAATGATAACAGCCGCCAAATGTTCCAAAGTTGGCAATTATTAGTGCTATGCACAAGTAAGGCACATGTTATTTGATTTGAAAAACAGCTCGAAGCTATGTCCTGAGCTTTTGCCAGATATTAGTCATAAACAATCACATTTAATAACACAGGAATTAATAAAAGAAAACCAGGCAGACTGTTTCAAATTTAAGTCATGAATATTACTCAGCACAATTAATGAGCAAAACTGGAAGTGTTTGTTATCTTGTAACAAACTATTTAAATATAAAACCTTTTTCTACTTGTCACTTTGTCCAAAGGAATACTTAAAATAAGAAAAAGGTTTGTTGATTTAACAAATTATTGGTGCAATGGCTCCCTAAGTGGCAAAAAATAGAACTTGTCGAGTGAGAGAGTGAGCAGCCAGAGGTGGTTGTACACTTGGGTACAAACGGCATAGGTAAGAAAAGCAATGAGATCCCGAAGTGTGAATACAGGGAGTTAGAGCAGGGCTGCAAGGCTAGTCATCTCCAGATTACTCACTGCACCACATTTTTGTGAGGGAAGGAACAGGAGGAGAGGGAATGAGTTGGGAAATTGGCGCAGGAGGGAAGGATTCAGGCCAGTGGGATCTCTTCTGGGGCAGAGGTGACAAGAGACAGGTTGCACCTGAACTGGATGAGGGCCAATATCCTGGTAGTGAGATTTGGTATTCGGGAGGGTTTAAATTAGTCTGGCACAGTTAAGAGATGGATAAGAGTGACAGCTCAGTATTTCGGGGTACATCCTGAAAAAAGTGGAGGAAAGAGAGGAGGGGCATGAGTTTTTGATTAGGGAGAACATCCTGGCAGTACATAGATAGGATATTTCTGGGATATTATCTAGTTACGGTATATGGGTGGAACCTAGAAATAAGAAGGGTTGAATAATTTTGAAGGGATTGTACTATAGGACCTCCAAAAGTCAATGTAATTTCAATGACCAGATAATGTAGGGAGGCATTCATGTGACAATAAGAATATAAATAATAAAATAAGATTTAAATTTCCCTAATATTTACTGGGACTGTCATAGTGCCAAGGAATTGGATGAGGTGGAATTTGTTAAGTGTGTTTCCTCAAGCAATATTAAGAGGGCTGACTGGAGAAGGAGCAACTTCAGACCTCCAATTAGGAAATGAGGCATGGCAAATTACTGAAGTGTCAGTTTGAATCCAGTGAGTATGATTCTATTAGTTCTAAAATAGTTATGAAGAGAGAGAGACTGGTCCACAAGTCCTGAATCAGGTCAAGGGTCATTTTGATTGTATTAAACAGAATTGCAGGGGCTGAGGGGAGAGGCTGCTTTCAGGTAAGAGGACGTCTGGCAAGTGGGGAGGCTTTAAAAAGTAATCCATGGACTGATCATGGACAGCTTGTTCCGGCTGGAGTGTAGGGCAAAGATGGCAGGATTATGGAACCCTGGTTGGTGAGGGACATTGAGTCTCTTGTTGGGAAATAGGAGGTGAATGTAGGGCACAGGAAGTTGAATCTTTATCTTAGATTACAACAGGATCTAGACCAACTGGTCCAAGCAGGCCAATGAATGATAAATGGAATTTAATTTGGAAAAATGGGAAGTGTTGCATTTTGGGAAGTTAATGATAGGGCTCTGCAGTGTGTGGTAGAACTGCAAGACCTAATGGTATAAATACAAATTTCCTTGAAAGTAGTAACACATATAGATAAGGTGGTGAAGGCAGTGTGTCTTCATCATCAGATTATTGAGTATAATCTAAAAGGTTATATAAAATTATGAAGATAAGATGGATGGTCACAGTCTGTTTCCTAGAGGAGTCTTAAATAAGTGGGCATATATTTAAGGCAAGAGGCAAAAGGTGACTTGAGGGGGAACATTTTTCACACAGAGAGTGGTGGGTACGTGGGATGTGCTGCCAGAGGAAGTGATAGAGGTGAATACGATCGCAATATTTAAAAGACATTTGGACAGCTACGTGGAATGAAAAAGCTTGGAAAGATACGAGTCAAATGCAGGAAAATGGAACAAGTTCAGGTAGGCAACTTGATCGCCATGGATGAGTTAGGCTAAAGAGTCGGTGACTTTGCTGTTTTACTTGATGATGTACAATTAGAAAATACAATAGTTGTAATTCAATCCATGAGAAATCTGTCTTGCATTAGTTTGATGGTACTCAAGCTGATATCTTAGTGGAATAACATGCCATGCTTTAGAAGTAAAACACAAAAGTCTGCAGACACTGTGGTTGAAGTGTAAACACAATGCTGGAGAAACTCAGCAGATCAAACAATGTCCTTTATATAGCAAAGATAAATAACCAACTTTTTGGGCTTGAGGCCTTCATCAAGGTAAAAAGTACATTGTTTGACTTGCTGAGTTTCTCCAGCATTATGTTTTCACTAACATGCACACTTGTACAGAATCAGTAGTGATTCTGCCTCGCCCACTGGTAAAAGAATCTCAGGGTTGTATGTGATGTCATGTATGTACTCTGACAATAAATCTGAATAATTATGGAACATTTTGATCAGTGGTAGAGGAAGTATTAGAATACTTTTCCCTTTCCTGTTAAAATTTCAAAGAATATTGAAAATAAATGATGTTATTATGTTTTTAATGTTTATTATTCAAATGCAGGTCAATATTTATCATAATTTCAAGAGTATGGGAAATAAAGTCATATATTCACAGTGGTAACAGTGCAGGTGAATAGAATGAGACATAATGGATCAGAGCCCCATTTTACAGCGTCTCCCAGTATTCAGTTCCTCCGACATTAGCTTTGTTGCTCAAGAATGGATGTGGTTTTGCAGCTAACCTGCTCCTCTCTCTCCCCCTTCCCTTCCAGCTCTATTCCCCTAGCCATCCCTCCTCCCCTTGCTTGCTGCTGTCCCCTCCCTCCCTTCTCCACCTATTACCTCCTGCCTTTGCAACCATGTCTCTCCCTCCCCTCCCACATTTGTGTTCGCACGCCCGGCAACATTTTTCCATACTTTGATGAAGGGCTCAAGCCTGAGACGTCGGTTAACCGAGCTTCTCCGGCATTGTGTTTTCACTTGTGCTTTTGCAGTACTCAGCTTCAGACTTCAGAGGGAGCTATAACACCAGTAAATGATGTGCACACTGCAATAGTGTCTCAATTTAGAATCTGTAACAATATCCATGTGACAAGGTATGATGAAGATCGCATTCATTTGCCAGTTATAATCAATATGCCCAAAACAGAATGCATTTAGTATATCATGTTTGATTTGGACTCATCAGAAGTTGTATTAATCATTACTCAAAGACCACTGAATGCAGATGGCGAAGGATATCAAATTGATTTGTTTTCGAGACATGAAATTTATGATGGTTGAAATATAGTAAACTTTATACTGATACTTTATAATAGAGGAATCACAGACAGGATCTTAATAAAAAGCACATTGAAATATATCCCTAAGTCACACTATTATGGGATCCTGGAAACATTGATGAATGCTCATTTGCAGTGATTGCATTTCATGTTTTTAAACTTCTTTAACATCCATTTATGATGTAAATATTTTATGAAAAACATTCTATTTATCAAGAAAAGTAGAGAAATAATCTGGACTGCATTATGTTGCAGTTTTTCATTGCACAAAGGACATCTGTGAATATTCAAAGGTGATTTACTGAACAGTTCACTAGTCAAAGGGATCGTTGATCCCCATTTATTGGTGGCAGGGAAAGAAGCAATTTTATCAGTAAGTTACCTATAAACATTTTCATTCAATATGCAGATGACTACATCAGAGAAGCCTTTAAAATAAAAAAAAAGAATTATTGAGCTTAAGGAAGTTATTGACATTAGTCTAAGATGCGATTCTTTGTAAAATTTTTATTTAATTTGGTAAAATTCCTTAACGAAAAAGGTTATGATTTACTAATGTAATTATTAATAGGAAACAAACACTTTCTCAATTATCTCAATAAATTCTACATGCTAGCCTTGCCGACATTGGCGTTGTAAATGGTTGTGATAATTGAATTCTTATGGTTAATATTAGGAAAGAGATCTTTCTTTGTATTTCCTCAAAGCATAGACTTCTGATATATAAACACAAGAACAATAAGAATGTCAGACTTAGGTAGTGTTGTTGGAAGACGTCTTTGCTCTTAATTGATTGCTGAGGTTTCCATTTCATATGGCCTGCTGTTTTGATCAGAAACATACCATGAAAAGGTCAATGAAATCCACCACCTGGCAAATGATCATTTATTCTACTATAGTTCGTAGAATCTTAATCTATCCAAAAAAAAAGAGCCTTTCAACCAGTGGAATGAAAATCTGTGGCAAGGTATTAATTTGTTTGTAGGCTGATTAATATAAAAAGTTTAAATGACTTATTTTTTTTCCTCCCGAATTGATAATTGGTATCACTTTGTTTTCTTTGTAAATGTGAAATCAGCCAGAAGGAGCTAATTTTGCTGAGGGGGAGAAAAAAAACCCACCGCATTTGACAGCTTTCTCCAGTTTGTGCAGCCAAGTGAATGTGAAGTCCTTAGGGAATTTAAAATCAAAGACATGCTTTTAGCTACACTGTTAAATTAAATGAAAGCACTAGAAGGCAATTTACAGCTTTTGAGACTCAATGTACAAATGTTTATCACTGAAATTGAGATCCTGCAGCATTTAGCCTTTTCAATGCCAGGGGGACTACATTGCAGTGGTTAAATTGGCAGCTTCTTTACTGGTTTATGACTACTATTAAAAATTAGCATTGCATGGGCAGAAGAGTGAAAATAGTGAAAGGACCAGAACATGTTGCTCTTTGAGAAGTCGCCGAAACACAACAGAAATGTTAGCATTTACAAATTGAGCGTCGGTTTCAGCAGACCAAGCAATGATGGTTGTCAGCCTGCAGGGGGCAGAAGGATCTCACACACACACTCTCTCTCTCTCTCACACACACACACACACACACACACACACACACACACAAAGCCCAGCAAGAATTCTATTCTTTTAATTTTAAACATGGTTACTTATAAATCAATGTCTTAAACTTATTGTAAAATATTCATTGACAACCATAGTTTGCCGCACCACTCATGCCAGATTCAAGGGAAAGAGGTCAAAATTTTACTTAAGGGCCAAAAATATAGATGGCAAGCAAAACCTCCAAAAAAAAATGTGGTAGCGGCAGTGGGAGAGAATAGATGTACCAACAATCAAAGTTCTGATTTTTTAAAAATACTTTGCATCTGGGACTTGCATTGGATTAAATTGAGTTAAGAGGCCTTACAAAGGGGAATATGAAATAAGGGAATGTGTTAGTAATGGTGTTGGGGAGGGCAAAAGAAAAACAAGCCAAGTTTTTTGAGAACTATTGAAGCAGCACGGGGATAATATAGGATGAGAATGCATCAGAGGTGCCATAATCTTGCTCAATGGAAATAAACCTTTTTTTCTGAGTTCTGCAAATGTAATAGATATTTTGAAAAATAGTTGTATAACACTAGCAATTGAGTGTTTGACTGAGGAAGAAACAGCCACGTTACTGCTTATATTAGAGAGATCTATTCTCAAAACTTTGGAATGGTCAATCTTTTGACATTTTCAACAAGGTACAAAACAATTTAGTGATCAGTGAACGAGTCAAGAGGAGATAAGCAATTAGTAAAGTGCATTTTCCAGTGCATTGGGGAGTGTTCAAGGACTCAGATCAGGATCTGAATGATTACATCAGGAATGTTACAGACTTTATCAAAACAGCTGTGGACAGTGCATCCCTATCAAATCATTCTGGGTTTTCCCCAAGCAGAAGCCCTGGATTAAGAAGGAAATCTGGAACCTGTTGAGAGCCAGATCACAGGCATTTATGTCTGTAGATTCAGATCACTGCAGAAGGAGCAGGTATGACCTGCGGAGAGCCACCTCTTGGGTGAGTTTCCAGGTGAAAATAGAAATCACAGGGATACCTGACAGCAGTGGCAGGGCCTGAATGACATAATCTGCACAAAGCCCAGGAACACCTAGACAGTGAAAATGCATACATCGGGATGGTCTTTATCGACTACAATTCGGCATTTACACCATCAGAACTGATCAGCAAACTCCAAGACCTGGAACTCAACACACCAGTGTGTAATTGGATTTCTTCACCTCCAGAGCACAGTGAGGACTGGTAAAAGTATCTCTTTCACAAACTCCAACAACAACTGTGCATTCAATGTCACCAAAACCAAGGAAAGGAAAACCAGAGGTGTACGATTTAGTGATTATTGGCGGATCAGACATGGAGAGGGTGAGAAAATTTAAGTTCTTGGGAGCCACTAACTCAGACGATCTTTACTAGACCCAACAAACTTCAGGTATCATAAAGAAAGGACGTCAGCGCCTCCATTTCCTCAGGAGTTTGCAGAGGTTTGGTATAACACCAGAAACCCTGGAAATTTTCTACAGATGTATGGTGGAAAGTGTGCAGACCGGCTGCTCACAGCCTGGTATGCGGACACCAATACCCCCAAGCAGAAAGCCCTTCAAAAGGTCGTCGACACTTCCCAGGACATCACAGGCAAACCCTCCCCACCATTGAGAACATCTGCAGGGAATGTTGCCATCTGAGAGAGGCAGTATTCATCAAGGATCCACACCACCCAGCACATGCTTGTCTCTCGCTGCTACCATCAGGAAAGCGGTTCACTCTAGGTGCCACAAGACCACCTGCACCACCAGGTTCAGGGACAGCTGCTACCCCTCCATCAACCCACTCCTCAATTACAAAATCAATTTGCGACTTATTTAAGGACTCTTAATTTGGCACTTTATTGATTTTTTTCCTATCTCTATTGCACAGTTTGTTTACAGTTCATTATTTGTTTACATGTATTTTTTGCACTACCAATCAAGAAGTGGTAATTCTGCCTCAGCAGCAAGTAAAAAGAATCTCAGGGTTATATGTGATGTCATATCTGTACTCTGACAATAAATCTGAACCTGTCTGGCACAAAGCTAATATGGGAAGATGGCTCAACAGTGAGTTAACAAGCATAAAAATAATCCAAATAGGTGACATACAAAATGACTAGAAAAAGTAGCAAACCTGAATACTCTGGGACATTTAGAACTTATTAAAGGATGACAAAATGATTTATTATGAAGGGGAACATTGAATTCAAGATTGGAGAGAGTGTGGCGGTGCACATTGCGACGCAGGCGAACTGGATCCGTATGTGACAGCCTCAGTAGAGGAGCAGGCATGTTAAGATGGTGCCGTCGGGTCGGGCCATCGTGCTCCCCCTTTTGGATGTGTCATGACGTCGCAGTCGACGTGGTGACGTGGCGCAGGCTCACCCTTAAAGAGCAGCGTGCGGGTTTCAAATAAACAGTTGAAACTGGAACTCACCTCAACATGTGGTTATTTTCTATCTCTCGATCATTGTAGCTACTGCTACAAGAGTATTAAAAACTGTCTGTTAAAGATTTTACATTTATATTTGCAGAGGTAAAGATTTCCAGAATTGGGGATAGTTTGGAAGGTGAATAAGAAATGACTAGTCCATTAAACACATTTTTTTCTGTCTTCTCTTTGGAGAACATTAATAACTTCCTGCAAATGGTGGAGAAGACGGGATATGGTAAAGGGGAGGAACTGAAGGAAATAAATTTTGGAGGGAAAATTATATTGGGGAAATTGATGGAATTGATAAACCACACCTCACTTAATAAAGTGCTCTAAAAATAATTGACATATTGCTAATTATTTTCCAAATTTCTTTAGGCTCTGGAATAGACCAATGGATTGAAGAGCAACTTAAAAAAAAAATTTAGACATACAGCATGGTAACAGGCCCTTTTGGTACATGAGTTTGTGCCGCCCAATTACACCCAATTGACATACAACCCCGGTACATTTTGAACAGTGGAAGAAAACCACAGCGCCTGGGGGAAACCAATACAGACATGGGGAGAGCGTACAAACTCCCTACAGACAGCGTGAGATTTGAATACCTGGCGTTGTGCTAACTGTTATCCTAACTGTACCACCAATTTCGCTATTAAAACAAATAGAGATAGAGGGAAAATAAGGAGTTATAGACCAGTTACTTGACTTTGGTTGAGGGGAAAGTGGGGAAAATTTTCAGAGTCCACCATAAAAGTTGTAACAGCAGAGATAAAAGACAGAAAATGCTGGAAACACTCAGGAGTTCAGGGAACACCAATGGAATGGAAAGAAGTTAACGTTTCAGGTTGAAGATCCTTTGAGTGGAATTCATTGCAAGATCAAGGGAATACAAAAATAGCACTATCTTGTCACAGCTTAACAAGGCTTTTGTGTAACCACACCCAGAGTATTGATGGAGACACACAGGAGACGGCAGATGCTACACAGTGCAGTATTAAAGTGGAAACACACATCTCTCACTGGTGCTGCTTGACACGCTGGCATCTCCAGCAAATTGTGTTTGGCCCCAGAGTATTGAGTGCAGTTTTTGACTCATAGCATAAGGGAGATATACAGTATTACCTGTCGACGCAGAGCAGCTAAAGTTTATGAGATTGAATCCGAGAATCAGCGGGCTAAACCATGAGGAAAGATTTAACAGTATGAGCGCATATTTCAGTTCAGAGAAATGAAAGATGGTGTCATTAAAACTGATAAGATTCTGAGGGGGTTTGATAGGGTAGATTGCAATACACAAATGCGCTGGAGAACCTCAGCATGTCACACATCACTGAGTTTCTCGAGCCGATTTGTGTATTGCACTCGATCCCAGCATGTGCTTAACTCTTGACAGGGTAGATGCTGTGAGGAATTTCAAGGCCATTGTCCCAAGGTAGGGAATTGTCCATTTAAGTCTGCCCTGAGGAGGTTAAGAATCTTTGGTCCACTTTACAAAAGGAGAGGAGCGGATTCTTAGTCATGAAGTATATTCAAGGCTGAGATCAATAGATAGACTTGATTTTATTGAATGGTGGAGCAATTCAAGGAAGCATGTGACCCGCTATTTCAACATTCAATAAATTCATGGAGAAGATGGAAACATTAGAATGGTTAGATTTAACCTTGAGGAGGCTGACTCCAAATCTAATCCAGAGAGAAGGGATTAAGCAATGCTTGATGTTGGCCTGAGGTGACTGAAATGGGCATGATGTATTTTAATTCATTACTGAAAATCCTTCCTGGAAAGGTATAGAAGTGTTGAAACTTTGCAATTGTGTACCTTTTGTTAACGGGGCTGTTACATAATTATCCTTTTGGAAGTAGGGCACCATGGAGGATCTGGATGTCGACCTGTGATCTTTGATGTCACTGTTGTTTGTCTCGACTGCATCATGAGAGGGAGATATTGAATGGAGACTGGACGCAAACTGGGAGATCACTTTGTTGGGCATCTTGTCTCTGTCCTCCACAATAGAGTGGACTTCCCAGTGGCCACCACCCATTTCAATTCCCCATCCTATTCCTTGCTGACATGTCTATCTATGGTCTCTGCCAGACTGAGACCACCTGCAAATTGGAAGAACACCTCTTCCGTGGGTGGCATTAATATCAATTTCTCTGGCTTTTGTTAACCCTCCCCCCTGCCACTTCTTCACCCATCACCTTAACACAGCTCTGTCTCTCTCCCTTTTCCCTGTCTCCTTTTGCACAAACATGATAAATTCTTAACTCACCCCGATCATATCCAGTTAACACCTTTCGTTGGCCTGTCTTCCTCCCCCAGCCAGCATTGTCTGAATTCTGAGACCTGCTTCTGGCTTCTTATTCCTTGATTAAGGGCTCAAGCCCAAAACATCAGCAATATATCTTCGCTTTTTTGGACGCTGAGTTCCTCCAGTATTTCTGCGTTTTTCCTATAATCACAGCATCTGCAGACTTTCGTGTTTCACACTGGAGACTAATTTACCATCAAGGAGGAGGAAATGGTTCATTTTTGAGCTTTGAAATGTGTTAGGTAAAGCTTGGATCAAACTACTGTATATTTCAATATTCAAGATTTAGTTTAGTATCATAGTAATAAAACAGTGTCATATTACATGAAACTTCTTTTTGCCTGCTGCAAGGCAGATAGATTCACCACTGGCAGGAATTGCCTAAGCGCTTCTTACAGACAGAGAGAGAAGCAAGAGAGAGACACCCCCCCCCCCCCGCCACCCTTGAGTCACAGAGTGTTCGAGACTCACCTCCAACGCTTCCGCAGCCACCACAGTCACAGAGAGTCCAGATCCGGTTCTCCGACAGAGTCAGGAATCCTTCAGCACCCTCGGCACCTCCTCGCTTCCTGGTTCTGATACCTGGTACCCCTCCAGCCAGTTCGAGCCAGTCTCCAGCAGCCTGCGGCCCGGCACGTCTCCTGACAGCAGTCTCGAGCAGCCCACAGATTCCGCGAGTTCCTTGCCTCGAGTCACCATCTGGCCCCTCACTGGTCCATCGCCATGGTCACCATCCCTGTGGATTGTCTCCTCCGCTTCTACTTCTCAGATGGGATGTGATCTTCCTATTCTCTGGTGCCCTGCTCCAGTCCTCCACTTCCCCAGAGTCTACAGCCCCTCATGGCTGCCTGCTGATTAATAGGTCCTGCCATCTCGAGTGCAGACCCACAGTCGCAGGATTTCAAAGAAAACCCTCCATCGGCTCCCTCAACAGGCTGTTCAAAGCCCGCACAGAGCTGATAGCAGTTGACTGGACCCCATGGGAGTGCTGCATCCCCGCTCCCTCGCTCCCTGCAGGTTTACTACAGCGGCTCCAGCAGCGCTGCCAATTTTTTCTCGGCATATAAGTCGATCTGCGGATAAGACAGGTCTCCATTTTTTAGCCTAATTTTCTTATTATATATTGGGCATACAAGTCGTACCCCCCCCCCCAAATAAAATCACTTTGACTCTGAGCTGTCGGGCATTGCCAGAAGATGGTGAGGCCTCCAGCAAGTTTTAAGTTAAAAGTAATTGAAGTGGCCAAAAAATCCAGCAACTGTGCTGCTACAAGGACATTTGAGACCCGTACGATGACAGTGTAAACAGTGAGACTCTGAATGTTCCTGCTGAGGTCTTTGCCTCAGATGAATGATAGTGATTTAGTAGGATTTAAATTGTGTTTTCTTTCAATAAAAATTTAGGTTGGGTTCTTTTTTTGGCGTTTCGGGTTGGATTATATGCCAAATCTACATCAAGTGGTATTTCTTTGAGTTGAATTTAAGTCTAATTTTTGTATGGCGTATGTCGACCCCTGATTTTTGAGTGCTTTTTAAGGGCTTCAAGATTCCACTTGTACGCCAAAATATATGGTAGGTATGTTTGATAACATAAAGACATTTCCAATGAAACAACTTCCTTTTTAATAATGCCATAGAAGGTAAACAAATATCCACCCAACTGAGACAGCCTAAGCTGTCAAACGTTGCGAAGAGGATTTAAGCATTCATCAGTTTGATCTAATAAGCTACTTCTGCAAACTCATTTTCAATCTTTGGTGAAAATATTGAGCAATTTCTTCATTGGAAAAAAAACCTCAAAAGCATGCAGAATATTGATTTATTAATAGCTGTCTCCTTTAAGTCTATTAATCACTTCCCTGTCATGAGATTAATTCCTTTGTGATCGTTGAAAGCTAACATTTTCCAGATTTCATAGCTTTTGATACATCACTTTATCGACTACAGTTTGGCATTTAACACCATCATCCCCTCAAAATTGAACAGCAAATTCCAAGACCTGGGATTCAACACCCCACTGTGTAATTGGATCCTGGATTTCCTCACCTCCAGACCACAATCAGAGTGAATGAGTAAGAACATCTCTTCCAGAATATCCATTAGTACCGGAGCACTGCAGGGCTGTGTTCTTAGCCCTCTGTTTTATTTGCTCTTAACCGATGACTGTGGGTTTGTACGCCAACAAAACTATCTACAAATTGGCTGATAGTGGGCTGAATTAAAAATGGTAACGAGTCAGCAGACAGGATGTAGATTGAAAACTTGGCCGAATGGTGCACCAACATCAACCTCACACTCATTGTCACCAAAACCAAGGAGCTGATTGTTGACTTTAGGAAGGGAAAACCAGAGGTGTACGATCCAGTGGTCACTGGGGGGAGGGGGGGGGGGAAATCAGAGGTGGTGAAGGTGAGCACATTTAGGTTCTTTGGAGTCACTATCAGGGAACGCTGCATCATCAAGGATTCACACCACCCAGCACACATCCTGTTCTCGATGCTACCATCAGGAAAGAGGTAATAGGTGCCACAAGATTCACACCACCAGGCTCAGGAACAGCTGCTCACCCTCCACTATCAGACATCGCAACCACAAACTCAATCAGGGACTTATTTAAGGACTCTTACTTTATAGGATGCCATAGGTGATTTGTGGTTAGTAAAGGATAACTTAATGTGAAAGGGAAATCAGGTTGAGAACCACAGATCTATGCCCTCTTGTGTTATATTCCCCTGTTCTGAGAAAAAGACTATGACTAGTTACATCTCATGTTTTTATACAAGGTCACAGCTCAGTCTCCTCTGCGTAGGGGAAAAAAGTCCTAGCCGATTCCAGCCCCCTTATAACTCAAGCCTGCCAGTCCTGGTAATGTTTTCATGCATCTTTTCTGTACCCTTTCTACCTTAATGCATCTTTCACAAAGCTATGTGATCAGAAATGTGCACAATACTCCAGATGAGGCCTCATCAATGTCTAGTGATGTGTCCCAGTTCCAGTACTCATGGCCTTAACCAAATGAGGGCAAGCATGCCAAACACCTTTTTCACCACTCAGTCTATCTGTGTCACTGCCTTCATCAAATTATGTACCTGCACCCTGAAGTCTTTCTGTTCCACAATAATCCCCAGGGCCCTACCATTTACTGTGCAAGTCCAGCCCTAGTTTAATCCATTAAAGAGTAACATCTTGAACTTGTCATAGCTACATTCCATCTGTCATTCTTTGGTCCACTTTTCCAGTTCAGTTACATCCTATTGTAATCTGAGATTAACTTTCTTCACCGCCCACTATGCAACCAATTTAGAAATCAAATTAATCATGATAACTACATTGTCATCCAAGACATCAATATAGATGTTGAACAATATTGGACTCATCTCTAATCTCACAGGCCTCCAATCTGAATTACAACCCTCAATACTGTTCCTTTGACTCTTATGGCCAAGCTAATTTATTATCAATTTGGTTCATTCATTATGGAGGCCATGGAATCTGACCTTCCAGACCAGCGTATCATGTGGGATCTTTTCAAAGGCCTTCCTAAAGTTCATGGAGGCAGTGTCTACTTCCCTGCCCTAATTAATCTTCTTGGTCACCTCTTCAAAAAACTCAAATATGTGAGAAGTAGCTTCCTAAGTACAAATTAAGGGCTGCCCTTAATTAGTCTTTACTTTCCAAATGTTGAAAGTTCTTGTCTCACAGAATCCCCCATAATTTATCCAGGACCAATATTATGCTCACTGGCCTGCAGATCCTTGGATTCTTTTTAAAAATAAAAGCACAAACTTAGCCACCCTCCAGTTTTCACTGGAGCTCATGATACAAAAATCTCTGCCATGAATCCCAGTTTCTCCTTGAGCTTCCCATAGAACATTACTGCACAGAAACCAGATTCTTCTAGTCTGTGCTGAAGTATTATTCTGCCTTGTCCCACTGACCTGCACTAGGTCCTTAGCCCTCCATACCCCTCCCATCTATGTACCTGCCCTAATACCTTCCCCTAATGTCCTCGGATTCAATTGATCAGGGCCTGGGGACGTATGCAGTCAAGACCTCCAGCTCCTCTTCTAGGTTGGCGTAGTGGTCACCGCTATGCCTTTACAGCACCAGTAATCGTGACTGGGGTTCAAATCCTGTGCTTTCTCTAAGGAGTTTGCACATTCTCCCGGGGGCTCTGGCTTCCTCCCACCTTTTGAAATGAACGGGGTGGTAGGTTAATTGGGTGTTACCGTGCTGTATGTCTAAATGTTAAAAAAAAAAATGATCTGAAGCCAATACATTTCAAGTCATCCTCCACATTCCCATGACATTGTTCATGGTAAAAGGGAAGGGCAACCCCAGTGATCATCTCTGGCGCTCTATGGTCATGTGGATTAATCTCCGACGTGATGCTCTACTGCAACCATACCACACTGTAATGCTGTGATTAGATTGGCTCTTTAGCATATTACCCAAGCCGGATCATGATCACTTTTCTCACTGCAGCGGTTATCATTCAGTCTTTTGTACATCATCCATACCTATGCAGTTTTACCATACTTCTGGATAGTCAGCCTGAATGGCAAATCAGGCACTGAGGTTAACCAAATCAGCGCAAACTTCTTCAAATCAGAGTTCTATCTGAACTGTATAATTCTGCTACTCGTGGGATAAACTTCAGTCAAATTTCATGTTCACTATTTCATTTATATTGTACAGTTTTAGTCTCCTTACCTCATAAAGGATGTACTTACAATTGAGGAAGTAGAGTGAAGAATCTCTCCACTGGCCTGTACCCTGTTCTGAGAAAAAGATTATGACTAGTCTTAGATGTGGAGCGATTGAGTAAACTGGGACTGCTGGTATTTTTTTTTCGTTAAGAAGAATGAGACATCTAATCAAAATTTTGACTACTGTTAAAGCTTTGTTAGAGTGACGAGAGAGAGAGAGATGTTTCTGCTGGCTGAGGAGCCCAGAGCTGGGAACCACAGTTTAAGAGTTAGTGAAGCAAAACTGAGTGAAGAAGGATGAACCTTTGGGGCTCTCAATCCCTCAAGCTTAGTCATTATGTTCAATCAAAACAGACCAATAGATTTCTGGCATTAAGGAGGAGACGAGGATAGTGCTGGGAAATGGCACTAAGGGAGATAGTTGTTTATGATTTTGATAGTGGAGCAGGCTTAAAGGGCCATAAGGTTTACTCCTGCTCCTATAACTTATCATTTTACTTTAAGATAAATAACACTGATAATTTTTCCAGTCAACAGGAACACAGAAAAAGAATTATGATTCCCAATATTTTCCATCCATCATATTGAGCGATCAAGTAAGTGCAGAATAGAAAACCCAACATGGATTTGTCTCAAGCAAGACTGTGAACATTTCTAGATATTTCAATTGTTTTTAACAAATTCTACTTTTTAAGAACTATTTTAACTATGTTATATTTCATGCAGAAATTCCCCAATTTTGAGATGTTCACTCTCTAACTTGACTGATGAAATCACGCATGCCAACAATCCAGAGATTCAAGATAAGGTCCTGTTTGTTGCTGTGAAATTTAAATTCAGTTATTTAAGTAAAAATATGTTGTTTTTCTGTAATACTCTGAACACATTGACTTTACCATAAAATGCCTTAAGCACTACCATAACTTACAGGCCAAAGAAAGGAAAAACATTCTTGTCTACATAAACAGAATCTTGAAAGGGCATGCAGTTCTTGGTCAGCATTCCATGTCAAAGAACATGCAGAACCATGATGTGATGCCATACCTCTGCATTTTTTAATGCAAATTAAGTATTGTGAAAATAAGTTCCATACAGTAAAATCCGGACTGCTCGGCGATTAGGTCGGACTGGATTTTCTGGATGGCCAGGCAGTACATCTATGTCTTTGGCTTGGCTTCGCGGACGAAGATTTATGGAGGGGGTAAAAAGTCCACGTCAGCCACAGGCTCGTTTGTGGCTGACAAGTCCGATGCGGGACAGGCAGACACGATTGCAGCGGTTGCAAGGGAAAATTGGTTGGTTGGGGCTGGGTGTTGGGTTTTTCCTCCTTTGCCTTTTGTCAGTGAGGTGGGCTCTGCGGTCTTCTTCAAAGGAGGTTGCTGCCCGCCAAACTGTGAGGCGCCAAGATGCACGGTTCGAGGCGTTATCAGCCCACTAGCGGTGGTCAATGTGGCAGGCACCAAGAGATTTCTTTAGGCAGTCCTTGTACCTTTTCTTTGGTGCACCTCTGTCACGGTGGCCAGTGGAGAGCTCGCCATATAACACGATCTTGGGAAGGCGATGGTCCTCCATTCTGGAGACGTGACCCATCCAGCGCAGCTGGATCCTCAGCAGCGTGGACTCGATGCTGTCGACCTCTGCCATCTCGAGTACCTCGACGTTAGGGGTGTAAGCGCTCCAATGGATGTTGAGGATGGAACGGAGACAACGCTGGTGGAAGCGTTCTAGGAGCCGTAGGTGGTGCCGGTAGAGGACCCATGATTCGGAGCCGAACAGGAGTGTGGGTATGACAACGGCTCTGTATACGCTTATCTTTGTGAGGTTTTTCAGTTGGTTGTTTTTCCAGACTCTTTTGTGTAGTCTTCCAAAGGCGCTATTTGCCTTGGCGAGTCTGTTGTCTATCTCATTGTCGATCCTTGCATCTGATGAAATGGTGCAGCCGAGATAGGTAAACTGGTTGACCGTTTTGAGTTTTGTGTGCCCGATGGAGATGTCGGGGGGCTGGTAGTCATGGTGGGGAGCTGGCTGATGGAGGACCTCAGTTTTCTTCAGGCTGACTTCCAGGCCAAACATTTTGGCAGTTTCCGCAAAGCAGGACGCGCTTATGCAAAGCACGCACACACGTATGCATGCAAAAGGCGAGAGTTTTCGAGAAGTCCGGATTCTCGGGTGATATGGATTTTCAGACTTTTATGTATTTTGAATCTTGGTTTTGGACTTCTCTCTGACTGTGTATACAACAGCATGCCTGTAAACATAAAGCAGCAAGTACAATGAAGCAAAACTATCACAAAAGTACGTGCCTTGCAGCAACCTGTATGCAGTTTATGGGTTGGAGTTTCCACTTGACCCCAAGATTAATTAAATGACTGTATTACTATGCTCGTATCAGTTTAAGCACCATTTCTGTTAGTAAAAATAAACAGTTTCAGCATGTAGCTTCAAAAGAATTTACTGTCTCACTGTTCTGGATGGTGTGACTTTCACCTCACTTATATGGGTCAGATGTTACGATTTAATCTCATTTTTGCCCAGTCACTCATCGCCAGAAAATATCCACAGGTTACCCTGGTTGTTAAAAAATAGTCCACAGCCAACAAAAGTACTTAGCTATCAGCTTGCGTGTAAAATGATATTTCTATTTGACATCTATTAGGTTTCCTTTTTATTTTGTGTAAATAAATTTATTTTCACAAGACATTTGCTAAAGTATGCAATTAAGATAATATTTAATATTCTGGTGATCTTGATAAAGATCATTAATTATAATGTTTTTTTTTTGTTTAACTTTCTAAACTATCACGTTATGATCCAGGAATCATAGGGGGATCAGAGGTGGAGAAGATCAATAATTTCCTGGCGGGGGTGGGGTCACTATCTCCGAAGACCTATCATGGACTAATCAAGTTAATCCCATTGTGAAGAAAGTACGGCAGCACCTCTCCTTCTTTCAGAATTTGTGGAGGTTTAGTATGTCATTGGAAACCCTGGAAAACTTTTACAGATGTGCCGTGAAAAGTGTGCTGACCAGGTGTATCACAGCCTGGTATGGGGGCACCAAGACCTCTGAGGGAAAAATCCTGCCAAAGGTTGCGGAAACAGCCCAGAACATCACAGGCAAAACTCTCCACACCATCAAGAACATCCACATGGAACTTGCCATTGGAGAGCAGTAGTAGGAGCAGTCGCAATTATTAAAGATCTACACCATCCGAGACATGCCCTGCCATCATGAAGGGGGAGCATGTGCGACAGGACTCGTACCTCCAGGTTCAGGAATAATTGTTACCCCTGTGACAAAATGGTGTTATTATTAATCTTTAGGAAAATTGTATATTTCTTAGAAAAAGCTTTGTCGGTGGACAGGGACACAGACACACACAATGACACAGAGAAGAGCCATTTTTGAAGATGCAGCTATGGAAAACAGAGCAATAAAAATAAAAATTGAATGGTTCATTCATTTGCTGGAACAATAGTGTTTGCTAAGGAGAAGCACCTGTGTATGCAGAGAACTTCCGATTTAATGGTTAGTAGACAGAGAGGAGTAATTTGCTTTTGAATTAAACTTCTGAAGTGGTTTGGAGAAACTTAAAAGACAGCAGTGATGTCATGTGATATTGCACCAAGAAACATCTGAGGAGAGAAATGCAATTGTCTCTAGTGAGAGAGGTACTGTTCTTATTGTATCTCTTTACCATGGGAGATACACAAATCAATGGCAAGGATGAGCCACTTCAGCTGTCTCTTTGAAAAGAGGACAGTTTCACCATGTCTATTTTTTTTACATGGCCACTTCATGTAACCCTTGCTTGGGTCTGTGAAATCATCATGGAAGAAAACAAAAGTTCTGAAACCTCCATGCAAGATAAGGAAATAATTCATATGAAGAAACAGTTCTCTGAAAACAAACTTTTGAGAACTTTTGAACAGCAGTGAAGACTGAGGTTCAACACAAAATCTTTCTGAGACTAAACTTTAACATAATCTCTTCAGAATTATGTCTCAACTCTAATGGTTTGGGTTTTGCTACACTTGCAAAACTTAAAAGACACGTCAAATTAGAGTTAAGTAAACTTAAACTTAAGTGTGAATATTTAAGTTTGCGCATTGAGCGGTTTAAATTAGAGTTAAGTAAGAAGTGTTAAATTATTAATAACAATTATTGTTTTGAAGATACCGTTGTCTCGGTGAATGCTGAACTATGTCGTAACATCCCTCAACCACAAGATGCCCGAACAACAGACTCATTCATTTAAGGACTCGTGTTTTGCTCATTATTTATTTCTGTATATTTATACTTCTGAATTTGCAGTTTGTTTACAGTTCTTTCTTTGAGTAATTTACAGTTACTGGTAATTAAAAATTCCACCTGGCCCACAGAAAAAGAATCTAAAGGTTGTATGTATTGTCCCGTGAGTACTCTGACAATAAATTTGAACTTTGTACTTACTTTGTTGCAAAATTCAGCATATGCATTGCTGGAAGAAACCATTGTAGCACATCTAGGTTTTGGGAATCTGTTCCTGAATCTCTGATACGCTGCGTTTAAGTGGCTTGTGTGAGCTGTACCAGTTTTGTTCTTGGTTGCTGCACCCCAGAATAGATAATTACGTGTCAATTGATGCACTACAACATGCTAGTTTACTCTGTGATCCTATTCCATGACTCTGCAATAAACAGTGTAACCTGCCAACGTATGCAACAGGAACTTCCAGTACTCAGCAAAATGTTCAGTTATTTATAGTTAAATTTAATGGTATTATTCAGTGAAATAAAAGAAAAACTTTGACAACAATTATAAATTGTCTTTTGGATCAGAATTACAATGAAAGAGGAAATTTTCTTTCTCACCATTAACTGGAATTATTTTGGACTCTAATGTTGATTTTCTTACAAATTCTGAATCCCTGGCTTTTTATGGCATGCGAGTTAAATATTTTCTTAAAAAAAAAAGAAATTTCTTTCTTCTTTGTGAGAGTCTTTTATTTTGAAATATTTGGAGGCATAAACAGATGCTAACCAACTCCCTTAATACCGGTGGTTTTGCATTCAAAGGAATATTACTTGTCTGTCACTATTTATTACATGAGGAAATAATTTCCCATGCAAAGGGGGGGGGGGGGGGGGGAGCAATTAACTGAGATGCTTATTTCTGTTCCAAATCCACAAGAATTTCATTTTGATAATTGTCTGTGTATTTGCATTCTGTTTTGTGTTTTCATAGTGGTTCATACAAACATAATCAGTGAACGTAATGATCTCTGGTACCAATGTGGAGCACCTATTTATTTTTGCTCTTGATGCATCAGCATTGGTCGTATCATTTCACCAAAATGCTGTTTCCATACCTCTGGAAACAATGTGCATGCAAATATATGGCAAGCATTTTATTTTCAGCTGCTTATTTGGAATGCGGTTTGCAAATGATAAATTGTTGGAAAGTTATTGTACGAGAACGCAAAAGCACTGTGGCTTTTTAAGGGGCCAGAGTTTGAGCCTAATCCTTAACTTGCATTAAAACATACCTCCAAGTGAAAAAATATTATGTTGAGGAAAGGACACATCAGGTAGAGCAGATACTGTTGAGAGAGTGTTTGAAATTTTGTAACTTCATGAAAAGAGAGACAGGCCTGTGCAGAAAGATGGGTGTATTGGGGGGAGGGGAAGATGGACTAGATTCTTACTTCTTTATGCTATCCAGTTATGCTCAATTAAATTCCAAATAAAGATAGCGAGTGAAGAGAGATAGGAATGGGCTTGGAAAGGCTGGCAAAGTTGAAGAGCTAGCCACACTTTTCATATAAAATGCAGGCACTTTGTTGAGAGGGTCAAAGAGCTATCTATTTTTCTGAAGAAAAATAAAACCAGAGAGAAAATAATTACAAATTGGTTTACTGGATTGTGGAATATTTTCATGTCTATGGAATGGATTAAAAAAAAGATTTGAAAGCTCTATAACAAATAATACTGTTAATAGCTGTGAGATCCTTAAATGGTGTTTACCATTAGTGGCTCTCTAAAGAATGGCATGTGCAGAGCTGATATTTTTGTTGGCTAAAGGAATTACTGGCTAGCATTAGAATCAGAAGTTTTGAAAAAATCCATTTTGGGAATTCTAAAAATTCTTTGGGCAGAGTCTTCAAAAAATATGCAAGATTTTACACTGTACTCCATTTTACAGTAAACACTTGCCAACAGTTGTGCAATAAATTGTGCCTTTCACACAAGATTGCTCAGAGAATTTCAAAGTAGAAATTGACAGCACAGTACGGGTCCAACCTACTCTAACAACTGTCTAGAATTTCCTTTTTTCTCAGTTCCACGCACCTATCTAACAGTCTCTTAAGAGATCCTATTGTACCTGCCTCTCCCACCATAACCACCAGCACATTCTGTACACTGAACACGCTGTGTGAAAATCTCACCTCTTACATCCTCCCTGTAATTACTCCGAAGAACCTTAAAACTATACCCCCTCACGTTAGCCATTTTGGCTCGAGGAAAAACCCTCCGGCCATCTAAACAATCATTGCCTCTCATTACATTGTACATCTCTATCGGGACATCCCTCATCTCCTTCTCTCCAAAGAGAAAAGACTAAGTTGTTTCAGGATCAAATACGATATCAAGATCTACAAGAAGTCTGATTCAGTTAGATAGAGGTGCCAAAGAGAAGTATGAGGAGAGCAAATGTTTTTCAGAACTGAGGGAAGGCTTGGCTCACTTCTTTGTTGGTCTGTTTGCCCTTTTATTATCCAATTGAATAAACTTTGAAGAATGGAATGTCCAGAAGCAAACTTCCTGGAAGAAAATATAGTGGGAAATTATGGCCGTGGAAGATCGTTTGTGAAGGGACACCATTCTCCGAAGTATTGGAGAGAAAAGTAAGGCAGATTTGTTTCAATTACATTTTGCTATTTTATAAATTAGTTTTTCTAAAAACTTGATTTTCAGAAATGCTTGGTGAGTTCATGTTAAATGTGAATTATAATCCAAGAGAAAAAGCTTTAAAAATCCAGCCTAATATTTAGTACTTTATTTGTTATATTTGTTGAGCTCTCATTTTATTTTCTCAGTTGTGGTTATGAATTTTACCAACAATGATCATTTCCCACTACTTCATCTTTAAGAAAGTTTGCCTCCGAACATTAACTTCTTCAAACTTCCTTCAATTGGATAAAAGGACAAACAGACTGACAAAGAACTGGGCGAAGCCTTCCCTCAATTCTGAAAAAAATATGCTCTCTTCAAGGTGATAATGAACTTAATGATATTATTTTACTCCTGAAAAAAGTTGGAACATGCAAAATAATCCTCCAAAATTGAGGTTTATAAAATTACAAATAGCTGCTCAATACGCACAAAACTTACTAAGCGTTTGCTAAATATATGTTGTTTAAATCATGTTAAAAAATGTATCTGCACATCATGGGTTAAGTCTTATTAGACCATTGAGGTAATAAGCTTGAGATAGAGACAATTGAGTAAAGATTATGGATAGCTGTGGTCAGAGGCTAATCCAATAGCGTCACTTTGTACATCAACAACTTAGGCATAATTTCAAAGATAATTATCCATTATTGGGGTCATTAAATCAGATGGTTCAAACTGTATTCAGATATCCTTCTTTGCTTTTACACATTATATCCATTTTAGTGCTTAATGGTAATGAATCGTTTCATAATCGATTCCATCTTCTTTCCATTAGTAGACTTCAATGTTCTCAAGTCTGTGGAGAGAACTCATTTTCCAGAGTTTTAATCATTGAAAAACTGAATGCCTAATTTGTTAAATTAAATGAGTCAAGATCACTGAGGCAAAAATACAATGCATCATGCCAAATTAGATTTATTTTAATAAATCACATCACTCTTTTCCTATTTAAATATGCCTATAAGGAAGTACAAACTGCAAATAAAAGTGTGTCTCACAGGCACTTAACAAACTTCCTTGTCTAAAATCCAAACATAACAGCCTCTAGCATGTCTTTAAATGCTCACTTTTAATGCTCGTGCTATTTCTCCTTAATTAATATCTATTTTAAGTATTTTTTAAAAATTAATATTTTTAAATTGTAAATGTTTCCTCAGCTTACTGGCTATTCAATACCAAGAGACCAATTATTTCACTTTATCTGAATTTAATAGCCTTTGATCTGCTAAAAATAGCGTGATTCTTTAAACATTTCTGAAAAAAAAATGTTCTTTGTGCGAGGCATCTATATATTTTCAATATTTAATTTATAATATTTGCACGCATCAAAGGGAAGCAGAACTGAGATCTAATGTGCATAAGATGGTTATTAGCATTTTAAAGAGGCAGATTAACACATTAATCCTCACTTTGCTGTGCAATTTTTATACTCTGCCACAAATAAAAACTCCACAATGTGAAACTCTTAATGAAGCTAATCAGAAGGTTTTATTTTCTTTCTTACTTGTTGATGGCAACATAAAAAGACTTACATTGGTGTGTATTCATTTTACACATTTCACGTTAAAAAGTTCATAAATGCAAATGATGCAGATCATTACCGACAATGCCCAGTGCAAGAGAGAGTATTTAATGGTATTAAATAAAAGTCAAATAAACAAATTTATTGGAATGAATGCAGAACTTGAAAAACAAAAGACGGAAATGTAGAAAATCAAATACTTTTCGACTTCCTACCGTACACACAAATAGAAGTGAACTCATTGGTATCTGTATTGTAAGCATGAGATTGTATGTGGTTTTCCAGTTGTCTTTATTTGTTCTCTTCATTTACTGAGTGCAATGTCTCCAATGCTTCCACTGTCACTTTTAATTTGCCAGTCACCAATGTACTGTCCTGTGGATCAACAACTGCAAAGGAATCAGAATTCCATATCCTAAATATTTATTGCAGGGTGTGTGAGAACCACATGATTTAGTACTTTTCCTTAATGATCTGAATCAGTTTTAAATAATTTGAAACAAGATATACAATTTCCCATTTAAAAATACATTCAATAACTATTTACACATTTCATTTTTTTTTGCTTCATTATACAGCAATCGAGATATTTCACATTTGTCAATATGAAGCACTCCGGTCACACAGCAAAGATCAAGATTTTCTACTTCCCTTTCTAAATGGTTCTTAATTCTAAAATCAGATAAAGGATCTTTTTCCACAATATTGCTATCCCCTCTCATTTCTCACCATCATAATGGGATCTGAAAATGGCACGTTTACACATTAAATAGTTTTGCAATGTTGGTTATGCGGATAGTGAAATTCTAGAAGTAGACGATGAAGAAGAAAAATGTGTATACAAGGTTTTTCATTTCATTGCCATACAGAAGGATTGATGGACAACATAGTATTTCTTGAGCTCCAAGTCCTGATGTAATATTGGAAATAATAGTAAATTTGTGCAGAGCAAGTTTTAAAAATAACATAATAAATTATTCAATGATTAATAATTAATTAATAATTAATCATGAAATAATCAAACAATGATTTGTCTTGTATGCTGGTTAAGGGATCAAAATAACCAACAGATTAGAGACAGATCTGCAAAAAAAAAACCCAGTGCTATTACACAGATCTGGGTAAAGAACTAACCAAGTACAGTAGTTTGTACAAGCTTACAAAATAATGAGAAGCATTGATATGGAGGACCGTTGGAATCATTTTCCAATGTCACATACAAGAAGACTTGCTTTTAAAGTGAGGGGGAGCGTTGTTTAAAGGAGAAGTGCGGGGCAAATTTTTTATTTAAACAGAGCGGTAGGTACCTGCAACAGGTGGAAGCAGATATGATAGTGGCATTCTAAATTGGCATGAGAATATGCAAGGAACAGAGAGTTATGTATGTACAATCCATGAAAATGGCAGCACTGCCGTTGGATGAGGCCTGGGAGGATGTGGAGTGGAGACATAGCGCTCCTCCGCAGGTTCCTACTGCCATAATGCTGATGTCCTTGTACAGGTTTCAAACAGACTGTTAAAAGGTCTGATAATGTTTTTTTTTAAACCATGGAGGTTTTTGCCCAAGATGGCAGTGACCATGCTTGGCAGCAGCCCATGAGGGATTGTGGACTCTGAATGATCACCAGAGGTAGGCAGAGGAGAAGCCTGGAAAATGACCTGACAGCAGTGGACCAGAGGATCTCAGCAGCTGAAGGACTCACACCAGGATGTGGGCTACTAGAGACTGGTGGCTGAAGGAATTCTACCTTGCTGCAAAAGAATAGTGGCTGAAAGACTTACACCAGACTGCTGGAGACAGGAAACTAGTGGCTGAAGGACCTACACCAGGTTTGGGCTGCTGGAGATCGGCTCATAGGTACCAGCTATTGGATCCGAGATTTGAGTGGATGCCAATGGCAGATGCTGACAGTTTGCTAGTTGTATCAGAGAACTGGGAACTTGGGCTCACAAGTGGACAGACAGGAAGCCATATAGCAAGAATACTGGTGGTGAATCCACAGAACTTCATGTCTCTGAGGGGACTCTCATTTGTTTCTCTTTCTTTTATTTTTTGGAGCACTGGGCAATGCTAATAGTGCGTCACTCTATGCCTTTTTGTGTATTATTACATTTTGCAATAATAACGCACACCATGAAGAGAATCTTGAATCTTGTTATCCATTATGTGAAGGTAGCAGAATGCTAGTTTAATTTGGGAGTCAAGTGCAGCCAATCCCTGTGCTGTGTCATTCTATTCTAAGCAAGTTGCCTGGAAATTTGGTCACATTGCCCTACCTTTTCAGCATTGTACGAACGATAACATTTCATTCAGAGGATCACGATCACAATGGTTCCCAGTCCAAATTGGGCCATTCTGGAAATTTCAACAGGATGCTTCCACTCATAAATTAGATGGGGCACCTATTTTCCATGTTTTGCACAATGACTCCATTCTCATGGAATGTTTGTTCAGAGCAATGCTGAAAGAAATTTAGCTCGATTCAGTTTTACTGACACAGCTTACCTCTTAAATATAATTTAAACAGAACCCTCATGCACAGATTCCTGACTGTGATTGGTACCCCAATTTAAGTGGATCCCCATTTATTTATGTAAGTACTGGTTCTTTGTGGTAAACCACTGTATGTTTAGATTTATCTGTTTGGGCACACCCATTGATCTACTGTACCTGTGGCCCCTCCCACAGGTTCCTGAATAAAAATGACCGTCCCACAGCCCCCGAACCAGTGCAGGATAGTCAAGCAGCATGGACGTGCCTTTATTCGAAAGCAAATAAAAGCCTATCAGTTTGCTCAACTTCAGTGTTTTGGAGTCATTGATGGTGCATCAATTTTACTTGCTATAATTTTATAACGGAGCAGATCCTAAAACCAGAGAAACTGGAAATCGACCCTGAATCATCTGAGGCATCTACCAACTTTGAACTCTGGCTATGTTGCTTCGAGGCATTCCTATAGACATCTTCAGCCATCATGCGGTCAGAGACCAACAAATTACAGGTACTGTACTCCCAAGTCGGCACCCTGATGTACTCAATGATTAGGGTGACCGTGTCATATGAAGATGTCATGGACATTCTAAAGGGCCAGTACCTGCAAAAGATTAACAAAGTCTATGCCAGGCACCTCCTGGTGACCTGGGGAATCAGAAGCCAAGTACCTCCAGGCCATGCGAACCCTCAGAAGAGCCTGTGAATGTAAGGCCAGAGTACAGAGGATCTGATCAGAGCTGCCTATGTTACGGATCAGGTCGAATTACAACGCCAAAGACGATTGAAGCAACGGGAGCTCAGCCTGTGGAGAGCAGTCCAGCAAGTAGGTACACTGGAAATGGCCCTTCAGAATATGGAGGCTGCCTCATGGTTGCCCGGGTGCTGCCATCTTGGGAGGCACCGCCATCTTGGGATGCGTCACCACTCCCTCACCTCGCTAACGATCCAACTATGGTGACAGTACTAAGTGAACATCTTCTGTCATTCACTCTTCCAATGCCTAACTAATACACTTGCATTAAGAATTCACCGTTTAAAAGACAATGCAAAATGTAAAGTAATTTGAAATTTTTAAAAAATCAGTATGTAGTCTTTAATTATGCAAAGCTCACTTTAATCAAGTAGCTATCATAATTTACAAAATTTAAATTCGAACACCAGTAACAGCTAACCGTGCTGCAATCATTGTGAACCCTCTCCCCAAGTTTACAGATAAAGCCTTAGTAATATATTTAATACTAATAAAAATAAAGACTCTAACAAGACAGGGATAGGGAGATACTTGGGGAGTTACTCAAGTAGCGAGCGGCATCGACCAGTTCCTTATCCTGGTGCCTTGATCAGATCCTCAGTGCAAGCCATCTCACTTCCACAAAGGCTCTTGGTGCACCTTCCTCACACTGTCAACTCCACGCAAGTGGTGACAGTGAAAAGAATGTGCATGCATTGAGGGGCATTTCCAGTTCAGGGGGGCAAACTTGTGCCTGTCAAGTGAAGTCTCAGCACTCTCCCATCTGCTCAGTCTTATTTAAGATCTATTTATTTATTTAGTTATTTGCTAATTTTTTTTGCCATTTGAGTTTCCGGTTGACTGAATTCCACATAATGGGGATTTTACTGCATTTATTTTGGATTGCTATGGACGTCGTTTGTGTATAGGGTGCACTGTGTATTAGTATATGTGCACTATGGTCTGGAGATAGACTGTTTCCTTGGGTTGTACATGTGTATGTACAATCAGATGACAATAAACTTGAACCCAATTAAATTAGTCAAACATGATTTGTTTTTAATAATTTAGGATCTTCATTCATTAGCCCACACTTTTCCAAACGCCATTTCATATTGTCCTGGATATTTCATCAAAAGATTCCCCACTGCAGACACTATTTTAACTCTCTCACCTTCTTAAAGTAAAAATAAAGTTTTACTTATTTTTCTTTACCTCATTCATTAAATAATCTCCACCTCTTCTTCGAACAAAAACAGCACACATTTACATTATTCTGATTACTCCTGACCTCTGATCACATTATTATTGCATGTGAATGTTGTGTGGTACAAAAAAGTGAGAGTGTGAGAGTGAGAAAGCGTGAGAGTTAGAGAGTGTATGTGAGAGAGGGAGTGTTTGAGAATGCGTGTGCATGTCTGTGTGTGCATGTTTGATGGAGTTATCAGGTCCATTTAGTCTCTTGCATTCTTGGAAGGTGAAAGCCTGTGCCTTAATCAATTGCTTGGCTATGTTTTCAAATCCACAACCTATGCCTCATGGATGAATGGGCTATGAATGAATGCTACCTTTCTTTTAGTTTCAACTTGTTGGGAGAACCAGGAATAAACAATAGTGTGCTGTGATAAAATTTGAAAGCTTTGAAATAGAAGTTTGTCAACTGTGACTTATTGTTTAAAACTTTCAAATCTGGGAAAAATTAATGCTACATTCTGCTTTCCAGATCTGAGCACAGAAAGATCGAGGCAGACAATCAGTCTAGTACAGTAATGGAGCCATATTGCAGGAATGCTGTCCTGTCAGGGGCATAGTCTACCTACTATATCAAGAAAAATATTCCATTGTTGTTGATGGGAGGTGGCTGTGTGAAAATCGACTGCCGCATTTTCTACTTTACAAATATGGTTTCAAAAGTATTTAGTGCTTCCATAACACATCAGCCGTACATTAATTTCTTAAAAATGGCTTCAATTTTCAGATGTCATCTTCAAAGCTCAAAATCTAGCGCGTGCAAACAAAGACATATTAGTGAAGATTGTCAGAGAAAAGGCAAATTTAATTTAATTTAAAAAAATCAAAACTTGAAATTAATGCTTCAATCATGAGATGACAAGAAAGCATGTGTCATTTTCCTATATTTAGTTGCACATGAAAGCAGAACTTGTAAATATGAGATCAATTAAAACAGTATTTTTCTTTTTACTGCAGGTTTTGCTCTTTTTTTTGCTGCTATACACCATGCAATCTTTGTAGAAAAGATGATTTTCTTTATGCCTTTCAGCTAATGCATTGACATGGAAATGCATAGACACACACACCTCCATATTGTTTGGGACAAAGACACTTTTTTTCCTTGATTTGCCTTAGTTTTACATTTGCAATGAAACAATTCACATGTAATTAAAGCGCACATTCCAGATTTTATTCAAGCTTATTTATATACATTTTGGTTTGACCATGTAGAAATTACAGCACTTTTTATATATATAGTCCCCTCATTTCAGAGACTACACTGCAAGGGCCATCACTCTGATACAGGTCTCATCTACCCACAAGACCTTTTTCCAGAATTCTGCAGGCTCTTTTAAATACTTCTTGGCAAAATATAATTTGGCCAGCTTTTCTGCGGCTAACTTGTGGTTTGCATCTTGCAGTGCAGCCTCTGTATTTCTGTTCATGAAATCTGTGGACAGTAGTCATTAGATACATCCCCACTTGCTTCCTGAAGAGCATTTCTGATCTGTTGGACAGGTCTTTGGGGATTTTTTTTTATTATGATGAGAACTCTTCAGTCATCAGCAATGGAGGTTTCCCTTGAAATACCATTTCCTTTGCGATTACCGAGCTCACCAGTACACTCTTGCTTCTTAATGATGTTCCACACCGTTGATTTTGGTAATCCTAAGATTTGGGTCTATTACTGTTTTATTCTTGTTTTTCAGCCTCATAATGGATTCTTTGACTTTAATTGGCAGAACTCTGCGCAAAATGGCAACTAGGTTCCAAAGATAATTAAAAGCTTAGAAGCAAGACGAGCTCTCTTCTACCTGCACCATTGAAGCAATTAAAAATACCGACATCAACACCTGTGAAGCCAAATATCCCAAACATTATAGTGCCCTGAAGTGCTGTAATTTCTACATGGTCAAACCAAAATATATAGAAATAACCTTAAATAAAATCTGGAATTTGCACTTTAATTACATATGAATTGTTTGATTGCAAATTTAAAACTATGGAGCAGAGACAAATGAAGGGAAAAAAAATTATTTCTCCCAAACATTATTGTGTGTGTGTGTGTGTGTGTGTGTGTGTGTGTGTGTGTGTGTGTGTGTGTGTGTGTGTGTGTGTGTGTGTGTGTGTGTGTACAGTCCTGATGTGCTTTGTGCTTCAGTAGAATCTAGATAAACATTCGTACTTTCCAAACAATATTCTACTGGTGACCGAAGATTGCACTGGAAATATATTGCCAATTTTTATCTTTAGTTTAACTGCTTGAAAAGAAAAATAACTACCTTGCACAATTCTCAATGGTGTTTTAGAAATGCTTTATCATATCCAAGATCTTGATTAATTTTCAAGTTTTATATACTGGTCAAAGCTGATTTTATTAAACAGTCTTTATTTCATCATTCACCATGTGATATCAAAAAAATCACCACTGGCCTTTTAACTCATTCCAGAAAGTAATGGCTTCACTGATTTATGTCAAAAAGCAATAAAATAAAAGGTTATGGCTTAGTGAGATCACAAAGATGAAAAAATTGTCTTTCACTCTGCTTACTGCATTGATTGAGTGATGGATAATGTGTGTCCATGTAAGTATCTGAGCCACAAGTATACAATAACGCAGACCCTGAGGGAAGACTTCCTGGATACAAATGTATAAAAAGAATGTGTTCGCTACTTACAGAAAATCATAAATAGGAAACATCTATTTCCACTGTCATTGATTTTTCTGCTGGCTGTGGTGGAAGCTTTGCCCTTGGAAAGCCACTTGTACTTTGGCCATTAGCACAAGGAAGCTACTGAGCACATCATTATAAACATTAGTCAGATGGACTTTTTCCAGATTGGCAGGAAGGAGGAAGTACATCATCACTAACATTTCATGGCTGATGCTCCCATCAGGGTAGTGGTAGAGGTGTATTTCACAGAACCTCCTGCAGAACCTATGCATGGACACCACAACACAAAGCTATGATATACTTCACCAATGTGTAGCTCTCACAATTAATTCATGTTGGCTGTGGTCTAGAAATCCAAAGGGAAATTCCAGTGTCAAGGCAAATCCCAAACGGCTGTATGACCAAGACATATTGAACGGCAGATTCCCCAGCATTACACTGGGATCAATCTACCATAGGACTGGAGATACGTTCATTTGAATGGAGCACATCACTTGTAGGGTAGGGATTGTTTTAAAGAACATATTTATTTCACTTTAATACTTTCATTTATTAATTAAGCATGTAATTAAATTTAGTTTTTAAAAAAAAATAATACTGAATAATTGTAATTTTCAACTGTGGCATCTTTAAATGTTAAGAACAACAATTAAATGCCCTGGCAGGTTAAACATTCAGCAAAGCTCCGCTCCACCTGGCCAACCCCCCTAAATAAGATTTGTCTTCTGTCAAAAGTTACTGAGGGCAATCTGGAATCTTGAGACCTACCCACTCTGAACACTTTGCTGCATCTTCCCAGAATCCAAAAGCTCAACAGGATCCCACCTGCTTCTCTGTGCAAGGCTGCTGGTAAATGTCTGGCCAGGGTCTGATGCTCTCCCCATGCACTGTGAACTGCCCACAAGGTAGATTGGATTACAGGGAGATTGACTACACATCACAAGGTTATATGTGTGGATTGTAACTTAATGACCAACACAACCATGTAAAAATTCATGAGTCCACCTTTTGGATACGGGTGTCTCTGGGCCCTTATCAATTTGCTATAGAACGTCATTGATCAGTTATTGGACCAAGAAGAAATAAAAAGGGAGCAGAGCCAATTTCTACCTTATCATAGTTGGGAAAAATTAAATTCCTCCTTTTATATATTTAAGTAGCTTGAAAATTTAAGTTTTTGGCTGGAAAAATGTCTTTTTCTAGGTAGCACATTCTGTTTATCTAGAGACTGGGCTATCAAGAAACTCACTCACACACTTCTTTCACAGGGTCAGTGACTCGATTCAAATGACTAACGACTCCATTTGTGCACCGACCAGCCCGAGGGTAAAACTAAGGGGCCAGATTGGAATTGTATTTGCATCTATCTCCCCCCCACCCCACCCACAACATTTTAGAATTTCACTTGTCTTCCACCGGATTCAATGCTGAATCAAGAAGGAATGTGGATGATCAGATGCACCAGCTTTTCACTCCACACGTACAAATGTGGGGAGAGCTGAGGAGGAATGGGTGATAACCTGATTGTCTCTTCAAAGTCAACTTGGTTCTTTATCTTTGCACTCATCGGCTGGACCTTCCCATAAGCTTATTCTATACTGACCTCACACTGACCAAGGTTTCTCTCTCTACTCAACACTAAAGCAAAGTATTCATTTTGGACCTCCCCAACCTTCTCTGCCTCTGGGCATGCTACCTCCTTTATCCTTAAGAGGTCCTACCTTTTGTTCTTCACATATGCAAGGTACGACAGGGTTTTCACTAATCCTGCTTGCCAGTGCCCCTTTCCGTCTCTCCTAAGTCCTTATGTTCCTTCCTCGCTACAATGTAATTCCCATGAGCCATTCCTGTCTTCTGAAATTTGTGTATACTTTTTTCTTCCTCTTAACCAGTTCTCTCACCTTGTTTATTAACCATAGTTCACTTATCCTACCATCTTTTTCCTGTATTAGTGGGACAAATCTAGTGGTCCCTAAACATTCTCTGCTTTGCTTCTGTGGTTTTCCTCAAGAATATTTATTACCAATTTACTCTCCCAGTTTCTGCCTAATGCCATCGTAATTATCCCTTTTCAATTAAACACGTTACCACTTTGTACACTCCTATCCTTGTCCTATTCTAAAGCTCAGGGAGTTGTGGTCGCTATCACTGTAAAGCTTCCCCCATCATGAATTCTGTCACCTTACCACATTCATTATCCTGTTCTAGATCCAGTGTAGCCTCTCCTCTAAATGGCTTGTCCACATACTGAGTTAAGAATTGTTCTTGGACACCCCTGACAAACTTTGCCTCATCTATCCCTCTTGCAGTAAGGGGATGCCAGTCAATATTTGGGAAGTTAAAGTCTCCCATAACAACTACTCTGTTATTTCTGCACCTTTTCAAAATCTGTGAGGCAACATACCATCGGGGAGTATTGATCTTGTGCACAGAACCTCTTGTCTGTTCCCCTATCAAATTCTTAATCACGCTAACTCTCATCTTCTCCCCCCTTCCCTTCTTAGTTGAAGGGCCAGACTCAGTACCAGAGATGTGACCACTATGACTTGTCCCTGATAGATCATTCCCCCAACAGTATACTTATTGTTGAGGAGAATGGCCACAGGAGTACTCTGCACTGATAGTCTATTCCCTTTCTCCTTCCCAATGGTCACACAGCTACCAGTTTTTTGCTTTTTTGGTGTGTCACTGAATTATGCTATTATTAATCTTTATGATTTTATATATATATTTCTTAGTATAGTTACTGTGTGGGTTTAAACAGGGAAACACACACAGAGAACACCATTTTGAGAGATGCCGCATCTCCTATGTCCAGTTGTAAACAAGCTTGTATTATTGTTCAATTGGAAGCCTGTTTGCACAAAGAGACAGCTTGACTGCTACTTCAGAGCATTAAACAGTTTGATTATTGTTGTCCATTGAAACCTAAGACAATAAATGTTTGCTAAGGAGAAGCACCTGTGCAAACATAAGACCATTTGCTTGTTGACTCATCTTTCTGAAGAAAATGAAACTTAAAAGGAAACAATGATGTCATGTGATTATGACACTCCAAGAAGGCTTCTTTAATATTGAACCATTATTCATCTGAAGTCAGAGATACGGTAACCTTCAGTGAGAAAGATACTGCTGTGTGTTCTCCCCTTGACAGGGAAGGAATGCAGAATCAGTGGGTTCGACTGTCTCTTTGTCAAGAGAGGGCAGTTCTGAATGTCCATTTGTAATGGTCACTTCATTTAACCCTTACCTGGGTTTGTGAAATCATCATGGAAATCAAAGATTTCGCAACCTCCACGCAAGAGAAGGGAATTGGAAAAAAAGTCATTCGTATGAAGAAATGTTTCTCTGAAAGCCAATCTACAAGAATTTGTGAGTTTGAGAACATTTGAACAGCAGTTTAAAGATGAGTTTCAACACAAAAGATTTCTAAGGCTAAACTTTAAATTTGAATAATCTCTTCAGAATTGTGCCTAAACTGTAATGTTTTGGTATCTGACACACACACACACACACACACACACACACACACACACACACACACCAAGTTTAGAATTAAGTAAGATTTTATATTATTAATAGATAATAAAAATTATTGTTTTCAACATGACATTGTCCTTGGTACATCTCTATTTCTGCTGGTCTATGTCGTAACAGATGTGACTGGCTCCTTAAAGCATCTGCCTATCCCCCCCTCTGCCTCCTGAATGAACCAGAGTTCATCAAAGCTCCAGCTCTAGTTCTCTCGCACGATCTGTAAGGAGCTGCAGTTCTTTCAGGTGCAGTCATCAGGGACACTTTGCTGTCCCAGATTTCCCACATCCTACAATTGGCCCTAGTTGCCATCTCCACTACCTACCTACTCTTGGTTATTTTGAAAAGATCCTACCTGACCTTACCTGTAACACATCCTCAACATCTGCTCGCCAAGGTCTCTAATTCTCTATTCCTACACTGGACCACTCACTGAGTGTCTGCTCTGCTTAGGCACCCTTCCCTTTATTTGCTACAGCTAATTAACCAATGGAGCACCTACCTTTCCCTGTGCTTTTTTAAACCATCCTCTTCTCAGCCCAAGTCCCATGCTTGCAGCTCCCAATGAGAGACTATTAAGTACCTCCCTGTCCTGGTACTTTTTTAAATGATCCTCTTCTCATTTCAAGAGCTGCTCTTGCAGCTTCCAAAAATGAAACTGACAAACACCCGCCTTTCCCGGTGCTTTTTAAATGAGTTAAAAGAGAAGATTAGTATTTCTGATGAAGAAAAACAAAGCATAACAGCAAAAGGCATTCCAGTGCATTTCTTCAAAATATGTCAACTTTACGAAACAGCTTTCATATTTGCAATAAATTCTCATTTATAGATGATCTAAATTGGCTTTATATTGCCTATATTCCTTTTGCTTTATTGGAATTGAAACATTTCAATAATTGGTAACAAAGTGCAAAAAAAAGCTTCATCAATGATGTACAGGTCATATAAGAAGGGCATCTGTGATATATTTTGTGCCCAATCATATGTACTCACCATCAATGTCTTGTTCAATAATATCTTCTTCTTTTAGGAAAAGCTCTCTCAGGTTAACATACGCAAAGCCAACATCTTCACATTCCAAGTCTTGCTCATCTTCAGGTGGATCACTCACTAACGTAAACTTTATACTAGGTAGGAAAACAGAAGTAAATTTCATCAAGGGAGATCCTTCAAAGGTGCAGTGTCCATGAAGGTGAAACAATCAAATTAAAATCTTCAAAGTTTCTCTGCTCTGCTTGAAATAAATATTCAATCTAGTGTAGCTTTTAACAAATATTTTTACAGAAATATTTGAAATAAGCAACTCCAATAAGTAATAGTTAAAATGATAGAATTTTAAAAAATTAGTAATGAGAGTTGGCTTGGAAGGACCTATGAAGGTATTGGCTGAGCAATTCAATAGTTCCATGATAAGAATGTTGAAACATGGTTCACCTGTCCTGTTTTAGGCAGCTGTATTGGTTTGCAGTTTTGACGAGGTGTGGTGAAGAAGTGGTGGGAGGGAGTGGAATACAGATTACGGATCAAGACCACGACATGAAGATGCTGCGTGGTCTGCTGAGTTTCCCCAGCAGTTTGTATTTTGCTCCTTACAAACCTTCTATGTTTGAATACAGCCACTTCTCAATTCTTCAGCCTCCTAACACGCCTGGTCAATCTTTTCTCATAAATCAGATGCTTCATCCCAGCAGTCAATCAGGAGCCTAACATTCATGCCATTTGCCTTCTCAATTACATGCTGTTATTGCAGGTTAACTCGGTATTTTTCACATAACAGCACATCAAGATTTGATTCAGTGGTTCCCCTCCTTTTTTTATCCAACTTGGATAATCTTGTTTCCTCACATTATCCTCCAACTGCTAAATTTGCACTCTTTGCAGCCTTGTTCTGTCCTCAGCATAGCTTGTGTTCACTTATCTTTGTACCTCAACAAATATACCTGTAGCTTCAATATACTTCATCTCTTCTTCCAGATCTCCAATATAATTGTTTGAAGCTCTCGAGTTGATCCCTTTGCACCCTCCTATTTGTAGCTTTACTAGGCCTGAAAATCATCTATTTACATCTACTTTCAGTTAGTTACTCCATTCATGGTAATATATTTTTCCAACAACATGAGCTCTTACATTGTATCATAATCTTTTATGTGATGCCATATTGAATGCCTTTTGAAAATTAAAAATGCATGTCAAATGGTTTGCTTTGTTACACAAATATCCTTTTCGTAAAACTACATTGATTTAGCTTAATTGCATTTTGGTTTTAAAAATGTCCGACTATAACCTGACATGGTCATCTACAGTTAACACTTTTCTGTCCCATCCTTTCTCAACTAGAGCATTGCATTTGTGAATTTCAAATCCACCAGGGCCTTTCCAGAATCAAGGAAATTAGATCATAACCAATGCTTTCAATTCTTTTCAGATCCTAGAACGCAGACCCTCAGCTTCAGGGGATTTGCAGCTTCTTCTTCCAGCAGTTGGCCCAATACTATTTTCTTAGTGATGTTGATTAAGTTCCTCCCTTCCTTTTGCCTCCTGCTTTTCTGCTATTATTTGAATGTTCTGAGGCTTCTCCACTGGGAAGGCAGGTATGAAATGTTTGTTCAAAGTCTGCCCATGAACAAAAGCTGGTCACATTTACCCTTGTATGCAGATTTGGGAGGCCCATTCTGTGACTGAAATGTAGTTTCTGCAATTTCTTACTGAAAAGACATCTTGTCATGGATTATGTGGAACAAAAAATGGATGCAGTTTTGTGTAGTAGATATGTGACAATGTTACACAAACCTGTAATGTTTTCTATTTATGAAAGACTCTGGACTGTCAAAAGCACATTGTGAGCATGTGCCACGAGGACTTCCCTCTCTGGTGCCTGACATTACCCTCTTCCACTGGCACTACAATCCCTGTTGTTACTATTCTTCCTTTCTTTCTGGTGATCTAGGATTTGCTGCCAAAGTAAATATTTAATGCCCATCTCTAATTGCCCTTGAAAAGCAGAGAGTGAGCTGATTGAATGGTTAGCCTTCAGAGCATTTTGCAGTGGACTGTTAAAGTTGTAACTTGTAAAGAAGAGATAAAGTTACATACCAACCCCACCATGAAAGTGTGGTTGTGTTGTAGACAATCAATGATAAGATACCATGACCAAATTTCATTCTAAAACACTTAAAAACAGGAGGAATGATTTTATGATTCCTGACATCAAATAGATATCATCCGCACAAGTGTGTTCCTCGATAAGAAATGTCAAGTCAAATCTTTGGAGTGGCACAGAAGATAAAAATTCTGTAATTGTGTTACTCCATTAATGATCAGTTTTCATTCACAGAGCCCTGAATAAAACTGCAAAAATTAAATCTCTCAGCATTTTTTTTTACACCGTTCACTTTGTTGTAATGCACCAAATGTATCATTTTGAAGGTCAATTTGAAGAATCATCTTCAGTAACGATCAAGGAAGGCCAGAAATTCAAAACAGGCAGAGTTGGAGGTGCTAAATTCTGTGGGCTTGCTTTGATTTAATGAATATTCATGAAAAACCCCACTTTCAGAAAAAGTTATGAAGAAAGGAAAGGAACTGAAATTTTTATAACAGCTTATTATATTTTCAGGATGTCACAAAACATTTCATACTGACTATGTTATTTTGCAGGGGCTCAATATTGACCAAATCTGCCAAGTTTGAATGCAACTTATTCTGATAGCTGCAGTGCGCTTGCTTCGGGGCGGCAGAGTTCTGCAGCAGTTAGTGATGCTGCCTCAAAGTTTCTGGACCTGGATTTGATTCCATCTTTGGATGCTGCCTGTGTGAAGTTTGCAAGTTCTTCCTCTGACTGCATGGATATGCTCTAAGTGCTCCAGTTTCATCCCATGTTTTAAAAGTGTGAACTGGTCCTTCCTGTAGGTCAGATACAAAATAATAAAAAGAGGAATTTCCTCTGGGTATGTGAGAGGAAATAAGTTGCAGGGCTATAGGGAAGATTAGGGAGAATTGAACTGATGTAATTGCTCTTTTTGGAGCCAATATGGAGAAAAAGGGCCAAACTACCTCCTCTTGTTTTGTAACAGGCATGGCTGAAAAAAAAACCCAGACATCATTTGGGGTGGCACGGTTAGTATAGCGGTTAGCACAACACCTTTACAGTGCCAGCGATTGGGACGGGGTTCGAATCCCATGCTGACTTTATGGAGTTTGTCCATTCTCCTCATGTTTGTGTAGGTTTTCCCTGGGGGCTCCAGTTTCCTCCCACTGTTCGAAACATACCGGGAGTTTAGGTTAATTGGGTGTAAATTGGGTGGCACAGGCCCGTGGGCCAAAATGGCCTGTTACTGTGCTGTATGTCTAAATTTAAATATAATTAAGTTTTAAAAAAAATTAAAATCATTATTATTTCTAAAGTGAAAGTTATTTTCCTTTTCCACATATATTCAAGAGATTCAAGATTTTGAATTACTGAATTATTTACTGTAACAAAAACAAATGGCACACCATATCAATTTTTATTCATACCAGGTAAATTAAAAGTATTTTCAGATTATGCACAGAAGTTCTGACTAATTCTCCGCAAATCCTTACACATTGAAGAAAATGGTGTGACACAACTGCTATTAATGTTTACCTCTCAAGATTTGACTCAAGTCCCTGAAGCACTGACCCAAGGAACTGCCTCCTCTGCTCGTTATTTTCTTTATCCACGTAGATCACTGTCAAGAAAAGACTTCCCAAATTATTTGATGTGAACTGACATCAACAATTTCACATTCAATTCAGAAAAGCACATAAAAGCAGTCCTCAATCTCTTCCCCTTTCAATGTTTACCCAGGAAGAGATAGCAAGTTGAAAGCTATTGTTGTATTAAATCGAAGATCATGTGATCACATGTCATATTGGTGGCAGTGTTATATGTGTTCTGTCAGAAAATGATACAGGCAATGTTTGACTGTGCTACATAACTGTCATTTGCTGTTAATGACACTGACAGTGTCAATCGGAAAAGCAGGCACCATTTATTTCCATATATTTAAGGGGATTTACTGCATGTTCTTTCACCCATGGAGTGGGTGATAATGATAGTATATGGCAGTGCCGTTGTCCTTCCTGACATTGCAAGTAATTTAATCCTCTACATCTGCCACAACTCTGTTCAGACAGAGGTGTAGCATAATGCACTGAGCAATACTGTAAGTGTGGCATTTTGTCAGAAATATGAACAATTCAATACTTTAATATTAGGCTATACTGCCACAAATCTATGCTAGTTTTAATTTATTCTGATAATTAATATTTAATACAAGAAGCTACATGTGAGATTGATCTTAAAAAAAAAGGGTAGCAATATTACTTTTTGAAGAACTTCATGGAGTCAGAATTTAATTTTAGCTAGAGCAAAAAAACTAGAGCATTGGAAATGTGAAACGAAAACATACAATACCGGAAGTACTTAGCAGGTTCAAAGCAGCATTAATGAAGAGAGAAACAGAGTCAACATTTCTGATCAATGGCTGTCTATTAGAACGGAAAAGGGAGAAAACAGTGTGTTCATTTGCAGAGAGGGAAGGAAATAGAGGCCGTATGTCAGTAAATCTTTCGTGCCTCGACTTTCCAAGAGGGTGTCCATCAAACTTCTCCACATGAACTGCGGAAAGTATTCTGACTGGATGCCTCACAACCTGGTTTGGTCATTCCAGAGCCCAGAAATGCAGAAGGCTGTAGAAAGTCCATCACAGGTTTTGACCTCTCTTCTGCTGCATACATCCTTGAGGGGTACTGCCTTAAGAAGGCAGCCAACTTCATCAAGGATGCCCATCACCCTGGTCACACCCTCTTCTCAAGGCTACCTTTGGGTAGAAGATACAGGCAACAACTTTTGGATCAAGAACAGTTTCTTTCCAACAGCTCTCTGAATCTCTCCCTGTTACATTAATCATGGACTGCTCTAACAGCACCTATTTCAATTACTTTTTGGCACTGGATTACTGTGAAGATCATCTATCTGATGCATTTATTGTCTTTATTAATTCAATCATGGTTACTATCAGAGTTTTTCTTTCCAACGACCTGTTTGGCTGCAGCAAATCAAAGTTTTGGTGCAGATGTACATCGCACAACATATATGACAACAAGCGCACCATCACTTCAGGTGATCCACCTGGTCGCTATTGCCATTGTTGAGGGATATAGCTGGCACCTCCCCCACACCAGGTGTCTTTAGGATCTCAACTCTTAAAAATTTACATTCGTTACATAGATGTAGGCCCCTGTGGTTTATATTTTCTGATGACAAAGAAATAAGGAGAAAAACTTAGGGAGGTGACAAATATAGGCGTGCTAATTCAGTGATAAAGATATGGCAACTCGAGTGTAATGTGGGAAGATGTTTCGATTTTGGCAGGAAAGTCTATTATCCAAATAGTGAGCCCAGAGATACACTTGAATCGGAATATTCTCAAACATGACTAACAAGCAAGAATTGTATCGGTACAGTACAGCAACTAATTTGCACTAATAGAATACCATCCTTTGTGGCGAGGGAACGGTACAAAAATAGGTTACATCTCAGCTCTAAATGTCTTTGGTGAGACGGTTTCCATTATTGGACTCCTTATTGAAGGAAAGATGTTAGCTTTTTGAAGACAATTAGAAATAGTTTATTGGACTAATATGGTTGTCTCATGAGGAAAGATGGAACAGACTAGATTTATATCTGGTGGAGTTCAGAAGAATGAGTGGGGCTCGACTAAAACAAAATCCTGGTGTGACTTGTCAAGCTGGACACGCAGAGAACGGTTCCTCTTGTGGGAGAATTTAAAACTATGGGACACATTTAAAAATAGTTACCCCTTCAATACAATATAAGAGACAAATTTTTTCTCTCATGCAATTATGAGCCTTTGGAACTTTCTTGCTTAATGGAAGCAAATTTTGTATATTGTTAAGCCAGTGGTACATGGATAATTGATAAACGGGGAAAAAAAAGGTTACTGTGGGCTGATGGGAATGTGGAGTTGAGGTTACAATAAGTACAACCTGACGAAACAGCGGTCTCCGGTCAAGCATTCATAAAACCAGACATATAGTAGAGATGTGATCTTTTTAAATGGTGGAGCAGGCTCCAGGTTCAAGTGACCGACTCCTGTCCCCACATCCTTCCTTTCATTCTGGAACCTTGCTAATTCGAAGGGAATCTTGCTCTGACTGCTGCTGCCTCTAGGATCCCGCAGCCCTTGCACTGACTTTGTTTTTGCTGCCAATGGCATTTTCGCCACCCTTTATCTGCAATGAGACCATGCTCTCACTGTGCCGGCCTCCAGGGCAAGTTGGGCTGAAGCACCTGTTTCTGTGCTGTATGACACAATGGCCCTCTGCTGCGCCTTGAGAATTCTGCTCCTGGCCCAGGATGCAGCCGTCCCACACACTGCCTCCATGGTCAAAGGTGCAGCTGCTGCAATGATCTCAGCAGAATACCATTTGCCTAACCCTAACCAGCCTACTGCAGGTAGGCAACCTGGGAGGCTGGTCCCACCTGCCAGCCCATATCAACACTCAGGTCGGCCCCTTCAGGGACAGTCAGACATGTGAACCCAACAAAGATATTGAGGTTGGTGTGCACAGGTTTAAGCTAATTAAAGCCTGTTGTACAGTCTGTGAACTTTGTGTCAGAATTATTTGCAGAGCAGCGCTCACACACTGGAAATTATAGCTTTTTGGAATTAAAATAGGCTTGCATATTAATAAACAAAATAAGGACAACTGACCAAGGTTACCTTTTTACATTAAAAAAAAAATTAGACATACTGCATGGCAACAGGCCATTTCAGCCATGAGCATGTGCCACCCAATTTTAACCTAATTAACCTACACCCCCCCCCAGTACATTTCAAATGGTGGGAGAAAACCAGAGGCCCCAGGGAAAACCCTCGCAGACACGGGCAGAATATACAAATCCCTGCAGGCAGGACGGGATTTGAACCCCGATCTGGATTGCTGGCGCTATAAAGACATTGTGCTAGCTGCTACAGCAACCGTACTACCCCAGTGACATGAAATTACGAAGAGAGCCAGAACAGGAATTATTAATATCCATTATCTAGCAACTTTAATTTTTGGCCTATATCCAGAAATGTGCACACTGCATCGTGAACAAAATGTTTTTCGAAAGCTCTTTCAAGCTACGGCGGCATGGTTAGCGCAGCTGGGGCGGTATGGTTAACATAGCAGTTAGTACAATGATGTTAGAGTGCCAGCGATCGGGACTAGGGTTCAAATCCTACGCTGTCTGTAAGGAGTTTGTACATTCTTCTAGTGTCGTTGTGGGTTTCCTTCCACCCTTTGAAACTTAACAGGTTGTAGGTTAATTGGGTGTAACTGGGTGACACAGGCTTGAGAGCCAAAAGGGCCTGTTACCATGCTATATATGTCTACATAATTAAAAACTTATTGTAACATTATTTAGAAGTAGTTTACTTCTTGAATTGAAATAATAATTGTGGGTTTGTCCATCAAACTAATAATGTATGAAAACTATCATCTCATTGAAATGGAAGATAGAATTTAACTCAGTGAAGTGGCCAGTTAAAACACGGAAAAGCTGAAGGAACTCAGCCAGCCTTGCAACGTCCACAGGAGATAAAGATATATTACTGACATTTCGGGCCTGAGTCCTTCTTCAAGGTAAGTTAAACCAGGGCTGAATTATACAGTAAATGGCAGGGCCATGGAGAGTTTTGTAGAATAAGAGACCTAAGAGAATACAGATTAAAAACACAATACTGGAGAAACTCAGCTGGTCAAACAGTGTACTTGAAATAGCAAAGATAAAGATATATAACTAGCAGTGTGTTTTCATTTCCACCAAGGTGTCTGCAGCCTTTGGAGCATACAGGTACCCAGTTTCCTGAAAGCAGTGACATAGAGGGTGAAAGAAAGCTTTTGGCAGGCTTGTCTTTTGTCAGTCAAGGCAGTGATGATAAGAATTGGGATGTCATGTTACAACTGTACAAGATGTCGGTGAGACCGTACTTGCAGTATTGTGTGTAGTTCTGGTCACCTAGCTACAGAAAAGATATCATTAAGATGGAAAGGCGCTGAAAGGATTTGCAAGGATGCTATCAGGATATAAAATAATTGGGGCCTAAGTGAATAGTTACAGTAATTTTCCCTAAGGTAAGGGAATCTACTCGAGGGCACTGATTTAAGGTACGAGGGGAAAGATTGAAAGAGGACTGGATGGGTACCATTTTTAACAGAGGGTGGTGGGTAGATGGAATAAAATGCCTGAGGAAGTGGATGGGTAGAATTACAATATTTAAAAGATATTTGAAGTATGTAGATTAGAATGGTTTAGAGGGATGAGACCAATCACAGGCAAATGGGAGTAGCTCAGGTAGACCACATAGACTGCGTGGATGAGTTGGGCTGTACTGTCTAACTCTATGACTAATTGACTTGATAATTATTTATTTACCACATGCATTAATTCCATGTGGACCTGTAGACATGTTCTGTATAGCTTCTGAATAAAGTGTGTTTATTTACTATTAAAATGCTTCAGAAAGTTAACAATTTGCAATTTACAACTGACTAAAGATTATTAACTAGTTCTCAATTCTAGTGCTGATATCTCATCACTTATAACTAATTTTGTTGGCTTAGTATTTGTTAAATATTACAAATACTTAATGCCGAATTCTCTTTCCATCAGATAGCTTGCTGAAACATTTTTATTTAGATAGTCATCTTACCTCCAGTTTTAATGGTTAGCAAATGGCAATTATGCATGCAATCTTTGGAGGAAACATATTCAATTATCCTCTAACTTATTTTGACTTTACTTTTGTCTTTACCATTGCTGTGATTATAACTGATCCATTGTCCACTTCTTGGCTTTGGGAGAGACAAGGGTGTCTCTTCAGCTGGCAAATTGTAGAATCTGTATTCAACAAATAATCGTTGAATAGTTTCATCCTGAAGAATTGGACTGTCTTCACTTAGAGTCAGAGATACAATCTCAATTCGGATCTTTTCTGATGGCTGAGGGGATAAAAAATAAAACAAAATGATAGCCAAAAATAGTTATTGCAATTTTAATGAATTGGTGTTTCATCCTGTAAAATGACGAGGCATTCTAGTGAAAAGTTAATTTTCCACTTACTCGCCTTTAGGACCCTGAAATGTACATTAAACCATGAATCTTATTCTTTTATTATGCATTTTCAGGTACTTTTACTGCAAACCTAAATCTGAATATTTCAAGAAAACTGTTTTATTATTCAGTAGATTCATGGAAATTTTACAAAGATGACAAGAAAATTACGCACCATTCTGTCTCTGCTAATACAGGTACAAGACTTCATCTGGCAATATTACGAGGATTAGCAAGGCATGATGAAATATTTAGAAGATTTTTTTTCTCCTAAACCTAATGTATCAAATGCCTGCCAAGTATCATTAAAGTGATGGCCTTTGAATTGAATATGCTTTTCATATTCAAATTAGGAAATAAAGAAAAAAAAGAGATGGAAGCAATAAAAGGTTTTGCAAATAACCCAAATAATCCTGAGCTCATCTACTAAGAATTACAATGGTGTTATGTTTTATTCTAATACTGTATTTACACATAATAATCCATTTAAGCCACTAGGCTAGTATGACAAGGGAATTCATTGGCAAGAAAAGAGAAAAAATATATAAAAGGAAATTGTTTGCATTGTACAGAACATCCCAAAGCTATTGTAGTATTTTTCATGCCTTATGAAAGGTAACAAAAAGAGCCATAACATCAGTGAGATTTGATTAGCTAATCAATTTTAATGAAGTTGGTGAAGAAATATAGTGTCCATTATATCATGAGAACTCCTCTTCTGGTGTACAAATTATACAAGCATTTAAGACAAAGACAGGATCTTGTCTAAATGAGGTCACCTCTGAAAGCAAACTCTTCTTCAGTACTTCATTTTTGAGATTCCAGGTTATGCATTTGATTCTCGACATGGACCTTGAATTCACTGTCTGAATCAGGGGCATCAATTACATTGATGGATTTAGACATCTCAACTTCAGTCTCAAATTTAAGAATATCCCTGACAATTGTGGATTGGACAGTGTAAACTGGTGCCTTCACATGACATTGTGGGAAATGTTACATTTCAGAGGAAATATTTGTCAAGGGCTGATGGCAGCATTCAAGTGAATATCAAAGATTCAGCCAAGTTGAGGCGATTCCTCAACATCTTGGCCAATATTTAGAGTTCAACCTCCACTTCAAATGACTTGCTTAGCATTTATAAGATGGCCTCAATGGCCACGATTAAGAATGATTGGGAGCGTGATTTGAATAGACCATTCTCAAGCAAGGATTGGAACACAACTCTTAATTTGATCAATGAGTCTTCATGTTGTGCACAACACTGTTTGTTGCGATTTAAGATGATGCACAGAAAACATATGTCTAAAGTTAAATTAACTGGTTTTTATCCTGATATGGATCCATTATGTGATAAGTTTAAAATTTTTGAAGCTTCATTGATTCATATGTTTTGGGAGTGTCCAAACAGAATATTTTTGGAAAGATATTTTCCAAACTTTATCAACGATTCTTAAGGCTAAATTAGAACCATGCCCTTTGATTGCTTTATTTGTTTTTTCTCTAGAAGAGGATACATCTCTGTCCCCAACCCAGAAGAGAATCCTAGCCTTTGCTTCATGATAGCTACACAAGCAATTCTGATGAAGTGGAAAGATAATGTTTCACCCACTCACATCCAATGATATCATGCCTTAGTTAAGTTTGGAAAAAAGTTAGATATAATATTAAAGACGCAAAGTCTGAATTTGATAAGATGTGGGGCTCATTCATGGATTATTATCATAATCTGAGGATCTAAGTGGTGTGGTGGCTCTGGGCATTCCCTGTCTGGTGTCTGGGGGCTGTTATTTGAATCATATTTACAATGTATACAGATAACCTTGTTTAGAGGGAGGGGGTAGATTAGTAGGGATATTTTTTTCCTTTTTCTTATGACAAACAAGTAAAGGTGGGGGGGGGGGTTTAACTACAGATTATGGATCATATCACAGGACAACATGATCACATCAGCTAAGTATAAAATATCTTAAATAAGGGAATTTTGTTTATTATTTGTAATAATTTTTGTATTCATTATTACTTTTGGACATAGTACGAGATATGGTTTAATTATTTAATTATTATAATTATACAATTTGTGTCCTGAACAAAATAAGTTATGTAATAATTATGCTTTTGCTTCTAATTTACAATTGATATGTGATATGCATATGATATGATTTATGTAAAGGGTTTTTGTTAAACTCAATAAAAGTATTTTAAAAATAAAGCATTTATCAGATTGTTGTTTGCGGGACACTATTGAGCTTGTGTGTAGCCACATTTCCTTCTGATCCTGAAAGGTGAATCAGAAGGGCAGAATTCCTCATTGGGATTCAAATTGTAACCACACTGCTTTGTAAATCACATGACTTCCAAATGAACACATAGGACGGTTGATTTTTTTTTCCAATGATAAACTTGTGTCAGTAATGCACTACAGGGACTGTTGCAGGACTCTTGTTTGCTCTGTGTATCAATGATCAGAATTGAATGTACGAAGTATAATTAGTAAGTCTGCAGATGACATGGAAATTGGTGGTGGAGTTAATAGAGAGATGGATAGTCTTTGGCTGTTTCAGGCCATTTCAGCCCATAAGTCCACGCCGCCAAATTACACCCGATTGACCCTCACCCAATGTTTTTGAACAATGGGAGGAAACCGGAGCCCCCAGGGAAAACCCATGCAGACACAGGGAGAACGTTCAAACTCCTTTCAGACTGCTCAGTATACGAACCCCTGGTCCTGATCGCTGGCACTGTAAAGATGTTGCACTAACCTCTACGCCAACCATGCCGCCCCCTCAGTCTGATTGCACATCATGGGAAGCTGGTGATGCACTGGAGTCAGTGCGGTGGAAATTCACGAGGATGTTGCTTGGAATAGAGCATTTCAACTATGAGAAGAAACTGGGTTTGTTTTTCGTTGGAGAGGATAACACTGAGAGACTTGGTGATGTAGGATTTGATTGAGATAATCACCATTATGAGGGCATAAACACTGGTTTGAAGCCTTTCTCTTTAAAAGGGAGTACGATAGGTTAAGGCAAAGAGCAGGGCAACAGGAGATTTAGTACGAATTTGAAGAAAAATTTTCCCATGAAGGCTGCAATCCTCTGTAAGTCAGCTATTCATTTTCCATAGCTGCTCATATTTTCTTGCTCCACATACCCTTGCTATAATTCTTTCATTTAATTGAATAACCACCCATATTTAAACAAATGGAATATATACTGTATCCAGTCATGAATCAATATCATGAAACATTTTATTATTATTAATAATCATTTTTAAAATGCTTAAAAAATGTATGGGAGAATTTGTGTGAACTCAAATTTCCATAAGTTAGATCATTCGTAACCTGTGAGTCCCTGCATATTGAACAGAGAGTAGTCTTTAAGTGAATTTAACTGTAAGGTCACATAAATTGTAAAGAAATGGATGAGCAATTAATTTCATTTGACAGCATGGTTGGTGACTATATGTTAGCCAAAATACCAATTGTACTTCTATTAACTTTTTCCAGTATACTATATGGTCGTTTACCCACCTAAACATATGTATTCAATCCAATGTATTATCTTACAATTCAGCAAGTTTGTGGATAAGCATGTTACCAGGCCATACTTGGTGTGCTGCGTTCTGTTGCCATGGCCCAGCTGCAGGAAGAATATCAATAAGTTGTAAGAGGTGCAGAGGAGATTCATCAAGAAGTTGTTAAGATTGAAGAGTTTGAGGTTGGATAGGTTGGGTCTTTAATCTCTAGAGTCTAGAATGTTGGAGACTGAGGGGTGGTGACCTTAAGGAGGTTTTTAAAATCAAGAAGGGCATAGAGACAGTGAATGCTCATGGTCTTTCTCCCCCGGGTTGATGGCTCTAGAACTAGAGGGAATAGGTTTAAGGTGAGAGATTTAAGAGGGACCCGAGAAGCAACTTTTTCACTCAAAAGGTGGACCGTATCTGGAACAAGCTGCTAGAGGAAGCTGCAGAAGCAGGTACAATGACAACATTCAAAATATATTTGAATAGGGATACAGATAGGAAGATCTTCAAGGAATGTGGACCAAATGCTGACAAATGAGACAAACCCAGAATGACAACTTGGTCAGCATGAATGGGTTGGGCCAAAGGCCTTGTTCCATGCTGTCTAACTGAGATACTCAGCAAGACAGGCAGCATCCGAGAAAAGCAAAGCAAGATTACAGCCTGTTTCTCTCTCAAGATATGTTGTTTGACCTGTCGATTCTCACCAGCATTTTGAAATTTGTTGTAAATTATTGCATCTAGTACCAAATATCAGACTCTAATTTTGCAGCTTTTTTTGTCCACATAAGATGCATCAAAGTTTAACTGAATGACTAATCAAAACAACATGTGGCATTCCCTCTGATTCATCGTTTTGGCATGAAAACTATCAACGTTCAATGATGCTTTATAAATAAATAAATAAATCATCAATATTAATTAGCAAAGCAAGGATGGACTTTTGAGATGCACTTTTAGCAACAGAAATACAACTATAAAAGTTGTGTCATAACAAACTTATGATTTCCTCAATTCAACATACTCTGTCAAAACTTTACCCTACTCTGAGAATCACAGTTAAATCAAGAGTCCGGGAAACAATTGACTATAATAGCTGCTTTAAAACATCTGGAATGCACTGTCTGAAATGACGGTGGAAGCAGATTCGATAATAACTTACAAAAGTGAACTGAAGGAATACATGAAAAGAAGAATTTGCAGGGCTTTGGCAAAGAGCAGACTTGAACTAATTGGAGGGCTAGTTCAGAGATTAAGTACCTTCATTTTGCACTACATCATTCCATGATTCTGTGAAGAATTAGAACTATACTAATTTTCATCAGGGGGCATTGTAAAAGGCAAACATTTAAAATTTACAATATGTTTCCATTTGAAAAAATGAAAATATAAAATTGTCATCAGATGTAATACTTGCATTTCAAGTGCTTATAAAATGTTAGAACCTGAACTAAAGAAACAAAAATGGTGCATTTCATCAGTGTTCACCAATGACGGTGATTACTAAGCCAATTCACTTTTGCTGGTAGATCTTTGAACAACACCATAAATATATAGCATTATTTACAGATAACAATTTACACATTAAATCAATATTACCCACATGTATAAACAGGAAAGTTGCATGCATTGGCAAATCATTAACATATTGAATAAAATGTAGTGGTTGCAGATTTAACCTTCTAGAAACTAAAACCAACTGAAATCTAGATTCCTTTCTGGAACCAATTAGACATAAAGAACAAACCACATGATTGCAATTTTGCAAAATCAAGGAATTGTAATTTCTGACACACAACTTTGTGATTTATAATGTCATTTTTTTTAGAAACCAAAATGCTATTCCCTACAAGTTGGCCCCTATGGAAAACATGATGAATGTTTTCAATAAATTCAGGAAGAAATAAATGGACTAATGTGAAAGAAAAATAACCTTCATTGCAATCTATCAAATATTCAGGATTAATTTAAAACAATACCTACCCTCTTACTGTGTAATTCTGGTAATATGAAAACATGCTAATAATTACTTAGATTAAATATGCCATTGGATTCATATCAAACACCAAGATATTTGTTCATCTCGATTAAGGGTTCCGACCCAAAACATTGCCTGAACATGGATGCTGCTTGACCTACTGAAACCTTCCAGTCGCTTTGTTCACTAAAGACTTTTAAACCCTTCACTAACATGCATGAATGCAGAAAAATGTGGATTGGCGGGCCCATTTCACTCAGTGTTTCTTCCACCAAGAGACCCAGTGGAGCGATGTCGTTTCGCCTCCTGCATAAACTGAAGAGCGCTGAAAGGGGGATGGCTGATATCGTGATGACATCCTGAGCCTGTGATCAAGGCATGTGGATTTTAAAATTAACTATCAGTGAACTCAGCAGCTAATCCACTGGGCCCGGGAAGGTCGGCACACCTTTTTGCCTCCAATTGTTCCCTGTTATACCTCAAATTCTGCTGGAACGTTTTCCTGATTGCACACACGTTCTTCACAAGATTTGGGCACATCATGCTCAAAAAAAGTTATTACGATGCACAGAAAATTTGCTTGAGTTCTAATATTACAAGAAAGGTACTTGGCTAGCATTCGTACCTGCTGTTCAACCTCCATTATTATGTTCACTTCTCGGCAGGGGGCGGTGCTGCTGTGCATCACATCCCACCCCTTTTGCCCTAGGTAGCCGGCTCGCTAGGTGAAAGAACTAGGGCTTTCAACGTTAACACCAAATCCATCTTTCCAATTTCTCTTTTACATAGATCGTGAGTTGGGCAATAAGCTAGCTTCTCGATGTAAAAACCCTCAAGATTCCAGAGTCTGCAGTTTATTTGTTTCTCTATTATTTATTTGACTGCTCTTTAAGTATAGAATCAACAATGAGATACATCTTAATGACCCATCAGAAAAACAGAATAATTCAATTTGAAGCAATTTTAACAAGTTGTTCAATTGAAATTAGCTGAAGCTACTGTAATGTTCAGGACAGGTAGAATATCTGCGTTGGAAATGCTTTGTTAGATTTAGTCCACAACTGATTTTTTTTTTTAAATGTAATGATACAGGATTATTAGAGAGATTATATTTATCTTAATAAAGCCCAGTGCAATACTAAACCAAATTAGTAAAAATGATATAGGACATTTTAGCTGCTATATTAAAGCTCTTAGTGGTTCAAATAATTAAAAAAAGACATTCACGTTTTAATTAATCTGCAAAAATGGAATATCACATTTACTCGCTTAGTCACAAAAATTTAAAACTAATCAGCTTTAATTATTGATTTCAAGATAGAATCTCTTTTGTAACTTTTATTTTAATTATTAGTAGACACTTCATTTTTCACTCTCAGTGTCTTCTGCAGGAAACCTATCAATGAGCTGCTTCAGTGTATGTATTTCTTAATATCACATATGATGGCAAAGATAATAAGACTAATACATATTTTTTTTATTCTCCCTCTTCCTTGCTCTCTATTGCACATAATCCTGAATTGATGGGATAAATGGTTGACCTGTGTCCAGGATTCTGTTAATATATAGAACATTACAACACAGTTCAGGCCCTTTGGCCCATGGCATGCTAACTTATATTTTTAAACCTCTTCAACAATTGAAGATTCAAGATTCTTTTATTGTCATGTATTAGTACAGAAATGTAGTACAACACAACATTGCTTCCTGTCTGTTGTAAGGCAGACAAAGAGTCCCCTTTATAGTGTCGTCTCTTATCCCTTACAGTAAGAGAGAAAAAGAAGAAAAGGAAAGTCCCTTAAGAGTTACTGAGTGTCTGTGGACTTGCCTCCCTCGCTCCGCAACCTCTGCAGCCGCACATACACGTGTTCAATTTATTAGCAATCCAAGCTCCAGAACTAAACCTCACACACGATCAGGGCCCAAGGCCCTTCAGGAGCACTTGAATCCTCATAAAACACAGCTCTGATACCTGGTTCCCATGAACCAGTCTCCAGCAGCCCACAGCCTGCACAGCTCCCCTGAGTGCAAATCACCCATAGCCTCGGTGAGTCCTGAGGCTGGTCTGTTGCGGTGGTCTCCATCGTAGGATGGCCTCTTCTGCTGTTACATCTCAAAAGGGGTTTTCTCCCCATTTCTAGTGCATTGTGCTAGTCTGTTGTTCCCTGGATTCTGCAACCCCTTGTGGTTCCTGCCAAGCCCAGGCACTGCCATCTTGAGCATGTCCACCCAGTTGCAGGATTTCACTTAAAAACACGACTGACTCCTTAAACAGGCTGTTTGGAGCCTGATTAAGCCATCACATTTGTACTGGGTGGTTGAACCCTTTGGAACAGCGCTGAGTCTCTGCTCTCCACTTTCCTGGGACTGCAGCGCTGCCATTATTCAATATAAACCTTCCCTACCTCACAACAATAACTATCTATTTTTCTTGCATCCATGTGTGTGCCTAGAATCTTTTAAATATTCTGATTGTACCAGCCTCCACCACCTAGCAATACATTCCAGGCACCCACAACTCATTGTGTAAAAAACTTACCCCTAATGTCTCCCCTGAACTTTTCTCCTTTTAGCTTAAACAGATGTCCTCTGGTATTTGCTTCTATTGCACTGAGGAAAAATGTGCTGGCTGTCTACCCTTTCTATTCCTCTCATAATCTTGAAGACATCTTATTAAGTAACCTCTCATCCTTCTTTGCTCCAAAGAGAAAAGCCCTAGCTCTGTCAACCTTGCCTCAAATCCACCTCAGAATCTAGGTTTCGTTAAAATTATGTCTTGTACAAAGCATGACAAAAGGTTGATATTTCAAAATATATTTAATGCTTTACAGTACGAGGCTGTCAATATTGTAAATGAATAGTAAATGCTCTTAACTTATAGTCTCTATATATCACTATTTCTGAAAGTAATTATGACCATCTAAAGTAAATACAATGCACAATGTGACCAATAACCTTTATTTGGCCTATTTAAGGCACAAATCACAATAAAAACTGTTCTCACCAATCTGAACAGCAATAGGTGGTAATAAATTCTTAAGATTTATATCTATGATCGTAAATAAATACATCATCAATTAAAATTTTTTTTGGAAAAGTGATTTTGATTGAAGTAAATGTTTGCTGTATTGTGTAATTTTATTCAGCATATCCAATTTCTCACTATGAATGATCTTTTATCAAAATTTAGATCCATTGGGTTTAACTGCTGAACATTAAATTAACTACCAAAATGAAATTTCTTATTTATCATATACACAGAGATGACTGAACTTGCTTGGATTTTTTTTAAAACACTCATGGCAGAATCAATGTTTCTGTGATTTACCTTCATCCCATTTGTTTTTTCTGGTCGAGTTAAAAACTTTATTATTCCTGAAGGATAATCTACCTTCGACCCTCACCTGGTGAATCACCATGTGATTCTCATCCCATAATATGCGCTTATTCTTTCTGGCCCTGGATGAAGAATATAATGTTCACTAAGTCGAAAAGGTTTTTATGGCCTGTCAGTAACAATCACATTGTGAAAAGATGAAGTTGATACCAAACTCATCAAACCACATTGTCCTCCTGTCCAACACACTGGGACTTGGACACAAACTGAGATCCCACGAACCATTTAATCAGTAGACTGACAAAGATGATTGATAGAGTCATAGCTGTTTATCACTCTCACAGAACTTGTATTGTTTCACGATGCTTCAGAAAAGATAGTTGCAATGGCAGGGTAGATTGAGCAGAGGTAGGAGAATAGTGATGCAAAATAGTATGTGAGTGGCTCTGGTTTCATAATCTAAAAACAGATGGATTAAAAAGTGCAAGTGATCAAGTAACTAGCTGACATCTAGGTTTTTATACACGAATCAATGAGAACATCACTGATCCTGCATCCAAAAATTTGAGGTGAGTACAGCAGACCAATTGGAAAGAGCACTTTGAAGAAGAACTCAACTAAGACTCCAACAGGTGAAGCAAATGTCCTCGACTCCATTCAAGGACATTTATGATGGTAAATTCACAAGAGGATACTGTCCATGACACTCTTGGCTCCACCCAGGCTGGCAAGAGATTGAAAAGTGAAAAGCAAAAGTCTGCAGATGCTGTGATTATAGTCAAAACACAGAAATGCTGGAAGAACTCAGCAGGTCTTGCAGTGTCCAAAGGAGATAAAGATATATTACTGACGTTTCGGCTCAGGCCCAAAAGGCTGGTAACGTATCTTTACCTCCTATGGATACTGTAAGACCTGCTGAGTTCCTCCAGCATTTCTGGTTTTGGAAGAGATTGAAAAGGCCATTCATCAACTGGAACAGATGATATCCCTGGATAAATACAACATAGCAGTGAAGGTGCTCTGCCATAAGGGGAGTGCATGGCAAGGGATTTCAAAATACTATAACCATGACTATTACTGAAAAAGGAGATTTTCTGATGGCGATAATGACAAGTGTTTCTTTACTAATATGCCCAAGGGGAAAGTTGCCCAAGAAACCTTCTCAGCCACATTTACTCAATGACTGAGGTGCTCCCCCCAGCTCCCAGTCGTTTTGTCCCTCAACAGATTTAACAAATCGGGTGGCACTGTTAGCACACGCTGTTACAGCATCAGGAATTAGGACTGGAGTTTGAAACCAGTGCTGTCTGTAAGGAGTTTGTACATTCTCCTCTTGTCTGTGTGGGATTCCCCGAGGGCACTGGTTTCTTCCCATCCTTCAAAAACTTACTGGGGGCTGTAGGTTCATTGAATATAATTGGGCGGCATGTACTGAAAGGACCTGTTACTGTGCTATATGTCTAAATTTAAATTAAATTAAAGTAAACCTGGCAGCAGCTTCAACCATTGCACATGACCATCTTTGACCACACCAAAAATATTTTGACTTGTTAATGAGGATCTTTAAGAAAGATCCTTCACAAATAATGGATGTTTTAAAAAATTTGTTACCATCTTTCATCTGGTCTATAATTATGCAAGGTGTCATCTACATTAACAGACTCGATCCCAGTGTGGACCAGAGGGTGCTCTCATGAGGACATTTCATGTCAGGCCTCTGCCTGGAGGCCGGCTATAAGTGCTGATCGAAAACTTAAAAACGTACCTTTCAGACGGCAGCCCTAAAAGTCTGCTCCAGCGTCACATTCATATTGAGCAGCGCCTTGTAGCGCCCTCCAGATCCAATGGAGACGGGGTGACTGGTGCCGTAGTGCCACCCGTCATAAATGCGCGCAGAGCAATGGCCGTCTTCCCTACCCATAATCTCCACACAGCTGGAACTGTTGGTAGATGGTGCCAATTCTGTGTATACTTCATCGTGCAGTGCTAAACTATCATTAATTTATTGAAATAATAAGAAAAATGCCTCTTTTAGATGACAAAGGCCTTTCAACAATTTGACCCTGATGCATAACAATGCCTCATAACAGTCCAGATCCACAGAAATCCTTGACAGACCACAGTCTGTATCTTGGGTACCATCTCTCAATAGGCCCTTTTATGGAGTGAAAAATGCGACCATAAAAGTGGTTTTGATTAATTTCCAGCACAAATACATATTACTGAATAGATTAATTTTAGAACTTTTAATTTTTTTAAATTATCTAAATTCTATTAATTTTTTTTTCCCCCCACTGTTTCTTCTTACGAGAGAGATTTTAATTAAGTTTAAAAGTCTTTGGTCGCAGCAAACATTAGGATCATAGGAGGTTTGTGTCTCAGGATTCTCTGTCTGAGGCCTGGTTGATGCTCACAGCCCATTCTGTTCTGGAGGATGATCATGGCAAGATGTTTAAATCCATGAAGCCACAGAAAGTGCTGCTGTGGGAATAGTGCAGACAGGCATCAAAGACAACAACCAGATTGCACATGATCTAATCCATGGTATCTCAGATCTCAGATTCGATGTCAGTTCGAATCAGAGAGCTGATTGCCCTGTGTAATGTGAGATAATCTGAGCAAGATTGGGTCCTGCCACAGGACTTTATTGTGGAGTTCATCAATGGAGTGCGATGACAGATGCTGAGCCATCTGTTACTGAGTGGCTTTCAAAATTCTGCAAATTGACATTGCCTCTGTGGAAGTTCTAAACCTCTGAAGTTTCAAAGGATGAAACAATACAATCAAGATTACAACCAATGATGAAGCTGCCTAATAAGAATGCTGAAAGCAATTTTCAGTGTGGGCAGCATTAAATTACTGTTCAGAAAGTTCTCTATCCATCATGGTTTACTTCTTTCTATGCTTCGTTATTTTTAGAGCATGTATCATACACACAGAGAAATGTGTCTTGATTGGCCAAACAAATAAAAGTGACACAAAAGCAAAATATTGCAGATGCTAGAAATTTGAAATAAAACAGCAATAGCTGAAAACAGTCAGAAAGACAGGTAGTTGATGTTTCAGGAAAGTGGCCTTTTATCATGAGCACCATCCACTTAACATAGAGTATCAAATAAAACAATGTATCAAAAATTAACTCTTTGCCAATCATTAAATAATCACGAGGTAATTGTTTGATGATGCATCAAATAACCAGACAACACAAAGTGGCAATCCCTGACAAATGCTTTACCATTAAATTCATCAATACAATGTATAGCGGGAGTCCCCACCACCAGCCAAGCTCCATCTTTTTTTTTAAAAAAACTAGCGCGCTTTGCGGGGACTCGTGCATGTACAATAGCATCGTGGCAAGTACAGTGGCTGCACCGGGTGCTGACAGCCAATAGAAGCAGCTGTCTACATCCCCTTTCTTGGGCAACCCTCTTCACATATCACAATCCATGTAGGTGTTGTACATGACAATAGCTAAAGTTCAGCAGTGAACAGCCAGCCCAGTTGAATCCCGATATTTTGGATTGTGCTTACAAGTGCGACCGAAGCGTGAAATGTAATAGCTGTGGGTGGAAGTGGATACTTGGGGTGCTTCAACTTGAGAGGATATGCCATCCGTGGTCTCGGGGTTGAAGCTGTCTGTTTCATGGGTTGTTACTGAGGGAGCTCCACCTACATTGGGTTCATGTTCCAGATCCTGGTTGATAGTCTGATCAGGAATGGTTCAGGATGGGGGTGGCTCCTTTATGGGTAGGGTATATTGATGGTTTCTCCGATACACCCTTCTTTCTGATTTTACCAGGTATGACCTGGGCTCCTGGCAGCTCCTTTCGACTATGCTCATATGGTTGTAACCCTGTGGAGTCTGCATGCTTATGACTTGCCCTTCTGCTAATTGCACGAGCAGCCGACTGTTTCTGTCATAGCATCTTTTCTCCATTAGCCTCCTGTTCAGCAGTTGGGAATTAATTTCTTGTGGGTTCTTTACCTGAGGCTCCAAGAATCCCCTTGCTGCAGGCAGAGTCATCCGTGTCTGCCTGGACATGAGTCATTGTGCCAGAGAGCCCAATGTGATGCCGCCAGGGATGTTCCTTAGGTTCAGCAGGTTTAGGAACACATCCATATTTTCCCGGTGGGACTTCTCCATAAGTTACTTTACGTTCCTCACGCCTCTTTCAGCTAAACTGTTTGACTGTGAGTCCTCTGGGCTGCTAGCGATGTGGTTGAAATCCCATGTTGTTGCAAGGTTTCTGAATTTCTCACTAGTGAACTGGGTGCCATTGTCTGATAGCAGAATGTGGGGTGCCCCATGCACTGAAAAGTGTTTTTTTTTTAAACTCGATAATGACTGCCGACAAGGTGATGTTGGGTAAAAGGTCTATCTCAAACCATCCAGAGTATGAATCGACAAGAACCAAATACTGTTGACCATGCCATTTGAAGATGTCTGTTGCCACTGTTGACCAAGGGAGGTCCGGCACCATGTGAAATTGCAGTGGCTCTTTCTGTTGGTGCGGTCTGGTGCTATTGCACACCTAGCAAGCTTGTACCTCCTGGTCTATGTCCTCAGTCATCCCTGGCCAAAAAACGATGTCTCTAGCCCTGCATTTGGTTGCTTCTGCCCCTGGGTGCCCTCTGTGCAGGATGTTGACATAAATATTTTGCAATGAACTCAGAGCTACTGCTCTCGGGCCTTTCATTATGATTCAGTCATTGATGAGTAATTTGTCCTGGATTGGAAAGTAAGCTTACACTTCAGATGGTAGGCTGTGCTGCTTGTGGGCCAGCTGCCCTTGATAAAAGTGCTCAGGGTCCTCAAAGTTGTATCTATGTGCTGCCTCAGCTCCTCCAACTGGGAGGAGGAAATCTGCATTACTGTCATTCTATCAAATGTGTCCTCTTTCTCAGCTTGTTGGATCATGCATTTCCTGGGAGCACGAGATAGCACATCAGCTAAGTGCATTTCTTTTCTGCACTTGTCATGTTGTATTTCTGAAGCCTGAACATCACTGTCTGTAATCACATGGATTGGATTTTTCAGAATTGTGACCAGAGGTAAGTGGTCAGTCTCTATGGTCACTGGTTTGCTGTAAATGTAGTAATTGAATTTTGAGCAGGCGAAAACTACTGCCAACAACTCCTCCTCTATTTGGGGATATCTGGTCTCCGTGGTGGTGAGTGACCTTGATGCATAGGCCACTGGTTTTCCATCCTGCCGGAATGCTGCACCCAGACTGTATGACTGTGATGCATCACAGCTTAGCATGACTGGTCTTCATACATCGTAGAATGATAGAACAGGTGGGCATGACATATGCCTTTTTAATGTGTGGAATGTGTTTTGTTGTTGCTCCTGCCAAGAATTCTTTAAGCATCAACTGGCGTTCAGAATGAACTTGCTCAGGTAGTTGACCACACCCAGGAAGCATTTTGGGGCTGTCATGTCTGTCAGTACCAGCATTTCACTAATTGCTCTGGTCTTTGAAGGGTCCGCCTTCAGGTCTTCTCCTGTGAAAACGTGGCCTACATAACTGACCTGGTTCAGCTGCAATCTACACTTACGGGGGTTGATCTTAAGATTAACCTTCCGGGCTTTGTCAAGTACCTTTTTAAAATTTGTGTTGTGTTCTTCTGAGTCTTTGCCACATACAAGTATGCTGTCAACAATGATGGCACAGGGATACCCCACAAAGACTTGCTCTATTGGTCTTTGAAATTCTTTGTTGGCTGAATTGATTAACCAGTTGTATCTGTATTGGCTGAAACTCATGTTGAATGTGGCCAGCAGTGATAACGTAGTCAAATTTGATTTGCCAGAAGGAATTCTTTGCATTCAAAACTGAAAAAAATGGTCGCATTGGCCATCTGTGCGGCAACTTCCTCCACGGTACACATTGGATGGTGTGGTCGCTTTAAAGCTATACTGAGGATTCTCGGGGCGAAACAGATCTGGATCTCCTGTCTTTTTTTTTTCTTTGCAGCCACCATGGAGGACACCTACTTGGTGGGCTCTAAGACTGGGGTAATCACACACAGGTCCTGCAACCTGTCCAGCTTGGTCTGAACCCTGTCCTTCACTGCTATCTGTATACAGCATGCCGGACGAACCACAGGCCTCACTTCTGGGTGGGGCCGCATGGAGTATGTCACTGGCAGTCTTCCCACTTCTGTAAAAAGGTCACTGTGCTCAGAAAAGATTCTGTGCGTCAGATCATCTTCAGCCAGACTTATTTAGGTGTACCTCTCTGCTGAATGAAACAAGACCTATGTCCATGCTTGTGCTCAAGCCCAGCGGGGGGAGGACGTGTTCTTGGACTATTAAAAAAGTTAGTACGTGCAGCTGTCCTTGAAAGTAGCACCGCAGTCACACTGTGCCATCAGTTCTAATTTTGCTGCCCCTGTATGCCACTAGACTGTGGACTCGGAGCACGGTATGACCTGTTCTGACTTCCTCAGTAGGTTGAATGTTCTTTGTGACATGACTTTGCACTTGGCTCCAGTGTCAACCTTCATGTCTGTTGCTTTACCATTGATCTTCATTGTTACAAATGCTTTGTTTTTCCTTTCGATTCTTGTTGGGTCTTCTGCCATCTGCAGAGTCAATCCATTAACATAATACACGTCTGAGTTGGTTTGTCCTTGCTCAGATTCTAACTGGTTAATCAACCTTTTGTATCTGGGTCTCAGGGTGAGTTGCTTCCTAGTTCTGCAGCATCTGCTGAAGTGGTTCCATTTCCGGCAGGCTCTGCACTGCTGGCCGAACGCCGGACACATCTCTTATCTTTCCACATGGTTGCCGCCGTAGATGCCGCACTCTGTCCTGGGTGAGAGTGCAGCAGGGCTTGATTGGCTTCGTCTTCCGGCCACTGCCTGTCACAGGTCCTGCCTGGACTGTGTCTATGCTCGTGCCTTGTTGCTGCGGAAGGGCTAGCTTTATGCTGTTCACTTCCATGGCTTTGTAAGCCAGACACAAGGAGATGGCCTTTGCAAGCATTAGTTCATTGTCACGCAGCAGTGCCTTTCTCATGCCTTTGTCACAGATGCCGAAGACCATCCTGTCTTTAATCAACTCTTCACAAAGTGCTCCTAAGTTACAGGTCCTTGCCCTGATTTTTAGGTCGCTGACACCATTGAATTGATTTGTCAGGCCTCTGGTCCTGGTATTAAATCTGTGCCTTTCCATCGTTAAGTTCTTTGGTGGATTGCACATTTCTCAAAATTTTATTTTTAAACATTTAGGGTCCTCTCTTGACTTAGCAGGGCTGATAACGATACTCCCCTCACGCACCTTGTTTGCATATATGAATGTCCTTTACTTTTCGATGGCTTCAGAGCCTGCTAAATTTAGTAAAATGAATGCTTTGACTTGGGCTCACTTATCGCTATGCGCTGCTGCAAAGAAAATGTTATTTTCTTGTTCGAATATATACCAATTCTCGGCCACCTTACCTTCAAACAGGTGCAGGTCAGGACTTCTGAATCCATCTGCCATTATGGCACAGTCACAAATGCATTGCAAAAGTAGCGTTGGTTATTCACTTTTCACTTGAAGGCTTCGGGTTCAGACCTCTGACACCATGGTTGTTGATGCATCGAATAACCAGACCACACAAAGTGGCCACTTCTGACGAATGCTTTACTGTTAAATTCAACAATAAAATGTATAACGGGAGCCCGTGGAAATGGCATCTGCCACCAGTCAAGCTCCAGCTTTTAAAAAAAAAATTAGTGCGCTTTGCAGGGACTTGTGCATGCGTAATAGCGTCGTGGCGAGTACAGTGGCTGCAGCGGGTGCAGACAGCCAATAGAAGGGACTGTCTACAGTAATCAGACCATGACTTGGTACATTTAGAAACAATTTTAAGTTTATGAGGATTTTGCAAATAGTCTTTAATTCTTTTGATGATTGCAGGCAGTAGATAAGGCCTAGCTCTGAAATTCCAATATCAGACAGAGAGGAAGAAAGATTCGGACGGCATGTGAAGTATAGTTGTGGACTTGGCTCATGTGTTTTGAACTAATTGTGTTTGGCTCTCTGGCTTCAGTTTGAACTGAAAATCTTCTCAAAAATGTTCCTATGTTTGATTTGCAAAAAAGAACTCGTTGATAAGAAATAGAAGAGTAGGCCTGGTAGTTCCTGGATATTGTATTACCATAGTTAATCTTCTAATGGTTTCTACTGGATCCACCAGGTACTGGATCCACCAGGTACAGGACCCACTCAACATTATAGAAACAGCCACTTCCCCTCTGCCATCAGATTTCTGAGCAACAATGATCCTGTGGACACTACTTCACTTTTTCCACACTAATTTAAAAAAAAATGTATTTATGGAATTATAATGTGGAATAATTTTGCACCTTGTTCTGCACAATATTCCTACAGAAAAAGAACAAATTTTGTGACACATGTTCATGATAATATACCCGATTCTGATCCTCATGTATATAATTTTGCAATCCTGTTGGCCTTAATCCAAACAGGATTCAAGATTCCTTTTATGTCATGCATTATTACACAAAGTGTTATACAGTAAAACCCCTGTTACCCAGAATTCAAGCAATTGACAAAAAATAAAAGAGGAAAATAAATAAATAAAAACGATTAAAATAAATAAGAATAGAATTTTAAATAAAAGTTTAAAATTGTAAAAGTAAATGCTCTCTGATGTAACACATAATTCTTTGGTGAAGATGGGAACAAATATTCAGTCAGCAGAGGGCCTTTGCTCAGAGCAGCCGTTTGAATAAAATTGGGTGAAACCCAGGATGAAGAGCTGTTTGATACCGCTCACCATTGGAGTGACTGCCTTAAAGTGCCTCCTTAGTATGAGTCTTTATCTTTATTAGTATGGTATTAATTATATTAGTAAGGCTTTTATCTGTAAATTAGGGGGAGGGGATTAATTATCTATAATGTTATTGTTTGCCTTTTGGGAGGCTCCATGGAGAGGGAGGGACAATGTGATTAAAATAAAGTAAAATGTTTTAAGGTTTATATATCTGTAAGGCCTTGAGAGTCTCAAGCAACTGGAAAACTTGCTTATCTGGCATCTAACAATCCCTGCAGTTGGTAGATAAAGGGGATTTACTGTACATTCAATGACTAAACATCCACAGCCAACTTCTATACAGTAGAAGGATGTTCAAGGAACACTACCACTTCACAATCTCTTTGACTCATTTCAGATAATAATCCTGCCATCCCCAATGATGCCTCTGCTTATCCCATTCTTTTCTGTTTCATTTGTTCCTTATCTGTCCATAAAATGACACACATTTCGCTCATCGTTTGACCCCTACTTTCTTCTATCACTATTGTTGCCTACCTCTGTTCCCCTCCTGTGATAGTACAGATCTATCACCAATGTATATAGTGTATTTAGTTCCTGTATCTAGACTGTGCTTACAGCGATTGGCTGAGAGCCACACCTATTGTCTGGGCCTTAAAGGGTTGTGTCCCTAGCCAGGTCGGATCATTCCGGATTGGTCGGCCACCTGTGAAGAGCTCCTGTCTTTTGCTAATGAAAGCCTTGGTTTGGATCACAAGTCTTTGGTTCTTTCGACGAGCTCTACACCCCCCCCCCCCCACCCCACCCTTTGTTCATTCTATAGCATTCTGTCTCCATATCTATTCACCAGCCTGGCACAAAATTAAGATTCCTTCAGCAGGGGTATCCATCATTTTAAATGATAAGAATTACCAGGATATTTTCTCAAGACAACACCCATTTCTCCATGTGTCTTGCCGGCTTCTTTGGATTGTTTGCTTACATGAATTTGCATGACACCCTGGCTCCAGTTCTCCTTCCTACATGGCAAAGTCTTTGCCGACTGGTGTTTCAGCTTGGCTCTTGAAGTTTTGGGAACATATTAGTTTGATGCCAAAAGGCCAAAGGGAGGTGATTATTACATATACCACAGAATAAACCTATCATTTTGCATGAAATATTTTTCAGTTATCATTAGGACAACAGGACAAAACTACATCCAAATAGAACAGTGCAGATCTTTGCACTTTTTTTTGAGTGCAAACTGTATCTGCAAAATACTGACAAGGATATTGAAGAGACAAGTTTGAAATGGAGCTTAACTAATATATTCAGTTCATTCTTCCTTCAGGGAATGTTTGCCACACTCAGCTAAGTTGTTTGAGAATGAAAACAATCATAGGAAGTAAAATAAGTTTCTATATATTCTCTGTAAAGTTTTCCAAGCACAAATCATGAGGAAATAAAGTTAAATTTAATTAAAGTGTCATCAAGGAAAGATAAAAACTGAAAAATTGAAAAACTCAGTAGATTAGTTAGTGGACGATTAATATTTACAGTTGATACTGTATTTCAAAGCAATTGGAAGGTTATTTGCTGGAAACAATCCTTTCTGTCCATTGAAGTGGTCTCATTTGCTGAGAATTTCTGGCACCTTTGTTTAAACCCCAGATTTGCAAAAACTTGCTTTTGAAGAAGTTCAATAAAGCCTTGTGAGGAAAATGAAAGATGATATTTTTTGCACCATTTATCCATAATTGTAAAAAAAGTATTAGAATGAGATTTACGTTAGAAGTTTAGATCCAGCATTCAGGGGCATGAACTGCTTCGTTAAGCTCGTCGCACATCAAACTTGAATTGGTGTTTATCTCTTTCTCTTTGGCTTGGCTTCGTGGACGAAGATTTATGGAGGGGGTAAATGTCCACGTCAGCTGCAGGCTCGTTGGTGGCTGACAAGTCCGATACGGGACAGGCAGACACGGTTGCAGGGGAAAATTGGTGGGTTGGGGTTGGGTTTTTCCTCCTTTGTCTTTTGTCAGTGAGGTGGGCTCTGCGGTCTTCTTCAAAGGAGGTTGCAGCCCGCCGAACTGTGAGGCGCAAAATGCACGGTTTGAGGCGAGATCAGCCCACTGGCGGTGGTCAATGTGGCAGGCACCAAGAGATTTCTTTAGGCAGTCCTTGTACCTCTTCTTTGGTGCACCTCTGTCACGGTGGCCAGTGGAGAGCTACATAAGCGTGATATTAGCATGTGCATTTGCACAGATTTTGGTGTTACAAATGATATTGCTCTTGCTATACATTCCTATATCGACAATTTCTATGACAGTGGACTATGTTTTTTGCTGTAAAGCTTCTTTTAAGCCACAGGATAGTCAAATTAATCATTCCAATTTATATTAACATGGAAGTTGTGAATTAAGGAAAACACAATAGTCACAGTTACTCCTGAATGGAACCTGCAATCCTTAACAGGATTCTGGTCCCTGCAACACCTTGATTTAAAATGTTAAACTCACTTTCCGAACTGGCTGTTAACTTACAATAGTGTTCACCAGTAAGGGTTGGTAATCATTTGTGGCTGAACTCAAACGATCAGAATTCCCATAAGAGAAATGATTCCCACTAAGACATTTCTTATTTAAAGATTTTCCTCTTTCTTGTTTCCTCCTGATAACATAATTAGGCAAACATTATAAATATCACTTAGCATATCATTAATATTTATTTTTTAACTTTATATTTTGCCTCCATTATGGAGGAGCCTTTATCTTGGGATAGGCTTCTGACTTGATTTTAGCAACCAAACAATTTTAAACATGGACTTTGTGCATCTGAAAAGGTAAAAATGGTGCAGAACAGGCAAAAATTGTATGCCTTCTTGTTTATAATTAGGCAGAGAGTTTCATCATTATATGTTTTTGTCCTTTAGGTTAGGCTTCATTGAAAATATTAAAGGTAATATTAGAAATAACTGGGCGTTAACAGGGATTCTGGATAATGCTGAGAATAGACGGCTGTACAATTCGACTCAGACTGAACTTCAAAATCTAGCTGAAGGTTACGGGTTCGCATCAAGGACTGGCAGATTAGTGCTTTAAACCTATTTCTGGAAACACCAAGTAGAAATTTTGATGACCCATGCTGATGAATTTAATGATCATATTAAATTTTGCAAATCGACATTGTTAGTTCTATGGGAAAAGAAAATCAAATACAAAATAGATGTTGTGAAAGTAATCCAGGGTTAATTTTCAAGTTTACTTCAGTGGAAAAGGGACACAAGCATCTCAAAATCAAGAACGTTACTTTGGCATGAACAATAAAGCTGGAAAAAACTGAGGAAGTTTTGGAATGATAAACGAAAATTGACAGATTGTGGTTGAGAAATAACATCCATTCATATTCTCAAAATATGCATACTTCATGAATATTGGAATCTATAATTGAAATAAATGTTTTCTCACTAAATATTACAGATCATTCATATATTGTTCATTACTTCAATTTGAAAATGATCAGGCATAAGGTTAGACAGCTTTTAAGTACTGCCAACAGAATTCATATGTCTGTTTTATATCTATTTCTGGGAGCTGCATGGAGCTTTTAATCAATGCATTATAAATCAAATTCATAATCTTCTGATTATTCAAATACATTAAATATTCATAGATAAGAGTCAAAATTTTTACATTTTCTTGACTTTCTTCTCCATTAATTATTATGCCTGGAAGCTTTTCAGGGGAAAAGCAGCCATCAGCTTGACTGAACTTGACAAGCTGGCACGGCCCAATTACACTGCTGCTCGAAAAAGCTTTGATGTAGTGGAAACGAAAAGAGATAGGGGCAAATTGTACAGCATATTATGTTAATGACTTGATTTAATACAAGCATAAACTTTATGTAGACTGTTAAGGAAGATGCTAACACTAATTACGCCACTTTGGTGAGGAAAGGAGGGGACAAGCATTTCATTCTGACAAAGTGCAGCTCATAAATGTTGTAAATGAAATGAAGTAATCTGTGTTTAATTATACATCACAGGCAGTAAAAATAGACAGGATCTATAGTGAAGCATGGACTTGAAAACTTGCTGGATTTCTTTTTGATCAAAACATCTGAGAAATAACTGAAGTGCGATATGCCTGTGGTACAATACTATGACTGGCACACAACTTTAATTACAACACTTAACATGAACACATACTTGCATATAAAATCCAATCAGTATGCATTACAAATTACCATACAAATGCAGATCAGCTGAGTTACTTAGGTAATTAGAAGATCTACTTGGCTTCTATACCTTAAGCATTTCTGGAAGTGCACATTTGCATTATCTTGCAGTCAACAGAAGAACATAGTCTTTAATCCTATAATTACACTTACTATCTGCCAGGATTTTGTCTTGTGGTCTCTTATCTTCCTAAGTTTACAAACTAGTCCAGTGAAGGTACAGCCACCATGATTATATCAATACTGTACTTTTGCGTCCACTTGTGCTCCAAATAATACATTTGAATGGATTTAAAACTCAATTTCTCAGAATTACCACTCATAAAATGCAAATCTCATCTTTATAATTTACAAGGTAGATTGAGCCTGGTTGTTTTTCAAGACAAAATGAAGCACAGGTATAGTGACATGCTATTGACTTTAATTTTGCTTTAAAGTTAGTAATTATTTATTTCAGAATATCATAAAGTGAGACATTTCAATACAGAATTTGAAATGAAATATTGTAAGGATTCTTCTAGTTAAAACATTATCTTTACCATTACTTGAAATTAATGGTGTCATTTTTTTTACACTTTGTAGAGAACAAAGTAGACTGACAATTAATCACCTGAAATTGCTTAATGCAGCTCAACACATAACGAGATGTTAGATGTACTTTACGGAAGGACGGGGATTGAAAGTCAATCAGGAATGGTTATTGACTAAAGGAGCTAGAAATGCAAGATCATAGAACATCATGGTTCAAATGACCTTCTGCACTCAGCCTTGATAAATGAATCAATCAGATGTTTTCAATGGAAGCAGTGTTGTTACTGAGTTATGTTCTGTACCTGATAGCTAAATACGTTGTTAATGTCAGAAGTAAATTTTTTAATGTTTCAGGATTGATCCCTTCATCAAGATATGAACAAAAGATAGGCAGGCACCCGAACGAAATAGTGTGGGGGGGGGGGGGGCGGCAGGGGGAGGAACAGAGTCCCAAAGGCAGGAGATAATAGGTGGGCAAGGGAAGGAGGGCACACCAGCAAACAAGGGAGGGTGGGATGGCTCTGTGAATGGAGAGGGAAGAGGGTGGAGAGGTGGAGGAATGAAGACAGAGGGATGGGGAAGAGAGGGAGGTTAATGTGGACGGAGAGCATTGGAAGTTAATTTCAGCAGTAGGAGGGAGGGGGAGGGATTGGAGGGAGGGGATTTGGTATATATGACATTGTATTTTGTATCTGAATGATCATATTGAATATATTTGAATGTAATGTGGCTTAAAATTTTAAAGTATTCCCAAAAAAATTTCAGCAGAAACTATTCCAGGCCAGCTATGAATAGCAGCATGTCCTGCAGTAGAATGTTCCTTTTAGCTTTCACCCAGTATCAATTTTTATTGAGCGACAAATGCAGAACCCTAACCATTATCAACACAATTTTCTGCAGAAGGAAATGAAGTCGGAAGTTGCTTACTTAAGAAAAAAATATTTTCAGCAATTCTAACCCCACTTTCTTTGAAAAAAGTAAATAGGCGACACCAGTATTTGAACGATAAAGGATCTCTTTTGCTGTCAGCTGAGTTCGAACTATTCAGTAACATTAATCCAAAGTCTCAATATTGCACTCAGATCTATTAAACTGAGAAATATTATTGCAAGTGTGTAGGATTGCCCAGAAACTATAGGAAGAGATAAAATTATTTAATTTTGAAAATAGCTAAATGACGGTACCAACCAAAAAAAAACTTCCTTTGTATCTTTAAACTGAATCAAAAGGTATGATCTTGTGAGTGCTGCTTTTTGATGCAATTATTTTTCCGTTCTCTTCTCCTTTTTCCCCCAAACTTTGTTTTCCTTGTTCAACAATAAAGATTTCAATAAATTATTCATTGCTGTAAAATGATCTGTTCAATATATCTTATTCAAATATTATATTGTCTTGCATGAGGATTGTTTAATATAGCTCAGATGATATTATTAATTGACTAACCTGTTTTATATAACTTGGTTGCCAGCCTGGGACAATACAATTATCACTGTCTGTTATCGATTCCTCAGCATCAGAAACAACTAGGAGAGATAGAAAACCAATGCTAAAAACAATTTTATTGATGACCATTCAAAGATTCATTGTAGGAAAAGATGTTTACAGAATAGTGATAAGATTATTGTTTAATAATAATGAGCCAAGAAATAACTTCATTAAAGTTATTTCTGCAACAAATGGTGTTTTAAAACTAAAGAATAACTAAAGACTGCAACATTAGGATACCGCCAGTGACCTGAGTTTGAATCCAGAGCTGTCTGTAAAGAAATTGTACATTCTCCCTGTTTTCTTGTGGGTTTCCTCCGGTTTCCCTTCACCCTTCAAAACATATGAGGATTGTTTTTTTTGGGGTTGGAGTATTTGGGCGACATGGGCTGGAAGGGTATGATACTGTGCTATATATATTATATATATATATATATATATATATATATGTATATAAATATAAATAAATTTAAACTGAAGTAAATAAATTTAAATTTAAAATGTACAATTACAGGAATGACAGGTGTTCATCTCAATAAATTATATTACATATACATCTCTCTATCTATATGTATGTATGTACAAATTCTGCAAAACATCTCTAAAATCTCACATCTTAATTGGATACCTTTTTTCCAGCAAATTACAGAAACTCAGTTAGGAATTTGTGAATCCAAGCAACCAAATGCAAATCATCCTAATTTACACATATGCTTTATAATGTTCTATTCCAGCTTTGAGAAAGGGCACCCTGTTGAAAAGAAAATCAATTAATGAATGCATTGCAGAATAAATTCAAAGTGTTGCACAATGGAATATGTCATTCCACATTACGTGGACAAGTTCAGCAACTATTGCCCATTGCTATTTGCCCTTGCTTTGTTTGGCCATGAGAGGGTCAATGATAGATAAACATATGGGCGTTCGACTGAATTTGCTTTTAAGATTAGATTAGTGAACTCAGCAGGTTTCCCTCCCTTTAAGGGCGAGGGAGACTGAAAACTGCACGGGAGACATAATTATATGCTCAAGATGCTCCAGGGTCATGATGATTTTTTTTTCTCTCAAGACTTATTTTTGAAGCTATGTAAGCATGTAGAATTAGATCATATCTGAATATGCCTTGGGCAGAGAATCTTTATTTATTTGTTGAAGCACATAAGATTAAACTTTTTTTTTGCCTTCTCCCTTCATAATTCTTGCAAGATGAGGAACTATGAAAGAGCCCCTTGATTTTCCTGTGGGAACAGATGGGGAATTGTAGAAAGTAGATGTTTTACCTCTGAATTCCAAGAGAGAACCGAGATCCAAGTGCAGTCAGGAAATCTCCAGCAAACCCCTCCTTGGAACATTGGGTCTTTCACATTTGTGCATACTGGTGAGGAAGAACCCAGCTTTCAAATAATAAAAGCATGAGCTGCCAATAGTTATTAGTAGAACTGCTGACATTGAGAATTTAGCTTCCCCAAGTTTCCTGGAACTTTTGGAGTTAAGCTGATAGCACGGCTGTAGCGCTGAAAAGCTGACAAGTCTGCGTGGAAGTAATACACACTCACATCTGCTTTCTTCAGTCGCTTTGAAAAATATACTTCAAATTCATTTTTGGGATTATAGGCATCACAGACACGTATCCAGATGACCCTGAGAAGATTGTTGTGAATCACCTTCTTGAACTATTGGAGTCCTTCAAGCAATAGTAGTCACAATATTGTGGTTCCAAGACCACCAATAAAACTTTATTGCTGGTCTTGGAACATAATGCAACTGTAAAATCCAAAACTGACATCATTTTGTCTATACTTGTAAAATTAACCCTCTACTTTACTGACTCGTCCTTTGAAATTTTGGAGCTTGTCGCGATCACAGATCTTCATGGATAACGCCTGCAATGCTACAGAGTGGGACCAAGGGAGGACCATGAAGGAGAACAAGACAAGGCAGTTTGTACATACCTGCAGTATTTGGGGGATCAGCAAGAAAGCTCAAGGTGCAGATCTTACTTAAAGATCAAATTTCGTTGACATGTTGATTACCTGTGTCTGATTGTGTCCATTTTATTTATTTTAAAAAATAATAATATTTAGACAATACACGAGCCCGTGCCGCCCAGTTACACCCGATTGATCTACAACCCCCGGTACATTTTGGAAGGTGGGAGGAAACCGGAGCACCCAGGGAATAACCATGCAGACACAGGGAGAACACACAAACTCCTTACAGTGTGGGATTTGAACTCCAGTCCAGATCGCTCGCGCTGTAAAGGCGTTGAGCTAACTGTGCCACCCTAAAATGCTGGCAGACATTTGCAAGACACTCATGCAAGACTTGCTTTTTGCTGGGCTATGCACTACCATTGATAGCTAAAATGACTATTGCCTTCAACTACTCTAGCTTGGGGGATCTTGGAAATTCAGCTGGAGAGGTATCAGAACCTACCAGTTAGCTGTGTGTGAAAGCACCAGGAAGGTAAGTGGCATCTCATCTTGCAGCGTCCCCAGTGACACCAATTTTACAAACATGAATTAGTTAAGGTGCACTCTATCCAAGTGCACAAACTTAACAGCATTTTGTAGAATCCTGTAAATCATCTACAAATAAGATCCATCTTAATATTTACCTTGGCCAGGTTCGGGTACATCTTGATTTTTGATTGCTTGTGAAATATCCATACTCAGTTCCGATGAAACTGCTGAGCTCCCTCCTTCACTTTCTGAAGCATACCCATTTTCTTGTTCTGTGCCTCTGACATCCTGTGTTTTAACATGTTATTTATTACAGGTATATTTAGATCAAAATAATTTTACTGCAACAATTAAATCTGATTATAAAAATTGAAAAGGAAAAATTCTAACTTGGAATATAACAAAACATTTGTTTTTTTTTAGTTTATGTAATACATATAATTTTCTACAAATTTCTTTAAATGTAATATGACATTAAAACCTAAATGTTCCATTGGTGAATCTATTGAAGTGGAAGAATTATTTGATTGCAAACTCAACAATGCAATGACATTCGGAACATAGATGCGCATTTTATCTCTTTTGTGTTCAATCATTATGGATATTATGTAAAAATTGATACCTTCAAGATCTAACACTGAAAACTATAATAAAATTAAAAGCAACATCAGTAATTATTCATTCTTTAACTGTACTTCTTGATAGCCTACTTTGCAAAAAGGAAACAGTCCAATATTAGTTAGATGCTAACATTTAAGAATAAAAAAAGAGATCAACATTAAAATCCAAATGCAGAAAGACTTTATTATTCACGTGGGATTGAGGCAAGGACTTCCTGTGGATAACAAGAAAATACAGATACCATTCATCGATGGCACACATAGGTAGCAAGTTCCACCTTATATCCCCTAACAGCCGCCTGAATCTCATAACAGGAGAGTGTATATCGGATGCAGGAAATGGCTAGAGTACTGAAAATCAAATCTTAGATTTGATGCTTTGGCTTGTGGCTCAACCCATGCTAAACGAGAGGGGTAGGCAGGAAGCATTAGAAGTGCAGGATCAGGTGGCATTAGAGCTGAAGTGTCAGGAGACATTAGTGGTCTCATGTTAGGAAGCACTAGAGGTCAGTAACAGGAGGGAGAGTTAGGAGGTGGAAATATTTAAAAAAAACATGGATGCAGTACAAAAATCACCTTCAAATAACAGTGTACCCAATTTAGGCTCTGAATTCACTGCTACTCAACTCATCATCCACCTATCAACAATTTCTACCAATCAAAACTCAGCACTTCAATTGACGACTTAACCTCATTTTTATGTCAACTACTGCAATCCCCCAAGCAGCTGTAAAACACTCAAGAACGATAAGTGTGCTCACCTTCATGGAATAAACAGTGCTCCTGATCATAGGAACATGGCCTAAACTGATGCAGTCAAGTATGAAGATCTGTCAATATTTAATTCCCTTACTTTGTTCCTTAATATCTAATGATTCAGCTGTGTTGTAATGGTGGGGGGGTCAAAACTCTTACTTTCTCCTTTGTCATAAAACAACCTTTTTTCCTTTTAAATTTCAAATCTAGAACTTGCCAATTCAGTGAAGGAAGTGGAAGAAGACAATGAAGAAAATCAGAAACCATTATGCCCACGACATGGTTAGTGTAGCAATTACTGTTGCAGTGCCAGTGACCCGGGTTTGAATCCGGCATTGTCTGCAAGGAGTTTGTATGCTCTCCCCATGTCTGTGTGGGTTTCCTCTGGGTGTTCTGGCTTCCCCTCTCACCCTTCTAAACGTACTGAGGTTGTAGGTCAATTGGATGTAATTGGGTGTTATGGGGGGGGGGGGCAGTATCTCTACATGTCTAAATTCAAAAAAATTAATTGCTCAGTTATATAATTGCAGCACAAGACAGACAGACACTGTACCCATTCTAAAGGCTATGATGATAGAGGAGGGACAAGATTAGATTTAGATTTCAGATTTATTGTCAAGAGTACATACAACCATGAGATTCTTTTTCTTGTGTGTGAAACACAATTACCACTTATTGGTTGTGCAAAAATAATCTGTATACATGTAAACAAATAAAGAAATGTAAACTATTGATTGTAATGCAATAGAGAGGTAAAAAAATAAAGTGCAAAAGTAAGAATCCTTATACAAGTCCGATTGAGTTTGTCATTGAGGAGTCTGATGGTTGAGGAATAGCAGCTGAATCTGGTGGCATGAATCTTGTGGCACTTATACTTCTTTCCTGATGGTAGGGGTGAGTACTGAACATGTGCTGTGTGGTGTGGATCCTTGATGATTACTGCTGCTCTCCGATGGCACCATTCCCTGGAGATGTTCTCAATAGTGATGTCCTGAACTGTGTCTACTATTTTTTGCAGGGCTTTCCCCTCAGGGTCATTGGTGTCCCTGTACCAGACCGTGATGTAATCTGTCAGCACATTGTACATCTGTAGAAATTTGCCAGTGCTTCTGGTGTCATACCAAACCTCCGCAAACTTTTGAGGAAGTAGAGGCGTTGATGTGCTTTCTTCATATTAGTGTGTTGGTTCATGGAAAGATCCTCTGAGATCGTGACTCCCAAGAACTTAAATTTGCTCACCCTCTCCAACATGAGTTCAGGTTGGTGTGGAAAAAAAATTGCCAGCTTGTTGAGTTAAAAAGTTACACATGATCCCTGATGGGGCTGACGACAGATGAAGGTTAATACACAAGTACAGAATTTAACTCAATGTCACGGAGCATTAAAAACACCGCTTACTTTGCTAATATTTACAACGTGGATTAGTAGCAATGGTTAGCGCCATGCCTTTACAGCGCCAGCAATTGCGACCGAGGATCGAATCCCGTGCTGTTTGTAAGGAGTTTGTACATTTTCCCCATGTCTGCGTGGGTTTTCCCGGTCGCTCCAGTTTCCTCCCACTGTTTGCAACATACCGGGGGTTGTAGGTCAATTGGGCTTAATTGGCAGCATGGGCTCGTGGGTTGATTCAACTGAAGTTCCTTAAAAAAAAAATGTTACTTTCTTTTAACTATATCTGATAGTATCAGTAGCTGTAATTCTCCTGGTTACACAACATTTATCTGGTTCAGCATCAGCCCAAATTTTCCACCCTGTCGACCTATCGCATAACCCATATCGCTCACTGAATGCAGCTATCAGGGATGGCGTGGCTAAATAGGTTGGGAGGCAAATGATGTTGAACAGCAGCTGGATACACTGCTGGCACCCGCAGCTCCCCAGAAGGAAACTCAAGTCTCGATGTAAAAGAGGGTTTCAGTTTCTGGTGTGCTCCAAGCTTATCACTTATCCAGTGCAATGACATGGACGATTCACCATTCTCCAGTTTAGTAGAATATCCATTGATAATGAGGGAAAGAAGGTGCTGATTATCATACTGGTATAGCACAAAAGAGAAATAAACCCCCATGATTCTAATATGTGCTTACATATCAAGATAAGAGAACGTACACACTCTGTTCTATCATAATAATGTTTATTTTCACATACCTGACTCATAAATTGAGCCTCTGAAGTATCCATTTTCATTTTATTCAAGTTGTTTATGACAGAACGGTCTTTGGCTTCATTTCCAATTCCACTTGTTGTTGGCTGCAAATTAAGAAAACCAGCTGTGACAAAAGTAGTCACAATTTCACAATATTTTCTTCAGTTTCCAGTAGAGTTTCAGTGGAAGGTACAGTTGTGTGACAAGGGAGTAATGAAAAAAAAATTGTGAAAAGACAAGAAAATGCATCTGAAGTCCATTACACAGTCTGTGGAATGGTGCCAATAAGACGATATCAGGCCAGATTACACAAGGTCCATCGCTCAGTTCATGTGCATTCAATTCCTCTGCTTACCCCCAAAGTTTCAAACTTTGCTTACAATACTAAACGTGGAGGTGTGGCAAGGGTGTACATAAGCTGACTGCAGTTCCAAAGAGAACCACCAGTTAAATGTGGAGAGTGCATCAGTGTGTTCAGGACATCTGTGCCTATATACTACTTGTTGGAATTCAGATGCAGGTCACCTCTGACCTCTTTCTTGGTCCCAGAATTCACTATTGATTTCAGTGCCATTGAACAACTTACCTCTTGGCTTTATGCCCATCAGAGGAGGGGCGGCAAGCATAGCCCCCATTCATCTGAGTGGGGTTACTGACATTCAGTCAAATGATAAAAGGTAATGATGGGTGTTTTTTTAATTCTTCTTTGATTCTCCCTATATATTTATGTTTTAATTAATTGTGACTTAGAAATATATTGCCATTTAAATAAGATTGAAAGAGCTCAGAGAAAAATTACAAGTATGAAGCTAGGACTTGAAGAATTGAGTTTCAGGGAAATATTAATAACACACCAAAATGCTGTAAAAACTTAGCTGGTCTTTCACTGTCCAAAGGGGATGAAGATATATTGCTGACGTTTTAGGTCTGAGCCCTTCCTCAAGGAATAAGCTGAATGAGAAAAATCAAGAAATCTCAGAATACAGACAGTGTTGGCTGGGGGAGGAGTCCAGACCAACAAAAGGAGTTAATTGAATATGATCAGGGAAGAGGTGAGAATTGATTATGACTGCGTGAAAGGAGATAGGGAAAAGAGACTGGGCGCAGATTGGGAGATCGCTTTGTTGAACACCTTGACTCCGTCTGCCGCGATAGCGTGGACCTCCAAGTGGCCAACCATTTCAATTCCCCATCCCATTCCCTTGCTTTCTTGTCCGTCCATGGCCTTATACACTGCCAGACTGAGACCACATGCAAATTAGAGGAACAACACCTCATCTCTCGACTGGGGACCCTCCAACTGGATGGCATTAATATCAACTTCTCAGGCTCTTGTTTTAAAAAAAACTTCTTCACCCGTCGCCTTTCCCCAGCTCAGTCTCTCTCTCTCTTTTCACTGTCTCCTTTCACACAGACATCATCAATTCTCACCTCTCCCCTCATCATATCGAATTAACCCCTTTTATTGGTCTGGACTCCTCCCCCAGACGGCACTGTCTGTAATGTAAGATTTCCTGTTATTTTGCTCATTTTGCTTTTTCCTTGACTTTTGTGTTCACTACAGGCCAGGGAAAGGTTGACTAGGTTAGGACTTTACACCCTGGATCGTCAGAAAATGAGAGGAGATTTGATAAAGGTATACAAAATTAAGAGGGCTAAAGATAGGGTAAAGGCCAACACTGAGGTTGGGAGAGACGATAACTGGAGGATATGGGTTAAAATGTGAAAGCTGAAAGGTTTAAGGGAAACATTAGGGGGAACTTTTTAACTCAGAGGGCTATGAGAGTGTGGAATGAGCTGCCAGTGGAGGTAGTGCATGCAGGTTTGATTTCAACATTTAAGATAAGTTTGAATAAGCACATGGATGAGATGGGTATTGAGGGCCATGGCTCATTGCAGGTCAAAGGTGGAAAATATATTTTGGTATGGATTAGATAGGTGAAAGGACTCATTTCTGTGCCGTAGTGTCCATGTTTCCTTTGTTGATGCTGTCTCGAGATCTTAGAAGTGCCTGTTCAAAAGCACTGTGGGAATACCTGAACAGAAGGAGTAAAGTAGTTCAAAGTGACCTACCAATGTCTTTTCAAGAAAAATTGAGGCTGGGCAATAAATGCTGCCATTTTGCAGTGAGGATCTGAAATTTAAAAAAATAATAATAACAAAGGAAAAAATATAAATGGAAAGAATTCAAATAAATACTGGAAGACAATGCAGGGAACTGAACATCCTGGAGTCTGTTCAGTAATCCATTTTAGACACCTCTCCACTACTTCATGACCAAAATTGTGTTCAGATGGATTCCTTGCAGTTGAACTGACTAAAAGTATGAGCATAGAAATAATACAAAGATTTAAAACTAAAGTTTCAAGTTAGAGCAATGTTTAGAAGAAATGTTTTCGCACAGAACCTCAGTGAAAGAAACTCAGGAAAGGCAGTTCATTAAAATTCTTCCAAATGAACTGGGTAAATATCTGGCGAGAGGCAGGGTTGGCTCCCAGATAGATAGGTTAAGGATAGATGATAAAAATACTTTGTGCAAAAGAAAATAACAGTTTCTAGGGTGCCAAACCAGAAAATTAAGTCCAGATAGTGGAAAAATGACATTGTAACTCCACAGGCTCAGTAAGTATTTACGCTGACATTTCTCTATGGAAATTAAATTGCTCACATTGTTGGTGGTGGTTTGAGGAAGAAGGTTGATGAGATGACAAACCTTTCCAATTTATATAAAGGAAAAATTAATTCACAATCACCTACAATTTTTCCAACACTGCCTCATTAAAATGTAGTGAAATAAGATGGGTTAATTAATACCAATAACTGTTGTCACCCTGAAAATTAATGATGGAGTATTATTAATTTGTTTTGACTCTTCCACATAAATTTAATGTAATTGATTTACTTCTCCGTGTATGTGTGGCCCATGTCAAGATTCCAAATTCAGACTGAGAAGGGAGACAGAATGTGGCCTTCTCTGTCTATTCAAGTTTCAACTGTTCCATTTTATTATCAATTTGAAATTTCAGCAACTTGCTCTGAAAAATGTGAAAATATAGATGAAAAATGAAGGCTAATCTAATTAACAGCAATGGTTGGCCAAATAATACAGTATACACTCACTGCGCTGTCAGAAATCTTTTCATCAGCCCATGAAACTCTTCTTTCTTCTTGATCATCAAAATTAATGGATTGTTTTTTAAGTTTCGGTGCCTAAAATAACAATTGCCAGAGAATTATTTCTTTCTTTCTCTGGAATTTTCCTTCATTTACCTCAACATTTGCTCAGTTTTAGTTCTCAGGTTATTTTTGCAGATATTACAATAAATTGCATCTTTTATGGTCTTCGCCAATGATACACTTCACATAACCTTAGAAGAATATAAAGAGTAGTACATTGAAACTGAAGCTGATATTTCCCATGCAAGAGATCCCCATCTGCCCCTTGGGAGCCATACAGGAGGAATCAGCACTTGATAAACAAATTGAAAGGCAAATAGTACTGCTTTATATCACTCCACAGCAGTGCATCGGTTTTCTTATGGACAATTCCTCTCCCTGCTCCTCCATCATCCCCCCCTCACCCCCCACCCCCAAAATGGAAGATGCTTAATTCACTCCAATAGTTTGTCTTTTGCATGAGTTTTCAAATTGTGTGCTCCTGCCATGGACTTAAAATCACATGCAATGCAAATGAGAAATGTAGGCTGGATCACCCGAGACACTTCATTAATATTCTCCACACAGGACATACGCCATCACATTTCCCCCGCCCCACACAATTTCCTTGCTAAATCCCCAAAGGCTAAGTAGTTGATTTCAATTGGGGGAACAATTCTTGGGCACATTGAAATTAAAAAGCAGCAAGTAGTATACATTTTACTGAGCATAAAGGTGAATTTAGTGTCTGATTAAATTTATCTTATGCTACCGTGGAAAGCAAGGGAATACATTGCTAGGGCTTTACTGACCAGGGGCAAGGTGTCGGGTGATGACAGACAGGTACACTCATAATCTGAACGATCACATCGATTGCCAAGGTATAATATGCACAGAACAAGGGGTAAATGGGATTAGTAAAAATATCTACTTGATGTTCATCATAGACCTGGTGAACCAGGACTACTTCTGTTATGACTCTATGACTAAGTGATTTATACTGGCAAATGGTGTTAAAATTTTCTGAACAATGATTTCAATATTAAATGCAGGGAGAATTTGGAGCAAGTGGTTTTCGAAACAGAAATAGTAATGAAAGAACCCCTCATTTGATTTGATAATGGCTTTAAACTACAGGCACAGCTCTAACAATCCAACTACCAGCAGATCAATCAAGTAACTTCTACATGACTGGTTTCCAAAATGGAGCCAATGAAAGATTTTGACAATTTTGGGGGCTAGAGTGGAGCTCAGCAATGGTTGAGAGGTGGGGTAGAATTACAAAAATGCATGTGGACATTTTGATTTTAAACAGCTATCAGAAGTTTAAGCAATAGAAAACTCCTACAGTTCAGACTGGAAACCAAATGGGCCCTATGATCAAAAAGGTAGACACTTCTGTAAAAATGTAAAATAAAACATTATTTTTGGAATTTATTAAATTCTACTATTTATTTCCACTTGATCTGATAAAAAGACCACAGCAATATGATCTTTGAATCTTACTGACGTTAATGGCACTTTGTGTAAAGAAGGGTCAAAATACCTTGCTTCAACTGGACATCTTCCTCTCCACCCTCTTTAAAAATATTACTTATTTCTTATGTGGTTTAAATTGATAGCTTCATTATTTCATCAATTTTGAACTTTCATTATTTTTTCAAACATTGCACCAAAAACTGTTTTGGAATTCACCTAGAAAATGAAAAGCCACCCCATGACAATAATTTCACTGATGTCAAACACAATTTATTTTTTCATGGAAAAAAAATGTCCACTCACTTGATAATAAGCACATGGTTAGAACATAAAACTCCAAAATTCTATGATAAGATCAAAGAGAGATGTCACAGAGATTGACCCAAATCAAGACCTCTACAACTCCCAATTAAGAAAGAACAATTTTCACCTCTTTCTTTGTTTCCTGACCACGTGCCCTCATTATCAACCCATGGACTAACCAAGACAATGAACCCTGCCTGCATTACCACTCCCAGAGAATCACTGAGCAAGTTCCTCTTGAATTATGTCACTGTTGCTTCTAGATTCTCAATGCAGGCCATTTGCTGATACAAGGACCAGAGAATCCACTGAGGATTCTGTTATAACCAATGCCCTGCTGGATCAACACAAGCAGTAATATCTTCTGATTAGCCTTAATTCTGAATAATTATGCTTCTGCATTAATTTCCTGGGTACACAATACATTCCAAGCATGAATGAACTAGACAAGAGTAAACCTGATAAAATGAATTATTAAAGTAACACGGAAACAATAAAAGTGTATAGAATTAGATACCAAAATTGATTCCTCCGATTGGTCAAGTAAAGATTTTTTAACTTCTCTTTTCACTGGTAACTTTTCTGGTTCCTGCTTTTGAATCACCTCAGCTTGATCCAAAGTCATTATGGATTCCTTTGGTGGCAAATAAGAGATCATCCATTTTAATTCAACATTAATGGTGCCAATGACTTGTTGCTCAGTATTTCTGAGTTCAAATGTACCTGGAGAGAAATGAATTAGATGGTACCATAAAAGGACTGCATTGAAAGGCCAAAATATTTTTGAAATATCAGAAAATGGATCTTTACATATTGAATTTCTGAAAGATTGTCAGCAGAAACAAGCCACAACAATTCCACGAGCTCTTCAACTGATAATTAACTGAACCATCTTGGAGTGAAATAAGAGGACCGATTTTCCAAATGCAAGTGAATAACACCGTGTACATATACTTAGCTTTCTTTTTTCATTTATATCTAAGCATAACTAGCTTCAGGATAGCTTTTTTGGTGAAGAGAGCAAATGGCATGTTGGCTTTCATAAAGAGGGGATGCCCTCCTGCAGTTGTTCAGGGCCCTGGTGAGACCTCACCTGGAATATTGCGTCCAGTTCTGGTCCCCAAATTTGAGGAAGAACATATTCGCTATAGATGGAATCCAGCGCAGATTTACAAGGTTAGTTCCCGGGGTGGCAGGATTGACATATGCTGAAAGGTTAGAAAGACTGGGCTTATATGCGATGGAGTTTAGAAAGATGAGGGAAGACGTGATTGAGGTATCTAAGATTATCAAGGGGCTAGACAGAGTAAATTCGGATTACATGTTCCCAATGTTGGGAGAGACTAGGACTAGAGGGCATAGTTTAAGAATACAGGGAAGGCCCTTTAGGATGGAGATGAGGAAAATTTTTTTTTTACCCAGAGAAGTGTAGATCTGTGGAATGCTTTGCCACAGAGGGTGGTAGGGACAGATTCGCTGGATATGTTCAGAAGGGAGTTAGATAAGGCTCTTGTGGGCAGGGGAGTTAAGGGTTATGGGGATAAGGCAGGGAATGGACACTGACAGAGAATGATCAGCCATGATCTGAAAAATGACGGTGCTGGCTTGACGGGCCAATTTGCCTACTCCAGCACCAACTGTCTATTGTCTAATGGACACATGCTTTTTATAACTTCAGAAGTTTGCTACTACAGGAGGATTTAAAAAAAATACAAAGAAGGTTCTACCTGTATAGGCTTTCTACTTTTTGGCAGTTTCTTTTCTGGGATAAGGTGAAATTTAAAGAGTCCAAACATACTTTTAACAGCTTATATTTCTTTTGTCTTGGAGGCAGAATTGACCACTTTTTCCAACATATCAAATTGTTGTCTTCCATTTTAACAATAGCCTTATGGCCTAAGTTCATATTCCTACAATTCTAAAGAATGGATACATTTTACCACTTATTACATCAGCTCAGTCTTATAACCTCATTATCTTCTTCCCCATGTAAGAATGTCATTCAAAGATCTTTCTCTTGCTATTAATGGGTTAAAAGATAGTTTCTATATTTTAGAAGTAGACAACTTATTTTCTTCCATTCATCACATCTTCCATTTTTATAAAATTAGTTAACATACCGGGGTGTAGGTTAGTGAGGTGCCATTTAGGCGGCATGGACTTGTAGGGCTGAATTAGCCTGTTACAATGCAATTTAATTTAAATTTGTATTCTTACTATTCTCATTGGGATTATTTGCTTCACTGAATTATTTCCCCAGAAATAGATTGCTTTCTTTACCTCTTCAATAATTTTACTGCAGCAATGGTTTCCGATACTCGTCATCCACTTAAAATTTATCTTTACTTGCTCACAATATACTTATCCTATTATCATCAAATTCAAATAGGACTCAAAAAAGATTGATAAAATATATTAATAACAGGGAGCTTACTTTTCAAAGGGAAAAAATGTATTTAAAATGATTACCTGAGATGTCCTTGTTATGTGCTAACAGAATAAGAGGAACTTCAGCCTTTCCCAGGTAGGAAGCATCAGTAGTATCTGCATCGTCAAATATGTAAATGTGTAATGATTCAGACTTTAAATAGTGATCAAGCTCTGCATTCATTGGTATGCGGAATCTCATGAAATCATCAAACTGTGGATTGTTGCTATTGGGAATGATAGCAGTGTCATGGTCAGAGAAGTCAAAGAATTTGTAGACAGCGTAGGGACTTGGTTGGGTGTTCTTCCTTTTATGTTGCAGGTGGTCACAAGATTTGATAGTTATGTGAAGATCATTCATGTTACCATCTGCCAGAGATGTAGCATTTGCCTGTGGGATCAGTGAAAAAATATTTTAAATCAGACGCTGTGGATACAAGACTGAAGTGTTGTCTGCAATTTTTACTTGAAAACTGTTGAAATCTGTGTGTTAGATCCCAGTTAAATTTTACTCTCCATTGAAATCACTAAGTCTGTAAAGCAGGGTTTTTCACCGAATTGTGTGGAGAAATTCAGCAGGTCACACAGCATCTATAGGAAGTAAAGGGTAATCAATATTTTGGGCCTGAGCCCAGAGATGCTGTGCGACTTGCTGAGTTTCTCCAACACTGTGTATTGCATTACAATCATTAAACAGACTTTCCTGTTTAATTCCACATAATCCCGTTGCTTTCCTATCTCCATGCCTCTGTAATCTTTGCTACTATTATTTTCACATTCAAATCAGTAAAGAGAAAAATGGCACGATAAATAAGAATAAAGAGACAAAGGAACTACATTAACATTCCAATTCTCAACCACTTTAACAATATCATTCTTTATATATACTGTAAAGAATGAAATAGCACTCACTTGCATTTAACTAACACTTTTCCTGGTCTTTGGGCAGTATGGCTAGGGTGGCCAGACGTCCCATTTTAGGCTAGACAGTCCAGCTTTTGAGCCTTCTGTCCAGTGTCACCTTGAGCCAGACATTAATTTGTCTTCCATTAGGGGGTGTAGGCCCTACACCCTCGAATGCAGGACAAATTAAGTAGCGGAAAAGGCACTTACCTGTTAAATGCAGTGTGCGTGGCCATTGTTTCTTCTCACACGCAATCGTTAGTGAGGGAAGCGTGACGGCGGTGCACAAAGTGCTGGCTGGCCATGCGTGATGAGGGAGAAATGCACGAAGTGCCGGCTGGTGCATACGCAACGAGGGGAAACTGCGACAGCGGCGCACACTCCAAGAGTTTCGGACGCTGACTTTGCCTATCCTCCATTTTGGTAAAGTTTGAAATGGCCAACCTTGGCGTACCGTCTAGCACAGCACCATTATAGCAGGGTTTGAATCCCGCGCTGTCTGCGCAAGCTTTCCACTGGGGCTCCGGTTTCCTCCCACTATTCGAAACGTACTGGGGGTTGTAGATTAATTAGGTGTAACTGGGCAACAAAGGCTCATGGCCTGTTATTGTGCTGTATGGCTAAATTTTAAAAATTGTCCTAAAGTACTTATCTTATACAAATAAGACTCAAACAAAAGATAAATATATATTAATACTGTATCAGGGAGATGCATTTTCCAAATGATATGGGTATTACTGACAAGGCTACATCTAGTGCTTTGGGAGTCAGGGGGCAACTTTCTGCAGATAATCCTACCTCTAATCTGCTTTTGAGGCCACCGTACTTATGAGCTGGTTCTTATTACATTTCTGGTCAATGATTGAGATCTGAGTTTGTTGATAATGGAGGAAATTACGACGATCGTGATCCTGAGTGGTGATATCTGCTCACTGTTGATAACTTCAACCCTTCACCTGATCACTGGGATGTGATTAATGGGGCAAGTAATTGATTGTATTGTCCATTAATCTTACAGATTGGATGCACTAAGACATTTTTGCTCATGTTGGATAGATGCCAGCATTGTATCTGTGATGCAACTTTATAGCCAATCAATGACTTTTGATGCATGATAACTGCTGGCATGCAGGCAAATATCAGGTCAGCATGGCCCATCGCAAGTTCGAGTCCCTCAAAACAACATGCAATGATGAACTAATCGTCCTTTCTGGTTTGTTTTTTTTTTAAAAATAGACTACTGAAACTTTGCATGTTTTTAAAAAAAAAATACAGTACTGAAACTTCACATGGTATCATTTGTTCAACTGTTCCAATCCATGAAAAATATCAAATATCATTACTGTAGTAATTATCCAAACCTCATGCAAAGAGTTTTGTGAAGAGCAAACGGACAGAAGAATTTCCACAATTGGCAGTGTTACAGAGAAGAACATGTAGAGAATTGCACTGAGCACACTGGCAGTGATGTTGCAAGAAAGTTTATGATGCAAGCAGGATTGAGATTAAAATTGTGCAGCCTTAAGAAAACAATCTTGCTTTACTCTCTTTTGAGTTGCAAACCAGTTGCAGTCTCACCTCTTAGGTTCTTGCAAGCCTTTACTTTCCTCTCATTCCTTCTTTATCCTAAAATTAACATTCCACATTTCATCCATCTCCTTCTGCTGCCTCTTACATTCTTTCTGCTGCCACATTATTAAACTAATAGTTATTTCTAATTGGTAAGGTAGTTCAAGGTTATTTGAAGGACCATTACTTTATACATGACAGTCAATGGGCACACTGGCAAAGAGTACGGAGGAGGACAGTTTCAACCATTGTGGGCAGCACACAGCCTGCCAGAACCTTATAGAGAGAAATGCAACAAGTGGCCTGTGAAGATCATGACTTAGATCACAGAAAGTAACCCTGATTACATTGCTGGAGACTCAATCTGCTGCCATTTCTGTTATTTTCCAAGTCATGAGAACCCAACAAAAGGGGGTAATGAGACTCACCTCTCCTATGTTCTATTCTCATTCATCCCACCACCTCGAATTGAACGGAGAGATGTGAAAAAAGGGGAAAGCACATACTTTTCTTTCAGAGATTTGCGTGTTGGTGTTAAACAGTGAATGGGTTAAATGATAAATGGTCAGTGAACCATATATGCTCACAGGTCTGCTGCTTGGTAAGACTCTCCCTTGCCAATATTTATACTCCTTATCCAGAAGCCATAATGTACGTCTCAACAGGAAGTCTGTGAGAGAAGGAATTGTGAATAATTTCAGTCAGGGCATTCAAGGAAGAGATTTTTTAAATACTGTGACTGAAACTAGTTTGCACCAGTTTGAAAAGGCTGAACAGTAAGATATCCTAATGTACTGCTGGGGTTGGCTATTGTTGCTGCTGTCTGACGTATAAACAGCTCACATTTCCCGGTAACATTAGGTAAAATAAAAAAGCCTTGAGCTTGTTGTCCAATCATAAATATCTGGTTAAAATAGGAAGAATTAGAATTGACTAGTGTAAATACAGTCAGTTTGGGCTTCCAAACTCAGTTGGGTCCCAACCCAAGATACTAATTAATTATTTCTCTCCATGAATGCTGAGTAAATCAGTAAGTCCTTCCAGCTTCTCATTGTTTGCTTCTTTCCTCATTGGCCAAGATGCACACTGTGTCATAAAGCTTTCTCTGATATTTCTCAAATATTCTGTACCCTCTGAATCTTCCATACTAAAGCAATCCCAGTTAATATTCACAAAATGTGATATCCTCTAAAACTATAATCCATCACTCTGCTATACTGTTTATTTATTTCACTATCTCTTATTCACCTTCTGGAGGTCTACAATACAACTCAACAGAATGACAAACCCCATTTTTTTTCTTCATTCCTAAACATGTTGTAATAGTGTGGAATGTGTATGCTAATTGGCTCGGCTGGTCCATCCCTCTTGACACTCTTACCTGGACTCCTCCCCTGGGACCCAGGCCATAAAGGTCGGGCCACCTCTCCCTTCCCTGCACTTCCCTAGTTTGGATCCGGGCCAGCTCAAGTGTTCTGTGCAATAAAGCCTATCTTTCCCCTCAGTCTTTGTCCTTGTAATTATTGGGGCAACTGATAGTGCCCAACACATGTGAACTACTTTAATGAGGTTTCTGGGATATCCTCCCATAACAGAGTAATGATGCATTCCTTGATTAACAGTGCAATGCCAACCAAAGGATATGCCATAACCTTTTTAATGATTGAGGAGCTTATTATTCATAGTCATTAAAACTCGGAGGAGGTGGAAGCCTGCGAAGGAGCATTTCCTCTGAGCAGGATGCCTTCTTTTCAGGCCTCTTGAATCTGGTGTAAAATCAAGGATCTTGGTTGTTTCACCATAAAAATCGATCGTTCACCATTCAGGGCAGAATAAATGCCTCAATCGAATCTAAATTCTATCTTTTTAAATGATGGCTGTGTTGAAACGTGCTTTGTTTAATATTTTGATTTTGGAGTTGCTTTGAACTAACACTGCCAATATTTGAGGTTTACAGCAATACTAAAACCTGTATTGCATTTAGATTATCTGGTTATGATGAAATAACAAATGTAAAATGGCATTGGCAAAGCTTAAAAGACGCTATTTGTACTGGCCTAGTCTTAATTCCTGGAATATCTCATGCATATTGGCAACCACACAAACTGACACAAAACAATGGCATGGTCAGCATTTTGAAGACATACTAAAGTATTTTTGATTAATACTCTCCTATGAATGGTGGCATGGTTCTTTAAAAGACGATCTGAAGTTTATGAACCAAGATGAACTGAGTTTCAATGTCGACATGATGAATGCAACTTTCTTGAAAAATATTTGTCCTGTCAAGCTCCCATGCTGCTTTTGGGAGTCATATGATGTAGGAGGGAGAAAAAGGCACATGCTTCCAGGCCATCCACCAGGAAGGATTGGTGACAGATGACTTGGACTTTGAATCAGGAAGTTGACTTTTATCAAAGGCTAAGATAAAATCAACTAGGACCTTGCTTTTGTATTTAATTTCAAAATTTAGCGAAATATTGAACATTTTCCATTTTCAATGCAGCTAGAACACAATATAAAATAGAAACATAAATTTGTGGTTCCACTGCAAAGAGCCAATTGACCAATCATACAATAATTAAAAAGTTTGGTTAAGATCATATGTATATTTACCAAGAAAACTTATTGTCACGCAGATCATAATCTAAATATGTTATATTTCCATTACAGTTTAAAATATTTTTTCCCTCAGAGCATTTTATTCAAAGCTTCCAAACTTAAATCCACCAAAATATCATGTTCACCTGTTCTGTGTGATTGTCTGATTGTGCACGATGACTGGAAGTTATATATCCGAAGGCCTTTGTTCGTTCCTTGTACAGCCGAATAGCCTGATCCATTGCTACTCGTAGCCGGAACCAATATTCCACAGCTCCAAATTTTTCAACATCTCCTCTTACACCTGCATTCAAACCAATAATGTGAGTCAAGAGATGCAGATTAGATGAGAGAAAGTAATATTGTATACCGCATAAAATTACAAGATCATGACCAATTTACTAATAGATAAAGTAATAATATTCAGAAGTATTAATATTCAATTTTGATTTCAGTGTTTCTTGAGGGCTTTGGCATGAATAATTCTTCGCAGAATCAATAAACAGCATAATTTCTTTAGGTTTTTTTTTAAACAAAAGGAAATTATGCAGAATAAAACTAAGCCAAACAAAATTTACTGGTTTATGACAGTTGCTTTAGAGATGAAGTCTTCATTTAGAAATACCAAATCATTTTGCCAAACATCTAAATAACAAAAATCAAGAATTATCTGACAACTTATGGAAAAATTATGTGAACAATTTATTAAATGTGTTTTATTTTTACATGGTGACTAACACCATTTTTTTAAAAACATACAATGTATTTTTTCTTTTCTTTTTTTATACACACATCGTTGGAATTTTGCTTTGATCAGTGAAAATGAAAAAAGTTTCAAAATGAGTTTAAATCTGCTGCTCGTAAATTAACAAGCACCACAAAATTTTCTTGATTTTAAAACACTGTATTCCCAGCTATAATGTATAAAGTTCCCTTTCATATTCAGCATGTATTGAATTAAAGACTCTTCTACTGGTTTGAGGTCTGAATAATCTCTACGAAGGGAGTTTGAACTATTTCTAGCCAGTGTTGTGGGGAGGTACTCACACTATAAAAAGTTATTAACTGACAATTTCAGTTAGAGAAATCATCAGATAAACCTTGCAGGAAATGGTAGTAAGGCATGATAGCAAGGATTACTCAAGGCTCTAAGGTTAATTTTATAGTCATATATTAATTCATTGAAATTTTACATGATATGCTTCAACTTGTGTCAGCCATAGGACAAACAAAGAGTCACTATGAGCATTGTCTGGCTTTCCAACATTAAGAGAAAGAGAAGCAACAGAGAGCCTCTTCAGAGTCACTGACTGTCCAGTGCTCTCACAGCTTCTGCAGCTGCACAGACCCCTGTTCGATTCATCAGCATCTTGAGCTCCAGATCCAATCCTGAGGCCCTTCAGGAGCCCTTCTTCCCCTTAGTACCCTCTCAATGTCTGGTTCCAATACCTGGTTCCCATGAGCCAGCCTACAGCAGCCCACAGCTGTGTGGGTCCTCCAACTGCAAGTCACCAACAGTCTGCAGCCAATCTGGGTCCTTCAGCCGCTGAATCATTCACTGGTTTGCTGCTGTGGTCACCGTCCTGTAGGGTTGTCTCCACTGCTTCTCCTTCTCAAAGTGCAGGGGGGGGGGGGGGGGGCGGTCTTCTCAAATTAGTCGACTGAAATTGAATTATTCCATTACCTAACTTTATTGGTTTAACAAAATCTGTTCATACTCCTTTTTGATATCAGCTATCTAACCTCTCTAACGAATACGACTCTGATCTCCCATGCATCTGAAACTCGTGATCTCTGAATAACAACGAATTTATTAAATTGAGAACCTTCCTTTTTGTAACCAAAGCAGAAAACATTAAAGACTGCTACACAGCTAGCAGAGGTTTTGAATAAAGAAATCTTCAGCCTTGCGGCTGATCAAACTAGTAAAATATAATCTAATTTAGAAGAAGCTTTCTTTCTATCAAATAAAATTGGGTACTTGAAATTTGAAGTCCGACTAATACAAAATGCACATTTGACTGTTCCATCAAAATGAGAAAAAAACAATTAGTTATCACTCTTAACATAGAAAGTTGGAGCAGGAAAAGGCCATTTTGTGCTTCGAGCTTGTTCCACAATTTAATACAATCATGGCTGATCATACGATTTCAGAACTCTATTCCTGCTTTCTATCCACGGTCCTTGATCTCTTTAGCCATAATAGCCACATCCAAATCCCTTTTGAATATATCAAATGAACTGCTCTCTGTGACTTCTGTTGTATGGGGTTCCACCAGTTGAGGAGTCTGAGTGAAAATATTTCTCACCACCTCTTGTCCTTACTGGCTAATCCCTTATCCCAAGATTGTGACCCCTTGTTCTGAACATTTCCACCATTGCAAGGTGCAAGAACTTTTCTTGCATCTAACCTATCTCGTGAGAATTGTGTATGTTTCATTGAGATCCCCCCTCATTCTCCTAAATTACAATGAGTATAACCCATATCTATCCAGATGTAAGGGCAAAGTTCATCACTGAATTCTTAAATCACTGACTTGCTTTTATTATTGGTGATGCCACTATTTTACCATACCATTTCAGAGAATATACAGGCAAATAGTTTGTTCCCTGCTACCACATCCAAGGAAATGGCACATTTTCATGTTTGGTGGTTTAGTATATTTCAAGAAGACGATGAGCCAATTATTCTGTGACACAAAGTTCCTCTCGCCCTTAATTTTGGAAATGACACAGAATCAGATATTTGCATTCAAGGCACATAGCAATGATTGACAATGGGGGAGATTGACACTTTTTAACTCAGGTTATGTTTCAAAGAACATTAATATATGTCGTGAGACAAGACACCTTTGATTTCCTCCTGATTGTTAGGTTTTCTGTAAGCCTAGCAATTTTTTCTTTAGTTTATCTGAAAGGTGGCATAACTTGAATCTTCCTTTTGACCATTGTAGTATCTTCAGTTTATTTTTGAAGGTTCTCTGCAGACGATCCCACGCTCTGCAGACGATCCCACGCTCTGCAGACGATCCCACGCTCTGCAGACGATCCCACGCTCTGCAGACGATCCCACGCTCTGCAGACGATCCCACGCTCTGCAGACGAACCCACGCTCTGCAGACGATCCCACGCTCTGCAGACGATCCCACGCTCTGAAGACGATCCCACGCTCTGAAGACGATCCCACGCTCTGAAGACGATCCCACGCTCTGAAGACGATCCCACGCTCTGAAGACGATCCCACGCTCTGAAGACGATCCCACGCTCTGAAGACGATCCCACGCTCTGAAGACGATCCCAAGCTCTGAAGACGATCCCATGCTCTGAAGACGATCCCACGCTCTGAAGACGATCCCACGCTCTGAAGACGATCCCAAGCTCTGAAGACGATCCCAAGCTCTGAAGACGATCCCAAGCTCTGAAGACGATCCCAAGCTCTGAAGACGATCCCATGCTCTGAAGACGATCCCATGCTCTGAAGACGATCCCATGCTCTGAAGACGATCCCATGCTCTGAAGACGATCCCATGCTCTGAAGACGATCCCATGCTCTGAAGACGATCCCATGCTCTGAAGACGATCCCATGCTCTGAAGACGATCCCATGCTCTGAAGACGATCCCATGCTCTGAAGACGATCCCATGCTCTGAAGACGATCCCATGCTCTGAAGACAATCCCATGCTCTGAAGACAATCCCATGCTCTGAAGACGATCCCATGCTCTGAAGACGATCCCATGCTCTGAAGACGATCCCATGCTCTGAAGACAATCCCATGCTCTGAAGACAATCCCATGCTCTGAAGACAATCCCATGCTCTGAAGACAATCCCATGCTCACAACATTGTGAAAGCAACAGCAAATTGTCTCTTCACCGTCTACTTAACATGTTACAATATCCTAAGCTGCTTCACAGAAACCATGTTTAACACAAGGACCACTTAAGATGCTACTGTCGGTGGCAAAAAGCTTGGTCAAAGAAATGTGTTTTTTTTTATAAAAGGAAAACCTGGAGAGAGGAGAAAAATTATTTCATTTTGTAAGAGAAAGGCTGATGAGACCCATCTCACTCTTTAATCTTGTAGAGCTAATGGAAGAAAAATGGATAGAATTGCTTCCACATGTTCAAAACACCAACAAATATCTAAACTACAATAAAGATGAAAGGCTCAAAATTTGTTTGTGCAATGTTTTTGTCTGCTACTTGAAATTCAATCTTTTGCATTTAAATTGTAGAACCCAAGATGTCACAAATCCTGTTAAATTGTACAAAACATACACTGGTTTTACGTACAAGCTTCCTCACGCAACACTGTTCTTCTCTTTTGGTATATTAGCAAATTGGATGAGTTTTGAAATAATTGTTAATAGAAGAATTGTATATTCTGGTTAAATCATTTTCCACATTTCTCTAGTGAGGAATAATACGCAGATTGGAAAGTGTTGCAAATGTACATTTAAGGAAGCGGGAATAAAAGGCATAAGCATGTACCAAGCTAATACAGATTGTAGAGAAACATTATTTAAGGATGTTAGAATAGGACATTTAGAAAATAACGAGATTGAGTAGAGTTGGTAGATTATGACAAGTAAAACGGATATGGGTAAACATGAATGTGATGCATTTATATTTTTGGAAGGGTTTTGATAAGATCTTCTGCAGGAGGTTGATCAACATGGTTAGGTCAGATGGAATTGGGGATACCATATTGGCATCAATTGAGAAATGGTTAACAGAAAGGAAAGAACAAAAAAAAGTTGAAAAGCAAGGTGCAACTGATGGGATATTATGTTTGGGCTCCAGCTATTCACAACCTATATCAATGATTTAACAGTGGGACCAAAAGCCAACGTTTATAAATAACATCAAAGCAGGTGAATAGGAGGATGTAAGCAGTTTTCAAGGGGATTTAGACAAGATAAATTAGTGATGAAAGCACGACAGATGAAATATAACAAGAAAAATGTGACACCAACTACTTTGATACAAAAAAGAGAAAGGTGCCGAGTTGTTTTCAATACTGTCAGATAATAAACGTTTCTGTTTGAAAGGACTTCGGCATCCTTGTGCATTAAATCACTGAAAGATAACAGTGAAAGATGCAGGTACAGCAACCAATTATTAAGGCAAACGATATGTTGACTTTTATTACAGGAGGATTTCAGTGCAGTAATAATGCTATATTATTGCAGTTATCCCTTACTAGGTGATCACCTTACAGGTGGATTATTGTGTACAGTTTTGCTTCTCTTCCCTAAAAAGGATAGACTGGCATAGAAAGGAGGCCATCAATGTTCACTGAATTGGTTCCAAGGAAGGCACATTTGCCATATAAGAAGTGATGGAGTCAGGTAGGGCTGTATTCTATTGAGTTTGGATGAATGAGTTGATCTCATTGAAACTTACAAAGTTTAAAGGGGATCAGCAAGGTGGATGCTGTGAGAATATTTCCCTTGGCTGAGGGCTCTCGTGCCAAGGTTCACAGTCTCAGAAAAAAACTGGGCAGGCAATTTAAGACAAAGATCATAAGTCACAGATTGGGTTGTCTCAGCAGATGTATAAATTTTGAGATAATGAGGGAATAGAGGGATATGGGTATACCACAGAAAAATGAATTGATCCTCCATGTTATCAAGCACAATGACACAGTGTCCCGTGTTTTCTTCTCCTTAAAGCTATTATTTTTTTGTCCAAGATCACCCTTGCGTTTGCCACCATAAGGACAAAAGAGTAAGACAAGATGAAGGAAGGGTTGTCGACAGAATGCCCAGCAAACAAGAACACCCTCACAGGCAAATGTGATGGGAGAAGATAAAGGGCAACAGGACATCTACTTCACATTATACCCTCATTTTCTTCTGCTCCTTCAAGCCTTATTCATGTCAAGTTTATCGTCATCCGATTGAACATGTGCAACCCGACGAAACATGCAGACCGACAACCAGACATAACACATGGTGGTGGTGCTAGCTCTAATACTCCTGAATCTCTTTCTTGACAGGAGCAGCTGAAAGATGTTATGTGCAAGGTAGAAGGGGGCCTCAATGATATTGCGTGCCCTCTTCAGGCAACAATCCTGGTAGACTCAAGCGTTCCTTTCTGCCTCTCTTGTGATCCTGTGGATCGACCTCCAATCCATTTCTTTGCAGCAACCGTACTCCACTGTAATGCAGCTGGCTAGGACGCTCTCGATAGAGCTCCTAATAGAAGGTGGACATAATGGTGGCCATAGTCATGACTGCTTGTCTTCCCAGGAAGTACAGTCACATGGCACTAATATCTCCATTGATCTCCCTTCAGTGACATTTACTTTCAACCTTGCTGTTTTCACAGCATCTTTGCTGTACACTTCTCCGTTTGTCTATAAGGATATTCAAGTCATGGTCAATATTACTGTGAACTTCTTTTGGCTCAGCTCGACCATCCTTGTGGCCTTTGTATTATCGTGATCCAGAACAGCTTTCAGAACTGGGGTACACTTGTGGTCAGGTGCTCTTTACAGCTGGAACCTAACCCAAGTGGAAATAAACATACTGCCAAATTCTGTAACATTTACCTCAACTTTTTTCTTTTGTAAGATCAGGCTAGATGATTGAGAAATTCAGAATTGAATTCTCAGAGCTATCAAATATGTAAAACAGAGATAAGGAAAGAATGTACAAAAAGAAACTTTGCCAGCAGGGCACATTGAAAAAGTGCTTTGAAGAGTTAATATTTGTAAATTTTAAAAACGTATGGCTCCACTGCATTACTGTGGCAAAGATTGCTTCCATCTGCTCTGACAACATATGAAACATGTTTTCTGTATACAGTTATATTAAATCCATAATGTTCATTAGGTTTATATAAAAACTTCCAAACATCTACTGATAAACAAGCTTTTTTAGTGCAACTTGAAGCAATCATACAGAATTTTTGAACTACATGTGCCAAAATTACAAAATGAAAAGACTAACAACTGCTTGTTATTTCCCAGTGGTTAAAACAAGGGCATAGAGACAAAAAATGGGGGGAGAAAAAAAACATATGATCTATCTCTGCTTTCCTTTGGCAGTGAATTAGCTTTTTCTTTTATAATACGAACTCTATTTTGCTGATGTAAAACATATTAATCTTCTGTAATATATCTTGGTGTGTCGCACAAATGAAAATAGTAATTTTACTTCGATTTGCAATGTTAGATTTTGATCAACTCATTAATCTAATTTTAAACTATTGCTAACATCATGTGCTCATTAGTTGTCAAAAAATTACTTTTGATAAAAAGTATTCATGTTCATTTGTGCATCATTTTTCTCCCTTATGTCTTTGACCCGTTATTAGAGACGTTGACTGATAAACCATAAACAAATCTAGTCAACACTGTCACATCCCGCAAAAACTCATTGTTCCCACTTGTAAAAAGAAAACATACAAGTCAACCAAGCAAATCTTTGCTCCAGAATATTAACCAGACATAAGAACATGCACATTTTTTTTTAAAGAAAATGGTTCTATTTTGATCTTAAAAAAACATTGATAAAATTTGGAAAATGTTTTCACAAAATCTTCTTAAATTGGGGCATTCCCAAAATATATGAATAAATGATGCTCAAAAATTTTACACTTTTCACATAATGGATCAACATCTGCATAATAATTTGAGTTTGGACATATGTATTCCATGTATCACCTTAAATTGTTATAAACAATGCCTTGCACAAAATGAGGAATCATTAATCAAGCTAAGAGTGGAGTGCCAACATTCATCTGAAAATGTTATGTTTAAATCATGATCCCATCATTTTTAATCCCAGTCATAGAGGCTGTTCTTAAATCCAATAAGTCATTATAAATAGATAACATTAATCCACTGTGAACGAACAGCAAGTTAAATAATAAATCAAGAATATTAGAACTTGAGATTTAAGGGAAATCAGGAAGTTTGAAATGAACAAAATGCCGAACTTGTAAATATCTAAAATAATGTATATTAGAACGATTAAACATGCACATTTTAACTATTTTTAATTTACAATAATTAGAGTTAGCATTTCTTTTGCAAGAAGGAATGACAAAACCCAAACTCTCCATGTCCACTTGTATCAGAATTCAGCAGAAATAACATTCAATATTAATTTGTAACATTAAATCCGAAAAAAACTGAAATTAATAGTAATTTTTTCTGTCCTCATAATTACTTAATTTCAATCCACTACAATGTATAAACTTCTTGTAGTTTCAACTATGGTATTTGCATGACTTACTAAAAGAATCTGGATCCACCATAGATTTTTAAAGTTGATAAATATTTTAAATGCTTCATATACCATTAATTGAAGGGCTCTGTCATTTTTACTGATAAGATATTTTATAATATTTTGGGTGCCACATAGTCATAGAATTAATATCATTTTCTTTGCTGCATGTGATAAATATGAGCAGCAAAATGTGATTTCAGAAAGATTTAAAAATTAGCATGAGTGGTGACATCATGTGAAAGTTGTCTCAATATTTAATTGGTCAAAACCTTGCAGTTACAGTATTTCAATACCTGCCTCCATAATGCTCAAAACCTTGCAGATATTTCAATGCAAACATTGAAATAAAATTTGAATTAACAGTGGACTTCATTTCAATTATATGCGAAAGGCAATCACTTTAACTATCTATTTACTCACCAGATAACAATGCGGTGCCAAATAATCTCCCATTCTTTTCAAGGATTTCATGCATTTGTAACTGGCATGCTGCAATAGTTTCAAAGTCTGTGCCATATGCTAGCTGGACCTCTAGTTTTACTGTATTTTTCTGTAAATATTGCAGGAAGAAATCGTCCACTTGGACAACGTACTGAGATGTGAAATCAAACACTGGCTGCAGCCCATGAATTACAGGAGTAGACTGGAGTTCAAAATCATAGAATGCATAGGTGCAGAAAGTGGCAGGTTCCTGCTCACCAAAAACCTTAATAGCTTCAGGAGAGAAGACCACTTTGTTGATATGGATCTCAAGTAAGTTTTCTCCACGTTCCAAATGGACGGTAAAATCAAGTTCATTAGTGTTTTCATCAGTTGGGTTTTCTGGTTTGAATTTGAATTGTTTGGTGCCATAGGCTATGTCTTTGAGTTGGGCTGAAAAAGATGAAACAAATGCGATTTTTCCATATTTTTCATTAAAGCAATAGAGCACAATATTTTCTCGGTGTGGCAAACAGATGGTATAGAACATACGCACTATTGTCATCATATTTTTTAACAAGTTCTTCAGCACAGAAGATTGAAAGTAGCTCTGTAGATTCCGAGAATATGAGCTGTTCAGCATACAAGGATTACAACTTGACATTTATTTTGGGATAAATCAAATGAAACACTGCATACCAAAGGGCTTTTTAACATACAGCAGGGACTTCTTAATTAAAACTTTCAAGATGAAATTACATAGATAGGCATCTGCTAATGCTCCTGTGTTTGAAAAGGTGGTTAACCCATCACACACCCAAATTACAGGGGGGGGGGGGGGGGGTAAGAAAAAATAATTCCCGATTATTTGTGCAAAAGTAGACATTTTAAAAGGTTCAATTAAAAGGTTATATCATAAAATTTATTTAAAAAAAAAACAATTCCCGATTATTTGTGCAAAAGTAGACATTTTAAAAGGTTCAATTAAAAGGTTATATCATAAAATATATTTAAAAAAAAACAATTCCCGATTATTTGTGCAAAAGTAGACATTTTAAAAGGTTCAATTAAAAGGTTATATCATAAAATATTTTTTTTTTTAAAAATTCCCGATTATTTGTGCAAAAGTAGACATTTTAAAAGGTTCAATTAAAAGGTTATATCATAAAATATATTTTAAAAAAACAATTCCCGATTATTTGTGCAAAAGTAGACATTTTAAAAGGTTATATCATAAAATATCTATTACTGGCTTAATCACTTAATGTTAACTTGGTATTATAGATGCAACAACATGATTTTCCATGGGGAATATTTATTTTATTTCTAGCAAAACCTTGAGTAAGTTCTTTACACATGTATCTAGAGTTTTACTAAAAATAGTAGGAAGAATAAATTTCCTCCCATAGTCAGTTCCTGAACTTGAATAACTGACAGGGATGGATGATATTCAAAGTATTTTCTTACAGAAGGAAAATAAATCACCAGTCAGCTAGAGTGAAGTTGGGCTCCTACCTGCTTCTATCTCTGAGGGTTGGTAAAAGCCGAGCTTCCCTCTTTAACTCACAGCCCCCAAGAAAGAAAGTGTTTGTTGAAACTTTTTTAAAAGTTTGTTAAATACATTATATATTAGCTTTATAGTTATCTAGAACTATTCTCTTACTGTGAAACTTTACTTTCATCAATATTTCCTCTTGTAACCTGTTACCACAAGTAGGAAATCTAGTGCACGATACCACATCATTTTATATTTTTACTTTAGAAGTACTGTATAAAAGGAGCAAAATTTTACAACCGACTATAGGCTAAAAGAGACTGACTTTTTGCCATTCTGTTCTACATCTGGTGGTGAACCTGTGGAATTCGCTGCCACTGGCAGCTGTGGAGGGTGTCATTGGATAGATTTAAAGTGGTTAATAGGTTCATGATCAGTAAGATCTTCAAAGGATATGTGGAGAAGGCAGGAAAATGGGGTTGAAAGCAAGAATACATCAGCAATGTATCAAATGGCAGAGCAGATTGGTTGGGCCAAATAGCCTAATCCTGCTCCTATCTCTTAAAGTCTTCAATCACAAATGAATCAGTTACATTAGCTCTACTAGCAGTTTTTGGTGTATCCTTGGATTTTAGGTTGCAGCAACTCAACCATATTTTTAATTAAAATAGTAGAACTTACAAAGGAAGACAATTATGGAATCTCTGTGAACATCAAAAAAAGCCAAATATGATAGTTGGATTGTTTATACTGTCTAAACTTTAGTGGTGGAGAATAGGAGTCTGATTCTGCACAAAACCAACCTTGGATGTCACTACATAATGCTTTCCTTTTTCATTCATGGAATCGCCCCCCCCTCCCCTCTCTAATTTACCATCCTCAGCTCTGTTGGACTGTTGAAATGGCATTCGAGTGCTGGGGTTTCACCTGCAGCCTGCTAGCATTCAAGACCCTTTGAAAAGAGGACTTGCTTTTGTCTTTAACAATATACAAAAATATTAAGATATGTTCCACAAAGAATCACCATTATTACTAATTATAGATGGATTGATAAGAATATATACACAACAATTCATTCAGTTGGTAAAATAATTTAAAAAAACCCAGAGGCCTCAGGCCTCGATCGCTCTACTTGCATGAATTTTTTCACAAAATTTATATCTTAGATATTTTACAATTGTCCTTAAAAAGTTGTTTCATTATACCTTCAAGTTTTCTGATTCGTTCACCTCTAACATCAAGTAGCTGCGCATACTGCTCAAGTTTGATTTCATACTCTCGATTATTATCTTCCATTTTCTTGGCCACAGTGTTAAGCTCATTCTACAAATTTGAGGCAAAGATAAAAATAGGTTTTTATACTAGTTCTGTTTACAGTTGTGAAAACACATCTAAGTTATTAATATTTCAGAAAAGAACACGAAGAAAGCACGTAAGCGCTTCTACTTTCTCAGGGGTTTGCAGAGGCTTGATACGACACCAGAAACACTGGCAAATTTCTACAGATATGTGATGGAAAGTGTGCTGACTGGCTGGATCACAGACTGGTATGCAGACACCCCTGAGTGTAACACAGCCCAGAACATCACAGGTCTGTTCTCACTGCTGCCATCAGGAAAGAGGTATAGGTGCCACAAGACTCACACCACCAGGTTCAGGAACAGCTGCTACCCCTCCACCATCAGAATCTTCAACAACAAACTCAATCAGGAACTCATTTAAGGACTCTAATTTATTGATTTTTAAAATTCTCTCTGTATTGCACATTGGGTTTGTTTACATTCATTATCTGTTTACAGTTCTGCATTTGTTCACATGTATTCGCTGTGTAGTTTTTTTTTCATTACCCATAAATGGTAATTCTGCCTCGCTCACAGGAAAAAGAATCTCAGGTTGTCATGTATGTTAGGTCTGCTTTGTTCGAGAATGAGTGAGTCAGACACCAGACTGAGTCGAAATCAAGGTTCTTTATTACCGGATTGTAACACTTGCAACTAACAGTGTTAGTTGGAGAAGGCGCATTCTCCCGATATCAGCAAGTGGTGTTTTTTTTATACCTCAGGACACGCACTTAGTAAATTATCATACCATTACATTGTCCGTTGAATAAGCTGTTGCTACCCTTCTCTGTTAGTATGCTGCACATCATCTTGTTATTGCCACACTTATCTTGAGCGTACAAGGTTGGGTGTTGGGTTTTTCCTCCTTTGTCTGCCTGTCCCGCATCGACTTGTCAGCCACAAACGAGCCTGCATCCTGTTACTCCTTAGTACTGGGTGACTCCTTCTCCGGTCCCAACTCATGATGTTTTTACCTTACATGTATGTACTCTGACAATGAATCTGAAATTTGAACATGTTACATTATAGTGGCCTTTGGGACAATTGTGGCCATCGACATTTTGCAAGTGTCTTCTTAAAGTAGATAATCTCTTCCTTCTTTGGCTTGGCTTCGCGGACGAAGATTTATGGAGGGGTAATGTCCACATCAGCTGCAGGCTCGTTTGTGGCTGACAAGTCCGATGCGGGACAGGCAGACACGGTTGCAGCGGTTGCAAGGGAAAATTGGTGGGTTGGGGTTGGGTGTTGGGTTTTTCCTCCTTTGTCTTTTGTCAGTGAGGTGAGCTCTGCGGTCTTCTTCAAAGGAGGTTGCTGCCCGCCGAACTGTGAGGTGCCAAGATGCATGGTTTGAGGCGATATCAGCCCACTGGCGGTGGTCAATGTGGCAGGCACCAAGAGATTTCTTTAGGCAGTCCTTGTACCTCTTCTTTGGGGCACCTCTGTCATGGTGGCCAGTGGAGAGCTCGCCATATAACACGATCTTGGGAAGGCGATGGTCCTCCATTCTGGAGACATGACCCACCCAGCGCAGCTGGATCTTCAGCAGCGTGGACTCGATGCTGTCGACCTCTGCCATCTCGAGTACTTCGATGTTTGGGATGAAGGTGCTCCAATGAATGTTGAGGATGGAGCGGAGACAACGCTGGTGTAAGCGTTTTAGGTGCCATAGGTGATGCCGGTAGAGGACCCATGATTCGGAGCCGAACAGGTTTAATACAGTTCAATATCTTTGTGAATATTTTAGAAAGTATTTCATTTAAAAGTGCTGTTAAAATGTATTGAATGTAGATCATTAATTAATGTCAACCACTGGTGGCGAGTGATGTGAATATTTCTCAAAAAATTTATAAATCTCTGGTAGATGGCAGCTCTTGGCTTCAGGTCTAGCCGAAAATTCTTTAAAAGGATTGTCCCTTTAAAGGAGATGGCTTTATAGTGAATTTGTTTGAACACACCATTTGAATGAAATGTTGAATAAAGCCAAAATGTAGGACCCAGGCAGTTTTTTGCTACTTTGGTATTCTCAAAATGTAATATTGTTCAGTGCACTGAAATAGTAGCAATACAGATAATACAATCAAAACAGACCTATCTCTATGGTAAGGCTTATTGTAAAATAATGACCACAATAACTGCTTCATCTAAATGGAATAGAGCAAAAGTGCTAGGTTTTGGCCAGATATCGGCAAAAACACCACAGATCACCCTTATCATTTGGAAGTCCTTTGTTTATACATTTCCTACTGTTGATTCATTTTGGTATGGTTGCTAATCTGAACTAGATTTTGTAATGTGGTTTCTTCTGATTTAAGGTTCAAAATAGGAGTATTGTAGTTAAGTTAATAAAAGGTTCCATGCTGTTTACTTACAAACCAATCATGTAAGATTTATTATACTGTAAAATAAGGTTACTCTTGCTCAATAAATAGAGGAATTATCAATTTACTCTTACAAGAGATGCACATGAAAATCCTAGTAAGGAATGGAGCCCATATTTCCAATGGATATTTTAAGATCATTCACAACGAAGAGATTAAGTTAGGAGATTTAAAAAAATTAGTTAATCAATTTAACTGCTGTGGAAACACATACAAATGTTAAGGATCCAGATTAAATGTAAAATCAGGAGAAAAATTGACTAGTGAGGGTATCTGAATTTAAAAGATTTAAAAGAACCACGTGAAGTGATGCACAATGCATGAACTTTCTCAAATAGTGTTTCTTTAAATAAAATTCACTTCAGGATGTAGAAAGTGAAATAATCTTTGAATGTAATATGAAGATTACTTTCAAAACAATTTGCTTAATTCAGAAATAAAAAAGAAAATCTAAGCTCTGCCACCACTTTCTGTTTCATGAGCAAGGATTCATTTCTCATTTGTAAGCAACAATTCCATACAATTAGTGATTTTTAAATAATAATTATTGATGGGTCTGGTTACCAGTTAAAAAAAATGTCTAACAAATTTTGAATTATATTTCTTATTTACTCCAAATGCATGTTTACCTATTCATTTCAGTTGTAATGAAAAATAGTAGATTTGATAACATTATTCACAAGAGTATTAATACACTACAAGAATCTTTTTACATTATATATAATTAGCTGTTTTCAAAATGATTCGAGAATTCAGTTACCATATATATTACATATAGTGAATCTGATGGGATTTTGTAGAGAAGATAGAATCCAAAAGTAAATTATATTTTATCAAAAAGAATGGTTATGTACTTTCATTCCCTATCACTAGGCTTCAAGTAAACCTCAGAAGTAAAATGATACTCTTAACATGTTTAGTGATGAATAAGTATGTATTCAAAAGGACTGGAATGAAAAGAAAAGCAATAATCTCTTTTATCACGAAAAAAAATCATTTAAATTCTTTTTCCGATACATAGCAATTTTAGATAGCATCCAGTCTAATTACAAGAAAGAAAGATTGTATTGTTAGAGCAACTGTTGCTTCTCATACTTTAATGTTCCTCCTTTTGAGAAATATAACTACACATATACTTAATTGCTCTCTTTCAAAAATATACTGATTGAGAATAATAAGTCCGGGTTGTTCTAAAGTCTCAATTCATTGTTTAAACTATTAGCTGCATTATGAATCACACTGAAGCTAACACGGATTCGCTGTATTCAGAACTGATAAGCAGTAGTCCAATCAATGTCCGATTAGTTTGTAAATGTATCACATTGACAACATATTTAAGCCTCTTCAAAATATTCAAATTTCCATTTTTAGAATGTAATTACTTCCACATTCACTGCAAATATGTGACAGTCATACTTCTAGAGTTTTTCTTCAACTCAGGCACTGGAAATATAGGTCAGCTTGAAAGAAAGTAGATTTCTTTTATTGCTAACTCGGTTGCAAGATTGGAAACCAGAGTGAATAAAACTGAATTTTACTTATTGTTTACACCTGTTACGATATTTAAATTAATTCACAGGCAAACATTCTGTTTCTTAGAATCAATTAACAAGACTCCTATCAAATCCCCACAAATCATTTAACATGTTTGCATTCTGGAAATCGGTATGTTAGGATTTACAAACGGCTCCAATGATACAAATCAGAAACAAAGGTACACCTCATGTGGATTTCATTTCTTAGAGCCTAAAAAAAAAATAGAAGACACTAACAAATTTGGAAGAACTTAATTCCTCAGAATTTCTTCCTGATCTTTGGCATCACTCTCTTTGTCCCCATATCTAAAATTGGTTATGTGAAATTCCTTATCTAATAAACCAGAAAACTTGAATTGTAATGAAAAACTCAGGTGGGAAAGCATTTTTTTGGCTCCAAGATATACCATATACCAAGTCTCCAACATATGCAAAGAAGGCTGGCAAGGAGGAGTCCAGTTTGGCTTTCATGGGGCATGTCCAGACCTTTTTAAATATTATTTTTAAAAATCCTAAAAATGTTGCAGCTGATCTTTAGGCTTTCATGAACCTTTAAGTTGATTTTTGCCTTTTGGTTTATCTGAAGATTTTTCTCAGGCAAATAGGTGAAAGTAAGATGACTAAATAAAATAAATCCTGGGGATATAAACAGAGAGGACACAGCAGTACTGTATAATTTGTTAGGTCACAACTTCATTATTGTATTTATTTCTGGTCATCAAACTACTGGAAGTGTGCTGTGGCATGAGAGAGAGTTCTGAAGAGATTCACAAAGATGTCACAAGGCACGTCTGGGAAATTTTATGAGGAGCAATGGGCTAAATTGCTATTTGTTTTCATTTCAACAAAGAAGGCTTAGAGGAAATATAATTCAGCCATAAAATTATGAGAGTCCTGTGCAAGGTTAACAGGATAACAGTAAGGCCAAGAACTAGGAGACCAAGATCTTAGGAATGAAACAGAAAATGCTGGAAATACTCAGCAGGAAAGGCCATATCTGTGAATAACCAAAGAAAGGTAATGAAAGGTATCCTAGGGTGGTATGTGATGTCATGTATGTACTCGGACAATAAATCTGTCCATTTTTTGGACAATAATATTTTCCATTCAACTTGATCTTGTATAACAAAACCCTGAAGAATCGACTCTTAAAAAGACTTAATGAATGTAAGCAAATTATAATAATGTAATTAATTTAAGCAAACAACATTGGCCCAAATGCTAATTGCTTTCATATCATGTCCCCTTGTAGTTTCTACTGCTTATTTTTTGGCAGATCACATTAAATGTTCTCTTGATCCTTGTGCATTGACCTGTAATCTCCCATTCATCTCCTCTCATCGAACCTTGACTTTGGACCACTCCCTTATCTGATCAACCATTCCCAATAGGGTTAGGGTTTGGTCAATTATCCAAATTCCTCTTCTAGTTCTCCTGCTGACTTTATAAGATCTAACTCTTCTCGCACTATTTTGCAAAAACTTCTATTATCATCCCCTTCTGCAAAATCTGAATGGTCAACCTTGCCCTCTTTCTAAAGCGCTTCATTTTTCATTTAATCTTAAAAATGTGGCAAGTTCACAAATCTTTGCCCTTCTTACATGCTATTCCCTATTTTCATATTCCCATTTTACTTTCCAGCTACATAGCTCATTCCTTCATGGCCATTCTTAATTTGCTTCATACTACCAAAGTAATATTATGTCTGAAATCATTGCCTTGTCTTTTTACTAAAGATAGTAAAAAGATACCTGATAGTCTTTATTAATCTTGTATTGCATAAATAGCAAATTCCTTGTCTTTTCAAGTTCTTGAACAGTCTCTGCATGTGTTGCCTGAAGCTCTCGCATGGAGAACTCCAGATCCTTATTCACATTGTCTTCCACTTTCTCCAGAAATTCAAGGTTTCCGTTTTTCTGATGCTTACCGACCTACAATAAAGATAAAAGTACACATGACTGAGAAATAAAACACACCTTCAATCTATACAGCTTTGCCTGACTTGCTACAAAAACACCATCAACAATCGGTAAAAATAGTAAAAGATGCTGAAAATCTGAAACAGAATTGTTATCAAAAGGTGAGGTGATACATCCAGAGAAAGAAATAGACGTAACAACATTGCAGAGTGAAGATCTTAAATCAGAATGGGAAGAAGTTGGAACTAAAAACAAACTATCAAGTGGGTTGAACAGTAATGATTAGGAGAAAGGAACTGTCAACATTTCAGGTTGAGATCCTGAATCAGAATCCTGATGAATCCGAGTTTCTCTTTGCTTCGATTCGGGCACCTGCAGACTCTTGTGTCTCTGGAACAACAGCTCAAACAAAAAATAAACCAAAGATATTACAATGGGGACTGACTGTAATAAGAAGGAAGGGATTCTGACAGATCGAATAACCAAAGGGATTAGAAGTATAATGGTGTCAAAGTGGGACGTGAATAAACAAAATGGAAGGAGGGCATTAGGAATTGCTGAATCAGCAATACGAGTTGAAAACTGAAGGCCATTGTTATGTCTGAGAATGCTGAACTCATGTTGGTAGACTGTAAAAATATTTAATCAAAAGATTGAGATGTAGAGAGGTTTAAGAAAATCAGAATGATAAGTGATCTTGTATACAGAAATGTTCATCTGGGTCAATTGCATATTTGTGGTCAAATAACATTTTTTTAAAAAAACGTTTACCTTGAAGTTTTATTAATCATTAGTTCATAATTTGAATTTGACCTTCCAAAAAGGTTGCAGATTTCATTTCTAAACAACTGACAATACAAATAAATCCATATTTTGTATGCATTGGCCTAATTTTTTTTTTTGTAAGTGAAATAAACTCTACATTACTTTTTAACATTACTTCCCTGGCCTTTCTGAGATTTTTGTTTATTTGGGCCACAATGGCCACTTGAAGATCACTTCTGACCAAGAATTAGTCTCTTGAAATGCTAGTCACTTCAACCGGGGCAGAGGAGGGTCAGATTGTTATTAGATCACAGAGCAGCCATGAATTGAAAGAGGGATCAACTTCTTTACAGTACCTTTATGAGCATCAGCGCTTCACTGAGTTCAGCCACATCAATATCATTCTCCTCCTGAAAGTAAAATAGTCAATAAAAGCCTTATTAAATGGAAATGAATAATACAGGGATAACTGAAAATGACATAGTGGATTCTCACCGAATATGACATTTGGCTTGAATATCATGAATAAATAAAGTATCACATTTTTACCTCCTTTTTTTATGAGGCTTTATGATGCGTAAAGCTAGTATGCTTATGGCATGCATAAAACATGTCAAGCATTCCAATGTCATATTCTGACAGATATAAACTGAGTTCAGGTAAGCAAGTTTCTTACTTTGGTAAAGAACTTCATACGATCTTTTAGCTCATCCAACTGTTGCTTGTGCTTCAGATAATGCAACTGGAGTTGTTTGTTCTCCTGGGAGAGTCGTTCATTTCGTGCTGACATTCATTGGACAATGAATGGAAACAGTATCAAAGTAAACCCGGACAATATAACATGTTAAAATAAAATGTAATTATGACAATCTGCAAAGGAAATCAAGCATACAGAAACTCAAAAGCTGACTGCAATTTCTTTGAAAGTACTAGGAAAAAATTTCCTCATGCAACAAAATGTGCTCTTTAGAAGCACATTTATAAATTTGCTACAACTAACCAGTTTAAAATATTTTCCACTCAATAAATTAATGGGATTTCTTCATGTTTTAAGATAAGCAACTAGAATTTTCTAAGTCATTCAAAATACCAACAGTACTTTTAAAGAATAATCATCTTACACCTGTGAGAGATGAGCAAAACTAATATGAAAATATGAGAGATAAAGAAAGCTAGTATGGATATATGTGTAATGAATAAAGCCAGTATGAATAGGATAAGGGTCAGCAAGTTCCGCATATGTAATTAGTAAGCCTTAGACAAGGAAAACTGCCTCAGGACCTTCGTGATGCTATCATCATCATCACCCTGTACAAAAACAAAGGCGAGAAATCAGACTGCTCAAACTACAGGGGAATCACGCTGCTCTCCATTGCAGGCAAAATCTTCGCGAGGATTCTGCTAAATAGAATAATACCTAGTGTCGCCGAGAATGTTCTCCCAGAATCACAGTGCGGCTTTCGCGCAAACAGAGGAACTACTGACATGGTCTTTGCCCTCAGACAGCTCCAAGAAAAGTGAAGAGAACAAAACAAAGGACTCTACATCACCTTTGTTGACCTCACCAAAGCCTTCGACACCGTGAGCAGGAATGGGCTTTGGCAAATACTAGAGCGCATCGGATGGCCCCCAAAGTTCCTCAACATGGTTATCCAACTGCACGAAAACCAACAAGGTCGGGTCAGATACAGCAATGAGCTCTCTGAACCCTTCTCCATTAACAATGGCGTGAAGCAAGGCTGCGTTCTTGCACCAACCCTCTTTTCAATCTTCTTCAGCATGATGCTGAACCAAGCCATGAAAGACCTCAACAATGAAGACGCTGTTTACATCCGGTACCGCACGGATGGCAGTCTCTTCAATCTGAGGCGCCTGCAAGCTCACACCAAGACACAAGAGCAACTTGTCCGTGAACTACTCTTTGCAGATGATGCCACTTTAGTTGCCCATTCAGAGCCAGCTCTTCAGCGCTTGACGTCCTGTTTTGCGGAAACTGCCAAAATGTTTGGCCTGGAAGTCAGCCTGAAGAAAACTGAGGTCCTCCATCAGCCAGCTCCCCACCATGACTACCAGCCTCCCCACATCTCCATCGGGCACATAAAACTCAAAACGGTCAACCAGTTTACCTATCTCGGCTGCACCATTTCATCAGATGCAAGGATCGACAACGAGATAGACAACAGACTCGCCAAGGCAAATAGCGCCTTTGGAAGATTACACAAAAGAGTCTGGAAAAACAACCAACTGAAAAACCTCACAAAGATAAGTGTATACAGAGCCGTTGTCATACCCACACTCCTGTTCGGATCCGAATCATAGATCCTCTACCGGCATCACCTACGGCTCCTAGAACGCTTCCACCAGCGTTGTCTCCGCTTCATCCTCAACATTCATTGGAGCGACTTCATCCCTAACATCGAAGTACTCGAGATGGCAGAGGCCAACAGCATCGAATCCACGGTGTTGATGATCCAACTGCGCTGGGTAGGTCACGTCTCCAGAATGGAGGACCATTGCCTTCCCAAGATCGTGTTATATGGCGAGCTCTCCACTGGCCATCGTGTCAGATGTTCACCAAAGAAGAGGTACAAGGACTGCCTAAAGAAATCTCTTGGTGCCTGCCACATTGACCATCACCAGTGGGCTGATATCGCCTCAAACCGTGCATCTTGGTGCCTCACAGTTCGGCGGGCAGCAACCTCCTTTGAAGAAGACCGCACAGAGCCCACCTCACTGACAAAAGACAAAGGAGGAAAAACCCAACACCCAACCCCAACCAACAAATTTTCCCCTGCAACCGTGTCTGCCTGTTTCGTCCGCGAAGCCATGCTAAAGAAGAAGAAGACAGAATTAGCAAGTTCAGCATATAAGAGTTAGTAAGCCCTGAGGGTTGGGAAGGTGTGAATAAGGACAAAGGCAAGTGAATAAGGACAATGACATGATGGGACACAGACAGGATACCCCCTTAGAAAATTCTAGTTCACAGAAACAGCATGTAGGCAGACAGGATTGCCTAATGCCAAACTTATCCAGGAGGCAGAAGAATGTTAGGGGGTGGGGGGGGGAAGGGTACCTCTACACTGAAATGAACTGTATAAAAGTTGGGTGAGCCCCAGTATGTGTGTGTATTCCCAGGATAAGGGGAAGCACCCAACTTTGCATTGTTGTATAATAAACGTTCTTTGTTCTCAATTTTTGTCTCGAGCAAATTCTGTGAAGGTACTTCTGTTTCTCACACACCTAATGCTTGATCTCTGTTTAAACTGTCTATGAAAAGCTGCAAAACATTATTATGGTTGTCTTGATTTACTGTCTCTAAAATAATACAGTAATAATTTCAAAACATAATTTTACCAATTTAAACCAAAAGTTTGAAAGTTTGGAACCTCTGGTTCCAAGAAAAGCAATTCTTTCCAAAAATACCCAAATTTAATGTTTGACAAACATTAAAAAATATTTTGTTTTTTAACTGAATCAAACATTTCTTCTAATCATAATGGTCAGATTCAACTTATCTTTAATAAATAGAATAGATTTTACAGCCAGAAGCTTCGTTCTGTCATACTGTATCTTGTTTCCTGACAAATGAGCCAAAAAGACAATTTTGAACTCCAATGAACAAAGCACTGGTGCCACCTGCAAAATCTCTGGTAGATTAAGTTAAGCTATTTTACGGACCTACTTGATACCTGACAAAAATTGCATTTGGCTCCTTATATGTACATAAACATCAAGTGAACCACTATAGATTATAGGAATAACACTCCAAGTTTCATCTTCAGAAAACTGCACATGAATATATAATGGTGATTGTGAAAATAATGTTAAGAATTACTAAATATGTTCATAGAAATAAGTGTATTGGAACACAAGTTTACTCAATGAAAAATAATTAGCATTTTGTTAAATTTTGCAGGTCCCAAACAAATATTCTCATTTGTATTTACTGTTAAGAAAGATATGGCGGCTTGGGAACTCAAAGAAGCAAAGTGATGCCTTGAAGAGACCAAATTGCAGAAGAAAATGCTGAAGGTCTTAAAACATATTAAGATTTAAAAAAAAACCCTGGACCCTGGTCAAGTGTATCCAAGGATGTTGCGGGAAGTCAAGGAAGGAATTGCAGGAGCCCTGGCAGAGGTAGTTGAATGATTAGACACCGGAGAGGTGTCCAAAACTCGAGAGTAGATAGTGTAGCGACCTTATTTAAAAAAGACTGCAAGGACAGTCCAGGGATCTAAAGGTCAGTGAGCTTAACTGGATTTGAAATTGGATGAAATGGAGAAGACAGAGAGATGTAGTGGATGATTGCTTCTCAGTCTGGAAGCCTGTGATTAGTGATGTGTGTCAGGGATCGGTGCTGGGACAATATGGCAAATTGGATCAGCAAATTTGCTGATGACACAAAAATAGGAGGCATTGTGGACAGCGAGGAAGGTTTTTGGGCCAGAAAGTGGCAGATGGAATTTAATGCAGACAAGTGTGAGGTGTTGCATTTTGGAAGGATAAACCAAGAAAGGACATACATGGTGAATGGTAGGGCACTGAGGAGTGCTGAGGAACAAAGGGATCTGGAAATACAGATACATAATTCCTTGAAAGTGGTGTCACAGGTAGACAGGGTAGTAAAGAAAGCTTCTGGCATCTTGGCCTTGATAAATCAAAGTATTGAGTACAGAATTTGGGATGTTAATATGAAGTTGTATAAGATATTGATGAGGTCAAATTTGGAATATTGTGTGCAGTTCTGGTCACCAAACTACAGGAACGACATCAGTAAAATTGAAAGAGTGCAGAAAAAATTTACTAGGATGCTGCCAGGTTTTCAGGAGTTGAGTTACGGGGAAAGATTAAACAGGTTAGGACTTTATTCTTTGGAGCGTGGAAGAGTGAGGGGAGATTTGATAGAGGTTTACAAAATTACAAGATACAAAAGTATAGACAGTAAATGCAAGTAGGCTCTTTCCACTTAGATTAGGAGAAATAAGTATGAGAGGACATGGCTTTAGGGGAACATTCGGGGGAAATTCTTCACTCAGAGAGTGGTGGGAGTGTAGAAAGCTGCCATGTGATTGTGGTAAATGCACTCACTTTTACATTTTAACAATAAATTGGATAGATACATGAATGGGAGAGGTCTGGAGCGTTATTGAATAGGAGCAGGCCAGTGGAACTTGCAGAATGATCTTTCAGCACACCCTAGAAAGGCTGAATGGACTACTTCCTGTGCTGTAGTGTTCTATGGTTCTATTAGTTGTGGGTAATTTAAAGACAGGATGTCCTTCTAAGTGGAAAAACAAGGAGCAATCAGGGATGGCAACATGAGATTTTTAAAGAGGTGACCAAGAAGATTAATGAGGTCAAGGTGGAAAACATAGTCTACAAAGACTTTAGCAAGGACATTTAGAAGTTCTTGCATGGTAGGATGGTCCAGAAGGTCAGATCATATGGTTTCTAGGGCGAGTTTGACAATTTGATACATAATTGACTATGGCTGGAGACAGAGAGTGTTGTTATTCAGATTTGAGGCCTGTGACCAGTGGGACCACTGTTGTCTGTCATTTATTAATGACTTGGATAACAATGTAGTTAGCATAGTTAGTGAGTTTGCAGATGACATGAAAATTTGTGGTATTGTGGACAGTGAAGAATGTCTGAGATTCAATAGGATCTAGATGAACTGGGAAACTGGGCCAACAAATAGAAATGTAATTAACTCAGACAAGTGCAAGTTGCTAATATTTATGTTCTGATGCACTTATTCTCATGAACGTATTTAGTAGTTCTTAAAATTATACAAGATTGCATTAAAACTATTTGGTTAAACCAGGACAGGACTTGCATAGTGAATAGAAGAGCAACGGAGAACATTGTAGAACAGAGGCTTAGGGCTCCACGAAAGTGGCTATATGGGAGTTCAGCTATCATGTTATAACTGTGCAAAAACAGAGACCACACTTGCAGTATAGTGCACATTTCTTGTCAGTCATAGGAAAGATACCATTCATCTGAAGAAGGTGTAGAAAAAATTCTCAAGAATGTAACTAGCAGGCATGAATTCGAATGAATGACTGGGACTTTTCTCCCTTGTGTGGAGGAGGATGGGGAAGGCCTTTGTAGAGATATACAAAATCATGAGAAGAGATAAGGTGAATAGTCATCGTCTTTTTTTTCCTCCATGGCAGGGAAACCTAAAACTAAAGAGCATAGATTTAGGGTGAGAGGGGAAACGTTTAAAAGGGACCCAAGGTGCATTTTCTTCACACAGTGGTGGCCTTATAGAGGTGGGGATAATTGTAATCTTTAAAAGAGATTTGGGCATGTATATGGATAGGAAAGGTTTAGAGCATTGGAGCTGAACACAAGAAACTGGGACTAGATTGGGGAGACAATGTGGTCAGCAAGGGCAAATTGGGCTGAAGAACCTGTTTCTGTGCTAGAACTCGAATTGAAAAATAAAAAGTTGCAGATGCTGTGCAACTTCAATAAAAACAGAAAATACTCATTAGGTCTGGCAGAATGTATGCAGAGACAAAAGGAGTAAACTTTTAAAGTTGTTGATGACCTTTCTATATGTATTGTATTGGGTATTTTATAATGTGCTTAAATAATCCAATTTTTAAGTTCTGAATTAGTATACAAAAATTGCAGAGTGTTAATGAAACTATCATTTCTAACTTAACACAATATTTGTGGATCTGCATTTTAGCTATGTATATACTTGCTTTACAGGCTTTTTTTATTTTAAGAATAATATCATCTTCATTCTGCAGAGACACATACAATTAAAAACATGATACAACTTCAGGGTATTATTGTGCACTCTTGAAAGATCTAACATTTTACAGATGCTCATTTCTCAAACCACTTTCATCTCTTCCATTAAAACTTAAACATGCCAAAATTGTGGAATTCCATTTTGCAATGGACATTTTGAAAAAACAAAACTGGCTACTTGGTACATTTTACATCCTAACAGGCTGTCCTATAAATTCTTCTGTCCATAAAAATGGAAATTTATGCAGTGCTGCATGTGTGGTTCAATATTCAACTGCACAGAAGCCCTAAGGCCATACAAATATCCACAAGGGCATTTCTTCTAAATCTCCTGTTAAGGAGCAAAGTGGAAATCATAGGAACCAGATAAGTTGAGGGAAAATAATTGGGATTACTCACATTATGGGAAAGAATGGGGAGAAATTTATCATGGGGAAGACACCGAGGGGATTGGCACCGTGATGAGAATAGTCCAAGGGAGTGCAAAGCCTGAGAGACAATCTGGGTGTGCAGCGAGATCGTACCAAGAAACTGGATACATTGGCAGGAAAAGATGGATGACAGGGATGGTTATGAGACCCAATCACACTTGCAGGTCTTTTTTTTTTTTACATTTAATTTTCTCTAATCCTATTCTGATTTCACAAATACAACCTTGACTGTACACTTTGGAGCTATGAATAATTCTGAATATAAAATATAATAATAGCACAATTTTGATACAAAGAGGCTGTGGATATTTTAAAATTTCATGGAAGACAGAAATTAGATTTTTATTTTATTTTGCTTTGGCATCATACCTTGCTAGCTTAATAATTTGCTCAACTTTAACTGACTTTTTATGAAAGGCCCTACAACTTGAAATGTTAAGAGTTTCACTTTGCACAGATGTTTCCTGAACTGCTGATGTTTACAGAATATATTTTAATGTTTTTATTTTAGATTTCTAGCATCTACAGTTTTATTTAATTCAATATAATTATGCTACACTAGAAAGATTCTAAAAAATGTTATGACAATAAATATGCATACAACTAAGTTAAAAATAACAGTGGATAAATTTCAAACGTTATCTTATTGACTGCTTTCCAAAATTGAAAGGGAGCTTAATTTAATACCTTATTTTTTAGATAACTTTACAACTTATATTAATTAAATTGTTATTTTGTGACAGAATTAATTATTTTTGATGCTACAATCTATATTCCAGTTACAGGCTTCTTATTTTCCCAGAGCACTATATTTTAAAAGGCCAAGAGTAAATAATCGAAACTAACAACAAATGACATTAGTACCAGAAAAAAAAAGCAAATCTACAAATAATTCCCACTACTGAACTTTCTAAAAATGGTGGGCTACTCACTCAAACTAAAGACCAAATTTGTTTCATAAATTTTTAGTTTATTTGAGTTGTACTATTGAATTGAATGTTCAGGTCAAACAATGCTTGAAACTTCATCATCTTTTTGGGCTAGATTGGGCTGATGGTCAGCTAACAGGTCTGTAGAGAGTTGCCAGTGAGCTGTAATATGCAACAGCATGTTCGAAACTTCTATGTAGTGTATGCTGCAGTGCACTGGAAGTCAGATGCAGGCCTATGACTGTGCCTGAGCTCAGCACTGAATCACAGGTGTTACACAATGACCTGAGTTGAGGGGTTTGATACATTTTGCATCTGGCCTATAAGGTTGTAGCATGAGGGACAGCTGTGGCACAGGAATCAGATCTTGCATTATCTGCCTGAAAGTCTGTGGATAGTCGAATAGCCTGAATATGCACGAGATTGTCTGATCTCGGAAGCTAAGCAGGCGCAGGTCAGTACTCGGAGGGGAAACCGCCTAGGAACACCAGGAGCTGTAGGTTACTGTGAGTGGCACTGGAGAAAGTGGTGATTCTCTGTCTGCATTATGATAGACAAAAGCCAAAGAATTTCATGCATGTTATTTTCTAAATGGATTATGTGACAATAATGGAACCAGCAAGAAGTCTCCCCTGTATCTCTGTTCATTATTATGTTTATTTGAATCACAAGGAATGCCATAATGGAAATGTTATAATGCACTAACCAAGCCATGTATTTGTTCATTAATTGACCACTCTAATGAGCAAAATAATTTTGATTTCACAAATGGATTACTAAACTAACAACTCAGTATTAACTGCCCCCCCCCCCACCTCATAAAACGAAGTGCAATGAGAACGAAGGGATTGCTTGAATGACACATTTTAGATAAAAAGTATGTAATGACTGACAATAAGGAGCAATGATAAATGCTATTAAATCTAATAAATTTCTGGTGTATTCATGTGAGAAAATTAAACAGTGTGCTGGTGGCGATAAAAAAAATATTTCACATAATCTGAAACTGACGGTGAAGCATAATCAAATAAAAACAGAAAGTACTAAAGAAACTCATCATGTCAGGAAGAATTATGCAGAGCAAAAAAATTTTCACCCTTCAGGTCAATGATTTTTCTTCAAGACCTGAAGAAGTATTATACTTTGTTTTGTGCACATCTATTATTACCAGTAGTGAAATCTAATGGGTTTCTGTAAATGTCTGTCATCGGAATTGATCCAACTAGGACCTATCTTGCAAGTCATTTGGGCTCTTCAAAGCTCCTGTTTAATAGTTTTCTGGCTGATGCTCTGATGTGTAAATTTATACATTGTAGTATTTTTGCTGACTTCAAGGCTTCTGCAGTGCATCAATGAAAAGGGCGACCTGTCTTGTAACGTGAGTAGGAAGCAATATAGAGCCAGCGAAACTGCGAGAACAGGAAAGAGGAGAGGGAGGGAGGGGAAAATGACCCTCAAGCAGGATGCTTTATCATAAAAGAGAGCTTTTGGCACATTAGGCTTCATGAATCAAAGTACTAAGAAGAGGAATTGAGATGGTATTGTAACATTGTACAAGGCTTTAGCAAGGACAAATTTGGAGTATTGTGTGCAGTTTTGGTCACCTAACTACAGGAAAGATAGAAGACTTAAAAAGTGCAGAGAAGATTTACTTGAATATTGCCAGGACTCAAGGAACCTAGTTGAACAGGTAAGGGCTTTAGTCCCTGGAACGTTTAAGAATGTGAGGATATTCAATATAGGGATAAAAAAATTTTAGGGTACAGAGAGTAAATGCACTTTCCACTGAGGTTAAGTGAGATACAAACCAGAGGACATGGGTTAAGGGAGAAAGGGGAGAACTTTAGGGGGAATATTAGGTATAGAGTAGTGGGAGAAAGGAACAAGTTGCCAGCTAAAGTGGAGAATGTGGGGTCAATTTTAACTTCTAAGAAAAATGTTGGCAGATACATGGATGGGAAGGTTATGGAGAGATATGGACTGGGCACAGTCATAGTTCGGCATGACAAAATAACTGCAGATATATTATGAGTTCAAATTAATTTAAGTAATAAATTAATACATAAAACTGGAAAAATTAATTTAGAAATATAACTCGCTATTTCTCAGAGTGCATCACATTGCCTGGGTTGTAGTACAAAAACTAAATCCAAAACAAAAAGCACCTTTTAATCCAAATGCATGAATTAAAGGCTTCTGTGCCCACTTCCAGTGAATTTTTTTACTGAACTTATTTCCCCCCCAGCAATAGTTTAATATTCTATTGCAGGAGGGCTGTTGGAAAGTTAAATTAAATTTTTTAATTTAGGCATGCAGCATGGAAATAGGCTCGGCCCATGAGCCCATTGCTGCTTAATTACACCCAATTGATCTACAATCCACAGTACGTTTTGAAGAGGGGGAGGAAACCAGGGCAAACACAAGGAGAATATTCAAACTCCTTATGGACATCGCCAGATTCGAACCCATGTCCCAATTGCTGGCACTGTAAAGGCGTTGCGCTAACTGTTTTGCCAACCTTGCCACCACTCCAAGCTCCTCCAAACCACTTGACCTCCATCACCAAGGAAAAGACAAATGGGAATGTCACCACTCTATAAATCACATGCCATTCGGACTTGGAAATATCTTGCTATTCTTCCATTATTGAGGATCTAAATCCTGGGACTCCCTACCTAACACTGTGGGTTTACCATCATCAGAAGGACTTTAGTAGTTCAGGGAAGCCAGCACATCACTACCTACTCACAGGCAGTTTAGGATAGACAATAAATGCTGTGCTTGACAGTCATACCCAAATCCACTGGACATAAAAAAATCATTTTGTCTTGGAAATGAGCTCTTAGATGAATTGTGAAAGTGTATTTGTCTTCTGGACAGTATAAAACGAAACAATAGTATACTACCCACTTACTCTGCTTTTTCACTGCTGTAATTGAAATTATTTACAATAACAAACAGATGGAAGCAAAAAAAAACATTGAAACATCATCATAACTGTGGTAAGCATTTGTGAATGCAGATTCTGTAAGATTCATTTCTTTCAAATTCAAAAATACCTCTTTCTAGTTTTATTTTGTCCAAGATCTCATTTTTGTCAGCCAGGTCAGATTTTAGCGCGGTCTCGAGCTGTGCAATCTGAATCTTCAGCTGCTGCTCCTTCAACTTCCATTCCTTTTCGTTGGTCATGTCAAAAGCACTGTAACCAAGCATGTGGCATGTGAAGAACTATTGGATGTAATCCTCCACAGAGCATAATAATTAAAACAAAAAAGCCTTAGTGGCACAGAGACTGCTGTCATCATGTCTCAGGAATTAAGCAAACATATGCTGGTCTGCTGCTGTTCAAACCAAGGCGCCTTGCTCAGGCTGCGGTTAAATCACATGAAAGGGTTTGTGGGATGAGCAAGGCACTGGCCTTAATTTAGAGATCTATAGCCAGAGAAAAAAAAAAATTGGCATCACTTGGATCTGTGGGACACGGAAAGGAATTCAATGATTTACTCTCAGCTGAATTCATCAATCCAAATGATATAACAGCAGGGACAAACAAGACTTTATAGTCACTCAATATAAATAAATAACGCACACTATCCACCTGATCACTTTTTACAGGTGTTGTTCGCGATGCACACTAAAAACAGCTGCTGGTTGAAAGGAAAGGAAACCACCACAAAAAGACTCATGTTTTTAAATGCCTGAGACATTGTGAGATGTAGAATGATTATTGTGCATGTAAAATGTGGTCATTTGTCTTGTTAACAAAGATGGAAAAAACAAGAAACTACATTCAAAAGAAGTTGTTTTATGACGCACTAAAAAAAAGCTAATCAAAGTAAACCAAAGTGTGTGTGTGTGTGTGTGTGTGTGTGTGTGTGTGTGTTGTGTATATTTTTCTCTCTCTCTCTATATATATATCTACATATCTATATATATCTACATCTCTCTCTCTCTCTCTATATATATATATACACACATACACACATATATATACACACATATGTATTATATATATATATATGCACATGTATATTATATATACACACATACATATATGCTGATGGATGATTAATAATTATTCCTAATAATTAATACATTGATATGTGTATGTACCTATATAATATCTATATAATTTATATACATATAGTTATAGTAATTATTAGGAATGTCTACCGATAATGAGTAACATAGCTTTAAACAGAACTGCACTGATTTTCTCATTGAATTAATCCATCAATGCAGGACAGAGGAAATGTGTATTATTAATGGGGATGGAGACCAACTGAGAAAGTTGAACAATTAAATTCTCTTTTAAACACAAGACTCTCTTGTAAAAACAAGAAAACGAGGTTAAGAAGAGCATATGGAAAATAAAATGTCAGACTATTAAAACAACATTTCACGGAGAAATCCCTTTCCAAATGTAGTTGCTTTCAATCGGCAACAATTTATATTTATTTATATACATGTTGTAAGAGAACTGTACTAATGGAGAACTGTCCTATATTCAAGAATGCATGATGTTATTGTTTATTATGATTTTAATATGTTATATTAGCAAAATTGTCATTCAAAGACAATATTATTATTCTTTCTTCTATCACATTGAGAATAATTGTAGTTTTCTTGTGTTTTGTGGCCATAGCTGTCTAATGAATTCGGACTACAATTGAAAGATATTTGCTACTTTCCTTCAAGAGATAAAACATTAGTAACATTGAATGCACTGCAAGTCATCTTCCTTTAGTACACAGTGAGGAGAAAGCACAATTATATAGCACTGGGGATAACTAAAATGCAAATTTGCATGAGATATTTTGCCACTTGTCAGCTGCAGGTGATGCTGAATAACACATTTTGAAATTATCTTTTTGCAAAAGATCAGTATTTTTGCTTTGATTCCACAATTTAAAAATGTGTAGAGCTAAGCTAAAACAGTTCAACTGCTCAATTAATTTTTTTTTTATTACTAAACAATGTATTATATTAAATAAGCAAAAGTATATTTTAAAAACACTGGATTATTTGAAAAAAATTAAAATTGCATTAAAATGGTTTATTAGATAAATTCAGTTTTTAATTTTTTTTTGGTGATGAACAATTTAAATGCTCATATCAGGTTAAACCCTTTTCTATTCACTTCATAAATTCTACTTTGAATGCATTTAATGTCAGGTTTTGCCAATTTGCATCCAGCCCACAAGGTTCCAGGGGGGGATGCCTATCACCAGCTATCTCAAAGACCACTCTTGCTTGTTGATTATTGTAGAGAGCAGCAAAAAGAAATTGTCATCTTCATTGCTGGAAGAGAGACAAGAAACATTAATAGGATATTTGGAACTGGGTAAGAGGAGCTGCCCTTTCAACTTTCCGAGCCTGTTGGCTAATTTAATTAAATTGTCTCAGAATGTACCTTATATCCCTTGACACCCTGGTAGAACAAAATAATATTGAGGTTGGCCTTGAAATTTTCAATTGGCTAAACAATTATAATCTTTTATAGGAGAGAAACTTCCACAGTTTCTTGACACAAAATTTACTAGTGATCCAGCTCTAATTTTAAGATGATGTGCCCACTTTCTTAATTTTCCCTTCAGAGAATACAAATTTTGTTGCAGCCATCACATCACCTTATTAATTAGATCTGGTCTCTGAAATGTAAACTTAGAGGGTATACAAATCAAGTTTATTTAACCAGCCAAGCTGTTTTATTATTTTAAACCCTGATATAATTCTGCTCTGTATCCCCTTCAAGTTAAATACATCTATTTGGTCTGAGTTGTACTTGAAAATCTGATGCATCTGAAAATCAATCATCTAAATTCTTGAACAATGTTCCTTTTCCTGTATTGGCAGTACAGGCCATTCATGGGACAATCACATTTTCCTTAAGAAACTCCAGCTTAGGATACTAGATGGTAAGTAACACAACTTCAATTCCCTTCACATCTTACTTTGTCCTCAAGCTTCTTCCTCACCAGCGCCACAACTGTCACTACATAACTCTGCAAAAGCCCCCACTCCACCACTGCTGACTACTTGATCATTATGTCCCTGATTAATGAATGAACTGTCTGCACAAACTCACTGGGGTGTCTTCTCACCTGTTCCCCTAACTTTGCAAATGATGAGACAATAAGTCAGCAATTGTTGCATCACAGTCAATTAATATCATACAGTTAGTTATGAGAAATGGATATTTAAGTACAGGGAAAATAAACAAGGAAGACGTGTGGATGTACAAGATATTAATGAATTAAAACTAAAATGATGTACCTGTTATATAATTTGTCATAATTTTCCTTCAAAAGATCTCTCTCCTTTTGTAAATCCTTGACTCTCTCTTTTAGCTGAACAAAAGCAGCATGTAAAAAACAAAGTTAAATTCCATACACTTTTATTACATTTGCTACAAAATTTATTTCTCACCAACTGTTTACATATTTTAAAGCTTATAATTCCAGTTCTGCAATCAACACAATAAAATTAGTTTAGGGTGTATCTCCCACAAAGCTGGCCTCCGTTATGAAAGCAAAGCTGATATTTGTGAATTTCCATATTTTTCAACATTTGTAATAAAATTGTTCCCTACTTGACCACATCCATGCCCTTCAGGTGAGATAACCCAGATACATGTCTAACTATTCTGGTTTTATAAAATATCAAACAATAGAGAGGAAATTAAAATCTGTGTTCTTACTTCTCAGCTTACATTGTCATTATTATCTATATTAACAATTTTACAACATCGCACAAATTCAACAAGTGAATTAGAACATTGTGATATTTTCACATACACTTTCAATCTTCTAACATTTATTTTGAACGTGAAAAAGTTTTAAAAAAACCTCTTCAGAAGCCTTCTGAGAAAACGAGGTTGAGGACAGCTGATTTTCAAGACAAAGACACTTAGATCGTTCTTCTTTCAGCTGTGCATTCAGTTCATCAACTTTATTCATTAAAGCATCATGACTGGTTTTCATGGTTCTCTGATTCTGAAAAACAATACATTTGCAATAACGTAGTCATCTTACATTTCAAAATTACACGTGAAATTTTGGATAAGAAATACAAACAGGATGGGGAAGAAACGAGTTATCCCTTGGAATTCACTAGTTGCAAGACTGCTGGAAATATAAATCATTCCTCAAGCAAATTGAATCGGCAAAATTTGCAAGGCTATTGGGAGAAAACTGGGGGAATGGAATTGCAGGATTGCATTGTTAGAAATTGGCATATGTTTGAGAGGCTGAATGGTCCCTCCTCTGTTGTAACAATGTTATAATTCTATTATCTTTTAGAGCCTCAAGAGAAATGGTAATCCTGCAACGCAATGAGGCCCAAGCCTGTTTGATGCAAAGCTATTTTGCAGCAAGGTCCATGAGATTCAAAGTTAGATTCAAAGTAGATAGGGATCATCTCTTTATGTAGTTCAGAGCATGTCTCAAATATTTTGTTAAGAAGATTCCATGTTGTTATATTGTTGACAGGACAGTCATTCACAAATTAGATTTGCAGAAATGGAATGAAAAGCCAGTGTTGTATGTTTTAATTCTGGGTCACCTCAGGTAAGATGCAGGTAATATTTCCAGCAATTTTTTAGAAGCAGAACTGGAGAAATATATTCCATATTGTTCAGGCATACCCTCAATAAATAATACCAAAAGGGAAGAAAATCCCCACTTTTGCTGTTAATAAAGTGTAGGAGGTATGTGTACTCAGAGGCAAAAAGTGAGCAGATAAAATGATCAACATGGATACAAATGATGGGAATTAGCTGATTTGTTATTTTCCCTTTCTAAAATTGAATTGATGTGGATTTGGAAAGGATTTTTTTTAAACTAAATCTGTGAATTTCTTCTTGGTTCCTTGATTATTTATGTTACTGGATAAGAAATATATTGTGTTTTGAGGAAACATTGTTTCTGATCATTTAATTCTTACCTCTTGGATTTGCAAAAATTTGCCTTCTAAGATCGTTAATGCTGCTGCTTTATCCACAAGCTGTTTTTGTAGCTTTATCATCTCTACATTATCCCTGATAGTTGTCCTACAATTTAAGAAAAAAATGCATTATATTGTGGACTGAGCAGAACAGATTTTCCATAGCATACACTTGTATGTCTTTTATTTTCCCTATAACCTTTCATTCAAATCATTCCAAATGTTAACAACTTTTCTCTGCAGGGACATATGTAATGGCAGGCTTGTAAACAGAAGCAAAAATATAAGATACAATTCAAGTTTATTGTCACAGGTACTGAGGTACAGCAAGAAAATTAATTTTACATGCAATCCAGCCAATACCTAAAGTACAGGGTCTTGTCACAAGGATAGTACAAGAAAGATCCATGTATGACTATGGAAAGTATGCTGATGGATGAATTAGTCTGACAAATTAACAAAATAAATTTGAAAGATAAGACAAATATTACTAATTTGCTAAATATTTGATAGCTGACATACCAATGGGAACATTAATCTGGTTTAATTTCAGTTCCTTAAATGAGAAGATAGGTGATTTTTCAAGACAACTTTCAATGTTGAGATTTTACTGCATTATCCATCATGAATGACATTTATATTGTTTGTTAACAAAAGAAAATATGCTATGTCAACATATAATACTTCGTCTCATGAAAATGACATTATTGGTTTCTGGAAGAATGAGATTATTTGGAGTATTTTGCAGTGGGATTGTACATTTCTGTAAACCCAAAAGTTAAATTGAAATAACAGTTATTTTGTTTTACAAATAATAATCTAATTTTTTTTAAGTTATGTACCAAAACAGGTGACTGCAAGAGGATTGATTAATGAATAGAATTTATCTCATCATAGTGTCGAATGACAAAACCGTGTCAGGGACTACCAAAAGGGAAGTTGGAGATGCGGCTAAACAGATGTCTCCTCCAGGAGCAGAAAGACAATTGTATAGTAATCAAAATTAATTATTTAGGTAAACAGGTTGTTAAATGAATGGAGGAAACATTGAATCGCTGATATAATAAAAGAAACACAATTTTTCTCAGGAAATGCAATGAATGGAGGAATGGTTACATCCAAATTATGTGCATAACCGTAGCCTGTCATTTAAAACCGTGCAGTAAGTGCACTTTCTTTGACAATCGTAAAGGTCTTGCATGAAATCTAAGTAGCTCAGCTCTTGATTACTGAATCTTCGTAATGCAAGATTGAGTAAATGGATATAAATCCTGAGAAGGGCTTCCTAAATCTGTATGTTTGGTATTCTGAAGAGTCAAACAAATATTTTTTCAGTCAATAGTCATGGGATGCAGTTCTCCTAAACTGGAACGATCTTTAAAGAAATCAAATGGATTGTTCTTTTTTATTAAAGTTTTTTTTAAAAAAACATTGGGCACGCAGTGACAATACTATGCCATTCTTTTCTTTTACTAATATACATAAAATAAACAATTTTGTGTACTTTCTTGATAAATGATGCAAATCAATAACAAATTGATACAGTCCTAAAATGCAAACACATATGTAAATCATCTAAAGATGCACATAGTTGGTCTTTTGTTTAAGCTTTGAAATATAAAAATACCCCTTGGATTTTCTTGACCAAAATATTTTTAAATATTTTTTAACAACACAGCAATTAGGAATAAATGGAAAATTTGTTGAAAATCATTGAAGTTTTTGGACATTTATTTTAAATGAGAGGCAAAGCTATTAAATATCAAACAATGAAAAGTGTGAAGAATTTTCAAGTTCCTTGAAAGGCATTTTAGAACATTGTTTCAGAAATTAAACTTGGCATTTCTCACACTATGTTTTTGTCTGGAAATAAAGGGCAACCTGGCTTTTTATTCATCTTGCTCGATTCAAACAATTTGCATTTCTTCTTTGAGATGTCTGCTGGTGCAAAGAAGGAATAGTCTGCTTAACCCATGTTTTCACTGCCTTGTGAAATGCCAGAGATCAGAAAACTTGTTTTATATGAAAAAATAATGTCAATTATCTTGCCCCAGTACCCTTAATTCTACTGTTTCCTCTATGAATTCCAGTTAAACAATTGTTATGACCCATTGGAATATCTTCAAAGATAAAAAGTGATCTTTCGGATATTTAATAAAATGTTGTTTAATGAAAATTAATTTGTGTTCTACAAATAATAAATTGATGGGCTCTTTTAATTTGTGTACATATGTTCCACTCGGTCAATACATCAATAAAAATATCATGTCAGCATTAAAAAATAATTTTTGATTAAATAAGTTGCTTGCACATAAGCCATATATGCTCTAAAGCTTTTTTCATAAGTAAAGGAAATGAAACATGTGTGGAACACATGACAGCTTAAAGATTTTCCAAGAGAACAGTACACACTCTCTCAAGAAAATGGTATCACTGTGCTGCTTTCTAAATTGTTTACATGCAGTAAACAAACAAAATTAATATACTACTTCCAGTTTAATTACTGTGGTTGTTTGGTTGACACACTGTTGCATGATTGCTTATATCTGCAATGAATGGTACAAATGGACAGTTTCAAAGCAACAAAGTGGACTTCCCACTTTCAGCTTGTATTGTTGGATCCATTTCCTCAATTATTTCCTCCTGCCTAACATTTCAAACATTTTGCTGAAATGGGAAAAAAAATCAGTTCCTAAATTACACATTGTCGTACATGTACAGTTAAAGGATAATAAACTTGAATGTGAACATTGAGAACATTCAATGAAAGGGATTTATTTTGAATCATTCATCATGGGATTCAATATAATTCTGTAAATTATGATACCATTAACACTTTGGACCCTGAGAATTTTTAACCTTTAATAAATATACTCCAGACTGGAGTCCATAGGTAAACTACATTATGAACCAGCTGGTGGTTGGGTATAAAACCAGTCCCGGAAAATGGGGACACAGAGTATATATGGTTCGAGTAAAAACACAAAGCTGGAGAACTTCAGCAGGTCAAGCAATGTCCTTTATATAGCAAAGGTAAAAATTCACAACTGATGCTTTGGGCTTGAGCTCTTCATCATGGTATGGAAAAATGTCAGCATCTGAACTAAAGAATGGGGAGGGGGTGTGAAAGGAAGGGTTGTTGCAAAGGCAGGAGGTGATAAATGGAGAAGGAAGGGAGGGGAGGAGAACTGCAAAGTTGAAGGGAAGTGTGAGTGTGGAGAGGAGATCAGGTTAGCAGAAACTGCAAAAGTCAATGATAATGCCATCTCGCTGGAGAGCGCCCAGACATAAAATCAGGTGTTGTTCCTCCAATTTGTGGATGGTCTTGGTGGGACAGTACATAAGGCCATGGACAGACATGTGAGTGTGGAAGTGTATCACAGAACTGAAATGGTTGGCTACTGGGAGTTCTCTGTCACTTGTGCGGATGGTCTGAAGGTACTTCGCGAAGCAATCTCCCAGTCTGCACTCAGTCACTCCAAAGTATAGAAAGCCAAAAAAGGAGCACCAGCAAATCAGTTCTGTGGATACATGTGAAGTGTTGCTTCACTTGAAATGCCTGTTTGGGGTACTGGATCGTGGAGAGAAAGAAGGTGTGGGCGCAAGAATGGTGCCACAGGGGAAGGTGTCAGGGTTGGTGATAAGAGGGGCTGTGATTGGTGGGAAGAGATGAGTGCATGAGGGAGTCATGGAGGGAGCAGTCCATTTGTAGAAGAAAGCAAACATTTTGGAAGATCAGGACTGGAAGACCTTATCTTTGGAACAGATGTAGTGGAGATGGAGAAATTGAAAGAAGAAAATAGAATCCTTGCAAGGGTCAGGGTGTGAGGAAGTGTAGTGAAGGTAGTTGTGGAATTTAGTGGGTTTGCAATATATGTCAGTGGAAAGCTTGTCTCCTGAGATGGAAAAAGAGAGATTCAGGAAGGGGAGAGCATTGTCCGAGATGGAGCAGGTGAATTTGAGATCAAGGTGGAAGTCGGCCGCAAAATGCATGAAGTTGACAAGCTCATCGCAGGTGCATGAGACTGCCCCAATGTAGTTATAGATACACCGGAGGAAGAGTTGAGGAGTCTTGGCTTGTGTAGGCTTGCAGCATGGATTGCTCCACAAAGCCCACAAATAGGCAGGCATAGCTGGGGCACATGCACATACCCATGGCTACTCCTTTTTATATGGAGGAAGAGAAACAAGTTAAAGGAAAAGTTGTATACTTGTTGGTCGCCCCTGAAAACAGGGGAATGGAGTCCAAAGGGTTAAGGTTACTCAGTGACATCGCTGAAAGATTTTTCATTCCATGTACTAAATTGAAGGAGATTTTGACATATGCAAAATTCATTAATTAATATATTGATTTTGGATTTAGCGAACACTGAATAAACATGGAGATCAATGCAAGTTTACATTTTATTTATTGTCCATTTCACAGCAAACGTTTACTGTTAATTAGCACTGAATCTGGAGTTATAATTGTTTATGGACTGCAGCTTTATTTTTGGGTTGTGATTTTATTACAAACATGCAGTGACTAATTCTTGGTCTAACAGCAACTGTTAACAGTTGAAAAACCCCATAATTTCAAAACTGCAATGGTAATGGTTCCAATTGATTCGTTGACCATTGTGGGATTTAAGTACCATGTTATACTTTCAATAATTGCTTTTTGAGCAAGTGAGTTCTGGTAGCTTTCCAGAATTCCACACAATAGAAGATTCTTAAAAGACAAAAACTGATAAAAATGTGAAATAAAAATTGCTATAAATTAATTATAATGTACAATCATTGATTTCTTAGCCATAATTATGTGCTCAAATGACTCAGATATAACCTGACTGCCAAGTGCTAAAATGGAACATTTCCACTTTTACCTCCGTCCTGTTTGCTGATACTCTCTGAGATGCAGAAGAGACTCTTCGTATTCTTTATCCTTCTTCCTCATCTCTTCTCTTAGTATCTCAACAGCTTGATGCATCTCTTCCATCTCCATCCTCTGGGATGTAATGCAATTCTCACTATAAGATTATATTAGAGACCTTTAATGGATGTCCCAGAAAGGAGATTCTGATGAATAATTTTTTTATGAATATACTGAAAGCATATTAATATTGTCAAAACAAAAGTAATTTTGCCAATCTGTGTATTGTCACTGGTGTTTTCCCTCACATAAAGATGCATGCAGATGCCTACACTTTTAAAGGAGCACTTTAAAAAAAAATTGAAAATCATACTTTCTTTAAATAACTTTGTTTCTTTGGAGATTTTGAGAAAGCATTCATTATTTAGCTAGCACTATATAGGCAACATTTTAGGTTAAAAGAAAAACTGTAATGATGCATTAAAATATGAAACCAATTTTATCAGAGTTTAACAGATTAGCTTTTATGAAACAAAATCAAAAACAATGACTGATTCATCTGGGTTAGCCTCAACTATCTTCGGGGAAAGTTATCAAAGGAACTTTTTAAATAGACAATGTTAGCATGGTAACAAATGGGAGGTGAAGCACAGTCTGACTGAAAATGTGAGAACATGGAAGGATACAAATACAAAACAGTTTAACATAAGAATGCAGAAGTGGCAATTGATCTTAGTGATTGAGAATGAACTTCAAACTACAGTAGAATTTAAATGATCTGAAATCGGACTCTTCAAAATCCTCAGACCTCGGGCTCCCGGCACGAGCAGGGCCGCTGTGGGGAGCACAGATTAATCTACCACCATGGACTATTAGAAGCACATTGCTGCATCCAATGTAAAAATGACATGGATGAGCACATGATCTCTGTTAGACCACAATGTTAAAAACTAAGAACTGGAATAAAGCTGGATGGTCATTTTTCTGTTGACATGTACTCAATGGACCAATCAACTAAAGACTACAAGTTTCAATGATTCTATATTACACACCACAGATTTCCTAATTCCCATTAGGATCACATTCCCACCAAGTACTTAAAATATAATTAAAAATAGAGCCTTACAGGTTCCGTACTTCAGCTCTAGCATCTTCAAGCAAACTATGACCAAATCTGGGAAGCAAAGGGTGGCCACACTTTGTTGTTAGCTCTGGGTCTTGAACTCTGATTCCTAAATGGATAATATATTAAAAAAAATTAAAATATGCCTACCGAACAACAAAGCAAATAAAAACATCAATGGTATACAATTTAGTAATGATAAAGGTTATCTCATGGAACAAACATAATGCACAAGTGAAGTCTGGAAGAATTAGAAAGTATCCTAAAGATAAGCTTGTAAGTACTTTAAGGAACTACAACATCTAATGAGCTTAGGAAATTGTGCCTAAAATTGTTGGAAACACAAATGGGATGGATATAAAGTTTGTTTGTTTGTCTAATAGAGGTGCAAGTTTAAATTGTGTCCTATACTACATAAAATAGGGAAGTTCCATTAAAAATACTGGGCGACTCTTGATTAAAGAATATGTATTTATCATTGTCAATTAAATTTTATTATCCTGTTGGGTATAGTAAATGCTAAAATTAGTTCCTTTCAACATTTGCTTTACAAGGAAAAGGTCCACTTTAGTCCCTCTTCGATTTCCCCTTTGTGGATTTTTTCCTTATTTCTTGGTATTTTCTTTAAGCATTTGGCCTTGATTGTAGGATGTTGCTGGCCCTTAGAAAATATTAACACACACTCAAATTTCACCTCTACTGATATACTATGCTTTATCTCACCAGCCTACTCAGCATAACCTGGCATTTTACCAATGGTCTCCACCTCTGAGCTTCATCTAAATAATTGCAGTTATCCATTTCCAAAATTTGGTGTTTTTAATTATAGAAGAGTACCATTTTACTTTAGCCTGTTGATTTACACTAGAGTTTGATATTTGAGGGCTCAGAATATGGTCAGACTGCTCAAACTACCAACAGTTGTACTTAAAGGACTTGTATAACACCATGTCAGATTGAAAAGTATGAAAGCAAAGTTTATTCTTTGTTTTGATATGAAAGGTAAAAACCTAGTGCAAGATAAAATTAAGAACAGTGTGCGAAAAATCTCACGAATACTGAAGAAAATGATACTGCTTCTGTTAAGCATAGGATGATGTACTTTTAACTCTATAGTGGGTGACTAAATGAACAGATTTACATTTTGAGAAACTGCCAAGATTCTTCAGTTGTACAGTCTTCATTTGCATCTCTCAGAATTCATCGTGCAAAAATTCAGAATAAAGGTAGGAAAAGCAGCATTTTTACCCAGCTTTGCAATATTAATTTTATATTAATCATCAAGCTGAAGTACTCCATGGATTTTACAGTAAGTGGTGAAATGACATTGCTTGACAGTGCTTTCAAGAAGTTGCCAACAAAGACCTACTGAGATCTGTGGCATAGACTTCTCTTTTTCATTGGATCATTCATGTCAGGCAACAGTTCAAGGGAAGTCATCTCAACAAATTGGCTGAGCAGGCAACTGCACCAATAGTTTTATCAGGCAGAAAACCAAGATACAAAACACAATTTTGTGTTAAAGCATTAAATATATTGAGCATAAAATAAGGCACGGTTTATAAACCAATGATTAAGATAAATATCAGATAAACTTTTACAAGGAAAGTTAAAATGTAATAATTACAGAACAGCTCCAATTATCTAAAATCAGATTATCTAAAATCCTCAGTGGCCTGAAAAGTTTTTTGGACCTGGAAGTGATGTCTGTTTGGCTCTGAAATTTTTTTTAGAATAATTGAGGATTTCAGAAAAATCAGAAATCCTCATTTATCTGAGAAAATTTCAAAGCCAAAATTAGATCCAATTTTTTTTTGAGCTAAACTGACATCAGGTTGAAAAATTTTGGAAAACCTCCTTTTTGGTGTTGGATTTATCTTATTTTGTTCAGGTTTTTTTGTGAGAATGAAGCATTATTTCATGCTTAATAACCCTTCCCTTGTTGTGGTTTAAACATTGTTACAAGTGATTTGCTGTTGCTATTGGGAAGTTTTTAAAAAAAATGACAAGTTATCCAAAAAGATGATTTATCAGAAATAGGCCCGGTTCCGACCATTTTGGATAATTGGAGTTGTACTATATTTCTAAATCTTTACATTTAAAAATATTTGTTGAACAAGTCACATATTTCAAATTAGTGTATGGGGGACAGAGATTTTGCGATAATTGTGGTTTAGTATATCACTGATGTTAATTATATGTTGCACAATATAACACAAGATTTCTAGAATTTTATAACTGGAATAGCTTGGAAATATCTATTTTTTCTTAATTCATTCATCTTCATGAATTATTATGGAGTGGTATGTAAAACTGTCAGTAACCAGAAATTCGCATTAAGTTATGCACATAGAAAGCTACTGCCCTATGGTGTAATGATGGAAATTTCTAACATTTTAATATAATTTTAACCGCAAGATCCTGGCTATTCAAGTTATGACTAAAGATCATTCATAAATAAAAAGCTTTCACCTTGGGTTTTATCTTTGTAATCTACATCAATTTTCAAGTAAAAGGAGATGTAAATAGAGTGAAATCCAAAATGTCTTAGCTTCTTGAATGATCAAGAATGTTCAGAGCTTGAATGGATGACAGCTGTGAAACATATTTTCATCAGATCCTGTTAAATTAACATTGATCTAGAATGGCAAGATCAGAAAACAATGCTACATTTCAAACCACAAATTTGATTGAATATTAAGAATTTGAACACAATCGTGCGAGGGAGATATACCTTTTAAGTGGCTTCATATAGCTTAACTAAATGAAAAAGTGTGATCACTGATTTGACATTGAACCAATTTAAAAACAAAATGAATTAAATCTTCAAGTGGAATTATATGAAAACTGCTGATAGGTGATGTGAAATACACATTCTGTAAATACACATTCAGCAACAATTAATACCTTTTTTAATATTCTCCTGCATGAAGGCAGCCTCATTAATTTTTTTAAGACCAGTATTTATGCGTGATTGAACATAACTATATGGTGTGTTTCTGCGGCCTTGCACTTGCAACTGCTGTTTAGAAGCTACTAGCCGATTCCTTAGCCCCTCATTCTGTTTCTCTAGTTCACAGACTTTTTCTTGCAGCTCTTCAATCATCTCTTCCATCTCAATGTCCCTGCCTATCCGCTTGGGGCCGCCACTCTCCAGATCAGATCTCTTCTTGTCATTGACGAGTCTAATTAGCTTGGTAGCCATCCTGTGAACAGGAAAAGAACATGAAAAGTCAGCAAAAGTATTTTGTTGAAAAGCATTTAAACATTGCTAAAGACTCTAGTGTGGATCGTGAATAATACATTTCAGGTTTTGATATAACTATTACTGCCTGTGAAGGGTGCTTTGATGTTAATCAAAACCATAGTACTGCAATCTGCTTTATAACACTGACAAATAGCAGTTTCCGAGGGCTTATCATCCCAGCTTGCTACACAGGCAACACATACTTACTCCATATGCTTGATGAATAACAAATCAAAGGAAGTTATAAAAGGAGTATACCATAAGTTACTAAGAATAGTTCCAAAGTGTGGGTGTTTGAGGAATGCAAATCTTGAATTTCATACCTTAACATTGTGTTTGCTCCCTTCACAGTACCGCATAGAGCGTTAAGAATTTTAGACATTAAAATTTCACAAGCCAAAGATGCCATAAAAGTTAGGTGGTCCTTAATAAAACCCAAGCCCAAGCAATATGGAACACATTATTAATTATAAGTTCCCAATTTTAGCTTTGCTTTGCAACCTAAAATGAAACAATTGCAAAAATACATTTGAACAAATAATGACTTTCAGACACAGTTTTGTTTTAAATTCAAGACAGGCCATCATGGTTTTCATCTTTTAAAAAAAACTCTCAGAATCTACTGTTGGCATTTGATCAACTGTACCTTTGATTCCATCCAGTTTTGATGTGAAATACTAACTGGGAACAAAAGTCTATCAAAGGACACATGAGGGTGATGTAATATAGAGTAACAGAAAACATGCATATCGGTGAATAGAAAACACTTGGCAGGCACAAAAAGGAATAGTGGCTTTGATGAACAAGTTACAGACCCTATGAAATTGGTCACACATCTTTAACACCAACATTTTAAGCACGGGTTAATAAACTTTGTATTTTTGCACTAGGGCTTGTCACATGTATAAAAATAGCTTCATTTATTTGTTTAAGGTATGTGATGTGATCTGAAGTGGATATACCAAATGCCAGATTTATGAGGGTAACAATGGATTCAAATATTTTATATACAATTAGAGACTGAAGAAATACATATATTGTTACCTTCAAAAATCAACTCAATTTGAAGCAAAAATAACTGTTAAGATCGTTAAAACTGTTAAGATCGTTTTAAGGAATTTTATAGATGAAATTAATTTCAAGATAAAAATGCAGGTAATAGGAATTTATCAGTTGTCTTAATTCTTGCTTAATTCCTTGTGCACACATCATTGTTGAATAGATATCTATTAAGAAAGTAAACAAAGATGCAACAGCATGATTGAAGTAATTATGCTATTGAAACTCAGTTACCATAGCAGTTAGCACAACACTATTAAGAGTGCCAGCTTCGAGGGTTCAAATAGCTATCCATTTCCCATGACCTGCACGGTTTCCTCTGGGTCTTTGATTCCTTCCCACATTCCAAAAGGCGTATGGGGTGGGTTGGCTCATTGGTGACATTGGTGTAATTGGGAAGCACAGGCTCATGGTCCGAGAGGGCCTGTTTCTGAGTGAAATCTCTCAAATTAAGATTCAGCATAATTTTCTTTCATAAGTGGTGTGTCCATTGCATCGCCAAGATACACTTCTCCGTGGATTGTCACCATGTTATTGGGAAGCTTGTGTGGTCCTGAGATCCCAAGAAAAATGCCATCTGGAGCTATGCTCCTGGTACGGCCACCCATGGCGGTAAGGTCGAGGGTAAGGTCCCTGACAAAGAACAATCCAACCAAGACCTCAACGGTGGAACAGGTGCAACAAATCCATCAGCTCCAATCGTCATGGTTTTCATGACATTGGAACTAGTTGGTTGATTTGTGAAGTATCGTGTGCTTCTTGGAGTGCAACATTAAATCCATGTTAAACAAATACACACCAATATTGGACTCATAAGCTACTTGAGAGCCCATAGGAATAAAGACCATTATCCTCGACCGAGGGAAAGCTATGACGACGGCTAAAATACATATGCCATGCATGAACATTGATTAGTAATTAAATAAATCCATACACAGCTACTACGAATTAGATTTGTGATTTGTAGAAAGTAGGACTATAGGCTTCGCTGCTCAGGGCCCACAACTAAAATGAATATTGCTGCAATGTACATTGTTTACCATGCTTCTTCCACATAGGTTAATTTCTAGGCCAACTTATTCACACTTTTATTATCTTGCAGTCTAATTGTCTTACAGATGGCAATGATTAGGATCTTAACCTTTTCTAATTGCTAACATAAAAATAATTCTAGCTAATTATAGATGCCCCTTTGCCTAACTAATTAGAGATTAACTTTTTAACTGTCAACATAATAATAGCAATGACATAATTAGAAACACTTTGCAACAAAATACAAATACTAACACTTCATATGATAAACTCAAGTTCTCAAGTCAGGATGAGGAACAAAGTGCTCTTACCATCCAGAAGTTTTCCAAACTTTGAACAAAACAAAATTATATCAGGTGAACAATGTAAAAACAACATGATCAGAATGTTTTTAATATTTGTTCAAATTTCTGTTGGTAACTTTTCTCCAATAATTCTGGTGAAGTAGTCTGAGGTGCTGAGAGCTATTAATATCATAGCAAGGACAACATCTATAATGATCAAGTGCATGTGGTGGATTCTTGTTAACTAATATTGGTCTGATTACAAGATTATAATTTGAATTAGCTACAATATTACAACTGTGGAATGGTCAAGCTTTTGTCAGCAGGTGAAATTTTCAATTATTTTTTATTGATTAAAAGTCAAGTTTGGATAAATTTAATCATGTTATAGCACAACATGTTTCTTTGAACTTTTTAAATTCAGCCTACATCTTTATTTTAGATGCTTATACAGTGCTAACTCTCAATCACTGACTTCTATTCAATTGTTGCCATGTGTTTCCTGAAAGCAGCAGTATTAATCCAAGTACAAATAGATTTAATTTCAATGAATCTGGCTGTCACTTTTGAATCATGGATGTTGGTGCCACTGGCAAGGTTAGCTTTTCCTCAATGCTGTTGAGGAGATAGTATAGATATGTTTTCTTAAATGGCGGATGTGACAGTATTAAGGGAGTGTTAGGATTTTGCCCTAGTTATGAAGACTGAATGGCATCATATTTACTACCAGCAAAGAATGAGGGATATTTGGTGCATCTGTCCTTCTTATTGATTGAGGTTAGATGTGCTGTGAATAAACTCAGTTAGTGAATTGCTACGCCATGCTGTTAGAAGTGAATACTTAAAGTAATAGATGAAGTATCAAACAGAATGAAGGACCACACCCCACTACATCTCAATAATTCTGTTGTGGAGAGGCTAGGGTGCACAAAGTGACTTGGCGTCCATTTAAAGGGTGACCTATCCTGGACCCACAACACCTCCTCATGGGTCAGGAAGGAGCCAGAGGTTGTACACTTCCCATGAAGGTTGAGGAGGGTAAGTCAAACACGTTCTACAGAGGCACAATAGAGAGTCCTATTGCATCATCGTGTGATGTCGTTGCTGCAAAGCATCAGATCAGAGGTCAGTACAGAGGGTGATTAAAACTGCTAAGAAGATCACTGGGGTCTCTCTTCCTTCTACCGATAGGTACTGTAATGGAAGATTCTAACCTGTTTTTTTAAACTTGCAGCTCTGTGCTCTGCAAGGCTGAGAGCCTGCTTGTGTTTTAGAATCAGCAGACATAAGCTAAATTCCACCAAGGGGTCAGAGATGCTGTTATCTGACGAAAGGACATCTGTGTACCAAGAACATTTAATCTTCCTGCTTGTTTTGGTCACAGACTGTCAGAGGCCTAGCCTTGATGCAAAATAAACCAATGTATTCAAAGTGATAAGCTGAAAATTATGTTATTCGTTAGAGGCCTAGCATGCTAGCTTATCTTTCTTGCTGTGCTGGGAATAGGTGCTTGGGTAAGCAGTTTTTGGGTAATATAAGTCATGGTCCCGCTGCTGAAGTTTGAGACTCTCCGAGAGGTGGCAACATCTCTCAGCAAGACGAAGAATTTCTGGAGTCCAGCCAACGTCCCGGTCAGGGGAGATGGAGAAGCTGCTACCGGCGCCCTGACAACCTACTACAAGTGTGCAGTCGTTGCCTCGCTTCGGCAGTTGGGACCAGTCCAAGCGTTGATAAGTATAGTTGCGAAGGGCTTGCATATTGTAATGTGAATTCAGCTTTAGATTTAGTAATAAAGCCTTGTATAAACTGAACTGCTCTCGGTGTGTGTGTCTATTTTCTTTCGGTAGCTCAAACACTGTGACCAATCTAAAACGAACAAAATGAGAAGTATAAGTTTACCCAAGACAGGTACAAGGAGCAGAGCTCAAAAGAGGGCTCAGAGAATCATTGAGGACTCTTACCATCCAGCCCGCAGTATCTGAGACACTACCTTCAGGGAAACAGTAGAGGAACTTAAAAACTAGGACTGCCAGGCTGGGAAACAGCTTTTTTGTTTAAGGCTGTGAGATTGTTGAAGAACCCTAGAAACTTGAACATTATTTTTATTTCTATTTATTTTGGATGAGTAAGTACATTTATGTCATTTGTGTGGAGGGTGTACTGTGTAACTGTGTGTATGCACTATTGGTCTGGAGATACATTGTTTCATCGGGTTGTACATGTTTAATCAGAGGGCAATAAACTTGAACTTGACTGACTATGTAGGGATAGCTAACCTTTTAACTTAAACATACAGCACATTAACAGGCCATTTCAGTCCTCGTGTCTGTGCTGCACAATTAACCTACACGCCCTGTACGTACTCATGGGCTGAAATGGCCTGTTACCGTGCCTTATGTCTAAATTAAAAATTAAAAGGTTGGCCACCCCTAAAGTAGATAGTAAAAAGATTCTGGGAAGTCAGTGGCGGGTTATTCCACATAGAGTACCTAATGTCTCCCTTATTCATTGGAGTATATGAAACTGTTCAAGTAATGTCAGTAATTGACAATGACCCCCCCCCCCCCCCCACAAAAATGTTGATAATGGGCAATTCATCAATGGGAAAGCTTTTTTCCCCCCACGTTTCTCACAACACAAGATGCATTCAAATCATCATGTCTTTGCTGGTTCACAAAGTAATACCATTTCCCCAATTATTTCCCAGTAACCAGTTCTCCCTCACATGTTCTTAGTCTCCAGACTGATACGCCTGCCACTCATCTACACTAGTAGCAATTTAACCAATTTTCTAATTAACTTATCAATCAATTTTTTTTTGATAACACCACATTTGAAAGTCAAGGAAAGGTGCTTGTACTCTCTTCTGTTTGCCGGATATCACTGCCTAGCACTTAAATGATGCAAATGTGATTTAAAATTTATTTGTCCATGGAGTAAAAAATTCCAATCCAATGAGTAAGTAAATTTATCTTCAACCTTGTCCTAAATGGCAAAATCATTATTTGAGCCAATAATATTTCAGCATCAAATCCTGACAGAAATGAATCTGGCAGTGAACCTCCTTAACTCTTTTAAACTCTAGTGACAATAGGTCAGTCTTTCATAGGTCAATCCCTTTATCCTTGAATCTACATCCTTCCTCAGGAATTGGAGACCAAGACTGCGCACATTAGTCCAGGTGCGGTCTCGTCAAAGATTGCAGCAAAGCTTCCTTACGCTTCTAGTCTAGCTTCAGAAACTGACATAACACTTATTTCCTCAAATTTCTTGCTGAACTGTATATTTGTTTCTCCATTTTATGAGCCAGTAATTCTTATGAGAGGGCATTATATGTTAATCTGCAGGTTTGCCTGCCCTTATTATAATTAATGCCCTGAGACTTCATTGACTCAGAAACAATGCTACCTACTCTGAACTATGTACCTCCATTTCTGATGGGAAAAATGTCTGATTTTGGCTGAATGCCAAGTGTGAGTCAGTCAGTGTTGCGAACATGTCTGAGGGATATCCTCAGTGAAGGCTTTGCAAACTTGACTGGGTTTGGCATGGATTTTTTTTTGTAACCACTACCTAAGATGATACTTGGTGGTTTCTCTCATTAGTGTTGCTTTTTATTGCAATTTGGTACAATACAGTGGCAATTCCTCAGACTATTAATGAATTTGAAATTATTAACGTGACAATGGCAGACTTATGTCACTAAAGGACATCACTAAAGTTGTAGTTTTATTGTTGTAAGCTTTGAGGTACACATTTATTTAGTGAATTGACTTTTAATTCTGCCATACCCAAGGTGGTGTTTAAACATACCTACAAAATGATTTTATGTCATTTTAAGATGGTATTTGGGGAGAGACAGTTATTAGCTCTCACTGATCGAAAACAACCATCTCTGTTTTGGGTTAAAAATCCATAGTAATTACTTTAAGACTGTTAAAGTTGCAAAAAAAATTTCATAATGATAAATATCTTCACTTGTCTCCTTGAAATAATGTGCTGTATAAAACAATTTAATTCAAAGATCATAATAGGGCATACAAATACTTTTTAAACATTTGTTCAATAGCTGATGGCAGAGAAAAAGCATTTTCATTATTAACAAAGCAACTTTACCTAACTAACCTTTTAATCTTATCTTCTTGTTTCCGTGCATGTTGTTTGAGCAAAAGGCTTTCATCATGGAGCCGAAGAAAACGATCTTCCAGCTCTTCACGAGAGATGCGAGACACCGCTTGGCGAGCTCTCGTGTTTTGTGCATTAGTTGCTTCTGTTTTAAGGAAGGATTGAGTCAGATATTATAAAGACACAGTTAGTAGATATTCTACAATAGGTCCGTAATTTAGTACGATGGCTCAATTTACGCATTTCAAAATTACCAGCAATTTCTAACTGAAGGACTTGTGTCGGAATGTGTATTTGTTAGTAGTTGACCCTTTTTTTGTGATGTTGTTTTGCTACGGTCAATTAACGTGTATTTTTAAATTAAACATTATGGGGAAATTCATAAAAAACCTTAGTTGGATAATTAGTTTTGTAATTATTTGAAGAGAGATGTACAGTCAGGTGATTTTAATCCAGCAACACCAGATCATAGAGCAGTTAACAGTAGTATTTTTAAGATGGTTTTGTAGTTTCCAAATTAATTCATTGCCTGTGAGTAAACACGTGGAAAGATGGTAGTGATACTACACTGTTATGACAAGCAACTTGTCATGTTATGGAATGTCATCAGGCAGTATCTGGGATACAGTCATGAGGTTTTCTGCCCATAAAAAGGAGATTTGGGAAGAGTCCTACAATGTACAAGCATCCCAGAGATGGATTCTCTACCACAGCACCAGAAAAGGAAACAAATACCTTTTCTTAAACAGTCCAAAACATAACCATGGATAACATTCTGCATAGTTTATTCTCCAATGTAGCACAAAGCAAAGGGGTACTCCTTACAACGAGTACCCACCATGATGGTATAGGATTAAAAACAGGAGATATACCCAGTACACCTGTAATTATGAGGCCTTATTCCCTTTTCAGAGACCTTAGGAATAAATGGCAAAAGAAGATAAACCAAATGCACTCGTATCCCTTCCCAGGCTTCAAGGTCTTCAGACTTCCTCTGAATCCCTTGACTCCTGATCATTGGTCTCTCTCCAGCTCTCATGCACTCCAATTTCTCCAGCTATTCTGAGCTCCAGTCTTTCTCTCCCCAGTATTCTTGTCCTGGTCCAAAATCAAGTGATGCCCTGCCATCCAGTGGCTGATAATTGGGCAATCTGAAGACAACTGGAAGCACTGACACAAGAGAGACAAGAAAGCAAAGTCAGCAACGAGAACAAGATCAGTGGAGGAGGGAATTACAGGCCGACAGTTGTGGAAGCACTCCAGATTGAAAAGGTTGTAATATAAATAACGACAACTCCCCACGTAATTTCCAAGTCACCTGGAGTAGGTTTCTAGGTTTGCTGCCACCTGCCTGGTGCATCAGCAGGAGCTCTTTTTAGTGTGTTCTGGATGCAAATTATCCTCTCCCGCGCCCCACCACCTTCCCTTGAATAAATGGCAATATTGGTGAGCTGTAGCACATTACTTTGGACAGCCAGGTTTCGTGTGGATTAGGGAAATCCTCTACAGTCTGGGACTGCTGGCAATCTTGTTTTTAACTGACTGCTGCTGGATGCAAGCTTTACTTGAAATTCAGCAACCAAACATGACAGGCATCTCCGGTGCCAAGTTGGTGTTTACGCCTTGCTGCTCTCTTTCAAATAATTCCTTGTTTAATATTGAGTGTCTCCTGAGCCTATGCAGGCAGTTGTGATTGTTCCCTGTGTCCAGTTTCCACTTGTTTTAGAACAATCATTTACTGTTTCCAGTTGGTGTCCTCTTTCCAGTATATTTCTGTGATCTCTTTCATTTTAACAATTAGGATTCCCAGCCATAACTACAAAATACCTGTACTTTACACCATTAGGCTCTGTTCAACTAGCACCAGTGGTTTTGAAACCATTTCTTTCCACTTACATACCACCTTAAGTGATTAGTTAGGGATTAATTAAAGTGTGTGAGTGGAAAGAAAAAGCTTGAAAATCACCTAGCCTCATCCATGGAAATAAACAAGTACCACTCTGAGTGACATCTTCTCTGCCTTTTTCACAATGGCCCAAATTTATGCACTGGTTCTTGCCAAAATCTGCCTCTAATTACTGGTTCAATCTACATTATACAGGACGCAGGGTGGGGGGTTGTTTTTTTTCTAGAAAAAGGTCCATATCATGATTATCCACAATGCAAAGCTGCGCCATCTATACATGTGTCAAGAAACAAGAGTTGGGAAAAAACATTCTGTATTCATTTATTTCTTGTCTATGAGAGAAAATTGGATTATATTTTTCAAATTTCTGGGTAATAATTTGTAAATTGTGTAAGGGTGAATTTATGTTACCCAACAACCTGTGGAGCCTCCTTGATTCACCTAACCTTGTGTCATGGGTGAATAGAAATAGAAACCATAAAATGCTTATTCTTCCTGAGGCTGGAAACCACTGTCAATTGTTATTTAAGGACTGGGCTTCTCATGTCAAGGGATTCAACTTTTTGACATGTAAACAATGTACTATTCTGAATAAACTGCAGACCATGGAATTCTTCAGAAAGATTTACTACAGTACTATCCTTCTGTGTCCAAATTGATAAAAAATACTGGCCATCCTACATTATGGGGTGGTGGTGGTTGGGGTGGCAGGGGAAGCTGTGGGTGAATGTTACATTCTGAGAGAAAGGTGTGTATTACGATTCTCCATAATATGAATCCGATTTATCCATGCATGGATCGAAAAAAAATTTAAAAATCATAATTTTTGTATTTCAAGTATTCACATACAAGTTTCATAAGAAACAATTTTCTTATCCCTTTTTGTTTATTTATGAATACTATCAGGAAAAATTTTAAGTTTAAATTTAGACATGCAGCATGGTAACAGCCCTTTTGGCCCACGAGCCCATGCTGTCCAATTACATCCAATGGACCTACAATCCCTATGTTTCGAACAGAGGGAGGAAACCGGAGTCCCCCAAAGAAAACTCACGCAGACACGGGGAGAACGTACAAACTCCTTACAGATAGTGGGGGATTTGACCTCCCCCCCCATCATAGTTGTTGGCGCTGTAACAGCGTTGCGCTAACCACTACACTAACCTGCCGCCCTATTTCCATAAGACAAAATGCTGTAAAGCGAGGTCACTTGTACCAAATCCAAATATGTATCTCAAACATTCGCAAAATTGGAATTCTAGTGATAAAATGCACATATGAACAGACAAAAGCTCTCCTCAAACTGCATCTCAGTGATTAAGCTCTTCTACATTCACACGATTAATTCACATATGATTCATTCCCCACAACCTGAGATTCATTTAGTAAGTTTTATCTGTTTCTCTTTGTGGCGCCAGCAACAGATAATGTATGAGAATTAACTGACATCACAGATCAGAAGATCCCTGAATGGTCAAGACAAATAATCACAAAACTTCAATGTTTATAAAACTGAATACTATGGGTTAGGATACAAGAAAACCAGGATCACATATGGAGTTGGTTTAGGTAAATATGTTCTTACATTTTATTTCATGCAAAATCTCCCTAATAGAAAAGGGAAGAAAGGAAATGTAAGTTTTAAAATAGCAATCAAAATGTCTTCTGTTTATGATAACAGGATGCTATGGAGACATAGAATCATGAAACCAGACTACAGGTATCTTTACTTGCATAAGGCAGGTGAAGGGTACAATCAGTACCAGCTGATATTCAATAATGGCTTTAATCTGTAAACCCCAACCACTTGGATCAATTATACCATAAAAGAAAGATATTATGAAGTAAAACTAATGGATACATTGATCAAAGTATGATCTAGTAACAACTAGCAGGTGTTTCCAACCTTGCACTGCACCAATTCCAGTCAGGTTCATGCCTACATCCTTCACAGGGAGGTCTCCTGCCGTCTCATCAGCTAAGCCTAACATGGTCTGTGAAAGAAAATGGACAAATTACACTTGAATGTTTTTCATCCACACCTTGTTCTCAACATCATAGGATTTTATCCTCGAACAGATGGGTTCATCTTATTTTTATGGGTTTACCTTGTAGAGATTCTGTGTTTTGAAACTGAGTTCAACAAAGTAATCAAACCACATTGTTAGTGCTTTAGTGGCAATAGAAAAAAACTTTTTGTTTGAAAGTTGTGTGATCTAAAACCTTTCAACTTCGATAAATTATAAAGCAAAGCTCATAACCACTTTGTTCTGCTTTATGAAATAACCAATTCCAGCTTCAAAACCTTCACCACCTGTTTCAAATACAAGTGCTTACACTGAAATAAAATTTGTCAAGTATTTGCCAATCCAGGTGTTTTGTCCTTTGCAAGATGTTTTCCCCCATGCTCCGGTCTTGCAAAAGAATTGCAAAACACACCAAAAGAATCAAAATTCTAGCTCTCTGATAATACATTAATTCCATTTTCATAAAAACGTAAGTTCTAACATTAACCACATTGAAATTTTCATGAAATTTTAATGAATGAGACAGATAATTTAATTGGTGATCAATTTAAGTAGTAACATAACATTATTGGTGCCAATGAATTCTTGTGGTAACCAAACATTATATTTTCTTTGTGCTTTGCATGTTGACACTTTCAATTGGGATAATTAAGTTATAATAATTATAGCATTGCAAAATAAGGGAGGCTTAATAATGCACCTTAAGCCTGATTGATTTCGAACCACGATGCACAGCAGAGTCCTCAGGTTGGATCACTCATGGGATGGCTCCCTGCAGCCTGTGATTACTTGCTGACCAGCTGCTCTTTTAGTTGTGCTTCCGACCTTTTTGGCAGCAGCTGCCCCAGTACTGGGGTTGCCAACAATTCTTGGGAATCCCTGGGGCAAAAAGAAGCAGTACAGTGAAGGTCACACATCCATCCAAATACATTGCCAGGGCCCACCTGATTATGGGGTGGACCAGGTACCCAGTACCAGGAACACTTCGGGCTAGATCTGCATCTCCGGCTTGAACCGTGATCCAATTTTATAACCAGTCGTGGATTCATTTACACTGAACTGGTAAACAGAGGTCTGCCACGTGCACGTGCTCGGATCTCACTGCTACATCAGGAAAGAGGCATAGGTGTCACAAGACTTGCACCACCAGGTTCAGGAACATCTGCTACCCCTCCACAATCAGACTCCTCAACAATAAAATCAATCAAAGACTCATTTAAGGACTCTTACTTTTCCATTTCATTGTTTTTCCCTCTCTGAATTGCAGTTTGTTTATATTTCTTTATTTGTCTACATGTGTATGTTGTGTAGTTTTTTTGCACTACCAATAAGTGGTAATTCTCCCTCACCTGTAGGAAAAAGAATCTCAGGGTTGTATGTGATGCTGTGTATGTACTCTGACCATAAACCTGAAATCATATCGGTGAAGTACAGACTACATGGGTAGAGATTTGACAACTGTACAACTTTAGGCCACATGAGTAATGTTTGTGGACACTAAATTCAATTTCAATAAGCTCAAAGACACATTCTGGAAGCAAGTGCAATTATTCTTTGAATTATCACAGAATCAGCTCAGAGAAAGGAGTACGAGTGAAACATCAAAATCTGCAGATGCTGTGATTGTAGAAATGCCGTAGGAACTCAGCCAGTCATTCAGCACCCGTAGGAAATATTTGTCCTCAGAAGGTACATTGAATAAAAAACACAACTTTCATCTATTTTTATGAATGGTTTGGAGAAATTAAAATGTAATCCTTGTGAGCAGCTCTCAGAAGTGGATAGTGAGGTAGTACCATCTTCATTGATTACGACAGGCCAAATGGAGAGAAGACCATTAAATTGGTCTATCTGTTAAGGAGAAGAGGCTAAAGATTAAAAACTTACGTTTTGGATTAATGAAGAGAAGGGGAAGTAAAGGGTAACTTTTTACATGAGAAAAGACAAAACAGAGAAAATTTCTAAACAAGAATTGTACAGTGAAACTCCAATTATCAGGACACTTGGGACTTTGATGTTGCTAGACCAGCAGATGTGTGCAAGTGATGATTAATAGGATGAATGGATTTGCTTAAACAACAGATTAAACTTCTTACTCCAACCCAGTCACTTACAAGGTGGTTTACATGTTGTGCTTCAAGTTCTCTACAACTCGAATAATCATACCCCATGGATCACCAACACAGAAAATGATTAGCCCTACAAATCCATGCTCACACCTGCCCCCACATCAACTTCCAAATGTGTAAGGATGGGAAGGTATGGATTGTAACCGCGCAAGCATGTTTCAAGGATTATTATTAACGATGGAGAATGAACAAATAATGTATTTATTAAAACGTTACTCAAACTATAAGCACACAATTCAAGCAATGAATCTCATGCTTTCTGTGGGCTGTGACTCAATGTGAACAAAGACTGGCCCAGAGTTTTGAGATTGTGGCTACCATCCATGATCCTGCTCCGAGGAGAATCCGCTGAGGAAGCATGTACCCCACACTTGAATAGTTAATAAACATGTGCTCATTTCCTAATCTTTGCAAACAAATAGAATTTATCTTTTTCTCTTTTACTAGAATAGATCTTGGTTTTTGTTGTGGTTGTGGTTTAGAGGCCAATACTCTATGTGCCCTTTCCATTTCCATTTCTTGCTGTAGTTCTGGACATCCTAGGGTGTTAGGGATCCACTCTTTTATAAACTCCCTCATATTCTTGCCTTCTTCATCTTCCTTAAGGCCCACTATCTTTATGTTATTTCTTCTGTTATAATTTTCCATTATATCTATTTTTTGAGCTAGTAGTTCTTGTGTCTCTTTAGTTTTTTTATTAGATTCCTCCAATTTCTTTTTTAAGTCTTCTACCTCCATTTCTGCTGCTACTGCCCGCTCTTCCATCTTGTCCATTTTCTTTCCCATTTCTGTTAAGGTCATATCTATTTTATTCATTTTCTCTTTTGTGTTGTTTATTCTTTTTCTTAAATCATTAAATTCCTGCATTTGCCATTCTTTAAATGACTCCATGTATCCCTTAATAAGAGAAAGTACCTCCTTTATCTTGCCTTTCTTTTCTTCTTCCATTTCACTGTACTCTTCCTCTTCCTCTTCTTCTTCCTCTGGGTTGGCCATCTGTTGTTTCTTTGTTGCCCTTTCCTTCTCTTCTTTCTTGTTTCTATTGTTTTCTGTGGTCTCTTCTTGCTGCAGGTGTTCTGCAGCTGTCGTTGCCAGCTGTGGAGATCGACTCCCCAGCTGGTCCCCCCTCCCGTCGGTGTGTTTTTTTGCATGCACGGTTGCGCACTTTTACTCGGCTCAGCGAGCCATTTTTGTAGTCCATTATTTACCGACCTGAGGGAGCGGGTTTCTCTCTCCGCAGCGGGCCTCTTCGGACAGGTAAGGCCTTCACCTTTTTCCTCCGTTGTCTTCTCTTCCTCTCTTCTTACCGTTGATTTTGATTTCTCTTTTTTTGTCGCCATCTTCTTTCCACCTTTATACTCACTTTTCTGTAACTTTTATTTCTGTGCCTTTGTGTTTTCCTTTGTTTTTCCCGACTTTTCTGGAGAGGTCTGGAGTTCACCGTCCGGCCACTACTCCATCACGTGACTCCTCAAAATGTTTAGATTTCTTAGCAGTTTGCATGACTGACTTCAACAGACTGTGCCTGAGAGCAGTAAAATTGTACAGTTAAATCTGGCAACCAGACTACAATGTATTTGATCTGCAGTTTAAAAAAAATGTAGTCAAAGTTTTGCAATGTTATTTCCCTTAAGTAGATTATCTTGGTAGGTAAACATTTAAGGTATTAAACAACCATGTGAGATTTAGTCAGTCCTTCCAGAAGTAGATTCCAGGAAATGCATTCAAGCAGTAGCAAATGATTATTAGTTAGGAAAATTCTGACAATAGAGAGGCTGAAAAATTCTAACACATTTTTACCTGAAAAGTGGAAGTTCAAAAAGTTTGCTCAATGGTAATGTCTCTTGGTCAGTTATATTTTAGTCTCAATCAAGTGCTTGAAAATAGTCCTGAACTTCCAGTGATTTTACTCTAAGATTTATGAACATGCTTTAGTTACATCGTCTTCTGGGGGGGGGGGGGGGTAACCAATCGACCTTTTTTTAATAAAACAGCTGAATCTCAAACTACTTCACTTGTTGGAACTTGGCTGCAGTGAGATTGGTCAAGGGACAGCTTTCTACATTTACAATGGGTCTTTTACAAATGAGTGTTTCCTGTTGGGAGTCAAATTGATTTAATCTAAAACAGGATTTTTGAAGATATTTGTACAATATATTTAATAATCGAATTGAAAATGCGTAAAATACAACTGTAAATTTGAGCATGTCTATCAGACAACGTAACCAACTCAACTCAGTTGCATTTGCCCTTTGCCCTTTAAGAATATGGCAACAATTACTTTCAAGATTTATAGGTGATCATTACGAATAAATTAAAAGTTGTAACTTTGACAAATGTGAATAGAGTGGAAAGTCAATGGGATATCCATTCACCAATGCTTATATCAAATGAGGAATAAACTGGCAACTGCACAATGCACTCCATTTCACCAACAATGAGTGGATCTCAAACAAATAGTCAAATCGAATGCAGCATGCTATTTCATGTTGTATTTGTTTGTGTGAGTTCTTAGTCAACACTTGGATGCAGGAAAAGGTTCCTTACTTTAAAGTTGTTGTAAGCAGCAACCATGAGGCCTGCTGACCTTCATTATAGATCCCTCATACCACTGACAGCCAAGTATAATCAAACAGGAACAATGATACTTAAGACATTGCTAGTGGCCATGCAAACATGATCACTATCATTACATCTACTTTTTTTAAAGCAAAAGTAGATTACTTTTAACTAACATGTTTTCTTTGTATAACTCTGCAATTTTAACACCAGGAACATACATTTTCATTATTATCAACACTTAATATTTCTAAAACTTGTTTTGTGTGTTCACATTTACATACACTAAAACCTGAACGATAAGATAGCACTACTTCATTCTATAACAGGAGTCTTTAAATTTGCTCCATGACGATTCACGTGTCTTGATGATCTTCTGATTGATTGTCCTATAGTCTGAGTTGTTGCCTCAGATGATGTCTTCTCAGCTGTGTATTCAGGTTGATCAACAGTATCTGTCTTTCCATCTACTGTGGCTGGTACCATTTGAAGATCTTGACAATTTCTTTGCAGAATAACACCTTCATCTGTCTGAATGGTGTATGATTTTGGTTGGTCTTCACTAAGGACAGTTCCCTTCTGAGTCCATAACTTTGTTTTGTCTTTTAGCCTTACTTTGTCACCAATGTAGAGTTCTGGTAGGTTTTTCATTTCTCTGTCAAAGTAACACTTTTGCTTTTCTTTCTGTTGTTCTTTGAATTTTCTCACTTTCTCCCCTTCTTTTATTTTTTAGGAAGTTCTCCTTAATGGGTAAGTTTGATCTTAGCCTACATCCCATAAGAAGTTGGGCTGGTGACATACCACACGAGTGGCATTGTGAAGTATTCTAGCATGCTCTGATAGAAGTCCATTCCTCTGTCTTTTGCTTTGTACATATGCCTTTTCATTGTCTGTACCAATTTTTCCACTAGACCATTGGACTGTGAAAAATGAGGACTTGATGTGATGTGTACAAAGTCCCACTCTTTGGCAAAATGTCAGAACTGAATTGCAAAACTGGGGTCCATTGTCTGTGAAGACTTTGCTTGCCATGCCATGTCTGGAGAAAATGGCTTTCATACTTGTTATTATAGCACCTGCAGTGGTGGTGTTCAGTCTACATATCTCTGGATACAGGGAACAATTGTCTGTGACTACAAGATAGTCTTCCCTTGACATACGATTAGGTCAGCGCCTACCTTCTGTAAGGTCTGTGAGGTGCTGGGTGTGTCTTTAGTGGCTCAGCAGGATTGCTTGCTTGATATTTCCAGTATATTGTACAGTTTGACACTTCATCTGTTATATCATTGTTGATTCCTGGCCAGTACATCACATCTCGTGCTCTTTTCTTCTACTTTTCAATTCCAAGATGTCCTCCATGGATTCTTTTTGTAGATGATGTCTTCAACATCTGATAGTTCCGCCCTGCAATTCCAGTTCTCTGAAATGTCAAGTGAGCAGCTTCATGTTGGGCCATCCATCCAAGATGTTTTTTTCTCAGTTGTCTCAGTGTTTCATCTTTGTTTGTCTCTGACTTTATGAGCTCCATTTTTGCATCTGATATAGGTAGTGAACTTGTGATCATATCCACAAAGGTTTACACGTCTTCATCAATTTTAGTGTTTGCGGGATCTCTCGAGTTAACAGCTCTGGACAACAGGTCTGTTGTGTATATTATCTTACCCCAAGAGTACGCCACATTCAATGAATAGCGTTGCAGCCTAATCATCATTCTTTGTATTTAAGTGGACATCTATTTAATGACTTTTGGAACAATGCAATCAAGGGCTTATGGTCAGTCTCTCCACTGATTGCTTGTCCTGACACAAATTGATTAAATTTTTTACAGGCATATGCAACGCTGAGCAGTTCCTTTTCAATTTGAGCATATCGCGTCTTTGCATTTGTCATTGAACATGATGCATATGCAATGGGTTGCCAGTCATCATATTTTTGCAGAACTGCACCGAGCCCACAATGTGATGCATCTGATGATACCTTGATGGGTCTTGCTGGGCCATAAAACCTCAGAGCTGGTTCCTCTGTGAGCAGTTTCTTTAGTTTGCTCCATGACTTTTCATGCTCAGGATTCCACTCCCATTCAATGTTCTTGTCTGTCAGTCTAATCATTGCAGCCATCTTTTCTGAGAGGTTGGATATGAATTTACCCATTCCATTAAATCTCTGTACGTCCTTTTTATATTGTGGCCTTGGCATGTTTCCAATGGCAGACACCTTTCTATGATCTGGTCTGATGGCCTCACTGCCACTAATATCTCCTACAAATGTTAGTTCTATCATCCCAAGCTGGCATTTCTCTCTATTCAGCTTCAGGTTTGCTTTCCTTGTTGCTTCCAGCACTTTCCTTAGTCTTTCATCATGCTCCATTCTTCTCAATCACGTTCAGGATTTCCATCCTGTCCAACTCTGCCTTTAGTTGTTTTTGAAGTGCAAATGGAACTTTTCTGCATGGATGTATTATCGGTGGCACACGTTTATCCATTCTGATCGTGTGTTCTCCTGGAAGGCAGTCTAGACCCTGAAATAGGTCATTGTACTCCTTCATTAGTTCATCATAGACTGTCTCTCCTTCATTTTCCATATTGAGGATTTGTTTTACCAAGGTCAGTTTCTCACAGGCTGTTAAACCTAGTATGGCCTTTGGTACCACGATGAATGGTAGTAATATGGTCTCTGACCTGGTGTTTTAATTTGACCATGCATTCTCCTTGCACTGGTATATTGGTACTTGAATATCCTGTCACCTTCACTTTTGCTCCATACCTTTTTGGTCTGGGTCTAATCTTCTTAAAATCAGTCTCTGATATTACATTAATTTGTGCTCCAGTATCCAATTTAACTGAAATGTATGTCATTCACTTTTAATCTCAACATCCAGTCTCTTTTTTCTTTCTTGTTTTCAGTCACAACATCTACATAGAATTCCTCTATCTCCCTTTCATCTACTGCATGGGCCTTGCTTTGTTGCACTTAGTTCCTACAGCAACGGGCATAATGGTTGCTTTTGTTGCATATATTGTATATTTTATCATATGCTGGACACTTTTTTGGTAGGTGTTGTGTATCGTATCGACGACATGGCTTTCGATTGTCCCTTTCAATTTTTTTGCTGGCCACGCCTCTCTTTCCACTTTGGCACTCTTTTTGTTAAATGGTTTATGTCCGTTCTTGCTCACTGCATCCACATTGCAGCTAGTTTCACTGAATAGCTCTTTTGCCTGTGCTTTTACAGTTTCTATAGCGTTACAGAGTGCTCTAGCTTTTTCCAGGTCTAGATTTTGCTCTCTTAGCAGTCTTTCTCTTAGAATATTATCTGGAATACCACACACAAGCTCGTCTTTTATCAGTGAGTCAGTCAGTTCACCTAATTCACACATTTTGCTTCTGTTTCTCAATACAGTCACATACTGATCAATACTTCCTTCCGTTTTCTATATTCAAGTGAAAAACCTGTGCCCCTCAAATGTCATGTTTAGGTATGCAGTATGCCTCAAACTGTTCTATTATTTTTTCCAATTTCATTTGGTCTTCTTCAGCAGCAAATGTGAAGTTATTATACACCTCCAAGGCTTCCTCACCCACGATATGCAAGAAAACTGACGCTTTCATTTTATCACTATTCCCATCACCTCTGACTGCCGCTAAATTCAATCCAAAACATTGTTTGAATCTGTTCCAATTTTTAGCCACATTACCTGTCAACTGAAGTTTCACTGGTTGTTGTAATCCTTCCATTTTTCACTTTATTTTCTTCTCTTTTTCTTGCTAATTTGTGGAGAACTACTTTCACTGATCAGTTGCTAATTTAAGCTTTTTTCCTTTTAAAGTATTTCCTTTTAATTTCCTTCATCTCACTTCTGACACCATGTTTTATCTTGTATGTGTGAGTTCTTAAGCAACACATGGATGCAGGAAAAGGTTCTTTACTTTAAAGTTTTTGGAAGCAGCAATCATGAGGCATGCCGACCTCCATTACTGATCTCTCATACCAATCTCCCCGTCTGTGTGAGCCCTCTGCTGGCAGCCAAGTATAATCAAACAGGAACTATGATCCTTAAGGCATTGTTAGTAGCAATGCAAATATGATCACTATCATTAAACATGGCAGGTAAGTTTACCTGCTTCCTAGGAAGGTTGGCAGTGTGAAAGGGGCTATACTGGTTCATTCACATTGATACGATGGCAAAGAAAACACATCAGTGCCTCTAGTTTCTCAGAAACTTGAAGAAATTCAGTTTGTCCCTTGCATTTCTGAACAACTTCTTTCAGCGTCCATCATTGCATGGTAAGGAACCTGCTCTGGCCATGCTCTGCCTTAGCAACTGCAGAAAATTGTGAACACAGCTCATAACATCACACAAACATATGGCAACTCCATTGACACTTCCTATCGTCTTGGAAAAGCAGCCAACATACCAAAATACTGTTCACACCACAGCTATATTCTCTTCTCCCTCCTCCCATCAGAAATAAGTCAGAACTGTGAGATTGTACACCACCAGATTCAAGGGTGGATGTTTTTTTCCCTGCCAATATAATTCTCCTGAACAAACCTCATGCTAGTAAAATAATGTTGCCTCTGCACTATTCTACTATGTAGACTCTGTACATTCTGCACCGTGATTTTACTGTTCTACTATGTGTGAGTTGATTAACTGGATTGCTTAGATAACATACCATCTCATTGCAATTCAGTACACATTAAAATAATCGAACACTTGTCCTTTTGAAATTCAATCTAATTGATTTCTGTTGAACCAAATTTAAGAAGCGAGATCTTATGTAAAACGACTGCTATTTCCACATTTCAATCTAGTGATTGACTACAAATGTCAGAGTCAATGATTTTGTATTGTAGTAGAATTTAAATTTAATTAAATGACAATACAACTATTATACACATTCTGTAATTTGATCAAAGAGATTTGGTTACTTTGGTTCTGGAGCATAGTTGTTGTTGGTCGAATAGTTTCCCATTAGTTCTGAATACAAGTTTGACTCTGTTGTGTATTTGACCTTTGGAAATAACATTACCCGGGAGCAGAGATAAGTATGTCTTTATTCATTAATATGGCACCAAACACTGAAACACTCCGTACACCATAACTCTGTGTATCTGATGTTACATACATGACTTGCAAATGTGCACCCTCATAACATTCTTTCCCCTCAAAAAAGTTTCATACTTACTGGTAAAGAAGCATAAAATAAAATTTAACAATGTTGACATCATAGAGAATTGAACGATGTCTTCCACTGATACAGTCACTATAGATCCCAAAAATGCACAACTCAAAATGTATCAACTGGAAACATACAAAAATGTATTAACTGGAAACATACAAAAATGTATCAACTGGAAACATACAAAGTCTTTAAGTCACTGCACCTAGTCTTTTCAATATATTGGACACATCCCACAAGGTGTCCTCATCAGCCAATGGGCTGGATAATTGGGAGTGACTCTATACAGCTTCACTTCCCATCCACACTACCAACACCGCCTTCCTTTGCAGCTATAATAATCATCTCTCTCTTCCCATTCTTCTTTCTTCATCTTCTTCTTTGGCTTGGCTTCGCGGACGAAGATTTATGGAGGGGTAATGTCCACGTCAGCTGCAGGCTCGTTTGTGGCTGACAAGTCCGATGCGGGACATTATACTCCTCTTATACATCAATGTATTCAGAATGGTTTCTGTATCTTTCATTTACAGTTCCACTTTGCAGATTCCCATTTCACAGATGTATTTCAACACTTCATGAGATGAAGCAAATGAGCTGTTCCCTTGCACCAAAAGACTTTGTTTACTCTCCTGTGTCACTTCAGCCTTATTTTGTAAGAACTTGAAGCACTGTTGGTTTTCTCCAGTTGATCCTGATTCTTTAGTAGAACTCGCATCATGGAGACTTGTTCACAAAGTATTTGATTGGTTGATTCCAAATGCCTACACTTTGCAGATTGTACATCAAGTCAATATGACAATTCACCAATGTTGCTCTGCAGCCTGTTATTAATGATCTCAGGTTCAGAGCACCAAAAATCCAGTTATTGTGTAAACTGTCCTAGACTTTATTTCAGCTCCTTTTTGGTCATCTTCACATTGTTCTTATTTTGTCAACCTCTTTCTGGTGTTCATTTCATGACCCAATCTAGTTTCAACATTTTTCTTTTGAACGTCAACCTCATGACTGAATTGATCATCAAAGGTAACTTTCATTTCTTGAACACTCTTTATCAAATCTTCCAGACGAGCACAGACCGACTCAGTATCCCAAAATTCCTTCTCCATCAACTCAGATTTGTTTGTCTGCTGTTTTGCTACAACTTCTAATTTTGCATTCTCTATCTCCCCATTATTTTTGTATCTCTATTTTTTTTTCATTCTCCATTTCATTGCTTGAGAACGAGTTTACTTCCAAAGAAGCCTCCAACTTCACATCACTTTACTTATGTTTTTGCATTCCACGTTCTTCAAGATTTCGTTGATTTCTGTTAGAGGAAGGTTGTTCTTGTATAGACTATCTCTGCTCCATATTCCTTTATTTCCAGCACTTTCAATGATTTGACTGGTTGTCGGATCCCTTCATTTTGCTTGCTGTTTGGGGATCCTTTATGCGGTAAAGGAGGCCAGCGGTGCCCCTCTGCAAAACTAGCTGGCCTTTTGATGACCATTGCTTCTTCTGTGTCTCAACCTGTGGCAAGTTATTCTGAATAACTTGGTCTGTGATTCTCTGTGGAAACTGCTGGCACAATTCCATAATCCTAGTTTCCAATGCTACAGGATCAGGAGATTCTTGCCTAAATTTCACATCAACCTTTTCCTCCATTTTAAGCTCAGTGTTTCATTGCAAGGCTTTCTTTATTTCATCCTTTGATGCTTGAACCCTCTCCAGCATCTCCCGGAGCTCATCTTTTTCTTTTCCAATTGCTAATTTATTAGTTTCTAATTGCCGCAGATGCTGATTAAGCTTCTCTTCTTGAATTCCCAGACTTTGCTATTTGGAAGCATGAGTTTTCAGCTCTTTAGTTTTCATGTGCAATGTGTTATGCTGAGACATCACTTTCTGTAGTTTCTCTTGTTCTCGCTGTTCCTGCCTTTCCCTTTCTCTACGTACCTTATCTTGTTCTTCTCGCTGCCATTTCCTTCGCTCATGTTCCTTGAAGATTTAAAGTTCATCTCATCTACCTTAAATGCCCTGAAGACATTAAATTCTTTGTTTCTTCATTTCTACAAACTCTGCCCTTCTGAGTTCCTTTTCTTCATTAAGTGAAGCAATGTGCTGACAACATACTGTTCAACACTGGGTTTGATATCCACTTTTTTGTAATGCTCCAGAAAGGGATCAATTGGCTCACACCATGAAGATGTATGGGAAAGATTAGTTAGATCAGTATGAAAGGTTCTCAATTCCACCCTAAATGTGCAAAGTCTTGATGAGGAGGGTCTCCAGAGAATTTTATGTGAAGCTGAGGCTATTCTCAACAGTCATCCAATCACCAAGGCTTCAACAGATCCAAATGACCTTGAAGCACTTACCCTGAACCATCTTCTGCTTCTTAAGACAATACCATCGATGCCACCAGGGCAGTTACAGAAGGAAGACATATATGCTCGTAGCAGGTGGAGGCAAGTTCAGTATATATATATATATATATATATCAGACTTGTTCTGGAAAGGATGGATTAAAGAATATCTTCCCCAACTGCAGGAATGCCAGAAATGGTCCAACATCAGACACAACTTCACACCAGGAGACATCGTGATCATCATGGATGATTCACCACCTCAAAAATCCTGGCTAACTGGAAAAATTTTTGAGACAATTCTGGGCAAAAAGGGACATATGTCACGTTCAGATCAAGACCAAAACAACCTTTCTGAACAGACCCACCAATAAAGTCTGCCTTCTACAGGAGATTGAGGAACTTTGACAAGCCCAGAACTGACTTTATTATGTTGATTTTTGGACCTTGCTCCTTGCCCACTGCACAGACTGAAGGTCCAGATAAAGATCACTCTTTTTCAAGGCTATGTGCTAATAACCTCTGGCCTTATGAAGAATGAAGATCTATATAATATTGGAATAGTCTGTGCTTGATTGTGTTTTTAATTGCGTAATTATTATTTAAGACATAATAATTAGGGGCCAATATAGTAGGAGCCAGAATTCACCTGATCATGTTGTTTATTATTGTTGATAGTAGTCGCAGGCATTGGTGGCTCCCCAGGGTCTGGAAGCTGTTTGCGTTCTGTTGCTGCCGGTGTGCATGCACTATTCTTTTTGTTTGTTGGCACAGGCGTGGGGGTTTTGTGGGCTTGGAGAGTCATTTGCCCATGTTTATTGTAATGGCATGATAGAGACGGAGGGTCTGTAGGGCGCAAAAATTTTCTGTTGACCGTTAGTCATGTAGCAAGATCAATACTGTTATCAAGAATGTTACCAGATAAAAAAGGCGTTACCACGTTATGAGTCCTGATGTGTTGATTAATAAACTGTTTAAAATGCATCTGGACTTGGCTATGAATTTGTTTTAACTTAGCCTCCAAGTAGCTTTTTTGTGGATAGAAGTTACTACATTCTAAATGTTTCATTAAGATCCCCCTCATTCTCCGAACTTCCAAGGAATTCAGGGCAAGAAATCAAATGAAAACTCTTTCATTCCTGTGGATTTCCTCCACATGTTCTGGTTCCCACACATGTCCCTGACACATGTGGATTACAAGGTTAATTGGCTACTGAATGCAATCTAACACTGTTAATTTATTTGGGGTCACCCATGATGGTCCTGAACATCACCTATGGAATGGAAGTTGCCAGTTATTCAGCTCAATAATTCTCTCAAAATACTGATACAAGGGCATAATGATGTGCCCTTGAAATTTGTAATAATGTGAAGGCATAAAGTTGATGTGACCTGTCTGTTATCAAGACTAGCCATGCTCACCAACTCAGAAAAAATATAATGGACTAAAATATGCCTCTAAGTACTCAAATCACTCAATTGTAAACATTCAAAAACCTAAAGAATGCCAAAAAATATCTAAATAAATATACATTGTTCTTACGAAAGTCAACAAAAATTGAAAATGTATTTTTAAATTAATAAGATAATGAACTTCACCCCCCAAAAAATAATTAACAAGTTTTTTAAAACTCTTATCATCTTTTTATTGATTCAAAAAAAACTTTTTACTTTATCCCCCTCAGACATAACACAGAATCTTTGGGTGAATTAACTCCATTAATTGCATAGTTTGGCCAGGTCCCCTCATCCCCACTGAACATCAGGCTCATTTCAACATTTGTCTCCAGTTTAAAAATGTCATTTTAAATAATTGACAGAAACTTGAGGATTTACATATTCAAACAAGCATATGCAGAAGTCCTAAAGTTTTGTGGAACATTAACCATGAACAACAGTAGGCTTCCCATCTCTTTTACTGTGAAATCCCAACCACTAAAGGTGAAAGACAAAAAAATATGAAACTACTGATTTTTCTCTCTAGATGCATAAATTCTGGTTATAAATCATTCTTTATAAGTATGCATTTCAACCTGTTACTTTGAAAAGTAGTTTTAAAGACAATGTTAAGAGGTTTTCATAAAATCAGAATAAGATGTTATCTTCCAATGCACTGCTTTCTTCATACACATTAAATGCAAGGTCATATTGTGGCTGACACAGAACTCCATGTAGGTAAAATTATATAGCATTGAGGAATTTATTCACAAGCACTTGGTGCTCACAAAACCTCCAGGTTGAAATAATCACAACATTCTGTTTTCGAGAATAAAAACATTTAAACTTCAAGAAAAGGGAAATGAAAGAAAGAAACAAAAATAAATCATAAGTATTCTACCTTTAATGACTTCAGGGTTTCCCCATATGCTTTTCAACTAGTGAAACACTTTTGAAGTTTAGTAGCTGTTACTAAAGGAAATATAGCAGCCAATTTTCTTTTATACAGAAAGATTCCTTCATCTCCAATGAGAAGGAACTGATAATTTCTTTTGGTGCTGTTGATAAGTAAGGCTATGGAGGCAATTCGAATAATTACCCTGAACTCAACGGTAATTGGGTCTATCAATGATGAACTGGAGATAAGATTGCAATTATGTTCAGTCAAAAAGATGATCCATTTAATCTTCTATCTAAAGCCTCAATTAGATGCATCATATATACTATTAAGAAATGGTGAAAGCATTGCATGCAGCAAAAGCTACAGAACACCCCAAAAGGGTTTCCACGTAGGAGAGAGAGAGAGGAATGAAGGAAAGAAACTGGAGGGAGGCAAATGGATTTTGAAAGTGAATGGAATCTGATTGGAAACTGCCAAAACAGAATATTGGGTTTTGTGCTTCCAATTTGCAAATGGCCTCAACCTGGCAGTATACGCTATGCCACAGATATGTCAGTGTGGCAATGGGGTATGGAGTTGAAGTGGTTTGCCACTGGGAGGTCCTTGCTGCTGCAGTGGACAAAGGAGAAAAAGGTTTGGTGCAACAGATGCACTGATGAAAGTATCCAGTCAGGAGGCATCACTGCATGGTATAGAAACTGCTTTGCAAGACAGCAAGCAACTGCAGAGTTACGAACATGACGGAGACCATCACACATACCCTCTTCCCCTTCACGAGCTCCATCTACACTTCCTGTTGTCTTTTAAAAAGCAGCCAACATATTAAAAGACTCATCCCACCCAGTCACATTCTCTCCACTCTCCTCCTGTAGGAGAGAAGATTCTCAAATGGGAGATCACACACCACCACATTCAAGAACAGTTTCTTTCTTGCAGTTTTCAGACTTCCAAACCACCTCATACCGGTAAAATAATGTGACCATAACACTGTATTGTGTTTTTACTATTGTACTATGCAAGGATACACCTGCTGGACTGCTCACAAAACACATTTTCTCACAGCACTTCAGTACATGTGACTGACACTTGAACCAAGGATAGACAAGAGACTTGAACCAAGGATGGAAGTACAGTACAGGAAACCTTGTGCAGTAAAACCGCCAGTATCCGGCACTTATGTGGATTGGTAGATGCCAGATAAGCAAATTTTCCAGTTGCTTGAGATTAGAGAGCTGACCAGTAGGGGGTTCCAATTTTAAACTTTTGTATTTTTTTTAACCTATTTATTTTAGGCAATTTTTTTTTGCTGGTTGGCGGAGGCTGCAGTTGCTTGACTTCTGAATAACAGGTATTTTACTGTACGAGGCTTTAATAATAATGAGGATGGAGAGTTTACATGGGACATCCAAGTCACATGGGATGCCAAAATTAGGATACACTAATTCAACATGAAGAGGAAATCAGTGGCTCGTGAACAGAGCTTGTGTCAAGCCCTAAAGATAACGATCGTCTTCTCAGTGCTAAATGGAGAAAATTATGGTTCCTAAACTGGATTTCCGACAACACAGAGGAACAACAACTGAAGGAGACCTGGCTATAATTACAGTACACATGGAACCAGTTATCATTTGAAATCAGACCTCAATGCCATTTGCAGCAGGATGAGATTCTCCAATTATCATGAACTGGTAAGAGTGGGATCAGACGAGGTGATTCCCAGTGGGATAACACAAGAGATAATGGAGATTGATGTAGTCAAATTGGCAAAAAGCTTCAGAAAGTTGAGAATGTGGAGGTTAGAATCACAAGTCATTAGTGGTTTTTATTAGACAGCTTTCCATTAAATTTTAAATTCTCCTTGTCATGTTCAAGTACTTTTCTTCATTTCAAAATAAACTTTATTCACAATGATATATATCTATATATATGTGAACAGAGCAAGGAATTTTCATGTGCATGGTGTCATATTTGTACCCTGAATGTACACAAAGGAAAAAAGTGATGTCTTTTCACATTCATAGTGTCTCATTTGTTCTTTTATGGTACATTGTTGTGTTAACCATTTATAGTACCATTGCCACTAATGTGGCCCTTCCCAGGGTTACTCCCCCTTCTGTTTTTTGAGGGCTTCCCCACCAACCTCAATGCCCAGTAATGGAAGGATCCTTGACTGTGGTCCTTCCCAGCAGAGCTCTTGCAATGGCTGTACCATCCTTCATTTCGTCTCTTAGCACTTAATCCTGTAGCCTGGAATGTGCCAGCTGGCATCATTCCCTCATTGACATTTCACTCAGATGGAAGACTAATAATTGTCAGGTAGACAGAAGTGCATCTTTCACCTAGATGGTAATTTTCCAGTAGCACTAGATCTCTATGTGCATCCTCAGGAATAGAATTAGAGAGTCCTCTGTTATTCTGCTGCTGAGGATGAATTGTGACAAGGATCCTTGCATTGCTCTCCACACACTCTCAGCAAATTCACAGTCTGCAAAGAGGTGGGCAACTCATATTTAAGCATGCCATCCCAATTCCCTCTATTAGCTTTTCCACCTTCACAGTCTTCTGCTCTCATACACCTTTTTAGTAGCCATCACCTTTCATGAACATGATGGATGAAAGCACAAAATCAAAAACATTTTCTGGAAGGCAAGTGCTGTTGGTTGTTGGTAAGGTATCTATTCTATTTTTGGGTAAATATTCAAATTTTATCCCCTTTGCAGCTATTCTATTCTTTGAGAAATTGGATAAACCTTCATTTTGATTAAGCATTAGCTTCATATGAGTACCTTGACCCTTACCAACATTAAAGATGTTATATGAATTAAAATTGTATTTTCAGATCCAGGTACTGTTCGTATGATTTAAAGCATCCTACATGTTTGTTTGATACTGCTTGTTGGAAAGAAATTGCAGAATTTTTTTCATGAATTAGTCAAAGGGATTCTTGTTTTAATTTAGCTCTCCTGTGAAATTACCCAGTCCAGAGTCAGTCATAGAGTCATATAGCACAGAAACAGGCTCCTTGACACATGATGTCCATCATCTCCCTACGCTGATTTGATTTACGGGGTATTCCTTCATGATTCAAGTGATTGTCTGGATGATTTTTAAATGTTAGATGGAATGGGTTTAGTCTTACCTGGTGCTTATCTTGGCAAAATGCATACACTTTTATGCGATATTGCAATAAGTTATGCGATATCTCATTGAGATCATATTATTAATCAAAAGCGAGTGACAAAAGGCAATTTTCAGCATTGCCAACACCCACTCAATACTTAAATATAGTAAAATCCCTGATATCCAGAACCTATAGGATTAGGCAGATGCCAGATAAGTGAATTTACCAGTTGCTTGAGATTGCATGTCATGTGATTGCCGAACTAAGGGTAAGGGATACCAATTTTAAATTTCTGTATTTTTTTCCCTATTTATTTTCTGCAATATTTTTTTTGCCAGTTGCTTGAATTCCAGATAACAGGGGTTTTACTGTACATGATAATTCCCACATACTGAAAGGAATCAAGAGGACTCCCAGGAATGCAGAGACTCAGGCAGACTCAGTGGTGACTCAGGGCTCTGATAGCTCAGTGGTTAGAGCACTGACCTTGTAAACCAGAGGTTGTAAGTTCATGCTTTCCTGGGGCCTCATTTCTGTGAGGGGCGCTGGACAAAATGGTGACTCTCTGTTTTACTTAAAGTAGACAAAGCTCAAGAATTTCACGTACATTCTAAATGTAGTATTACATGACAAGAATGCACCCTTTACTTTTTACAAGGTGGTGTAAAAGGCACGTTCACTTTCATTGGTCTGTGTATGTTGGGACATGATTCAGCTGTATTAGACATTGCTGACATGATTCGTGGTGAACTGTGTGCCATTTTGACCAAGCTATAGAAAGAGAGAGAGAGAGAGAGAGAGAGAGAGATAATACACACACACATATATATATATATATATATATATATACACATATATGTGTGTTGGAAGGGATGCAGGGGAGATTCACTAGAATGATGCTGGGACTGGATGGCTTGGGTTACAGGGAGAGATTGGATAAACTGAGTTTTTATTTCCTAAAGCATAGGAAGCTGAAGGGTGACCTTATATAAGATTTATAAAATCATAAGGGGTTTAAAGTTATATCCACTCACTATTCCACTGGGAAGACAATTCTAACATGAGATAGCATATGGACCTGTGGGCCATCAGTTTCACAGACATTAGTCTAGATTTGGAATGAGCTGCCAGAAGAGGGTTATAGAATAACAATATTTGAAAGACATTGGGGATTTAGATAAAAAAGAAGGACTTAAAAGGAGATTACCAAATGATGGTAAATGCCAACTTGGTCAATATGGATGAAGGGACTCTATAACTTCAAGAATTGACTAATATTCTGCTCTGGCTCTACAATTAAAGGTGCAGAATTTTTAACAAAGACAAAATAATCAGATGAACAAATGAGAAGAAGTGTACAGTAATGTGATCAGATTACACTGACAAATCTCCTTGAATATTACTTATGAATATCTAGATCTAGATTATGAATGATCTTGTTAACATATCCACTCATATTTTGAAGATACTGCCCAGTACATTCATAGTCAATTCCTAGACAGCAAGGACACGCAACACTATGGAAGGGCATCCAAGATATCACTGTAAGACTGTACCATTTGCCTGTGCTGGTGATGCCTCCCTCCCAGATGCACTGAATAATTTTTATGCGTGTTTTGAGATCAGAAACAATGTGGTGGCTGTGTCGTGCTGTGGCCAATGCAAAGAGAGAGTTAGGCAAGGTCAACCCACAGAAACCTGCTGGACTGATAACATTCCCGGTAGAGTGCTCAGGGGATGTGCAGCTCAGCTAGCAGATGTTCTCACTGACATCTTTAACATCTCCCTGAAAAGCACCATGGTCCCAATGTGCTTTAAAGCCGCCACCATCATTTCCATGGTGAAGTTATCTGTTTCCTGCCTCAATGATTACCGCCCTGTTGCAGTCACATCCATCGTCATGAAGTGCTTCAACAGGCTCATCATGGGGCACATCAAGTTCTTGCTGTCCCTGTCACTGGACCCCCTGCAGATCCAACCACTCTATGGATGATGCCATCGCCACCGCCCTCCATCTAGCCCTCACCCACCTGTAAAATAAGGACTCGTATTTTCAAATGCTGTTCATTGACTTCATTTCGGCATTCAACATAATCATACCTCAGCATCTGATAAGGAAGATGAGAATGCTAGGTCCAAACACCTCCCTCTGCAATTGGATTCTTGACTTCCTGTCAAAGAGTCCTCATGCAGATCGGATCAGTAACAGCTCCTTCCAAGGCCATCACACTGAGCATGGGAGGCTTCCTGGGCTGCATGCTTAGTCCACTGCTGTTCACTTTGCTAACCCACAACTGTGCAGCTAAACATAGCTTGAAACACTTCATCAAGTTCACTGATGACACGACTGTGGTTGTAAAAATGAGGAGTCAGCATATAGAGATGAGGTGCAGTCACTAACGGACTGGTGCAGAGCCAATAACCTGTATTTGAATGTTAATAAAACCAAAGAGATGGTTGTTGACTTCAGGAGGGCCCAAGGGCACCACGCTCCACCAACCATCGATGGCTCTACCATTGAGGTTGTCAAGAGTATTAAGGTCTTTGGAGTGCACTTGGCAGAGAATCTCACCTGGTCCCTTAACACCAACTCCATAGCAAAGAAAGCCCAGCAGCACCTCTACTTCCTGCAAAGGCTGACGAAAGTTCATCTCCTACCCTCCATCCTACACTCTACAGAGGGTGTATTGAGAGCATCCTGTGCAACTGCATCATTGCCTGGTTTGGAAGCTGTACCACCTTGGACCATAAGACCCAGCAGAGGATAGTGAAGTCAGCGGAAAAGATCATTGGAACTCTCTTACCATGAAGGACATCCACAACAGTCGATGCAGGCGTAAGGACTCCACACATCATTCACATAAACTGTTCTCCCTTCTGAGTACTGTAGCTCTCAGGCCCTTATGCCCAGATTTGGCAAATTTTTTCCTCAAGTCATCAGGCTCCTGAATTCCCAAAATATATGTAGATAGTATACCGTGGACTTCTATTGTATACGTCTTAATATTTTAATGTGCTTAACTTCTATCCTAACTTATATTTATTTAAGTATGCTCCACAGTCCTGGAGAAATGCTAGCTCGTCTTTACTGTGCAAGCATGGTATGAACGATAAAGGGGACTTGACTTGAAGTTTAGTCAGAATATAATTCATCCATTTTGAGGCCAACACCAATCAAGGGAAAACTCACCACTGGCTGGAGTCAAACATAGTGGTTCCTGAATCATCATCAGCTGCATCATTAACTTTCCCTCAAGATACAAGTCGAAAGTGGAGACATTCAGTGATGATTGTAGAGCGTTCAATTCCACGTGCAATCTCAGCCAATGACGCAGTGCATTTCCACTTGAGGAAGTGAATGCGATTCCCATGTACCTCCCGTGAGGAAACTTCTGAGTGATGGAGGTATCAAGTTTGAGACGAGCTACCCACAGTACTTTTGGCTAATACTTGAGCTCATTCTATGAACAGTATTTGCTTCAGCAACTTTGAAGCAATGGTAAAGATGAACAAAATCGGATCAGGATTAGGAATAGGCCACCTGGCTCCACAAGCTTGCTTCACCTTTCAACACAGTCATGCTGCTCTGCTCCAGACCTCAGGTTCAGATGGTTGACCTCAATAGCATTAGTCACGTGAAGCCATGTTTTACACTCTCAATAGCTTTAGCACTCAACAACTCTGTCCATAGCACAAATCAGAGTTTAGATACCATGCAGGTGATTCACCTTCTAATTGAGTGAAGTCCATTTATTATCTACAATGCATAAATTGGGATCCTCTATTTGGATGAGTGAACAGATTTCCGGACAGGGTGAACATCTATGCACGGTTCAGTGATACTGAAGAAAGCTCTGTGTCCCCTGCATAGCCACGGCCAAAGGTGAACCCACACAAAACAGCAAGACTGGACAACATTCCTGGTCAGGTACTGAAGGACTGCGCAGACCAACTGACGAAGGGAGTGCATCATTCCTCTGGGTTTCAAGACACCACCCTCACACTGGTACCAAAGAAGTCGATAGTAATAGGCCTGTAATGTTCACCCTGTGACATTATTGTCCACCATTATGAAATGCTGAGATCACATAGTGATGGAACGTATCAAAGCACATCTCCCAGAGACAATGGATCAATTTCAATTCCCCTATAGACAAAAGAACTTAATTGATGATGCCATGACCCACCAGGCTGCTGTTAATCGACTTCAGCTCAGTGATTAATACAATCAATTCGCAGAGGCTGGTGAAGAAGCTGTCCTCACTGAGACTCAACATCCCTCCCGGTAACTGGATTCTGGACTTCCCAATGGAAAGACCACAGTCTGTTTGGGTTGGAAGCAAAATGTCAAACATCATTACGCTGAGCACTGGAACTACTCAGGGCTGTGTGCTCAGTCTGCTCCTGTTCACACTACAGATCCAGCTCCAACAGGATCATCAAATTTGCAGATGACACAACAGTCGTCGGCCTCGTCAACAACAATGAGTCGCACTACATAAGAGGTGGAAGATCTTGTGATATAATGTGAGAATATCAACATGAGTCTCAACGTGGAAACCATCATGTCATCTTTCTACTGGATCTCTAACAAGAGCATCGTGGCCAGATGCATTGCAGTATAGTACTGTTGCTACAAGGCATTGGAATAGAGGTCAATCAACAGGTCCATAAAAGTGGCAGAGAATATCACTGGGGTCTGCCTCCACCCATCAATGTGATCTACCAGGATCACTGTTTGAAGTGGGTGTGCAAAATCAATGAAGACCCCTAGCAGCACACTTTCAGCTGCTCTTATCAGGAAAGAGATACAGGAGTATCAGAACCAGCAGGCTGAGAAACAGCTTCTTCCCATGGGCAGTGAGACTACTGAACAACTGAATAAACTGCTCACACTAACCCTCTGACACTCTACTATTTATTATATATATATATATATATATACACACACACACACACACAAATATATATATATATATGCGTGTATATTACTGAATATGTATTGGTTGTGTGTTTGGAATTTTTTTGCATTGCAGTCTGGAAAATGATGTTTCATTGGGTTGTACTTGTACAATTAGATGATAATAAACTTGAACATGTAACTGCAAGAATACTCAATAAATTTGAAAACATCATTATCAGCATCCACAATATGTCAGATTGCTTTACTACTATTCTAGTCACCACATTCAGACTCTACAACTGGCTCAGCGTAGCTGTAACTCATGCAACCTATGAAATGTAAAACGCAAAAGTCTGCAGACACCGTGGTTGAAGTAAAACCACAATGCTGGAGAAACTGAGCAGGTCAGTGTACTTTAGGTAGCAAAGATAAAGATACATAACTGACGTTTCAGGTTTGAGCCCTTCATCAAGGTATGAAATGAATGAAACCTGTGAAATGTGGTTAGATTATTTGACAAGGTTATTCGACAATGCTCTCAAACTTGTGAAATGACCAACTAGGAGGATAAAAGATCACACCATCACCTGTGAATTTTCATTCCCCCAAAGTCAAAAAGCTTAGTTCTTGTCGAATATTCCCATTATTGTGAAACTCCTATTTTTTGTTTTGAGAGCATAAGAAGGCGGCGAAACTTTGACATTGACTGTGGGCTCATTTAAACATGGACAACAGCAACAAAGGGGATAATCGACGTGCACCCTCCCTCAGTCTCACAGGATCGAACGATTTTCAGGGCTTCAAACAATCATTGGACCTCAAATGTTGACAAATCGAGCCCAGACATAGTACTTAGAAAAACGACCCTCCCCATTTACCTACTAGGTACAAAAACTGCGTTGTACCACTCACCAAATACACTGCACACAACTCATTACCGATTCATTTACCACCACGACAGTTGCTAGCATCCACCAATTTCCGGTTCGCGTCGGAGCGAAGTGTCTCTTGGGTCTTGCTGTTCCTCCGATCCCTTCTCCGCCACCCGATCCGCAAATACAGGCAAGGGTGGACTACACTTCCCAGCGCCCCGCGCGCATTGACGTCTTGGTCCGTGAGCTCCCATGGCCTTGTTTCCATTGGGTAATTTTCGATCAATCAAAATGGAGCTCACAATGATTGGTTGACAGGCCTGCCCAAGTCTCTCTCTCCCTCTCGCTCGCTCGCCGGCAGTGATTTGCTGGTCGAATCGAGTAGTTTGGAGTGAGCTGGCCTGGGTTGCGCGGCGCCAAAGCATGGCGGAGATGGGCAAAGTGTTGGGACCTTCGCCTCCTGCGAACCTGTTTGCTCGCGTCCCGTCAGCTGCCGAGCGTGGGGGGTGACGCGCAGGGTTGATTTGGGAGGGGGGGAGGGGAAGGGGGGTGTCGCGCTGCATGCTGGGATGGCAATGGCGCGCATTTAAATGGATGGCCCTAAGACGACCCCCGAGGATGAAAAGGTTCAGTAAAAACGATAAAGCGAAGGAGCTCAAGGTACACCCTTCGTACTCTGAATGAGGGGCCTTTGCCGTCCGCCCTCTATGACGGGTTTCGTCGGCTTGTACTCGTACAATCCGATGACCATAAGACGACGGGGGTCCTCCGGAAGGCGGTGTCACTCCGGAGAGGCATCGGCTCAATGCGGGAATCCAGGAGTTGTTCACCCTCCTGTCGACCCGATGTTCGATGTGGGAGGGTTGAGGTTAACGCTGCATTGCCATATGTTTTACCGGCCTCTTGTCGTGAAAATTAAGATCTGGCGAGGAAGAATTCTCCCAGAAATAAAATCTGCAACTCCACCAATATGTCCCAGTAAATCCTTTTGTTTTGTGGTTGAATGAACAAGTCGCATAAACACCCGTGGAATCCCTAATTGCTCACAGTTGTTCCCATGACCAACTGACATCTAAAGCTACAGGAAGACTGGGACTTATGAATTGCGTGCAATAGGAATGTCATGCTTGTTTGTTGTTGCCTATATAAAGTGATGGGATTGCCCTTAATTGTTTAACAACAGCTAACTTGAGGGGCTGGTGTTATCACCAATTTAAAGCAAACAATGAGAAACTAGAGGGACTCCATGCTTCTTATGGAGAGAAATGGTCAATATTTTGCATAGGGGCCCTTTTTTGAAACTTTGAAGGGTCATGTCCTGGAATGTTGTGTGACTGCTTTACTTTCTATCCTGCCTGACCGGTTTGTTTCTCAAGACACTGCATCTACAACTCTCTTATCACATATTAAGGTTTCTTGCAGTTTTTCTCTTATTTGTTTGCATTATTGAAAGAAATAATTGCTAGTGGTCTGTTCAGTTCCTTGGATCTGTTCTGATATTCAGTAAAGAAATGCTTGTTCTGACACATGAGTTCCATTGGTTTGTAATCTTCAACTTTGGGCAGCTGCCTACATTTTGCTCCTACGCTGGTGAAGGGCTCAAGCCCAAAATGTTGGTTGTGCTATTATAAAGTACACTGCTTGACCTACTGCGTTTCTCCAGCATTGTGTTTTACTTCAACCTCGGTGCCTGTAGACTTTAATGTTTACTTCCATTCCTATCATTAAACTTTATAAAAATGAATTGACATAATGAATGATGGGCTTTATGTCACAATGAATTGAGCCACACAAACATTACTAATTTTGATCAATAATTTTTCACCTGATTATATGTATACCACCAAATGAATCATAGTGCAGACAAGGGCACACAATGCAGCCTGCACAACATGTATATGTAGTGATCCAAAATAAATATATAAAAATTATATACAAGTTTTTAGGGTTGTTCAATTGTCTCATCAGCTGTGAGAAGAAAGTGTCTCCCAGCTTGAGTTTCCTGTTTTTTTGGTGCATCTGTACCTCGTCTTCAGGATGGTAAGGGTATAAGTACGGCTACTTATGATATTGATAGAGGGAAGGGAGACCCCAGAGATCTTCTCAGCAAATTTAATCACCCTCTGTGCAGACCTCCAATCTAATGCATTACAGCTACCAAACCACTCCATAATACAGCCAGTCAGGTCACTCTCTATTGTTCTCCTGTAAAACTTTATTAGGGTGGTATTCGGTGGCCTTGCTCTCCTCAACCTCCTTAGGAAGTGTATGCAGCTATGCCTTCCTGATTGATGAGGTGTTATGGATCCAGGATGGGTCGTCCTTTAAATAAGTGCCAAGGAATTTTTCTGCTCCCCACTCTCTATATGATGGAGTAAGGGGGTACTCCTTTGACCTCCAGACCAAAATCCGTTCTTTTGGAGGAACACTTGATTTTTCCATCTGGATACTCTACAGCTGCATGACCTTAACACTGATTTCTCTAATTTCTGCTAACCTACTCTTCATTCTCCTCCCTCCCCTTCTTCCCCTCAGCTCTCCATTCACTGAGCCATCACTCTTCCCCCTGCTTGCTGCTGTGCCCTCCCTGCCTTCTCCACTTGCCTCCTGCCTTTGGGACCATGTTCCTCCCCTTGATCTCCTTGTTTTGACGTCTGCCAACATTTTTCCAGATCTCGATGAAGGGCTCAAACCTGAAACGTTGGACATGTGTCTTTATCTTTGCTATATAATGTTCTGTACACTGATCTTCTCAATTCTTCCAGCATTGTTTTTACATCTCCTTTGTCTTGTGCACATTGAGACTCTGATTAATCTTTGCTTTTGTGTCAGGTTGCATTTCATCATCTTGGCTTTTGTCACAAGTGAGGAACAGTTAGTTCCAGTATCTTTGCTTTGAGTACCCTATTGGACAGGTTGTATTAGCTAAAGCTTTAGGCAAGCTGCAAGTTTGCCTTTGCTGGTTTGAACCCAGGTCTTTGTGCCTTAATTCATGTAATATACTTAGAGAATCTCATGTTCCCTCAAGATGTGTACGACCATACAGCAATCTGACTATGAACTGAACAATTTCCAAGCTTTGTCTCCTAGTGTTGCATGTACACCTATCACATTTGTGATATTTTTATTGCTGCACTTTTTCTGAAAATGAACTTCCTCACACCAAGATATAATGTCTCCTTGGGTCAAGGCTATTGCTGGCTGGTTGCAGGATATTCTGGATGTGAAGAAGATGATTGTGATTATGGTGAAAGGCTCTGTGATTGAGATCTATTTTGGTCCCAACAACAAAAAAATGAAGGCCAGCAGATTTTTCTGTTGGGGATGAGTTGAAGTAGGATATCCAATAAAGCAGGGTGGCCAAACTACAGTTCTTTGACCTGTAACGTGAGGCTCGTAGAAAGATGTTGGTGGAGGAGATGCCAGTGTTCCCGAAGACACCCTGGGACACTCTGAATTCCTGCAGCTAGACCAGAGGGTCCTGGGACAGTCACAGCCGGGGATGCTTTACAAGAAGAGGAACTGGGCACTGGAGGAATGGTCCATACAGAAGAGCAGAGTGAACAACCCAAACTGGAGTTGGGTTCTCCTCACACAGGCCGAGCCACCCCACAGCAGAGTCCCGCCAACTAGGATGTGCATTAGGAAGGTTGGGCAAAGCCGAGGGTTCTTTTCAGGGTGCAATTGCAAAGGTTGGGAAGTCAGGGCTGGGCCAGGAGAGCTCCAATGAGGCATAGCCTGCCCCAGAGGCAGGGTGTCTGTCCAAGGCAGGGACTCTAGCAGGAGGAAGCATGATGCTGGAGGGAGTCCTCAATGAGGATCTTATCTAGACACTAGGACAGAGCTGGAAGTGGCCATGGGCAAGTCCTGACATCACCTGATGGAGACTCAGCACCACGCAGCGCAGAGATTAGACTGCTCCATACCCCAACAGCTGCTCCCCACATCCCGCTGGCAACTGGGACAGGAGTGGAGCTGTGGGCTCCCTGGCTTTGTCCTGCCATAGGAGGCAACTTTCCATCGGGTTGCTTTCCATATTGTGTGCTCGGCTGTGGATGGTGTAATGGTGCAGATATCTGCAGAGACCAGTGGCAGCAGCACTCCTGAAGAAAACACATCAGACAGAAGTAGGAGTTGCCCATCCAGCCCTTTGAACCTGATCCCACATTGTCAGGTGATAGTTGATCTAGCCATGGACCCAGCTCCCTCCTTCTCCTCCCCCCCCCCACCCTGTCCATAACTCTTAGTTTTCCTACAATGCAAAAATCTATCTTACTGTATCTTGAATATGTTTCATGAGGCACCCTCTACTGCTTTCTTAGGCCGAGATTTCCAATGGGAATAAGTCCGGATTTTGAAAATATTTGTTATTGATATGTGTACTTATTGATTATTAAAGTTAATACAAAGTAACATTTAAAAAACTATAATTACATGCATTTATTAATATTTATATAATTTTAAATAAAATATGCGAGTGAAAGTAAAAATGTGTATAATTTTTCATGTCTTGCAGTGCTCCAACATCGAGTTTATGTGGCTCTTGTGTTGAGCAAGTTTGGTGACCCCTGTTGTAAAGAATAGTCATGATCTCATTGAATGGCAGGGCAGGTTGGAGGAGTGAAGTGGCCTACTCATGCTCCTACTTGTGTTCTTGTATCCAAGACTATAACCTGTGGATTACACCTGCTGCTTCATGCTAGTGTGTAAAGAAACATGAGGGTAGTACATATTAGTGTATGGCCGAAGAGTGCATGCAGAAAAAAGGACTTTAAATAGTCGGTGAAGTTGGGCCAGTTCTGGGAAAGGTGGAACACGGGCCATAGGGGCTACACCTTGATATGGACGGATCATTGTTCAACTTTGCTTGAAAGCTGGATTAGAAACTGAGCATCAATTTAGAAGATTGGAATGCTGAAAGATGTGGAAAGTTGGTCAAAGAAAACAGTGATAAAATAGTCACAGGGAATCCAGCTGTTAATATTTAATATTTGGTGAAGATGGTGGAAGAGTTGAAGATAATGTCACTGAGTCGTATTTTACTTATTACTGAGATCTGTCTCGAAGCACAGAATGGGATGCTTAATCTTCCTCTTAACAGGGTTTTCAGATTTGGGGAGGATAGTGTGGGTACAGAGTACAGGGTAGCAAATTCACTAATTAAATAATCACATCTGCAGTCTTCTCTCTATTACTGTTGCCAATTAAATCCTTTTGGGGATGAGAAAGGGGAAAGTATATTCAGCCAGAGTGACAAACAAATAACAAACCTTCCATCATAACAAAGTAATTTGTTTGCTGCATATTTAAATGAAAACCCATCATACAGTTTGTGAGAAACTGAAGTACCTTCACAGAAATTGCTCGAGACAAAAATTGAGAACAAAGAACATTTATTATACAACAATGCAAAGTTGGGTGCTTTCCCCTTACCCTGGGAATACACACACATACTGGGGCTCACCCAACTTTTATAGAGTTTATTTCAGTCTAGAAGTACCCTCCCCCTTACATTCTTCTGCCTCCTGGATGAGTTTGGCGTTAGGCAATCCGGTCTGCCTACGTGCTGTTTCTGTGAACTTGGAGGACCAGGGGGTATCCTGTCACCCATCATGTCATTGTCCTTATTCACACCTTCCGGACCCTCAGGGCTTACTAACTTCTTATATGCAGAACTTGCTTATTCTGTCTAAGGCTTTACTAATTACATATACGGAACTTGCTGATTCTGTCTAAAAGGCTAGAAGACCCTTATCTTATTCAGACTAACTTTACTTCCTACATTCTATTATCTATCCTATTCATACTGGCTTTATTCATTACACATATATCCATACTAGCTTTCTTCATCTCTCATATTTTCATCATCTCTCACACAGTTCAACCCTTCACTTATAAGTGAAATGGTATTATTCCAAATCTTCCTCACCTTCAACAATGCTATTTGAATAGCAACCTGTTCTTTTCCCTTTTTGTCTTGCCTAACCTGTCATAAGATGATATTTAAATTGTGACTTTTGCAACTTTAGGCATTTTGCATCCAATAAGTTTCTTTTTCGAGTGTTGATGCTGTTATAATGCAGCAAAAGTTGTAATATGATGATAATTTAATAAAATATTTGTTTAAAGTGATATTGATTGTTAAGTCCCTGTTCAGAGTGTTAGCTTGTGATTTTTACATCTACCCAAGAGAGCAGACAGGGTGTTGATTTAATACCTCATGCAAAATACAGTGCCACGGACAGACAATCATTCTTTCAGTTCTGCACTTCACTGTGTCAGTGGAGATTTTTACCCCATCATTTCTGGAATGATGTTTGAATCTACAACATTCTGAGCTGAGTGAGAGTGAGGCATGTTGATCCATAGCTGACCTGTGTGAAAGCCAGAAAAGTGATACTTGTGCTATTTCCACTGGCAGTTGTGTGTTTTTGGTGTGGCAGCTTGTCACAGTATTTTAAATTGAAAGGGAGCCAATTGATTAAATACTCCCTTTGCACCACCAATTGTGTTTTTTTTTTCATGTCTTTTCTTTAACTTCAGAATATCTAACACAAATTGCAGATTACAAAATACTATCCACAAAAGTAGAGTTTATTGCAGGCACTTCATTTGGAATGATGATCATAAAGGTTGAAGACAAAGTGTGATTAACTGGTGATGAGTTCCATCAGTTTGTCATGTGTACTGTAAAGAAAAGAAAATCTTTCCAGCCACATTGCTTGTTTCAATTGTAGTTCATTCTGTGATTGTGCATTGTTTTAATTTAATTTTTTTTCTTCTTGCGATTTAGAGTTTTTTTTCTAAATTTAGGTTTTAAAATAAAGTTCACACAAATGTGCCAAAGAAACAATGCTGAAGCTGGACCAATCCGTTTTAATTTTTGGTCGTCAATTGTGGCCCCATATAAAATGAGACTTGAACATTTTTGTTGAATTCTAGAATGAATTGCGGCTTTCAATCACGATGAACAATTTCTTTATTTGAAACACTAAATTACCTTTAGCTGGCCAATTTGAACAAAAATCAAAATAAACATGTATGTATGTATTTCAGATAAATCTTTCATCAGAATAAATTCATTCATCCTGCAATATAGTTCCACAATCTTGCCAAATCAGGGTGATTGATTTCTTAGTGCTACTTGGAATGCATGAGAAATGGAGTATTTGACTTACTACACTGGGTTCTGTTAACACTCCAAGTTCTTCTGTCAGTTGATCATTAGGAGTTTTTTTTATGAATTACAGTGCTTCATGCATAATTTACAGGTTCCTTCAAACTTGACAGTATGATATTTAAAATCGCAGATGTGGAATTTATGTGCCTCATAATTTGTATTCTATGGCAATAGCCAGTGGTTAGACTGCACATCTGTCTAAAATGAGATTGTACAACATATAGTCTCCTGTTCTGATTTTAATTCATGGCCAAACACTGATCGTTCATTTAAAACAAAAGTTAAGCATAACTAAGCTGACTTGAACACTGTAATATTAGCCCCTTTCACACTTGCAAGTGGTCCCAGGAATTAATGGCCAATTGGCCTAAAAAGAGTCTAGTGTGGAATGAAAATCATCTCAACACCAGTGTGAATTGACATAATCTCAGACCGGGGATAGAGTGCCTCGACCCCCTAGTGCAATCCCCGGCATGCTGGTGTTACAATGAGGCAAGTGAAGAAGGGCAATTGCATTCTAGAAATGACCCATGGTTTTTTTTTGCATGATTGCAGGAAAGTGAAGGAAGAAAAGATTAAAATGAAGGTAAAAACTTTGCCGTGGGAAAGTCGCAGTGGGAGAGAGAGAAGAAATAAATAGTAATAGTGGACAATTTTAATATGGGTGGGAGAGTTGGTAGTGCTATAGTGCACAATTTATAAAGACCATGGGAATAAAAGATGGTGGACCTGACTTTCCAGAGCAGAGAAACCCCTCCATGAGTGCTTCATGTCTGCAACCATGCACAAAGCCCTTTCTCTGCCGACCGACATTCTGGGAGGGCAGACCCTCCATTGCTTTTTCCCCCATGGCATTTATAAATAGTTCCTGATAGTACTACCAACTTTCCCACCCTGTTTAAAAATTGTCCACCATTGCTATTTATTGCTAGCACTTTCCCACGGTCCCTCAGGTTTATAGAGGTCGGCACAACAACGGGCTCATACTGTGGTGTACATAAAATTTAATTCTGTTATAATTAGGCATGATTAATTTTGTTAAAATATAAGGTCGTAATACATTGATAGGATTTAGGGCAGGTCCACCATTGCTTGATGCATCGAGATGTCACCGGTAGAAGGTACAACAGTCTTAAGTCCGGAGATGGCTCCTTGTAAGTGTGAATGCGTGCACTGTCCCAATTAAGAGTGGTCAAATGTGAACAGCTATCCTGGGACACTGAATGGGATTTAGTGGGATGCAAGTGTAAAGGGTCTATTGATTAAATTTTTGATGGAAAACTTGTTATTGGCACCATAAATCGCTGCTTTATTTCAGGCTGCTAATAACACTGGCTTGAGGCTTGATTAGTTAAAAACATTTTTACATATTGGAAATATTGCACTCTTTTGGGCTACAATTTGATAATTGTTGAAAGCGATTGATGATGTTCAGAAATAAATAGCAAAATGGCATTTGGTAAAGGTGGTACAGAGCCAACCATGAGGTTGATGTAAATTTGAAGCATTCTGATGTAAATCGGATGGGAAGTTCATCAGAAAGGTGAGCTTCAAATAGCCGTGATTGCCAGCATTCCTGTTGACCTTGCAAGACCAGCCTCTTAGTCTGCACTAATTCTAGACCTTCCTTGTATTTTTAGTTGCACCATTCTCTTCATGGGTTTGTCCTTCCCTATGTTTACACCTCCACCTACAATCTCCCACCATTTATTCCCTATTCAGAGTTGTGATTTCATGATCCTTCAACTTTAAAATTCTGTCCTTAAACTTTTGTTCTTTGACAAAGCTCTTGACCACACATTTTTGTTGCCTGTGTGACAATATTTCAGACCTTGACTCATGATCTGATGTCACTATCAAGAAGTGCTTTGAGAGGTTGTGCCTTGGTCACATCGCATTTTATCTACCAGCTGGCCTTGACCCACTTCACTTTGCCTATTGTCCAAACTGGTCTCTGGTAGATGACATGTCCCTGGCTCTCCTTTTTCAGCTTTGGAATGCTGAGACACCAAGGAGACACATGTCAGATTACTATTCATAGATTACAATACCATAGTCCCTAGTAAAGTTATCCCCAGATTTTGAGATCTAGGCCTCAGTGCTTCCCCTCTGCAACTGGCTCCTCAACTTGTCATCAGTGAACAAGGATAACAATGTCCCCATAATTGCACTTAGCGCAGATGCTCCTAAAGGATGTGCACTTAGTTTTCTGCTATACTCTCTATGCCCACAACTGTACAACCAAATAGTGTTTCAATTCCATCTTCACATTTGCTAATGACATCATATTGATTGGGTTTCAAATGATGATGAGATGGAATACTGGAAGGAGATTGAATGATTAACATGGTATTGAGATAACCTCTCTCTCAATATCAATAAGAGTAAGAAGATGATTATTGACCAGGCAAGGAGGTAGAGATCAGATCCCTGTTGACATCAATGGTGCTGAAGGGAAAAGAGTAAATAGTTTGGAATTTTTAATGTTTAAAATATCCTGATCTACACAACCACAATGTTGTGATGGTTGAGAAAGTCCTCAACTTTCTTAGAAATCTAAGGAAGTTTTGTATGTCACCCACATCCCTCAACAACTACAAATACACCATTGAAAGCATACATGTTACATGCATTACAGCATGTTGTGGGAGATGCTCTGTTGAAGACGGGGAGAAATTTCCTTGGCATCAGGTGATGTCGATGGAGTCCATGGAGGGGAGGGACATTTGTGTTATGTTTATTCACCATGCAAATGTCCTTCCCCTCCATGGGCTCCATCTATATCTCATACTCCCAGGAATGTCAACCAACATGTTGAAGGACCCATCACAGCCCAGGCTCTCACTTCTCCCTGCTCCCAGCAATGAGAAGGATGTAAAGTGTGAAATTGTGTACTACAGTCTTGAAGATAGTTTCTTCCCCACAGCCATTAGGATCCTAAATGGACCCCACAGAAGTGCTCTCATGTTGCCCTTGCTTTGAACAAATTATACCTCGATACTCTGAAATTGTGCAACTTAATATGGAATTGACATGTGTAAGGTAAAACATCATGAGATGGGAATGTGTAGGGAGTTACCCTGTACAGGGCAGTAACAAGAAGGGGAGGTGTCCTTGTACTCCTGTTAGGTAAAACATCATGAGATGGGACCGGAGAAGGAGTCACCCAGTACTAAGGAGTAACAGAATGCATCCTTGTACTTACAAGATAAGAGAGACATTGATGGATTGAGAGGCAGGAAGCTAGCAGGGAAAGGATAGCAACAGTTTTAGTCATTGGACAAGTAATGATATGATGATGTTCTAAGCATGTATCCAAGGGTATAAAAAATCACCATTTTGCTGATAACGGCAGAATGCATTCTCCGACTAACTTTGTTAGTCGCAAGTGTTACAATCCGGTAATAAAGAACAAAGAACCCTGATTTCGACTCAGTCTGGTGTTTGTCTCACTCATTCATGAACAATGCAGACCTAACACATGTTAGACTGCCTGAGCAAGAGCCCTCTTCACAGTTGGATATAATGTGACAAATAAACAAATGTAGAAGTTGTAGGGGATCTCAACCTGTCCAACAGCTTGTTTCATGCACTGGAGTTTTACCCATCTAGGGATTGATGAGTAAAAAACACTCCTCTAATGTGTATAGATGAATGACCTATAAGTCATTAAAAAAAAGTTGCACCGAGTGACACAACATGGAAACAGGCCCTTTGGCCTAACTTATCCATGCTAACCAAGCTACAAGCATTTGTAGCATTTGACCCATATTCCCTTTAATCTTTCCTAACCATGTACCTTTTAAATGTTGTAATAGTACCTGCCTCTACCCCCTCTTCCAGCTGAATGATCTTCCAAAAGAGGTAGTTGCGGCAGGGTCGCTTCTGTCATTTAAGAGGCGGTTAGATATGTACATGGATGCGAGGGGGTTGAAGGATTATGGGCGGAGAGCGGGAGGGTTGAGCTAGTGGAGTTGTTCAAGTTAACCGGTGCGGACTCTTAAGGGCTGACATGGCCTGTTTCCGTGCTGTAAACGGTTATATGGTTATACCCAGAACACTTTTAGCAGAAAAAAAACTTGCCCTTTAAATCTTTTCCCTCTTACCTTAAGCCTGTGACATGTACTTTTAGGCGCCTTTACCCTCAGAAAAAGACTGTGATGATCTACTTATCGTTCCCCCTCATAGCTTTATAAACCTCTATAAGGTTACCCCTTGGCTTCCTTTGAACCAGGGAAAACCGTCCCAGTCTATCAAATTTCTCCTCACAACACAGTTTGGTCAGCAGCCTTGTGATTGTTTTTTGCATCCTCTCTAGCTTCCTTTGGAATGGTGACTTGAAGTGCTTGCAATATTCATGGTCTGGTTCACTAATGTCTTGTACAGTTGCCACATGATTAATGCAATGCACCTTCTTCACATTGTCTACTCATTCTCAGGGAACAATGTACTTGTTTCCCTTGGGTCTCTCTGTTCTACAACTTCCTTAAGACCCCGCCATTTACTGTGTACATTCTGTTCTAGTTTAACATCCCCATAGTGCCTCATGCTTATCAGAATTAAAATACTTCTGCCATTCCTTTGCTCACTTTGATCTAGATCCTGTTGTAACATTCAACAACATTGCCCACTTTCCCACCAATTTTTGTGTCATCTGCAAACTTGCGTGTTGATTCTTTTGTCACCCAAAAAATTAATTTGATGATTAATATGAACATGAATGAGTCCTTTCTCCAGACATTTGCTCACTTTTTGATCTGACAACGTGAATTCACTCTGCTTTTTAAAAGGATTTTATCTGGGATTTTTGGGAGCACTTATTGAAACCAGTTTGAGTCATTCCACAATAGAATAATTTGACAGAGTTGTTGCCACTGCAGGAGTGGCGTGCTTGACCCTATAGGTACAGTAATAGTCAATTTTAGTCTTCAGTATTAAAACCTATGAGAAGACTACTGGTTGTGATTCAGACCATTCATATTGACAATTTAGCGAGAAGGTAATTTTCTATTTTTTTCAGTCTTTGTGTTGCACTTTAAACTGTCGTAATAATAATCCCTCTGACATTTTATTAATAGCAAATCTATTATGAGAGCAATTCTTATTCACTCTGAGCAACACCACAGAGTGAACATTTTCAAATATTTATCTGATTCATGCTTGTTTGCACTATGAAGGTTTATTGTTTATAAACTCTGTCAAAATTGTTGCTAACACAACAGTGCATTTATTCTTTCCCTATGACATATGATCTCTTTTGTTCTCCTCGCCTTCCCTCTTTCCCTGTAACCTTAAAACCTTTGTCCCAGTATAGTGGAAGTTCATTAGCCTCAAAGTCAGTTAACTCAGTTTCTCTTTCCAATGATATTGTATAACTTGTGAAATATTTCCAGAATATTCCAGTTTATATTTATTTTTTAAAAATATTTTATTTAAGATTAAACATCACAAATATAACAATAATTACTATAACTAAGTACATATATAGTGTGATTAATCATTTTTATATATATTTTAAAAAACCCAACCTAGTTTATATTTGATTTTAACATTCAGATTTCAGATTTATTGTCAGAGTACATGCATTACATCGCATACAACCCTGAGATTCCTTTTTCCTGTGGGTGCACTAATTGGTAGTGCAAAAAATAAACTGTACATAGTGCAAACATGTAAACAAATAAAGAAGTCCAAACAGATAACGAATGTAAACAAACTGTGCAAAACAGAGAGACAAAAGAAAATCAATAAAGTGCATAAGTAAGAGTCCTTAATTGAGTGACCGATGGTGGAGGGGTAGCGGCTGTTCCTGACCTGGTGGTGTGAGTCTTGTGGCACCTATCCCTCTTTTCTCGTGAAAGCAGCGAGAACACAGCGTGTGCTGGGTGGTGTGGATCTTTGATGATTGCTGCTGCCCTCTGATGGATGTATTCATTAGTGGGGAGGGTTTTGCCTGTGATATCCTGGGCTGTGACCACTACGTTTTGGTGAGCTTTACACTCCAGCACACTTGATCACTGCGACGCCAAGATGAGGAAGGCCTACTGTTCTTTCCCGAGACCGCACTTTGGCGAGTCTGATCACCTATCTATGTTCTTTCTGCCTTCATACAGCCAGAGCCTAAAAAGAGGGACTCCAGAGGTTAGGACAGCTAGAAAGTGGTTGCTGGAGCCTGCAGAACGGTTACAGGACTTCCTCGGGTCAGCAGATTGGGCAGTGTTGATGTACTCTGCTGAGAATCTGAATGAGTACACCGAGACTGTTACACACTTTATCAAAACAGGTGTGGATGAGTGTGTCCCCATCAAATCATTCATGGTTTTCCCCAACCTGGATGAACAATGAAATCCGGAAACTGCTGAGAGCCATATTGCAGGCATTAAAGTCCGGAGATCCAGATCAGTACAGCAGGAGAAAGTATGACCCGCGGAAAGCTATCTCTCGGGTGAAGTGGAGATTCCAGATGAAATGGGACCCCCGACAGCTGTGGCAGGGCCTAAATGCCATAACCTGTTACGAAATCAAATCCGGTAAAGTAGCAGATGGCAAAGCTCTCCCAGAGAAACTCTACACCTTCTACACTCTTTTTTACAACAGTAACAATGGAAAAAAAACACCCCCATGTCCCCTGACTATCCCATCCTGTCCATATCTGAGGTTGATGTGAGTGCTGCCTTCAGGAGAATGAAGGATGGAGTACTTGGCCTAGTATTAAGAATCTGTGATGACCAACTTACCAAGGTATCTCTCTTCCCACTTGTTTCAAACAGGCATCAATCATATCGGTGCCCAAGAAGAGTGCAGTAACCTGGCTTAACGCCGATCGACCAGTAGCACTTGCATCAGAAGTGATAAAGTGTTTTGAAAGACTGATGATGAAACATATAGAAACAGGTATATGGCTGATGCCACCAAACTGGCTCCACACAAAGCCCTGGAACACCTGGACAGCAAAGATGCATACATCGACAGTTCAGCATTTAATATCATCATCCCCTCAAAACTGATCAGCAAACTCTAAGACCTGGGAGTTAACACTCCACTGTGTCATTGGATTATGGAATTTCCTCATTTTCAGTCCACAATCAGTGAAGATTAGTAAGAATTTCTGCACGATCTCCGTCAGTACTGGAGAACGACAGGGCCCCTTGCTCTACTCACTTTACACCTATTACTGTGTAGCTCTGTACAACAATAATGCCATCTACAAATGCCATGGTAGTGGGTTGTAGAAAGGATGGGCATTGAAAACTTGCATGAATGGTGCACCAACAGCAGCCTTGCACTCAGCATCACCAAAATTAAGGAACTGATTGTTGACTTCAAGAAAAGAAAGCAAGAGGGATACACTCCAGTGATCATTGGGGTATCAGAGGTGGAGAGGGTGAGCAAATTTAGGTTCTTGGGAGTCTCTATCACAGAAGATCTTTACTGGATCCAACACACCAATGGCATCTTGAAGAAAACACGTCAGTGCCTCAACTTCCTCAGTAGTTGTGCTGGTTTGGTATGACACCAGAAAGCCTGGCAAATTTCTTCAGAAGTGTGGTGGAAAATGTGTTAACCTGCTGCATCACGGTCCAGTATGGGAACACCAAAAGGAATTCCATTTAAACTTTATTAAATAATAATTTACCTTCATATTTATACTAATTTAACTTTAGCTGTAGTTCAGGTGTGTTGGAAATATGATGATATATTAACTCTTTGTTTTATACCTATTGCCACAAAAGAAACCAAAAATGCATTGGACAGTCAAAGGCCTAAATTGGGTGACCTGCACACCTCATAGAAAAAAAATGGAAATTTGTTTCCATGATACATTAAAAGAAAACAGATTTAATGAATACCTTAACCTCTGTACTATTGATCTGTTGTCTATTGCTCTTTACTCCAAATTACTTGCATATGGTCATTAAATACTATGTAAAGTGCCAGGAGTGTTTAATGCTTGTGTTCTTCAAACAAATGTTCAACTCTGCTATCTTTCAAAGTAAAACTTTTGCTTGATGTTTGTACAGGAATAAAACACCTGGCTTGCTCAAGTTTTTGGCAAGCTCATCTGTGGCATCTGTTCCAGATCTGTAATACAGGATATGAATTATGAATTGAGACAACAGGTACCAGGTAGCTGCGTGTTTTACAGCAAAATGTTTTAACCATATTTAAGTCACCAGTAGAGCATGTCTTTTTACTGCTTCCCACATTGACTGAATGCCATGTGTGCTGAGGCTTTGTGCAGGCCAGAATGATTTCCAAATGTGGTTTTACAAGGATTCTAAACAGTTGTAGTCTAAACTTAATCAGAAGCTGTACAGACAACAGAAAGACACTTGGTACATTTCAGAATCAGAATTTATTGTCATGAGCAAGTCACAAAATTTGTTGTTTTGTGGCAGGATCACAGTGCAAACATCTCTATAAACCACCTTACAAAAATAAATAAAAAATAATGCTTGAAACGTCAAAGGCAGTGTCTTTGGACCATTGATCATTCAGGAATTTGATGGCAGAAGGGAAGAACCTGTCCTTGTGCCACTGGCACTTGTCTTTGGGCTCCTGTACCTTTTTCCCAATGGTAACAGAGTGAAGAGGGTATGGCCTGAATGGTGGGGGTCCTTGACGATAGAGGCTGCTTTCTTAAGACATCACCTCTTGTAGATGACCTTGATGGAATGGAGACTATGATGTTGCAGGCCGAGTTAATCCAGTGGAAATTTTTTTCTTCTCCTGACTGTTAATACCTCCATACCAGACAGTGATGCAACCAGCCAGATTGCTCCCCTGCAGAAGTTTGCAGCGTCTTCAGTGACTTACCCATTTTAAAAATTATTTTGAACAAAATAATGATTCAAGAGACAGTTTCAATTACATGCTGTGATAGCCTTTAATTGGCTCTTGAATAACCAAGCATTCCATGGGTTGGCATATTCATCCAATTTTCTAAGTGGTCGTTACAATTTATTTTTATTATATTTAGTTTCAGATGATTGACTTCATACTTTGAAAATAATGCAGGGTACGCAGTAGACAAAGTGACGAAGAAGACATTTCGGCACTTGCATTTATCAGTCAGGTCATTTTGTACAGGAGCGGGGACATCATATTATAATTGAACAAAAAATGTTGGAGAATTGTACAGAGTTTAGGTCATCCAACTATAGGAAAGATTGTTAAGTTGAAAAGGGAGCAGGAAAGATATCTAAGAATGTTGGCAGGACTTATAGGCTGGGACTTTTCTCTCTGGAGCGTAGGAGGCGAAAGGGGGTCTTTTTTGAGAGTTCTAAAATCATGAGAGATGGCAACAAGGTGAATAATCATAGCCTTTTACCCTGTGTAGGTGAATCTAAAACTGGAGGACATGGCTTTATTGTGGGAGGAGAAAGATTTAAAAGGGACTGAAGGACCGCCTTCTTTACATAGAGGATGGTGGATATATTTAAAATAAAATGTAGACGTGCTAACAGGCACTTTTAGCTCATGGCCCTAGGCTGAGCATATACACCCAACTGACCTACACACCCCTGGTACGTTTTTGAACAGTGAGAGGAAACCAAAGCACCCTGAGGAAACCCATGCAGACATGGGAAGAACATACAAACTCCTTATAGACAGCGCAAGATTCAAACCCTGGTCCCAGTCGCTGGCGCCATAACAGCACAATGCTAATCGCTACACTAACCTTGCCGCTCATGGAATATGCTTCCAGAGGAAGTAGTGGAAGTAACAATTGTGACATTCAAAAGGCATTCAGACAGGTACATGGATTGGAAAGACTTTGAGTGGGCAAGATGGGGTGAAGGGCCTGTTTTTGAGCATTTGAACTCCAGGACTCCAGATTATTTAATGTATGTTTCATAATCAAGGCTGTCTTTTAAGCAAAACGTGATGGAGCATGCTTTCTTTCATTTACTGTTACAAAGTAGCTCATTGCTGGCTCTTTAATATAGTTTAGAATTTTCAAAAAGGTCAAATATTAATTGCCCTTGAGGAAATAATGATGAACTATTGACTTGCCCTGCTGTAATTCTTCTGGTGATGTTACTCCCATAATATCTAAAAAAAATATAAAGCATGTTAGATGGGTTGTTCTGGTAGATAGAGCAATGATGTATTTATAAGCTGAAGATTCAACTGCGCTGGGTAGGTCACGTCTCCAGAATGGAGGACCATCGCCTTCCCAAGATCGTGTTATATGGCGAGCTCTCCACTGGCCACCAAGACAGAGGTGCACCAAAGAAGAGGTACAAGGACTGCCTAAAGAAATCTCTTGGTGCCTGCCACATTGACCATTGCCAGTGGGCTGATCTCGCCTCCAACCGTGCATCTTGGCGCCTCACAGTTCGGCGGGCAGCAACCTCCTTTGAAGAAGACCGCAGAGCCCACCTCACTGTCAAAAGACAAAGGAGGAAAAACTCAACACCCAACCCCAACCCACCAATTTTCCCTTGCAACCACTGCAACCGTGTCTGCCTGTCCCACATTGGACTTGTCAGCCACAAACGAGCCTGCAGCTGACGTGGACATTACCCCTCCATTAATCTTCGTCCGCGAAGCCAAGCCAAAAGAAAAAGAAATGAACAGAGAGGTTAAACTGCAGGTGGTAATGTTCCTGGCAAATGTACATGCTGCGTGTTTTGGGTGGTGGAGGCTACTAATTTAGGAAGTGCTGTTGAAGAAGCTTTCAAAGTTAGTGCTATGTAGTTTATAGTGTGGGTTACTGTGCAGCTATGATGTGCCATTGTTGGGGATCAAGCAGATGGTTTTATCCTGAATGATGCTGCTTTTTGCAGTGAAGTGATTTTTTTTCTCAAATCTTCTGATTTATGCTTGGTGAAAAGGCTTTGGGGTGACCGGAGATAAGTCTCTTCCTGCAGAATACATGGCCTTTGTTGAATGTGGGCTAACGGGCATGTGACATGAGTGGAACCTTAAAATTGATTTAATTTGGATACAATTTTTGAAGTCTTGGGTTTCTTGCCCAAGTTTTTGCTCCAGTATCTTTGGTATCTTATTTACATCAGGTTCTCTTACTTGCATATAAATTACCCCAAGTTTCTATAAATTTATTGAAAATACAAAATCTCTAAAATAATAGTAATTTTGTCACTGCCCCTGAGAAACAGTATGATAGCTTATTGGGCCTGGATTGTACTCTTCTAAGCTGCAGCCTGCCCTCATTGATATAGAACCCTTGATATAATAATTGACCTGTAAACCGACGAGTCTGACTACTAGGCCTTTGGCGTCCTAAGTATGACCTTGTGATGCCAGATGGGTATTACAGTAAACTCACAACAGTCCAACATCCAGTTATTTGGAAATCCCACTGATTTGGCATTTAGCTCGCTTATTGGTCTGCACAGTCTTTATTAGCCATGGAAATGTACACCAGACGTTAACTGAATGATTTGGTGTGTGAGCTGGCTGTGGGATTTGGGTCTGGAACACTGGGGTACTGAGATGTAGGCTGGTATGTGGCCGGAACTAGATTTCGATTTTGAGTTGGGATCCAGAGTACTTTCATGTTTCAGCTTAACTCATGCCTGATATTTACAAGCTGAAACATGATGGTTTCTGTTTCTTATGCTTCTTTAAGCTTGCAGAGATCATGGAAAACGTATTGTTTAACTATATGACATTCTAAAGAAAATTGAGCAACTTTCAATGGTTTGAAAAATCTGCCAATCTAACACCTCTAAAACCTCAGGGAACTGGGTTATCAAAGATTCACTGTAGACTTTAAAAAAAAATCTTATAAAAAGACACTCAAAAAAATTAGAAATTAATTTAAAGAATTTAACTTTTTGATTTAAATGCATTGAGCTACTTTTAATGCATTAAAATTACTAATGTACAGCTAAGAACATAGTACATTATAGCATAATACAGGTCCTTCTGCCCCTAATATTTGCCAACCTATGTTGATCTACTCTATGACAATCGAATCATTCCCTACCTTACACCTATAACCCTATATTTATCTTGGTTACTGTATACGTGCCTAACAGTCTATTAAAATGTCCCTTGCCACCACCCCCAGTAATGCATTCCAGACAAGGTGTAAAAAAAATTACCTCTGACATCTCTCATTCACTTTTCTCCACTCACCTTACATGGATGTTCTCTGATATTTGCCATGTCTCCCCAGGAAAAAGGTGCTGACTAACTACCCCATCAATGCCTCGTAATCTTGTACACCATAATCAAGTCACCTCTCATATTTTGTCTCTCCAAATAGAAAAACCCTAGCTTGGTCAACCTTGCTTCAGAAAACATGTTCTCCATTCCAGGCAACTTCCTAGTGATTCTCCTCTGCACTCTCCAAAGCTTCTTCATTCTGCTTGCATTGAGGTGACTAGAAGTGACCCCTTACCAGAGTTTTAGAAAGCTGCAACATTATCTCCCAACTAGTGAAGGCCAGCATACCATATGCCTTCTTAATTAATGTGCAGCTAGCAATCTTCTGGGATTTTTGGACTTACTGAAATCTATATACATCATGTGCATTGCCCTGCCTTCATCAATTTCTTTTTATCATCTCCTGAAATATCAATTAAGTTTGAGAGGTATGATCCGCATGTCACAAAGCCATACTGACCACCCAGAGAACAATTTGCTTCTTTAAATGCTCGTAAATCCTGTCCCCAAGAATCCTCTCCAATAGTTTATAAACTACTGATGTAAGATTCACTGATCTATAATTCCCAGGATTCTCCCTATTACCTTTCTTAATTAAGGAAACTACATATGCCATTTTCCAATTTTCCAGTCCCTCTCCTGTGGCCAGGGAGGATACAAGGATCATTGCCAAAAGCCCAGCTATTTCCCTCCCTCACTTCATGTAGTAGCTTTGGATATATTGCATTTGGTCCTGGGGACTTATTGATCCAAATGTAGTTTAGAAGATCCAGCACTCCTCATTTTTAACTTCTCCATGCTTGAGCATCTTTGCCTGTTCTTCACTTACCTCACATTCATCAAGATCCCTCTCCTTAGTGAACACTGAAGTAAAATATTCATCACCTGAGAGCTCTACTGCACAGAATCAGGCCTTTTGACCCATTTGATTCATGCTGAACTCTTAGTATGCTGCCTATCTCATCAACTGGCACCTGGAGCATCCCCTTCCAAACCCTGAGGATGAAATAGAGAGACTGCTGCTCTCAAAGCAGTGTGTCACCTGGAAAGACTTGAGTTCACCATATTACTGACTTTGTTCTCTCCATTTCTTCTCCTCTGTGCAACTTAAAACACATTTGTTTTCTTTCTTGTCCAGTTTTGCTGAAATTTCATTGACATGAATATGTAATCTTGTTTCTTTCTCCTCACTGACTGATTAGAATTTTCAGATTTTTCTCTCTTTTCTTTGGCTGATAGCACTGATATAAACTAAACATGAAAATAAAAATCTTAATTCATAGCAACTTTTGATCTGTGATTGAACTAAAATGTGGCAATATTTAAGCAAAATGCTATATTGTGCCTATGGTTCCCACGCACTCACACCTTGCTGTGCTGGACAAGATGCAAATGTCTTTGGCCTGCCACACATTTGAAGTTAATTAAAATATAAAATTAAACAGGACTAAATCGAAGTACTCTGCAAGTATTTCATCATGCTCCCATTGTGCATCTTGTAAGTGATGGCACGAATTTGGGGAGTTGTGTGGTGAGTCATTTGTCTTAGGATATCCAGTTCTGAGTTACTTAGGTATGCACAATATTGAGCCATCTGGTCAGTGATGGGCTTCAGGATTAATAAGGGATGTTGCAATGGTAATGTTTCTTATTAAAGGTAGCCAGATATAATTTGTATTTTGAGAGGTGATTGTTGGTTGGTGCATATAGAAAACATGTTAATTCCTTATCATTCAAATTAAGTTCAAATTTATTGTCAGAGTACATTCATGACATCATATACAATCCTGAGATTCTTTTCCCTGCAGATGAGGCAGAATTTCTAATTAGCAGTCATGTAAATTGTACTTAGGAAAAAGATATGCATACTAAGAGAGAAAGGTGAACAAACAAATTGTGCAAATACAGAAAAAAAATTCAGTAATTAAATAAATGAGACCCCAATTGAATCTGTTAGTTAGGAGTCTGATGGTGTAGGGGTAGCAGCTGTTCCTGATCTGGTGGTATGAATCTTGTGGCACCAAAACCTCTTTCCTGATGGTAGCAGTGAGAACAGAGCATGTGCTGGGTGTTGAGGATGTTTGATGATTAATGCTGCTCTACAATGGCAATGTTCCACCTAGATTTTCTTGATGGTAGGGAGGGTTTTACCCGTGATTACTGGGCTATGTCCACTACATTTTGCAGGGCTTTCTGCTCAGAGATATTGGCCTTGATGCAGCTGGTCAGCACTCTTTCCGTTACTCATCTGTTGAAGGTTGCCAAGGTTTCCGATGTCACGTCGAACCTCCACAAACTTGTGAGGATATAGCGGAGCTGACGTGCTTTCTTCACGATGACATTATTATGTTGGGTTCAAGAAAGGTCCTCGGAGATAGTGACTCCCAGGAATTTAAATTTACTCATCTTCTCCACCTCTGATATCCCAATAATCACTGGATCATGCACCTTTGGTTTTCCCTTCCTAAAAATCCACAATCACGTCCTTGGTTTTGGAGACAAAGAGTGAGAGGTTGTTTCTACATTATTCCGCTAACTTTTCAATCTCCTTTTTGTATGGTGACTTGGTTCTTTTCATACAGCCCACATCTGTGGTGTCGTCAACTAATTTGTAAATGGTGGTGGTGTCGTACAGACGTCATGCAGACGTCGGTGTAAAATGAGTAGAGCAGGGATTAAGAACGCAGATGGTGGAAATTATAGAGATGTTCTTGCCAATTCACGCTGATTAGGTCTGCAGGTGAGAAAATCCACCATCCAATTACACGCTGGGGTATTGAAGCCTAAGTCTTGGAGTTTTCTGATTAGTTTTAAAGGGATGATGGAGACCTGTTGCTAAAGAAAGCAAATTGGTTCTTTGCGATAAATAATCACCACATGGTTGAGTGATACTCAAATGATACTTAAGAAGATTTTGCTGCACAGGTTTCTTCATTTTCTCAGGATTCGAATGGTATTGAATAAATACGCTATCAACCTCAGTGCATCTTCCTCCTTCTGATATAAAGATTATCACTGAAAACATGGTTGGACCTAGGGAATTTCCTTGAGGAACTCCTATATTAATGTACAGAAGCTGTCATAAAATAACTACAACTGTTTTCCTCTGAGTTATGTTTCCATCTGGTGAACAGTTTTCACCTTAATTTTCTTACTTTTTAATTATTACGATTGATTTTTTTTCCATAAATGCTCTAACAACAGTACAGAATGCATTTATTCTTGCATATATTTCTAACCATAATGCAGATTTTATCAGAACTTGGGAATTGATTGGTTACAGAAAGAGAGAAAGGGATTCCTATTAGTTTCAGGTGTTTAATATAAAATCAAGGAATTTAAATAAATATTTGAAAACAGTAAAACACAAATTATGTTAATGTTCTCTCTCTCTCACACACATTGATACTTAATCCCTTTAGATCATTTGTGCTGCACATTTGATTATCTAATAGAAACCTGTGAAGAGAGGTACAGAAATTACTATTTGTTTCCTCTTTTGTTTCTATTTATAATTTTCTATTATAAATGCTCTCGTATCTCTGTAAGAGACACGTACTTATCTCTGCTTTTTGTTTTAAATTTTCACCAATGTCCTCTCAAATTCTATCTTGGTTTTCTTTTCAATTAATTTCTACTTTACTGATTTCTAAAATGCTCCTCAGGACTTCTGTAATTTCTGGCAACTTTAAAAGCCTCTTCTTGGGATTTGTCACTATCTTTAATTTCTTTTGTTTGGGTATAGATTCATTTCTATAATTGTTTCTGGCCGGAAATTTTTTTCTGCAACTTGTGCATTACTTCTTTCAATGCTAATTATTGCCTGCCCACCATCATATCTTCCAACTTATTCTATCAACTCTCGTCTCTCCTTAGTTTTCCTTGTCTAGTTGTACGACCATCGTTTTGCATTGAACTTAATTTTCAAACTTGTCGAGGTCTATCATGTTAACCCCCACCCAAAAAAACCTTTACAATTATAAATTAAGTGTTCCAAAATAACCTTTTTAATAGGTGGTTAAACGTATAGATTGAGAAAATGACACTGTATATTCAAGAGGGAAATGTTTGTGTGTATTTTGGTTAGTATGGTTCATAGTGTGAAAAATAAAAAAATTATATGAAAAAAAAGAAAAACATTTCATATACCTTCCATGAATTCACCTTCCACTTTATTATAGTTTATTTGATTTATCTTGTTCATATGTAGATTAAAGTTTCCCATGATTTTTGTATTGCTCCTGTCTCACACGCTTCTAATTTCTTGATGTATGCTTGACCCACCATTCCAATTACACTTTGGTAGTCTATAAATAACTTCAACCAATGTTTTCTGCCCTTTGCTATTTCTTATCTTGACCGAAATTGATTCTAGTTTTACATCATGATCTGACAAGCAAAGACCATTTCTCACCACTGTACTGATTTACTATTCCCTTATTGATAGTGCTTCATCACCCAATTTTCCTTTTTAAATACTAAATATTGAACACTGTAAGATATTTAGTTCCCAGGTTTAGTGTCCTTGTATTATAATGAGAAAAAGGATCCCTTCAAAAACCTGATGGCATAGATTTAAGGTAATTGGTCAAAGGATTAAAATAGAATAATGAAATCTGTATCATCTTGAAGGTGGTAGATGTCTGGAATTTGCTGGTTGAATGGGTGGTATAGGCAGAAACCCATCAAGAACAAGGGACATAACCTCAAGATTTGGGGGAGTGGATTTAGGATGAAGATGAGGAGGAACTGTTTTTCTCCAGAGAATAGTGAATCTGTGGAATTGGCGGTTAGGGAAGCAATGGAGGCTATTTTACTAAATATATTAAATACATGTTTGATTTTAGAATAGTAGGGGAATTGAACTTTATTGGAAAAAGCAGGTTGGTGGAGTTGAGTCCACGATCTGGCCACCTGGCCTTTCAAATCTGATCAGCCATGATTTTATGGAATGGCAGATAAGACTTGACAGACCAGATGGTCTCCTATTATTTCTTATGTTCTTTTTTTCACTTCATCAATGCTTGGATACTTTGAAGTTCAGTGAACTGCAGAGCAACGGACCAAGTGCTGAGTGGTGTGGTTAGGCGAGATAGTTCTTTTTGAGCACCCGAAACAAAGTGTCAAATGGCCTCCTTTGTTGTAAACTTTCATTTTTCTTTAATATCACATCTATGGAGATTCTATGACTCCCCAGGGAAGCTAGTCTACAGCTCTAGTAAGGTGTTGGAGGATGGATAGTTGCGAGACTTTAATTTGAAGGCTATAATCCATACCCATGGTGGCTCTTGTTTGAGTACAGTTTGGAATTGAAGCTTTCACATGTTCAGAGATTGTTGCTTGTGTTGCTGTGGAAGTTGTATCACCAGGCCACAAGACAGCACATTTTGTTTTATGGAGTTGCCCATCATTTTAAAACTATAAAAGACAAGATAGCAAGCTTGCCAAAAATCCACGTGCCAAGTTGTTGCCATGTTCCTTGACACTGAACAACATCTTTTTTGTTAGACTTGTTATTTTACCAAATATTTCATTGTCTTTGGATCATTTTCTGTGACACTGTCCATCAAAGTCCTTAGCTGATTCCTTTGCAGAAGAATGCATGCAAACATGAGTCATGGGGAGTTTGCATTTGCTTTTTTGTTCTGGCTGTACTCACTGCATAAAAATCCTCCTGCTTTGCTGTGGTTTAGCTTGCATTGTTAGCAATTGAGCTTGTGTTAATTTGCATTAAAACACAAATGATGGAGGAACTCAGCAGGACTCACTGCCTCCATAGGTAAAGATATATAACCAACGATTTGGCCCTGAGCCCTCAACTCATGTCAATTTGCATGACCGAGTGCTTTCTTTTTTATATATATCGGATTTCACTTTCTGCACTGAGTAGGCAGGTTTGATTTATTTTTTACTGAAGTGTTAACCCCATGTGCAGGATTAAAAGAGGAAAAGAATATGGCTTGTGAGTTGAGATGTGAAAAAGGGTCTTTGCAGAGGTGACTCATTAATGGCTGATACCACCTCATCCATGTGTTGTTTTTCCCCCCCAATTATTTGCATCTGTGTGTGATATACTTTTTCCCTGTGTATATTGTTCTGAATCTTCCACCTTCAAAATAAATTATTTGACATTGTTTTTATCCAAATTACCTGTTCGAGTCATAATTGAAAACACACCTGCAAATGGCGATCTTGAGCTCTTGGATGCACAACTCTTAAAATACCATTCCCATTTCTACATCAATGTGTCGGCCTGGCAGGCCGAGGTTCCTGCTCCTGCCAGGAGCACAATGTCGCCGCTTCAGCTCCATGGGCCATTGCCGTTGCTGCCTGGTAGGCTGAGGTTTCTGCTCCCGCTGGGAGCATGATATTGCTGTTCCAGGTTTGTGGGCTGTCACTGCTCCTGCCCAGTTGGCTGAGGTTATTGAGCTTTGTTATTTATAATTTTTTTAAAATTTGGATTGTTCCTGGGGGGCCGGACAGCTGGAAAAATGGGGGTCAACTTCTCTACTAGATATACCATAAAATTATTAAATCGAGGCTAAAAAATGACAGTTCACCTATCTGCCAGTCAACATATTCTGACTATGACCAACCTCTCAAACTAGTTCATCACAGCAGATATTAGTGCTACTGGGTGAAAGTTGGTGCAACTAATCTCTACTCTTCTTGGGCACAATTGATGCCCTTTTGAAACAGGTGGAAACTTTCAACTGCAGCAGTGAGAGATTAAAAATGTCCAAGCATTTTCGTTCTATTTATTAGTGTTGCACAACTGCACATAATCAAATCAATCCAATGTTCAAACAGACTCAGGAGAATAATAGTTATTGGAATGAACAATCAATAAAGAAATAACCTGGTCAAGAAACAATATAAAAGCACAAAAGCTGCACATGCTGAAATCTTGAAATATATGGTAATTAAGACTTTGAAAATAAAATTATTATTTAAATCCTTTGTGTATTGTGCCTTGTTTTATAACTGAACTAACTTGTTACACCATCCTTGAGCATTTTAGCGTATACTAGGGATGACCAAACTTTCTTAATGTTAGAGCCACATACAAAATACTTCAGATATTTGATAGCCGTAAGACATGTAAAAATATTGCATGCACATTTTTACTCTTACATGCACACTTTGTTTAAAAAACTTGTATTAAGAGTACAGGCAGTCCCCAGATTATGAACGAGATCCATTCCTAAGTCTGTCTTTAAGTTGAAATTGAACGTATGTTGGAACAGGTACATATGGTTCTTATTTAGCATCAATTACCGGATAATCAACTGTTTATCTTGGTATATAGTATATATTTTGCCTTTCTATGCATATAAAACTACTGGAGTCAATTTCTTGTAGACACACTCAATACAGTGTTAACAGCAACGTGATATGACTTAAAATGGCAGACTGCATTCTCCTGACTTGAGCCATTGCACTGGAAGCCACACGAAGTCTGTTTGTAAGTATGAGTTGTCTGTAAATTGGACATTCGTAACCCAAGGACAGGCTGCACATGTGTGTAATAGTATTTATTCACATATGTAATTTTTAAATTGCTGAATTTTATTAGTTTCAGTAATCAAAAAGTAAATATACCCTATTTATGCATGTAATAGTTGAATTTGTGGTCCAATGTTTAGGGTAAAATTTAGGAGTCGACTGTCACATGCATTCTACTTTTAACCATGGTAATTGCCTGTGTCGTTCGGGGTGTCATGAGTTCAGATGGGTGGACGGGTGGTAAGTCCATGTTTGGAGCATCGGGACCTCAGATGGGTGGACGAGACCGGGTGGTAAATTTGGGTTCGAAGTGTCAAAAGTCCAGATAGGCACCGACCATCCAGGACCAGATGGTAAGTCTGAGTTCGGTGGTTTGGGAGCTCGGCTGGGCAGGAATACAATGGGTACTAGGCAAAAGTCCATGGTCAGGTAGTCAGGAGCTCAGATGCTAAGATGTCGGGAGCTGGGATGGACAGCCAGCCAGCCAGGGCCTAGATGAGAGTTTGTGGTCAGAGCATCGGGAGCTCAGATGAGAGGGAGACTGGGGTGTTTGGAATGTCAGTGGACGGGCAGCTTGGGCTTAGGCAAGAGGCCCCGTTTGGGGCATCAGATGATTGGATGGGCGGGTAGTAGAGGCCTAGGCTAGAGACATTGGTCAGAGCATTGGGAGTCTGATGGGCAAGCGGCCAGGCAGGGCCAAAAATAGGGGGTTGATTTTGCATGGTATTGACATTATACTTGTGTAAATACGGTATACGTACCAAATATTTTCAGTTGTCCACTAAAACTCCCATTGTGAGCATTGGCTTGTACGATTCCTGTCTCATACTTCTTCAAGCTGCACAAATATCTGTCAGAGCCAAACTTTGGTTGCCGCTGATGTATACAGTTATGTGCTAACAGAACTTGTGATAGAATACAGAAAAATAGGTTAAATATTTTAATTTCAAAAGAAAGATATTGTTGTGAAAATTATAATATTGTTGAAGGTACTAATTTACAAATTATCTTCTTCTTCTTTGGCTTGGCTTCGCGGACGAAGATTTATGGAGGGGGTAAAAAAGTCCACGTCAGCTGCAGGCTCGTTTGTGGCTGACCAGTCCGATGCGGGACAGGCAGACACGATTGCAGCGGTTGCAAGGGAAAATTGGTTGGTTGGGGTTGGGTGTTGGGTTTTTCCTCCTTTGCCTTTTGTCAGTGAGGTGGGCTCTGCGGTCTTCTTCAAAGGAGGCTGCTGCCCGCCAAACTGTGAGGCGCCAAGATGCACGGTTTGAGGCGTTATCAGCCCACTGGCGGTGGTCAATGTGGCAGGCACCAAGAGATTTCTTTAGGCAGTCCTTGTACCTTTTCTTTGGTGCACCTCTGTCACGGTGGCCAGTGGAGAGCTCGCCATATAATACGATCTTGGGAAGGCGATGGTCCTCCATTCTGGAGACGTGACCCATCCAGCGCAGCTGGATCTTCAGCAGCGTGGACTCGATGCTGTCGACCTCTGCCATCTCGAGTACCTCGACGTTAGGGGTGTGAGCGCTCCAATGGATGTTGAGGATGGAGCGGAGACAACGCTGGTGGAAGCGTTCTAGGAGCCGTAGGTGGTGCCGGTAGAGGACCCATGATTCGGAGCCGAACAGGAGTGTGGGTATGACAACGGCTCTGTATACGCTTATCTTTGTGAGGTTTTTCAGTTGGTTGTTTTTCCAGACTCTTTTGTGTAGTCTTCCAAAGGCGCTATTTGCCTTGGCGAGTCTGTTGTCTATCTCATTGTCGATCCTTGCATCTGATGAAATGGTGCAGCCGAGATAGGTAAACTGGTTGACCGTTTTGAGTTTTGCAAGTATTACCATAAGTTTGAATTAAAATACTTAATATACGCATGTCGCTGACTGAAACGAAGAGTGTTCGGCAAAATCGACGAAGTGTTATGTCACCAACAATATATATGGTTAAATTGCAGTATGGGTTGTGGACAATATTAATGGCTCTATAATTGAGAAACAGTTGTTACTGCTCGCACACAACAGTTTAAATAATAGGAATCATGTATATGCACACAGAAATTTACTAAATAATGATGTGCATTTTCCCTGCATTTTACTGTCTTATTTCTGTGTTGCTAAAATTGTTTTGGGTATAATTTTCAGGACTACAGCACCAGTAGGCCCAGAAAATAAAATCTAAATAATCTACATAGTTAATTACTGGAGAGGCGGTCAGTGGGTGTTGATGGTTATGGGAGAATGATGTTTTTCTTATATTAATGGAACTCGTATCAAGCATTGATCCTGTCATGAAGATACTAATCCCCTGTACAATGACTCCTGATAACAATGTCCGGGATATGGAAATGCTGAGCCTTTCACTGTTTACAAATATTGCCAATTGTGCTTCTTAGTGCCAAACTTTCTGGATAATAATTAGAGTGGTCTTCTCATGGAATTTCCTATATATATGTAATAACTGGGCTCGCTCAAGTGTCAAGCTTTATTATGAATGGTACTGCCATTGCCTTGTTACTGTGTTAAAATTACACAATTGTTTCATAGCAATTATATTTGAAGTGTCAACGTTGTTGTAAAATGTGGCCAATCCGTTTACTTTTGTCTGCTTTATTTACCCAAGCTATTGAACTTGCTGCCTCCATCATAAACGGTATACTTGCCTATGGTAGTAGAATGATCAGCAAACACCAATGTTGACCTTTTTGGCCTAACCAAGTTATTTATTTTAGGTTGTGAAGTTTCCGTAACTCTGCTGTTGTCACCTCTGCCCTCAGCTAATCAAATAGTTTACCTTGAGGGAAACATTTATCTTGTACTTTCATTATTACCATTTTTGTAGCAGTAAAGAGAGATATTTTATGTCTGTAGAAGGCTGTAACACTGAAACTAGGTATTGATCTGGTATATTTGGTAATTTCTTTTTACTTTGCCATCAATATCACGAACCCTTCAGTATCTGACTGTACCATAGTTGACCCTGCAAATAGCACTTTATATGCCCATTGGGTTCATTTGATATTAGTGTATCCCGTGATTAAAATTTTAATTAATGCTCTGTTATTACTTGTCAGCATTAAAAGGGAGTTTGAATTCTTGGGTATTATTAAATTATTGGATGGTTAAAAATTCAAAGAATTGCTGTTTCATTTTCATGTTTCATTTTTTAAAACCTAAAACCCACTTTAAATTGTTCTGTTACACGCAGTAGATTGAGTTGATGCATTGGATATATTTGCGATCTGAAATGGAAAAACAAATTTCAACAAGACAGGAGAAGGATCAGTTTGTCAGTTTTATATTTCATGAATTAAAACTTGTTTAGGACTTTCAAGTGTATCTGTGCAGAGAGGATGTGAGTACTTTGTATGTTCTGCAGAAGACAACTAATCCTCTCTGGCTCACAGTATGCATTGATGCCCTTCACCAATGTCATTTTTTTGTGGTTGCTCTTTGACCCCTTTCTGCAAAGGCATTCATAGGCTAAGACATTTGTGAGTGACTGGCATCAGAAAGCACATGCTTGTCATTATTTGATTGTCAAAAGTAGTTTAACATGAGATGCCATCAGGACTAGAAACCTTTTGTGTATTATTCCACAGATTCCATATCCAACTCTGTCAGGAATTTGATCAAATCATAGATTTGGGAATATTGGCCCTTTTCATCTTTTTTCATCAAGCAGGGAAATTTCAAATGTATTTATTTGGCCACTGAATACGGTGAGAAGTTTCATTTGGCCACGCAAATGTAAAACTCTGATTTTTGTCCCTTGTGTTATAAATTCCATGCAGTTTCATCAGGACGAGCAATTTGGCCAATGAAGTTTTTGATCTTGACTGCAAGAAATAATTGCTTTCATCAGGTGGAGCAATTTATAAAACCATGTGTTTCTGCTCTTAAATGCAATGTTAATCGTGAATTATTATAATACAGGTCAAAGAGCACATTTCCAAATACCAGTAAGTGTTTTTCAATTTAACAGTTTACCTTGCACAAGATAGCCAGTGTTTGAATTTGTTAAATTAGAAGGCATTCATTTTCATTGGTAGCTCCAGTTATCTAACCCTGATATGTGAGCTGTGCTCATTTTTTTCTCACCCTCTGTGGAGAAGTCAAGCGGAGACAAAATATTTATAATGCAAGTTCACAGGCAATTTTGAGCACCTTTCCCTGTCCTGTTACTTCGGTCTTTTTCCAGTTAGTTAGAATGAGGACTTCTATGCTCTTCCATCTTTTATTTTTAAAGTGCCTTCCTTGACCTCAAGATGTCTCAAAATGCTTTGCAGTTAACTTTTTTTTAATGTGCAGTCGCATTTCTAGGTAACATACCAGTTAATATTTTTGCAGGAACTCAATTAAAACAACATTGTGCTCACACCCAGATAATATGGTTTTGATAATGGATGAGAAACACACATTTTCAAGAATGCTAGAGATAATTCCATTGCTTTTCCTGGAAATAACGTTACGAAATGCTTGTTTCACTCGGGAGAGAAAAGAGTGTTAATTTAATCTCTTACTTATTCTTTTCTAGAATATCATCCTTGATTTTTGTTTCGCTATAATCTCTGTCATTGAACTTCAAACTAAAACTTGGAGCCAGGAGCAAGTCACAGCTTACAGATGCAGTAAAATAATCCTATTAAAGCTGAACATTGATAGCACATTCGGTTGTTAGCTTCTTACACTGCATGCTTGAAATCAGATGTGGAAAATTTTGAACCTTGTAGGCACAAAGAGTTGGAAAAATAAATTAACAAACAGCTGGTGAATCAAACCACTGTGATTTTACTGAAATTCATATTCAATTCCACAGAGGAAAATCAGCAAGACTTTAATGCTGATTTGAACAAATTTACGATTCCTAATCGTTGGAGGAATATAAATAATAGTTGTTGCTTTCTTCCTGCCCAGTGTTACCACTGCCATTCACTTAATCACAAAACAGCGAGTGGTGGCGAAGTTATTTTCATATTTTGAACATTTTACAGCTTTCCACGATAAAAGGAAGTTAGTTTAAAATAAAATGTAAGCTTTATGCAGAATAGCAAACAATCAAAACTGGCTGCAAACATTCAATATTAAATTGTTGCTAATTGCCATAATGAGATACAATTATTGGGGGGGAAAAATCCATCTTCTCAGCAATGCCCAATGAAAGTAGTCGCAAATTGGTGGCTTGTTACACCCTGTCAGGTCTTTAATTTCCATTGCTATCAGAATTTGAAGCAAAAAGGATTAAATTCTTCTGATAATCATTCCCACAAGACCCTTTATTCTATAGATATTCTCTTCTGCAATGGAATTGGACGTTTTGAAAAGCTTCACCTTCCCAAATATACTAAGATTCCACCTATTAGGTTGGTCCCAGCAAAGTTGAATTTTCATCCCAAGATTTGTTGAAACAGAATAAAATTGTACACCATAATAATTAAAAAAAAATGTTGCACAAGGTAAACGTTATTTCTTTGGTACTGTATCTTCAAAGTGGAATAATTTTCTATCAATCGTTAAACCAAGAAATTTGAAGATCTTCAGAGTAAACTGCGGAAAATAGCCAACACTTTAGGCAGGCTAAAAATGCCAAATATATAAACCTCAGTTTTATCTCCAGCAATTCTGAAACTTGGTTGAACTTTTCTTAGATCGTTGGTTATGAATTCAACACAAGGTTTTGTGCAGCATCCAAGACAAGTATGCCCTGTGGCACTCCCATCAACCACATTAGATAGTCATTTTCCCAAGTACTTTCATGGACACAGGAGTTGCAGTGTTCCATGTAACTCTGATAATATAGGCTTATTGCTAAGAAAAATAAGGGCAGCAGGCGAACAGGGACCCAAGATCTACAGTTCCCCTCCAAATTGACATTGAAATATATCTAAGGTCTAAATCCTTGAACTTTCTACTCAACAGGACTGTGGAAGGAAGGATGAAAGATACTGCCCATCGCCAATTTCTCAAGGGTAATTAAAGATGGAAATAAATATTAGTCTTGCCATTGAGACCAAGATCCTGAAAAGTAAAATTTAAAGCATTAGAAGGTTCTTCAGATGGTGATGAGAGGACTATAGGTAACTGCCCAAGCCCAATTGTATATTACTACAGTCCTCTCCTTGCAGGTGTCAACTTCATTATTTTATCAATTTCTGATTAGAAGATGCAGAGATTAATTGTGGTCTTGCTAATAATGAAACAAAATAACTCCACATTGCAGCAGGGAACTTCTTAGATTGCCACCATAATGTCTTTAGGTGCCTTATATTAACAATATCTACCCTGCCCCTACACCCATCCTCAATGAAAACTATTTGATGCAGAAGAATGAGTAGATTTAATAGAGATATTTGAAATTATGAGGGGTGGGGTGATAGACAGAGTAAATATAGGTAGCCTTTTCCACTGAGGCTAGGTGAGATACGAACCAGAGGACACGGGTTAAGAGTGAAAGGGGAAAAGTTTAGGGGGAACATGAGGAGGAATTTCTTCATACAAAGAGTGATGGGAGTGTGGAACGACCTGCTAGCTGAAGTGGTAAATGTAGGGTCAATTTTAACATTTAAGAAGAATTTGTACATGGATGGGAGGGGTATGGAGGCTATGGACTGGGAGCAGGCCAATGTGATCAGGCAGAAAAATGGTTCGGCACAGACTAGAAGGACCGAAGGGGGCTGTTTTTATGCTGTAATGTTTGATGACATTAAGATGTTCCAGCCACTTTTGGTTTTATTTATATAATTATTTAACTTTATATGTTAATAGAAAGAAATGGAATTTTCTGTAATTGGGAGAAAAGAATTTTGTATTATGAAATTGTTTCATTATCAACATTTCTTTGTTCATATGTTAATTACAGCTATTGTAAACTTTCAAGATTAATATGGATCTTAACTACACAATTCCATCATTTTTTTGTCTGTCGGTTGTTTTCAAACTTTTTCTTTCCACTCACATACCACCTTAAGTAATCCCTTACCAATCACAGATTACTTAAGGTGGTATGTGAATGGAAAGAAAAGTTTGAAAATCACGGGTCTAAATTGACATTTATTTCCCATTTGAGAAGATGTTTTTATACATTTGATATAATAGTGTGGCTTACTTTATTAATACTCAACCCATTCTGAGGAAGCATACAGCTTTTTCCCACCAAAGGCTTCAATGTCAATATTACTAATTTTAACTTTTGTCTTGATTTAAATAATCTATTTTTTTTGTATTATGACGTTTTTTTTTCCCAGGGTTAGTCCAATACTTCTATTTAGCAGATTTGAATTATCACCACAGAGATGGGTTCTCAATGTCAGGATATGGAGTGTGAGTCACTTATCCACCAACTTTAAGCAATTTTGCATGGGTAAGTTGCCACTGTTGAAGCATTGTTGAAGCAATGAAACTTGCATGAAAAACTTGCAAAAGTGCAAGTAAGGTATAATAGTTTACTGCTTCTTGAACAGTGGAACGAATAATTTTACTGTTATATTTAAGAGATTTAATATTTTATCAAAATCAGACAGTGTAGTATAAAGGTTGAGTAAAGAAGCTTGTAACTTATTTATCAAGCTATTTTTCTTTCTGTTTGATCATACTGGCAGTTGTGCACTCTGTCAGACAAGTAGCACTTTGTATGGACAACATGAGACAGAAGCATAAGGATGTAGTGTGCTAATAGATACACTCTCACATAATCTGCAGAATTCTTTGACAGGTATTTTCTTTTGTTCCTTGTCTCAACCCATGATCTACCATGGATCTGTGACATCTTTTGTTTGAGATCAAACAAGCTAGTGACACCTGATTACATTGTATGGGTTGTTTGCAGTTGCATTCTCAAGGACTCCAGACAAGATGGAATAGTTCACCTGAAGTAATTAAATTTGCACCTGGGATACCAATCCTGACAAGAATGCAGGGGATTTTGGGTAACCATCCCCTTAAGCAGCTTTTTACCAGGTATAAGAGGATAGAAGCTTGTGGATTGGTAAGCAGTGTTATTACTATCTGCCACTCAGGCTTGTCAGTTACTCAACAAAGCAGAGAACAATAGACTGTCAATATGAAAGACATGGCGCCAGGCCTTTAGTCCAACAGCCAAAGGGCATGAAAGTGCTTGGACAAACATGGGATCAGTGCCCAACTAAATTGTATTTGCTTTCACAAATTTGTTCTTCAGAAAACACCACAGTCATGACAAAATGTGGTTACATCTATCAATTGTGGGTCTTGCGGTGATTTGTGGTTCCTTAGTGCTAAGAGCAGACCTATTCCAATTGGCAGTTATGCTGTATTACACAGGTTGGATTAAGTAATTATTTCTAGCCCATTGACTACGTAAGATTAATAGATTTGGAAAGGACTTTAATGGAAACCTGACCCATCTGGCTCTAGCATTACTCCTTGTTTACCACACTCTCATCTTGCTCACCTTTGGGCTATAGTGTAGTGTAATTTATGTTTGTTATGCCATCTGAGAGGTTAAAGGTCTTTTTTAATGAGCTAGGTGAGGTTCTGTTTAAGATTGAAAATCGTAATGCATCGAGGTCAAAATCTGTAAATATTGCTGGCAAACCTCATATTTTAGTGAGAAAGCAATTGGGTGTGAGGAAGGGGAAGATAGTAAACTTATTTTTAAAGAACAATGCTAGTTTTAGAAGATTAATCTTGTTTTGTCTTCTTCATTGAGCCAATGTGTTTATTGAGGCGATTTACATAAAAAGTAAAAAAAATAGCAGTTTGTTATTTAGTTCCCAGAATTCCACTTTAGCCAGATTTATGTGTCGCGACATTCTCACAAAGCAGTAGTTTGTTCAGTTGGTTTGAAAAGAAATGACCCCAACTCAATGACGCAAGTTGAGTTGCTCTTGGTCACACATCAGTTGATATTTGACTTTATTAAACTTCTCACAGAGTGAATATTCTTCCTGAAAATGGCAGTTTGGGTTTGAAGCAATGTAAGTTTTGGTAAAATATCCCATCCCTTGTATATAATAGATTAGTGTGGCCGTACCAAGTAGTGCCACATCTAGGTATGCAGTAATCATTTTCAAAATAATACTTACAGCTTATCTACATTGCTTGCCCTATTGTATTTGCTCGTAAATGTTCAGTACAAATCAAACTTGTACACATTTGACTAAATGTCCTAATTATGCTTAAAAGCAGTTAACATTATGAATTTATTGGATGATGATTTTTTTTATTAGGTCCCTGAGGTTGCATATCATTAGGCCACAAAAGAAGTGTGTGATTCTCTACTGCTGTCTCTCAAGCTTCCCAAGTATATTTAATAATAATCAAAGTTTAAAAAAAAAATGTGTGGGATAAGTGGTCTTTAATAATACCAATTATTAAAATGACCACATTATGTTTTTTGAATATATCCAAGCTATGAGTTCTGATTTTTACTGTGGTGGTTGAAGGGAGCTCAATTTCATGAGGGACTGTTTGGAGAATGAGGGAATCTGCAAAGATTTTTCTCAAAACGGAACATGACAGCAATAAAGCTGCATCTGAGAAATTATAAAAATACTAATTTTAAAATGTGCTGCAAAAGTAAACTGCATTATTTCCTTTGGGCACATTTGTTCGTTTTCTTGAGATAATCAGGCTTTTCTAAAAGCATTAATTTAGCCAGTCTTTTAAAAACTGTGGCCTGAATACATGGCAGGCCAGCCAACAAAGAAAATAATTGTGTTATAATAATAATATACATGCATTTAGAAGCTTTCTCATAGAGGTCATTGTGTAAAGCTGCTGTATTAACTGGTTGCAGGAGTTGAAACATTGTATGATGTGATATAAACAGTCAGAGGAAAAATGTTGAAGACTGCTTTAAATAGGAACAGATGAATTTGGTTGAGAGAAAAATGAGCACAGATGGTGTTGAAAGGTGGCAGAATTAATTGCTTTAGAGGCTGCTTATATACTCCTTCTAAATGTTCCTTTTTTTTAGGATTAAGTTATACTTAAGTTATACTCGTGTCCATATTTTCATTTAGCTTCATTTTTTTTCAAATAAATAAATAGAAAATTGTTAAGAATTCTTTAAAATATTTACATTTAGACATTTCAAGTGCCTGGTATTATACCAACAGGGATGGCCATTACATTGAAGACTTAAGAGCAAATTTGTTTGCAAACCTCTCACCATTTGAGTAACTGAAAAATCGTAATGTTCACATTAACCTTTTCAGATTTATTTAACTAACACTGCTACATAATTCAATATCCATTGTAGGTGACAGAGAACATTTCAAAAGTAGCAGGCAACAATCTAATCAACTCTTGTGAGCAGCTTCATAATTCAATAGGGCTGGACTACATCTTCTAGTTCAACGTGCTTTTCTGCTCTCCCATATTCCTTCAAGCTCTTATGTATTCTATTCTACCATGTAAGTTTGTTAATGCTATATATTTCATTCTATTTCTTCTCATTATTTTAAACTCCAATGAATGTAGGTGCATTCATTTCCCACTCATTTGTTCTTCATAGGGCAAGTACATGGGTAACGATGCTTAAACTTTCCACAATAATCCAGGTGGCGTCTCACTAAACCCCTGTATAATTGCTTTGCTCTTTACATTTTTCTCAGCAATACATGCTAAGATACAGTTTGTTTTTTTCCAGTAGGTTTTTCTAAGAATTCCCTTATCAAAATGCAAAAATATGCATTCACAACGGGACTGCTGAGTGACATCAAAATGTGGATAATATTCTTCTGTGTAGATAATCAGATTGGAGAGGGCAGCTGTTGAATACCATCCATATGTAAAGCAATTGCAATTGTCTGTGACAATTGTGCCACCCTGGACTGGACCAGGCAGATACAGAACGATGGTACAGGTATATTGTTTTGCACAATTTAGACCCTTGAATTGGACGTAGAGTATACATCTTAAAAATAGCATTTTAAAGCCCAAGAGTTATATCAACCGGGATAGCTATCATAAGGGGAAGTAAATGTCCATGGCCTGGTGCACAAACATTTCTGTTCTGACTTGATTCATTCTCCCATGCTTCACTAATGTACCTGAATGTTTTAATCTTAAGGGCTTCTCTCTAAATGGCTTTGTTATATCTCTATACATTTTCAAAATCCTTTATTGTTATTTATGATTTTTTAAAATTTAAAAGCATTTGGTCCATCAGCTCTATGCTGTATTCCAGGCCCTTCTTTCCCATTTTCTCTGCACCCCTGCAATTTATCCTGTCATGCATATGAACCACACCCCCCCCCCCCCAACCCTTGACTATTTTTTGTAATTAACCTACACTAAGGTATAATTTACAATAGTATTTAATCTAACAGCATGCATTGGGACTGGGAGAAAACCAGAGCATTTGGTCAAAATCCAGCCAGTCACACAATGCTGAGCCACTCACCTTATTTACTTACATTTGATAATTGTATTGCTAAAATTCATTGTCTTTTCAGCTATATTAAATACTATATTTTATAATTATACAGTATGTTCATTTATGTGGATAATTATGTGTTTTTTAATGTGGATGGTATTCAACGGTTGCCCCCCCAATTTGATTATCTACAGAAGAGTATTATCCACATTTTGATGTCACTCTGCAGTCCCGTTGTGAATGCATATTTTTGCATTTTGATAAGGGAATTCTTAGAAAAACCTACTGGAAAAAAACAAACTGTATCTTAGCATTTATTGCTGAGAAAAATGTAAAGAGCAAAGCAATTATACAGGGGTTTAGTGAGACGCCACCTGGATTATTGTGGAAAGTTTAAGCATCGTTACCCATGTACTTGCCCTATGAAGAACAAATGAGTGGGAAATGAATGCACCTACATTCATTGGAGTTTAAAATAATGAGAAGAAATAGAATGAAATATATAGCATTAACAAACTTACATGGTAGAATAGAATACATAAGAGCTTGAAGGAATATGGGAGAGCAGAAAAGCACGTTGAACTAGAAGATGTAGTCCAGCCCTATTGAATTATGAAGCTGCTCACAAGAGTTGATTAGATTGTTGCCTGCTACTTTTGAAATGTTCTCTGTCACCTTGTGATTACTTTGTTTCTTGGATCGTGAGATGTTAAACTTCTGTTTTGTACTGTTCCAAAGGTTTCTTGGTGCTGTTTTAATTATTATTCGGAATCTTAAAATGAAATAAAATCTCATTCATTGCTATAATAGTAACAAATATGGATTATTATATTTTTATCAGATTTAATTATATAGAAGCCTCAGGAATCCGATGAATTGGTGAGAGAAGGCATTCTTGAGTTAAAAAGGGGTTAAGTGTCACTAGAGGGCACTGGAACATCATGGTTCAGGACAAGCCCTGGTGTCCTGCTTTCCAGTTTTCTGATCTGATTCAGCCCTTGACATAAAGTATTTGGTTTTGTTATTGAGGGCAAGGGGTAATGTATTCATTTTCATTCAAGGCTGCCATTAAATGCCCAGAACATGCCCTTCTCACAGTTATGCCCTGTTAACTGTACTGATTTGGTATAATAATTAGCTCGATTTAACACTAACTGTGGTAGCAACTGACACCTAGAACTTTCCCATTGTTTTGAGTACGTGACAAGAGTGTACATTCTGTGAAATAAATTAAGGAGGTCAGAAACCTGCTCTCTTTATCTACAGTACTCTTTTCTGCATCATTGTTTTAAAAGGAATATATTAACTTTCTTCTCTATCTTTACAATTCTACTGCTTAGTTTGCATAGCTGTTGTTGCATTAAAAAGCAGTGTTAATCTTTCATCACTGACAATGCTTTGAAAGGTAAGAATTAACCTGAAATATGACACCTGTTTTATTTTGCTTTCATCCTTCTCTCCAATGTGTACATGAGAACTAATTCCACTGATCCAATTACTGAAAAAAGGAACAATCCTCTCCTTGCCAAAACCGCTCCCCATTTGGCAACAATATTATGCTTAACAAATAGGTTAGCATGGTGTCATTTACTGGTCGATATTTACTTTGCCATTTGATTTTTTTAAAACCAAAAATATGTCAAATGCATTCTACTCATCCTTGATAGTGATATGTAATTAAAACTTGGAAAGATTAATCGGAGTTTCAACAAATCATTGTTACAGTTGAAATTACTGTTTCGAATCTCTCTGCAATGCGACGACACACTTACCTGACCCAATGATCCATTAGTTATATTTGAAGTATTGGAGCATCTGAGTATAAACCTGTGTGCGTCTGCATTTGGAACTACCACGTCTTTCCTGAGTTCCCGCTCCTGCCGGGAGCTCGACGTCCCTGCTCCTGCCCGGGAGCCCGACACCTGAGTCTATTGGCTCATCGTGTTCTATCTGAATTTGTGTTAAATCGACGCATGTAAGATCGGGGTTTCACTGTATTTAATTCCACTACATGACATGTTTTGGAGTGAATCAGCTTACTGGAATCATCTATCAATGTTCTTCTGATCCACATGATCTATGTCCTGTAGTTAAAAATTCACTAGCCAACCTTGATGAATTTACCACCGCTTTCATTGACTTCATCAGTGAGTCTGTAGAAGACCGCCTGATTAAGCACCAGTATTTCCCAATTAGAAAATATTGATGAAGTGCAAAGTTAACACGGTACTGAAGGCCAGAATAGAGACATTCAAGTCGGAAGATCTCACCCTATATAAGAACTAAAAGAACTGTCTTCATGCCACAAGGGACGGTGAAAGGTGATAACTCATAAGGCTTGAGTCCCAATAAAACTTCACAGATACCCAGTAATTATGGAAGGCCATGAGTTTTGTAACGAGGTACAGGCAAAGCTGAGTAGCAAAGCATACAAAACTGCAATCCTCTCTGATGACCTTCATGCGTTCTATGCTCACTTTGTTTAATCATGACCCTAAGGTCACAGCTGCTGACATCAGATTGGGCTTAAGAAGAGTGAACCCATTGGAAAGATGGGAGTCCCTGAATGTGTCCTGAGAACCTGTGTGGATCTGCTGGAGGATGTTCACTGGTAACTTTAATCTCTCCCTTCAACAATTTTTAATTCCTACCTGCTTCAAGAAGGCTACCATTTGTACCAGTATCAAATAAAAGACTATTATGGCTTAAATAACTATTGAATGGTTGCTCTGACATCCACCATCATGAACTGCTTTGAGGGGCTGGGCCTGGTTCACTTCATCCCTAGTCTTCCAGCCAGCCTAGACTTACATATGCCACCTCGCTGACCCTCCATTTGACCCTGGAACATCTGAGCACCTCTGACAGGCATAGTTCATTGACTACAATTCTGCCTTCAATACCATAGTTGCCAATAAATATCCCCAGTTTTGAGACATTTCCCAAAGCACTTGTCTGCATAAATGGATCCGTGACTTCTTGTATAATAGACTGCAATCTGTGAAGATGGGAAGTCACATCTCCACGCTCATACAAACTTGTGTACTCAGTTTCCTCCTAACTTCCATAGAACCAAAGAACCATTGATCATTATCTGTGGTGCTGAACTGTTTTTCTGCCTAGTCCATAGCCCTCTCTAATGCTCCCATCCATGTATCTGTCCAAATCCTTCTAGAATGTTAAAATTAAGTCCACTTCCATACATGACCGTGCAGCCAAATACCACTTCGGTTTCAGTTTTAAGTACTCTGAGAACTTAACTTTATTTTGTATAATGTCAACAGCAACAATTGCTGTGCATTAATATCTTTTATGACACAAAAATCCAGCCTTACACAATTTGCTTTTGTGGTTGCAAAAGCCAATGAAGGATATTTAAGACCATATAAGTGGTTCATTGGACTCGCTCCTTTTTTAAATATGTTTTTTTAAATGGCTTCTTCGACTTTGATATTTATAAATTACTTAGCGTGCTTGACAGTTCGTGCCTGTTGTGCTTTTGTCATTGTCTTTAATGAGATACTAATAAACAGTCATTTATTTAGTTACTTTAAAACAGATTTTATGCATTTAGCTTGACAATGCATTTTGATAACATTTTTGATCAATGTATGGCTCAAATCTTGCAGGTAAATATCAAAACTTTCAAGTGGAAACACTCAGATTTAAATGAAGATAAATCTGCAATCTCCTTGTATGTGTAATCAGACTTGGAACACCCAATCTGTTGCTTCACAAAGCGTAACAAACCTCAATCAAGCTAAGTTTCTCAGCAGTTACATTGGAGTGTCTATTGATCTTGTCCCATGTTGGACCTGGTGTATTTTTTAAAAAAATGAGCCTTATTATTATGTGTAATTATGGTTGGACCATGTGTAGGAATCACCTATCCTTTGATTTTACTGAAGATTATTGGGGCTACTGAAGTAAAGAGGAAGCAAGGTTTTGTAAAAATATTATTGTTTAGTTTACTAATTTTAAGTGCTTTGGGTGTTTTAATGAATTTTATCTTTTTTTAAAAAACTGTATCATTTTACTTAAATGCATACAATGATACATAACCCCTTTGCTGTTTTGACAGCTGGCAAAGACAAATGAGAGATTTGCCAGTAGGCAAAGATTTAATTGGCTGAAATTCTTTACCGAGCTGTCGTCGTCTCTGCCACCACTCATACCACACTGTTCAGGTAAAGGAGGTTTTGGGCCAACCAGGCAGGCTCTCTACATTGGCGCAAGATAAATAAAATGACCACTGGGAATGATAACAGCCCTTTGCCAGTCTTTTTAACTTCATAAAAGGAAAGAAAATCAGATTTGAAACAAATGCAGCCATATCTGGTTACACATAATAATAACAAGGCTCAAATGTTATAAATACTGAGGCAATTTGTACACTTACAATATTTCAAGTAAGTTACAATTTATTGTCATCTGATTATACATATGTAACCTAACATACAGCAGATCTCTGGACCATTGTATAGACACATAGTACATACTACACAAAAATCACATGTATAAATAGCAATCCAAAATAAATATATATGAAAATACTTCACGGGTTTCTCAGGTTGTTAAACAATTTCCACCTGCGAGAAGAAGTTGTTCTTAGCCGGGCAGTCCTGGTTTTTATGCTCCCGCACCTCTTCCTTGAAGGAAGTGACTCAAAGATAATGCGGGCTGATGGTAAGGTTCCTCAGTGATTCTCTAAGCTCTCTTTAAGCTCCACATCCTGTAGATATTCTCGATAGAGGGAAGGGATACCCCAGTGATCTTCTCAGCAATTTTAATCACCCTCTTTACTGACCTCTGATCTGATCATTTGCAGCTACCACATCACACTAAGATGCAGCCAGCCAGGACACTCTCAATTGTGCTCAAGTAGAACGTTATTAAGATGATGGCCAGTGGCTTTGCTCTCTTCCGCCTCAGGAAGTGTAGGTGCTGCTGCCCCTTCCTGACCAATGAGGTGGTGTTGTGGATCCAGGATATGCCGCATTGATAGGTAGTGGAGAGTGGTCCTTCATCCTACTGAAATCCACAGTCATCTCCTTTGTTTTGTCCACGTTGAGATCGGGTTGCTATTCTTGCTCTGCTGTATAAGCCTTTCAACCTCTTCTCTGTAAACCGATTTATCATTGTCGCCGATGAGGGCCAACTACCATTGTGCCATGTGCAAACTTGATAACTCTGTTGGAGCTGAACTTGGCAATACAGTCGTGAGCTAGAAGAGCGAGCACTGGCTGGCTGAGCACAAAGCCCTGAGATGTGCCATTGCTCAGTATGATTGGCTTGAGGTTTTGCTGCCCACTCAGACAGATTGTGTTCTTTCAATCAAGAAGTTCGCTATCCAGTTACAGAAATGGGTGCTGAGTCCCAGTGAGAACAGATCCATCTGAGATGGGATAAATCTGATCTCAGCCTCCGAGTTAAGATTATGTTGAATGCTGAGCTGAAGTCAATGAACAATAGCGTAATTTTCCAGGTGGGTCAGGGTGGGAGTAGAGGCTATTGTATAATCTGTGGATTGGTTTGGCCAATAGCAAAACTGGAATGGGTCCATTGTCACTGGTAGGTGTGCTTTGATGCACTTCATTACCAGTCACTCAAAGCACATCATGATCAGGGACGTCAGTGCCGCTGGATGAAAGTTATTCAGTCCAGCTACCGTTGCTCTCTTGGGGGCACTGAAATTATGGTGGCTGCCATTAATCCTTAGGGTACAATGGACTGCTGGAATGAGATATTGAACATGTTCTTTAGGACCTAAGTCCTCCGCACAGTCCTTCAGCTCCTGACCAGGTGCGTTATCTGGCCCTGTTGCTTTGTGTGGGTTCACTCTGGATAAGACCCTCCTCACTTCAGCTGCGGGGTGACTATTCTTCAGGGGGATGATCCATCTTTGGCATCATGTTCTCTTCATCAAACTGTGCGTAGAAGGTGTTCAACCGGTCAGGAAGGGAGTTATCATTGTCACTGACCTGCACGGCTGAATTGTGGTTCGTTACAGTTTTAATACCTCGCCACATGTGCCTCGTGTCATACAGTTGCCTGTGGATCTTCTGCGCCTACCCTTGCTTTGCTTTCCTGATTGCCTAGGAGAGTTTGGCCCTTCCCGTTCTTCGCACCATCTTATTGCCGGACCTCCACATCTCGCCATGGTTTCAGGTTTTCCTCTGGCTATGTAGTGTTGGATGTCCGTGACATCCTCTACAAAATTGCTTTATTAAAATTTAGGGCACTTGCTCAGATTTTTTGTGAAAATTATTATTTAATTTGGTAAATGTTGAATATATTTTGGAAGTGTTCACTTTTCTCAGAATTTCAATAATCAGAACCAGAATTTTTATTGTCATGAACACGTCACAAAATTCATTGTTTTGCAGTAGCATCACAGTGAAAACATTTGCATAAACTACCGTACAAAATTAAAAACAAGTCAGGTGATGTCTTTGGTTCATTGTTCATTGCGAAATCTGTTGGCAAAGGGGAAGGAGCTGTCCTTGCGCCACTGAGTGCTCGTCTTCAGACTCCTGTACCTTTTTACCAATGGTAGCAGAGTGAAGAGGACATGGCCTGGATGGTGGGGGTCCTTGAGGATAGAGGCTGCTTTCTTAAGACACTGCCTTTTGTAGATGGAGTGAAGACTGGTACCTGTGATGTCGCAGGCTGAGTTACAACCCTCTGGAGTTTTTTCTTATCCTGATCATTGGGACCTCCGTACCAGACAGTGATACAACCAACCAGAATAAGTATGTTTCCAAGAGATAAACTCTCCTACGAAATTGAAATTTGCATGTGGTTTACATATAACTAAAAGTTGAAATTTCCCAGCCCACTAATGCAACACATCCTTGTGTTTTTCCATTTTTTTAAAATGAGAAATTGGCTTGGTGTTTTGAGGTTAGTTATTTTCCTCATACAGGAAAAGCACCTGCTTCCAACATTTACAGATGGCACAAGGTTTTGTTAACGAAAGGAGTGCACCTGTTAAAAGAGGATGTACAAACGTGAAGGGAACTTGAAAATAGATTATGCTGTCAAGATATTTAGAATGATACCATAGCTTTATTGATAGAGTCTGTTGGGGTGAAGCTCAAGGGCATAATACCAGCAAAAAGAAGTCTCGTAAAAATTATCTATCATTTTAACTTCCTATTATCATTACTTAAAATGTTAAATCATGTGTGACAAATTTAACGCTGAACTGTGCAAGTAGATTGTCGATACTGTTTCATTAAGATGTAGCAAGATAAATGAATAACCTCTTAAATTAAAACATTCTGCAGACTTTAAGCAAGGTATGTTTCAGAATCAGGAATTTGCAAGGCAAAACATTTTTGATGCAAAAACAAAATTAGTTTTAATGTAAATGAACTTTTATCCTCCTTTGGCTAAATAAACACAAGATGCATATGCATGGCCACTTTCTTGTGGGAAGCAGAAACTGAAGCTTTTGATAAATGGGAAGGGGGCAAAGGCATTTGACGTGGAAAACAAAACCTATTTAATAGTCGTGCAGGAAAGAAGATAAAGTGGGGTTTTCTTCAGTTACTGTTTTTCTGTTGCTTGATTGAGGGCTACAATAATGACCAGCATGACCTGAGTGCACTTACATCCTTGGGCTGAATATTTCTATAGATTGTACTCCGAAGTTGTCAGCTTTGAGGATCTGTGCAGACCTAAGGCTGTGCTATGTGGACAGATTTGTTCAGGTGTGAATTATCACTCTCCGGCACAATAAGCATATTGCAGGATTTTTTTTTCTACCTTTCATAACACAGTGTTTATGCATGAGACGTATATTAACGCACGGATGGCAGTCTCTTCAATCTGAGGCGCCTGCAAGCTCACACCAAGACACAAGAGAAACTTGTCCGTGAACTACTCTTTGCAGACGATGCCGCTTTAGTTGCCCATTCAGAGCCAGCTCTTCAGCGCTTGACGTCCTGCTTTGCGGAAACTGCCAAAATGTTTGGCCTGGAAGTCAGCCTGAAGAAAACTGAGGTCCTCCATCAGTCAGCTCCCCACCATGACTACCAGCCCCCCCCCACATCTCCATCGGGCACACAAAACTCAAAACGGTCAACCAGTTTACCTATCTCGGCTGCACCATTTCATCAGTTGCAAGGATCGACAATGAGATAGACAACAGACTCGCCAAGGCAAATAGCGCCTTTGGAAGACTACACAAAAGAGTCTGGAAAAACAACCAACTGAAAAACCTCACAAAGATAAGCGTATACAGAGCCGTTGTCATACCCACACTCCTGTTCGGCTCCGAATCATGGGTCCTCTACCGGCACCACCTACGGCTCCTAGAACGCTTCCACCAGCGTTGTCTCCGCTCCATCCTCAACATCCATTGGAGCGCTTTCATCCCTAACGTCGAAGTACTCGAGATGGCAGAGGTCGACAGCATCGAGTCCACGCTGCTGAAGCTCCAGCTACGCTGGATGGGTCACGTCTCCAGAATGGAGGACCATCGCCTTCCCAAGATCGTGTTATATGGCGAGCTCTCCACTGGCCACCGTGACAGAGGTGCACCAAAGAAAAGGTACAAGGACTGCCTAAAGAAATCTCCTGGTGCCTGCCACATTGACCACCGCCAGTGGGCTGATAACGCCTCAAATCGTGCATCTTGGCGCCTCACAGTTTGGCGGGCAGCAACCTCCTTTGAAGAAGACCGCAGAGCCCACCTCACTGACAAAAGGCAAAGGAGGAAAAACCCAACACCCAACCCCAATTAACCAATTTTTCCCTGCAACCGCTGCAACCGTGTCTGCCTGTCCCGCATCGGACTTGTCAGCCACAAACGAGCCTGCAGCTGACGTGGACTTTTTACCCCCTCCATAAATCTTCGTCCGCGAAGCCAAGCCAAAGAAGAAAGAAAAAGAAGAAGAATATTAACTTCATTGCGCTATTTTGGGCAATGATGAAATGCAACTCACTCTCAACGCTATTGACTTTCTGTGTGTGATTTGTAGTGCATCTTTAACTCGACCGCAGAACACGGCACTTTTTTCTTTAGTTTTGGAGCTGCCCTTCAATTTAAGATGGCCTAAAGACATGTCAGATATCTGTACCAAAATGCCTTATGAAGGAAAGATAGTGTGGACACCTGAAGATAGGATGTTGAGTTTTACTGAATTTTATTCCTTTCAGAATAAATTGAGCAGCTCAAAACTGAACATGAATAAGGAACTGTGATTATCAACAGCAGAATAATCGTACTCTTAACTCATTTGATAACTTCATCTTGTCATATTTTTTCACCACTCTGTCATTACAATCAACCAGGGGACCAGTTATGGTTGACTGAAAGGATATGAAAGTATGCTCAGAGCAGAAACAACTGGGCCCAAAATTGAGGTGCAAATCTTTTTGACAGCACAAAAGGAACATGCAATAAGAAAAGTCATGTGATCAAAGTTCTGCTGACCCATCACATCCAGTTTTGAATTCTGCTGGATACAAACAACTAACAATAGGAGTAGACTAGAAGAACATGTTTGTCCTCAACAATAACAGAGCGCTGCACACGAGGGGCAAAGCCTGGACCAGTGCATCTCAGTAGCAGATTCATATTAGTTACCTTCTGACACTCTAACTATCATAGCAGCAGGAGGGCAATTTAGTTCACTCCATGTAACATCAAGAAACTCAGATGAGCAGTGACAACATCACAGCGGTTGTGCTAAAGATTTATACTGGAAAATTCAATGCCCTTGTAATCCATTTGTTCCTGTGCAGTTCCAATGCTGGCATCCACCAGACAGCATGGAATAATGACCAGATTTGTGCTATTAACAAAAAGCAGGATAAGTACCATCTAGTGAAATTGCCCCGCAGTCTACTCTCTGTCATAAGTAAATTGATGGATCGATGGTACTGTAGAAGAAGTGTACTTGCTGCCAATAGCATTTTGAATTAAGCCTAGTTTGTGCTCACACAGTTCCACTCTGCATAGTGTTCTACTCTTAGCCTAAAGAAGAGCCCAAGAGCTGAGTTCCAGAGCCCTTGACATCCAGAAGACATATGATTGAATATGTATCAAGCATATTGGTAAAATTGAAGTCAATGGGGATCGATCCATTGATCAGCTGGAGAATTTCTCTGCAAGGCACTATCTTTGACTCAAGCACCTTGCTGTATAATTTAAGTCAATATCTGGCAACACCCAAAGCTCAGTACTGGTGGGTCAAGATAGCCTCCTTGAATCATACCCCTTCTACTACCCTAACTATTCACAATATCCATTACCTGTATGTTGAAGTTGCAAGTGTGCACTTTGAAAGAAATAAACAATGCACATATCACTTGCCAGGTTTCTTTGACAAGGCCCCTTAAATTTCTAACCTACCACGAGGATTAAAGACTGTAAGGCAACCTATGCAGACCCCATAGATGGAGGGTGTAAATTCTGAATGCTTGTTCTTCACCAGAAGAAATTCAGAAGTTCAAGAGATAGCTCAACCATATGCTCTCAAAGGACAGGTCAAAATGGGCAATATGGATCCTTACCAGGGCCACTGCCATTTTATAACTGAATAACAAAAGGTCTGTGCAAAGTGCAACTATTTCATGAAAAATCCCTGAAAGTATATGCCCTATGTGCTGGCGTAGAGAATGATCCTCGAAACTTAAAAATGGGACTTCAAAAATCAGGGTCATTTTATATGCCGGGTCTAAAATGCACCCTGACAGCAAAGTCTCAATACCACTTCCATTTCCCACCGGCTCTGACTCGATCTTGAGCCTGTCCTGTTTGCAACGAAGTCTCAGAGTTCTCACATACGGTCTATCCGTCCAGTCCGACTGGTGTCATCTCCATACTACAGGGTTTAATTGGCCTGTTACAGCAACCAACGGTGGTTTACTTTAAAATTCGCTCATCCTACTAACATGTTAGATGGAAATTCCGGAGGTTGTCCTATACACGAGTCATTCTATATGCTGGAATATATAAAGAAAAAAAAACTTTTGCTGAATTAAGTTTTAAATCCAGATTCTGATTTTAAATTCAATTTAAAATATTAACAGAGGGTTGTGTGAACTTGTGTGCTGCAAAGTTTTCTGGTCTGCTTCCTGAGAAGAAAAGTTATGTGCTGGTCTCTGAAGTTGTGAACCTGCTACCCACTTATTCAGTTGTCCATCTGTGGTAGCCTGACCTAACATTTATGTGGAATTTGTGAGTAGCTGGATGTATTTGATATCTTCATGTCGGCTGCCTTGTATTTGAAAGATGCAATATTCTGCAATAATCCTGCTGTGTGTATTTGTCCATATGAAGTGGAGGAGACAAATTTAAACATAGATGGAAATCAAATGTGAGGAAGTGCTAAAATCTGTGCATTTTTTGGTTTAATTCAGATTTCATCCTTATTGTCAGAATACATCGATGACATTCCATACAACACTGAGATTCTTTTTCCTGCAGAAGAGGCAGAATTTTACCACTTACTGGTCGGTCAAAAAAAAACTCTACTCAAGAAGATACATGTAAATAAATAAGGAAATGTAAAAGAAACTGGGCAATATAGAGACGAAAAAAAAATCAATAAAGTTCAAAAGTCCCTGATTGAATTTGTTTTTGAGGAGTCTGATGGTGGAGGGGTTGCAGCCGTTTCTGAAACTGGGGGTGCGAGTCTTGTGGTACCTCGACCTCTTTCCTGATGGTAGAAGTGCACTGGGTGGTGCGGATCCTTGAAGATTGCTGCTGCTCTCTGACAGCAGCATTCCCAGTAGATGCTCTCAATGGCGGGAAGGGTTTTGCCTGTAATGTCCCGGGCTGTGTCCACTCCCATTTTCCACTCAGGGGTATTGGTATCCTCATACCAGACCATGATGCAGCCAGTCAGCACACTTTCCACCTCAAATCTGTAGAAATTTGCCATGCTTTCCAATATAATACTAATTCTCTGCAAACTCCTGAGGAAGTAGAGGCGCTGGCGTGCTTTCTTCATGATGCCATTAGTGTGCTGGGTCCAGGTAAGATCCTCTGAGATGGTGACTCCCAAGAACTATATTAATTGAATTTTGATTTGTCATGTGTTGAATAACTTCTTTTTCCCTGGCTTTCACATTTTTTTTCTGCTCTTAAACCATATGGAATGATGAAAGCTATAGATTTACAACATCATGGAATTATTTATTTGCACTTTAGAATTTAATTGTCAATTTTAATTGTTTTTGTAATGAAGCCACCATTATTTGGGTTATCCTATAAATAAAGAATGAACAACTTGTTCAACCAGGAGAAGAGCTGTATTGGAATGGCAAAACTTTACAATTTAATTTTGCCACGTGCCATCAACCATCTTTCTTAGAAAGAGCAGAAGTCTGATAGAGTTCAGCACTTTCCACAGAGAAACTAGAATGGCAGTTGGTTCTGACCATGTTCAGCAACTCGAGTCATCAGCTTGTGTAAGATAGTGGATGAAACTTGGGGAAATGATAGGCCATATGAGAAGTAATATTCACGGGGATTACTTTTCTCTGCTGCCATCTGGTGCCACATGGATTCCAGCTCCTGCTCCGTGCCTCTCAGTTGGCCTCCTACCGGGATCTCGGGTACCGATACACTTCTCCAATTTCAGTTAGACCCCTGTCCCCAATTATCCCTATGTCTCCTTTCCTCTAGTTCTGGCTCTCTCTCTCTCTTTCCATTTCCTTCTGTCTCCTATCCTTCAGCTCTGCATTCATAGAGCCAATTCCCCACTCCTTTACCCAATTAATTTTCACCTTTCCTATCTTGTCCTCCTATCTACATCCAATTCGCACTATCTGTTGGTCTGAACTTCTTCCCCTTTCTTTCATTCTCCCCAACCTTTTAATTTGGGTGCCTGCCTGCTCTTTACTCATACCATGAAGAAGGGCTCAGGCCCAAAACATCAGTTTTGTGTTTATGTGTATATATATATACTTAGCTCCATGGATGCTGCAAGACCTGTTGAATTCCTCCAGTATATCTGTGTTTTTAATACTTAGTCATGAGAGGCCAAATAGGGGCATTCAAAACAAAAGTTGCTACTTTTCTTATATGGTTAATTTCTTTTGTGCATTATTTGACCCAGTTATTTGTGCTACTGTGTGTGAAACATAAAATTTATAGCAAAGGAGGCCATTCAGCCATTTGAATCTGCCAGTTGAAAAAGTGTAGTGAATCTCACAATTCAGCCCAAGTTCCATTGCTCCTGAGGTTACTACTCTTCAAGTACACATTCGAGTCCAGTTTAAATGCAAAGAAGCTGTTCATCTCAATCTCCCCTTCACTTGATGAATTTCAGACCACTACCCCCGTCAAAATGAAAAATAGCTCAATATCTTCCCTCCAATCCTTTAACCAGTTACTTTCAATCAATGCCATCTGGTTTTTGACCTCTCTCTAAGGGGAACGGAGTCCTTTATATTTACACTATCTAGATTTTTCATTATTTTATGCACCTTAATTAAGTTTCCCTTTAGCCATGTCTGTTCTGAAAAAAGGAACTAATCCAACCTTTCCGGATAGTTTCAATTTTCCAGTCTTGGCAATATCCTTGTAAATCTCTGCAACCCCAATTCAGTGCAATCACTTCTCTCCTGCAATGTGAAGACTAGGTTTGACATTATGATCCTGTTGAGGCATTGACTTTTTCTCTAGCATTGACTTTTTACTTTTTTTACACTGACGTTTGTGTTCTGGATAAGTAGAATTTATACCATGGATGTTTGAATTTTTGGACCTTTTTAGTTCAAACAGTTCTGGAATTCTTTATTGTACAATATAAGTGCATTACACCACATAAATTACATCAAATGGTATATTCATTTGATGTTATACACAAAATTCTATCATGCATACAAGCTCCTTGAGAACATGGATGCTGAATCTTTGATTTTTGTACTCTCTTTAGTCATGGGTGAACTTCCAGAAGACTGGTCAATATTGCTGTTCCTTTGTTTTAAAAAGGCAATGGGAACAAACCATGAAATTATAGGTCTGTGGGCCTTAAATTAACGGCAGAGAGATGAAGGAGAATCTTAGGGATAGGATTTATTTGCAGTTGGAAAACCTATCGATTTATTATGGATAGTCAGTATGCTTTTGTGAAGGGTTAGTCCTGTTTCCCAAATTTGATTAAGTTCTTAAAAGAAGTAACAATTAATGAGGGCAGGGCAGTGGATCTTATCTATATTAGTGAAGCACTTGACAAGGTTGTTCATGGTGGGCTGGTCCAGAAGATTATGTCACATGGGATCCATGGTGTGTTGGTAAATGGAACTTAAAATGGGCTTGGTAAAAGATGACAGTGACTGAGGGGTGTATTTCTTGACTGGAAATGGCCAGTGATATTCTGCAAGAAGCACTGCTGTGACCTCTGTTGTTTGTGGTATATATAGAATATTTGTGTGAAAATGTAGATGGTTAGAAAGTAGATGAAAATTGGTGGAGTTGTGTTTAGTGAGGAAGCTTGTCAAATGATACATCAGGATCTAGATCAATTTGAAATTTGGGAGGACAAATAGCAAATGGAATTTAATCTACACCGCTGTGGTACATTGCATTTTGGGAGATTTAATGCAAGAGGAAAGCATACAGTAAATGGGGTGCATTGATGAGCAGAGTGCTCTTGGGGTATGAGTCCAAAATTCCATGAAAATGGCAATACATGTGGAGAGACTGGTAAAGAAGGAATGTGGCATGCTTGCCTCCATTAATTGGGGCAATGAGTATTAAAGTGAATATAAATGTTTGGATGTTATGCTGCAGATTTTTAACGCTTCGGTTAGGTCACATTTTGAGGAAAGACGTGGAGGCTTTGGAGAGGGTGCAGACAAGGTTCCTCAGAATGTTGCCTGGACAGGAGTGGATTAGGTAACAACGAGAAGGTGGATAAAGATGAATTGTTTTCTCTAGATCATCAGAGGCTTGATGGTGACAAAATAGGTAACAACAAGCGGCAACGATGAAATGGGCGGGAGAATATCAGGTTTGTGCTCCACGGGCTAATCTCTGGAATGAATTGCCAGCCACTGACTTCCTCATGATGCAGCATCCTACTGACTGGCTGGGTGCTGCTTTATTGATGTCACATGTTGTCTTGGATTGTTCAAGGAGGATTCGACTTCTGAACAAACCTGTTGATGCTTGGTCTCCTGCCATTTATCTGATCATATGAAGCTTCTGACTATTCTTTCAGGGTCATTCTTTTTGGATTTTGACATCCCAGTGTTATCTGCACTCACTCCGGTATATCTGTGTAATGCCTCTTGGCCCCCTGCAGAATTTGGACCTCTCTTTCTACTCTGCGACTCCTCCATCAAGGACGTCAGTATAACATTGGGAAATCGTACACCATGCTCTCTCCTGCGTTGTAGTGTTCATCAATCTTTTCAAGATCCCTTTATTGTCATGTAATAATGCAGAACATGTAATATTACATGAAATTGCCTTCTGCCTGCCATAAGGCATATCCATATCGAATCGCTTGTTGCATTATTTATTACTCTTGCTAATGCAACCAGCTAATGAAACCATCTATCTCTAATCAGGGTTAACTATCATTAACATGAGCAAATACCACAGAATTAGTTTGCTACCTACATTGAAATAAATAATGTTGAGTAGTCACCCATTAACCATCACAATTTCAATTTCCCATTTTGGAGTCAATCAAATTTAGATCCTTAGAGGCATATTGGATATAAAATTTAATTTTGAAGGACAGTAGGGAGATCACTGCTAGAATAAATGATAAAAAAAATGGTAATAACATTTTTTTGTTTTACTTGATAATCAAGTTCTCTCATTATCTCCCTTTTCTAACAGAGGCAGAAGCTGCTAAGAGAAATTGGAGATCGAAAGCTTCCATATTTAACGCCCAAAGATGTGGCATTTGAACAGCTGGTATGTTAATATGCTATGAAACTGTAAAAGTGCACTTAATTATTGGAAACACTTTACCATTGATCAATCATCATTACCAGCCCCAATGAGTTTATGATGTTAAAAAAGTATCTTTGTTATTCAAACGTAATGCAGTAAAATCCCCATTATCCGGCACCTATGGGAATTGTAAATGTCGGATATGCAAATTTTCCTGTTGACTAAGACTCACTCTTACAATGCCTAACTAATATATCTGCATTAAGAATGGACCATTTAAAAGACAAAAGACGGTGCAAAATTTAAAATAATTTGGAAAAAAAAATCAGTTTTTGTAGTCTTTATTAATGTTTAAACTTTAATCAAGTAATTCCCGTAACTTACAAAATTTAAATTCAAACCCCAGTCACTGGTGCTGTAGCAACTTTGCATTAGCCGCTATACGAACCGTGCCACCATCATAATTAACCCTCTCTCCCCTTGTTCTGACAACCTGACTCACCTCCACGCAAGTGTCCCGGTCAGGCCCTCGGCACAATCTGACTCACCTCTGCACACTTTCCTTTAAATTCGAACCCCAGTTGTGAGCGCTGTAACAGCATTGGCCACTACGCTAACCGTGTTGCCATCATTATTAAGCCCCCTCCCCTAAGTTTACAGTTAAAGCCTTACTAATATACTTAATAATATACGAACAAAGATAAAGACTCTTAGAAGGCACAGATAGGGAGACACTTTGGGAGAGTCACCCCAGCAAACAGCAGCAGTTATTGAAACACAACTTTATTGAAACTTTATTCGAACAGCTGCTGTGGGTGTGGCACTATGGGATGCTCTGCCAGCTGAATGTTTGCTCCCATTGTCACCAAGGGGTTGCATGTTGCTTCTGACAATGTTTACTTTTATAATTTTAAACTTTTATTTAAAACTTTATTTATTCTTATTTATTTTAAAATTTATTTATTTCCTTGATATTTTTTTGCCAATTTTTTATGTTTCCTCCTGATTGACTTGCGGTTAATGGGGTTTTTCTGTATAATACTGAAAGAACAAATAGGCTATGCCTTAAATCTGAAAGTGGTTTCTGGTTGGATATTTGCATTGCATCTTTCAACAGAGCAAGATTAAAATAATAGTAAAACATCTACGACCAAAGTACATCTTCGGAGTTTTGGTCAATTAGTTTATTAACGATTCAGTCATTAAATATGGGCTGGCTGCAAAATGGAACATCACAAAATCATAGTATATATTTTTTTTTGAAGTGAAGGATAACCGAGATACAACAGTACTATTTAGCTTTATTTCAGGTCTGAAAAATTTAGCAACTATAGACTGATGGGTCTCAGAAAGCAATTGTTTAAAATTAAATTGTATTAGTTGTGTCTGTAGTTAGGGTTTTAATATACACTGAAGGTAAAGGAGCTAAGTTGATGCAGGCCCTGCTTTCTGGCACAGTTGAATGCACCCAACTCCCCTCCTGTGGGGGCTTTGCTGTTAATTAGTTCTGAACTGAACGCGTAAAGTTAAAATAATCTCTGATTTTGCAAAACAAGTGGGTCCTTATAAATACCAAGATGTGAATGCAATAATGTAAATAAGAACACCAACAAGAAATTCATGTGAGCATTGAGTTTCCATGTATCAATAAGAATGTAGCTGTTGATCTGCATCAGTACTGCCATCCTCGACAGTTCGTTCCTTGACCCTTGAATTCCCTTGATACCTAAAAATCTAACAATTTCTACCTTGGATATGTTTCATGACAGAACTATTGCAAATTTAGAATGGAGTAGAGAATTACAAATAATCATGGATGAAAATACTTTTTTTTAATTCAGTGAAACACAACAATTCTGTCTCCTGTGCAATATAAATGAACAACAATGGCAGTGACCTGAATTCGAATCCAGCACTGTCTGTGACGAGTTGATATGTTCTCCCTGTATCCTGCATGGGTTTCCTCCAAGTGCTCTGGTTTTCTCCCACCCTCCAAAAATGAATGGGCTTTGTAGCTTAATTGGTGTATTTGAGCAGCACGACCTTGTGCTGTAATTCTTTTTAAAAAAAAATCTATTTTCATATTGCAATTGAAGATTTCAGATAATATTTTCAATGAGAATAGCTGCTAGCATATTGCTTAATGTTTTGGCTCCGATACAAAAGCAATGTAACTGCAGGTATCTGCAGTATACTTGCTTTTCTGACTATTTCTAGCATTTTTAGTTGTTTCAGATCAATAACTGGTTGATTAAAACTAATGAAGGGTCATTGCCCATATGAGCAAATTTTCTCCCAGATGAGTTGATCCAGCATTTCTATTTGCATTGTGAGTTTTCAATAGGTACCTTAACATTGCATTGCTTTTTGACAATTATATAAAAGGTTGTTCTTAAAGTAGGCAAAGAATATATTGAATAATACAGATTATTTTGAACATTCCCTGAATGCAAAATCTGCTTTTTTCTACATGTAATTGAAATATTGCATGGAACTTTTTATCAACCTCCGTACTGCTGCTGTAAATATACCAAAGGTACTGACAGCGAGTTGGTGTTTCATGCTGCTTGTTGAACAAATAGTGGAATCCACGTAATATTTTGAATACTTCCTAGTTTTTTAATACATCATCATCACATGCATAGCTCTGCCAGGACTCTAAATCTCTCCTTGCATTTTGAGCAATGCAAATATCCAACCAGAAACCACTTTCAGATTTAAGGCATAGCCTATTTGCTCTTTCAGTATTATACAGTAAAACTCCATTAACCGGAAGTCAATTAGGAGGGAACATCAAAAATTGGCACAAAAAAAATCAAGGAGAAATGTGTGATATACTGAAGCGCTTTTGGGAGATATGTATTAATAGAAATGGGTAACAAAAAAAATTCTCTGTTTAGTCAAAGGCTAAATATTCCAAATTGCACCTGAGACAAGCCAGCTGTGTCCCCAAGGAAATCCATCAAAAAGTTCAGCGAGGATTGACGGCTCTGCGAGATTGCAAATGTTTTGCGCAAGATCTTATTCAAATAAGAGGCAAAGATGTTTTGACACCAGTTCATCGACTTCTTGTTGGGAACCCAGGTCACACTTATCGTTACTTGGACACAAGGCTGTTTGCAGTACCTTGGCCGACCCAACAAGTAGAGGTGAAATACAGCAATGAAGAAATTGGTAAAGCCTGCCAAGCTATTAAAGATCTTAACGAATACATGCAATCGGAAACGGTGAAGATTTTGTTTGATCGTGACGTCGCTGTGGAAAATGATAAAGGATGTGTGGAGAAGGCGATGACTTCTACTTTAGTTGAGGACTCGGAAAGTGTGAAAGGAGGTCACAATCAACAAAGCGATGTTAATACTGAATTAAAAAATAGATCATCCTTTAATGTGGCTCTTTTGAATTACATGGACCCTTCAAGGATGAAATACCTAAAGGAGGAACCTTATTTTGGTATGGGAAAGATGGCTGTGAGTTGGCATCACGACGAGAACCTGGTGGAAAAATCAACTATTGCAGTGTATAGTTACAGCTGTGATGGTATGTATGGAAAAGAGTGGAGAATTACCAAATTACTACTTGCTGTTTTAATGCTTCCACCCCCTCAAGCTTGTTTCACGCACAGAGGCTGCACACCCGCAAACTTGTAAACTAATTTAGATTTACTGTTTGCTAATTGTTTTAGAGTGCTGCAGAAATGTTAAATCGACACGTGTGGGCAGACATGTTTCTGTATTTGATGGAATCCATTTTGTTTACATAAGTTGCCCTATACTTTTAATACATGCAGTGCTTGTGTGTACTGTAATTACCTGTCTGGTTGGTTGCCAAGAATATAAAATCTGTAACAAAAAAAAAAATTAATTGCTGGATCCCTCAGGTGCACATTTCAACTCGTGTAAATGCTTTTATTGTCATTGACATCATTGTTTCTATTGGAGTGATTTGTCAAAAATGAACTAGCTGTTGCATGCTGATTTTATTACCATATACTTTCCTTTCAAGATACTACTGGGGTTAGCTTTGAACAGAAGTACTTCGTTCAGTTTTTACCATTGTATGTAATGTGCTTTCTTTGGTTTCTGTCGAAAAAACTCAGAAATTACAAGCAAATCTGTGACAGATTGTTGGCCACATTATACATGTAAATCACTCAATGAAAAACTGTTCCAATTTTATTTTATCTTCATGTTCATTGATCATAATAATCTAGCTTGTTTGTTGTCTGTAAATATTGGAGCTTTTAAATGCCTAGCCTGCGAGCTCTGCTTGAACTTTTGGCGATAAAACTTTTGGGGGGGGAAAAAAACCTCAAAATATAACTCATTTTAACGAGCACATTCCAAAGGTGCAGGATTTATTAGGAAACCCCAGGAAACCTTGATTGAAATTACTCTTTTTGATTATGGTTCTGTATTTTATTGGTGCCATATTGGGAACAGTGTTACAGTTGGACAATGTTTGCCAAAAGTTAAGGAACTTCTGCCGAACAGAACTCAGAAGTTTTTTTGCTGTGCCTGATATGCTCTGTTATGTTAAAGTGCCTTCAGAGTAGCATTATTTATAGATTTTTGTCAAACATGACAAAACTTTGTCAAAGTGCCAAATTTGACGAACAAAAACTTTTAACAAAGACACTCTGGAGCTTGTTTTATTATAAGAGCCTTTTTTTTTGTGCTTGAAGATCAAACTGTAGTACATCCAAGATTGCAGTAGGCCCAAAGCCATTTGAAACTTTTTGTGATGTTTTTATTTACAGACAAGCAGAACTAAAATAGTTTGACTTGTTCAAGTAGATATAATGAACATTCTGATACAAGGTTTCTGCAATGCACAAAGTCTCTAATCACTTAAGCACTGATGAAATTCATTAGCCTGTTTTGTGTAATCTGCTTCTGAATATGGAGGTTGTCGATAAAGGAGACATATATCTTACTGAGGTTCTAATAAATCATTTTTACTCAACTATTGCCCTTTCTCCTTTACAGATTTAGGACCTGCCTCAGATGAAAGCAACCGGAATTCATTTGAGGGCAGAGATCCAACACTTTGGCATGTTGGCTTAAAAATAGCCTGGGACATTGCAACACCAGGACTGGCATTGCCGCTGTACCCTGGCGACTGCTACTTTATGCTTGGTAATTTTTTTTAACACTACCTATTTAGCTTTCCTAGTACCCGTGAGATAATCTGGGTGGTGCAAACTAAGTAATTCAAATGTTGCTTTCATAAAATGTGTATGCATTCTAATCATGTTTTATTTGTAATTAAAATTCTATGGGAGCTGCTTTACCGATGACTCTTGCTTCATATATGTTCTTACTTTTATGTCTTGTCACTACTGATATCTAAACCATTATAGTAAAAGGACATCAACAGGAACTTTTCCCAGTTCAAAAAGAGAGAAATTTATCAAGTGAGAAATTATTATCATTTTAGGCTTCAAGTTCTTTATCACTTTCAAGTAGTATAAAATTCTATTATAACCATTATTTTCACCTTTGCTAAAAAGAAATGTTTGTGCTATGTTGGTTAATCATGTTGCTAATATTGTTAATCAGTCATCAAGTTGCATTGAAGTTGTTGAGATTTGATTATTCTCAGACAGTGTGCATAACTGAGATATGAGATAAAATAAGATTGTCTTGCTGCGCCACCACTATAGGTAGAATTTTTGCTTTGAAACAAATGGTAATTTGAACTTTGTGAGTTTTTTTAATAAAAGGGAAACAGTTTCACTTAATTAACAATAAAATATTGGTCTGCGGAGGAAATGTGCATTGGGTCCTGCTGTCTCAGATGCAGGTTCCAGCGTGTCTGATACATGAGTTGCTCAGTGTGAGCCATAAATTCACACACACACACACACACACACACACACACACACACTCAGAAGGTGTATGAAAGGTTTAATGCTTACTGTGCCCAGAAGTCTAGTTAAATGGGGCTGTTTTAGATTCAGTGCTAAAGAATGTGAATATTGTCCTCTCCTAAATACTTGGAACAATGATGCTTCATCTACACTCCCCCATGTCGACATTTCGTCCATGAGAGAGGAAACCAACATAAAGAGGTTTGAAAGTGATAACAGAGTGATGACTACATGCTTACCCTGGTTGTGACCTTGTCGGGGAGACACTTGTGCTATCAAATATCGGCCACCAGTCAAGTTCTATGTATCCATGCTTTTTTAACAAAATGGGAAAATGAATGTTGTATTAACTTTGGTATGTTTTTAATTGGGTTTGAACTCTAGGGATTTCAACAAAGAAAATAATTACAGAGAAGAATAAGGCAAATGAGTCCTTATTGCAGAATCATAGACAAATTTGGCATTTAGTTGATGATTTGAATATATAGTATAACCAAAAACATATGGGACTTTTTAGATTTAAAAACAACTTTAAAAAATATTTTATTTCCCTAATTTATGATTTCCCATATAGTTCCCTGATTGAGAAGTGGTGCTGACATTTGTATTACATACCATTTTGTAAATAGATCAATGGATCATTAACCTTCATAACTGACTTAATATCTTCTTATAACCATATAACAATTATAGTACGGAAACAGGCCATCCCGGCCCCTCTAGTCTGCACCGATTTAACTGATCTCCTCTAGTCCCACCTACCTGCTCCCTGTCCATAACCCTCCAATTTCCTCACATCTATGCACTTGTACAACCTTCTCTTAAATGACAAAATTGACCCTGCTTCAACCACCTCTTCCGGAAGGTTATTCCACTCAGCCACCACTCTCTGAGTGAAGAAGCTCCCTTTCATGTTACTTCTAAATTTTTGCCCCCTAACCCTTAGCTTATGACTTCTTGTTCCAATCTCACCTATCCTCAAGGGGAAGAACCTATTCACATCGACTCTGACAATCCCCCTCATGATTTTAAATACCTCTATCAAATCCCCCCCTCAACCTTCTACTCTCCAATGAATAAAGACCTAGTCTACTCAATCTTTCTTTGTATTCTAGATTCTGCAATCCAGGCAACATTTTAGAAAATCTTCCCTGCACCTTCTCTACCTTATTGATATCCTTCCTATAATTTGGGGACCAGAACTGCACACAGTATTCCAAATTTGGTCTCAGCAATGCAACATCACCTCCCAGCTCCTATATTCTATGGTTTGATTTATAAAAGCCAGGAAACCAAAAGCCTTCTTTACCAATCTATCCACGTGAGAACCCACTTTCAAAGAATGATGAAACGTTATTCCAAGATCTCTCTGTTCCTCTGCATTCCTCAATGCCATCCCCTTCACTGCATATGTCATGTTTTGATTATTCTTCTCAAAATGAAGTACTTCACACATCTACATTAAACTCTATCTGCCATCTTTCAGCCCACTCTTCTAAGCAATCCAAATCCATCTATAGTCCCTGAAAACCATCTTCAGTATCCACAACTTCCCCCTATTTATTTACTAACCCAATTTACCACTCCATCATTCAAATCATTAATGTAAATGACAAACAGCAAGGGATCCAACACCAATCCCTGAGGCACATGGTCGTCACCGGCCTCCATCTTGACATACATTTATCCACCATGACTCTCTGGCATATACCTTCTAGCCACTGTTGAACCCATTTGACTATCTCAACATTAATACCTAGTGCCCAAACCTTCCTTCCATCTGGAACCTTATTGAATGCTTTATTGAAATCCATATAGGCTACATCTACTGCTTTACCTTAATCAACCTTCCTAGTCATCTCCTCAAAAACTTCAACAAGATTTGTCAAACATGACCTTCCCTGCACAAATCTGTGTTGGGTGTCCCTGATCAGTCCCTGCCTCTCTAGATACTTGTACATTTTATCTCTAAGAATATTTTCCATTAGTTTACCAACCATCAACATCAAACTTACTGGCCTATAATTGCTGGGCCTACACCTGGATCCATTTTTAAACAGAGGAACCACGTTTGCGACACGACAATTCTGTTGAAAAATCACTGTCCTCCGCTAGCCTCCGCTATTTCCTCCCTGACTTCCTTCAAGGTCCTGGGGAAAATTCTGTTGGGACCTGGAGACTTATTCACCTTTATATGCCTCAAAAGTTCTAACACCCCCTCTTTCCTAATCCCTACATTTTCCATAATCACCCCTTTTGCCTCTCTTATCCTGCATGATTCCATATCCTTTTCCCTAGTGAATACTGAAGAGAAGAACTCATTCAATATCTCTCCCACCTCATTTGGCTCCTCACACATTTGTCCGCTCTGATTCTCTAAGGGACCAATTTTAACCTTCACTCTCCTTTTGCTATTTACATGTTTGTAAAAACCTTTCAGATTTACTTTCACCCTGTTTGCTATAGATACCTCGTACCTTTTTGCTATCCTAATTTCTTTCTTAAGCTTTTTACAATCCATGCATTTTCCAAGCATCTTTTTTCTTGTATTTAATATAGGCCTCCCTTTTATCTCAAACCAACTTTCTAATCTCCCTTGAAAACCATGGTTCTCTCAAACTTGTGGCTCTGCCTTTAATCCTAACAGGAACATAAAGATTCTGCACCCTCAAAATCTCACCTTTAAATGACCTCCAATTCTCCTCTACCTCCTTCCCATAAAACAAATTAGCCCAAACCACTCCTTGCAAATCCCTTCTCATTTAATCAAATTTCGATTTTCCCACTCAAAAACCTTGATCTTTGGACCAGACCTATCCCTTTCCATAATTATATTGAAACTAATGGTGCAATGATCACTAGATCCGAAGTGCTCCCCAACACGTACCTCAGTCACCTGCCCTATCTTATTCCCCAACAGTAGATTCAACGCCCCTTCTCTAGTGGGTAAATCAACGTATTGCTGCAAAAAACTATCCTGTACACATTTTACAAATTCTAATCCCTTCACAAAATGTGTTTCCCAATCTATATAAGGAAAATTAAAATCCCCCACTAACACAATCCTGTGCTTGTTTCAAATCTCAGCTCTTTCCTTACACATATGCTCCTCTATTTCTTGCTTCCCACTACATGATCTATAATACACCCCTATAATTGAAACTTGATCTTTTCCATTTTTTAATTCCACCCATACTGCCTTCCTTGACGAACCCTCCAATCTATCTTGCATCAGCACTGCTGTAATATTTTCCCTGACAAGCAATGCCACATCAACCCCTCTTAACCCTCCAATTCTATCACACCTAAAGCAGTGAAATCCCAGAATATTTAGCTGCCAGTCACATCCCTCTTGCAACCACGTTTCACTAATCGCCACCACGTCATACTGCCAAGTGTCTATCCACACCTTCAGCTCTCCACCTTCCTTACAATACTCCTAGCATTAAAGTAAATGCATTTCAGAGATTTTCCACATCTTACCTTCTGCATGTCCCCATCTTGATAGACAACTCTATTATTTATTACCATCATCCCCCCGCCATTACGGCACAGATCCTTTTCATTCCACCCCCAAACTTTGTCTACAAGCCTTCTCTATTTGCGGAAAAACCTTCTCTTTGCTGTTCTCCTTTATATGGTTGCCTTCCCCCAACCGTAGTAGTTTAAAGCCACCTCAGTAGCCCCCTCTGGGATCCTAGTCCCTCTGGGATTCAGATGTTACCCGTCCATTCGGTACATATCCCACCTCTCTCAAAAAATATCCCAGTGATCCAAGAACTCGAATCCCTGCCCCTTACTCCACCCCTTTAGCCACGCATTCATCCTCCACCTCATACTATTCTTCCCTTCACTATTGCATGGCACAGGAAGTAATCCAGAGATTATCCCCTTTGTGGTCCTTCTTTTCAACTCCCTATATTCATTATTTTAGGACCACTTCATTCTTCCTCCCTATGTCGTTGGTGCCAACATGTACCACGACCTCTGGCTCATTACCCTCCCCCTCTTAGGGTGTCATGGACACGAGAAGTTAGATCTCGGACCCAGGCACCAGGGAGGCAAACCACCATCTGGTTTTCTTTATCGTATCCACAGAATCCCTTATCTGTCCTCCTGACTATTGAATCCCCTATTACTATTGCCATCCTCTTCCTTTCCCTACCCTTCTGGGCTACAGAGGCTGACCTTGTGCCAGAGGTACAGCCACTGATGCCTTCCCTAGCCTGATTTTCCTCCCCAACAGTACTCAAGGAGGAGTACCTATTGATGAAGGCTACAGGCACAAGGGGAATGATTTTTGGCAATGAAGAACGGAGGCAGAAGATATTTTCATAACAATTAAAGTAAGGTTGAAACTGTCCCAGTTAACACATCTTCATTGAAAGTAGATGGGCAGAATGATAAGAATGTTACCAGTCACCTTCCTGATCCATCTGTTTGTAAGGGTTAAATGTTCCCTCTTAGCCTCTTGGAATGTGTTTAATTTTAAAAAATCTTATTCTTTTGGCATTGTTGATGTATATATCATATGTCGAATCTGAAGAAGCATTCGCATTTTCCTCTCATTTCTACCATACTATACAATTTTGAATGTTCTGAGTTGATTTTTAAAAATTTTACCTGTTGCTAAATCCAGTAAATTGCATTTACCAAAACATATAACTGCAAAACTCTCAAACTTTAATAAAGTTTGTTTCTTAGCTTCGAATTTCACAATGAAATGAATGAAAATGCCAATGAGGGAGCAATTTGAATGGATAATTTAATTAAATATTAATGCACTGCAAGAAACTAATAAATATTTTAACAGGAAAAATCTGGAGGCCATTTAAAAATTAGCTTTGGCTCAGTCAAAGCTAAACAAGTTTTTTAATCGATTCAATATAGTTAGACTTAAATCAACTATAAATTCCTGTTATATATCTCACTTTAAGCAAGTCACCATGGTTAATAATCTGTTGTGTTAAATGATTTTCTCACTGCATTCCATGCTTTAAATTGCTTTTAATCGAAGAGCTATCATAATTCCTCACTGCTATTTTTTTAATTCAAGTTATACACTTTTCCTTAATGTAACTTCTGTTGAGAAGGTTACTCTCGACAAAACCAGGGCCATTGGGCCAAAGATGCTTCTAGCACAGAAGGAGGCCACTTAGTGCATTATATCTGCACCACCTCTCGAGAACAAATACACTAAGCTCTTTTCTTTCCATTGTGTATTTTCATTGGCTTCAAACATTTGTCCATCTTTGCCTTAAAAGTTCCAAGAGTTCTCACTGTAATAAAATGGTGAATGCTCCAATAATTCTCCTAAATAGAAGGTTAAAAGATTTTTTAAAATTCTGACAGCTTTAAAAACTCTGATATAAATCATTTCATGACCATAAATATCTCTTCAAAAATAAATTTGACACTTCCCATTCTTTATATGCTGGTGATGTTCTGGTGTATGCAATCTATGCCTATAAAGGAATGAGACTGTAAGGATTAATATAATTGTTGTATTACTATTAATCATCAATTGTATAATTTACCCTTATTTTACTATCGAAATTGTGAGGCAAAAGAGCAGCTGCAATTTCAGGTAAGGACAGATGTGAGGCTTAAAGGTAAATCTGATTTGAGAAGGCATTTTTGTGAAGATGTCTCACCATTCACTTATACTGAATTGCACAGAAGTTGCAAACTATATTCACAAGAAAAAAATGCCTTGCCTATTTTATCTTAAGTACCCAGTCTGATGCACATTCATCATAACTGCTTAACCTTATCAGTTGCAACATGTGGAGGCTATAAAAGCATGAGTAGAACACTCATTCCCTCCAGTTTGCCCCATCTCCAAATCATAGCTAACTTGATCCTTCTTCTGTGCCCAGAACTTCATGGCACTCAATTCCCTGATCTTTCATATAGTTCAAGTTCAACTTCAAGTTTATTATTAACAAGTACAACCTAATGAAACAACATTCTCCGGACTTCGATGCAAAAACATGCTAACACACATCCAGTCACAACACACATACAGACAAATGATGCACATGTAATACATACGGACAAAAAAAAATGTTCAGTGTAGTAAAGACTTAAACGGTTTGTATGAGCAGTTCATTCAGCAGTATCATTGACCATAGGAAGAGGCTGTTTCTCAGCCTGGTGGTTCTAGCTTTGATACTACTGTACCTCTTTCCTGATGGAAGTATCTGAATGGTGTTGCTTTCAGGGTGGTAGGGCTCCTCATTGCTTTTGCAAGCTTTCTTCAAACAACTATCCCAGTAGATCACGTTGATGATGGGGAGGGAGAATCCAATCATCCTCTCTGCTGCTCTTATGGTCCTGTGGATTAACCTCTGATCAAATGCTCTATGGAAACCATGCCACACTAGGGTAGCTGGCAAGATCGCTCTCGATAGATCTCCTATAGTAAGTTTACATAATTGTGGCCGGTAGGCTTACCTGCTTCAGTCTTCTCAGGAAGTGGAATTGCTGTTGTGTCTTCCTGACAAATGAGGCGATGTGTGTCCAGGATAGTTCATTTCTCAAGTGGCCTCGGCGGAACGCTGCACTCCACTCTCTCCTCTACAGAGTTATTGATGTGTAATGGAGGGTGATCCATAATCATTTCCTTCATCTTGTCCACGTTGAGTCTCAGGTTGATATTCTCACCCCATCTCACGAGATTTTCTATTTCGTTTCTGTGACTCATTATTGTTGCTGATGAGGCCAACTACTGTTGTGTCATCTGCACACTTGATGACACTGTTGGAGCTGGATCTGACATTGCAGACATTGGTCAGCAGTGTGAACAGGAGAGAGCTGAAGCTCTCAAGTCGACCTGGACAGGCTGTAGTCTTTCTGTTAGGAAGTTCAGAATCCAGGTGCAGATATGTGTGTTGAGTCTTAGTGAGGATAGCTTCTCCATCAACCTCTGGGGGGAATGATCATATTAAGCACCGATCTGTTCGATGAACAGCACCCTGGTGTATGAGACATTTTCCTCCAGCTGGGTAAGGATAGAGTGGAGGGAACAAGGCCATAGCATTATGTGGAATCATTTTATATCTCCTCTTTAAATATTTCCATTGTTCTAGCCTTGAATTCCTATCCCTTTTGGATAGGAATTCCAGAGAATCATCCTGATGTGAGAGTATATTTATTTACCTTTGATCTCTCCAAATAAAATAAATTTGACCAAGGTAATAATTCCTTAATTGTACTCACGCAACCTCATGCTTTTATAAATGTTCAATTTGGCTTAAGTTGTGAACTCCAAGAATTTGTTTACAAATAGTTTTACATTAATTCATTGTTAGTTGAGGAAGTTTTATATTTTCTCCTTTCCATAATAGAAGTGATCCACGAGCTGACCTTTAGTTCTTGGTGCAGTTTATAATGACAAAAGAAGTAAACTTGATCCCTTAAATTTAATGATTTTATTAGATAGTCATGAATTTGCTTCTTAACACATTATTTTGGGAATCGTCCCATCAATATTTCTACAAGAGGGCAATGCTCATGTAATCTTGTTGTAAACTGTAAACTTTTATTTGAGTAGTTTAGGAAAAGACAATATTATGAAACAGAGATGTTTTGTAATATTTCTATATTATTGGATTGGTGGCTCAGGACCAAGGGACAAAATTTTGCTCCATTTATTTGGTGGACTATCATTTTTATGGCTGCATTCCTATTAATTTAAATTGAGAAAATTGGAATCCAATCCAAAGAACAGCATGAGCTTTCACTTTAAAAGGCAGAGATTAACCATGGAGTGACAGCATTGATTTGTTAAAGTAAGTCTTGTTTGACTAATGTGACTGCATTTTTCTGAGAAAGTAACAAGGAAGCTTGATGCTTTGTATAAAATATATTAATGATTTGGCCTTAAAGATATTGGGGGGGGGTGGGGGGAAGGTAAGATGTTTGCAGATGGTGGAAAGAACTGGCTGCATAGTTGACAATGAGAGCAAAAGCTTTCGACTGTAAGAGATATATATTTGATTAATGGAGCAGAAAAGTAGGAAAAAAATTACATTTGGTGAAGTGTAATAATCCAGTGGATTGTGTGATCAATGGCAGAATATTGAGTTGTTGAGGAGCAATGAGTCCTAAGTGTGCGTGCTCCCAGATCATTAAACGTAGTAGAATAAGTCAATATGGTGATTCAAAAGACATTTGTGGTTTTCTACTCTATTTACTGAGGCATGACTTGCATAGATGGATATGAAGAGGAGATCAAGGAAGAATGGTCGGGATTGGAGAATTGTAGCCTCAAGTAAAGAGTGGATGTGCAAGGGTTGTTTATTTTCTAGCAGAGGAGACTAAATTAAAATGTATAAGACAAAAGGTTATTTCTTTCCCCCAGTGTTAGCAGAAGGTTATTGGCCAGGAGATGTGAATTTAAAATATTTGGTGGATGACCCATTGCTGGTCAATCTAGGGGTAAACCATTGCTGGTCAATCTAGGGGTAACCCATTGCTGGTCAATCTTGGGGTAACCCATTGCTGGTCAATCGTGGGGTAACCCATTGCTGGTCAATCTTGGGGTAACCCATTGCTGGTCAATCTTGGGGTAACCCATTGCTGGTCAATCTTGGGGTAACCCATTGCTGGAAAATCTTGGGGTAACCCATTGCTGGTCAATCTTGGGGTAACCCATTGCTGGTCAATCTTGGGGTAACCCATTGCTGGTCAATCTTGGGGTAACCCATTGCTGGTCAATCTTGGGGTAACCCATTGCTGGTCAATCTAGGGGTAACCCATTGCTGCTAAACCATAGCTGGTAAGTGCTGGAACTCTCTGCCTGAAGAGTGGCAGAGCAGGACACACTGCAGCTACCAAAGGAATTAAATTGATTGTATGATCTCAATAAAGTTTTGCTCTAATCTCCAGCACAGAAAGGAAAGAGCAATTGTGTTCATCATAATAAAAAGTGCAATAGCATTGAGGTTAATGGACATTCTCAACCTCTCAGTACTCCAGTCAGAGGTTCCCACCTGCTTCAAAAGGGCATCATTCATCCCTAGTGCTCAAGAAGAGCAGTGTGAGCTGCCTCAAGGGCGTTCGCCCAGTAGCACTAGCTTCTACTGTGATTAATTTTTTTGAGAGGTTGGTCATGGCCAGAATTACACATACCTAAGCAAAGGACTGGACCCACTGAAATTTGCCTATCATCACAATCGCTCCACAGCAGACACAATATCGCTGGCTCTCCACTCAGCTCTTGACCACCTTGAAAACAGCAACTCAGACAAACGACTGCTCCTCATTGACTACAGCTCAGCCTTCAATACCATTATTCACACAGTGATGGTCAAGAAGTTATAAACTCTGGGCCTTTGCACCCCACTCTGCAACTGGATCCTTGACTTCCTCATCAGAAGACCACAGTCAGTACGAATTGTAAACAATGTCTCCTCCTCACTATTATCAACACAGACGCACCTCAAAGATGCGTTCTTAGCCCACTGCGCTACTCATTATACACCCATGATTGTGTGGCCAGGCGCAATTCCAGTGCCATCTACAAATTTGCCAATGACACCACAGTTGTCATCAGAATCACAACCAACAATGAAGAAACATACAAGAGGAAGATAAATCACCTCATTCAGTGGTGTCACGCCAACAACCTTGCGCTCAATGTCAGCAAAATCAAAGAGATGATTGTCAGGGGAACATGACCCAGTCCTCATCAAGGGTTCAGTAGTGGAGAGGTCAAGAACTTCAAATTCTTGGGTGTCAACATCTCCAAGGATCTGTCCTGGAGCATCCATGCTGATGCAATCATAAAGAAGGCTCACCAGTGGCTATCTTTGTGAGGTGTTTGAGGAGATTTGGTATTTCACTGAAGACTCAAAAACCTCTACAAGTGTACCATGAAGAGCATTCTGGCTGGTTGCAGCACTGGCTGGTATGGAGGTGTCAATGCTCAGGTCAAGAAAAAAACTGCAGAGGGTTGTTAATTTGGCCTGTGACATCACAGGCACCAGACTCCATTGAGGACATCTACAAGAGGTGGTATCTTAAAAAAGTTGTCTCTAACTTCAAAGACCCCCACCATCCAGGCCATGCCCTCTTCACTCTGCTACCATCAGGAAATAGGTACAGGAGCTTAAAGACAAGTACTCTGTGGTACAAGGACAGCTTCTTCCTGGATAATCAATGAACCAAAGATACTGCCTTACTTTTCGTGCACTATTTTGTTTTATTTATTATTGTAAGGCAGTTTATATGAATGTTTGCATTATAATGTTGCCACAAAATACTGAATTTCGTGACTTGTTCATGATTCTGATTTGGATTATGGACATTTTGAAGTGTAATGCTCAATCTTGTGACTTGCCACTCTCCCAAAGCCATTGAGCCAAAAATATGTTAGTTGCTACAGTTCCTCAAATTGATTTACTTCAATAGATAATTTGCTGACAAGAAGTATGACATCAGTGTACAGATGACTTGGAAGACCTGTGATTCAAGAAAATCAGGCAGTGCTTGCTTGTCTTGCTTATTCTCTTTCTGAGTGAAATTCTTTCCTTTTTTTTTATTTGTAATTTCTTTCTGACACAGAGAATTTCATGGATATAAAGAGAGCAAAGACCAAGACAATTCCGAGAGAACTATTTCAACTTGGAGTTCTTGATATTCTAATTTTGTGGCTTCCTTTAACTTTCTATTTATGCTGGATAGATTTGAGATTTCACTTTTAGCCAATGTCTGATTACTCAACAGCTTGGATTAATATTTCAACCATTGAGTTTATAAGGTCATCTTAGAGATCGCTGGTTTCTGTTGACTTATTCATAAGTTGTTCAATTATAAGCTGAAATGTTTATTTGATGCTGGGAGAAAGAACATGATTCTTTATCTATCTCTTCAAATTCTGTCACCTTAAATTTTTGTAATCAAATATCATTCTCTTTTTAAAAAAAATACAGACAGCAAGTTTTGGTAAATTGTAAGCGTTTGTAACTGATCCTCATCTGATGGTGAATGATCTACCTTCTCAGACTTAACTTTGTTAAAAGTAAGCAGCAGTTTTGCATTTCCAGTCAATAGTCATGTTAGTGTTTTCAACTGATTATACTTTGAATACACGAAGATGTGGCCTTTAACTCCTAACAAGAGTCATGCAGATTGAGGCTGAAATGCCATTTTGTTTTCTGCCAGTTTCGATATACTTTTGTTGAACTTGTGTGTATCATTGAATGGTCAGGCCATTTTTTTAAAAATGATTTATCCAAAAGGAAGGATGTGTTGCATGTAATGAGCACTGAAAGACCACAAACAAATAGAAGAAATGTTTTGGGTCTAAGACGCATGATCAGTTCTCTTTCTTTTTAAAATATTTTTATTGATGCTTACATTATGCACAATTGATCAGTACAGTTATGTATTGCATTGTTAGATTCAAAAGAAAAGAAAATAAATCCCCACCCACCAAAAATAACTTTATGATTCAAAACTCCTAACATTAAGCAAGGTTAAAAGCTGACACGTAGGAATCAAGTGGCAACCTAGAGATGGACAGCACAGCACCAAAGCTTCAGAACAGCCCTAATACTTTACATTATCATAATAGTCAATAAATGGCCCCGCATCTTTTGGAAGTTAATATTTGACTCTTTAATGGCATATCTAATTTTTTTCTAAACTTAAACAAGACATAAAATCACTTAGTCATTGTGTATGCGTAGGTGGAGTATTGCCTTTCCATTTCATCAAAATGCACATCTGGCTAACAATGAAGTAAAAGGTAAAATTTAGTTTTGAGTTGGAGTAGGTAAAACATCATCATCATCTCAAAATTATTCAAGTAGAGCAGTTAAAGGGCAAGGTTCTAATTGGACAAGTCCAGAACACATGAACCAAAGAAGCTTCACCAATTTTATATTTGTCTCATTGAAGATTTATATTTGGATAAAAACGAGACAATTTAACTTTAGATGCGTACTCTATGGACCATTTTAAATTGCAACAAACAGTGTCGTGCACAAAAGGAGGTCATATTAATCAGATTACAAATAGAGTTCCACACCTCATCTGAGAATGAAAGATTCAAATCCTGTTCCCAATTGTTCTTGATTTTAACTAATGAGGCTATCCTTAAATCAAGCAAATTATTATAAATAAGAGATATTAAACCTTTATATGAAAGTTGTAAATCAAAAATGTATCGAGTATGTTTACCTTTGGAATTCACGGAATGTCAGGGATCTTCTGAGATTGAACAAAATGTCTCACTTGTAAATATCTAAAAAAATGAGTGTTTGGTCAGTTAAATTTTACCACCAATTATTCAGAGGACCAAAATTTTTTCAAATAAAAAGGACTTTAAAATATTTAATACCCAATCTATGCTTGTCATTAAATACAGTATCTTGCAAGGAAGGTTGAAAAAAATAAAAAGCTCTCTGAAATTTAAAAAAAGTCTAAATTGTGCTCATATTCTCAAACTACAGTATAACTCAGATTATCCGAAAAGGTCGTGTCCGGGCCTATGTTGGATAAACAGTTTTTTCGGATAACTGATCATTTTTTAAAAACAGCCCAGTAGCAACGGCAAATCATTTGTATCAATGTTTGAACAACAGCAAAAAACGAGTGAAGGCTTTTTAAGCATTAAAGTAATGTTTAATTCTCACCAAAAAAGTGCTGGCCACAAAGCCGCCACCAATCACCGAGACCTCCCAACCGCCACTGATCCCAGACACTCCTCCCACCGCTGCCGCTGATCCCCGGGGAGGCTTCTCGGGCCAGTGGAACACTCACTGGCAAGTTGGCAGGCTCCTGTTTCCTTGGACACCAGAGCTCCCGACACCCGAGCCCAGACTCCGAATTCTCCCCTAGGCCAGGGAGTTTGTTGTGCGTATGCAGTAGTAGGCCGAGGGGAGGGTTTAGAGTTGGTGTCAGGAGCTCTGGAATGCAAGGGAGGAGGGAAGGGAAGGGGTGGGGAGGCTACTGAGCCCAAGGTCCTACTCCTGCCCGCGAGGCCGCTCTCCTTGATGACGCCAGGACAAGGGATTCTTCCGGCTGTTCGCAGAGGAAGAGTTGGAGAAAAATTCAATTGGGGAAAGTAAAGAAGAAATAGAAAGAGAGAGGGGAGGGAGTTCAGTCTTCTCCAAGACCAATTACTCCTTCTAAATCTGCAGTCATGATTCAATCTTTTTTTATCTAATTATGCTGTTTCAGATATTTGGCGGTTTTTAAATCCTAATAATAGAGATTTTTTTTTCAAATGTGCACCATTTGTATTTTAGAATTGACCTTTTTAATTGATAACCAACTAATTTCTATGACTAAGAAATAGTTACATCAGATCATGCTCCTAATACTCTATCACTAGACTTACTGGATTCATCTTTTACAAAAAGACAATGGAGATTAATATTTTGTTACTTGCAGATAAAGAATTTTTAAGTTTCATGGAGAGGCAAATACAATTTTTGTTTACTACTAATTCTTCTCCAGCAATATCTCAATAGATGCTTTGGGATACAATGTAGGCATATTTAAGAGGCCAAATTATTTCTTATACTAATATGGAAAAGCTGGAGTTAATTAACCTGATCAAACAAATTGATTTATTAATGGTCCAAGACAACAAACCCAGATTTATATAAAAGAAGAATAGGACTTAAAATTAAATTTGACCTTTTTACAACTTACCCTATTGAACAACAATTGCTGAAGAGCAGGAGCTATTTTTACGTACATGGGAAAAACAAAAACAGGTAAATTATTGGCTGGACAGTTAAAAGGGTTATCAGCTAAAAGGCAAATTGACAAGATTAGAAGAAATGATGGTAACAATGACTACAGATCATTCTGAAACAAATAAGATTTTTCAGGTGAAATAAGCGCCTCTAGACACTAAACTGAAGAGATTACTTTATATAGTCATCTTATCAGATTCACACAGAATATGAACTTAAGCTCCTTAATTAGCTTTTATTAATACGATTAATGTAAACATTACTCTGTACAATTAGCTTACGATTTATGTTCTGTATGTTAATGAATTAAGATTGATGACTATTTTCTGTTTACATATGACAGGTAATATTACTCTCGCAAATTAATAAAAATACAGTACAACTCCAATTATCCGAAATAGGATTCTCCAAAAATCCCATTTATCCAAAATTTTTTTCAGAGCCGAACTGATCGGGGATGCCGGTTTCCTGGCGGCGGGTGGGGGTTGTCGGCTTCCCGGCAGCAGTGCAAGCCTCATGCACCCGGTCAGGAGCAGGAATCTGGGATCCTGGCGAGAATGGGGCCTTGGTCGGGAGGTGCCAGTGATCGGTGATGGGTGGTATTTTTTTTGGTGAGAATTAAACGTTATTTTAATGCTTAAGAAGCCTTTCCTTGTTGTTATTTAAACACAGTTACAAGTGATTTGCTGTTGCTCCTGGGCTGTTTTCAAAAAAATGACCAGTTATCCGAACATATCGTTTATCCGAAAGAGGCCCAGTCCCAACCATTTTGGATAATCAGAGTTGTACTGAATATTAAAAAGAGAGGGGAGGGAGTTACCTGAAACAAGGACAATCATCGTTCTAATTTCATGTTGAGTAATTTTTTTTCAACCTGTGATGTCAGTTTGACTCTGAATAACTTTGGATAAATAAGAATTTCTGATTTGTTTTGGATATCCTCGTTTATCCGAATTTTAAAAAAATTCTAATTAAATAAAGTAGAATTTTTTTCCTTAAAAAGATGTTTATAACTTGTAGTAATTGTAATACCAAGATAGATTAATTGTTCCTTCACAATCTTAAAAGGAAAATTAGAATATCTTGGTATAGAACCATTTAAACATAAAAGTTCACTTTTATGCACATTCAACTTGTACCCAGAAAACTGACTAATATGAGAAAGCAAATCTAATATGCTTGGTAAAGAAGCATTTGGATTAGATACAAAAAACAAAAGATCATCTGCATGTAATGAAACCTTGCATCCCTTTAAAATCTCTAGAAGAGCATTGCTAGAGGTTCTTCTACAGATGTACTGTGGAGAGCATTCTCACTGGTTGCATCACTGCCTGGTGTGGAGGCACCAACTCTCAAGACAGGAATAAACTCCAGTGGGTTGTTAGCCTGGCCTGCGACATCACAGGCACCAGACCACTCCATCGAAGACATCTATATGAGGCGGTGTCTTAAAAAAGCAGCCTCTATTGTCAAAGACCCCCACCACCAGGCCATTCCCTCTTTATTTTGCTACCATCGGGGAAAAAGTACAGAAGCCTAAAGATGAGCACTCAGTGGCACAAGGGCAGCTTCTTCCCCACTGCCATCAGATTCCTAAATAATCAATGATCCAAAGATACTGCCTTATTTTTGTGCCCTAGTATTGTTGTTATTTTTTTTATATAGTAATGTTGTAAGATTATCATAATATGGATGTTTGCACTATGAAGCTGCAAAACACCCAATTTCTTGATTTGTTCATGACAATAATCCTTGATTCTGATTTTGAGGTTCAAAAACCAAGTCAAAAAGTAATAGACTTAAAGGACAACCTTGACGAATACCTCTTTGAAGATTAAAAGGTTTTGATTGCCATAAATTAGTAAGAATTGAGACAGAAGAACATAAATATATTAATTTAATCTATTTAATAAAACATTACATTTTTCCAAAGTGGCAAATAGATAACCCCAATCCACCCAATCAAAAGCCACCTTTGCAACTAGAGAAAGAACACATTCAGGGGCAGGAGTGGGAGGTAACTATAAAACATTAAATAAATGATGTACGTTAAAATAAGAATAATGGTTTTTAATAAAACTGGTTTGATCTTCAGAAATAATGGTAAAATATTCTCCAATCCATGGGCCAATAGTTTAGACAAAATTTTCATATCTATGTTAAGTAAAGAAATAGTAAGGAGCACATTCAAATGGATCCTTCCCCCTTTTTAGAATAAGATAAATACAAGCTTCATTAAAAGATGATGGAAGATTCTCTTATTTAAATGAGTCACTAAACACATAACTTCATTGGGGCATTAGCAATTTGGAAAAGGATTTATAGAATTCTAGGGGGTACCCATCAGGTCCTGGAGATTTCCCAGCTTGTTAGAAGAAATTACAGAAAGTATTTCCTCTTGAGAAATAAGTTTATTATGAGAAAGTGGAGGCAAATTAAGTGATTTTTTTTAAAAACTGAGTTCTGTCAAATGTTATCACTGTCTCTGTAACTTCTGCCTGTCCTAAGTGCTTCTAGTAATTTCTGCTTTTGAATTGATTTGGAAATGAATTGACAACATTTTAATCTCTCACCTTGGACTTGGGTATTGATGAGCATTCTCCAAAAAGACCTAATCTTCAAGATCAGAATATATGTGGCATTATTAATTCGATGTGCCTGACACACCTCAAGATAATTTTAAGGTCATGTAATAGAACAGAAAATGTGATATCACATGAAATTTACTTTCATCTACTGTAAGACAGACAAAGATTAGCTTACAGCCTGATAGAGAAAAGCAAAAGAGAGTCCCCTTCAGGGTCACTGAATGTCCATGGGTTCACCTCCAGAGCTTCTGCAGCCTCCAAAACCACACAGCTTCCAGTACGAACTATCAGTAACCCTTCCTCCAAATGCACACCTTTGACACAATCATGAAGCCTCCAGCACCCCCTCGCATCCTGGTTCCAATACCTGGTACCCCTTCAGCCAGTCTCCAGCTGTCCACAGTCCTTTGATTCCAATCACCAGCAATCCACCTCCATAGTTGGTTCCTTGCCTCGAGTCAGCTTGCTGCCTGTGTATTCTTCAGGGTCAGAACTGCTCACTGGTCCGCCCCAGTGTTCACCGTCCCATGGGCCGTCTTCTTTGCTTCTCCTTCTCAAATAAGGAGTGGTCTCCCCATTTTCATGTGCCCTGCGGCTGTATTCTACTTCCCCGGAAGTCTGCAACCCCTCGTGGCCACTGCCAAATGTAAGCACTGCCATCTTGGGCCCAGTCCCTTCAGTCACAGGATTTAAAATAAACCACCATCGGCTGCTTTGACAGACCATTTAAAGTCTGTACAGAAATGACGGCAGCTGGACTGGGTGGTTGGACCACGCAGGGGAACGGTAATACTTCACTCCCTGTTCTCTGCGGGTATGCACCAGCAACAATGCTGCAGTTATAGCAGCTCCAGCAATGCCACGATTTTTTCCTGAGATGCAGCTTGCAGAACTTGGGATGTCTAATCATCCATTGATAATTAAGAGATATATAATTGGGTCAAATACAGTAGTTAGGGGTTGAGGATGATCCACTTCCACATCTCATCTTTGGGTTCTGGGGTGACTAAAAATGCTAATGTAGAATTTGAGACTGCCATAGTTGGGGCTGAAAGTGCATGGTGAGATAAATGAGTCATTGGCATAGAAGATGGAATAATAATTTTGCTGCTTTGGCTCTTCTTTCATGTGCTACCAGGAATGAGCACCCTCCACTACACATTAACAACTCCGTAGTAGAGAGAGTGGAGAGCACCAAGTTCCTTGGAGTTCACTTAACTAGTGACCTATCATGGACACATATCTCTTCACTTGTCAGGAAGGCGCAACAGCGACTGCACTTCCTGAGAAGACTGAAGTGGGCAAAGCTACCAGCCACCATTATATCAACCTTCTATAGGAGCTCTATTGAGAGTATTCTGACCAGCTGCGTCCCAATGTGGTATGGTTGCTGCAGAGAAATGAATGAGAGATCAATCCGTATGACCATAATAGTGGCAGAGAGAATAGATGGAATCTCCTTCCCCTCCATCATCACAATCTACTGGGATCATGGTCTAAAGAGGGCCCACAAAATCAATGAGGACCCCTTCCACACAGCATTTTTCAACTGCTCCCATTGGGGAAAAGAGTATCAGGCTGAGGAACCAGCAATGAGAAGGTAGAACAACCAAAGGAACTGCTCACACTAAACAATTGGGATTCTTGTATGTACAAAACAATGTTGATTTATTTATTTGCATAATGAAATTCTTGCCCTGCATATGTGTTGTTTGTTTGTATGTGTGTTATGTTTAGTTATATGTCTGCATGTTTTGCACTGAGGACCAGAGAATGCTATTTTGTACAATCAGTTGACAATAAATTTAACTACCAATAATGAGATTTGGTTTCCAGTGCTATCCTGGATGTTCCTTCTCCATTTTAAATGGTTACATGCCAGGATATACTGTGAGTCGAAGAGAATGTTACAATTCTTTTCAAAGCATCTAAAGAACATCCTCAAAGCATTTACTCTGTCCTAGCAATCTCTTACATTAGCAGAGTTCAGAGTAGAATAAATGTGATAAATTTTTAATAAATGTTCTCAGGATGTATTTTCTTTTGGCAATATGATGCAACTTCTCCTCAAATGCCTCCTCCCTGTGTCTAAAGTACCATTCCATTGAGATATAGTGATTAACACTAATACGCCAACTCCAAAAATAGCATTATATTCTATGACCTGTTTTAAACTATCTCAACTGAGGGTAAAATCCCTCCCCTCATAATTGCTGTGCTAAATCATCATTTTTATATCTGATGTTTGATGTCAATAAATAACAGACACAAGAATCACTGTTTTTGAAATGTTTCTAATACCAATGCCAGGAGTAATGACAGAAGAGAATACAAAAGTAGTGTTTAAGAGGCTTCTAGGTAAGTACATGGATATGCAGGAATAAAGTGAAATAGATCACGTGCTAGCAGCAGAGATTTCATTTAATTTGGCATATTGGTAGGCTCTGGCATCAGGGGCTAAAGGGTGCCTTCCTGTGCTGTACTTTTGCAAATGAAATATAATATTGGGAACTGTATGGTCATGCACTTTGGGAGAAAATGTGCAGGCTATTTTTTAAATGGGGAGAAAATTGAAAATACCTGGATGCCACGGGACCTGAGAGCCCTCGTGCGGGGCACCCTGAAGGTAAATTTGCAGGTTGAGACAGCAGTGAAGAAGGCAAATGCAATGCTGCCATTCATTTCAAGAGGAATAGAATACAAGAGCAGGGATGAAATGTTGAGGCTCTATCAGGCACTGGTGAGACCTCATGGAGTGTGGTGAGCAGTTTTAATCAAGGCTATGCTGATGTTGGAGAGGGTTCAAAGGAGGTTCACTCAGATTATTCCAGGAATGTAAGGGTTTTCATACGAGGAGTATTTGACAGCTCTTGGCCTGTATTCAATGGAATATGAGAGAATGAGGGGTGATCTTATTGAAACATTTTGAATGTTGAAAGGCATGGCCAGAGAAGATGTAGAAAGCTTGTTTCCCCTGGTGGGAGAGTGAAGGACAAGAGGGTGCAACTTCAAGATTAAAATTTATTCAGACAGAGGATGGTAAATCTGTGGAATGTGTTGTCACAGAAGGTTGTGAAGACAAGGCCATGTATTTATGGCGTGTATTTAAGGCAGAAATTGATAGATTCTTGTTTAGCCAGGGCATGAAATGTTATGTAGAAAAGGCTGGGCAATGGGCTGAGTGGGAAAATGGATCAGCTCATGATTGGACGGCAGGGCAGACTCGATGGGCTAAGTGACCTATTTCTGCTGCTACGTCTTATGGACTTGTGGACTTATGGCACTTTTCTGTTTTATGATGTAACAAATAATTAAGTATTTCCCAAAAGTTATCTGGAGTTATTTTTATACACCAGAACATTTCATGGTCACTTTTCTTTGCTGTGTGTTATGCTAATCTATTTAATAAAACCTTGCATCAGATTTTCACAGGCATGTGCTCAGTGATATCAATGGGCAACGACTGATTTATTTTTATTTTCTGACATCACCACTTCCGGGGTCAAAGGAGCACAAATTATTTTCAAAACTCAATTGCGCACTTCACAATAAACTGTATTTTCAAGTAGATATCATCTCCTTAATCATGAATAATCTTTCAAATCAAAATGATATATTTGCACTCATGGACATTTGAGCGAAAGGGAATTTAAATATTTAATATAGTCATCAATTGGAGAATGTAATTTGAAGAAACAAACAATGAACTTGTCAAATCAGGATTCGCAATATGTAGAGAATAAGTAGATGAATGAGTGTCATTAACTTGTTATGTTTCTGTTCTCTGAAAAGTACACATACAGTATTTAGAAATAGACTTGTTTTAAGACTATATTTTTGAATACCCTGAGTAGAAAATAATGCATTGTTCTAGTAATTTTAGAACTGGTCTTTAGCGGTTTATATTTAAAACAGCACAGTATATCTGAATAATAGTTCTGAATTTCAATAGAAGTAGACATGCTGTGCTGAAGAACTGGTTTCTGAGCTGTGAGTGTGTTTGAATTTTGGCTTCCTCCGCTATAGTCAAAGTATTTCATTGATTATCTAATTGAATAAAGCAATTTGGATGAAAAAGGAAAGTGTAGATTTATTGTGAAGAGAAAATTTTAAAATGACAATCCTGTGTTTTGATAATTAGAACCAGACCAGGATTAGAGAGTCATTTAACTAATGTGAGATGAGTAGACAGGTCTTGTTTACTGCAATCTTTCTTCAATGCAGATCAGATTCTGGGCATACCTGACCCACATGGATTATTATAATCTCTTCACCCCTGTCTGCTTGTCTATTGATGTCGTGTGCACAGGCTAAATGCCAAAATAGCCAATTTTTAATGTCATGTTCACAGATTGGGAATTAGTAGAGAAGGCAAAGTGCAATTGAAGACTGTCTGCTCATCACATAAATATGTCATTTACTCTGTCAGCTCTCAGAGTAAAGTTGTGAAATGAATGCACTTTAAATGCACTGACATTATAGTAATAATTTTAAAAGCTAGAATATTTGAGAATGTTGTAGTGCTACAAATGCGAGGCCTTGTGTGGTAACGTAGAGCCAGTAAAGGAATTATAAAAATTAGTCTGTTGAAAACATGAAAAGATAAGTAAAAAATGAAACAAGTAAATATATCATAATGCTTCATTGCACTGAATATTTCTGAATAGAAATTTGCCCTGTTACAAGGTTAGCGTTCGAACTGAGAATAAGGTTTTTATGCAATTTGAGGACTCTTGATAAAATATTATCCCAAAATTAATGATAAGATTCAGTTTAACTTATTTGAACTCCATTCCTCCCAACCAATCCTAGAACTTTCAATATTCTAAACATTTTCAGTTAATTTCCTAATTTCTTGCTAGTACTTATCCTACAGATTCTTCAACATGTTGAGCTATGAATCAGAGTTTGACTCTTGTTTGATCGGTCTGTTGTGTGCACTGTCCAGTACTCAATTTTCTATCATAAAGATTAAATTTTGTTTAATATTTTTTACATGGATTGAATATGATTGTGTTTTCTAATCTGTTGTTAGATGATCTTAATATGACCCATCAACATTGTGTGCTGACTGGAATGCAATCTCGATATAGCTCTACCCACAGAGTAGCAGAGGTAAGATTGGGTGTTAAAACGTTCTGGCTCCATTTATGCTCTGTTAGTGAAGTGTGCCTTTTGACCTGGTAACACAATTGTCAGAGTTCGACATCTGTGTATTAAAAGGTGCATCAGCAGTGTGCAATTCAGAAGTCTTTTTTCTCTCTCTCAGCTATTGTGACCCAATATACTATAAATCTGAAAATTGAATAAAAGATTATTTTGATACCCAGGTGCTTTGTTCAAGATTAAATTGTAAATTGTATGTCTGTCACTGAACACATGACACAATAAAGCTGGATTGTCTATTTGTTAAATCTATGTTGATAAATCCTAATTTTTACTAAATTATTCAAAACAAGGATAGAAAACTGAAGTATATAAAGAGATTTCTTAATGTATCTAAAATTATGTGCACTAAATATTAATTTAATTTGGCTTTTGACACTAAATTTAGGTGCATGACAACTAGAATGAAAGGTAAAGTGTAAATTTTGGATGCCTTCTATGTTAAGCAGATGATAAAGCGATTTGGTTCCCTCACAATGTTATCATTCTGATGGCTAATCCATTTGGATGGTCCATCCAAAAAAAAATGCTGGTCTGCTGTTCATCCAAAATACCGAGGACCATAGATCAGGTTGGCAGAAGGAAACTTTTTTTCTCCTCGCAGAGGTATATTAGAACAAGTTTAAGATAAGGAGTTGAAGTTAAGAAAGGATCTGTTCACCAGAGAATGGTTGATATCTGGGATGCACTGTCTGAGACAGCATTTAAGAAGCATCTTGTTGAGCACTGGAATTACTAAGGAAATATTCAGGCCAAGTGCTTGAAAATGGGGTTACTGTAGATGCATGCTTAATGAACAGCATGCATGCGGTAGAAGGAAGGGCCTGTTTCTGTGCTGTGACTCAATTAGTGAGCTTGATGTTTTTTGAAGGGTGTGCCCCCTTCAGCAAGGTGGACTTCCATTTCAGCCTTTGGATATGGTGTTGAATGTGGGCTGCAACCAAACCGAGGTACATGTGTAATGATTTAGTGGTTTCGGTGGCGATGATCATCTTGAGTGGTTAAAGACATTCAGGTAGGTCATTTTCCTTATCACGATCAAACAGATATTGCAGCAAGGGGGAATGACTGAAAATTGTAATGTCAGGTTGCTTCAGGTCATTCAATGATCTGGTCCAGACAATGAGAATGAATGTTTTGATTTGCTGCCTCTGGTTACTTGTACCAAATGGCCAGACCACCATTCACCGCCTCAATATTCATATCAACACTGATGTACATACTTTTCCTTTCATCACACTGGGACACTGAATCATCTCACTCTTTCAATCAAATCACACCCTCATTGGCTCCTCATCTTCTCTGGTAATATGTCAAATGTATTACAATTTTCTCCCATCTGCTTTGTAGCCTTTTTGTTCCATATGACTGTCTAACCGTGTTCACAACTTGTTTCTTTCCCCCGCTCACCATGCTATCTGCAAATTTGACAATTCATTTTACAAATACTGCAATGTACCTTACTTGTAGTTCTTTACTGATTCAAGACACCAACAAGGAAAAATTTTAATAGTTACAGCCATACTTAGGAATGTGCCTGCATTTTATTTCATATATATCTTATCCTCAGGCAATCATTCTTAAGATAATGTGACAAATAATTTGCTGAAAATTCTCTCTTGCTATTACTTGTACTATTCTGAATGAATGAATTCAGTTTGTCACGAATGTACAGATGCAATGGAACTCTAACTTCCAGTTGCTAAAAACACGCTAGCAACAATTTTAAGTGTTATTTTTCTTGTGTATTAATTATCTTTGCTTGGCTTCGCGGACGAAGATTTATGGAGGGGTAATGTCACGTCAGCTGCAGGCTCGTTGGTGGCTGACAAGTCCGATGCGGGACAGGCAGACACAGTTGCAGTGGTTGCAAGGGAAAATTGGTGGGTTGTGGTTGGGTGTTGGGTTTTTCCTCCTTTGTCTTTTGTCAGTGAGGTGGGCTCTGCGGTCTTCTTCAAAGGAGGTTGCTGCCCACCGAACTGTGTGGCGCCAAGATGCACGGTTTGAGGCGATATCAGCCCACTGGCGGTGGTCAATGTGGCGGCAGTCCTTGTACCTCTTCTTTGGTGCACCTCTGTCTCGGTGGCCAGTGGAGAGCTCGCCATATAACACGATCTTGGGAAGGCGATGGTCCTCCATTCTGGAGACGTGACCTACCCAGCGCAGTTGGTTCTTCAGCAGCGTGGATTCGATGCTGTCGGCCTCTGCCATCTCGAGTACTTCGATGTTGGAGATGAAGTCGCTCCAATCATTGTTGAGGATGGAGCGGAGACAACGCTGATGGAAGCGTTCTAGGAGCCGTAGGTGATGCCGGTAAAGGACCCATGATTCGGAGCCGAACAGGAGTGTGAGTATGACAACGGCTCTGTATTCGCTAATTTTTGTGAGGTTTTTCAGTTGGTTGTTTTTCCAGACTCTTTTGTGTAGTCTTCCAAAGGCGCTATTTGCCTTGGCGAGTCTGTTGTCTATCTCGTTGTCGATCATTGCATCCGATGAAATGGTGCAGCCGAGATAGGTAAACTGGTTGACCGTTTTGAGTTTTGTGTGCCCAATGGAGATGTGGGGGGGCTGGTAATCATGGTGGGGAGCTGGCTGATGGAGGACCTCAGTTTTCTTCAGGCTGATTTCCAGGCCAAACATTTTGGCAGTTTCCACAAAACAGGACGTCAAGCGCTGAAGAGCTGGCTCTGAATGGGCAACTAAAGCGGCATCGTCTGCAAAGAGTAGTTCACAGACAAGTTGCTCTTGTGTCTTGGTATGAGCTTGCAGGCGCCTAAAGGAAGATAAATATATCAATAAATAATAAATTTTCACAGTGGTGCAAACAAATTGTGATCTTAAAGTAATGTAAAAGTTGGTGCAAAAGCGGAGGTTTATGAGCCTATCTTAACCTTTGCTTGCTCTAACTTCCATATCCTCACCCTTTGTCCTAATCCAAATGTATCATGAGAATCAGGCTGAGAAACATTGATGTTTCTGGAAATACTTGATCAGGGTTACCCTTTTTGACAAGCATCAGCACTGACTTTCTCCCCTTTCAGCACAAAACTGAAATCCCAATCACAAACTGCAGGCCAAGCAGCAGAATCAGTTCTCAAATATACAAACTCGTGTTCTTTCAGTGAAGGGAACAAGAGATTCAACTTGAGGGGAGTAGCCTTCAAAGGAAAGCTCTGATTTGACCACCAGCAGTTTTTAAAAATATTCTTGCCAGGGTAATTAGGAATTGCAATTTTCCAATCTTTGATGTTCAACTTCTGTCCAGTGGAGGCAGTTAAAATTGTCCCCAGTATGCTAATGAACCTCGAATAACCTGTGTGAACCTACTGTTCCAATTCCTAGCATCAAATAGATCCTTCATGGGAACATGTTACCAAAATAATTGAAGTAGATTTAGTACTCAACATTGACATCTGAATGTCACTAAACTGATTGGATTCTAAATTGATTATGAATGATATTGGAAGTCTCTTTCAACTAGTATCGTCAAAGTTGAAACATGTGGCTGTTTTTAAAATAGTCATACTGCATTCTAATGAATTTGCTTTTTTGCATTTACAGAAACTGATGTAATATCTATTATCTTAAACTTTTACCTTATCTGGGCATACTATCCTGAGATTTATGTTGAAGGAAGCGATATACATTGTGATGAAATATTTAATTTAGTTTGGTGCCACATTTTAAAGCAGTCCACATTCAGCTCCTGGCTTATACAGTATCTACCAAGTCAACTGATCAAAGAACAGTTTTACTAAACTGTATAAAATTAAATAATTGTACAATAGACCAATCTTGACTATTAAGTTAGCCACTGGGTGAGTCACGTCTCCAGAATGGAGGACCATCGCCTTCCCAAGATCGTGTTATCTGGCGAGCTCTCCACTGGCCACCGTGACAGAGGTGCACCAAAGAAAAGGTACAAGGACTGCCTAAAGAAATCTCTTGGTGCCTGCCACATTGACCACCGCCAGTGGGCTGATATCGCCTCAAACTGTGCATCTTGGCGCCTCACAGTTTGGCGGGCAGCAACCTCCTTTGAAGAAGACCGCAGAGCCCACCTCACTGACAAAAGGCAAAGGAGGAAAAACCCAACACCCAACCCCAACCCACCAATTTTCCCCTGCAACCGCTGCAACCGTGTCTGCCTGTCCCGCATCGGACTTGTCAGCCACAAACGAGCCTGCAGCTGACGTGGACATTTACCCCCTCCATAAATCTTCGTCCGCGAAGCCAAGAAAGATAGAAAATAATACATTTACAATTTCAGATTTATTTCTACTCATCATCAGTTCTTGACATCACAATCTTTCTTTTGGATCTCAGCTTTTGAGATCCTTGAGAGCTGGTTCTTTATCCTTGAGACGTGAGCACCTTGCTTTTATGATTATTTCGTTTCTCGATCTCTGAGTCGTTTCCATCAAACCAGTTCTGCTGCTTTCTAGTAGAAAACAATGTGCCTTTTTGCAGGTGCCAGTTACGGTGCATTTCAGAATTATGGTTGACTTCAGCTGAGGGCTATGGGCAGTTTACAGTCACTTTTGGTTACAAGTTGTCAGGCTGTGTGTGAGACATGAGGTTTTTAAATATTGCCCAACTCCCGATCTATCTAAAAAGCATATCGGAAAGGTGGATTCAGTGTTCACACTGAAAATGGATCACTGAGTCCTTTTACATAGCAAGCTAGCTTCCCAGGGCAAATGGGGCGGGATGTCAAGCACAGCAGCGAATGTAGAACATACACACTGGGAAATGAAATCGCTCTGAACACAATAATGGAGACTGAATAGCAGGTACAAATCCCATCACCCCAGTTTGCAGACATACTGGATGTGGCTTGCTCATAAGAACCAGCTCATTCCTGGGCTCGCAGTGGGTTAACTGACAAGTTAGCAGATGGTTAATTTTAAAATTCACACGCTTTGGTCACAGGCTGAGGATCGCGGCGTCATCAGCCATCCCGCTTTTGAGCTGGTTTCAGGGGAAAGTAGAGAGGTTGTAGCTATTCCTAAACCTGGTGGTGCGAGTCTTGTGGCACCTATTCTTCTTTCCTGATGGTAGCAGTGAGAACAGAGCGTGTGCTGGGTGTTGTGGATCCTTGATGATTGCTGCTGCTCTCCCTATAGATGTTCTCAGTGGTGGGGAGAGTTTTGCCTGTGATGTCCTGGGTTGTGTCCAATACCATTTGCAGGGCTTTCCCGCTCAGGGTATTGGTTTCCCCATACCAGACCACGATGCAGCCGGTCATCACACTTTCCATACATTTTTGGTGGAAATTTGCCAGGGTTTCTGGTGTCATACCAAACCTCTGCAAATTCCTGAAGAAGTAGAGGCACCAACGTGCGTTCTTCACGATGCCATTCGTGTGTTGGGTCCAGGAAAGATCCTCAGAGGTAATGACGCTGAAGAACTTAAATTTGCTCACCCTCTCCACAATGATCACTGGATCGAACACCTCTGGTTACATGCAGATGTTATTGATGTACAGATAGTTGAGCAATACGTCTGCAGATGCTGGAGAACTGTAGCAAAGTACAAGAAGGACTCAGCACTTCATACGGCATTTATGGAAAACAATAGTTTGTCAGTGTTCTGGGCAATGCCCTTCATCAGGGGTGTAGAGATACATCTTTTGAGGATGGTGACAGAGAAGTCAAGTAGATTGCTTCTTCCTGCTGGTTTGGTCACTTTTTTCAGGGCTACTCTGTCAGTAATCTCCTGCTCTGGATCGTTAACAAGAAGCAGTATTGATTGATCAAATGAGGAATATGATGATCAATGGAGGGGTCCATGACTAAAACAGAAAGAGATGGAAATACCCAGCAGGTTTGGCCAAATCTGGGGGAAGAGAAACAGAGTCAGCATTTCAGGTTGGAGACTTTTAGTCTGACTAAGGGTCCATGATATTGTTTGACTTAATGATGACTTCTTCAGTAAATCTGTGTTAATATTAGGATGATCTATTAAGATTGTTTTGCTGAGCACCTTCACTCTGCTCACATCAGTGTCAGATTTCCCAGTGGCCAATTCTCCATCCCACCCATACTCACATTTCTGTACATGGCCTCGTGCTAACCCACTAAGACCACCCGTAAATTGGAGGAATGACACTTGATCTTCCGCCTGGGCACTCTCCAAACACATGGCATTGATATCGATTTCTCTGGTTTCTGCTGACCTCCTCAACGTTCTCCCTCCCTCCCATTTTTTTTGTCTTCTTTCCTCCAGCTCTTCATCCCTTTCCCTCTCCATTCACAAAGCTATCTCTCCTCCCCCTGCTTGATGCTGTGCCCTCCCTCCCTTATCCACTTATTACCTCCTGCCTTTGGGACCGTGCTCCTCTCCCGGCCCCTCCCTCCCCCAACACCATTTTGTTCAGGCTCCGGCTGACATTTCTTAATGAAGGGCTCAAGCCTGAAATGTTGGTTATTTAACTTTATCTTTGCTGACCTGCTGAGTTTCTCCAGCATTGTATTTTTACTCTTGGGAATGCTGGTGGAGCAGAGCTTTGCTGTTAGATTTCTGGACTAACCAGCAGAACAGTGTTACAAACATTGGCACTGGTTCTTAGTAAGTTGTGAAAACTGAAATAGCCCGAATACTGATAAAGCTTTTTAAAAAAATGTGCCTGTTATTGTTTTAAGCCACTTCAAAAGACATTGCAAGTCAAGAGTGGAGTTCCAAGAGAATATTACTTTACTTGTGATGCATTTTTCTGCTGCCAAACTCACAAATTGTCATTTTTTTTTACTAGATGATTTCAAAACTTATTCAGGTTTGCCTGAAACTTACAATTTCTTACATGGCTCCACCAATGCCATTTTGAAAATTGATAATGGTTAAAAATTCTTTGATGAATTGCTATTTACGTCAGCATTTAAAAAAAAAATGGCTTTGTGAACTGCAACCAAACTGATCTTAATTGTTCAAATTAATGCTGAATGTCTAAAATTTCTCAACATGTATGATTTGATGTTATTTTATTTGTTTTTTTTTACATTTTATAATCAATTTGCTGAGGAATGACACCATGCTGTGCTGATACTCTGTTCGAGTAACATCTTAATGAGTTGTTATGCACTCATAGCCCAGAGCCTGTTCCTTTTGATGTTTTAATTTTTTCCAGCAATCCAAGTTTTTATAAGAGAACCTGGAGTTCAGAGCTTGATGGACCTTATTTCATCACAAGCAGCCCAAGTTTTAAAAATAGAAATGAGTAATGTAATGCATAAAATACTTAAATGTGGCAACTAACAAGCAATGGCTGGAATGGTCTTACAATTTCTTTCAACTTCAGTGATGTTGCAAACCATAGGATAAATTTTGTGTAGTTCATGGGAGTCATTGAACCTTGAAGATTTTAAAACTGTCTTCAATATATTTATATTAATGGTATCATTTATTCTTTATAGAATATTACAGCATAGTGAAAACCATATGGCCCATTGCACCTGCGTTGGCTTTCTGAGGGCACCATCCATACACTCCACATGGAACTGAGTCTTCCACAAATCTTTCATCATGAAGACTCTTTAATTCTGCATCATTGCCTGCTGTCACCATACTGCAGCCCTATCAATGCTGAAAATCTGCTCATACCTGGGCTTAACCTTTTTCAAAGACCTCTGTCATCATTTTGCAGCATCTCCAATAACTCAGATGCTCAAACATTGTCCTCACTGCCCTCACATGAACTTATAGTCCGTACTGCACAAAATTTGAAATCACCATCTTACATTTGAACTTTGCCTTCCATCATGTGTTTAGATTCTCCAAATCTTACCTTTTATGTGCCTTTCCAAACTGCTATTAGCAATAGCTCCTGCAGTCCTGGTCTTCCTACTCCATTTTGTAGAAGTATTCTGAAAGGTGATCATTTCCACCAAGGCTTTGATGAATTGTTTTTGATTTCTATGATATTTTCCTTCCCTGGTGCAATAATAAAGGCATTCTATTCTGCCATGTATTTAAATATACAACATTATTGGTAAAAGTTGGGAAAACCCTGATGAATAAGATAAGCTGTGAAAGACCAGCTATCTGGACAAATGAATAAGTCCCTAGTGATTTTTGAAATCAGTGGAATTCATCAAGGAAATTACAAAGGAATCCCAATTTTTTTTTAACATAACTCAAATCAAAATCTGGTCAATGTGCAGTTAAATTATTTGTCTTGTAGTGCTCAAGTGGTACATTGGACTATATTTTTGGACGCTGTGATGTAGCCATGAAGAACCTACATAAAGATTCAACACTCGGCATTTCCTCCCTTATTTCCTTGGAACTTGAGTTGGTGCAACAAACAGAAGAGATCCACAATGAGGTAAAAACAATTCATGATATATTAAGTAACAAAGAATTATTGGAGGAACTCAACAGGTCAAGGGTTGATAAAGGATCCCAACTTGAAACACTGACAGACCATTTCTGTCTTGATGAGTTCCTTTAGCAATTCTTTGTTTCTCCACAATTCCAACATCTGCAGCTTTTTCATTTCTCGATATAACTTTTCTTGATTCACCGAATAAATGTCTGTAACAAGTTAAATTGTTTTCAGTTAAATGCTTAACTGTCTAGACACAGATTGTCAAATGACAATAAAAATTCTGCACAAAAGTATAATTTATTTTGGGTTTAAAAATGTATGTGTTAAGACAAAAGTAAATCCTTAGTATGACACTGAGTTGCTTCAAATGCCTGAGATGATGTTGGTTAAAATGCTGTTAGAAATTAAATGATCAGACAAGTTGTCTTTTTATCTGAAACTTGCTGAAGGTACTACAAATAGCTGGTTACTTGCAAATATGGTTGTCTTGATTTGTGAGGAAGTTTGATGTCTACCGGCCAATATGTGAATCTTTCCAGCCTCTTCATAGTGAGATCTCCTAAGGATAGTTCATGGGATTTTATAGGTCTTCAGTTAAAATTCTATTTGGTTCCAGTTGGTGTTACCAACTTTGTCCAAGAATTACATGATAATTCATTTGAATGGAGATAAATGTCTGTGAGGGAGAAGGATAATTTACATGAAAAAATTTGTGATTTAGTTTTTAATTATTAATAATCTTTAAAATGGCTTTATATTATGTAGCTTTAAAATATTTGTATGTAAAAACATGCAGAAGTATTCATTTTAATTTGACACTGATAAATCTCAGCACTTTACTAGCTGGCAATCTTTTCTCACTGAATTTGGATATGAAATTTCTGCTTGCCCACCCTCACTACATGACAGAAAACTTTCCTGCCATGCAGGGTCTCACTGTTTTGGAGCTGAATCTTGGCTACATTTGACATGAGGAGTGGATTTGCATCTCACTAATGAGGTGCTGCTACTGGCCACAAGTTCTGTCCATTGGCAATTATGACCTCACTTGCCTGATGTGGTCCTTGTCCCAATGCAAGTGTATTTAGATGTCCATATTATCTCTCAAGGAATAGCATAGTTAGGTTGTAAATTTATTTTTGACATCTTGCATGCAACATTCCTACCAGGTGTGCAGAGTTTAAAGTAAGATTGGTGCATTTTAAATAAGACCTACTGCTATAATTGAATGGAAGCTTTCTATATGTATTGTTTTCATTAAAATTTACTGGATAACCTTTGTTTTTTTAAATGCAATGGAGACTTTTGATGCTGTTTCTTCAACTTCCTGAAAGTTGAATATAATTAATATTGGGTAATGGTTACCTCCTGTTGCCCCCCACCCCACTATTTGAAAGAGTGGATGGTAAATGAATTTGAGATTCAAAATATCAAAGACCCAAAAAGGCTGCAGCAAAGCATGAGCAGTTAATGCAAAAAAATAGACATTTTGGAAAACTTTAGTAGACGGAGTAATATTAAGATTTTTGGACTTTAAAAAAAGAGATCAAGAAATGAAAAAAAAAATTGTAACGGTAGATCCTGACAGTACTCTCTAGACCAGAGGTGTCAAACTCAAATTCACAGAGGGCCAAAATTAAAAACTTGAACTAAGTCGTGGGCCAAACTAAATATTTATTGAAAATTTTCAACAACATCTGCATGTTTTCTCTTCTTTCAACATATATATGAACCGGTGTGGACTCGAAAGGCCGATGTGGCCTGTTTCCACTCCGTAAATGGTTATATGGCTGTTATGATAATTTCGGTACCAAACTGTCAATTCATGAAGCACAGTCATTCTGAGCCAAAGCCACTTTGAGCACAGTGTCATTTGTGGCACAATAGCTTTCTTTTATGGAGTCAAGGGCAATTTCTATATAATACAATGGGAGAGCAAAAATTTTTTAATGTTTGTTCAAGATATTGCAGTACTCAGCACTCTTGTGGCACTTCATCGTCTCAAGGTCTGGAAAAATCCAAAACAACAAAAAATAATTTTGTGAAAGGAACAAGGGGCACTGCCATTGTTGCTTGCAATCAAATAGCAGAACTTTCAGTGAGAACTTGGCGATTATCGTAGACAGGCCTCAACGTGAGAGCGATGAACTACTGCTGTCTAATGGTTCCTTTGAGTTTCATTTTTTCTGTGCGAGATTGTGTGTCCATGACGATACCACAACAAAATGACAGCATTTTTGAAAAACTGTAAAGTCAAATAATATTGCGATCTAAAGTGAGTTTGAACTGCTACACTTGCAACTGTTCAAATCTTTTTATATATTACTCTCTTTAACCAGAATTGAAGAAGTTGGTCCTTGGACAGTGTTTAGAAATATGACAGAGTGCAGGCTTGCACTGAAAGGTCACCAGTTATTTCTGCAATGTTGGGAATGACAGATTGGGCTGTTTGGCTGTAAGTTACCCAGGAGAGTCGCATTTCTTGATTTTTGATTTATTGACTCACCGTTGCAAACCAAGTATTATCTTTAGTATATTTTTCTTGACTTTACAATGATTCCTGCTGATGGACTTTGCACAGAGTGCAATGTGGCAGTGTGTTTCAATGAGCATTCAAATGCAGCAAGCTAAAGAAATTGTCAGGACCTGAAATAGTTACCATGAGGCTCTAGTCCAGAATATGTTTTTATCTGTGTAGGTGGCTGATGAACGTGTGGTCAGTAATAATTTATAATACAATATATGATCTGCCATGCTTGATTGATTGGTAGACCTCTGAGCCAGCTGGACCATGCTTTTTGGACCTAACCAACCTGGAACTCTGGGGTATAGCAAAAAGCTTGCTGGATATTGATTTGTTATTCATCAGTTACCACCTTATGCTTTTCTGAAAATTAGCTTGCAAGCAATGCACTGGAAAGAATTTTCAGCTGGTTGCATTGAATGGGATTACAGTAGTCATATACTGAATTTGGTGTTGAGAATATTGGTCTGGGAATGTTATAGCGTGGCAGAATAGATTGTCAATTCAGCTGATAGTTTTGCAGATATAAAGGAAATTAAATATGAATTACTTGAGCGGATGGTCTTCATTCAGCAAGGTTTGTAAATAATTGGCTCAGCATGTCACGCACACTAAATGCCATGCACTCTTGTACCTGACCTTCGATATTTAACCCTGACTAAAAACGTGAGCTTCTGCCGTGAATCAATTATTGTTTCTGTTGTGCAAACCAATAGAGTAATTCAGAAAACAAAATGCAGTTCATACTGTGAGCTCTAATCAGGTAACTTATAAAGAGTTTATATATTTGCAGGTATATTAGCATCCTGTCCTGGTACTTGTAATTCACTATGCCACATAAACACAGCAAGCAGGCAACTTTTTGAAAAATTTTCAAAGTTCAGATTTATTGTCAGAATATATTCGGGCCCTTCATAATGTTTGGGACAAAGATACTTTTTTCTTAATTTGCCCGTTGTTAGGTCTGCTTTGTTCATGAATGAGTGAGACAAACACCAGACTGAGTCGAAATCAGGGTTCTTTGTTCTTTATTACCGGATTGTAACACTTGCGACTAACAATGTTAGTCGGAGAATGCATTCTGCCGTTATCAGCAAAATGGTGATTTTTTATACCCTTGGATACATGCTTAGAACATCATCATATCATTACTTGTCCAATGACTAAAACTGTTGCTATCCTTTCCCTGCTAGCTTCCTGCCTCTCAATCCATCAATGTCTCTCTTATCTTGTAAGTACAAAGATGCATTCACATCTTGTTACAGCCCTGTACAGGGTAACTCCTTACACATTCCCATCTCATGATGTTTTACCTTACACCGTGTTCCAGAGTTTTAAATTTGTAATCAAACAATTCGTGTGATTAAAGTGCAAATTCCAGATTTTATTCAAGGTTATTTGTATACATTTTGGTTTGACCATGTGGAAATTACAGCACTTTTGTATCCCGTGCATTAGCACCTCCATACCTCAAGTGATACAACCTGTCAGAATGCTCTCCACAGTACACCTGCAGAAATTTGCAAGTCTTTAGTGATATACCAAATCTTTTCAAACTCCTCACAAAATATAGCTGCTGGTGGCCCCAGGATAGATCTTCAGAGATGTTGACACCCAGAAGCTTGAAGTTCTTTACCCTCTCCACTCCTGACCCCTCAATGAGGACTGGTTTGAGTTCTTCTGGTTTCCCCTTCCTGAAGACCACAATCAATTCCTTAGTTTTGCTAACGTTGAGGTCACGGTTGTTAACTAGCTGATTTATCTCACTCCTCATTGTTGTTTGTGATTCTGCCAACGACCGTGGTGTCATTGGCAAATTTGTAGTTGGCATTTGAATTGTGCCTGGCCACACAGTCATGGTGTGGAAAGAGTGGATCAGTGGGAAAAGCTCGTATCCTTGATGTGAGCCTGTTTTGATTGTCTGTGAGAATGAGACTTTGCTAATTCGCACTGACTATGATCTTCGCACTGACTATGATCTTCGCACTGACTATGATCTTCGCACTGACTATGATCTTCGCACTGACTATGATCTTCGCACTGACTATGATCTTCGCACTGACTATGATCTTCGCACTATGATCTTCGCACTGACTATGATCTTCGCACTGACTATGATCTTCGCACTGACTATGATCTTCGCACTGACTATGATCTTTGCACTGACTATGATCTTCGCACTGACTATGATCTTCGCACTGACTATGATCTTCGCACTGACTATGATCTTCGCACTGACTATGATCTTCGCACTGACTATGATCTTCGCACTGACTATGATCTTCGCACTGACTATGATCTTCGCACTGACTATGATCTTCGCACTGACTATGATCTTCGCACTGACTATGATCTTCGCACTGACTATGATCTTCGCACTGACTATGATCTTCGCACTGACTATGATCTTCGCACTGACTATGATCTTCGCACTGACTATGATCTTCGCACTGACTATGATCTTCGCACTGACTATGATCTTCGCACTGACTATGATCTTCGCACTGACTATGATCTTCGCACTGACTATGATCTTCGCACTGACTATGATCTTCGCACTGACTATGATCTTCGCACTGACTATGATCTTCGCACTGACTATGATCTTCGCACTGACTATGATCTTCGCACTGACTATGATCTTCGCACTGACTATGATCTTCGCACTGACTATGATCTTCGCACTGACTATGATCTTCGCACTGACTATGATCTTCGCACTGACTATGATCTTCGCACTGACTATGATCTTCGCACTGACTATGATCTTCGCACTGACTATGATCTTCGCACTGACTATGATCTTCGCACTGACTATGATCTTCGCACTGACTATGATCTTCGCACTGACTATGATCTTCGCACTGACTATGATCTTCGCACTGACTATGATCTTCGCACTGACTATGATCTTCGCACTGACTATGATCTTCGCACTGACTATGATCTTCGCACTGACTATGATCTTCGCACTGACTATGATCTTCGCACTGACTATGATCTTCGCACTGACTATGATCTTCGCACTGACTATGATCTTCTGATGAGGAAATCAAGGATCCATTTGAGGAGGGAGGTGCAGAGGCCCAGATTTGAAGAGGCAGCCTGATGTATGTATTGCTGTGGTTCGGGTAGAGATTGCATCTGCTGTGGAACGATTGTGGTAGAAGGCAAATTGCAGTGGGTCCAGGTGTTCACAGTAATCATGGATGAGATGAGATTACGCCAATGGCAGTGGCTTTCTGATACAAATATCAGTAAAAATATCCTTTCATCATTTAACAAAACATTTGCATACATGATGTTGATCTGTAATGTTGATCTTTTATACTCATTTTATATTGAAGTAACATTTTTTAAATCAATGGGAGCAGTAATGAGATCATTGTTTATGTCTTATGGGTTCATAAATGTTAGACCGGTTTAGTTCTTGTTTCACTTTGAATATTTTCACCGCTACTAAGAATTTACTTTGATATTTTAAAGCATATTGTGACAGATCAGATGTAAAAATAAAACATCATTTACACAACAGAATTAACATGTCTGATTCAGAAGTCCATGTCATGTGATATTTCAAGCATAATTGTTTTTAATAATTGGGAAATAGTAATTGCATTAACTAAAATCCACACTTGTAGTGGAAACATTGTAAATCCAACTTAGTTTCCATCTTTCCCCTATAACCTCATGGCCTGAAGCCATCAGACCACATGCATAAAATTATTTCCAAGGTTTGGATTTGTCCAGGTGTATAGCTCCATTTGTTCTTGAAATAAAGAAACCAGTTTTCTTGTAATTTTCAACAATTGACTGTGAGCCTTGCTGGCAATTGCATATTTTGTGCAGCTGTGTTGTTAAACTCCTTCTGGATCCAGAAATTCCTTGCCACATGCTAGCATATACTGTTCTTCCAAATGATGTATCCTTACAAGAATTTTCATTGGTTTGTGTTTGAATCTGGTAAAGAATTTATTCAAAGATCTGGGGACAAGCAGTTGGGAATGCAACTCATACAAATGTAACTAAATGTGGCATCACTTCTCATAGTGTACCACTATAAAAATACATCAGGCATTTTACTTAATAAGGCATTTTGATAAGTTATCATATGGTAGGCTGGTCCAGAGGTTAAGGCACATGGGATTCAGAGGTTTATGGTGGAAGGCTGCTTTTCTGATTGGGTCTTTGGATAGTGGTGCATGGCAGGGATCGGTGCAGAGATCTTCACTGTTTGTACTATATAATGACATCTTGGATGTGAATGTCGGAGGTTAAGACAACAGTAGGACTTGGGTCAGATGGAAAGTTGTGAAACATGAAAGACTGCAGACGCTGTGATTGGAGTAAAAACACAAAGAAATTCTGGCGGAACTCAGCTGGTCTTGCAGCATCCATAGGAGATAAAGATATATTACGATGTTTTGGACCTGAGCCCTTCTGAAGACGGCTGAATTCCTCCAGCAGTTTTGTGCATTTTTATTCATGAAATGTTGTGCAGAGCATTGGCAGACTGAATTTAATCCTGACAAGTGTGAGGTGATGCATTTTAGGAAGCCAAATGTGGATCAGATTCAGAATTTATTGTCATGAACAAGTCACAAAGTTTGTGGCAGCAAGCACAGTGCAAACACTTATATAAACCATCTTACAAAAAAAAATAGTGCACAAAAAATCAAAGTAAGGCAGTGTGTTTGGTTCATTGATCATTCAGGAATCTGATGGCAGTGGAGAAGAAGCTGTCCTTGTGCCGCTGAGTGCTTGTCTTTAGGCTTTTGTAACTTTTTCCCAATGGTAGCTGAATGAAGAGGGGATGTCCTTGGTGGTGGGGGTCTTTGAGGATAGAGGCTACTTTCTTTAGACACTATCTCTTGTAGATGGAGTCCTTGATGTCAGGCCGAGTTAACAACCCTCTGGAGTTTTCTTCTTGTCCTGAGCGTTGGCACCTCTGTACCAGACAGTGATGCAACCAGCCAGAATGCTCTCTAAGATACACATAGGGGTTTTCAAGAGTCTTTGGTGACATTCCAAATTTCTTTGAACACCACTCAAAGTGTAGCAGCTGGTAAGCCTTCTTCATGATTGCATCGACATGGAGACTTCAGGACAGATCCTCGGAGATGATGACATCTAGGAATTTGAAGTTCTTGACCCTGAACCCTCAATGAGGGCATATGCAGCAAATGGTTGGGTAGCCAGAAATAGTGATGAATAGAGAGACTTATGGGTTTAAATCCATAGATCCCTGTAATTGGCAGCACAAATAGATAGGGTGATGAAGGAGGCTTATGGGATGCTTGCCTTTATGTTTCAAGGCATAGGGACATCACTTTGCAACTTTACAGAACACTGGTTAGGGTGCATCTGGCAGATCATGTTCAATTCTGGTTGCCATACTATAAGAGGGATGTGACTAAAGAGATTAGATTGCAGAGGAGATTCTTAAGGATGTTGCCATGACATGAGAACTGGGATGAGATAGATTTGTCTACCTGGAATGAAGTAGGCTGTGAGATGAACTGATAGAAGTGTATAAGATTATGAGAGGCAAAGATATAGTGAGGCAAAATATTTTTCTTGTGGTAAGGGTATCAAAATCAAGAGGGCGTAGGTTTAAGGTAAGAGGAACAATCCTTAAAGGGGGTCTGCAGGGTACGTTTTTACATAGGAAGTCATTGATAACTGGTACACTGCCAGAGGAGATAGTGAAATCAGCTCGTTACTGTGTTTAAGAGGTACTTAGACAGATGCAAGGTTACGGAACTATTGAAGCAAATAGTATTAGAGCACATGGACAAAAGATTGGCATGGACTGAAATTTTGGAAGTTGAAAAAAAATCTTAAATTTATTCATTTATTTTATTTTGAAGGCAGAGATCACATTTCATGTTTGTAAACCTTTCGTTGTTTACTTTTAATATTTAACCACTGATTCTAATTTCTCAGTTATCGGAAAAATCCAGTTAACTGAAAAATGTCTATTCCCAAGCATTTAAGATAATCGGAAACATACTGTATATGTCACTAATCTTGACATGATGCCTCTTTGGACAAAGCACTACTGCATTGCTAAATTGCACTAAAAATATCTCAACACATCTATAATCACAATGAATGAACAGTACAATCTGGCTTGGGCTAATGAATCTCCGAGGTAAGATTGTTTGAAATCTGGGTGTCTTTGAGAGTAGCACTGGGCTATTTGTGGGAAGGTTTGAAACAGTAATGGTGGAATGAGTGCAGCAACCTTTATTTCTATTGGTTCAATTTTTCTTAATGGATTTTGAATTCTGTGGAATTGCTTGTCTACTTGTGCAAGAGCTGAGTGGGATATTTACCAATTGTTTCTAATCCACTGAAACATACTGGACTCACTGCCCATCTGCGCTTACTTTTCCTGCATAACTGAGCAAGCTAACCCTCTATATCTGACAGGCTTCCATTGAAGTGAGAGGACTCCAAGTGGTGAGTGGCTTTTTAGTATCATATCCTGATTGCTGTCTGCTGAATTTCCTCAGAACCTTTGACAAATCACCAGCTGGCAAAGGCTTTTCAACTATCGCTAAATCTCTCTGATAGTGAGGGACATTTTTTAAAAGCTTTTCAAATGGATGTAAATGATTTTAAAATAAGTAATCACAGCTACAATAAAATGCTTGAAGATAATTGAAAGTAGCTAAATTAAATTAAGAACTTAACTACCTTTTCTCATTTTTCTATGGAGAAAGAGACACTTTGATGTATTAAATAAGTGCCATCTCCCAGAAGAGCAATCCTGATGACTGCACTTCCCGTCTTATTTCTCATAAGCTCCACTTCAAATTTACTTCCATGAAAATTTCTTTAGATACTATCTCTTGTAGGTGGAGTCCTTGATGTCGTGAAGTCTGGTACCCATGGTGTCACAGGCCGAGTTAACAACCCTCTGGAGTTTTCTTCTTGTCCTGAGCGTTGGCACCTCTGTACCAGACAGTGATGCAACCAGCCAGAATGCTCTCTAAGATACACATAGGGGTTTTCAAGAGTCTTTGGTGACATTCCAAATTTCTTTGAACACCACTCAAAGTGTAGCAGCTGGTAAGCCTTCTTCATGATTGCATCGACATGGAGACTTCAGGACAGATACACATGTATAAAGCATGTGTAACCAAGTTAACCTACAGGGCTTCTTTGGAATGTGTGAAGAAAGAAGGGGATCCAAGGGAAACCCATTCATAGTGTGTACATGATGTCTCTACACAGCAGCACCCAAGAGGCGGAGAGGGTGAGCAAATTTAAATTCTGGGGAGTCACTATTTTCAGAGGACCTTTCCTGAATCCAACACCCAAATGTCATTGTGAAGAAAGCACGTCACCGCTTCCACTTTCTCAGGATTTTGCGGAAATTTGGGTTTGACTTTGAAAACCTTTGCAAACTTCAACAAATGTGTCATGAAAAGTGAGCTGACTGACTGCATCATGGCCTGGTATTGGAGCACCAAATCCTCTTGAGCAGAAAGCCCTGCTCAGGACATCTCAGGCAAAACTCTCCCCACCATCGAGAAAATCTAAATAGAAAGTGGCATCAGAGAGCAGCAGCAATCGTCAAGGATCCATATCACCCAGGACATGCTCTGTTCCCGCTGATGCCATCTGGAAAGAGGAATCGGTGCCACAAGACTTGCACCACCAGGTTCAGGAATGGTTTCTCCCCCTCCACCATCAGACTCCTCGACAACAAACTCAATCAGGGACTCATTGAAGGACTCTTATTTTGCACATTTTTAAAAATTGAATATTTATTTTCGGTATTGCACAGTCTGTTTACATTTCTCTTTTGTATACGCATCATTTCTTAAGTACAGTTTTTTGCACCATCGATCAGTAGAAATTCTGTCTAGCCTGCAGAAAAATGAATCTCAGGGTTGTATGTGATGGCAGGACAATAAATCTGAATTTTGAACTTTGATCAGTTTTCAAAAACTTGCCTGCTTGCTGTGTTTGTGTGGCATGGTGCATTACTAATATCGGGACTGGATGCTAATATACCTGCAAATATATAAACTCTATATAACTTCCCTTGTTAGAGCTCCCAGTTATGAGTTGCAAGACTTTGTGATATCATGTACATATGCACTCTGACAATAAATCTGAACTTTGAAGAAGGCCATGATCGAGCCCCAGTTGCCAGAACTATGAGGCAGTTGCACTAATTGTTGTACTGCCGAGTCACTTACAAAGTGAGTGACCCCATTCAAATAAAAATGGAGTCACCAGTCCCATTCTCGCTCTTCCTGCAAATGAATCCAGGTTTCTTTACATCACATAAGAGCTTTGAAGATGGGGTCACTGGCAAGTTCTGCAGAGGAGTGGATTGTGGTTTCACTGGCACGACCCCCAGTAAATCTCAGGGTTTTGATTTTTACTGATGTAGTCCTAAACAAGATGCTGAATGAGTGGCAGATAACTTGCAACGGCCTTCAGAACCAGCGGTTATCAGGCAGCAAAGTCTGGATAACTTGTGCAGGGATTTGTATAAATTTGGAACAGGCAGGTTTTGGGATGAATTATTGGCATTGCAAGAAGGTGTTTCAGGCACAAGTGAAGGTATCAATCATTCTTGCCTGGTAAAGTAACCCAAATAAAATGTATTTAACCTCCAATTGAAATTTCAGTAGTATATCCATCTTACACCAGTAATAACATTTTCTTCTCATCTAATCTTCTGAAATTGCAAAGTGTTACTTCTGCAATCAAGCATTCAGTCAAAATTAGGTATAACATTGATCTGATTAGCACCACTCAATGCTGCTTTCATTTTGTGTGTTGGTGAAAAAGAGATGCTATGTTATTTTTGTTCCAAAACTAGACTAATAGTATGTAGAATAAGAATATTCAGAGCCAGCTCTCCAGGACATGACGTCCTGTTTTGTGGAAACTGCCAAAATGTTTGGCCTGGAAGTCAGCCTGAAGAAAACGGAGGTCCTCCATCAGCCAGCTCCCCACCGTGACTACCAGCCCTCCCCACATCTCCATCGAGCACACAGAACTCAAAACGGTCAACCAGTTTACCTACCTCGGCTGCACCATTTCGTCGGATGCAAGGATCGACAAAGAGATAGACAACAGACTCGCCAAGGCAAATAGCGCCTTTGGAAGACTACACAAAAGAGTCTGGAAAAACAACCACCTGAAGAAACACACAAAGATCAGCGTGTACAGAGCCGTTGTCATACCCGCGCTCCTGTTCGGCTCCGAATCATGGGTCCTCTACCGGCATCACCTACGGCTCCTAGAACGCTTCCATCAGCGCTGTCTCTGCTCCATCCTCAACATTCATTGGAGCGACTTCATCCCTAACATCGAAGTACTCGAGCTGGCAGAGTCCGCAAGCATCGAATCCACGCTGCTGAAAACCCAACTGCGCTGGGTGGGTCACGTCTCCAGAATGGAGGACCATCGCCTTCCCAAGATCGTGTTATATGGCGAGCTCTCCACTGGCCACCGAGACAGAGGTGCACCAAAGAAGAGGTACAAGGACTGCTTAATGAAATCTCTTGGTGCCTGCCACATTGACCACCGCCAGTGGGCTGATATCGCCTCCAACCATGCATCTTGGCGCCTCACAGTTCGGCGGGCAGCAACCTCCTTTGAAGAAGACCGCAGAGCCCACTTCACTGACAAAAGACAAAGGAGGAAAAACCCAACACCCAATCCCAACCAACCAATTTTCCCTTGCAACCGCTGCAACCGTGCCTGCCTGTCCCACATCGGACTTGTCAGTCACCAACGAGGCTGCAGCAGACGTGGACATACCCCTCCATAAATCTTCGTCCGCGAAGCCAAGCCAAAGAAGAAAGAAGAAGAAGAATATAGCAGCAGGAATTGACCTTGTGGCTCCTTGAGTCTTCTCGAGAATTCAGTAAGATGGTGACTGTTCTGACCATGATGCACAACAATATTTTTCACGGTCAGTCCCCACAATCCTAATTTCCTCTCAGCCTTGAGCATACACGATGACTCAATATCCACAGTTCATGGGAAAGAGCATTCCAAAGGTTCATTAGTCTGATAAAAGTTCCTTCATCTCAGTCTCCAGGGGTTGGCTTTGTTCCATGAGACGGTACCATCCACTGCTGGACTCCTTCGCCAGAGGAAAGATATTTAATAACAGTTCAATTTTAAGCATTCACTCCTGAATATTTCAATAAGATTGTGTCTATTCATCCAGAACAGAGATCCATTTTGCTCAAACATTTTCATAGAGGAACTCCCTTGATTTGGGTTTCAAACCTAGAGAATCTTTGTGGATTTAATTATAAAACAAGTGTAAACTTCCTTTTGGGTATTGTGTTCAACTCCAGCATCTGCAGCCTTTACTGCTTAACTATATTCTTCGTTAACTCAGCTCATAACTGTACTCTGTCTCACCAGAAATCTGTCAGGTCTCCCGCAGATAACCTATAAAAATAGCTAATGACCTATCTGCATCTTTTTCTGAAGTTCAATTCCTTTGAAATTATTTGCCTGCATTGATCATGAAATGATCTATGCCTTTGTATCCATTTACTTGCTACAAGTAGAGCTGAATATCCACAAATCCCTGTTCTTTATTTAACACATGATTTTAAAGCAATATTTTTGTGCGCAGTAACATTCCATTATTCAGAATTAATATAGAGCTCTGATTGCTTTGTTGTCATCTGGCTCCTCATTTCTGCTCTATTTCCCAAAGCCCTGTTAGCATTTATTTTCCAGTCACTGGAGTTTGAGGATAACACTATGATTCTATGTGATAAGATAGTTGACCTCTGAGCTACAAACTTGTGTCACAAATGACTGCAGGTTTACAAAGGCAACTATCAGTAGAAACTAGATTTACATTAGACCAAGACTTAGCCATTGTTTAAATTTTGATTATTATTTGCTGTTATAACAACTGTTCTGAGCATTTGGATATGACAAGAAGGTCATCCCTTTACCATAATGCAAATTAAATTAAAAAAAAAATAGGGCAACATGATTCACATCCACAAAGGCAGCAATTTTGTCAATCAAGTTTAAAGAAAATTTGCATTTGCAAACTTTCATCCTTTCTTAATTTCACTAAGCTCATGCATAGTTGCATCCTGTTGTATGTGTGATTGTATTTAATTATAACATAATCATTGGTAACAGAAAAGAAACTGAAGTTGCTAGAAATCTGCATTATTAATCTGAAACGCCAACCGTTTCACCGTCTACGATTTTTGTCTGATCTATTGTATATTTCCAATATTGTCTATTTCATTTCAGATTTCCAGTATCTGCAGTATTTTGCAGAAAGACAATATAATTATCTGATTTCACACTCTGAATGCATAATTAAAAATGCAGGAAAAACAATACAAAATTGTTGTATTTGTTGACATTTAGCATGAATAATACGTTATTTAGGAGAAAGTGACAATTATTAATAAAATTGCAACCTTTACAACTAGGGTGGAGGATAGAAACAGAAGCATTCATTCATCTCCTCAGCATCATTCTCCCATTCCATTTGATCCTGTTTAATTTACGCCTCAACTTTGCTGCAATATTTTTAAACATTACCCCTTGATAATCTTTCCCAGCAAAATATTGGATGTGTTACTTGCTCACACTGCCAAAATTTTGACATAACCAAATTTAGAAGATAACTCATCCATATGAATAGATCTTTGTGGATTTTGACTGTTGTTTTCAGATCTTAAATTATCAAAGTGGAATGACCTGGAAATGCATATCAGTAATCATGAATATAAATTTTCTTTTGGCACAGAGCCTGGTGAATACTTTTGGCCTTGATTATGCTTTATTTCTAATCTCCAGAGTTGCTGCTTGTACATAATACGGTTATTTAGAGCAGCCATTCTAAACCTTTTTCTTTGGCTTAGCCTTCCCCCCCCACCAGGGATTTTACTCAAAGTTTATGGGCCCCCTTCCTTATGAAGTAGTCATTTAGTTGGTTTCTTCTGTACTTCCTACTGACTACATAAAAAATATTTATGTTACGCGAGGTGAAAATAAAACATGGCTTTTACGTAAATGTGCTGTGGCCCCTAGTGGGGTCTTAGGGCCCTTGTTGAGAGTGACTGATTTAAATCATTAAAATCCATGTGATTAAGAATACTGAGGGAGGTATTTAACGAGCCACTGCTGATGTGAAATATTCAATTCTACGAAAGGAGTGCTGTCTTTACACAATAAATTTGTTATGGTTAGAGATTTGCTGTTTGAAGTGGAATAATGTTTTCTTGCTGCAGGTGGAGTTTGAATGGTTGCGGCAATTCTGGTTTCAAGGGAAACGTTCTGCAAAACTGAGTGATTGGTGGTTTGGACCGATGGCTATCCTGGAGAATTCCTGGAAAGAAATGGAGCAAATGGTATGTAGTTCTTTGATTCTTATTGGATCCAGTATTGAGCTGCAGATGGTGAATGAGGAACCGTTACTTAATATTGCTTCCCCGTGAGCCTTAATTGAAATAGAAAATGCAATGTGATCCTGTAAAGCTATTGATTATACTTGTTATTGAAACAGTACAACCATTGAAAATTAAGTAAAGAATTAGAGTGAAAGAACTTTTCTGTGATCTCCTTTTGTTATTTTGTAAGACCTCAACGTGACTCTTAATGGAAAAGTGCTTGATGTTAACAGACCTTCCAACAATCAGAAATATGTGGATTAAAAAAGATCCAGATGAAGGGAATTTTTTGATTCTATTTTAATTGTTTCTACTTTTATTATGTAATACATTTGATCAAGGTTTGATATAACAATTTGCACATTGGCAGCAATTAACATCTAGGGTGGCACGGTTAGCATAGTGATTGGTGAGTTGCTAATTCAGTGGCAGCGACTCGGATTTTAATCCCACGCTGACTGTAAGGTGTTTGCTCTCTGTGTCTGTGTGGGTTTCCTCCAGGTGCTCTGGTTTCCTTCCACCTTTCAAAACATACCGGGGTTCATGTTAATTTGGTGTAATTGGGTGATATGGGCCAAAAAAGCCTGTTATTCTGTATGTCTAAATTTAATTTAATTTTTAAAAAAATCTCAGCCTTAGTGATGTTTTGTTGAATGAGCACCCTTGGCAATGGTCAGCGTAAATGCAGAATTAAAGCAGCAGAGGGCACTATTGCTCCAATAGTGCACAAGGCCAGAACACCATCACTGAGAAAAACAAACTGTGCCACTTAGCAACATGACATTGCGACCTATCGCCTGAAATGGTCTTGCTCACATATGTGCATGGTCATCCATTTCCTGGGAACTTGTAAATTAATGAAAGCGTGACCTTGAGTGACAGGCAGGAATAGGTTCAGAAAAAAAGTTATAGAAATATTGATGGTAATTTTGATTCAGTTCAAATTTCCAATATGAGCATATGCATTATATAATTTAAACAGAACAAAATTAGTTATGAACACAAAAGATACTATTAAAGAGCTATATTTTGGTCAATTTATGAGAGAAAATGTAATTATTGAGGTTTCAATCATTCAGATTTTTCATATAGATTTTGATTTCAAGCTCAATAGAATAATATTTAAAGATGATGGAAGTGTTTTGATTTATTCTTGTTTTAGAATATGGGTGTCACTGCCAAGGCCAGTATTTACTGCCAACCCAAATGAACTTGAGAAAGCGAACTTCTATCTTGAGGTAGAGGCTGGTTGGACCAACTCAGAAGGCAGAAAGCACACTCTTAGTGAAATAGTGAAGCAACATTTGATGTTTTCTCACGATGCCTACTGAATATAGGGGTGGTCTGTATATTATTTGTGCCTCACTATGTATCTTTCTTTTTCTACAATTTTAGTAATTTATATTTGGGAAATTATGGTAGAATTGCACACACAAAATGAAAGAACTGCTTACATTAAGAAAATCCTTCCTAAATTAGTAGTAAAGTTTTAGTTATAAGAGCAAAAGGTGATTGTGATTGTGAAGTTGGGGGTTGATTTTTAAAGATATATTTGTCCCTTTGCTCATATAACTAAAACTTTACTACAAATTTAGGAAGGATTTTCTTAACTTAAAAGCAGTTCTTTCATTTTATGTATGAAATTCTACCATAATTTCCCAAATACAAATTTATTAGCAGATTCTTATTTGTTCTAGTAAACACAGAAATGCTGGAGGAACTCAACAGGCCTTGCAATATCCACAGGAGGTAAAGAAAGATGACCAATGTTTTGAGCCTGAATCCTTCTTCATGGTATAAGTAAAAAGCAGGCAGGTACCTGAGTTAAAAGGCTGGGGAGAAGGAAGAATAGGCAGGGAGGGGAGGGGGTGGGGGAGTAAAGACCAACTGACAAAAAATGTTAATTGGATCTAGAAACTAGATAATCACAAAAGCGAGGTTTCCTTGGATTCACATCTCAAGGATAAAGAAACTGCTCGAGGATCTTGAAAGCTGAGGTCCAAAAGAATCTGACCTCAAGAACTGATGGTGTTCAAGGTTTTGAAGAAGGGCTCGGGCCCAAAACATCAGTAATATATCTTTACCTCCTATGGACGCTGCAAGACCTGCTGAGTTCCTCCAGTATTTCTGTTTTTACTACAATTATAGCATCTGCAGGCTTCTATGTATCACTTAATTATCTTCTGTTATGTTCTTGTTGGATGCTAATCTCCTTTCTCTGAAACCCATATTAGTTGCCTGTAAAATTGTAAGATATATAAACATGAGAGAGAAGCATGTGAATACTATGTCATGCCTTATTAAAAGGCAAGCTTAATGAAGAAATGGCAGAACAGTCTCATTAGCAGAATCTCTCAGGTCTGTCTATACGTTCAGATGGATTTTCACGTTATAATGCTACTTATCCTTTATATAAAAAAATACTACATCATTGGAATTTGAAATTCATGCTATCTGTTTTACTTCATGAACATTGAAATCCATTGTGAGTCCATTTTTCACTTCAGCTGCTCTTTTAAAAGAAAGAGTTTGGGACCATTGGTCTCCAAGAGCAATGGAATTAGAAAATACTTGTTGGAAGAGTCCTTGGCACTTTTGGAATGGAGAGAGTTTGAAACATGGAAAGAGTTGATACTTTTTTCCTGTCGTGTTATTAATTCAGATTGCTTGCACTATCACTGAGAATTCACTGAAGAGATCTTTCTTGCCAAACCTGATGGAAACAGAAGAATCACCAATGAAACAAAAACAATTAAAAAAAAAACAATTGAAGTAAGAGCACAAGAAAATCAACTGGGTTTTCAGCCAAATTCCTCCAAACTTGTGGGGGGGGGGGGGGGGGATAAAAAGTACCAGTATGTACCACTGATGGAATTAATTAAAGGGACATTCTGATGACTGAACACAATATAACGTCTGCATTGGACAACGATTTTTATCACGTTGGCTGTCAAGCGAGCTAATTTGCCATATAGTACAGTGAGGATTGTGGACATGGCCTCAGACAACTAACGGGATGATTGTGGGACTGGGTGCCCCATTTGTGCAAGGGTACAGTGCTTGACATTGGATTTGGCTCTCTCACAAGCATTTGGTCCTTAGATGCAGACATTCATTAGAAGAAGCCATTATGCTAATCCAGTGAGTTGCTATGTGATAGCCACATGCTGCTTTACATGCTTTTTTTCAATATGAGCTACAGGAAAGGTTTAAAAGTTCACCATCTCTGTTATTGACCTACATTTGCTGAAATTTTTAAACCATCATCAATCAAATTTACCACTGCTTTTTCACACATTGCTGTCACCTCTGTAAGGTACTTTGGATTGCTGCAGTGAAGTCAGTTTTGCAGAGTGAATCCTTATTATCATATTCAACTGTACTATAATGGCACTTGGTCTTGGCAGCCAGCATGTAGAATATTAAACAGCTGTCGCCGAACAGGTTTATAGATATATGAAAGAAATAAGATGGAAATTAAGGGAGTAAAATAAGAAATTATTACAAGGTGGCAATAAAACTATTGAGTCAAGTGAATAAAGGGAAACAATGCTGCTGCTAAGGATTCACTCGGCTGGATTTGAAAGGGACAGGTGTATTCATTCATGTTAGATTTGAATTAATTGTGTTAAGTTGGGAAAATTTTAATCTGGGGAAAAATGTACATTTACAGAAGCACGGGTTAAGATTCTGATGATGCAAAATACGGTATATGGTATTTTGACATGAATAAAACATTGAGCGATGCTGTAATGAATTGAGAGTATTTTCAAATTCTTAAATGGGATGATGATATAAAAAAAGGTTGGATAAAAGTAGGTAAATCAAATGCTGCCTCATTTCAAAATGAGAAATTGCTTCCCTCCATTGATTTTAAAAAAAATTGCAGTAAATCCTTCAGAGCTGATTAGCAGTTTCCTGTGGAATCCTGGGGAAGAGATGACCATATACCTCACCTTCACAAGCTCTATATGGCGTGCCTCGATTATCATTTGAATTCTTAGTTTTCTTGACATTTGGCTGAATACAAACATGCTTTCTGTCACATAGCATCTTAGGGAACAGAATTTGATGAACTGCAGTGCCAAATACTGGGCTAATTTCAACAGTATTCTGTATATGAACTGCAAAAAAAAAAGTAGAGCCGATCTGATCTTAAAATGAGGCATGCATGTTACCGTCGTACTCCTGAGCTAATGAGACTTTTTAAAAATATTCTTGGTCAAACCTAAGTATGGTTCAATCTGTGATGTAATAATTTAACAGAAATTATTTGTAATTTGTATTACTCCTTTAAAGATAATTAAAACACTGAAAAAAAATCCTAGTGTTTCTTCTCGATTTTGCTGCAGATTTTTTTAAACAAAATGAAGTTATGATGCACTGACTGCTTCTTTTATCAGCTTTTTTAATTCCTCTACATAAAATTAATTTTAATAGGGGGCTTAGGGTGACGATTTGAATTGGACACTGGCATGTCGAGATTCCACTGCTTAAACTAAAATAAATATTGGAAAGTGCCTCTTTCCTGGGATTGCTTGGAGCATGGGCTTCTCGTCTTCAACAAATGGAGAGAGGGCTCAGCATTCTGTAGGGATTCATGAAAAGAGTTTATAAAGTAAGCTTTTCCTTTAAAATACTTTGAGCTACACAAGGATTTTACAAATTATTTTAAAATATGATATTTGAAATATATGATTGTTATTGAGATACGCTTTCATGCTGTCAAAATAATGCTTTCAAATTAAATTAGCGAGAAGATCCAACAGAGTGGTTTTGTGGAGGAAAAAAAATCATGTGATCTGTAGACAGATTTCAGCTGTTAGTTTGAGAGAAAATTATTATTAAATTTCTAATTTCAAGGTGCCATGATTCTTGAAAGCACAAGTCAGGAATAGATATTTTATTTACCATATTCTAATGGCAAAATTTATTCCTGGCATTTGATCTCCCGATGGACCACAGTTTTCCTCCCAGTGTCCGCTGTTGTGATGTAAATGTTGAACCTTCCATTAAAATGACATCCAGATAAACCATCAACCATTTTTGCAAAATTTTATCCTCTCAAATGATGAGCTATTAGATGAATGATGCATTTATTGAAAGATGAAGGTTAAGTAAATGTTTGTGCTTCATAAAAGGCATCTGAGATTGAAGGCATCTGAGATATCAGGTGTGAGATTAAGATAGCCGTCAACACCATTCAAAGATAGTTACCTTTCAAAAGAACCTATACAAGCTTTGCTTTCCGAGTAAAAGAGGTAACATAAAAAGCCAAAATCTCTTGTGAGATGATTGAGACTTGCTGTGGCTGTTCCTAGATGCAAAAGATAGCAACCTGTCTCCAAGGATTTGAAATCATGCAAACCAATAGGCAACTAAAATTCATATCAGCTGGAAAATGTACACAATGTGCAGACATCATTTAAAAACAGCCAGGGTTTAAGAAATAATAAATTGCAATGAAATGCAAGTGAACTATTTTGTATATATATATTGGGCAGAAACAATTTTGGCAAATTAAAATTCATTGTCATATATCTAAATATTTAGCATTGAGCCACTGTTAACAATTGTTTGGTTATAGGAATCAAAGAATGGCAAATTTTTGATTTTATAGTGTGTAACCACTGCAAAATTAGCATTAGTAACATTGAGTTTAATTTTATTCTCGAGTTATTTTGACAAATAAAAGTTTCCCAGCTGGCAATATTTCCTTATCAAAGTTACTAGTGAAAGTAATAGAATGAGAAGCTAGGAGGAAGCAGCAAACTTGTGTAGTTACTAGCAGAGCATCTGTGGAGTGTTTCTGCAATCATTCGGGAACAGACAAGTGGTAAAAATACCTCCATGATTGCAACATACTGCTTCATGAAAAATAGTTTTCAACTCAACTGGAGGTCAAAGACTACTGACCACAACATCTTCAGGAAACAAACTTTCTCTTAACTATCATACATACAAGACAATATCTCATCACCACAGAGCTTTTTTAGGAAAAAAAGCTAAAATGGCTTTAAATTTTCTCTCTCGTGCTTTGGTGGGTGTGTTTGTGTGTGCCTATGTGTGTGTGTATATATACACATATGCTATATGTGTGTGTATACACATGCATGTATACATATACAAACATAAATATATACATATACACACATATGTATATATGTATACAATATGTATGAGTGTGTGTGTATATCTATACATACAGAGGGTGTGTATACACACACACACACACACACACACACACACACACACACACACACACACACACACACACACACACACACACACACACACACACACACACACACACACACACACACACACACACATACACACACACGCACTCACTTTTGATTGTGGAAAGTGTATTAATTTCCAGCTTAGCTGTGCTGGCACTTTGGACAGGTCCCAGGGTATGAGATTGACCAGGTTTTCCCACTGTGCCAGAAATCTTTTATAGACACAAAGCAGTGCTCTTGTACTTGGTAGAAGAACAGATAAGGGTTTTCTTGTTGCCATTTAAGTTTCAGCACTAATGCTGTTCTTTGATAGCTCTTCCCTGGGATGTTGAAAGGGAATTTACTGTTTGATTTTTCAAAGGATCCACAAAATGTGGAATAATTAGTTTCAGCTAAAGAGATAAATTGCAAGCCATCCAAATAGGGACAATAAAGTTGCTGTTATCCATCTTAAATTAAAAAGTTGTGTACTTGCTTTCAAAAGCACATGCTTCTAATGGTGTAATCACTCAGTTTAGCCACAATAAAGGGTAACAATGAGATCAGAATCTCAAACAATTTTCAAGCCAGTTTTTCTCTCCTGGTAGTAGGGATGCAGTGTGCCGTGTGTCGCCCCGATGGTGAGTCGAGATTAAAAATAAACTGCTGGAGATGTGGATAAGGAAAGCAAAAGCTCGAAACAGGAAATGTCAAGCATTGAACACGTTGTAGATGACTACCTTAGAGCTTGATCCTTATCAAGCTGCCAGAATGGTTGTGAGGCAAAGACTTTGGATGGAAAGCTGGACAATTAAATATTGCTTCAGGTGGAGCACCTTGGCTTTTTTTACATTGACCTATGGCTCTACAAACAATCTCTGCTTAATGCATCTTCTTTCAGATTTTGTTTCCACATTAATCTTTTTAAGGACAGACATGTTTCTTTAGGGGGAAAAAAAAGGCTGTTAAAAAAGACAATTATTGATCATGATAAATATGTTTAATTACTGCATACAATCACTTCATCCATTAACGTATTTGTGCATATTTTTATTTGACTGTTCACATGTAAAATAGGTGCTGTGGATGATAAAACTAATGTAATGAATGTATTCTTATTCTTAAGACAACAGTGCAGTTACCAACCATTCAGCATAAGACAGCCTGATACTCAATTGATCTAAAATATCTAATTAATGCCTTGATTTAATATATATTACATGTGCCTGTAATGTCTACCATTATTTTCCTATTCCTGTTATTCATGATATTTATTAGTCTCCATGAGGAAGTGTGCATATTCTTGAGTTTGTGAAAGATGGAATTAATATTAATTTATATATTTCTAAAATTTGGATATTCAGCATGATAACAAGCCCTTTCGGCCCACGGGTCCATGCCGCCCAGTTACACCCAATTGACATACAACCCCCAGTACATCTTTTTGAAGAAACTGGCAGACCTGGAGGAAACCCACGCAGACATGGGAAGAATGTACAAACCCCTTACAGACAATGTGGGATTTGAACCCCAGTTCCAATCGCTGGCACTATAACTAACCGCTATACGAACTGCCACCCTCAGTTAAAATACAAGATTTCTGAAGTTCCTTGAAATTCTGAATAAACATCGATGCCACTGACATTTTCTCTTAATTGCTGGGCCTTGGAACACCTGTGAGTCAATTATTCTGACCTACTGAGTCTGCCACCAACTCGTTTTTATGCACATAATTCTGAATGGAGAAATCAGATTTTAGGAAGCAAATTTCAACCCACTATCGGTTCTGATTAGTTAAAACAGCCTGATACTCAATTGATCTAAAACATCTAATTAATGCCTTGATTTAATATATATTACCTCATGGAGGCCAGTGTAAGATGGGTCCCAGGTAGAAATACATAAAAATTAATAATTGCATTAAAAGGAAAATATATCCATCTGATGTATTTCATAATCATAGAATTTATGAATAGAATATATAATATGAACAATATATATTATTTTTCATATTTAAAATTGTAAAAATAGATTACATTGTGGATTTAGCACTTTTTATGTAGGAGAGGATCTGGGAACAGCAAATGAGAAATTAGAAAAGGAAGATATCAAAGACTGGTGGAGTGAAGTTCTGAAAGAAGTGAAAGGGAAGAACTTGTATTATTACTTATAGGTAGGAAACTTGTCCATAAAAAGCAATTAGATAATTAAATAATCAGTTTTAGTACATATGAGGATGTAGAAAATAGAAACTGCTCAATGAATATACTTCGTAGCTGAGTCTCCACCTTCCTCTTAGATAGATAATTCATGACAAATTGTGAAGTAATTTCTACTCATCTCAGTCCTGAATGGTTGACCCTGTATTTTGAAACATTAATCCTAGTTTGAGGAACCTAATGATTGGAACATAATATTTGCATTTTACTTTGTTTAATAAGAATCACCTCTCATTCTTTTAAACTTCAGCGAAAAGGCTCAATATGCTGATGCTTTATTGATCTTGGCTAAGGGATGACTGTTTTTTCAGGATATCATCGAGAAGTTCCAAATTTTAAATTTAGACGTACATCATGGTAACAGGCCCTTTTGTCCCACAAGGTAGTGCTGCCCAAATACACCCAATTGAACCTACACCCCAGTGTGTTTTTTTTTAGATAAATTTATTTCTGAAGTTAAAACCACAAAAGATTCACGTTTTTTTTACAGTAAAACAAGTCCATTTCCAATACATGTGGTATATATAAGGAAAAAAAGAAAAGAATGAAAGAAAAAGACACCCTCCAACCCTCTTTAAAGCAAAAAAGAATGGGACAAGAAGTCTTCAACAGGAGCACTCCTTACTGTCTTCTAATATTCAGAGACCTTTAGGAGAAAGGGAATGTCTGAGATCCATTCAAATATTCATACCCACAGTTTGGAAATATGGGATCCATATTTTCCAAAATATATGATATTTATCTCTTAAATTTATATGCACTTTTCTCAAGTGGTATTCAACTCCGAACTTCCAAATGCCATCTCTCCATTCCCAAATCTATATCAGACTTCCAAGTTATAGCACTACATTTTCTAGCTATTCCTAAAGCAATTCGAACAAACTTCACTTGATACATATTCAATTTTGATTTAGGTTTAACCCCTTTAAAATCACCCAATAACAATAACATTGGATCCTGTGGGAATTTAACCCCCATTATTCATTCTATTAAGTTACCTATTTCCAACCAAAAAGGTTTCGCCTTAGGACACTGCCAAGTAAAATGCAAAAATGTACCAACTTCCTGTCCACATCTAAATAATAAATCTGAGAAAGTCTGATTCAATTTATTTAGCTTTTGTGGTGTCAAATATAACTGATGAGTAAAATTATATTGTGCCAACCTATACCTCACATTTATTGTGTTTTTCATACTTTCTCTACACAACTCAATCCAATCCTGATAGACTTTTGAAAGGTAGGAGGAAACTGGAGCACCCGATGGATGCCCCTGCAATCACAGGGAGAACATACGAAGTCCTCACAGACAGCGCGGGGTTCGATTCCCGGTCGCTGGTGCTGGAAATGAATTGTGCTAACTGTGTCGCCCCTTGTGTCTTGTGCTTTTTATTTTGAATAAAGTTGTGAGATCTTCCACTGTTCACTGAACGGACAGATGGCACCTCAGATTATTGTCTCCCCTTCAGGATGGCACCACCTAAAGTGCAGTAACCCCTCAGCTCCGCAATGGGAGTGTCAGACATGATTATGTACACAAGCCTCTGGAGCGAAGCGTGTCTCCATGACCTTCTGATTGAGAGAAGAGAATGCAACCACAGAGCTGTTTCTATCCCTGAGGCAATGGACTCTGCAGGGAGTTGAAAACAATATACATGCCCATTTAAACATTATGTACCTTAACGTTTAAATGGACAAGTATATGGGCAAGAAGTGGGTTTGATAGAAACCTTTTATAAAAACAATGGTTGATAAAAAGTGTTTTATTGTTTGAACTTGACTAGTTTCTCACAGGGATAATACTGAAATCACTAGTTTTATATCCATCTCAAAAAGGATGCACCAAGGATATTTAGAGATAGGATCTGGCAAAAACAGTATATTTTTCCTATGAAATAAACATATCATTATAAAATTATTTTTAAAATTGAGATGTGGGGAGCATATTGAATGAGAAACCTAGAACAGCACAGTACAGGCCCTCAGCCCATGATGTGCTGACCTATTGAAACCTACTCTATAACAGTCTAATTTTTTCCCCTCCCCATAACCTTCTATTTCTCTTATATTTATGTGCCTATCTTTAACTCTTTTGAATGTCCCTATTGACGATGGATGAACAACTTTAAAATGCATTGAGTGATTTAAAGCAAAGAAAGATTAAACCGTCTTTTTTTTGCACTGAATTAGTGAGGTGCCACAGGAATCGATGCTGGGCCTCAACTGTTCACGGTGTGCATTTGTGATTTGGATGAGGAGACCATGTATAACCTATATAAATTTGCATATGATGCAAAGCTGGGTGGAATCAGGAGTATATAGAAAAGCTTTGGGGGATATGGACATGCTAAGTGAAAGGGTGATAATGTTGCAGCTAGATTATATTGTGGAAAAATTTGAAGTTATCCATTTTGGTAGACAAATTGACATGTTTTTAATGGCAAAGGATTGAAAAATGTTAAAACATTGCTCAAAGGGTGTTTGTGTGTGTGTATAGATATTAACTGGGTATCAAAATTGATAAACTGAAGGGTTGCAAGAGATTTCAGGAGAACTGAAATGGGTTCAAAAACAATCTAGATTGAAGTTATGGATTTTAATATAAAAATTGCATAGTGTTGGTACTTGAAAGGGGTGTACAAATTGCACAATAAAAACAAGGAAATTGGTGAAGAAAATAATGAAAACATTTATGCATGAGAACATGCTTTATGTGCGATAAATACCAAAGAATTCAAGAATCTAATGTAGATATATATAATATAAAAATAAGTAATGACTGAAAAAAATGTAGAATTTTTCTATAAAATCTATAAAGCCCTCAACCACTTCCATACTGTGAACTACAATTCTGTCAACATTGAATTAGATCTCAATTCTGATGTTTTTAACATCCTCGTGTAGAAATTATATTATCTTTGAAATATAAAAAAGATGTTAATTGTAGTGAGCAGCTTGCCACAATAACTAACTGGTTCACAAATTTATTTTGGGGAAGACAACCTGAATGACCTTGAATGTATCTGGACCCGCTGTCCAGTGATCGAATCTCAACTGCTGTCTGAAGTGGCCAAGTTAATCACAAGTTGCATCAACTTGCAATGACATAATGATACAAGACATAGCACCCAGCACCAACTTTGATGTTCACGTCAGCAAAGACAATGTCAGACCCAGTCTCATTATGCTTTCAATGCCATCTTTGCGACAAGCAAGGGGTCTGTGCTGATATTGGGAAAACTGTCTCACAGGTGGCTCATGCTAGTTAATCAAACTCTTCTGTCACTTTCCATCGATGACACTCCCTTCAGGTTGGACAGCTGATATAAAATACCACATGAATTTGGATTAAGTTGGAAATATTGTAATATGTTTGCTAAGTGGGTTTGTTTTAAATAAAGTTTTTAAAAATTGGACAGCTGAATGATGTACAGTTGTGAGGCTGAGCCCTTGAGATTTTCATTAATAACATTATGACATGTGACTTACTTGACCTGATCAAAATGATGAAAGACTTCAGCTGCAATACTGATACTGTGGATGAATTTTTACTCCACCTTTTAGAACCAGCAAGAAGGTCAGCAAAGGTGGTGCACGTCATTGTCCATGGCCACGAGGATTATGGTGGGACTGCGACTGATTGCACAGGATGAAACCTCTGGGATACAATTTCAAGACTGTCCAAGACTGGTGATGAGAGAACTCGACTTTGTCATTACCAATCTGACAGAACAATGTCTATAGAAGAATAGGAATAAACGTGTACCACACTCTCATGACTCTGAAAGTGGGAGCAGAGAGGGGCCAGTGTGGCCCTAATGGACCTCCTCTTTATTATGTATTAAATAAAATCCTCATCACTTAGCTCCTTATCCAATTTCCCAATCTCCTTTTGATACCTTCAATTTTGACTTTAGTCATGCAAGGTAGAATTTGAAACTATTACAACTGCTGCTTAAAGAAACATATCAGAACTGAACAGTAACCCCTTGATTGTGAGATTGTGCCCACCATTTGTACATTCCCAGCCAACGGAATGCTCTGCCATCCTTTTAGGACATTGCATTGCTAAGTGAGAGCTCTCATTCCTATCAATTTCAGGAAACAAAAGTCAATAGTCCACATGTTCTCTCTTCACCAGAGAGGCCCAAGACCTTGAACATGACTGAGCAGTTTTGGACATTTTCAGCCACGTAAATCTGTCCCCGGAGCTTAGACCTAAAGCTGGATTCAGGATGCTTGGCGCCCAACTCCCTGATCAAGTTTGCTTCATGACATCAAACTCTGAAGTTTGGATGGTGAGAATGAGGAATGGGTTGTGTTTCTGACTGTTTGAAAAGTAATGAGGCAGCAATTTAAATAAATGGGTTGGATTGAGAGAGTGAACAGTTTTAATAGGTAAATCAGGGAGGTAATGAAATCAGTAACAGTGTTGGGAGAGGGGCAATCACAGTTTTGGAATGAGGTCATAAAGCGACCACAGGATTGACAATTTGGCAAATTAGGTGGTCATGGCATAGGAGTTAGACGATGGGGGTGGGGGGGGGGCAGCCTGGGCAATGGAGAACTCTGACAAGGTATGAAGGATACAAAGCAAGATGTGATTTCTCAACAAGCACCTTAATCTATGTTCGTATGAAACTATGATCTTAGCCCAGTGACAGACATCACTTAGGTTGTCACTGAAGTTATTTGCTGTGTTGGGGGAGTGACATCATCCTGTAACTTTTGATACAGAAATCAAATTGGGATAATTTAGTGAACTGCCCTTAGCATTTCCAGCTGATCTGACATTTGCTCTAATTTCTTGCCCAATCTACGTCACCTTGAATTTCCCTTTCCTGTAAAAATCTCAGCCCTGAAAATGAAAATCTTTGTATGAGTGACAATTTACCAAGCCATCTTCACTTTGTCATGTCCACCACTTACAACCAACATTCTTGCATACCTCACAGTGTGAGTTAACTTCTGGAGCTCACTATACAACACAAGCTGGAGAAATGCAAAGAATGCTGTCCATCAACCTCTCTATGTCAAGTCAAGTCAATTTTGTTGTCATCTGATTGCACAAGTACAATCTGACAAAACAGCTTTCTACAGTTCTCGGTGCAAAACACGCAGACACACAACCAGACATAACACACAACAGACAAACAATACATGTACAGGACAAGTATTCATATATACAATAAATAAAAATTTTTAAATAATGTGAGAGTGTCGGATGGTTAGTGTGAGCAGTTCCTTTGGTCGTTCAACAGTCGCACTGCCCGTGGGAAGAAGCTGATCCTCAGCCTGGTGGTGCTGGCTCTGATCCTCCTGTACCTCTTCCCCAATGAGAGGAGCTGAAAGATGCAGTGAGCAGGTTGCAAGGGATCCTCAATAATGTTGCGCACCCTCTTCAGACAACAATCCCAGTAAATTGCATCGGTGGGGAGAAGGGAGACTCCAGTAATCTCCTCTTCCACACTTATAGTCCTTTGGATTTTAAAGTCATTTCTCTACAATTCGGAACTGAGAATGAAAGCTGGCCTTCCCAAACATGTCTGCATCACATGCACGGATAAAGAAATGCACTTTTCACAAATCAGTGGCACAATCCTCTGCTCTTTTAAACTGTTTTGCCTTCCATGTATTTCCATTTCCATTTACTAGGGAGTTGTACTTAGTGTGTTTAACCAAGGCAGAGCCAATTAGATTGCTAATTTGCATAACATAAAATCCAAAGCAACATTCACTAATTATTAATTATTCAAAATATGTAAGAGCATCTGGAAGAAAACAAACAGTAGGCATGCATAACTGCAATAACTTTTAGATTACATTAATTATTTTTGTGTAATATGATATGCAGGACCAGGTTTCTCTTCCTTTTGTATTTTGGACATGGTGTCATTAATTTTATTCCCTCATTTGTTATCCTCAAGGATAACAGAACCAATTCAGTGCAGAAGATAATTTAAAGAATGTGGAAGTGTGCCTGGAGGTGAGTTATCTACCTTTAAGCCTGCCTCCTAGTTGGATTTGTTTTCTCTTACAAATTCATTGCTTTAGTTGTCTGAAAGCCTTTTGGTTTCATTTCCTCATCAATCTCTTCAATATTGCTTAATTCTTTGAACTTGTTCGAACAGCTTTAATCAATCTCTTGTTCAGTTTGGAGTGATGTTTGCATTTTAAAGTTGGTATTGCTCTAATGGTTTGATAATTTGAGGCTGTCAGACAGGCCCAGGTGGCAGAAGTCCACTCATTTTTTATTACACTTGTCTTTCAATTAGGCTAGTGCAAAAGATAGGAGTGTTTTTTTTTAACAGCTTATAGCATTCTTGTTTTATATTTTTTTTAAACCAGCTCTGTTGGATATTGTTGGCTGATTTTTAAAAAAATAGGAAAGACCTGCTTCTTCAGACCCTTCTATCTATCTTCCTTGCTGTTCTTCCACACAAAGGTGAGAGAGAGAGCTAAAATCTGGACAGCTGTCAAACGTGCTTTTTGGATTGTTTTAATTATCTTTCCTTTCTCCAACTAAAGTAATTCTTGTGTGAACAGTCAAAAAGGTATCTGCCTCACACAAGTAGCTGATCCTTTGAGGTCACGTGGATAATCCTAAGGCATGGTTACAAGTTAAAGTGCCTCCTTTTGTCTCCCTTAATGTGTGCAGAAGTTGTATCTGGGGTGCAAGGCAAGGGCTCTGTAAGCTAAATAACATTGTAGAATGGTCACAATGGGAGTCCGTTACTTGTATCTCCATAGCTCAGTTGTTTAGCTTTTGCTTTGCAAAAACAACCTCATTTATTCATTTAACAATGGATATTTTTGAAGGTGGTGGTGGTGAGGGGTGGGCATGGGGGGATGGGGAGATGCAGGGACAGTTTGCTCCCTTGACCTTTTTGGTGTGTAAACTGACCCTCACATATCATTTGAGAAATCTTTCCTCCATTACTCTTTCTTTCGTCTCTCCCATTCACCTTCCTTCAGCACCCCCTATCCCCATTGCTCTTTATCTTTCCCCCCCCCCCCCCCACTTTGGTTATTGGTGTCTTAATCCCTGAAAGACAATTAGATTATCATTTTACTTGCCCTTTGAATTCACATGACAACCATAATAATAAGACAAAATCTAGGTACTTAAAAACAATAATAGTGTTGAAGTTGTTTTGCGTGCACAGGTTTCCTTTTTTTCAAGTAAAATTTTGTTTCAGCCATGTGTACATGGGCAGCATACAGACTAGAACAATGAAATGCATTTGCTTGTGTGCTTTGTAGCTTGATTCTATCCAGTAATTCTGAATCATTATTGAAGCATGTAGCAGACGGACTTCTTCAGCTTTCATTAGGACCATAAGTGCTTGCTGTAACGTGTTTGAATCTGAGCAAAAAGAGAAAAGAATTAAATACAAAAGACTGAAATACAACAAAGACTTCCTTTGTGCCTCAGTACTTCTGCAAAAACATATGTTCAGCCGTGCAGGCAACTGTTGAGTTAAGGACATTCTAAGAAGAAGAAAACAAAGGACGGCCTCTGCTCTTGCATTCACGATGGGTTGAAGAATATTCACTTGTTAAGGACTAGACTGTCAGCTGGTTCCTCTTGCAAGTGTAATTTCTTTCGTTTCTCTTCAAAAGCATTTTTTTTTGCCAATGTTTTACACTTCGTATAATCTGGCATGTATGCAAAGCTGACTTTTCTCCTGAAATAATTGATGTCAGGCGAAAGAAGTGGCTTGCTCCAAGGGTAAATCACCCCTGCATTAGAGGGTGCCAAATGACTTATCTTTTGTAACTTCAAGAACCTGATTGGGTAAGAATGCGTTTCTGGCAGCACAAGGAACAGCTTTTAGTTTTGATCACTTAGGGTTAGGGTAGAATAACAGAAAATTCTGAAGTGACCACTTCCTTTCTTGACTCATTTTAAGTCAACCTTATGTTGAACTGCTAAATGTGTTACATTGCACTTACAATCAATAGGAATTAAAGTGAACTGAGAAACTTGCTGAATTTTTTTCCCTACATATTAAAAATAACATGGTGTCTGTTTTTTAAAAAAACCCATTTCTGGAAGAAAGGCTTAATAAATGTGATCAACACAAATACTGATTTGTTAGTGTATAATTTCAGTATGCTGCAGTATTGAGTATATTTTCGGTTATAGATAGAATGTAAATTGAGGCTCAATGACAGAGATAGAACCCCATTGCCATTTTCGAATATAAATACATTATATAACACTTAAATGATAAAGGAGCTCCAGGAAGCTAAATTATAATTTTTTTTGTGGAAGTCGGAAAATAATATCAGTGCGACTTTAGGAACGCCAAGATATTGTGGTCTGGTGCTGGTCAAACCCTCTTCCCTTTGCTTCACTTTGTCCCTGCATTCCACCTAAAACTACAGGTCAAAAGCACTCACTTAGATTAATAAAATACATATTGGCTTTCCAAATTTCCATCTATTTATTTTGTGTGTAAAAAGCCGCTTTTGAATTATGATAATTTATTGTGTCATTCTAAAAGTTCTCTACTTATTATTGCCCACTAGTTTGTAAGAGATTTCAATATTAAAAAAGGAAGATTTTGAAAATTATTATTTCAGGAGATGTTGAGGCAGCAGTATTATGTAAGGTACTGCTGGCATGGTTAGTGTAGTGATTAACGCAATGCTGTTACAGTGATCGGGTCCGGGGTTTGAATCCGATGATGTGTGTAAGGAGTTTGTACGTTCTCCCCATGTCTGTGTGGGTTTCCTCCCACTTTTCAAAAACCTATGGAGGTTGTAGATCCATTGGGTGGTGCGGGCTCACAGGCCAAAAGGGCCTGTTACTGTGCTGTATGTCTACATTTAAATTTAAGATCTAGAATCTGGAGCAGGTTGTAGGGTTCCTCGAGCCTGGTCTGTCGTTCAATATATTATTGGTAATTTGTCCTACATGTAATTTTCCTCTTGATCTTTGATGTACAAACATTTGTTGACTTCAGACTTGAAACTAGTGAGTGCAGAACTTTGAAGATATTTCCAAAGATTTACAGCCCTCTATATAAAGACATTCTTACCTCCCTTAACAGTCTATTCTGTTATACCCTTTAAGTTTAGACTTTCCACTCTGAGTGAACCATCTTGAAGCTGTCACTCCATTTTGAATCTTCATTGCAATTAAATATTATCTCAGTCTTTTAAACTGTAGTGAATTCGGGCCAGCCTTTCTTGATCTGATCTGAGGAATCAATCTAGTAAATCTATGCTACACCATCTGCAAGGCAAGTTGACCCTTCATTCCTTATGGAGACCAGAAGTGCAACAGTGGACCAGATGTGATACCAAAGAACTGGGACTATTGTAGCAAGGCTTTCTTACTCTTGTATTCTAAACCCTTTGCACTGGAAGCCAATAGATTGTTTGCATTTTAATTGCCTGTACGAGCTGCATACCAGCTTTGCCTTCTGTAAACTAAAACACCCAAGATATCCATATTTTTGTTTCAAATTTTTTTTTACATTTAAATTTAGACATACAGCACAGTTGCAGGCCATTTCGGCCCACAAATCCATGCCACCTCATTTATACTCAATTAACCTACACCCTTGGTTAGTTTTGAATGGTGGGAAGAAACTGGAGCCACCGGGAAAGCTCACACAGACACAGGGAGTACATACAAACTCCTGACTGCCAGCACAGGATTTGAACCCCGGTCTCGATCACTGGTGCTGTAAAGGTGTTGTGCTAACTCCCCGAAACTCCCCGAATGGTTCCTTACCGTTTTAGAATATTTTTTAAAGTAGATTTTATGCCTCTTGCTATTTTTGCACAAATCTGAAAATGTTACAAACAGACCTGCAGAAAATCTGCAGATTTAGACTTCTGATTTTCATATTATTGTCAAGTACACATATGAGATCACATACAACCCTGAAATTCCATTTCCTGCGGGTGCGGCAGAATTACCACTAATAGATAGTGCAAAAGTAAACTGTACACAGAATAAAATGTAAACAAATAAAGATCTGTAAACAGATAATGAATGTAAACAAACCAACTGTGCAATACAGGGGGAATAACAAAGAAAATCAATGAAGAGAACAAATAAGAATATTTAAATAAGTCTCTGATTGAGTTTGTCATTGAGGAATCTGATAGTGGAGGGGTTGCAGCTGTTCCCGAACCTGGTGGTACGGGTCTTGTGGCACCTATACCTCTTTCTTGATGGCAGGAGCGAGAACAGAGTTTGCACTAGGTGGTGTGGGTCTTTGATGATTGCTGATGCTCTTCAAAAGCTGTGTTCCCTGAAGATATACTCAATAGTGAGGAGGGTTTTTCCTGTAATGTCCACTACCTTTTGGAAGTCTTTATGCTCAGGGGTATTAGTGTACCCATACCAGACTGTGATGCAGCCGGTCAGCACATTTTCCACTACACCTCTGTAGAAATTTGCCAGATTTTCTGGTGTCATACCAAACCTCTGCAAACTCCTGAAGAAGTAGAGTGCTTTCTCTATGATGCCATTGCTGTGTTGGGTCCAGGATAGATCCTCCGAGATAGCGAATCTCAAGAACTTAAATTTTCTTACCCTCTCCACCTCTGATCCCCCAGTGATCACTGGATTGTATACCTCTGGCTTTCCTTTCCTGAAGCTAACAATCTGCTCCTTAGTTTTGGTGACATTGAATGCAAGGTTGTTGTTGGTGCACCATTCAGCTAAGTTTTCAATGTCCATCCTGTATGCTGCCTCATTCTCTTCCTTTCTACAACCTACTACCGTGATATCATTGGTAAATTTGTAGATGGTGTTATTGTGGTACTGAGCTACAGAGTCATTGGTGTAAAGTGAGTGGAGCAGGGGGGGTTCTTTGGTACTGATGGATTTTGGAGGGGAAGTTCTTACCAATCTTCACTGATTGTCATTCTTATCATGCTTCACCTGGGATAATGGTTCTGGTCCTATAGCTTGTATGAGCGGAGGATTCAGCTTGATTTAGATATGTTCATTGGGGGATGAATCAGGTAGCAGAATGTCTAATATTGACAGGCATTATGTATCTGCCCCCTGAATAATGCCATCATGGCTAGGGTCTCAGGTGTATAGCATCACACGGGGAAAGGTATTGCACCAACGTGTTCAGCAGAAGAAGCAAATGCAACATAATTAAGTAAAAAAGAAAAGGTAGCTCCTAAAGGCTACTTTTAATTTAATTTGAACAGGATCCAATCTTTTTTGTAATCCTAACTTGATCAGGTTAGGTGGATTTATTGCTAATTTAGACTCTTCTGAAGAGTTTATATAACCCAGAACTCATGTGAAGTTTTGACAGCCATTTACTCTTGGGACCAGCAGTTTCCCCTGACTTTCGAGGCAGGTAAACATATATCTTTAACTCTTTCCACAGAAGAACACAGAGTAAAGTGGCAAGAACAGAACGTAGTGTTGGATTGACTGAAAAGCCAGGTTTTTTTTTTGTGAAGCGCAAGTGTACAGTTTGGTTGATACCACCTACCCAAAAAGTAATGCAAAATGAAATCTCCTGGACTGTAGGATTCAGTATTTGGGCAGGGACTAATATACAGGGAGGAGCACTCATAACTGACTGCAAAAAGACGAAGACCACCTCTTGATATTCAGTGGCATACATCCTGTAGTCATCATGGTCACTGTATAAATTATTTGCCTACTAGAGTAGAGCAGACACTGTATTCTGTAGTAAGAGCCATCCAAAACCTTTCTACCATCAAGAGGCAGTGGAGCATTTCCCACTTGCGTTGATGTACAGCTCCCCAATGCCTGAGAAGCCTGACCATCCAGGACAAAACAGTGCTTCACTATATCCACTGTCTGATATACTCATTGGTTCCAAAACTAACACCCCATGCCTTGTGGTAGCCACAAAACGAATAAACCTATGACCTCTACACCAAGAGGGATAAAGGCAACCGGTACATGTATCTCTCCAAATCACGCATAATCTTCACAGGGCACCATTGTTTCATCAAATCCAGGTTTTCCTTTGCCGAACAACAGTGAGGAAGTAGTTTCCCCAGAAGAAATGTGACTGTTCATAAGAAGGTGACTTACTAGGCATCATCATAAGGGCAATTAGGGCGATACCAGAGACAAAAACAGAATTTAAAAAAAAGAGATGGCAGCCTCTAAATGTCATTGGATGGGATTGTGAAATAAAACTCCTTGTGACAATTAGTAAGGATGAGAATTAATTAGGACATAATTAAATATTTTGCATCAACATTGCGTGAAATATCAAGGAAGCAAACACTTTAATCCAACCATATCTAATGTCTGAAAGTCAATAATAACATCAGCTAAAAGAGTTCAATTTTTAAAAAAATGACGCTTAATGTATCATATAGGTTGAACGTTGAGTGAGTGGTGAGGGAGGGGTGAGGGAGGGGGGAAGAGGGGAGAAAATGACATTGTGTATATTCAAGAGGAAAATGTGTATTTTGGTCAGTATGGTTTATAGTGTGAAAAATAAAAAAAATATTTAAAAACAAGAAATAGGCTCGTTATGTTTACTTCTCTCTCAAAGTCTTGGATTATTACCACTGCTCCTTCCCTCTGTTATAAAGAGCCTAATAAATTCTTCACACTCTCACCATAATTGCCATCATAGTTTTCTGAATAATATATAATATTTGTTGAAAGGTTGCTGCTAATAGGAAAAGCTGAGGAGTTTGGAGAAGCACAGATTACACAGGCCTGTCTTGGCTGCAGATGAACCAAGACAACAGTTGCTAAAAATTGTACTTGCTGCATTTTAATGCAGTAAAATGAGTGCAGCATACAGAGATAACACAAAATCAAATGCCACAACAAAATCACATCAGGGCATTTTTTTGGTTCCATGTTAGATACTTCAGTACCAAATTATCTGACCAGGCAAAACCACCAAGTCAAAAAAAAAATTACAGATACAGGTACTGGAAATTTAAAATAACAACAGAAAATGGTGGAGATATTCAGTTTTGATTAAGGTTCTTGGACTGAAAACATTTAGTCCGTTTCTCTTCCCACAGATGCAGTCTGGCTTGCTGAGTATTTCCATCATTTTCTTTTTATTTTGTTAAAGTTTCCAAGTCTGTGCTTTGAATATTTTATTCCAGTAAGTCCATAAATCATGAGCGAATCCAAATATATAGAGGTGTGAATTATTTGATGGTTCCTTAGTCATATTGTCCTTCGTGTTTTCAACAAGAAGTCATGCACAGAATTAGAGAATCATCTCCAAAGCTCTACCTGTGCCTGTTTACATGCAAGGCTTGTAAGTACTGCTGAAATGATGGCTCCCAACCCTGAGAAGTTGACCTTTTTTAACAACCTCTTCCTAGCTCAGCTTTTCTCCTGAAAAATCAGAAACATTTTCACCTCAATGTCAAAAGTAGATACATTCCTGAGTAAAGCTTGGATTTTTTTCTCTTTATCCTCAATTGTAAAAAGGCATGTTACCTAAGCAGTTAATATTTAAGTCATAACATGTTAACATTTGTTGTGAGCTTAAAAAAAACTAATTGCCTCCGAGCTATTATTAGGAACCAAATCTTAACAGTAACCAGGCTCTAACATTCTTATCTTCTGGCTCCAGGATTTTTCATCCCTTGCATCTCTTGATTCCAGCCAGTTGTCTGTGGAAAAGCATAGGAGAAAATAGAGGATGCTGTAAATATTTTGGATGAGTATTCAACGTCCTTTGGAATAAAATTGTAGCAAGATAACATGAAATAACACTCAAACTACTTGGAGCAGCGCATTCATGTGAAATGAAAATATAATTTATTTGTCTAGAATTTCCAAGTGGCCTCTGTTTGTGCATTGGGATTGGTTTATTGTTTTAAAGCCTGTGTCCGTTTATTTGTCTATATATCCTTTATTCAGAAAGATAAGAACAGGTAGATCTGGGCCTTGCGCGTACCTGCTTCCTTTTAAAAGCAGTGTTCTCTTCTGGAATACTGAAGAAGTCATGCCAATGTATGTTTGGTGATTTCAGGAAAGAGGAATACATTTTCATCACCCTTTAAACATTTGTGGTGTTTGAGTCTTCTGCTAACAGAAGGATGAGATAAGGCAGGCAATCGGGCTGCCCAAACTGTTTGTTTGTTCTCTTTAAGCTGCAGTCTCTAACATAGTCACGCTCAGAGGGCTGAAAATTTAAAAATGTGAAGGCCTCACTCAACAACATATGAAGAAAGGGCCTCAGAAGACAATTATCTGTCATTAACCTTCATTAAACTAATAAAGAAAGAGACAGAGAGGGAAAATTGTTGGTATGGTTTTAAGCAACAAGCACTTTTCAGAGTCTCTGATAGCTGTCGAGTCAGTTGTTTCCAGGCAATATGCAATTGAGATGTGAAGAATGATTTTGTTTTCTTGTATCTATCTCTCTTGATAACATCTCTTTTTAGGGTTTCCGAATTACCTGAACCTTTTGACCCTTAACTTTGCTGCGCTATCCAACTTGTAAACATTTATTTAAAATTGTAAAGGTTCACCCCAAGGGCACCGTGTAACTTGATTTACTGGAAATAAATATATTATCCATTTTGGTCATCATTAACTTCATTTGCTTTATTGATCTGCTCATAGGAGAAGGGAGTAATAAAGATCATATTGATTCTTTTTTTTTCCTTGTGTTATTTGCCATAGGGCAATTTTTTATTAATTTTTAGTTTTATTGCCAGTTTTTAAACATTTTTTTCAGACAAAGCTTTTGCTGAATGAAATCAATAAGACGCAATGGAGTTTCGAGGAAAAGCAGCAAATTATTCGTTGTGTTTTGCCACTCCTTGAGGAGCGACAAGAAATGAGGAAGATCTGGAGGATAAGGTAAGGAAAGGCTCGCATTCAGTGTCATTTTCATATTTGTGGTAACCATTGTTTCCAGTGGTGCATGTTTTGTTTAACAGCGCCCATTCCTTCATGGGGAAAAAAAATCAATGAAGGTGATAAATGGCATTTTTTTTGTGCAAAGGAAATTTTGTTGATGGGTGGGGATTGGAAAACTGGCTGCAGATATCTTTTGTTGCATTGAATATTTTAATCAAAGACAGTAATCACCACTAAAAATAAATGATTTTACATTTCACACTGCCGCAGAGCTTTGAGGAAACATGGCAGTTGTTTTAAACTAAAGCAGAAGGAGATTCTGAATCGTGGTTTTACTAAATGACTTGAAATTCTGCTGGGAAGTTTGTCCCCAGTGGCTGATACACCTATGACCTTTTCTTGTTTGATGTTTTTTTTCTACCCAGTGAACCATCTTGAACATGTGAAGCACTAGAGCAGCTCTAACAGATTGTTACCACACACCTCAGTTTACTTCATCAAAGTGTTAAGGTGACATTTAGTTGTGAAGCTGAGATGATCCGTGTTATCTGGACTGAAAGACTAACACTTGTGTCCATCAACTGCCCAATGTTGAAAGCTATAAAACATTTGCCGTAATCCTTCCATGCCACTCTCACAGACTTCTGCCTATTGTCATTGCACCAAAAAAGGTGTGCCGAAGCAACAAATGATTTACCCTCGTGTGTTTTTTTTAATAAATCAGACTGTTGTTGCACTAATACATTTTTTCCGACGAAGGGGATCAGCTGCAGCTCTCAGCCCTGGTACTTCCTGAATGTGTTGAATTGACTACATCACAAGAGGTAAAGGCTACAGTTTATTTGGCAGAACATAACTTCTGATGGGCAATCTGTTATAGTTGTTCAAGAGGTGCTCAGGCCATTTGAACTGAACATTCTTGACCTTTTCAAAGTCAAGGTTGTTACTTGGTCAATAAAATATGAGAGAGGTGTTACGGATGGCAAGCTAACATTAAAACTACCAGCTGTGAGGTTTTCAAACACATTCGTCTGTCTGTTTCTGTGTGCGAACTGCTGAGACTGGTAAGGTCAGAATACAATAATGAAAATTATTTGCAGATTACACTGACGCTTTGCCACATTAACGCAATAAACATGCTGAATGCTTATTGAGGCAGGATGCATTGGGCTTGATAAATGGATTGTAAAGTTTCCCATCTGGCTTCTAGGCTGCCTTTTTAGGGGAGGACAGATTCAGAGAAAAGGCTGGTGGATGCAGATCTACTGACCCATAATGAATCAAAAGTATAGATTAAGTAGAAAAAGTGAGAGGAAAAGGGGCCAGTATAGTTGAGGATGAATATATGATGAATGAGAGAGGGAGGTTCACATTGTGATGAATAGGATGAGATTAATCGTAGGACGGCAGACCATGCTTAAGCCGAGAGAACAGCCTTAAAATGCTGAGAATGAAACTCAGCTCTAAATGAAGATGCCGGACGTTTAGTTGTGCTCGATGTTCAGCTGCCCGCAAAGCCCTCTGACCCCAGTGCATTTTAAGTTATACTGGATTCCCTTTGTCTGCCATGACCCTTTGTGCTTCTCCACCTCTGTCCTTCACCTGTGTCACTTTTGTCTTCTGGCTCCAAAATAAATTGGGAGGATGCTGAATAGTTCCTACAGACAATAGAAACACTGTTTGATTAAATGCTACATTTTAACAGCCACCAGTTGTTTGATTCCTCTAGAACATTGTTGTCTCCTCCTTTTGAATCCTTATACCTCCTCCTTTTCAAGGACAAAAAAAAGATACTTTCTTCATTATTCACAGTGATATGTGGAATTGTGAAGGACAATGGAGCAGATTTTTATAAAACTAAGCTGTAAAATTTTTTTTTGGAATTCACAGGAGTAAACCAAAGCGATAAATCGGCAGGCTACTGAAAATGATTAAGTGAAGGCCTGGGATTCAGAAAGCTGGGAGTTTATAGAAAAGAATTAGAAGTGTTAGTGTAGAGGTGAAAAGAGCTTCTGTCTGCTTTGCTAAAATTAATTGTGCAGAGAAGCCTAATGAAAGCAGCTTAGAAAAAAAGAACAGTTGTTCCTCGTTCATTACTAATGAGATTTTTTATTAAGTTAAATTGCTATTGGCTCCCTGAAAGGCAAAGTAAGGCTCTAAACCCTGAATGGACAAGTCGAGCTGGCTTACAAAGCACCTTAGGAGCCGCATACAGGTATTTGGAAATAATGTCGGGCTTGTCGACAGATGTTCAGGAGATCGTGTTGGTTAGACTCCTATTTCTCTTCCAGGCAGAAAATGCAATGTACGTCAGCCCAGGTGCAAGGTGGCCTTGCCAATAAAGTGTCTCCTCCCAGCTCAGAAGCTCATACCCACATCAGGGTGCGGGGGACTGTAATTAACACTCTGAAGGTTTAAGCTTTACTGGAGTGACGTGCTCAGTAATGATGGTGTTAGCTTCCTTAATTTCCCAGTTTCATCATCAATTATACCATGTGTTTCATCCAGTTGGTGCTACCCTCCCATTGTTAATTATAACCTACAAGACTGTTACAGTTAATTTTATGGCAAGCATATTGTCTCTTCAAGGCTCCCGAGCAGCTCATAAATTATCTTGAAGGTGAAATGTAACTTGGGGAAATAGTTATGAAAATTCCATCCATCTCGCTTAGGAGGCGCAGCTGCTACTGTCAGCTGCATTGCCACTGCATTGTGAAGGAATTATGGTGGGTCAGGCCTAGGAGGCAGGGCCCAGGCTGTCACCACAGAGGAAGCCTGTCCTGGCCCTGTCAGACACGCACCTTCTGCCTATCCCCTGTGGCCTCTCCTTTCAAGCAATAAAAGGCAGGCTGTGCAGGTGTATGGTCCCAGAGCTGTCTATGTTCATTATTTAACAGGAACCTTCTTTAGGTAGGCAGGTATGAAGACCTTTTTCTTCACTGCTGTCATATTGAGGAGTGGCATTACAGGAGTTGAGAAGTACATAAGTTGTTAAACAGCATAATATGACTGCTCCTCTCTGAATCAGGACATTTAAAGGATCCTGTTTGAATTTTAACAAAATTATATTCTCAAATGTCAGTGCAAAGCTGCTGTTAATAACATACTTTAAAAAATTTAGACATACAGCACAGTAACAGACCACTTCGGCCCATGAGTCCGTGCTGCCCAATTTACACCCAATTAACCTAAACCCCTGATATGTTTCAAAAGGTGGTGAAAACCCATTCAGACATGGGGAGAGCGTACAAACTCCTTACAGACAGCGCGGGATTCAAACCCAAGTTCTGATTGCTGACGCTGTAATGGCGTTGTGGTAAATGCTCTGATCTTTGATTTTTTTTTAACTGTTTTCATGTTTGCTTTCTCTTCTCTTGTTGAGATATATTGTTAATGCAGCGGAGTGTATCGACAAACTTGTTCCAGTTGGAAGTATGCTTTCTACAGTATTTGATTTCTGTTTGGCTGAACCCACATTAGTCCTGTTTCACAAAGAATTTGTGGAGAAACAATGATCTCTCAAAGGCAAAAATGTAATTCCTTTGGAAACGAGGAATAGGGAAATCCTTATTCTGTTAATGTTTAAATTGTGCATGGTAGAAAGTCAAATTGTCCAGGTAGCCAATGTGCCTTCTGAATACTTTAAAAAGTAGATTTGTTTGAGTGTAGGATTTGTTTTCCATGTTCCATCAAAATGAATAAATCTGAAATAACAGCCTCCAGCGAATCAAACATCATTTCACTCACAAAATAAAATGGAGCATGATTCCAGGATTACCAAGTCAATTTAGCATTGCTGTATTGCATACATAAATGGGTATCATAAATGTACACCACAAGCCACATGCCCCACCCAAGGAGCTATTCTTCACTTGAACCAAAGACTATCTGCTGCTGGTGTGAGGAAGACCACACAATCTTGATGCCATCCTCTGATCCACCCAGTATCCACTTTTAAGCAAAAGACTCCTGAAGTCATAGTTGTGAGTGGAATCTCCAACCATGCAATTCCTGAAATCAGTCATATTATACCTGAAGCTGCCAAAACTGGTATTGATCATTTAAGACTGATTTTTGACCTTTCAAGCTCAAAAATTAAAAAAAAAATTTGGTATGTTTTTTTTTAAAAAGCAAGGATGTTGTTGTCATTAATGTGATAACATTCTCTTCTAAGCTAAAGTCCAAAACACGCACACTTAAGAGGCACGAACACAAATTTGCGGTTGCAATCGATAGAGATGCCGCAGCCCCTGAGGGATCATGACATTGTTACCTGAGCATTGTCAGTGGATGATGGAAACAGGTCATGCACATTTAGCTTAGGACTGAGAAGCTTTGATCAGCAGTAAAAGTGGTCATATCAACAGACCAATCAGAGAATAGAATGGCTGCTATCCTAACTATGATGTTTCTTTTATTATAATTTATTTTTAAAACTTGGGTTCTTTTAAAACAACTATACTTTATTAGCTATAGAACTCATTCACGACAATGTTGAGGGATCCATCTTGAATCCAACCCTAACTAGTCTCCACTTCCCTCTAGGGGTCAGGATGATTACTAGCTCTTTATCATTATACCAACATCTCAAAAAAGTAAGTATTAGATCTTTCATTCAACACTGATTTACCAATGCTTTTGGGAAAATTACTGTCAATGGCTGCAAGGTTTTTTTTATCTGCTGTCAACTACAAGATTAAAAGAAATTGGAATGAAAAAAATTTGCAAACCTGGAGAAGAGACGAGGAAAACCAGGCTTGGTGCAGATGGAAGTTTCCGGCAGCACAGCCAAGGAAGCCTCTTAAGTAGTGTCCTTAAAAATAAAATGGATGTATGTATGATAGATGAGGAGCTTGTTTTGCCAGTGGACATAGAAATGGTGTACCTTAAACTTGGCAATGGCCTGGCTAAATTGGTTAATATGTTTTCTTTGCTGAATGATACTGGATGTGCCAGATGCTGTCGCTATCAAAGTTCAAGTTGTGCACAAATTTAAACATTCTGAGCTCATTATATTTAGTCTGTAACTCAATGAAGCTGTTGATGTTCTGAGCTGCACACAATTGAAGATGACATCAGAGTCACTCTTTTTTGTATGACATCCAGAATGTATCTACTATTGTCCAGGAAACAACATAATCTACCCATTGATTATCACAGTGCCCTTATGGTGTACAATCGCCACCAAGTATTAAAATGAATTTCTTCTTTAGCTTACTATTAAAAATGAAATTTTTTGGTCATATCAATAGTAGACACAGGGTGCTATGATTTGTTTTCAAGTTACAAGCTGTAATTTCACTTGTAAACACTGAGGTTCCTAAATATTAAATATATATAAGTTTTTAATTTTCATGGATAACACTTACGCATTTGTTGTGGGAAAGGTATGACCAATAGAAAAACTTTTGTGGAATTAGAATCAGAATTTATTGTTACGAACATATCACAAAATATCTTGTTTTGTGGCAGCATTACAGGTGCAAATATTGGGATAAATTACATTTTATAAAAATAAATAAATTAGCGCGAAAGAAGAGAAAGTCAGGTTCTGTCTGTGGTTCCTCGTCCATTCTCTGATGGCAGAGAAGTAGTTGTTTTTGTACCATTGGGTGTTTGTCTTCAGACTCCTGTACCTCCTTCCTGATGGTAGCAGTGTGAAGAGGGCATGGCCTGGATGATGAGGGTCCTTGAAATACAGGTTGCTTTCTTCAGACACAGCCTCTTGTAGATGTCCTCGATGGAGTGAAGACTGATGCCTGTGATAATGTTGGGCGAGTTCACAACTCTCTGTAGTCTTTTCCTGTTCTGTGTATTAGCACCTCCATAACCAGACAGTGATACAACCAATCTGAATGCTCTCCACTGTATGCCTGTAGAAGTTTTCAAGAGTCTCTGGTGACATACAAAATCTCCTCAAACTCCTCACAAAGTATAGCCACTGGCGAGCCGCCTTCATAGAGGCCCCAGGATAGATCTTAAGAGACATTGACGCCCAGAATTTTGGAGTTTTTAGGTTACATAAACTAGTTCACAAGATAAATTTTGAGTGCCCTGGGTCCAGGCCCAAAACATTGGTTACCTTTTACTTCCCATAGATGCAACAAATTTTCTTGTTTAACGCATTAAAAATGCTATTTTTCCTGATCTGTTTATGAATATTAGATCAAGGAAGTATCTATTGAACAGTAGAAACATAACTTTTGCTATCGCTACATAACCAATTCTTCTGAAAGTACTTGGGAGCAGCTGATGTCGCACAGCCTCAATAACCGAAGATTGATCTTGACTTCTGATGCTTTCTGAGTGGAGTTTGGACATTCTACATGTGGCCACTTGGATGTTCCCTGGACACACCGGTTACCTCTCGCGTCTCTCAGATGTCCAGATTGACAGCTTCATTGGCTATTACTCCTCGTGTAGGTGTGCGGCAGGAGAATTGGGAAGAGTTGATGGGTATATGAGGGAGAATAGGTTCCAGAGAAAAAGGCAGATTTGGACCGATGAGATTGTTGTGAGAGTCAGCAGAGCATTGAATCCTATGGGCTCTTATGCTGTAAGAATATATAAAATGTGAGAATTATCGTTGAAATATAATGCACCTTCTCAATTTTACATGTATAGAATGAAAAATCTCACTTTTAAGTGCAAGTTAGACTAGCAAATATTACTAAGCAACACAGTAAAGCAAAATGCATCTTTTCAAACCCTCATCCCTAAATTGGAAGATAATTGTTACTTTAGAAAATGAGAGGAAGCTAATGGACCAACAATGGATCTTTCACAAAGTAAAATGAGAAATTAAAAAAATATAGATGAGCATACAGAGGAAAAATAGAAGCCGAACCTCAGGAATTCTCCTCAAAAAAAAATAGAGCACCAATGATGGTAAAAGGTCACTAGATATGTAGAGAACACAAGATATACTAAATGCTCCGCTACAACTCAGAAATAGAGAGAAGACCCTGAAACAGAATATTTTTTAAAAATATGATAATTTTATCATTGTAATTGACTAATTATATGAGAGTAAAACCCCAAAGTTTTCATGGTCTTGATAAAATTGGACAGTGCAATATAAAACTGCTTAATAGACTTTCGAGATTCCTATGCTCTCTGGGTGAATTTGGCATTAACATTGAGTGCTGATGCAAATAGGAGGTGAATAAATCCAGAACATTTGTCAGATCATGAGTAAGACGAAAACTATTGCTGAAGTTCAGCAAGAATAAAATTGTGTGCCAATGACCTAATTTTTAAAAATTCAAACATCAATTAGAGATGAAAGATATTACCTGGCAAAACTAAAACTACATGAAAGACTTCCACTTCGACCAATAGCACTTGAATGTCTAGTAGAAAGCACTGTTTACAAAATAGAAAATCGTCAAGGGATAAAGTTGACCCTTTGACCAAGGATCAGTGTTTGAATCCCTGTTGATTTTTGCTCACTAAAGTAACTTGGAGTTACCAGCAGTTCCAAAATACTAAGAACAATAGAGGGCAACTATAGGCTATATGTCTTCAGGGACGTTTGGATCAAAATTTGAAGAGGACAATTGGAATGAATTTTTAAAAATTGTAATATAATTTGGTAATAAATTGTGAAAGTTAGAGTATTGCAAATAACAATAGATGCACCACATGTCGTGTAAAATATTAAAACTATGCAAAGTAGTATGTTTTATAGTAGACGGAGGTTATATAATTGACCAATAAGATGATACTTAGCTTATTGTACTTGATTTTAGGCAGATTACCACTAAAGGTCCACAGGCATTGATGAAGGTATAGTAAGTATATAAGCAATGTGATTCTACGTGTGAAGCAATTAAGTTGGTGGGAAATACTGGAAAAGTTTGAATTTTGCATTTTATGAAGAAAATGTGTATGGTAATCCTTGTTCGTATTTATACAGTAACTTTAACTATTTGCTTAAAACTTGAAAAATAAACCAAGAAAATAAATCAATTAGACATAAATTGAAATGAGCAATAAATATAGTTAAAACAAAAATAAGAATAACTTCTTATTTACTTTTAAAAACTTTTATTCATGTGTGAAACACAAAATTCTACAGAAACTGTGATTGAAGTAAAAACACAATGGTGGAGAAACTCGGCAGTTTTATTCAAGTAGTTATTTTGTTGGGATTTATGTATTGCTTGCAAGCTCACCATTTATTGCAGCTTCATAATACCTGGACAAGGTGATGTTGGGTGATCCTGTGGAAAGTGCTCCCATAGTGATGTGATTTTGAGCCAGTATCAATGATTTATTTCCAAGTTTGGATGATATGCAACTTGGATGGTCATATGCATGTCGTGATATTCATTGGTCCTGAAATCTTTGTCCTTCATGGTTGCGGAAGTCTGAGTTTGGGAGTGCTGTGGTGTGACCTAAGTGGGTAACTGTGGTGTATTTTGTAAATGGTACAAACTACAGTCATTATGCATCAGTGGTAAAATGAGCAAGTGTTTAGGATGATTGGGGTGCCAAAAAGTGGGCAATTGTTCTGGATGGGTCCCAGTTTCTTGAGATTTCCTGGAATTACACCAATCCAAGCAAGTGTAGAGTATTTCAACACATTGCTAAGTGGCGCATTCCACATGGCAGGAAAGCTTTGAGGAGAAACACTCACTCCAGGTTTTAACCTGTGTTTTTATTCATAGTTTTGTAGCAGATCTAGTGATCTCCTCAGGATGTTGACAGTGTTGATGTTGAAAAATCTTGTTTAAATGGCCATTGGCTGGCACTTTGAATGCTACTCACTACCTATTGGCCTAAGCGTGTATATTGCTTGGGCTTTCCTTCATTCAGACATGGATTGGTTGGTGTTGTAAATGGATTTGAAAATTGTGGAAGTCATGGACAAACATTCCCACTCCTCTTGGTGGAATGTGTGTTGTTGATGAACCTGATGAAAATAGTTGAGCCAGGGACTCTACCTTGATGAATATCTGTAATGGGGACAGAATTATTTACTTCTCCACACTATCACCTTCTTTTGTGTATGATATGACTCCATCCACTGAAATGTATTTTCTTTGGGGGAACTATGTATAAAAACTGCTGTAATTTCTACATGGTCTAACCAAATGTATACAAATAACCTGGAATAAAATCTGGAATGTGCAGTTTAATCATGTGAATTGTTTGATTACAAATTTAAAACTGTGGACCACAGGGACAAATAAAGAAAAAAGATCTCTTTGTCCCAAACATTATGAAAGGCACTGAATACATACATACATATACCCGTGCACGCACACACACTCACACTCTTTCACATACACACACGTACACATGTATAATATATATATTCACACGCACACCTGCGCGCACACACAAATGTACACACACATACATGCATGTAGACACACGTACACATGTATATACACACACACGCATTCTCACTAAATGAAGTAAAAGCTAACGATTGTGGATATATAACAATGTCAAAATGACTTCCCAGTTCGTGTGCTCCATTGATTTCTTATGTAATGAGGCTCCTTGACAGATTGGCACTTGGGGAGGAGAGGGGGATAAATGTACGAATCTGCAGTGTTGCCAAGGAGGCACCCATCAGAAATCATATGAACGTTGCTCGTAATTTTCATTCATTGATGAGAAATTTGTTTGAGGCAACCACAGCTATAAACCTGATGTGAGAGATATGCAGGGCCTCCAAGACCTTGCCCTGGCACACAGAGCCTAAAGCTCAAAAGCTACAAGGCATCATGTTCATCTTGCGAAGGGATGGGCCATGGATGGATGTAAAATGGCACCTACCAGGAAGATGCCCGTGCCCAAGTGGTCATAACAGTATTGCCCCATACGGTTCCCTCAACTAAGTTTGAGCCAAATGAACCTAAAAGAATCCTTAATTTTGAAAAACTGTTGAGACCACAAAACATGTTCAATTCATGTTGCAACATGGATTAAGAAAAAGAAGCCTGACTCAAAGATCAAACATTAATGTGTTTAAAAAAAACCCACATTCTAAAATTGCACGTCATGAATCAAAAACAGCACTCTATGTGAGTTTTTAACAAACTCGCATACTGCAGCATTGAAAGAACAAATTTGAAAATTGTCGTGTATACTAATGGTTGTAATGAGTGCCCCAGGGTGTTCCATCTGGAATGGGAACCTGGTGCTGATTAAAGCACTAGCCTGCACCTCATGCTTTAATCATCTTTCTATGCCCTATTCCAGTGCAAAATAATGATGGAACTAGTTTTGGCAGATAGACCAAAAAAAAATTCTTTAGCTTTCTAAATTTCTGGGGAAATACCAAAGACAAAAAAATAAAAAGCTACAAATAATTATCTTGTGAAAAAGAAGGGAACATGAGGGCACATATTTAATGTAGAAGTGCTTTTTAAAGGAAACCCTAGCGTCTGGAGCTTTGTAAAACTTTTATAGATTTTCCTTGGACATTTAGGAAACCATTTTTTTTGGGACTTAACCTGTTGGGAAAACAGTGATGTCCTTCAATGCACAGTTAATTCTCTGAGATATTGATATTTAATGTGGTAGCCACATTGCTCACTGCTTCTCTGAGGATGTTGTATTAAGTAACTCACATTATTACACTAAATAAATCTGTAATGATATCCCATCTTAATACAACTATCCAGAGAATGCTATTGTCTAACAAGTATTAAGTTTAATTTTTTGACAGAAGCAGGAGCTATTTTTCATTTGATTAAAATATTGCAATAGTCTGTGGCTAGAAAATGTTGGTAACATTAACACTTTCTAATAGTTTGCTCAAGTATTTCCAAAAGAAGTACATTATCTACTAATTTTGTGAGAATTAATCAGCCTTTCCCAAAGTACTGAATTTGTAGCTATTTGGTGGATTTGTTTACCTTCACTTGTCCTTCTATATTCAATCCATGTGTGTGGATGCTCTAGTGCAGTTATATGTGAGGGTGCTCTTTTCCCAGCTCTTTGCAAAAGTCAGTTTTGAATAGGTCTCAAAAGCACTTTGGCTTATAATTCTTTTTATATGCTCTTGCATTTGTTATTACTCCCACAGCTTGATTATAGGTAAGAGATACACACTAGGGTTTGAGCCCCTATGTTGAAACTTCAGTAACTTTGGACTGAAGGATACATATTTCTAATGATGAATGACAAGGCCAATTGGGATTTACTTTTGCTGAAGTGACTTGGTGATTAAAAATCTATTGAGAGCAGAGTAGGTACATTTCCAATTCGGTTCCAATCCATGTTTTTCCTCAACCAACACCATTTATAAACTTGTAAGCTGACTGATTAGCCATTCACCTAATCGCTTCTTTGTGAGAAAAGTTCCAAAACATTCACAGCACTTATAAAAACAATTTATTCTATTGCTCACTTTGATATGCACATAGCTAATTAAACACATCAATGACATTCCAAATATAAGGGCAAAAATTTGTTTTAACTGTTCTACTTCAGAAAGGAAGGAGGGAGAAGAAGAGAGCAATAGTGATAGGGGATTCGATATTTAAGGAGTCAGATAAGAAGCTCTGTGGGAGAGATCAAGAATCCCGAATGGTCTGTTGCCTCCCTGGTGTCAGGGTTCACAATATCTCAGATCGAGTTCTCGGTATTCTCAGGAGGGAGGGTGAGCAGCAGATGCCATGGTCCATGTAGGGATCAATGACTTGGGTATGAATGATGAGGAGGTCCTGCAATGAGAGTTTAGGGAAGTTGAAGGACAGGACCTCCAGGGTTGTGATCTCAGGAGTGTTACCCATGGTACGTGCTAGTGAGACTAGAAATAGAAATGCAGTTAAACAGGTGGCTGAAGAGATGTGCAGGAGGGAGGGCTTCATGTTTCTGGATAATTGGGCTCTGTAACAAGGAAGGTGGGACCTGTTCTGACAGGACGGTTTGCACCTGAACTGGAGGGCGACTAACATCCTTGCGAGTAGGTTTGCTAGTGCTTCTCTAGGGGGTTTAAACTAGATTGGCAGCAGGGTGGGAACCAGAGTGTTAGAGCAGATAGTGAAGTGGAGGATAGAGGTCATACAAGGTCTGCATGTATAGACAGAAATCAAAGGGTTGTACATGATATCGCAAGGAGTATTGGCATGTGGGATAATGACATTATTGCTATTAGTGAGACTTGGTTTCAGGAGGGGCAGGACTGGCAACTCAATGTTCCTGGGTTCCGTTGTTTCAGACGTGATAGAGGGGGAGGGATGAAAGGGGGAGGAATGGCATTGCTAGTCAGGGAACACAAAACTTAAATACGGTGAGAGCAAAGAAGAAAGTTATTTTAAAAATTCAACAGGAAACCCATGAGGACCCAGTGATTTTCCAGATTGCAAAGGTGAGATAGCTACAGTTATCTCTATTTGTGATATAGGTTCATGGGAATGTTTAAATGATTTTTTAAATTCTCCATCGAACTATTATCATTTTGAAATTCAGAAGTGTAAATTTGGGAATAAAAATTCCTGAATGTGTCATTAATTTTAACGTGATCTGAAGTAACATTTCCATCCTCCATTTTAATCTTTGTAATTTGCCATCTCGTTTCAAGTCTCAACTGATTAGCTAACAATTTATGAAATTTATCACCATAGATATAAACCAGACTCTTATTTTTCAAAAGATGGCCTTCGATTGGATGTGTTGGAAGGAGATCAAATTTAGTTTGAAGTTCCACTCTCTTTTTATATAGTTCTGGATTTCTAATTTGAGCATATTGATGATCTATTTCTTTAATTTGATTAATTAATTCAAAATGTTCTTTATTAGCACTTCTTTTCATATTCACCGTATATGAGATTATTTGCATCCTAAGGTAGGTTTTCAAAACATCCCAGACAATCAGGCTGAGGTTTCTGAAAAAGTATTTGTACTAAAGAAAAAGGTTATCTGCTCCTCCATAAATTTCACAAAATCAATATCATACAGTAAAGTTGAATTGAAACATCAGTGTATTTATTTGAGGACGGTCAGGAAGGGTCATAGTACAATAGGGGCATGGTGAGATATCAGTATACTCTTGTAATCACAAAAGCGAGTCAATGGAATTAATTGATTGGCAATAAGAAAATAATCAATCCTAGCAAAAGTTTGATGAACATGTGAAAAGAAAGAATACGCTCTCCTATTTGGATAAAGAAAATGCCATACGTCAGAAATACCATAATCTGATAGGAAGGATTGAATAAATGAGGCAGACTTATTCACTATTGCAGGGTTGGGAGAAGATCGATCCAACACAGGAACAACCCAACAATCAAAATCTCCACCAAGCACAAGAGACTACGAGTCCAGATCAGGTCAGGAAGAAAAAGAGTTCAAACATTCCACAACAGCAAGAACCACCAATTTATTGTACAATTTCCCTGAAACAATAATATAATGACAGTTAGTATCTGATATTACATTGTGATTAACAAAAGGAATGTTATGGCTATTAAGAATCGAGCCCCTCCCCCCCCCACCTCCTCCCCCGGCTTTTGCGTGAAAAGTGGGAGTGAAAATGTTGCCACGAGGAAGGCTTTTAAAGCTTGCAGAGGTATCTGGATCAACTAGAAAAATGGACCAGAAAATGGCAGCTGGAATTTAATGCAGACAAGTGGAAATGTAAACCAAGGTAGGACATGCACAGGAGCGTGGGGAGGAATTAAACAATCTGGGAATACAGATGCAGAATTTCCTGAAATTGGTGTCACTGATAGACAGGGTTGTAAAGAAAGATTTTGGCATCTTGGCCTCCAGAAATGCAAGTATTGAGTATAGGAGTTGGGATGTAAGGTGAGGTTGTATGAGAATTGGTGAGGCCAAATTTGGAGTATTGTGTGCAGTTTTCGTTGCCTAACTATAGGAAGGATATCGGTAAGATTGAAAGAATGAAGAGAAAGATGTTGCCGGGTCTTCAGGAATTGAGTTACAGGTAAAGATTAAACAGGTTAGGACTTTATTGCATGGAGTGTAGAAGAACAGGGGAGATTTGATAGAGGTTTACAGAATTATGAGGGGGATCGACAGAGTAAATAAGAGTAGACTCTTTCCACTGAGGAGAGATAAATACGAGAGGACATGGCTTTAGGGTGAAAGGGGAAAGGTTCAGGGGGAATATTCAGGGGAACTTCTCTCAGTGGTGGGAGTGTGGAACAAGCTGTCGTCTGACGTGGTAAATGCGGGTTCACTCTTAAGTTTAAGAATAAATGGGATAGCTATAAGAATGGGAGAGGTCTGGAGAGTTATGGACTGGGTGTAGGTCAATAGGACTAGTGGAATAATATTTTGACACAGACTAGACGGGCCAAAGTGCCATTTTCTGTGCTGTAGTTCCATGGCTCTACTTCATGTTTACAAGTACTAGCAGTTAATACTGTGAAATATGCTGTAGTTTTTGTTCGCATAAATCAGTGCTTCTACTGCAAAAAAAAGGTAGAGAATTTAAATAACCATCCCAGACACTAGGTCGTATTGAGCAACATTCCCATAAATGAGAACATGGGTAGATTTTCTTGTAAGTTTGACTCCAAAGGAAAAGTTCATCTACTGCATCACTGAATGTGCATGATTTGTAATTTTGAAATACCTGTTTTATTCCCTTTTGGGAAATTACACTGTCTGTATCAGATACAGGAACTAAACAATCAGGACTGTAAGTAACAGGGCAGTTTGGATTTCATCATATATATATAATTAGCTGTGATGAAAAGAGAGCTCCTGGCTTCAGTTCAATTCTGCATTGGTCAGAGGCAATGAGAAGACCTTTAACTTCAAATCCTGTCATTAAGAAATCTGTCTCCTCTTTAGACTTGGGGAAACTGGCATTTCTGACAGAACGTACGAACAGATGCGAGCATTGTTACTAATGACAGGTGATTAGAAGTGGCATGGGTGCCAGGGTAATTAAACCATTCCGTGACAGCAACATTTGGTGCTGTGGTATTCCTGCATTAGAATAATTGTTGCAGCACATTTTCACCTGCTAGGCCACAGCTTCGAACATCATTAATTTTGTACTGGAACATGGTGCCTGGAGAAATGGACTCGGGCTCATTTTCTGCAACACTTATGCTGGATGCCCAGAGTTCTTCAGTCTTGTGGCAGCAGTTCTGTCAGTGTATGTGACAAGAAGCATTTTGCAATAATGACAATAGTGGCTGTGACTGAGAGGATCACTGAGCGAATTGAGCAAGTTCAATTACAAGAGAAAGAAGGGATAAAACCAAATGGTCCAATTGTGCTTGCATCTGATCCCTTGACTTCCAATCATGCTGCAGTAAAGCAAGCAGGTGATACCTTTAACATCTCGAGGTCATTCTGATAAAAAGTTTAAATTTTCTTGTTTGAAATAAACTGACTGCAGTGTGTTTATAAAGCGAAACAAGGGTAAAACAAAGGCAGTGACACTACTCAGTCTCTTCTGTCTTCCCCACAGAATGTGGTGCATTGTTATTCTCCCTAAGAATTTATCTAGGACATAGTTTCCAGATATCAATACAAGATAAATGATTGTTCTCTGAACCTCCCCCTCCTCCTGTGATGGTTGTATTGCTGTCATTCACCTGTAGCCAGCAGGACGCCAGTGTAATGGGAAAGCTTGCTGTTGAGAGTATCTTCGTTTTCTCTTGTCATTCAATGCCGTGCACTTTTACACTTGTTTTGAGCCCGATGCCTGAAGCTTGATAAAGTTATACTAAGGAGCTTAATTAAAGTGTCTCAGTCTGCCCTCACTCAACTGCCTTTATGATACAGGGGTATCATTTAACTTGCAGACATTCTTAATGACTTGAGCTGGTAGCAGCATGTCTCTGGTAAGAAAGATAAAATGAATTAAAAAAATTTGCACCTTTCCCAATTCCAGAGAAAGAAACAAGCTTTTTAATTGTGCCTCAAGATGACTATGAGTATGAAACTATGATAGTTTTGAAAGGGTATTAAAAGTTTGTGAAAAATCTTGGTAATATCTTTTGTATATTATATGCATATATGATAATGATGTTGGCAAATTATTCTTTTATTTCCTACAAGGAACCATTAAACAAATCTATGTTTTGGTGAGTGGTAAAATCTGGAGGGCAGTAGATAGAAATGTGCTAATCTTATGTATGGAAGAACAAACACCCACGCCTAAATAAAATCCACCTTCAAAAATTTAAAAAGAATAGAGGTTTAGCCCTACCAAATTTTCAGTTCTGTTACTAGGCAGTCAACATACGAATCCTTATGTTTTGGTCATATTATATTAACCGTGAGGACTGTCCAATATGGGTCTCTGGAATCTAATTCTGTTACAAAATTTACTATTATTTCTCTTCTTGGATCCTCACTTCCCTTTAAATAAATTAACTGACAATCCGGTAGTTAAAACATACTTTGAGGGTCTAAATACAGCTTAGAAAACATTTTGGTCTACCGAGATTTTCTCTTTTTCGTCCTAGTTTTTCTAATTATTTCGTGAAACCTTCCATTATTGGGCGCATGGCCATGCTGAGGACCTGAGCAGAAATGTTTTGAAAGAGCTCTCCAGAAAAAAGTATTAAAAAGAGCTTCTGAAAGCTCAAAAACCAGAATTTTATTGTCAAAAATGGATAAAACTAGTGCTAAACAACCAAGCAACCATAAACAAAAACTGAAGAAGCAACAGCTCCGCCAGGAACATTGAGTGAAAGCCCAATGAGGAGCAGCACAGGAGGGGCCTTGGGATCAGCTGAACTCAGCAGAGCTGTGGAGGGGGGGGGTGGGGGTTGGCCCAAGATATAGCCACCATCCTGAACAAGATGGAAACTTTGTGCATTCATTTCACGAATGTTGAATCAGCAATAAGAGACATTTCGGAAAATAAATTGTGGAAGATTTAATGGAGCAAATGACTCAAGTGGAGGCTGAGCCGGATGAAACAAAGGACAGGGTAAAGGCTCTAGAAGAAAAAGCAAAAACATGGGACACCTACAGAAAAGGATTAATGGACAAGATTGATCATATGAAAAATTTCAGCTGGCGTAACAATGTAAGAATCATTGGACTGAGAGAAGGATTCGAGGGGAAAGACCTGATGAGCTTCTTTGAAATGTGGATCCCACAAATGCTGGGACAAAATAAGTTAAATGCAAAGATGCAAATTGAAAGGGATCACCAGACCCTTGGACACAACCTTGACCAATCCTGATAAGATTTTTAAGTTACCAGGAGAGGGATGTGATCTTGGGAGCAGCATATGAATATTCAAAAAATAACAATGGCCCATTAGTTGTGGACAGTGCAAAAGTAATGTTTTTTCAGGACTTTAGCTCTATCTTGGTCAAACAAAGAAAAGAATTTTATGAAGTAAAGAGACAACTGTGATCAAAAAACTTTAAATATTCAATGACTTACCCAGTGTTGTTGAGGGTGGACATCTCAGAAAGTCATCAACGAATTTTTAAGAACAAAAAAGTAGAATAATTTTAAAGAAAATTATGAAAAGATTAAAGTCGACAGATGAGAAGACTGAAAAGACCATTTTAAGACAGAACTAACTGAAAGATGTATCCTTTTATTTATATTTAATAGTACTGAACCATCTTGTTTTTACTGCTAAAAGAAAAACCATTTTAATTTACATGTCGAGCTCTGGAAGGATAGGAAAGTGGTGAAGAGAGTAGCAGGCCTGAACTATTTAAGGGGGAAAGTGGCGTTAGGAGAGGAGCAGTTTTAAAAGATGGCGCTAAAGGGAAGGGTTCTTCGGAAGATTCCGTGGGGTTTTTTGTGGGCTTCCAGGTTCCATTGTTAACGTCACCATCGAAGCTAGGAATGTGTATGTCTCTTAAAGGGGAAATGTGTATGTTTCTTAAAAGGGAAATGTATCTTACAAGTGAAATGAAAAGGGAAATGTTTCTTAAAAGGGAATTGTCTCTTAAATGTCACAGTATTTTTTTAAATTGGAAATATTGTTATACAATATTTGTTTGAAAAATGGTATGGATAAAACACTAAATTTTATTAGTTTTAATATTAATGGGATAAATGGGTCGGTGAAGAGGAAAAGGATCTTGGCATACCTAAATAAATTAAAACAAATATAATCTTTTTGCAGGAAATATATCTTGCCAAATTGGAACACGATAAATTAAAGAGGAGGATAGGACAAATATTATCTTCTTCCTTTGGTTCAAAGACAAGAGAGGTAGCAATTCTAATTAATAAAAATACATCAATGTTAGTAGAAGGCACTTTGATTGATCAGGCCGAAAGGTATGTAATGGAACATTGTAAAATTTATGGAGGAGCATGGACATTTATGATTATTTATGCTCCAAATTATGACTAAGAAGCCTTTATGAAGGACATTTTATTAAAAACTGCAGAGGGAAGACCAAATATATTGGTTGGAATTTTTAATTTTTGGTTGGACCCAATACAAGATAAATCTGCAAGAACAGTAATGAGGGCGAAAGCAGCAAAAACCTCAGCTTCATATATGAAGGATCTAAATCTTATCGATATATGGGGGGAATTAAATCCCAGAGAGAGAGACGACTCCTTTTATTCAAGGGTACATGATTCACATACAAGGATTGACTTACTTTTAATGACTGCCCAGTAAAAAGTAGAGTGATTAAAACAGAATACCTATCAAGGCTTCCATTAGACCACTCATGCTAACATTAACTATTGCAATAATGGAAAGCAAGAAAATATGTACAAATGGCATCTTAATACCATACTACTTCAAAGAACAGGATCTCAAAAAGAATACAAATTACTGGAGAATAAAAAGCTTAAGATATAATACAATACAAACATGTTGAATAGGAAAAAGCTTTATTAAAAACTAAACAATACTATGAGTTAGGTGAATGGGCACACAAAGTTTTATCTTGGCAGATTAACGCAGAGGAATTATCAGAGTGGTGAATGCTACAAAAACAGAGACAGACAGTCTTGCATATAAACAAAAGGAAATCAATCACATTTTTAGACGTTATTACACAAAATTATTCATATCAGAATTATTATAAGACAAGAATGAAATGGAAGATTTTTTATCAAATGCTGAATTTCCAAACTAGAAGAGAGAGAAAGGAAAGAACTAGATCCTCCCTTTACAAGGGAAGAAATTGAAAAGGCTGGGGGTAACCTACAGGCTAATAAATCACTGGGGGTGGATGAATTCCAACCTGAGTTTTACAAACAATTTAAAGAACTATTAATGCCCCTATTAATGGATATTCTGGACCAAGCAGTAGAAACACAGAACCCCCCACCCCACCCCACCCCCCGGAATCATTCTCAACTGCGATTATTACAGTGTTACCAAAAAATAGGGACCCCATTAAAAGTTTTTATCATATAGGCCAATATCCCTGTTAAGTGCTGATTCCAAGATACTAGCGAAAGCATTGGCTAATAGGTTAGGACAATATTTACCAAAATTGATACATGCTGATCAAACAAGATTTGTTAAAGGGAGACATTCCTCAAATAGTCTAGGATGATTATTTAATATAATACACTTGGCAAAATTCAAATGGAATCCAAGAATTACAGTCTCCCTAGAGGTGGAAAAAGCATTTGACTGTTTGGAATGGCCCTTTCTATTTAAAACATTGGAAAAATTTGGCAAAGATAGATCATTTATACACTGGATAAAAACTTTATACCATAAACAGCAAGCTAAAATTATAACCAATAATCAAATGTCAGCAGTATTCCTCTTGAGAAGATTGAGTAGACAAGGATGTCCCCTGTACCTGGCGCTTTCTATTTTAGCAATTGAACCGCTAGCGGAGATAATGAGAGGGGATCCGGATATAAAGGGCTTCAAAGTTGGACAAGAAAAACATAAAATTAGTCTCTTTGCTGACGATGTGCTTCTATACCTATCAGAACTGGCTAAATCTTTTGAATAATTACAAGGAACACTAGAAAAATATGGAAGAATATCAGGTTATAAAATAAATATTGACTAAAGTGAGGTAATGCCATTAACACATTTTGAAATTGAAAGATACCAAAAAGGAATTAAATTTAAATGGAAGATGGATAGAATAAAATATTTTGGAATAACAACTTACAAAATCCATGTAAACAAAATTATGTTCCTCTTCTAGGGAAGATAAAAAGGGACCTGCAGAAATGGAGAGACTTACTGATTATTTTAGTGGGAAGGGTTAATTGCATCAAAATGAAAGAGATGCCAAGACTGCAGTATCCTTTTTTTCAATCACTGCCTATTCCATTACCTAAAAAGCTACTAAACAATCATATTAGATAGTTTCTATGGAATAATAATGTACCAAGAATCACACTCACTGGGAGGACTTAGACTTCCAGATTTTAAAAAATATTACTTAACTGGACAGGCTAGATTCATTCAGCCTTCTTCATTGAAGACAACCCCCCACCCCTACCCTTGGATTCAGATGGGAATGTACTCAATGGAGGAGTGGAAAGCAAAGGATTTTATCTATAAATGGAGTGTCAAATCACTAGAAAAAAAGACAGGTAATCCCATGCTAATACATATGATCGGAACATGGCAAAAAATTTATGAATGTATAGGAAAAAAAAGTAGGGATATCAATAAAAGTTCCACTGCATAAAAAAAGTGTTATTGCCTATGAACAGAGGCAATGGAATATTAAATTTGTGGTATGACAAAGGGATAAGATATATTGAAGACTGCTATATTGAACACTGGAAGGAACTCTTATGTCCTTTGAATAATTAAAACAAATATGGAGTGGCCTTTAGGACTTTCTTCTGTTTTCCCCATCTTAGATCATTCTTAAAAGAAAGATGAGGACCAACATTGACCCCACCTGAAAAGAAATGGAATGAATGGTCTGGATGGGGAATAAACCCATATTTATAACAAAAATATACCATGCTCTCCAGAACAAATGTGCAAAACCAAGATTACAGAGGTCAAGAGGAAGATGGAAGTCAGAAATGGGTGTGGTAATTTCAGAAAGAAGCTGGTCAGATTGGTGTAAGGACAGCAATTATAAATGCAAGATATGGATTGGTTCAGTATAATTTTTTCACACCAATTATTATCTTACCCCAGAGAAATTACATAGATTAAAGGCAGAAATATCAGAGATGTGTTTCAGATGTGGGACTGAGACAGGAACGTTTTTACATGCTACATGGTCAAGTGTGAAGGTGAGGCCATTTTGGGAAGACATCACAGAAAAATTAACCAGGATAACAGGAGTGGCCTTCATGGGTGACCCAGAGTTCTATCTCCTAGGTAATTTTATGGAAATAACCAACAAATAGAATAAATATCAAATCTCATTTATAAAAATAGCACTGGCTGAGATAGCAAAAATTGTATTACGATCATTTGGAAGTCCAACCCCCCTCTACTTATAGACAATGGACTGCAGAAATGAACAGCTGTATGTCAGTGGGGGAATTAAAAAAATCATATAATTTAAAGAATAAATATGACACTTCTGTAAAGATATGGCTGCCATACCTGGGGTCCAAATACAGTATTAAAAAAGAAAAAAAGAATATAAATGCAACTATTATATATATTTAAATGTGGTTTCCCCAATTGTATTATATATATTTAAAAGATATATAAGCTCTGACAGTGTGCGGATTCATATGTATGGAGGGAGAGATCGACTGTTGTTGTTTGTAAGAAAAAAATTTAATATATTGTGATATTGAAAATTTTATTATGTATATTTTTGAAAAATTCAAAAATGAAATATTTAGAAAAAAAACCTTCCATGATTGACGTAGCTTTTAAAGAATAATATAGATTGTAGCTCCTCTACTCTGTTCCACAGAAGCCCCCCAAATATATCAAGGTCCCTGTAACTGTATTGGTTAGTTGTGCTCTTGAAATTAATCAGTGTCAAAGTTTTAATTTTGTTCATATATCTTAAATGTTAAAAACATAGGTTCTGCAATATGTCAGTGGAGTAAGTTCTTTTCATCATGTTTACAGAAGAGAATGATGTAGATGTGCTAGAGGAAGTATTTCAAAGTCTGAAGGAATAGGGCCACGTGCTCAGTCAGCCCTGCTGCACAGTAAGATCACAGGTTTATGTTTGAAGTCAATAAGACAATGGCCAATTCTCAACTGGCCTTTCCTCCCTGATACCTCTATCAGTTGACTTTGTAAAAGTCCAACTATGTATTGATGTCAAATAGATTTAGTTGAAGAGTTTCAACAGCCACTTGTGTGGAGAAACTCAAATATTTTGTAATATGCAAAATATTGGAACATGTAATAGTACAAAACAGACCCTTTGGCGCACTGATCTGTACCAACTATAATCCTAACCCAATTAAGTTAATCCCGTTTTAATTTGAATTGAATTGTATTGTTTGTCATGTGTTATGAGATACTTGTTAACCAGATGAGTCAATTCATAGAACAAGTAGTGCAATAATAAACAGATTAGACAAATAAAAGAACACAAATGGAGAGTGTAGTTTTCCACCAAGTCCAAGAATACAGAGTATGGAAATCAAAAAAATACAAAGTGTCAGGTATAGAGAAAAGAACAACCAAAACAGCACAGGAACATGATCTTTAGCCAGTTAGAAACTCATTTAAGAGTCTAACCATAGTAGAACTGTCCTTGAATCTGGAGGTTAGTGTTTTCAAACACATGAATCTTGTGAGGTAGCAACTAGTAAAGGCAGAGTTACTGGAAGGGAGGTCGCCTGAGCTGTGTTCACAACTCTTCCTGCACAGGATCCATATCCCTACAGTCCCTGCACAATTGATTCTTAAACATCACCAACATATCAGTATTCACTACCACCATGGCAGCACATTCCAATCTCTGTGTAAAACAACTTGCCTTATACATCCTTTAAACTTCACACACCTTACTTTGAACCTACACTCTCTAGATTTTGACATTTCCACTCTGGGAGAAAGTTTCTGACCATCTACCCGATGCCTCTCATATATTCCTGAATTTTATGCTCCATGTTTCAACTGATGAAAGCAAGGATCTTCACTATCTTCGCTACTCTATTTACTTTTGTTGCCATTTTCAAGGAGCTATGGACGCACTGTTGTGTTTGGAAAAGTATCGGGTTTGGTGGGTTCACAGAGAGACGATTGTTGCAATCACAGGTAACTTTAATGAACAAACAGCAGCCAAAGGGAGAAGTTCAAACAATACTCAATTACTATATTACTAAACAACTATATAAACATTCAAATTGGGCCCAGGTTGGACTCCAATATCAGTGGCCACCTATACATGCTCACTACTGTGTACACCCTCTACAGACAGGGACTTTCACATACAATCCTGGTTCCCTGTACCAATGGGGGTGTAGCTCTCAGCAGGCACTGATCTGTTGCAGTACTATGGCTCAGTTTAGGTGTAGTGTACACCTTATCCAAGACACTTCCAGTAATGTCCAGATTAGTGACTTGGTGTAGAGCAATGTCTGGGCTTGGTCTTTGAGGCAGAGAGAAAGAAATGTGCTATGAATCGATGTTTTGTACAATTCTGAGCTGGACATCTAGCCAACGATGAGCCTAAGTAATTTAAATGAGCCAACCGTAAGGTGTGCACTAATGGGTGATGCGACTTCTGAATAAGTTTCAGTCAGGGAGCCACATTCCTCCACAATCCACATATAAATGCACCCGCGATGCATTTGTACATCAGTCTTTCTGAAGGTCCTGCCATTTAATATATACTTTCCTGTTCTGTTTGTCCTGCCAAAATTCAACACTTCACACTTGTCTAGTGTAAGCTTCATCTCCATTTATCTACTCATATTTTTAATTAATCTAAATCAGACTACATCCTTTGACAATCTTAACTATCCACCATTTTCATTCAATTCATTTATCCCTTGGATCCTTGTGGTCACAAAGTTCCAGTCAGAGAAACACAACCCAACGCTACCCTCTGTCTTCTGTGGCCAAGCCAAAATTGAATCCAATCTACCAAGTCACTGTGGATCCTATGTGTCTTGATCTTGCCTACCTTGAGGTATCTTGTCAGGTGCCTCACTGAAGTCCTTGTAAACATCATCCACTGCCCTACCCTCAGAAATGATCTTCACAGCCTCAAAAAGTTCTGTTGAGTCATGACCTGCCCTGCACAAAGCCATGTAGACTATCCCTAACAAACACATGCATTTCCAAATGCGAGTCAACCTCTCACCCACTACTTGCTTTTACAGCTTTCCATGAACTTCCTACATGGCTATTCCTGTATCTCCTGCAGGTTATTGGGAAGCATTTGGTATAACCTCATCGAAGTGATAGCACCCTTCTTATTTATTTATAAGTTCTACCTATATTGCCTCAGTAGGTGACTCCTCCCAGATGTCCTCCCTGAGTTCAATTGTACCATTTTCCCTGATCTGTAATGGAACTTCCCCAGCCTTTTGCATCCCCCTCCATCATGCATGAAACACCAAAGCCCTGGATCATTGAGCTGCCAAACCTGCCTCTCTCTCAACCAAGTCAATGTAATGAGCACAACATCATAGTTGCAAGCGCTGATGTGGGGCTGTAAATTTATCTGCTGTGCCCATGAGACTCATTACATTGAAATAAACTCATTTCATCCCATGAGTTCCAGTATGTTCATTAACCTAGTCCTACAGAATATCTTCTTGATTTCTTACAAAAAAGTAAATTACATCATATTTCCTACATTATGTTGCAATTCCCATGTTGACTAATCAGCTCATCTTTTTCACAGAGTCATTGGGTTAAGCAGGTTAATCTATTTGTACTTGTGCACTTTTGTTCCCTAAGATGCATTAGCCATAAAATTTGAATAAATACCAGTTGGAAAAAAAAAGAAGATATAGTTTGTTGAAATTTCCCAAATTTTATCTCACCTTATGTTTAATTGATATGTTTGATCCAGAGCCTAAATAGCAGAATGAAGACCCGAATCACACAGAATAAAATGTAATTATTGATGATTTACTGTATGGAAAGATTGTTGAAGTGTCAATGTTTAAAGGTATTGGTTTATGAAGCTTACATGAAATATGTGGCTTACTTGGAACACCGAGACAGAAGCAAGTTGCTCCCAGTTTCATATAGTTTATTTACTAGAAACCTAGATACAGCATGGGCTACCTCACTGACAAAAGGCAAAGGAGGAAAAACCCAACACCCAACCCCAACCAACCAATTTTCCCCTGCAACCGCTGCAATCGTGTCTGCCTGTCCCACATCGGACTTGTCAGCCACAAACGAGCCTGCAGCTGACGTGGACTTTTTACCCCCTCCATAAATCTTCGTCCGCGAAGCCAAGCCAAAGAAGAAGAGATACAGCATGATAAGGAGAATGAGAGATGCAGTCTGGTACAAGAGGGAGGATGGGGTGTCTAGGGAGGGGTAGCGCCTCTGGTGGGGTGGGGGCTCCTTTTCGGGCAGCTCGTCTACCACCTGGCATTCAGCTCTCACCTGTGGCTCCAAGTAGCACGTGCAGCTCTCACCTCTGGTTCCAGGAGGCACGTGCAACAGCCACATCCTGCTAAACCATCCAGACAGGCAGTCTAAACTAGGTGAGGGTAGCCAACAGGACTTTGACCCTCGGTGAGGTAGGGAATCGGTCTATCCTTGTGGGTAAAGTCTGGCCTTGGCAGATAGAGCAGAAGAGACCGACTAAGAAGGCAGGCCCAAGAGGATGACAAGACACTGGTCATTCGCTGCAGCAAAAGAGGTCTCCAGCTGTAATTGTTGTCCATGCCACTGGATCATGGACTCTTCTCTCTTCTGAGAGAGTGTTGCGCCCCTGTGCAACAGATCTTCCCCCTAAAACTCCATCGTGCACAGGTTTCTGTTCTGTCTTCTTCAAATTGAAGAACTGACAGTATAATATACAAGAGGGAGGATGAGAAAGACAAAGAAAGATCCTCTAGCAGGATACTCTCCCACTCATCATTCTACCTGCATCTCATAAGGACCCAAGGTAGGAAGTGGGTGGCATGGTTAGCGAGGCGGTTAATGCAGTGCTGTTACACTGTTCGAATCCAATGCTGTACGTAAGGAGTTTTTACATTCTCCCCATGTCTCTGTGTGTTTCCTCCAGGTGCTCCGGTTTCCTCCCACCATTCAAAAAACAAATGGGGGGAGGTGGTGATGGGTATTTGGGCGGCACAGGCTCATGGGCTGAAAGGCCCTGTTATTGTGCTGTATGTCTCATTTTAATAAATGTGTCAAATTTTGCAGCCAGACCTCTTTGGTGAATAGCTGATAAGGTCACGCCGGCCGTCAACTTTAATGCTGGTAATGATTGTGGCGTCGTCTCCCAGTGTTGTTTTCGGATGTAGAATTTATCTTTTTTGCCTCTGCTCAAGAACATTGTGCAGCTGGCTGAAGATTCTAAGCAGTGCTTTGTGAAATCTGAGATGTTTCCCAGTTAAAACAGGTTGCACGACGTGAATGCTGTTACATGACCACGTGCATTATGTTGTGACACTCACTGCCAGGAATTGTGAAGGAAAAATAAGATGTGGTTAGGCACAACTGTGTGTTTAAACAGTTACAAATATATTTAGCCCATTAAATTTATAGGCAAGGGTGTTGTTGTTGTTTATTTTTCATAAAACGTCAATAATTTATTATTGTTAATCGACAATTCCTATTTGAGCTTTGAAACAAAGAGGCGTGAATTAATAGGGGTGGTCTGAGATTTTTCCAGTGACTTTGCAGTTATAATTTTCCGTGCTCCCTGCACTTGATGACACTGAGGATGAGGCCTAGTGCATAGTAGCCAATTGGAATTTTGGGGTCTTTTAATCTTGGATCAGCATCAAAATCCTGTAGTTTACTGCTAGCAGGAAACTCTGGACCTCTATGTTCCAGAGCTTGTCTTTGTGATCATGTTAACATTTCAAAATAGTTAAGAATTCCACTCTTGAATGTTCTTTGACCGCAAGATTGCCTTCGGATTTGGTTGCGACACTTAAGGTACAGAGTCCATTATAAATACTCAAGAACCATGTTTAAATAAACTGAAATTCTCTCCAGTGACTTCTGCAGAGTTTGCTTTGAGCTTAAACCTGAACAGCACAAAGAGGAGATGATCATCAAGAAGTTGATTGGAGAAAGAACATAATCCTGCAGCCCAGCGTCCTCATAGATTTTAGCTGTCACCAGGATGGAAGGAGTAATAATTTACAGACATCAGAACCTCACTGCGCTTCAACTTCATCTTCAATATGAATGATATTTATGGTGTGAGATTAACAGCCCAGAATATTTAAAACATAAATCAATTTTAAAAGAAGTTTAGTAACTTACTTCATAATCACTGACAAAAATATTATTGTGAAAAAAAATATTTTACCATGACATCTGATTAAAACATTGATCACTTGAATATAATTTGAGAATATATATAAATGGAAAGAATCTATTTTGCCACCCTGATATTCCGGCTTGTGATTTTGTGCAATATTTTACCGATGAAAATGTCTGCCAAATCCTTTCCAATAATTTATGATGTAATTGATTTTCAGACAAAGTAACAGGAAATAAACCAGAAAATTCTGCAAAACCTAGCAGCAGGTAGCATCAGATGTAAAGGCATTGAAATGTGATTTATTTTGCTGCAGATGCTACCTGCTCTTCTGAATGGTCACCAGGAGTTTCTGTTTTTCATATTTCCAGCATCTGTATTTTTTTTTTTGGAAAGTTATAGAAAAATCTTGGGAGTTAGTCATGACATTTTAGAATCGGAAATTTGAATAGAAACTGAATTCCTTGGAGCAATATTAGACAGAGGTGAAAGAGAGAAAGAGAGAGAGAGAGAGAGAGAGCTGGTGGGGGGGGGGGGGGAAGACATAGTTATAGATGGGGGTGGCTAATGAAAGCCACAGAAGTTGATGTTAATGCCATCTGGGTGGAGGGTGCCCAGAGGGAATATGTTGTTCCTCCAGTTTGTGGGTAATCTCAGTCTGGCAGTGCATGAGAACATGGACAGGCATGTCAGCAAGGGAACAGGGCAGGGAACTGAAATGGGTAACCACTGGACTGGGAGATCCATGCTTATTGTGGCGGATGGACCTGAGGTGCTCAATGAACCAATCTCCCAGGAAAGGACCCCCCCCCCCACCCCACAATCTATCATTATGTTTCCTCTCTTCTTGCACTCTCACTTTCTCCCCCTCACAGATCCAAACACTCCCTCTCCCAATCTGTTCTCTCTTTTCCTCTCTCCTGAATTCTTATACATATCCACATAGCACCTTTTGACTGTGGGTCTGTGCTTCTCCCTTTGCTTTCTTTCCTTCTCCCCAGCCTTTTCATTCAGGCACCTGCCTGCTTTACTTTTACATATCTTGAAGAAGGGCTCAGGCCCAAAACATCAGAAATATATTTTTATCTCCAATGATTGCTGCAAGGCCTGCTGAGCTCCTCCAGCACTTTTGCATTTTTATCCAGCTGCGCTGGATGGGTCACGTCTCCAGAATGGAGGACCATCGCCTTCCCAAGATCGTGTTATATGGCGAGCTCTACACTGGCCACCGTGACAGAGGTGCACCAAAGAAAAGGTACAAGGACTGCCTAAAGAAATCTCTTGGTGCCTGCCACATTGACCACCGCCAGTGGGCTGATAACGCCTCAAACCGTGCATCTTGGCGCCTCACAGTTTGGCGGGCAGCAACCTCCTTTGAAGAAGACCGCAGAGCCCACCTCACTGACAAAAGGCAAAGGAGGAAACACCCAACCCCAACCAACCAATTTTCCCTTGCAACCGCTGCAATCGTGTCTGCCTGTCCCACATCGGACTTGTCAGCCACAAACGAGCCTGCAGCTGACGTGGACTTTTTACCCCCTCCATAAATCTTCGTCCGCGAAGGCAAGCCAAAGAAAAGCATTTGCAGACTTCAGTGTTTCACATAAAGAAAGGATGAATTTCTACTTGCACTCACTGCAAACACATCTGAACGGGTTTTGCAAGCAATAAACAACTTACATATGTTCCAAAATCACTATATGGCCCAAGAACAATGCGAACAGCATTCACGTCAGGAACTCTTTTTTTAAATTTTTTTTATTTTTCACACTATGAACCATACTGACCAAAATACACACAAACATTTCCCTCTTGAATATACACAGTGTCATTTTCTCCCCTTTTCCCCCCTCCCTTCCCTCCCTCTTTCACCCCCTCCCCATCCACTCAACGTTCCACCTATTAAACAATGTCATCACACAATGAAAATAAACAAGAAATTTGTGTCATCTACTTTTACATACTGGGTCAGTTCATTTCGTCTTCTCCTTCTGTCATTTTCGGTGGTGGAGGTCTGCGGTAGGACTTCTCTGTTGTGTTCCATGTTCGGCTCCCAAATTTGTTCGAATACTGTGATGTTATTTCTTAAATTATATGTTATTTTTTTCAAATGGAATACATTTATTCATTTCTATATACCATTGTTGTATTCTCAGGCTATCTTCTGATTTCCAGGTTGACACAATACATTTTTTTGCTACAGCTAAGGCTATCATAATAAATCTTTTTTGTGCTCCATCCAAATCGCATCCAAGTTCTTTACTTCTTATATTACTTAGAAGAAAGATCTCTGGATTTTTTGGTATGTTGCTTTTTGTGATTTTATTTAATACCTGGTTTAGATCTTCCCAAAACTTTTCCACTTTCTCACATGCCCAAATTGCATGTACTGTTGTTCCCGTTCCCTTTTTACAGCGAAAACATCTGTCTAATACTGTTGGGTCCCATTTATTTAACTTTTGGGGCGTGATGTATAGCCTGTGTAACCAATTATATTGTATCATGCGTAACCTCGTGTTTATTGTATTTCTCATAGTTCCTCCGGAGCATAGCTTTTCCCATGTTTCATTCTTTTTCTTTAGATCTTGTTCCCATTTTTGTTTGGGTTTACAGCTTGTTTCCTTGTTCTCTTTCTCTTGCAGTTTGATGTACATGTTTGTTATAAATCTTTTAATTATCATTGTGTCTGTAATCACATATTCAAAGCTGCTTCCTTCTGGTAACCTCAGCCTACTTCCCAATTTGTCCTTCAAGGACGTTAGGAATTCTTAATGACAGGCTCTTTGCCCTCCAATCAAACAATGGATGTTTGTTAAGTTGCAGGTAAATTGTTCCCTCCGTTTGTTTCTTACTTTGCATGATTTATTGAGCAGTTATTTTTCAATCCTAGTCATTATAATTCACAATCATAATTCATTACTAAGGGTTGGGAAGCACCTGTGTAAAAACACATATTTCTTGAATCTCTGTATTAAAATTAATACATCTTTAGAGGTCTCTTGGAGAATATTTTTAAGTATTTAATATTTTATGCATTCAATTGCACTTCAGATCAAAAAAAAAGGCATTCATCGATTTTTAGGAGTTTGGTTAATTTTCAGTACAGTATTTAACTTTTTCAGTTTTGTTTTCACACAGGTTTTAGATCTATACAATGAGATATAGACAGTGTGGCTAGGCGCATTTCAAATGCCATCTACAAATTTGCCGATGACACCACAGTCATCGGTATAATTGGCAATGAGGAAATAATAAGGAGTGAGATAACGACAAACGCCCCCAACCGAGGAACTGATTGTAGATTTAAAGAAGGGGAAATAAGGAGAACACAAACTAGTCCTCATCGAGGTGTCAGAAGTGGAAAAGGTTAAGCACTTCAACTTCCTGGGTGTCAACATCCCTGAAGATCTGTCCTAGGGCCTCCATATGACGAAGGCTCGCTAGCAGCCATACTTTATTGGAGTTTGAGGAAATATGGTATGTCACCAAAGACTCTTGCAAATTTCTATCGGTGTACAGTGGAGTGCACTCTGACTGGTTGCATCGCTGTCAGGGATGAGGTGCCACTGGACAGGACCAGAAAAGACTACAGAAAGTTATGAACTCAGCAGTGCCATCATGGGCATTAGTCTTTATTCCATCTAGGACATCTGCAAGAGGCGGTGTCTCAAGAAACCAGACACTATCCTCAAGGACCCCACCACCACCCAGGTCATGCCCTCTTATTACTGCTGCCATCAGGAAGGAGGTACAGGAGCCTGAAGATGAAAACCCGACAGTATAAAAAGAGCCTCTTACCCTCTGCCATCAGATTTCTGAATGGACAATGAACTACAGACAATACCTCACTCTCTCTTTTTTGCTCTAATTTATTTATTTTTTAAAATATAATTTATAGAAATATTTTCACCTAATAATGCTGCTGCAAAACAACAAATTTCATAAAATGTTCATCATGATAAATTCTGATACTCTGGTAATTATGTATTAATGGTTTACCAAATAATTTGTATTGAATTGGTCAAACTGTCAAGAAACTTTGCTGTCCTCCAATAGCAAATGTCTATATCTCTGGTGAGCAAAGAACTAACAAAAACAAGTAAAACATAAAAGTCCGCAGACACCATGGTTGAAGTAAAAACATGATGCTGGAGAAACTGAGGTCAAACAGTGTACTTTGTATAGCAAAGACAAAGATACATAACCAACATTTCGGGCTTGAGCCCTTCATCAAGGTTTGGGAAATGTCAGCAGGCGTCCAAATAAAAATGTAGCAGCGGAGGTGTGGGGGGAAGAGCATAGAAGCAAAGGCAGGAGGAACGAGGTGGAGAAGCGAGGGAGGGCACAGCAGCAAGCAAAGGGAAGAGGCATGGCTAGGTGAAAAGGGATGGAAGGGGGTGGAGGGAAAAAAGGCAGGGGGAAGGGAAAAGATGGGGAAGGGAGAGCAGAAAACGGAAAAGTCAATGTTAATGCCATCTGACTGGAGAGCGTCCGGAGGGAAAATCAGGTTCCTCCAATTTATGGGTGGTCTTGGTGGGATAGTACATGAAGCCATGGACAGACATGTGAGTATAGGAGTGGGACACAGAACTGAAATGTTTGGCAACTGACCGGGACTTTCCAGCCAGATGCCATTAACACAGATTTTTCCACTTTCTGCTTACTAGTGCTCCCTTCCCTTCCCCCTGCCTTATTTCCCTCCACCCCCTTCCCTCTCTACTCACCTAGCCATCCCTCCTCCCCTTACTTGCTGCTGTGCCCTCTCTTCCTTCTCCACCCATTACCTCCTGCCTTTTCTACCATGTTCCTCCCTCCACCTTCTACCTCCCCCTTACCTTTTTATTCAGACACCTGCCAATATTTTTCCATACTTCGAGGAAATGCTCAAGCCCGAAATGTTGGTTAAGTATTTTTTTCTTTGGTATATAAAGGACATTATTTGACCTGCTGAGTTTCTCCAGCATTGTATTTAAACCTGTGGTTTCAAACTGCCCCGCCCCTAAATTCACATTCTATCTTAAATATTCCCTAATACCATAAGTGCTCTGTGATTAGTAAGAGATTGCTTAAGGTGGTATGTGAGTGGAAAGAAAAAGTTTTAAAACCACTGTTTTAATTGTACCTCATTATGTGTACAGTTTCATAACTCCAAAAGAAATGGACCAATGACAATTTTTCTCAAGCAAAATATTTCAGTAACTATCGGGTCTAGAGCAATGGTTCTCAATCTTCCCTTCCCACTCACATATCACCTTAAGCAATTCTTTATCAATCACAGAACACATAGCATAAGAATTGCTTCAAGTGGAACAAATGGACAGAGTTACGATTTCTTCCTTACCTGTGATGCTCACATTTAAAGGAGAAGAAGATTAAGCAAGATTTGAGAGGGATGGGGTGGGAGAAGTAATAAATATGTTTCACTTGTTGCTTTCATCTTTTGTGAGAGCATAACAATTATCAAGGTTTAATGTTTAGACAAGAAGAGCAAGGCATTCTACATTTGTGCTAAACATGAAACTAAATGACAGAAGCAATGACTGATTTTTCCTCATTCTTAGTTCCTTGTGTTTTTATGTAATAGTAATGTAGCTTTGAATCTGCAAACAAGACATCCAATTTTAAATTCTGTGCAGTAGAGCCATTGTTACCAGAGGGTTATATTTCATTTATATGACAGTATGCAGCATTGTAAATTCTCTTTTATTATGCTTATCTTTAGTTTCCAGTGTCATTGTTTCACAATATTAAAGTGATGATTAGTTTTATCTTAATATCATAGATAAATTATATTTTTGATGAGATTTAATTGCTTTCAGATTTGCAGCTTGTAGAATTTTTACTTTAATGAGGAATCTTTCAAAAGTATAGTCAACCAGTGCATCAACAAACAACTGCAAACACCAATATATGTCTTTGGCTTGGCTTCGCGGACGAAGATTTATGGAGGGGGTAAAAAGTCCACGTCAGCTGCAGGCTCGTTTGTGGCTGACAAGTCCGATGCGGGACAGGCAGACACGGTTGCAGCGGTTGCAGGGGAAAATTGGTGGGTTGGGGTTGGGTGTTGGGTTTTTCCTCCTTTGCCTTTTGTCAGTGAGGTGGGCTCTGCGGTCTTCTTCAAAGGAGGCTGCTGCCCGCCAAACTGTGAGGCGCCAAGATGCACGGTTTGAGGCGTTATCAGCCCACTGGCGGTGGTCAATGTGGCAGGCACCAAGAGATTTCTTTAGGCAGTCCTTGTACCTTTTCTTTGGTGCACCTCTGTCACGGTGGCCAGTGGAGAGCTCGCCATATAATACGATCTTGGGAAGGCGATGGTCCTCCATTCTGGAGACGTGACCCATCCAGCGCAGCTGGATCTTCAGCAGCGTGGACTCGATGCTGTCGACCTCTGCCATCTCGAGTACCTCGACGTTAGGGGTGTGAGCGCTCCAATGGATGTTGAGGATGGAGCGGAGACAACGCTGGTGGAAGCGTTCTAGGAGCCGTAGGTGGTGCCGGTAGAGGACCCATGATTCGGAGCCGAACAGGAGTGTGGGTATGACAACGGCTCTGTATACGCTTATCTTTGTGAGGTTTTTCAGTTGGTTGTTTTTCCAGACTCTTTTGTGTAGTCTTCCAAAGGCGCTATTTGCCTTGGCGAGTCTGTTGTCTATCTCATTGTCGATCCTTGCATCTGATGAAATGGTGCAGCCGAGATAGGTAAACTGGTTGACCGTTTTGAGTTTTGTGTGCCCGATGGAGACACAAGAGAAACTTGTCCGTGAACTACTCTTTGCAGATGATGCCGCTTTAGTTGCCCATTCAGAGCCAGCTCTTCAGCGCTTGACGTCCTGCTTTGTGGAAACTGCCAAAATGTTTGGCCTGGAAGTCAGCCTGAAGAAAACTGAGGTCCTCCATCAGCCAGCTCCCCACCATGACTACCAGCCCCCCCACATCTCCATCGGGCACACAAAACTCAAAACGGTCAAACACCAATATATAAACATTACATATAAGCTCTCATTATTTGTACAGTTGCTAAAAGGCAAAATTACTACTTTGGATATTTTTTTAAGAAACCATTTTTAGTGAATTACAGGTGACCCCATATAATGTTCATCCTCATCAAACTCACAAATTATTTCCCAAAAATTAAAAATATAAAATTGATAGGAAAAAAAATAAATAGATTCCGTTTTTTTTAAACTCACCTTTCATAACTCAGGCCTAAATTATGTTTTTTTTTTGGGTTGCAAAAAGTACAGGGCTTGCCTGTATTTAATTGTAACTTATTGATATCTGAATAATTTTTATTACATTTCCAAAATCCATCTGGCCTTCTCTGTCACACGGTCAGGAGGTATTCCTTCATTCATTTGCACAATTTATGTGCAGTACCGGCGATCGTTTTTGCCTCTAGGAAGGAAAGATGAGCCTCTGACTTCAACCATGGTAACACTTCTGTTGAAGGTTGCCTGTTGGGTCGAGAGTTCCAGGACATAGGCCCAACAATGATGAAAGGAAGACAATACAATAATCCTGTTTTGTTGAGTTGTACTAAAACAACCAGCTGATAATAAACTTGAGCATTTTCATTTGTAGTGAAGTACAGTCCTCTCCATAATGTTTGGGAAGAGGACATTTCTTAAGATACTGCCCCTGTGTTGCACAGTTTTAAATTTGTAATCAAACAATTCACATGTGTTTAAAGTGCACATTTCTGATTTTATTCAAAGTTATTTGTATACATTTTGGTTTGACAATGTAGAAATGACAGCACGTTTGCAGGAAACTGGTTGATCTGCTGTGGACTTAGCTCCACTTACCTGCCTGTTCTTCATAATGCTTAATTCCTCTACTATTTAAAGATCTATCTATCTGTCTTAAATACATTTAATGAGGTACCTCTACTGCTTCCTTGAGTCGAGAATTCCACAAATTCGCTGCTCTCGATGAGTAGTTTGTCTTAAATCTCCTATCCTGAACCTTAAGGCTGTATCCCCTAGTAATACTCTCACCTGCCAGTTGAAATACCCTTCCTGCTTCCATCTTATTTTTTTAAATGTCATCATTTATATGTCTCTATAAAATCTCCCCTCATCTTTCTAACTCCAATGAATATTGTCACCATTCTTCACATTTTAGTACAACAATAGCTCATGAGATTGCTACTTTGAATGTGACCACAGACAGATCCTTTGAACCATTTTGTCCGCAATTCTTTACAAAATTAACACGAAATAGTGAGGTGATTAGCGTAGACTGAACCTTGATGTCAACAGCATGGGAGATTTACATATACGGAAATTGCAGGCTAAACATTGCTGGTGATTTCTCAACTGGAATCCAAATCTACATGGAGTGTTTGCTGTGATGTTTTTAATTACTTTAAAGTATTTTTAGGTTTAGAAAATAAGAGCCTTTTTCAATGTTTTAATCAATTAATGATAAGTATTTTTAATGACAAAGACATTAGGGAATGACTTTCCTGATGCCTGTAATATTGTCTTTGACAACCAAGTAGTGAGAGCAAAAATAGGAGGAGAGACAAGATGAATGTGGCCTGAAGATCAGTGCAGGGGAGGAGGAGGAGGGAAATATTTACATAATGTGCACATTGGGACTAGTTCTGGGAAGGAAAATCTTTACAAGCTGGAAGAATTGTATCCAGGTTACATCCATACAGGAGTGGGACCAATATCCTTGTTTAGTTGTTTGCTTGTACTGTTGAGTGAGCAGTGGGGGGGGGGGGGGGGGGTTTAATCTCATTTAGCAGCGTTGTGACAACGGGCTTTTGTTTAAATGGAGATAGAACGCAAAATGATGCAGCACAAGAGGATTTTGAGGTCCATGAAGCACAGAAAACCTAGAAAATAGGTGCAGCAGGTAATTGGGAGGTTAATAGCATCTATTCAAAGAGGTATAAAGATAGTGAACAATGAAAGTCTGCAGTTGCTGTGAACAATGAAAGTCTGCAGATGCTGTGATTGCAATGTTATGGGTTCTATTGTACATTATACATAAATGTGTCTTTAAAAGAGATAGATTGTGGGGGGTTAATGTAGGTCACTTCACAAACCGTTACTTATACTTCACATCTCATTTAAAATGCAAGAGTTTTGCTGAAGCCAGACATTCAGGCTCCATGACTTTGCAGAGACAATGGAACTGCTTTGCAAAGAATTTCAAAGCAGGCGCAAGTGGAGAAGTCCGGGCTCAAGCACTGATAAAGACCTTTCATGGATTGCGTTTGGAGCCTTGGGAGAAGTTTTTACAAGCAGAGAGAAAATTAAAAAACGGGATTTCTTTTAGAAGGAGAGAGAAGTCAATCCTGTAGTACTAGTTTTTTGAGTCTGCAAGCTTGTTGAAAACCCCATTTTAAAGACCGGTTGTGAATTCTGAGTTCAGCCTGTTCAAAATCCTTGTAGTCCTTAAAAGAGGAAATATCTGGCTAGAGTGTTTCACCTGAAATAAGGGAAACAAGAAGAACTATGTGGTGTCCTAGAAGAAGAGGTTATCATTTGGAAAACCCATGATGGGGCAAGTTTCTTCGGCAAGACACTGAAATAACTGATCGGAGGAAATCAATTTGTGTCTGTCCAATGAGCAACAAATATCTCTCTGAAACCAACAAAAACCTTCATGAGAAGTTACCATTTAACTGTAAGCACCAGAATCTGGTGATAATTCATAATTCTGTGCACAGTATAAGAATTGCCTGATACTGGTAAACTTGGAGAATTGAAAAGTGAATGATTGGAATATTAAAGCAAAGAACTTTCCTGAACATATACACATTGCATACACGTGAACTTAGAATTAGAAGGGTGTTAAGTTAAGTTAATAGTAATAAGTTAAAGTTTGATCCTGTTTTTATGTTTAAAGAAAATTAAAAGCAACTTTTGTTTAACTATTTGTCTTGGTGAATTTCTATTGCTGCTGGGTTTTGGGGCCCTGTGGGCTCATAACAGCAATAAAAAACATTAAAATGCTGGAGGAACACAGCAGGTCTCGCAGCTTCCATAGGAGGAAAAATATCACCAATGTTTCAGGCCTGAGCCCTTCTTCAATGTATGAATAAAAAAGCCAGGAATATGAAGGTCGGAAAGCCTAACTACAACTATGGAAGACACAAGTGAAATCACAATGAGAGTACTGTGTCCAGTTGTGCTCTGCTTGTTCTAAGTAAATGATATCTTCAGAGAAAGTAAATGAGGATGATCCTGCTTATGGAGAGATTGCTTTATTAGGAAAGGTTTAACAGGGGTTGGTCAGTAAATTGGAGAATGGAAGAATGAGAGATGACCTTATTGAAACATGAAATATTTGGGGTTTAATAGTGCAAATCTTGAAAGAATGTTTTCCCCTGTAGGAGATCCCAGCATGAGAGCAGATTATCAGAGTGGGAAGGTAGGGTGGGGGGGGGTTCCATTTATGACTGAAATGGGAAGATTTTATTTCAATAAAAAAGTTCTGTTATTCCATTTTAAATCAGCAAGGGAATCAGAGATTATGGAAATAGGACAGAAAAAATGAATTACAGAGGTTGGGTCAGCAATGATTTTACTGAGGGGTGCAGAAGATTTAAGGGGCTGAATGGCCTACCCATGTTATTATAGCTTATGACATAACATCCTTCAAAATTCCTTACAGGAATTAAATAAATTGGATTTTCAAATGTAAAGTGCAAGTAACTTAAAAAAAATCAAAATCTGAAGATATGCTCATGGGATATTCGGCAAATTGGAAATTGAATCTAAAATTGGCTTGGTAATGAGAGCAAAGACAAGAGAACTTTTTTATGTAGTTGGAACCCTGTGACAACGATGCACGACAGGGATCAGCGCTGGGTCCTCGCTGTTTGTTTCTACATTACCACAAAATTGTGAATATAGTAGTAGGATTAGGAAATAGACAAAATACATGAAAAATCATGTGTTCGGCCACAGAATGATACAGGTTATGCAGAGCAATTGCAGATGGAATTTAATCCTGACAAGTAGGATCTGAAATATTTAGGGGGGGTGTCAAATAAAGGTAGAAAATACACCAGTAGGGCTCTGTAGAGCACTGAGGAACAAAGTGACCTTGGTGTGGAAGTCTCTCTCCCTGAAGATGGCAGTACAGTTAGATAGGCTGGTGAATAAGGCATATAGGACACTTACCTTTATTAGAGGTGGTATGGAATATAAAAATAGGGAGGTCATGCTGCAAATTTATACAATTTTAGATAGACCATGCCAATAATGTGTCCATTTCTGGTAGCCATGTTGGGAAGGCCATGATGGCACTCAAAAAGATTCACCAGGCTTCAGCCAGGATAGAATGTTTCAATTCTGAGGTGTGACTGGATAGATTGGGCTTGTGTTCCTTGGAGCAGAGCAGTCTGAATGAAAATCCAACATGCAAAATGTTGAGATGCAAGATTATAAAGTAGATATTAAGAAGTATGTGGTTTAAGATGAGAAGACGATACAAGGGGATCTGAAAAATTGTTTTCAGCTGGAGAGTAGTTGCAGTCCTGAATGCAGCACCTGAGAAGGTGCCAAAGGCATGTGCAACTAAATATGAGAAGCTTCTGGATTAGCGCTTGAATTGGTGAGTCACAGTCCACTATACACCAAGTGCTGAGAAATCAAATTTGAATAAATAGGCACTTTTTAGGTTAGCGTCAGCATGGTGGGCCAAAGGGCCTGTTTCATGTCGTATGACTGATTTTTTTCAAATGCAATATAACGGTGTGGAAGTCCATTGTAAACTTCTTAAATTTGTTAAACTGAAAAATAAGTACTTTTTTTTTTACTAGCATTTGTAATTTTAAGTTCCTTTATTTGCACAATGAACATTTTATATCATTTTGATTCTTAATGTTGCTCCATATTTGTATAAATATATATGAACAATTAATGAAGATCTTTACAGTTTTGTTAATTTTCCAAGAGAATACCTTCAAATTTCAAATTTGACTTTTAACATATTTTATGATTTATCAACCACAGCATTTGGAAGGGAGAGAATGGGTGCAATTTTAAGGCCAGATGGATTTCCTTAGACATCTATTGAGTTTTTTTTTCCAAAGGAATCTAATTATCAATAGATTGGCTCCCAATGAAAAGAAGGTGAATCAAGATAAAAGTCGTAAGAAAGATGAACAGTATCAAAATGATATTTTTGGAAGCAATCTACCATACTTAATGACAGAAATATCATGCCAAGAGTTTTTCTTTTTCCACGATTTACTGATATAATGTCAAGAAAATGCAGTGCTCAGGTTATGCTCCACTACAAACTATATTTAATAATCTAGTCTCACGCATGAGTAAAACCCACACGGATAGAAAACTGGAGGTCACTAAATGTATATTAATCTGAAAGTGTTAGATTTGTACGGTGACACACTCAAGCAGTATAGTGCATACTTCCTTCTGTTGGTGAAAAGCTATACATGCTACAGACAAACTTGTGTCTAAAGGAGTTTTTAAGGACTTAAACCAAATTGTTCTCACTGAATTCTTTAATATCTTAATCATAAGGAGTAGTATAATAGTTCAGAACCTCTTACCAATATTCTCTCAAGGATGTTTCGATGTTCTGATTTTTGTGTGAATGTAAAATAAATGTGCTGTTTTCAATTGTTTGCCATACATAAACCTGTTTTATTTCTGATATTTATGTCCACACTAAGTACAAAACCATTGTATATGATATAGGACTTAGATTAGCATCATTGAATATTCTAATTAATCTCAATTCATTTTTGAGTAGAAAGTTAGTGGAGAAAGAATCAACCTCACATGATTAGAATATCTAGTTTCTCCTAGATTAAAACGGTCATATTTCAAAACCATGCAAAGAATTTTTTAAGAAATACCTGCATGCATCTTGCAGAGTCCAACACTGATCCTCATATTTATATTTCTGCAGCAACATTTTTGTTTAACAGCAGAAAAGCAGAGAATGCTAAAAATAAATGGCAGGCTGGTCAGTATCTCTCAAGATGCAAGACAAAATATATTTTTCAGTGCCTTCTCGACTTCATTTTGAAGTTAATTGAAGATTATGTTATTTCCATGTGTACATTGAAGTACTCGAGATGGCAGAGGCCGACAGCATCGAATCCACGCTGCTGAAGATCAAACTCCGCTGGGTAGGTCACGTCTCCAGAATGGAGGACCATCGCCTTCCCAAGATCGTGTTATATGGCGAGCTCTCCACTGGCCACCAAGACAGAGGTGCACCAAAGAAGAGGTACAAGGACTGCCTAAAGAAAGCTCTTGGTGCCTGCCACAATGACCACCGCCAGTGGGCTGATCTCGCCTCAAACCGTGCATCTTGGCGCCTCACAGTTCGGCGGGCAGCAACCTCCTTTGAAGAAGACCGCAGAGCCCACCTCACTGACAAAAGACAAAGGAGGAAAAACCCAACCCCCAACCCCAACTAACCAATTTTCCCTTCCAACCGCTGCAACCGTGTCTGCCTGTCCCGCATCGGACTTGTCAACCACAAACGAGCCAGCAGCTGACGTGGACATTACCCCTCCATAAATCTTCGTCCGCGATGCCAAGCCAAAGAAAAAAGATATGAGTATGGGCTGGTTACTCGCAATCTGGCTATGGATTTAAGGCCTCGTTAAATTTCTGATGCACCATTGAGGAGATATTGAAGAAAACTTATTCCAGGTCCCAATCTGTTCTTACAGACGGAAACCAAAAGATTTGATGGCACCATTTCAAAGCACAGCAGAGGGGTTATTTCTGGTGCCCAGCTCAATAGTTACTTGACAATCAATTAAAACAAAATCTTGTCATTTTCATCCAGAATCTGCTGTCCAAAAAGCTTGCTAATTTCCCACATTATATTTGTGACAATAAAGTTATTTGGATTGCTTACGCTTTTGGAAGATGCTTTAGAAGTCTTTTTCATTCTTTCACTTACCAAAAGAGTAGAGAATGGGTATATATCTGCCATCAGTGACGTCCCTCAGTTGAAAAGGCAACTTTAACTGGTTTTCTGAGAACACAGCTGGATTAACACAATTTGCATGACCAGGCAACTCCAAATCTAGCACTGACCATGAAACATATCACTGCTCGTACCATTGTAATGCTGCTTTTCTTCCCTTTTCTTAACAATAAAACCACTCACATTTTAATTCAAAGATCCCTCAGTGCACAATACAATTGTCAGTGTACAGATTATTTCCATATCCTAAATCAATTTTAATATGATACAATGAAATAAATTGCTTGAACTATAGTTCTAATAAACTTTTCACTCTACTGTCTTCTGTGATTTCCACTGAGTCCTGGGAAAGTAGTTGTTTACAAAAGCCCACAAGGGGAATTTAATTTTTATGCATGTTTCTGGGTGATAATTGAGTAGGTTTAGTTTTTCAGTCCACTTTTACATTTCACTTTATTTATATTTTAAAGAATCTCATTCCTCAAAACATTCTGCAGTATGTTAAGTCTTGGTATATTAAGAAGTTTTATTAGAATTATACCATTAATTAATTTGTTTGTAACCATCCACAACACTCGTTCATGAGCAGACAACACTAACTAACACAAAATTATGCTCATTATTTCTGCAAAAGTTCTGGCTGTTAAAAGTGACAAAACTAAAAATAATTTTGATCTTGAAAATGTGTACAAGTGCAGAAACTAGCAACTTACTACCCGTTAAATAATACAACTCGACATCAAATTCAAAGTTATTGTCAGAGTGCATACATGACATCACATACAACCCTGAGATTCTTTTTTTTTCTGCGAGCCAGGCAGAATTTCTACTTATTGGTGGTGTAAACCAGCCATTCTCAACTTGTTTTTATTTGCCCTGCTGCACACCCCCTCACCGCCCCCCCCCCCAACCAAGGTCTCTGCTCAAAGTTAATGAGCCCCCTTGCTGCGAAACAGGCAAGTTTTGGATTCTCCCGTCATTCCTCCTCCTGACTACAGAAAAAAACATTGATGTCACATGAGGTGAAAAGAAAATGAGGCTTTTACTTAAATGTGCTATGGGCCCCCATGCTGGTGTAAACTGTTCTCAAGAAAAAGATACAAGGAAAATACAGGAAAAAATAAAGATTCGGTAATAAATAATGTGCAAAGTAAGATCCCTTAAATGAGTCTCTGATTGAGTCTATTGTTTTGGAGCCAGTAATTATTTTCTAATTGTTGGTGCCAATTTATACCTATTTAAGGGTGCTATGGTTAGCACAGCTGTGAGCACAATACTATTTTAGCACCAGTGATCTGGGTTTGAATCTGTAAGGACTTTGTACATTCTCCCTATGGTCTCCATGGGTTTTCTCTGGTTGCTCTGGTCGTCTCCAACATTTCAAAGACATACAGAGTCTATAGATTACTTGATCACATGGGTGTAATTGGACAGCACGGGCTTGTGAGTTGGAAGGTCCTGTTGTGTTGTTTCTCTAAATTAAATTAAAATTATAATCACTTCAACACAGAATAAAAAAACCAGTGAATTTAACCATTGGTCTCTCTTGACAATTTTGTTTGTTTCTGATGTCATAAAGTCCAAATGCAGTAACAGTGATTTTCCCAGGATAACCAAGAAAAAATTTATGTCTAAAGTATGTGTTTGATTTTTCCAAACCTCCAAAATGGGAAAAGTTACCATCCTGGGAAATCATCAGGTAGACTTTTTTTCAGTGTTTCTTGAATGAAAGTCAGTGATTCTTGAGTGGAACATAATCAAATAATTTTCCGAGTTGTATTATGGCACTCCTGAAGTTTGACTGAGCATCTCGTAATCAGAAATCTACTTACTCTGGTTGCACATTTTTGCATTTAACAATGTTGATCCTCATGGCACATTGCTTTTAAATATTTCCATGTGAAATTGGATCACATTGACTTTAATTCTCAGCATAATCACGTCCTATATTGGCCTTAGTATACAATGATGTTATTTTGGTTACGACATCTGCAGTTTTCTGCAACTGTACACAAAGCTGACTAAAGATGCTTCTGATAAACAAAAACAATTCTATGCTGCTATTTGAACTCTTATAACACCTTTACTTTGGATGCAAACTGGTGTATCCATTGTTTCTGCTGACCTCAAGCTGCTGGGCACCAAGGCAAGACTGAGCACCCAAACGAAACAAGTACAGAAGTGCACATGTTCATAGACCATACCTCAAAGTGTCAGGAAAGAGATATTGGATCACTAAACAACTTGGCTGCTCAGGTTTGCATTTTAAAAAATGTAAACAAGATGCAAGATTATATTTTTTTTAACATTGCCAGATCAAGAAAAGTAACAATATTCCAACAGTGAAAGTGACCAGGTAAACACTTACAAAGTGCTGAAGTTGATAGATATTGATGCTGATTTCTTTACTCATGCAAACTCTGATTCTCTAACCATATTTTCTTCCTGATCTGCTGAGTATTTCCTGTGTTTTCTGGTTTATTTAAGAAATTTGGAGCATGTTATTCATGGTGCTTATTAATATTATTGAAATACAATTGAAAATGATGGGATAAATGGAAAATTAAGCCAAAATAAAAGTGCACAGTATTAGAAATAATGGGATCAAAAATTGGTTGATATATGGAGAAAATAGAGAGTCGGAATATATCATGCCTGACAAAGGACTCAGCCCGAAACTTCGGTTACCTTTTATGGATGCTATTAACCTGTTGAGTTTCTTCAGCATTTTTGCGTATTCCAGTAGGAATGGATATCTTATTTTAAGGAACTAGCTAGTATGGTACTTCAGCAATCAGTCCTTGGGATAGATTTCAGGGGCTAACTAGTAGGGTACTACAGGAATCAGTCCTTGGGATAGATTTCAGGGGCTAGCTAGTAGGGTACTACAGGAATCAGTCCTTGGGATAGATTTCAGGGGCTAGCTAGTAGGGTACTACAGGAATCAGTCCTTGGGATAGATTTCAGGGGCTAGCTAGTAGGGTACTACAGGAATCAGTCCTTGGGATAGATTTCAGGGGCTAGCTAGTAGGGTACTACAGGAATCAGTCCTTGGGATAGATTTCAGGGGCTAGCTAGTAGGGTACTACAGGAATCAGTCCTTGGGATAGATTTCAGGGGCTAGCTAGTAGGGTACTACAGCAATCAGTCCTTGGGATAGATTTCAGGGGCTAGCTAGTAGGGTACTACAGGAATCAGATAGATTTTCATAATTATATATCAACAATTGGGATGAGTAAACAAAATTAAATACTTCAAAATTTGCTGATGGTACTAAACTGGGTGAGTTAAAAGGACTGCAGATAAATGTGATTTTTTTTTTCTTTTTCGGTAGGAAAAAAGGAAGGCAGCAAAGTATTTAAATAGCATTAGATCAGTAAGTATTGACATATAGAGAAACTTGGGTGTATATGTACGACAGTCCCTGAAATCAAAAACGGAGGTACAGGAAGCAGCTAAGAACACAAATGGTACCTTGTCCTTTATAGCAAGAGAACTCGAGTACAGGAGCAAGGATTATACAGAGCCTTGGTAAGAGTGCACCAAGATTTTGACCTCCTTAAGTAAGAAGAAATATACCTACTATAGTGAGAACCCAGCCAATGTTAGCCAGACAAACTCTTGGAATAGTGGGATTGTTGTATGAGCAGAGATTAGATCAACTAGATTTCCATTCACTCGAGTTAAAAAAAGAATGAGGGTGGTTCATTGCAATTTAGAAAATTCTAAAATGATCTAAGATATTTAGGACTGAAATTAAGAGAAATATCTTCACTCAGACTGTGATGAACCTGTGGAATTTGCTACCACAGAGGACTTTAGAGGCCGTGCCACTAAATATAGATAAAAAGAGATAAAAGGCATCAAGGGGAGAGAGCAAGAATATGGTATTGAGATCAATGATCAATCATGGCCAAATTGAATGGCCAAGCATGCATGAAGAGCCTACACCTGCTTCTATTATTTCTATCACAGTTGAAATTAATATCTTGGGTGATCTTTGACATAAGATTAAGTTAATAGGTTCAAAGAGACAATTGAATGTAGTTTTAGCAATAAAATATTGAGCAATGGCTGAAAATTCAAGAGACTGGAACTGAAATGAATCCCAAAATGGGCATTTGTTAGATCATTTCTCACACAAAATATCTTAAATTTCCACCCATGAAAATGAGACACAGTTTCTTTTCTTTCTGAAGAAAGCTTTAGACGGAGAATAATCTTATGACTCCTCACCAGACTTTGGTTGCAGTGTAACGTAGCTTGCAGCACTGGAAAAACTGGCCAACCCCAGTTCCCATTACAAACACTCCCTGATGGAACTGAGAAGACCTTGTCCTGTCTCACAAAATGCTAGCAGCTGTTTGATAGACTTACGGTTTGAAGAAAGACAGCATGAGACTCCAGGATCTGATAACACCTTGTCACCTGCTAATGTATGGGAGGGGCTGGGAATAATTCAAGCCTACTTATCGAGTGAGTTGGTGAGCTACGCAAGGTCAGATTGCGCAGTTCCTGCTAAAAGTGCAGAACAAAACTGGACATGTTTAATGGGAGTGTGTGTCTCAAAAGAAACTGGCGAGCCTATACCTTATGTTTACATCCAAGAAATTGTCAAGCAGAAGCATTCATTATACATCTTGTGACATTGCACCAACAGGACTCGCACTACCAACTCCAGAAACTAAACTTGCACAATGCTTTGGCAGATCAATACTTGGGGTGAATCTCAAAGAGAGCTGTTTTATCTTGAATGAACTGAGGTTTGTCACATCAGTACCACTGTGTATATATTGGTGTGATTCAGGTTAAAAAAAAACTCAATGCGAGGTAATATTGTTAACTTTCTTGTAAATAATTTGTCAGAAAGGAAATGAATATACATTGTAAGCAGGTCCTTATTAATAAATGGTTTTTAAATAGCCACTGTAATAAATAAAATACATTTATTTGAAATTGGTGCTTTTCCTACTGGGATCGGGTAAGTTATTTAACTTGGCTGAAACGAATCATTTTATATAATAGCTGAACTCTTCAATGTAAAGCATGGTTTGAATGCTAATTTACTTCCTATCCTTAATTATTTTTGTCTCCTCTTCCAATAACACCCAATTAATGTTCAAACTTTTCTCTGGTGGAGATTCAATTCAGTATTATGTACATTCCTTGGCTACTTCTAGGTCTATTACAAATAATTATGGCACACATAGGATCTCATCATTAAGATAAAGATTAAACTTTAGCTTCATAACCCTGAGGTGAAATTTCCTTATGGCATGCAATATATTCAAAACCATTACTAATAATAAAAGAAGAGATTGCTCTAGCTTTCTGGAAGCAAATAAATCATCGGCTGTTTGAGGAATACGAGGTTTAATAAACTCTTCCTTTCACCATAAAAAAAACAGAAGAGCTAAAGCATGATTAAAAGCATATTACAGAAAGATCATCAAATGTATGTTATGTAATTATCATTATGTGCATTTATTACCACTAATTTAATCGTATTAGTGATCTAGTTTCTAGAATGTGGCAGTCCTAATGCAATTATTTTTGCTGCATATTTCTGCATATCAGTTTAGCTTTGAAAATGGAGAGGAAATATATTGTGTGCATATGATCAAACCCATATGCCAATTCTTATTGGAGTTGAACAGGAAAGTCTGCAGATGATGTTGATGTGTAGTGCAACACAAAACTGCTGGAGATGCTGTAATGGAGGATTTAGACCAGCTTATGCAAGAAGGGAAGCAGTTGCATCAGAAGACATGATCTAAATTCCGCCATGGGGCCTAGGGATGCAGTTGTCTTTTGTTGGTCACAGACTGTCAGGAGACCTTGAGGATAATTAAATCATTTATTCAAAGAGATAAGCTATGAGTAAACAATTTTTTGGGTAATATAAACCATGGTCCCACTGCTGAAGTGAAGACTCTCTGAGGGGTGGAAACGTCTCTCAGCAAGAAGAAGAACCTCTAGAGTCCAGCTAACGTCCCGGTCGGGGGAGGTGGAGAAGCTGCTACCAGCACCCCGATGTGGTCATTGCCTCGCTTCGGCAGTTGGGACCAGTCCAGGCGTTGATAAATATAATTGGGAAGGGCTTGCATATTGTAGTTTGAAATCAGCTTTTGAATTTGTAATAAACATTTGTATAAACTGAACTGCTCTCGGTGTGGGTGTCAGTTTTCTTTCGGTAGCTCAAACACTGTGACCAATCTAAAATGAACAAAGTGAGAGGTACACGTTTAACCAGGAAAGATGCTCAGCAGGTCATCCAGCACCTGTAGAAAGCAAAGGGTAACAAATATTTCAGACCTGAGCCCTTTATCAAGGTATGAGCAAAAAGCAGACAGGCACCTGAAAAAAAAAAAGTGGAGGGAGGAGGGAAGAAGCAAGCCAACAGGGAAGAAGTGGATATGGGTGGGTGGGCAGAAGAGAAAAAAGTTGAGAAATGATGGTGAGGGGGGTAGCTCTCTGGATAGAGAAGATGGGGGTGGGGAGGAAGAGGAAAGGAGACAAAGGGATAGAGGGACAGAGAGAGACAGGTGAGGAACCTAACAGAAACTGGAGAAGTCAATGCTAATGCATTCTGGTTGGAATGACCAGGAGGAATATTAGGGTTAGGTGTTGTTCCACAAATTTGCAGGTAGCCTCGGGTTGGATATACATGAGGCCAAGGACAGACATGACATACTGTGAGGTCCCCATTATTGCAGCCGACAGAGTGAAGGTGTTCAACGAAACGATCTCTATGTCTGTGTCCAGGCTTTCCAATGTAGAGGAGGCCATGACAGGAGCACTGGATGGAGTGGATAACCTCTGCAGATTCACATGAAGTGTTGATTCACTGGATGGTCTGTTTAGGATCCTGAGTCGTGGTGAGGGAGGAGATATGGGTGCAAGTTTAGCACAGGCATAGGTACCAAGGGAGTGATTCGTGGGAAGGGATGAGTGGAAGCGGGAATCCAGAGGGATAAGAAAGCAGAGAGGAGAGGAGAGGGGACGGTGTGTCTGTTGTTGGATTCACATTCGTAAGTGGCAGAAATGGCAGAGGATATGGAGACTGGTGGGGCAGGAGGTGTGTATAGGGGAATCCTATCCTTGTTTCGCAGTGCAGAGGGGGCCAGGGCAGATGTGCATGAAATGGAGGGAAAGTGGGTAAGGCTGAAGGGGACAGACTGTTTGGGTTCACCTATGTCAAATGCCCTACCTAACTTCACAGAATATCCTTCCTGGAAATTTGCTTAATAGTTAATAGAATTTAACCTTTTTAAAGGATAATGATAGTTCAAATGATTGGATTTAATCTTGCATCCACCTTTATGAGGACAGGATAAGTAATACCTCATTAGGGAATTGTATATTCCATTTGGTCATTGGAGTATTATCTTATTTAAATAAATGCTATTAAAATGAGGGTTCTTAACTCTGGTTATACTGTTTAATGTTTCACATTTGTAGCAAAACAATTTCCTGTAAAATCACAAGATTAAATTATATAGCCTATGAGTCCATTCTCATTGATTTTCTTTCCTATAAATTTTAAATTCTGTCCTTACTGTACATTGGACTAGATTACTATGTAGGCCTTAGAGAGTTAAGTAACTCTGGTATCCTGATAAATGGTCTGGAATACATATGATACCATTTGCAAATGCAGACTGTGGCATGCTGTTAGTCTTTAATTATCATGGCCGAAGCAGTTTGGTGCTCTGTAGCCTCCTTTGTTAATAGGCAGACTGGCTTAGGTCTGAGAAACAGAGTCCTTGGTAATGCATTTTGCACTTGAAGAGTTTATTTTTATTTTTAATCGAGCTACCTTTGTTTTATTCCACAGCTCATCAGTTCCTGGAGGAAATCTTTCTCATACTCCTGATTGCTATTTACTGTTACTGCTCACTTTTTTTTCCCTCTGCTCATGGTGAAGTTATATTTCTGTTGATTGGGAGTCAGTTAACAGACCATATTGCTGGTGAAGGTGCATCGTTTGTTGCCTGTTCTCGTAGCGCTGGGCAGTCAGCTGGGATGTAATTAAGACTCTGAGAACAGGCTGTCTTCTCCACAGGAAGAACATGTTAGATGTTGTTGGGATTCAGGGCTGTCAGTTAGTCTGAGGCTGGGGGCTTTGTGCTTTGGACAGTTATTTTCTCTGATTCCATTTATTTCATTTTTTACATACAGCAAAGTACAGTTTATTTTTAACTGAATTCTCTCAACTGTGGGCAAGAGCTTCAAAGTATTGCCTCAGAATTATCATTTTAGTGATACTTATTTAAGTAAATGTTTAAATGGTGTTGTAATCTTAGCTGTAAATAATGTATATAGGCACAACAGCCAGGGTCCATCTGTCTTCCGACTTAAATCCCCAAACTTTTTGTCAACACTATGCTTTTTATATTAAAGAGGCAAATAGAGTAAATGGACTAAAGCAGTTTTAATTTTTAACACTTTTGCTGAACTGTGGGAATCTGTAATTGACAGTTGTAACTGATATTTGAATAATTGGATTAATACATGGGCAGGCCTTTCTGAAAGTTGTGTCTTAATGGTGGCAGACTGTACATTCTAAGAATTTTTTGAGAGGAAACGAATTACTAAATTATTTAAATTTTGCTTCTGATATGGAAAGTACACCATAGATGTCGTCCACAAGAAACATTGGTTATTCTAACTCCAGTTGTAAAAATAATCAGATGGTGATAGAGTTCATTTTTAATTTTGGAGATGACCAGCTTGCATGGGGAGGTTGAAGGCTGTCATTTATTGAAGTGCATATCTTAAATGAAAGGTTATTCGGAGTTGTATAATATTTTCATAATGCATGCTGAATGCATTTCTGTTTTGGATTCCAGTGAACAGAGAGCAAGTCACACACAGTCTCAGATATTCTACATGTTTTACTTCCATTGCATCTTCGGAAGGAAATAAAGTGTCTATAGAATGAAGATGATGACACCAATGGTCAATTCACATAGGCAACTTCTGTCATAAAGATAGATAGGATAGCGTGATTCAAAGATGATATAAAGAGGCTACAAAATGATAGGAATATGTTTGGGGAGATGTCACATGATGCCATAGGATTAACATTTCAGCTTCTGACTCTCTTGGGAAATTAGTTAACAAAGCTAAATAAGTACTATTCCAATTTGAAAAATATTTTTAAAATACATTTAAACCATAATTCCTCTCAAAAAAAGAAAAAGGTAATTACAGCGACCTCTGGATCCCATCAAGAAAACTGCTGAGAGGCCTAACTCAACAACGAAGCAGGGACCTGGAATTCGTGCTGCTTCCTGATCTTGTGAGTCTCCAGAAGGGGCCTCTGCCACCGTCTCTCATCTGTTACAACAGAGAGATGGCATTGGTAAGTAACCAGGAAGTGAATTGCGCATGCGCGAGAAATTATGCATAAACAGTGTAACCTAGCCAAAAGCACGACTGGGAGTGCAACAACTGCTTGTCGAAAAATTGGGGACCTTGACTTCAGCACCTGAGGATGAAGGATTGGGCTCCAGAGGAGATTCGTTAGCTGAAGATGAAGAAGACGAAGAAGAAGATATACAAGAACAGGACGTAATTGAAGAAATTAAAATTACTCCACTAACTAAAACTGAAGTTATCCATAATGATAAAGTAGCAGATTAAAGCAATGAAAGGCGAAATGAGAGAAGGATTAAAGGGTTTGAAGGCTGAAATTAAAGAAATGAAAGTAGAAAATAATAAAAGTGTTGGATGTTGTAAATAAAATTAAGTCAGAGAAAATGGAAGAAAAAGTTGCAAGAGTACAGGATGATGAAACGTGGAAAATACAACAACTGGTTTAATTACAGTAAATGAAAAGCTTTCAGATAAAGTGGATATATTGGAGAATTTTAGTAGAAGAAACAATATTAAAATAGGCTTAAAAAGATCTATACTATTGAATTGGAAAGAGGTTAATCCTCCCACTGTTTTCCAATGGTTTACCCAAACTATACTATGTTTAAATTTAGAGAAAATTAGAAACTCTGTCTATGAATCCCCTTCTAAGTTTGAGTTAACCTGGTGACCATTTATTCAATATTTTCATTTGTGGTGAGTTGATCTGGCTCTGTTTTCTTTTTATGATTATGTATGATAATTGGGCTGCTAGATGAGATCGGAGTGATCGGCGTGGTTTAACTATATCAGTAGGTTTTTTTTTAAGTTTTTAATTCAGATTTGTTTTTTCTTCCTTTTTGGGGTTTTTTTTCTCTCTTTTTTTATATATTTTTATTAATTATATCATTTTCTTTTAGAGATAGTTCATACTCTAAACTGATCTAAAATTTTTTTTGATATATTTTTATTCTGCAATATTATTGTTTAATATCTCTGTATTAATTCGTTATTTACTATGTATTTTTCATATCTCTTTGAACTGTATGTGTTTATAAATTATAATAATAATAAAAAGGTTGGAAAAGAAAGAAACAATATTAAAATAGGCTTCTCAGAAGGAAAAGAAGGTATAGCTGTAGTTCGCTTCTTTCAAGATTGGAAGTTTTGGGAGAAGAGAATTTTGGAAATATTATTTAAAATTGAAAGAGCCCATAGGGCTATGAGGCTAAAACCTCTCCCTAATCAAAAACTGCATACTATATTTTAATAAAATGTTTGCGCTATCAGGATAGTTCCTTGCTGTGAAAGGAGCGAAGGAATGACAAGGTCCCTTGTTATGGGAAAGGGATAGAATTTTATTCTACCCGGATTTGATTGAAGATCTGTTGAGGAGAGGAAAAGAATTTAATCCAGTTAAAAAAATTATTTATGATAAAGGTTATAAATTTGTTCTCCGATATCCAGCGACCTTGAAGATCTTTGTTCCGGGAGTACTGAACAGATTTTTTTACTAACGTTGCTCAAGAATATGCTTGGGGTCTTCCTGAAATGCAGCATTTTAGGAGCGGTTGTGGACTTGATGCAATGAACTTTTTTTACATTTTATCCTACTAATTTTACAACTGGAATGGAAGAAATTGAAGAAACATTCTTTTTTCCTCTTCCATTTTTTCTTTTGATTTCTGGAAAGATAGTTTCATTGTGGTTAACTAATAAATTGATTGATATTAATTAACTAAATGATTGAATCTTGTATATTAAATATACCAAGGGAGTTGGGAGGAGTGGGAGGTGTTGCTTGCCGCTGGATTATGTGTGTATTTGTGACCTGGGTCACAACCCATAAAATTGAGGGAGTCAGTGTTGTATTAGACACCACTTATCGGGAGGGATTTCTTTGACATTGTTATCGATATAGGAATGTAACCATATATATTTTTCTTTTTTTTTTGATTGGTGTAAAGGGTGTGTCCTGGAACATGGTATTTTTATTGGATTTTGAGGAGATTTGCGAGAGGAGGCGACAGAGGGGGATTAACAATATTTAGTCTAGACGAGTAATGTGATTAAGTTTGTAAACTTTAATGTTAGTGGGTTAAATGGGTTAATAAACAGAGAGTATTAACATATATTAAAAAGTTTGGAGTTGATATAGCTTTCCTTCAAGAAAAAAAACATTTAACTGAAAAAGAGCACTTGAAATTAAAATGGGATTGGGTAGGACACGTAATGTCATCTTTATTTAATTCTAAAGCAAGAGGCATGGCAATTCTGATTTAAAAAGAATCTTTATTTAAAGTCCAAAATATTATTTCAGACACTGCAGGGAGATATGTAATGGTACATGGTAAAATATTTTCGGAAATGTGAACTTTTTTGAACTTGTATACTCCGAGAGTTGATGATGAGAAATTTATTCAAGATATATTTCTAAATTTACCAGAGGCACATAAAAATATTTTAGTGGGAAGGGATTATAATTTTTGATTGACCCGAGTAAAGACGAGATCAAAAGGAGTTAAAGCTATATTGGGTTTCTTAAGAAATTTGAATTTAATGGAGAAGAATCCATCCTAGAGACACAGATTATTCATTTTATTCCAGTAGATTTGTCTCTTATTCTAGAATTGATTTATTTTAAATTTCGGCTCAGTTGCAAGCTCGGATCTTTAAAGTGGATTACAAATCAAGGATTTTATCTGATCACTCACCTTTGTTGATAACAATAGAAAATGCCTGATAAGGAGAAGTTAATATATAGATGGAGATTGAATTCTTTGTTGTTCAAAAGGGAATTTTAATCAAACTTAAGTTCGGGCATCTTGTGTTATAAATTTGAATTCGGTAAATGATTAATTTATTATATGGAACACCTTAAAAGCATATTTAAGAGGTCAAATTATATATGTTTTACTTCTAAAATTAAAAAGGAGTAAATGAGAGAAGTAGTATAATTCGAAAGCGAAATTACAGTTTTAGAAAAGGACCATCAAAAGCGTATTTCTGAAGATAAATGTAAAAGCATCAGTGTAATACATTACAAACTTATACAGCTGAGAAAGCAATCAAAAGAATGAAAAAAAGATATTATTAATTAGGTGAGAAGTCACATAAAGTATTAGCTTGGCTATTAAAGGCAGAACAGGCTTCAAAAATAATTAATACAATTAACAAAGATACTGATGTAATTACATATAAGCCTCAAGAAATAAATGAATCTTTTAATAATTTAATTCAAAATTGTACACTTCTGAGTTTAGGAGACGAAAGTAAAGTAGATAATTATTTATCACAGATAATATTGCCTACTTTAAATTTGAAAGAAAAAACTGAACCTAAACTGAACTTTATTGAGGTAGAGTTAAGGGAAGCTATGGTTTCCTTACAAAATAATAAATCTCCAGGAGAAGATGGTTTTCTATCTGAATTTTATAAAGAATTTAAGGATTTATTAATTCCAATATTAATGCAAGTATTAGAACAGGCTTTGGAAATACATACTCTTCCAGAATTATTCTTGATGGCAATAATTACTGTGGTTCCTAAAAAAAAAGAATAGAGATCCTTCCTATAGACCTATTTCATTATTAAATGTGGATTATAAAATTGTTGCCAAAATTGTGGCAAATAGAATGAATAAATTGTTACATAAATTAATAAATATGGATCAGACAGGTTTCCTTAAAAAGAGACAATCCTCTGAAAATGTCCACAGATTGCTTAGTATAATTAATTTAGCGCAAGTGAAGAGGTGATTTGAGTGTTGCAGTAGCTTTAGATGCAGAAAATGTGTTTGATATTTATAGAATTGGACTTTTTCTTTAAAGTGTTAGAGCGGTTTGGATTTGGATCAAATTTTTAAAAAATTTTTTAAAAGCTAAAGTAGTAACTAATGGACAAGTATCTACGCCATTTAAATTGATGAGATCAAATAGATCAAATGTCCTTTATCCCCAGATTTATTTATTTTAGCTATAGAACCACTTTCCCAGGCAATCAGTCCAATTTACAAATTAAGGGTGTTAGGGTGGGTCAAGAGGACATAAAATTAATTTATTTTTGGATGATGTTTTAATATATTTGACTGACCTTGAGCCATCTTTACGAAGATTATATGCTCAATTAGAAAAATATGGAAAAAGTTCGGGATATAAAATAAATTGGGATAAAAGTGAAATTATGCCATTAACTCAATACTCAATGTCAAAGGGATACTCAGTTTAAATGGCCAAAAGAGTGTATTAAATATTTAGGTATATGCACGGAGAGTAATTTGAAGAATTTATATACATTGAATTATTTACCATTACTGAAAAAGACTGAAGAAGACTTGAAAAAATGGATTAATTTACCTTTAACTTTAGTTGGAAGGGTGAATTGAATAATGATGAATATATTTCTGAATACAATATCTTTTTCAAACATTACCTATCTTAATACATCAAAAATATTTTCAAGTATTAAGGAAATTTATTTGGAAATGTAAAATGTCAAGATTTAATATAGAAAGGTTAACATGAAGATATGAATTGGGAGGTCTACAGCTTCCTAACATTAGAAAGTATTATCAAGTGGCGCAGATGAGATTTCTTGCTTCTTTCTTTAAAAGTAAAAAAAAATCGGCTTGGGTTAATAAAGAATTGAATAAAATAGGAGAGATGAAACCAGAAGAATTTATATATAAGTGGGAATCGAAATAGATGGTTGCTGACAAGGAGACACCATTATTGAAACATTTGTTTAATATTTGGAATAAAATAAATGATGATATTGGTGCAAGAGGGTCTATATCTCCTAAAATGTCATTGATCCAAAATCCTCATACCTTTCTCAAGGGACAATCAGTTCTTGAACATATGGTTTCGTAAGGGATTGTTAATGTAGAAGATTATTATGAAAGAGGTAAATTAATGTCTGTGATAGTACAGATTCTATCACCAATGTGTATGTACATATGTACAGATGGTAGTGTAGGATGACTGTGATTGACTGAGAGTGTAGCCACACCTACTGGCGGATCTTAAAGGATTGCTCCTAGCCAGACCAGGTCATTCTGGACTGGTCGACCTGCTTGTGATATGCTCCAGTCTTTTAGTTAATAAAAGCCTTGGTTTGGATCAACAAGTCTTTGGTTCTTTTGACGCGCACTACAATGTAATTTGAGCAACAGAGGAATAAATATGCCAGACAAAACTCTTTGTTGTTACTTTCAATTAGGATCATATTTCAGGGATAAGTATGTTTTTATCTAGTTGTACTGAAGAAGAGCTTCTTATTAGGAGTGAAATTGTTAAAAAATTTACTTCTTTGGCATACTCATTGTTACAAGCAGGAACCCCGCCCCAAGCCAGGACTTCATAGGTGGGAAACGGATTTAAATATGGGAGAATTTGTGTGGGACTGTATGACTAATATTGTATGACTAATGTAAGATTTAGACTACTCCAATACAATTTTTTACATCAGCTATATCTTACACTACAGAACTCGAAGAGATTGAAATCAGATTTATCGGATCAATGTTTTAGGCATGGGGAAGATGTAGGATCTTTTATACATTCAAAGTGGTCTTGTCCTAAAGTAAGGCCCTTTTGGGCAGATTTATGCAATTTTTTGGAACAAGTTATCAGAATTATATTTCTGCAAAGGAGAAATATTAAAATTATCAATCTATGAATTGGAATTTCTTGAATTAGCATTTTCAATAGCGAGGAAATGTTTTCCAATTACTTGGAAATGATAGATTTCTGGCTATGCCAATGTGGCATGCAGAAATTCAAAAGTGTATTACTTTGAAAAAAATTACATATAATTTGAGGAATAAGTAGCCAGTTTTTACAAATTTGGTGCCCGTACACCCAAATAATGGGATCAAATTTGTAATGATATCCTTCTTATGACTCCAGACCTGTGAGATTCTCCTCTGAGTCTTTATGATAGATTTGGAGATGTATGCTGAATGGTGTTTCTGCTCCGTAAATGGTTATATGGACATCTTTCTCTGCAATCCAAAGACTTTCTTTTGTTTTCTTTCTTTTTTTATACCTATAACATATTACTCTATATATTGTTTTTATGAGGGGGTGGTTGGCAGGGAGGGGGTTTTGGGGGTGGAGGTTCTTGATATCTGTATTATATATTATAATTATTATTATAATTATAACTACTACATGTATGGAAAAAATGAAATAAAATATATTTTTTAACGTGTTTGAAAGTAGACAAAGACCTGAAAGTGTAGTCTAAATTTAGAAAATGTAAAATTGTCTATTTTGGCAGCAAAATAAAATAAATTGTATCTAAATAGAGAAAGATTGCAAAACCCTGATATTGCAGAGATATATAGTACATGCTCCCTTTACATTTAAAAATAACCCAATGCAAGTGCATTGGAAGCAGACCTGGAAAGGTTTACTAAACAAGAATCTGGAATGGACAAGTTGCCTTAACAGAAAAGGTTGATCAAGTTTGACTTGCACCATTAGAGTTTAACAGATTCAGAGGGGACTTGATTGAACAGTTAAGATGCTGGTGTTTGGGAAAAGGATGGGAGAGGATATTTTCTCATTTAAGAGTATTTTGAACTGGGGGACACTGTTTAAAAAGCCTCTCACTTACATGAGTCATTTTTTTTCCTATCAGAGGATTGTGTGCCTTCCAAACGGGTGGAAGAAGATTCTTCCACAATTAAGGAAAACAATACAGTGTACCCCAGATACAATTTTACTAATGCTCTTTATAATTGAATATCCCACCTTTTGTATTCGGTTCCCCTCACAATAAATGATAGCTGTGTTAAACTCCCGTATATTTCAGCATACAAGTTGAGTCATGAAACCCCAAAAAACTCAGCTCAAAATCCAATTCACGACGACCAGGCATATAAGTCAACCCATGAAAAAACCAATTTGGCATATGAGTCGACCCATGAAAAACAGATTCAGTGTATAAGTTGACCCTTGAAGATGAGATGACAATAAAATAGCGAAACCTGAACCTGGCTGAGCAGGCTTGAGGGACTGAACAGCCTCCTTCTACTCCTAGCTGAACAGCCTAGTCCTCAGCAAGTCAAGGGTTAAATTAGTTAGAGTTGGGAGCTGCAGGATGGAAGGGAATTAGGAGGACACACCAGTTATGGAAGGTGACATTGCTGAGCTAGAATTTATATGGAATTGGGAGAAGTGCTCCTGTTTTGTTTGGCAACACAAAAGTAGTTTAAAATTTGAATATTTTAAAACTGCAGCTGCTCTAAATCTGAAACACTAACAGAAATTGATGGAAAACGACAGCAGCATCTGTGAAGGACAGAATCAACATTTTAGATCAAAGGCCCTTCATCAATTATCTTTCTCCTTCCATGGATTACTGTCCAACTTGCTGAGTTTTTCCAGCATTTTCTGTTTTTACTAAAGCATTAGACCTACCTTTTCTGTCTTTGCAACCATCCTTTCCGGAACAGCAGGTTAAAGTTAACATTTCATCTGCCCTCAGTGGTGTGTTAAAGAATAGTTCAGAAAAAGAATTTTTGGTCCTGATTAGTGTAACAAGGGAGATTCAAGAGTCTCAAAACTGTTGGAAAGCTGTTGTTCTTGAACGTAGAAGATGACATTTTTGAAATGAATTCTAAACAGAAGTTCTGTCTGCACTCTTGTTATTGATAGAAGTGTTAAAGGAGAGAAAGGGAGCCTCTTCCAAAGTTCAAATTTATTGTCAGAGTATATACATGATATCACATACAACCCTGAGATTTGTTTGAAACAGGTGGGTGCCGTGCCCTATAATTTTCTTCATCAATTATATTATACTCCACATAAATTAAATGGACTTAATTCTAATTATACAAATAAATGATTTTGATGTAACAAGGAAATAGGGACCTTTTTACATTCGGTATGGTCCTATGTGATAGCGGAACAATTTTGGAAAGATTTGAGAGTATTGCTGGGACAAATTATGAAGGTAAAGATACAAAAATACCCAAGAATATTTTTACTTGGAAATATATATGAAGAAGATGTAAAATTGAAATTGGATAAATAGCAAGAAATTTTTTTAAAGTAGCCGTAGTGACAGCAAAGAAATGAATAGCAGTAATGTGGAAAACTGAGAATTTGGTAAAAATAGACAGATGGCCTTTATAAAAAAAATACTTAGAGTTTAAGGAATCAAATTGGAAACTTTTATAAAATTTGGGAACTATACACATCCTTCACTTTGCCCACCCCTCTCAGTTAGTAGTTATAAAAAATAGTCAATTAATATTTTATTTGCTAATAAAATATATATGTAGAAGAAGGTGTTCTTTCTTTTTCTTTTTCGTCCTCTATTTTTCTTTCATTGGAGGGAGGGAGTTGGGTAGAAAATTAAAAATTTATCTTATCATTTATTAACTTACTATATTATTGAATTTCTACTTTGTATTGATACAAATGATAATAAAAGTTTCCAAAAAAAGCCCCCAGAGGTTCATTTTCCTGTGGGTCCTGCAGAATTTCTATGTATCGGTAGTGCAAAAACTGTACTCAATAAAAGTTATGTATACAAAAGAGAGAAATGTAAACAAAGAAAGAGGTACAAATAAACTGACTATGCAATGCAGAAGATAAATATTCAATAATAAATAATGTGCACAAGTAAGAGTCCTTAATTGAGGCTCTGACTGAGTTTATTGTTGAGGGGTCGGATGGTGGAGGGGGAGCAGCTGTTCTTGAACCTATGAATCTTGTGACTCAAATACCTCTTCGCTGACAGCAGCAGTGAGAACATAGCATGTGGATCCCTGATTCCTGATCCCCGATCCCACTTGGCATTCCTAAAAATGAATTACCTGACACGGTTGGCGGAGCGGTTAGTGCAACGCCTTTACAGTGCCACCGATTGGGACTGGGGTTCGAATCCTATGCTGTCTGTAAAGGGTTTGTACGTTCGTCCCATTGTCTGCGTGGGTTTTCCCTGGGGGCTCTGGTTTCCTCCCACCGTTTGAAACATACCCAGGGACTAGGTTAATTGAGTATAAATTGCTCTGCATGAACTCGTGGGCCAAAGAGGCCTGTTACTGTGCTGTATGTCTAAATTTTTTTTTTAATTATCATGAGTCTGTGTCTACGAGAGCCTACTCCATGCAGTCTGAATCCATGTTTTCTACATTATAATTGTGACTGCACATCAGAAATACTGGCTGAAATGTGTGTTTGCGAGACCCTGAAAGGAATCTAAAAGGCAAATCCTATTTTAAATTTTGTTTCAATGCTGAGGCATCAATTTTGCAAAATTAAGTATGTTCCTACGTTAACTTACATGATGTTAATTTTCAAAACTAAAACTGAAACAAAATATTCATTCATATTTATTTAAGATGAACTTTCACAAGAATGAATCATATAAAACACATTAATTGACTGTTGTTCTTGATTACTTGGGAATCTACTGACCAGCATTACATCACCATTGGATTAACTCAAATACTGCAATCAAAATCACTTTCAGTTGGACTTTATTTGCAGCAAATTAATATAGTTTCTGTGGTATTTTACTTAGTAGGCTACTGGCTATGTATAGTATTGTACAGCTGTTCTTAGTCATCTTCAGCAGCATTAAGAATCATTTGTTTCAGTCTTACATGTGAACCATAATTGGGTCTGCAGATCTTAAAAAAGCTGGAGTGCAGAGAATAACTCCAATGTCAATTCATATTATATTTCCACCTTATTTTTATTTCATGCCAGCCTACTAATGATAGAGATCAGTGCAGACATCCTGTTGCATGGCGTTGTTCATCCTATTAAGGGTCATCACCTAATGCACCTTGCTTCTGCCATCAGATAGAATCCATACAGTGTCCATGTGGGCAGACTGTCAATATTTCAGAGCAGGTTAAATCTACACTGGTTTGTTAGGTGCAGATGCGTGTGTATAGCCAGTTAGCAGATGGCTGATTAGCTGAACTTTGAGCCGAGACCAAATTTCACCAATGGTACATAAACATAACCTGAAATGTTTGCGATGTGAACATTTATTCCAGTATGCGTATTGAGTTAAATCTTTAACGCTTGTTCATTTAACTCCATGAGCCTCTGAATCATTTTGTTATTCATTTCCAATGATTTGCTGTTTAGCTTTGTTCTGAGCAAATTCAAATTCTGCTTAACCTGCATTTTTATAAAAAAGGGCAAAAAAAAAATCAGGGTGAAACGCAAAAGTCTGCAGAGGCTGTGATTGTAGTTTAAAAACACAGAAATGTTGGAGGAGGTGCCTCGGTTGAAAGGCTGGGGGAGAAGGAAAGAAAGAGCAGGGGGAGGAACATCAACCTACAAACAAAGGGTGATAATTGTTCATAGGAGGACCAGAGAGGAATGGTGAGAATTAATTAATTGGGGGAGGGATGGCTCGGTGAATGCAGAGCTGTAGGAAAGGAGACAGAGGAAAAATGAAAGAGAGGGACAACTAGAGGAAAGGAGAAATGGGGATGGAAGGGGACGTGCATCAGAGAAGTTGTTGTTAATGCCATCCAGTTTGAGGGTGCCCAGATGGAATATGAGGTGGTGTTCCTCCAATTTGCAGGTGGTCTTAACCTAGCAGTACATGAGACCGTGGACAGATACATCAGCGTGGGAATGGGTCGGGAAATTGAAAAAGGTTGCTACTGGGAAATCCTCATTATTGCGTCGGACAGAGCCAAGTCTCTTCGATGTAGAGGAGACCACAACGGGAGCACCAGATGCAGTAGGTGGCTCCTGCAAATTGACAACTGAGGTGCTGCTTTACTTGGAAGGACTGTTTGGGGTTCTTAGGTACGAATTGATTCTGGGCGTGTCCAACCTCTCAAGTACAGTACATGTGATCTGTACTTTCAACGTGGCTTATCCATGCCATTGTCTTCAGCAGTCCTTATGCATTTATGGGGATCCAGTGATGCAGCAGTAAATTGTGCTGCCACCCAGCTTTGGGAATGAGATTCAATGCAGACCTGAGCATACGGTGGTTGTGTTTTCTCCTGCATCCCAAAGTTATTCTGGTGTGTAAACAACCAATGTGAAGCGGGAGGCACTCAGCAGATCAGGCAGCACCCACAGAGAGACACAGACAGCCAACATTTTGCATTGAGACCTTTTATTGAGACTCAAATTAAACTCATGGGTTACCCTCTGGTGCACAAAAATGGAAAAAAACAAATCACAGAGTTGAAGTACATGTATGAGAGGGAATAAGTTGCAGGGCTATAGTGAGAGGGGTGATGGGTCTAATAGGATGCTTTCCTGGCATGAACCCAATTTTAAGAATTTGTGCTTCATTTTTGAGCAGTTTTGCCATGTTGGACAGGGCTAGTGTGAAATAGCCACATTGTACTATTAAGCATTGTATAAATGCAAGCAGCCATTCTTAATCTTCTAAATGATGGACCAACTCTATGACCGTGTGAAAAAATCCAGATGGAATTGGCTCTTATTTATGCAGAAGTGTGCATGCCCACACCCACACAACCTCATTATCTCTGGCCTGAGTCACAAAAATAACATAACCTGATATCATCGGTAATGTTTCATAAATGTCAATAACATTTCAATACATTTTTGAATGATGGTGGGGCAGGTAAGTCAGTTGGGTGTAATTGGGTGGCACAGGCTTGTGGGCCAAAAGGGCCTGTTAACATTGCTGCTGTTAACATGTATATATGTGATTAAAATACTTCCAAATAAAAATGAACTCAACTAAAACAATTCAAAATCTCTCAACAATTAACATTATTAATTCAAACACAAATAATTATAAACAACCTGAGGACTTTTTATAACAGAAAGTAAATATGAAAAAAACACAATAGTTGTCTGAAAGGCAACACCTTGGGTAATTTGCAACACATATGTAAATTGAATGACTATACTATCATCCCTAGCTGCATGTAAAAGAAAAATAATCCACGCAAGTTACTTTGGTGTTATTACACCCTCCTGCCTGCTCTAGATCTCATTATTGTTTGTCAAGGTGAGAAAATTAACATTTATTGTAAAGGAGGGCAGAAAATTATAATAAAATATTAAAGTATATAATGAATGTATGGTTTTGAACTAAGTCAAATCTGTGCTTTTGGTCTACTTATTTTTCGGCCTTTAACTCGTCTTTGCTCTGGCTTGAGTTCCTGTATGCAGAATTGAAGGAAATCAACTGTTATTGACATTTATGAAACATCAGCGCACCCAGAGGAAACCCACGCAGACACGGGGAAAGCGTATAAACTCCTTACAGACAGGACGGGATTCGAGCCCCTGTCCTGATCATTGGTGCAGCTGTTCTTAGTCATCTTCAGCAGCATTAAGAATCATTTGTTTCAGTCTTACATGTGAACCATAATTGGGTCTGCAGATCTTAAAACGCTAACTGCGAGGCTAACCATGCCACCGTCTAGTTGTTTATTTCATTTTAAGTTTTTTTTTAATTTCAACTCGCTGGTCATCAGAGACGTTTAGGAAAATTGAAGATCCTTGACAATATTAAGAAAAAAAAGATCTTGTACATGGATTTGTCATCAATAATTTTCAGAGATGTTTCATGGGTAGGACTTGATCAATTCACCTGGTCATCGACTTCTATTGATTGAAGCCTTTTCACATCTTGTCTTCAGTACCATGCCAGCCAGAAGGTTTGACTTTATAAATCCAAGGAAGATAAACTGGAGGGTGGGGGATGTGGAAAGCAGGAAATTTCAGGCCATTTTTTAGGTTAATCAAAATAGTATTTGTGAATCTTTATGCTTTACAGGCTGCAAAGTTAATCTTAGCACAAGTAATTCAAAAGCTATATTTATTGTTAACTAATGATACTAAAAATACATTTGTCATTATTATGTGTAGTTCTAGCTTGCATACATGAAATGCTTTAACTTTGGTCTACCATAAGGAAGACAGGGAGTCGCCACTTGTCCAGCACCCCTCACAGAAACCTATAGCACCTGGTGTTCCCTCCAAGCACTGACCAGTCCTGAGCTTGTTAAGCTCCCCCGAGATCAGACAATCTCAGGCGTATTCAGGCTTTTAGCTAAATAGGCAAGATCATTTAGTATTTTATCAAAAGTATCATGTGACCAGAAACCATATGATTCACCACCTTCGTTAGGAATTGTTGATAGTAAAATGGGTAACTTTTCTAATCACGAGACTGAAGGGTTTTGGAGGGTGAAAAACAAAGCTTACTGCATTCTTGACTGAGTTTAAGAAGCACACAACTGCAGCCTGGTGTGGTAATGCAGGTAATTTGTTCTGGATAAGATTATTTGCAAGTGGGTGGCAGCGGAGGATACTGGTTCACTGACTACTTTGAAAGAGTTTCTGATCTCATCACATTGCTGTATGGTGAGTGAAGGTGAGGACTTTCTCAGAGGGGGATCATTTGCTACTGGGGATAGTGTTAATTAGCACAAGGCATTTCTGCTGGAGATCTGACACTAGATTGGCACAGGATGAGTAGCTGATATTTGAGCCTTGGTATTAAATCCTTGGCATTAAATCCTTGGCAAATGATTCTGTTTTATTTAGATATTTTAGATTTAAAAAAAAAGGATGTCTATATTTCCTTCTTAAATTGTATTAGGTTTTTATTTGACTATTTGCAAGTCTTGACTGACTATCTCTTATATTTCTCAACAAGATTTAACGACTAAATTTCAATTATCCACATTACCTCTTTTATTAGTAAACTCATAATTAACAAAAGAGATACAATAATGAAACCATTCTCTCAGATTCACTATTCACCATGGCAAGCAGGAAATTAAGTTGTTGCTTCTTTGTCCCTATGACATGTTATAAAATTCCAAGCTTGAATAAAATTGCAGTAGAAAGTAGGAGGGGTAAACTATTCTGGCCATGATGATTTTCCTCTTTGAGATGCCTTGCGTATCACAGTGAAATGTAATGACATTTTTATTTAACAGAACCTATTAAAAAAACACTAAATTTGTGATATCCTTTCATATAACACTTTTCTCTTAAACAGGTATCTATTTGAATTTCTGTGAATATTTCAAATAGTTCCATTTTATAAAAATTAAAATATTTTATATTATTATAAGACTTTCTTTTCTTTCCTTTTCCATCTCGCATGTGAAAACATTAGGGCTCAATTTAATTGAGCTCCTTTTTCAGTGTCACTTTTCTTCCTTCAATGCTCAGTAAATGATGTTACCAAGAGAGATTTACTGTTTGCTTGCTTTTTACGCTCTCAGATCTCAGTACTGCTGACATGCTGTGCCTGTATTTGCATTAGTGCTCCAATTTCATTTTGTTTATAAGGCTTTGAAATCAAGAGTACAACCACAACCATCACCAAAGTCTGTCAGTAATATGAAGATCTGTAGGCTTAAATGTCACACATGCATCAACCACTGGCAAATGCTGGCTGGTCCAGCTCCTTTAGCAGTACCTAACATTAGGTATCTCTTTGTACTGAAGCCTCAGCAAAATTTGAAAGTCCTTCAAACACTCAGCAATTAAGGAGGGAAGAAAGTGGTGTTAATATTTTATGTCGATGGCCCTTCATAAGATCAGTTACTAATTTAAGCAACATTGGAGAAATTCTTTTACATTATTTTTCAGATGCATCACAGCTTGGTACAGGAATGGCTCTGTCCAATTGGCAAGAAATTGCAGAATTGTGAGTGCAGCTCAGGCCCTCACGCAAACCCTCTATACCTTCTATTGACTTTGACATCATATCCCACTACCTTGGGAAAGTGGCCACCGTATTAAAGGGCACAAACCACCCGAGGCAGACTCTTGTCTTCCACCTCCCCTCTGTCATAAAATACATGAATTTGAAAGCACATATCTCCAGACCCAAGGACAGTTTCATTGTTGCTATTATCAGACTCTTGAATGAACCCCTCAATAGTAAACGATGATGTCAGGGACTGTTTAATTGTGCTTTTTATCTTTAAGCAATAGACCCTGCAATTTTGTCTCATGCGACACTATACTCTGATATTTTTTATATCAGAACCCTGAACCTTTTTTTTATTCTTTGCACTATGAATGGATTGACTTGCATGGAAGGCTCATAAAACAATTTTTTTTACTGTATCTCGATACACATGACAATAGATAATTCAATTTGATTCATTGTGGAGTGAAACATCTGATGAAACTTGCTGTGCTTATCTTCACGTGCATCTCAATTGCTTGTCTACAAAGAATGTAGTATAAACCTTAAAGCAACCCTTCACTCTAAAACAAGCCTCAGGCTTCAGCCAGAGTCATATTACATATGAAAATTGAGAGGCTTTGGATTTGAATTTTTAAGATGAATGTTTTGTTTGTTTCATGAAGGATCACTGGTAGGCTTCTCTTTTCTAAACTTCTAAAACTCTGCTTAACGGCCAGGACAAATGTACTGCATTGGCAAATGTAAGTATCAATTCATTTTGCTGGGAGCATTTTATTTCAGGTGAAAATAAAAAAAAAATCATTGTTGAAATGTACAAAATCCACAATTCCACCCCATCACCTAAATCAGCTGAGCTTGCGACAGGCATTCTAACTCAAATTTATATCCATTTTTCAGATTGTTGTCAATTCATAGAAAACATCATTTTTTGTACTGGAATTGATGCTTGTGGCCAATTGGATCATTTTCAAGGTGAGACTGTGTGAAACCAATCTATTCCTTTGGAGGGCATTCTCCAGAGGCTAATGGAGAAGTTGTACTTGCTGGATTCTGGACTTCCTTATGGAAAGACCACAATCGGTCTGGGTCGGCAGCAGAACGCCAAGCACCCTCACGCTGAGCACTGGTGCATCTCGGGACTGTGTTCTCAGTCCGCTCCTGTTCATGCTACTGGCCCATGACAGCAATGCCAGATCCAGCTCCAACAGAGTTATCATTTGCCGATGACGCGGCAGCAGTTGGGTTCATCAGCAACAACAATGAGTCACACTACAAAAAAAGAGGTGGAAAATCTTGAGATATGGGTGCAAGAATAACAATCTTAGTCTCAACGTGAACAAGACTAAGGAGATGACTGTGGACTCAAGGGGTGACAACCCCCTATGACACATTAATAGCTCAGTAATGGAGAGAGTTGAGTGCATTAAGTTCATCGGTGTCATGGCCATGCAGCATCTCCTCAATTGTCAGGAAGGCACAACTTGTCAGCGACTTCACTTCCTGATAAGAGTAAAGTGGGTAAGGCTACCAGTTACCATCCTGTCAACTTTCTATAGAAGCTCTATCGAGAGCATTCTGTCAGCTGCATCACAGCGTTGTACGGTTGCTATAGAGCTTTGGATTGGAGGTCAATCCATAGGAGAATAAAAGTTGCAGGTAGGATTGCTGGTGTCCCCCCCACCACCCCGCCAATCGATGTGATCTACCCAGATCAACAGGGCTCGCAAAATCCTTGAGGATACCCTACCACCCCAGACATACCATCTTTCTGCTAATCCCATCAGGAAAGAGATACAGGCCAGAAGCACCAGGTTGAGAAACAGCTTCTTCCCAAAGGCATCAAGACTGATGAAAGACTGAAATGAACTGCTCATAAAAAAGCCTCTGAGATGCTACTATTTATCAAACAATATTTATTTATTTTTAATTTTTATATATGTACTGTATATGTATCATTTGCATGTGTGTTATATATACATGCATGTTGGCATGTTTTTTCACTGAGGACCAGGTTGTACTTGTACAATCAGATCATAAACAATCGGATGATAAATAAACTTGAATTTGATTGTGAGACATAAAAGATTTACTGTAAATCAACCTCTGTCGATCCAGGTACTCCTGCAATCCAGACATTGAATCACCGCTGAGCCCAAACTGTTTCCAGGCTCAGCCCCCTTTTACATTTTCTTTTACGTTTGCTGTTGAGGTGGAGGGGTAGCAACTGTTCCTGAACCTGGTGGTACGAGTCTTGTGGCACCGATACCTCAGCAGCGAGAACAGAGCATGTCCTGGGTGGCATGGATCCTTGATGATTGCTGCTGCGCCCTGACAGCTGTGCTCCATGTTTATTTTCTCTATAGTTAGGTAAGTTTTGTTTGTGAGGTACTGGGCTGTGTCCACAACATTTTGCAGGGCTTTCCACATTATCCACTACTCATCTATGGAAGTTTGCCAAGATTTCTGATTTCATACCAAATCTCCACAAACTCCTAAGGAAGTAGAGGCACTGATGTGCTTCCTTAATGATGACATTAGTATGTTTGGACCAGCAAAGGTCCTCCAAAATAGTGAATCCCAGGAATCTAAATTTGCTCACTCTCTCCACCTCTGATTCCCCCATTGATCACTGGATTGTTCACCTCTGGTTATCTCTTCCTAAAGTCTACAATCAGCTCCTTGGTTTTGGTGACATTGAGTGCAAGGTTGTCGCTGGTACACCAGTAAATCAAGTTTTCAATCTCCCTCCTGTATGCTGACTCATTGCCCCTTTTTATACAGACCACTACCGTGGTATCTTCAGCAAATTTGTAGATGCTGTTGTTTGTCATACCAAGTCCCCAGTCAGAGGGAATGGAGCAGGAGGATACACACAGCCCTGTGCTGCTCTGGTGCTGATGGACATTGTGAAAATGTGAAAATCCACATTGGGGTCTGGAGGTGAAGAAGTCCAAGATCCAATTACACATTGGGTATTGAGGCCCAGATCTTGGGGTTAGCTGATCAGTTTTGATGGGATGATGGTGTTGAATGCTGAACTGTGGTCAATAAAGAGCACCTTGATGAATACGACTTCGCTGTTCAGGTGTTCCAGAGCTTTGTGTAGAGCCAGTGAGATGGCATCTGCTGTTGTTGTGGTAGGCAAATTGGAACAGATCCACCGAGACAGGAGCTGATATGCTTCAAAACACTTCATCACTTTGGATGTGAGTGCCACCGGTTGGTAGTAATTTAGACAGGTTACCACTCTCTTCTTGGCCACCAGTACGATTGAGGCTGTTTGAAATGGGTGGATACATGCCCTGTGAGAGTGAGATGTTAAAGATAACTGTGAATATATTGGCAAATTGATCAGCACAGATTTTCAGTGCTTGTTTTCCTTGGGATTCACTTTCCTGAAGGCAGCCTGCACATCATCTTCGGATACTGACAGTAGAGGATCATCAGGGGGTGTGCAGTGGTTCTTCCTTCTTCCGATGGTCAAATCAGGCATCAAATGTGTATGGTTTATCTGGGAGTTAAACTTTACTATCTCCTACTGCATTGGATTTGGTTTTGTCATTTACGCTCTGTGACAGCTATCACTGCCGGGAAGATGGCTTTCTGTTGCTTGTATCTGCTGCTTGTGTAGCGTTTTAGATCTTCTGACTTACTAAAAATCCCTAGCATTTGGCTCTCAACAGATTATGGATTTCATTGTTCATCTGGGGCTTCTAGTTGAGAAATCCCTGAATGATATGGTGTGGACACATTAGACTACAGCTGTTTTGTTAAAGTTCTGTATCAACCCTGGTGTTATCATTCAGATCCTCAAATGTGTTCTTGAACACCGCCCAATCCACTGACTCGAGGAGGTCCTGTAACTGTCTTTAGCCTCCTGCAACTATCTTCTAGGTGTCCTCATTGCTCCTTTTCAACTCTGTCTGAATGCAGGCAGAAGGAGCACCACCAAAATGTGGTCTCAGGAAAGAACAGTTGGCCTTCCTTCTCTTAGTTTAGTTGTGATCAAATGTGCTGGGACCTCTCATACAACCGGTTATGTTCTGGGATAATTGGGCAGAGTTTTCTTAAGACAGGCATGTTTAAACTCATCACCTATGAATTTTAATGTGTCAAGGTGGGGAGGGGGGCTGTCTCTTGTTTACTGATCACATTATGCAGCTCTGCAAGTGCCTGTTTGTAATCGGCATTGGAAGGGATATAAACTCAGATGAGAATCACTGATGAGAGCTCTCTGGAGAGATAGAAGTATCTGCATTTAATTGAAATTTGTTCCTCGGCAATGGAGCAGGAAGTAGAAATAACCCCATCGTCCGTGTATGAGCTGGTTTTAACTAAATAGCACACACAGTCCCCTCTCTGCCACACACTGTGTTCCGATCCAGTCTGTCAATGTGAAAGGTAAAATGTATAAAATAAATGACTCTTTCCTCCCACATTTACAAATTCTGCACTAGCTTATTTCCACAGTGCTGACGTTACCCTTGTCACACAAACTCTGTTGCCAATTCCGTCCCACTGTTCTTATACTGCAGTATGACGTTAATGCTTTAATAATGTCAAAGGGGAACGTGATCTGTAGCACCACCACAACATTTTCACCTCAATTAATGAACACCAAGTTTTATGGTTAGTGATTCTTACATTCAGTGGAACTAATGTCAAAAAAGTAACATGTAGAATGATAGTGAACAGTGGTTCTAATTCACTATCTTTATAAAACTACCTTAGAGCCTACGTACACCTCCAAGTTTCACTCCACCCTGCTACCCCAAATCCCCAGCCTTGTGAGCACTTCTCTGATCTTGCATATCTGAATTTTCCAAGACCCAAAATCTACGAACATCTCCAATCTCCAGCCATCCCACTAAACAGACCCTTTAGCCTCCAGGCAGCCAACCCTATCACCCTCTAAATTCCAATCTCCAAGTGCCCCCACTTTATTCCAGATACTCCCTCACCAGACTAACTGCTATCTTCTTTGCTACCCAGTCCCACTCACTATGTTTTCTAGTCTGTACTCCATGGGCAGATAGAAGGGCCCAATGTGCCTCCTTCAACATTGCTCATAATACAAAATTGTACAATGGCAACCCCACAGTCTAAACAGTTACTTTCAACAATTTTTTTAAGACTCTTGATAGTCCAGATCAATTTTTAGACCCTGGGATCCTTACCATGAATGTAGTAATGAAAAAGTGTTAAAGAATTAGGTAAAATCCTTCTCGGTCAACCTTTCGCAAGGTTTTTAGTTTCAAGTTTTGTGGAAACACTGGATAAATCATAACAGTAGGTTTCATTCTTTCAACCTCCTTGTAAGGTTTAAAAAAAAGCAATAAATTTATCTAAGTGTCATAACAAGGCCCCTTACATCAATTTTATACAGTTCTGTGGTTTATATATGAGAACATCTTACACAAATTTGAAATTGGAATTCAGTTCCAGAAGATCAGAGAATGATTTAAAAAACTTCCTTTTATTACAAAATCCTGTCCAATGGAATTTAGTACTTTGTTTCATGATAATTGTTATCAGGCTATCACTTGGAACAATGACTTGTCAGCCACTATTAAATAACTGAAGGATCTTTGCTGGGCCATGTGCTTCCCATACGTTGGAATGCTTACATTGTTAAATCCTTCTCCAACATCTGCTCACAAGCACACCATTTATTGGCCTATTTGGGCACCACATGAATCCAACTCCTCCAGCATTTGTTGCTGGTCAAGTTTGGAAGCAGTGAAGGCAGCTAAAGTATTTATTTTATACAAGCTCAGAATCAGTAGTTTGTGACAGTATGGTAAATGAATACACAGGTGCTCCTCAACTTACGATGGGGCTACGTTCCGGCAAACCCTCCGTAAATCGAAAAAGAATACTGATTTTGATAATTAACTTTTGGATACCTTTATTCCACACTGAAGAAAACCATTAACATACACAGCTGAAAGCACACTGGGCATGAAGAATGTTTGAAATATTGAAGTAAAATTATTTGCAGGGTCATCAATTTCACTCTCATTTGGACATCACAAGCACGGGAACAGATCAGATTTGAAATTGCAAGTATGGATTCGAACCAATGTAACTTCGAAAAATCGTAATTCGAACCATTGTAAGTAGGGGAGCACCGAGGTAGAAAGTCACTTTACCCCATCTGTTTAAATATGTGGCATTTTCCTTTCATTTTGCATTGTATTTTTGACACAAAATTATCTGATTCCACACAACAACAAAAAGGCACGCAAGGGGTTGGGGACCAGAGTGTTAGTGTCATTACCGATATGGTGGTCTTGGGGTCAGAAGTGGTGACTGAACATGTTTCAAAAAGGATAGGGAGGGGGATAAAAGAGGTGACGAAGGTGCATTGCTGATCAGGGATACCATCACTGCTACAGAAAAGGGAGAAATAGTGGAGGGATTGTTTACTGATTCAGTGTGGGTGGAATTCAGGAACAGTAAAGGTTCAATAACCTTTCTGGGTGTATGTTATAGACCAATGGTTTTCAAACTTTTTCCTTTCCACTCACATTCCATCTTATATAATCCCTATGCCATAAGTGCTCTGTGATTAGTAAGGGATTACGTAAGGTGTTATGTGAGTGGAAAGAAAATGTTTGAAAACCACTGTTTTATTCGTACCTAATCGACTTGTTATGTGCATGGTTTCGTAACTCCAAAGGAAATGGGTCAATGACAATTTTTCTCAAGCAAAATATTTCAGTAACAGTTGGGTCTAGAGCAGTGGTTGTCAATCTTTTATTCCCCACTCACCTTAAGTAATCCCTTACTAATCACAGAGCATCTATGGCATAGGGATTACTTAAAGTGGTAGGTGAATGGAAAGAAAAAATTTGAAACCACTGTTATAGACCATCCCCCCTCCCCCAATAGTACCAGAGACATCGAGGAGCAGATAGGGAGACAGATTCTAGAAAAGTACAAAAATAATAAGGTTGTAGCAACAAGTGATTTTTAACTTTCCTAATATTGATTTGCAACATCTTCGAGTGAAGAGTTCAGATGGAGTAGAATTTGTTAGGTGTGCTCAGGAAGGTTTCCTGACACAATATGTCAATAAGACAACTATAGAAGAGCCTATACTTGACCTGGTATTGGGAAACGAGCCAGGTCAAGTGTCAAATCTCTCCGTAGATGAACATTTCAGAGAAACTGAGCACAACTCCCTCTGCCTTAGAGCTGGAGAAGGATGGCAATAGACAATTTGTGAAAATATTTAATTGGGGTAGGGGAATATTTGATGCTGTTTGGCAGGAGCTTGGTAGCATTAATTGGGAACAGATGTACTTGGGGAAATATACAGCAAAAATATGGCAAATGCTCAAGAAACATTTGTATGGTGCTCTGCATATGTTCTATTAAGGTAGGGATAGGATTGAAAGGTGAAAGAATCAAGGCATACAAGGGATGTAGAAAATCCATTTAAGAAGAAAAGAAAGCTTACAAGAGGTTTAAGATTGTAAGAACTGATAGAGCTCTGGAGAATTACAAGTTTGCCAGGAAAGATTTTAAGAAATGACTGAGGAGAGCTAGAAAGGGCCATGAAAAGGCCCTGGTATCAGGATTAAAGAAAACCCCCAAAATGTTCTGCTAGTATGTGGGGAACAAGAGGATGAGACATGTGTGGATAGAACCAATTAGGTGTGATAGTTGAAATACGTGCATGGAGTTGGAGGAGGTAGCAGAGATCCTAAAATAATTCTTTGCTTCAGTATTGACCAGAGAAAAGGACCTGGCCATTATGCAAATGACTTAAAGCAGACTGAAATGCTTGGCACATTGCCATTAAGACAGAGGATGTGTTGAAGCTTTTGAAAAGCATTAAGTTGAATAAGTCACCAGGACCAGATGTAATTAACCCAAGGCTGCTGTGGGAAGGGAGGGAGGAGGTTGCTGAGCCAATACGATAATCTTTGCATCATCACCAGGAGAGGTACTGGAGGTTTGGAGAGTTGCAAATGTTGTTCCCCTGTTCAAGAAAGGGAGTAGAGATAATTCAGGAAATTATAGACCAGTGAGTCTTACTTTAGTGGTGGGCAAGCTGTTGGAGAAGATCCTAAGAGACAGGATTCACAAATATTTAGAGAGACAATAATCTGTTCTGCGGTAGTCAGCATGGCTTCATCAGGGCAGGTCATGTCTCCTGAGCCTGACTGGAATCTTTGAGAATGTAACAAAGCATGTTAATGAAGGCAGAGTGGTGGAGGCTTACATCATAGGGAAATACTAGGCGGCTGCTAGCACAACACTGTGGGCCGAAAGCCCTGTACTATGCTGCAGATTTCTATTCTCTGTGTTTTATATTCTATCTTGATAAAGTGGGCGAGAAATTTTTCTCTCATCAAATACATGAAAGTCACACAACCTCAAAGGCACTCTTTGGCTTCTTTTTCTCCTTTACTCTTATGAGCGCAAGGCGGCACTAATGGCAACTCTTTGTCTGCCTTAAGGCAGGCAGAAGGGAGTTTTGAGTAATATTACTTTCTGTACTATTACATGACAATAAAGGAATCTCAAATCTTAAATAAATTAAACTCCAGATAAAACAGCTTAATGCCATGCTAATGGTGCAAACTTCAGTCACTCTCCTGTGTGCCTATTTTTAGAGGGTAGTACATTATTTTCCATTTGGTTGCTTGATATAGATTTGTTTTTAAAATAATGGCCAGTATTTGTGAGACGTATTCTAATTTTAAGACTCCAGCTCTTAAAAAGCACTTGACCAGGTATACTACTTTTGAAAAAGCTGTTGCCAATGAACCCTCAAGTAAAAGTATCAACCCTCCATAATGTGATATTGTCATACAGACTAGAAATGTGGATGGGCACACTTATCATGGTAGGTAATAAGGTGGTCGTGGGAGGAGATCTTCCATGGAAACTGTGCCAAGAGTGGGTCTCAGTGAACCGAGTAGATTTGAATATTGCACTGTGTAATTGGATCCTGGATTACCTCACCTCCAGACCTCAATCAGAGGGATTGGCAAGAACCTCCTCTACAATCTCCATCAGCACCAGACCACTGGGCTATGTAGTTAGTCCCCTACTTTTCTCATTTTACACCTATGTCTTTGTGGCTCCGTGTGGCATGACCACAACACCATCCTCATACTTGCTACTGATACTACGGTAGTGGACTGTATAAAAACGGGTGATAAGATGGCACGCAGGATGGAGGTTGAAAACTTGTTGAACAACAATCTCACACAATGTCACCAAAACCAAGGAGCTGATTGTGGACTTTTGGAAGAGAAAACCAGAGGTGCATGATCCAGTGATCAGAGGTGGAGAGGGTGAGCAAATTTTAATTCCAGGGAGTCACTACCTCAGAGGACCTGTCGTGGAATCACCACACAAATGTCATCATTGAGAAAGCGTTTCAGCGCCTCTACTTCCTCAGGAATTTGTGAAGGTTCAGTATGACATCGGAAACCTTTACAGATTTCTACAGTTGTGTAATGGGAGAGTGAGCTGACTGGCTGCATCACAGGCTGATATGGGGCATCAATGCCGCTGATCCCTGCAAAGGGTAGTGGACACATCCCAGTGCATCAGAAGCAAACCTCTCCCCATTGTTGAGAAAACCTACATGGAACACTGCTGCTGGAGAGCAGGACATGTTCTGTGCTTGCTGCTGCCATCAGGAAAGAGGTCGAGGTGCCACAAGACTTCCACGACCAGGTTCAGGAACAGTTGCTACCCCTCCGCCATCAGACTCCTCAACAACAAACTGAATCAGAGACTCATTTAAGGACTCCTAGTTTTCACATTATTTATTACTGAATATTTGCATGGCATGGTTGGCTTATTGGTTAGCGCAACGCCTTTACAGTGCCAGTGATCAGGTCTGGGATTCAAATCCTACGCTGTCTGTAAGGAGTTGGTGCATGGGTTTTACCCAGGGGCTCTGGTTTCCTCCCACTGTTTCAAACATATTAGGGGTGTAGGTTAATTGAGTGTAAATTGGGCAGCATGGACTCATGAAATGGCCTGTTACCATGCTGAATTTCTAAATTTAAAAATAAATAATTTTTTCCTGTATGCACAGTTTGTTTACATTTCTTTCTTTGCTAACATTTATCTCTTCTGTATATGTATCTTTTCCACAATACAGTTTTTTTTGCACTACCAATAAATAGAAATTCTGCTTGGGCCAACAGAAAAAGAATCTTGGGGTTGCATGTGTTGACTCTTTGTCCTCTGACAGTAAATCTGAACTTTGAGATGCCAGATGAAAAGTCATTGACCTCATGTGTGGCCAAGGTTGTAATGTGTCAAAACTCAACAGACACAGCAACACATGGTAAGTCCACTCGTACATGCACACACGTGTTCCATCTAGTTCCCATCAAATTAATGATTTTTACAGTATTTTACTCTTTCTCTTGCAATATGTGATAGAAAAAAAAAATAAAAACATCTCAACAAACCAGACCTTTCCAGTCCCAAAGACTGAGAGAACAATAACAGCTCACTGCAATGGGCTTGGGTAATACAGAACACAAAACCCCAACAAGGGGTGAAAAAAATATAAGGAATGAAGTTTGCAAATAATGAATCTGCATTTTCAGACACCTCCTTTCCTCACTGCATTTCATCTTCTCCCTCCGTCCATCTCCGTGTCTGTTGAATTCTCCTCTGATCACTGGACTGTGCTTATTGTTGCCATGTTTTTCACTGCAGACTCATTGGAGATCTGAGATGCTTCAACTCCTCTCTTTTGTGCTCTCTCTCTCTCTCTCTCTCTCTCTCTCTCTCTCTCTCTCTCTCTCTCTCTCTCTCTCTCTCTCTCTCTCTCTCATTATGTGTTCAGTTTAAAATCTTTAAGTTAACTTTTATTTATTTATTTTTAGATTTACTCAAACAACATGGTAACGGGCTCCTCTGGCCCATGAGCCTGCGCTGCCCAAATACCCCAATTAACCTACAAACCCCAGTACAGTTTGAGTGATGGGAGGAAACCCACACAGACATAGAGAGATCATACAAATTCCTTAACACGCTCCTGTTCGGCTCCGAATCATGGGTCCTCTACCGGCATCACCTACGGCTCCTAGAACGCTTCCACCAGCGTTGTCTCCGCTCCATCCTCAACATTCATTGGAGCGACTTCATCACCAACATCGAAGTACTCGAGATGGCTGAGGCCGACAGCATCGAATCCACGCTGTTGAAGATCCAACTGCGCTGGGTAGGTCACGTCTCCAGAATGGAGGACCATCGCCTTCCCAAGATCGTGTTCTATGGCGAGCTCTCCACTGGCCACCAAGACAGAGGTGCACCAAAGAAGAGGTACAAGGACTGCCTAAAGAAATCTCGGTGCCTGCCACATTGACCACTGCCAGTGGGCTGATCTTGCCTCAAACCTCACAGTTTGGTGGACAGCAACCTCCTTGGAAGAAGACCACAGAGCCCACCTCACTGACAAAAGACAAAGGAGGAAAAACCCAACATCCAACCCCAACCCACCAATTTTCCCTTGCAACCGCTGCAACCGTGTCTGCCTGTCCCACATCAGACTTGTCAGCTGACGTGGACATTACCCCTCCATAAATCTTCGTCCGCAAAGCCAAGCCAAAGAAGAACTTAAGGAATTGCAGCATGTAAAATGCAGTGACCTAAAAGAATGTTCACCCTTACTTAATGTCTGCATGTAACTGTGTTCATGTCGTACCGATGAGCCTGCTTTATTCATGTCTTCATGAACTGCTTATGGAAAAGATTAAAACCTTGCTTTACTGTTTGGAATAGACAATTAAACATGGAGAGAAATGAATGCCTTTTCAGTCATGCTTTTATTGTTTTCTCATGTAAAGGAAGAAAATTTCCTCATGACTGAAGTTAGAGTTGACATGGTTCTCTCACTTAATGCATGAAACTAACTTTTAGCAATGTCACTGAATACATCCAAATGTAATATGTAATGTAAATATAAGATGAAATTAACAGTGCTTGAGTTACCCCAAATGGTGTATTAATGACCACAGGCAAAATTATTCTGCCTGGTTGGGCTTGTTCCCCAAAAGCATTTTTCTGTCATATTGTAGAAGCATCTTATGGTTTTGCAGACCAGTAATCGATTGAGGAGTCCACAGTAGTTCAAATGTTTTGCGTTGCTTTACGCCCAGTAACATCCTGAAATTACTCCAGACTCAGTGACGTTGTAGAAGAAAGCTCATCAATCAAAATATTATTGAAGAAGAAACAAGAAAATGGATCAGATAGCATTCAAACTGGGCTGCAAACCCTAGATCAAGCTTGGATTCCATGGCCACTTCGAGGTGGAGTGACCCATAGGTGGTAGCATGGATTCAGCTGCTGCCAGATGTTTTAGCATCATTCTTGTGCTGTGCAAAATGACTTCTGGATCATGATATTTAAACAAACCTACAGAAAAGTTAAAATCTAATGGAGATTTACAAGAGGAGCAGAGTTATAATTTATTTGTTAAAAAATTAAGTTGGAGGAGATTTTATGCAGAGGCAAGAGAGAATGGCAAATTGGAGGTGCTTAGGGAGATGAGTGATGGCCAGCTGAACCTTCTATAGTTGGAGTGAGGAAAGAAAACAGCTATAAATAAAGGTATACCCCGCTTTACAAATACTCACTTTACGCAAAGTTGCTTTTATTAAGAAACTTGTGTTCACTTTTATGAAAGGATTTTCACCTTTACAAAATCACCAAGCTGGTTATAGAGGCTGCGCACACATCCTGAGCTACTCTTCCTCTCTCTCCTACATCCCTGTCTTCTGTACCTCCCTCCACCCCAACTTCAGAAGACTCAGCCTAACTACACTGTACATACATTATTTCTACTTTATAGGCTGTGTATTTATCATATTTCTGCTTTTAATAAATGTTAGTGTTATTTTAGGTTTTATGTTATATGGTATGATTTGGTAGGTTATTTTTTGGGTCTGGGAATGCTCAAAACATTTTCTCATAGAAATCAATGGTAATCCCTTCTTCGCTTCACACCATTTCAGCTTACAAAAGGTTCTGTAGGAACGCTCTAGTTTCGTAAAGCAGGGTATACCTGTACGCACATTTTAGGATGAAGGTTATTGTACCAAAGGAAAAGGTGACTTCTTTGAGAGCTTTTGTTCATGGCAATAAATTCTGATTCTGATTTGAAAACTGTTTTGAATTCCATGTGATTCAGATAGAGGATATGAGAATGGAAGGAGGAGGTAGGAGAACAGAACATAAAGAAACAGGACATAGAAGTGGCATTTTCGATAATTATAATTTGTTAAGGAGAATATTGGGGTGTTCGACCCTGGAAGTTTGTAAAATTCAAGGGCTAAGTATGAAACTTATGGGGCCCTAGCTATCAGATGTTAAAAATGTTTTTCTTCGTTGAGTATTGAAGGATCTGTCCAAAAGCTGTGATGTTAAGCAAAATTAGTGCTATCGTCACATCAGTAAATGAGAATAACAGTGTATTTACAGTTCTAGAATATTACTGTGACTAGTTCCTTCTAAATATCTGCTGGAAAATGCCAGTCTAATTGGATAAAAATGATCTGGAGAAGCTACTAAGCCTTTCACCCATTAAGGTTAACCTGCTCAATTCCTATTCATAATAACATTGATATTTCTCCTTCTGATTTTTTTTCCTGCCCTGATCCTCAGCCAATTAGTTAATTATGGATGTAAGTTTCATTAATGGATCATAATTAGTTATTTAATCATTATACTTGCTGTTTAAAAATGACTTCTGCAGACATTCCAGTTATCAGAATCAGGAACCCTCATTGATGTTTTCCCACTTCTTAGTCCAAGGGACTCTGAGATTGTTGGCGATGCTTTTACCGAAGCTACTCAACACAAACCAGGAACTGTTTTTAGGAATATCTGTATAAGTTGGTCACAATTCAAATGAGCTGCAAAATCAACTCCCCACTTGAATTGTGATGTGGTTTAGAACTATCAATGGCTTTTCTGGGCCATTTGCAGAAAATGGCAGTATTTACTCAGTGCTTCACATGAAAGATCCTAAGCTGGCCAACACTCTCATGCCTATGAAGCAAGAGGAAGGTGAATTTAATGCCTAAGATATTGCAGACATAGATTAATAGAATCTTCTGATGCTGAGGAAGGTCAAAATACACTGTCCTAGTTTTTTAAAAGAACTATTCAAGTATGTTCCATTCTCTAAGTTCCCCATTACTTTTAAGATAAAGTATATGTCCAATTTCCTTTAGAAAATGTCTGCAGTATTTATTTCCATCACATTTTCAAAGTCTAGACTTTATGATCATCTGAGCAAAGAAAGCAGTCCTCAAGTCCTATCTAGTTCTTTAAGCAATTCTTCTGCACCAATGGCCACTGACCATACAGTAATCCGTGGCTTAATTGGTTTTAATTTATCTGGTACACTAAAAATCTCATTAGTTTGCTTGCTTATTTTAAGTTTTTAATTTATTCCTATGTGTTTTTATTTTCAAAGTAGGTTTGTTTGGTATTTCATTGAATGCCTTTTGAAAGTTCTCATTAGTAAGATTGCATTCTTACATTCTCATATGGCTTTGTTTTGAGCAGGAACACGTTCACCCTTGCCTTCAATTTCAACATTATTGTTTTCCCTGTAGAACAGCTCCATCTGTTCCGCATTAGAACTGAAGGGGGTTGTGTGATTTATCATAAATGCCAAGGCTCCCAACATAGCTGGAACGGGTCTTAGTTGCCATCTTGCACTTTTGCTTCTTTTACAATTATAAGGTTTAGACTCCGTTGATATCAGAACCTTTCACAAGGCACCTCTCAAACTCACTGGAGGCAGCTCATGCACATTGCAAAATGCTCAGTGCGTGCCTACACCAGCAAGAAAGCTTTGAAGATTGGAACTGATCATAGTTATGTCCGCTCATTGATCCTGCGTAGGTAACACAAGTGTGAGGCTGGGTGACTCCTCGTGGGTGACTGACCTTGGGGGAGGAGGCACCATTCTCTCCTTGGCAGAATATTCATTGTTTTAAGGCCTTTTAAGGCCTGGCAGTTTGTTCTAAATGCTTCACAGTAGGTCCTTTGAAAAGATCTTATTATTGCTACTTCTTCATCTCCATATAATACTCAAAATATTATAATATTTGAAAATGAGCAACATTTTAGCGTTACCGACAAATCAGAAAACATGCTTTCAAGTGCCTCTGCCGGCCATGAGATCGAAAATTGGAGTGGAACTGAAAAATCCCCAAGAGAAATGGCAGCATTTTGGTGTTGAACTGTGACATTTCCCAGAAAGATCCAGCCCAATAAGTGTGTTACATAATGATAGAGCTGTTTTGATTATACAACTATAGTCTATTATTGCATTAATGCTGACAGGGAGATATTTATTGATGTGGTTGATGGAGAATTTTCACACGATCGCACTGTTCAAGTTCCTGGTGCAACTTGACTGGACAAATCAGTACAACATTTGAAGAGTTTTGAATGCAGTTTAAATCACCTCAAATCAGTTTCCACAATGATTTGCACCAGTTATTTGAAAGCCAACAGGCCCCACCCACTAAATGTACAAAGTCTGCAGGATGAGTCTTTCATTATGCTCCTCATAGCCCTTTCTGCATTTTTGAGAAAGTCCTTAATACGAAGGTTTTTTTTTGGAGCTGCAAAGGAATGGTATTAGGAACAAAATGCACTTCTTTTAATATTTAACTAAGAAGCTGAATACTCTCCACTTGTGTAATCATCAAATATTTCTAAAAGCCTTTAAAAGCCAGCTTCAATTATTTGAAATGGAGCTGTTCACAGCTGGTGAATTAGATACTCTGATTAAAAGGATTTTCTGATAAACCCTTTAGATAGTGACCCATTACTGTAGTGAAATATTCTAAAGAGATACATAAACCACATAAAGCAATATTCAAGCAAGAGTTCTCAGAAGTTGGTTTTAAGGATACATCTTAAAGGAAGATAGAGCAATAGCAATGCAGAGAGATTTAGGGAAGAATTTCTGAGATGAGGGCTTGTCACCACTGCTCATTACTAAAATTGGGGAGACTCAAAAAGTCCAGAAAAGATTCTGAAGACCAGAAAAGTAGGAACACGGCATTAAACCCCTCAAATGTCTTTCACCATTCAATCAGATCATGGCATATCCACAACCATTTTGAAAAGGGCGGCACATAGAAATTAGCCCAAAACCGTTACAGCACCAGTGAACTGGACCAGGATTCAAATCCCACGCTGTGTGTAATGATTTGGTACATTCTCACCATATCTGCATGAACTTTCCCCAGGGGCTCTGGTTTCCTCCCACCGTTCAAAAACATACTGGGGGTTTTAGGTGAATTCAGTGTAATTGGGCGGCACAGGCTCATGGGCCAAAAGGGCCTGTTACCGTGCTGTATGTCTAATTTTTTTTTAATTTCTTGCCTTTTCCCCATAAACTTTGCATCCCTTACTAATCATAAATCCATCTATCTCAGCTCTAAATATACTAATTTAAATATACAAGTACTTGTACCTATTAGAATAACATTACATTACTGTGCTGGATTTTACAATATTTTCTTTCTTTTCTTTTTTTTTTTCTTTGGCTTGGCTTCGCGGACGAAGATTTATGGAGGGGGTAAAAAGTCCACGTCAGCTGCAGGCGTTTGTGGCTGACCAGTCCGATGCGGGACAGGCAGACACGATTGCAGCGGTTGCAAGGGAAAATTGGTTGGTTGGGGTTGGGTGTTGGGTTTTTCCTCCTTTGCCTTTTGTCAGTGAGGTGGGCTCTGCGGTCTTCTTCAAAGGAGGCTGCTGCCCGCCAAACTGTGAGGCGCCAAGATGCACGGTTTGAGGCGTTATCAGCCCACTGGCGGTGGTCAATGTGGCAGGCACCAAGAGATTTCTTTAGGCAGTCCTTGTACCTTTTCTTTGGTGCACCTCTGTCACGGTGGCCAGTGGAGAGCTCGCCATATAATACGATCTTGGGAAGGCGATGGTCCTCCATTCTGGAGACGTGACCCATCCAGCGCAGCTGGATCTTCAGCAGCGTGGACTCGATGCTGTCGACCTCTGCCATCTCGAGTACCTCGACGTTAGGGGTGTGAGCGCTCCAATGGATGTTGAGGATGGAGCGGAGACAACGCTGGTGGAAGCGTTCTAGGAGCCGTAGGTGGTGCCGGTAGAGGACCCATGATTCGGAGCCGAACAGGAGTGTGGGTATGACAACGGCTCTGTATACGCTTATCTTTGTGAGGTTTTTCAGTTGGTTGTTTTTCCAGACTCTTTTGTGTAGTCTTCCAAAGGCGCTATTTGCCTTGGCGAGTCTGTTGTCTATCTCATTGTCGATCCTTGCATCTGATGAAATGGTGCAGCCGAGATAGGTAAACTGGTTGACCGTTTTGAGTTTTGTGTGCCCGATGGAGATGTGGGGGGGCTGGTAGTCATGGTGGGGAGCTGGCTGATGGAGGACCTCAGTTTTCTTCAGGCTGACTTCCAGGCCAAACATTTTGGCAGTTTCCGCAAAGCAGGACGTCAAGCGCTGAAGAGCTGGCTCTGAATGGGCAACTAAAGCGGCATCATCTGCAAAGAGTAGTTCACGGACAAGTTTCTCTTGTGTCTTGGTGTGAGCTTGCAGGCGCCTCAGATTGAAGAGACTGCCATCCGTGCGGTACCGGATGTAAACAGCGTCTTCATTGTTGGGGTCTTTCATGGCTTGGTTCAGCATCATGCTGAAGAAGATTGAAAAGAGGGTTGGTGCGAGAACACAGCCTTGCTTCACGCCATTGTTACGCCAGAAGTCTGGAAGGCTGGCGGCAAAACTCTGCATGCCAAACTGCATGAGTTTTTCAAGCTTTGTTGGGACCAAGGTAAACTGCCTCAGGATCTTCGTGATGCCACCATCATCACCCTGTACAAAAACAAAGGCGAGAAATCAGACTGCTCAAACTACAGGGGAATCACGTTGCTCTCCATTGCAGGCAAAATCTTCGCTAGGATTCTACTAAATAGAATAATACCTAGTGTCGCTGAGAATATTCTCCCAGAATCACAGTGCGGCTTTCGCGCAAACAGAGGAACCACTGACATGGTCTTTGCCCTCAGACAGCTCCAAGAAAAGTGCAGAGAACAAAACAAAGGACTCTACATCACCTTTGTTGACCTCACCAAAGCCTTCGACACCGTGAGCAGGAAAGGGCTTTGGCAAATACTAGAGCGCATCGGATGTCCCCCAAAGTTCCTCAACATGATTATCCAACTGCACGAAAACCAACAAGGTCGGGTCAGATACAGCAATGAGCTCTCTGAACAATATTTTACCTGTTCACTTAACCTACAAATATCTCTTTAAACTCTTTTTATTCACCTCAGAATTTTGCCTTCTCACCTGATTTTTGTGTTTTTCTGAATTTGGCCATTGTGCATTTGCTCCTTTCTTACAAGTCATGAATACATATTGTAAACACTACTGATCCCTGTGGCTCACTTGAATCTGGAATTCAATCAACTGGCAAAGAAATCTCGGAAAATAAGTAGGTAAAAAATACTGAAGTTTAAAATTGGCACACCTCACTGCGAGTTCACCAATCATGGAACATGGAATCTCAAGCAACTGGAAAATTCACTTATCTAGCATCTACGAAACCCCATAGGATGCTATGGGTTTTTACTGTATTTGTAAGAATATAATTGAAACAGTAGATTGCAACTAAACGAAAATAAGAAGAGCCCAGGTATATGGGAGGATTATTGGGCTAAAGGAGTTTGCAGGGACAGAGACAGACAAAACCATGAAGGGATTTGAAAAGGATGAGTATCTTAAAACTGTCGGATTGTATAACTAGGTGTCAATGTAGGTTCATAACCACAAGTGATATGTTAACAGGCTTCGTTGTGAGTTAGCACATAGAAACCAGTGTTGAGGATGACCTCAGGTTATCAGAATAAGAAGAAAAGTCAATAATCTATTATATATGAGATTTGAATGAAAGAAATGAAGTATAAAATCAAAATTATGTCATTCAAAGAATGAAAATTTGCAAAAATGTGTAATTTCTGTAAATAGTGAAGTCTTGTTCTTGTGTTCAAGATCATCAGACTTGCTCTTGACCTTCCAATTACTCCATTTGGAACAGCATTGATGGTGTAATAAATGTGGCAACTCGTCCCTCTTCTGCCATATCATAATTTAGAGCTGTTAGTTTATAAGGTGAAAGTACAGACAGAGTGTTCATTACTGTGGAGCTGACGGATTGTCAATAGAGCTGCTTTTTAGTTTGTTCTAGTCAGCATTTGCTGAATGTTTTGTTGCACCATTGGGAAATGTATACAACAAGATTATACATCGGAATATCGTAAGACCACATGAAGAAAAACCAACCAATGATAAATTATACACTTGCTGGTATGTGACATGCTATCTTCTGCTATTAAGTTCCAGAGATAATTGGAGTGAATTATAATTCCAACCTGAGTTTTACCTTCTAATACATTGATTCTCAATTTTAATTGTAATGTACCAATCCCAAAAAATGTAATAAACAGACCTCCCAATTCCCTGAACACCAATCATTTTTCCTAACACACTCATCTTTAAAGTGTACTATTACCTGAATGTTATGGATTCTCTTTGAACTGCCAGTGAAGTTTCACATACAGCATGGTTGACAAAGGCCTGCTTGGAGAAAAGTCCTCAATGGCACACATTGGAAACATGTTCCAGTGTTACCTTTGGAAAAGGTGCATATTCATTTTTATTTCAAAATATCCTGCTCTCATTTTGATATTCTGCTGTTTTGTTTCAGAGAGAATATTTTTGTACCAGTGCTGTTAAATCCCATAATCATTTCAAATTCCAAAAAGAACAGTCTCCAAACCTTCCTAACTCATGGGAATACAAACCATATTTATGGCCTCATAATTTACCCTTTCAAGTCCCGGCAGCATTCTCATATCTGTGCTATACCCTTTGCAATGTTGACTAATTTATCTTTCCCCAGATCTGACATTTACAATTTAGCATATGTGACATATGATGGCTAACAACTGAGGTGTCACCTTCTCATCTTTTCTCTTCCACCCTCATGGAGATAACAAATAATATTCTACCATTTTGATTACTTTTTCTGCTCACCCACGAGCTTTTATTGATTTGTTTAAATTCTTAAGTACATTTCTTTAGTATTTTCACTCACCTTTCTTGGATCCAGAATAGATATCACAAACTTGACTTGGTTGAGCTTCGTTCGTCTTGGCACTCATTGAATGTGCCCATGTTCCTCTATACTTCTTGCTCCTAACTGGGCCTCCTAATTTAAAGGTCATCCTGTTCAAGTATAGGTCTTGAGAGACCATTATCACTTAAACAATATTTATATCATATTAACACGTATAGATTTTCCAACTGCATGCCTTCATTCAGATTATCTGTTCCCACTTTCAAACTTTTACTTGACTGCATCTTTGTCTCATCAATCATAGAAGCATAGAGCCTCACAGAAAAGAAACAAGCTCTTCAGCCCATCTAGCCTTTGCCAAACTATTATTCTGCCTTAAATACACAATAAAATGTTGAAGGAACTCAGCAGGTCACGTGGCAGATATATCTTTACTTCCCATGTCTTTACCTCCTATGAATGCTGTATGACCTGCTGAGTTCTTCAGCATTCTTTTGTGTATGACCTACAATCTCTGTGTTACACTTTAAAAAAAATGTCTTTACTTATTATCCTATATCATCCCTGTTACTTCCAGATTATTTCATTGCACTCTTGCTTAACCTCCTTTTTCATTTGTAAATTAGGTCATCCATCTGTATCCCTAAAAATCCCCATTATTCATCACCCATGTGGCTCCCAGTTAACCAATGCCATAATTTTACAATTTTCACCTCTTATTAAATGCCTTAGTGGCCTAAGATGTCCATGTTTCTACATTCTCAGAAAAAAAAGGCACCAAAGCTACAGTTGCTAAATTTGCTGATGACACAAGGATAGGAAGATCGTGGAGATAACATAAAAATGATACAAAGAAATGTAGATTACTTGAGTAGCCAAGGATTTGGCAAATAAAGTACACTGAGGGAAAATGCAAAGAGTGCCATGATTCTGTGTGTCCTGGTACCTGATTAGCATGCAAGTACAGCAAATAATTAGGAAAGATAACAGAAAGTTATTGTTTTGATGTACGAGAGATTAATCCAAAGACAGGGAGGTTATGTTTCAGTGACACAGGGTATTGGTAATATGACATCTGGAGTACTGTGTACAAGACCTGTTTCCTTACTTAAGGAAGGATGTTAATATGTAGGAATTAGTTCAGAGGTATGCTAGTCAAGTACTTGGAATAGGGCTAGTTATCTCATGGCTTGCTTGGAATTTAGAAGAATGAGAGGAGACTTGATTGATACATGATCCTGCGAGATGTTGACAGGCTGGATGTGGAGAGCAATTTTCCTCTGGTAAGAGAATAATGAACATACGGACACTAAAATGAGTCACTAGGAAGAGTCAAAAATTAAGTGATATTTTGTCCTGTCAGAAGGATATGAGTTTGCTCCTCAAAGGACAATGGAAGAAGAAACTTTGAATTTTTTTTGAGGCAGAGGGAGATATATTCTTGATTAACAAGTTACAGTGGCTCAATGGGAATGAAAAGTTGAGGTAAGCATCAGATCAGCCACATTCAATGGGAGAATAGGCTTGAGGGTACTAGTGGCCCACCTCTGTTCTTTGTTCATATGTTTATCTCTCTATCTATTGATAGCTATCCGAGTTCCTCTAATTCTAGATTCTCGATCATGCACAGATTTAATTTCTCCACAATTGTCAATTTTGCCTTCAGTGCCAAAGCCCCAAGATCTGGAATTCCATCCTCAAACCTCTTGCTACCTTCTAACTTTCTTTCCACCTTGGAGATTCTTCTTAAAGCCTACCTCCTCAACAAGGTTTTTGGTCAAGTGCCTAATATTGTATCAAAAGTATCACAATCAGTTTTAGTTACTGTGAAATGCCTGCGATCTTTTGTTCAATTGTTTATAAATGTGCATTGCTGGTCCAATGCCTTACGGCATTAATGAGAGCCAATGCTGGAAGCTGTTTTGTGCAGTTTTATGATTGTTGTTAAACAACGAATATCACAAAAATTCTATTTCAAACTCACAGATGTGATTCAAAATCCCAGTGTTTAAGTTTAGAATAAAAAATAAATTTAGCTGAATTTCTTGTTGGTGTATGAACTCAGAAAATATCAAACTGTAGCAACTGTGTCACAGTGCAAAATGAAGAAAATGATTAGATGTAGTTGTCAAAGTTCATTAAAAGTTGTTTACTCAGTCACCTGAAGCTTTATTAAACCCCGTGCTTTAATGATGTCATCACATTGTGATGTCATGATGTCACTCAGAAACCCCCAAGCCAAATCGATTAAGCCTCCAGTGAGCTGCTACAGAACATATGACAACACAGTACAGGCCCTTCATCCCTTGATGTTGTGCAGACCCATATAAACCTGCTCAACAAATTAAACTTTTCCTCCCTAGCATCCATAACCCTCCATTTTTTTTTTTTTGCATCCATGTGCCTATAGAATTTTTTTTAATGTTTCTGTGGTACTAGCCTCCACCACCACCCCTGCCAAGGTATTCCAGTCACTCATTATTCTTTGTGTAAAACACATACCACTGGCCTCACCCCTAACCTCTTCCCCCAACCTCTCCCCTAAACTTTCTTCCCCAGTCCTTGTACAGATGTCCTCTGGTGTTTGTTGCTCTTGCCCCAGGAAAGGATGCCAGCTGTCCACCCTTTCTATTGCCTCTCACAATCCTGTAGATGTAGATTTTTTATTAAATCCCCTCTCGTTCCTCTTTGCTCCAAAGAGAAAAGCTCTAGCTTTGTTAACCTTGCCTCTATGATGTGTTTTCCAATCCAGGTAACATCCTGGTAAATCCTCTGCCCCCCTTCCAGTGCTTCCACATTGTTCCTGTAATTAGGTGACTAGAACTGAACACAATATTCCAAGTGTGGTCCAATCAGAATTTTATAGAGCTGCAACATCATTTCTCAACTCTTAAACTCAATCCCCCAACTACTGATGGCCAGCATACAATAAGCCTTTTGCACTGTCCTATTAACCTTCACAGCAACCTGGAGAGATCTATGGATTTGGACCCCAAGATCCCTCTGGTCTGCCACACTATAAAGAATCCTGCCATTAACCATGGACTCAGCCTTCAAGTTCAACCTTATCTGCCTAATTCTGCATTTTGTGTACATTCTGTAGAAACCATCCCTCTACCTCTTCATCCAGGTCGTTTATAAACATCACAAAGAACGTGGGGGGGTGGGGGGGGGGTCACAGAACGCATCCCTGCAGAACTCCATTAGTTACTGACCTCCAGGCAGAATATGTTCCATCTACTACTACCCTCTGGCCTTCTGCAAGCAAGCCAATTCTGAATCCATAGAGCCAAGCTTTCATGGATCTCATGCCCCATGACTTTCTGAATGAGTCTGAACTTGTCAAATACCTTACTAAAATCCATATTACCCCTTCTACTGCCCTACCTTCATCAATTCCTTTTGTTACTTCTTCAAAAAGCTCAATTAGGCTTGTGAGGCACAACCTTTCCTTCACAAAGCCAGGATTGACTATCACTGAGAAGACTACACTTATCTAAATGCTTGTATATCTCATCCCTAAGAATCCTCTCTATTAATTTTCCCACCACTGTTGTAAGATTCACTGGTCTATAATTCCCAGGATTCTCCTTTAAACATTTGCCATTCTCCAATCCTCCGATACCTCCCCTATGGCCAGGGAGGATGCAAATATTATTGCCAATGCCCCAGGAATCTCTTCCATTGCTTCCTGTAGTTACTTGGGGTGCATCTCATCTGGTTGCAGGGACTTATCAATCCTAATATTTTTAAAAAGATCCAGCACTTTCTCTTTCTTAACTTCAATATGATCCAGGACATAAGGTTGTTCTATACTGACCTCACATTGACCAAGGTCCTTCTCTCTGGTGAACACTGAAGCAAAGTATTAATTGAGTTCCTCACCTACCTCCTCTGCCTCCAGGCATATATTTCTTCCTTTATCCTTAAGTGGCCCTACCTTCAGCCCTGTCATACTTCTGTTCTTCACTTATGCATTGAACGCCTTGGAGTTTGTGGCACACGTTGTCAGTGCTATAGGAGTCAATCCAAAAAAATAAAAGGTATGCATGGGATTTACATTAAGGAAGTCTCAAAGTGGTGCTGGATTATTAAAACCTAGTTATCCCTCAGTGTTCCAAATGGACCATTGCACAAGAAATCGTAATGGTACTGACAATGAAATTGCATTAGTGAATCACCCCGCGAAATGCCTTATCGAATTTCAAGAGTAAATATGAAACAAAACCAAAAAGGTAATTATCACATTTTAATCTTGGTAGTTATTTTTCACCTCTATAGTGTCAAAAAAAGTTTTTTTATTGAATTTTGAGGCAATATTTTCTTAAGTGATTTCTACATATATTTTGTTGCACCTCACCTACACAATTCAATATTTATATTCTAATGTTGAATTCCATTATAAAATGCATTGTGCACAATATTTCGTCTAATCTTATAATTGAATTGTTTTTAAGAGGCAGTTCATAAATAAATAAAAACATTTATTTGGTTTATCTATGGTTTTGGAACTGATTGTGATTTTCTACAAATGAAAGGTGTATTAAATTTCTATGGGAAATTATTTAAATCCAAGCTATGGAAATGTATTATGAAGGAAGGATTTGATGGTGCAGGTGTCATAATTTATATTGTGATAGGGCTGCAATATTCCATTGCTGGGATCAATAGAAATCATTGCAGTAATCATATATTGATGTTTCTAGAATATACTCCCTTTAAAACATTTTATCCCCATGAGTAGGAGCTGCACAGACCATGAAAGGAGTCAGTAGACTCCTTGACCTCAACAGCAGAACAAAATCGATTAAGGCTGCAAAAGTAAGTCACAGAAAGGTTAATACTTGTTGGTCAAAAATGCAATTACAATATACATTAGTGTGCTTTGTAAAATATGAAGGTTACAATAAGTTCATTAGTAGCAGTTTTTCATCCAATGCTATTTCAGAAAAAGATATTATTGTTTTATAAATTTTACAAATACTTTAGACTGTTTGATTATTTTTCCTATTTTCTCACAAACTGGAAGTGATTAAGATGTCAAACCACAGCCAATCATTTGAATCTTCAGATAGAAGGGTAGCAAGTAAGTTTTATATATATATGTGTGTGTGTATATATATATATATATATATATGCGCCTGGTTGAGAATAAAATTGCTGTTGGCTCAAAATCTGACAATCCTCAAACATTCAGCAATAGCGGAAGGAATACAAACCTTCATTTTAAACAGTTATCTGGCAAAAGTTTTGTTTATTTAAAATGGAAATGAAATTGTTTGGTAGTAGATTAAGTTCTTCCCATTTTTTTGTTGATCATTTCATGCCCCGAGAACAAATAATTTTTTTTAAACAATTAGTTTATACTACAAATATTTGTAATTATATCCTCCCATTATCAATTTGAATGTCTTCATTGGTTTATCATGGTTATGGATTTGATAAAATAGGAAGTACATGTAGATGATTAACTTGAAAATGAACTGTACTTGATACTTTTTATTTTGCCAGTAGCTCTGGTGTCTTTTTGCTTCAGGCAAGCAACTGCCTCACTTCTAAGATAAAGCATCTTATCTGTCAGTAACACTCATGTGAATTAATCATAATTCAATAGGCTACTTGATCAAGATGCGAGATGCATGTTTTGATAGAACAATCAGATTTGTCTAATCTATCATTAGTTGACAGCTGCTAGAAACCGAACGCTAACTTGGCGTAACACCTGTTTTTGATCAGTTTGTTACAGCATTACCATAAGGGAACCATCCTTGATTATCGTATGAGATCCAAATGCATCTACATATCACTGTTTGTTATTGAACAATAAGTGGTTCAGGTCAACACCAATGTGTAGTCATCTCTATTGTAATTTGGGGAAGTAATTATTGAATGCAATTGTAATCCAGTCATCTTTGTAATTTTCTCAAATACAAGTGGTAAATAAAACTGACAAATTTGAGAGATGATTTATGTTAACAGATGTAGTAATTGCTTTGGACTGGAAGGGTCACTAGGATAGAAGGGAGATAAATGGAACAAATGCTATAACATAATAAATTACTTGAAGCTGTGTAAAGTCTAGTTATATCTACTGGCACACAAGTTGGACCTTTTGCTTTTAAAAAAGGATCCCAGTTCCACATTCTTAGTGGTTATTTATGGCACTGTTGCAACAGTTAGCTCAATGTGATGCCATAAATGAAAGCTTTCACAGCATATTGACATGTTTTTCTTGTTAAGTAATCTTTTTTGGGAAAAGATACAAGATGCAATAATGGCTCCTTTGACTCTGAGAAAAGTTGGAGACACTTCAGTCAACAAAACCATAACATTAGTGGGGGGAAAACAGAGACACCTGATGTTTTATGACAGGTAGTACTTGACGTCTCTTTAAGAAAGCTAAGAAACTTCAGCTTTCCTGTGGTGACTATGCAGGTAAAAAATGCAAGCCAAGAAAAGAATATTAAAAATTAATAAGGTGGCCTGTTGGCATTGTGGGTTATTATACTGGCCTGATGCATCACAAGGTCAGAATCAAGAGTCCCCACATGGTAACTCCCCTGATCTTTATTGGAATTCTTGATTAAACACAGGCAAAGAAGCAGAATTAGTTTGGAGCAGCCATTACACTTCGTACACAACCTAAAATACCAATACATTTCAATAATGGAGTTTTTAGAAAAGGATATGGAAGCAGTTTATCATCTTTTTAACCAGAGATAGAAATAGTGGACTGGCTAATAAAGTAATCCAAGGAAGCAAATAGATTAAAGGGAATTATTGAATCATTAAAGGGTTTATTCAGTGGTGAATTAAAGAAGTTTTTTTGCCTTAATAGCAACATTCTTGACCTAGTCTCTCTGATCTTCACTTGAATGCTGTACTTACCATTTCATACCTGTGTATTCTCCCATCATAATAAATATTGATCAGAGTATTGGCAGGTTTTAAACACATCTGCAAAATAAGGATTAGATGTGTTAATTTTATTTGGTCATATTAAGCCACTGCGCACTTTTTCCAAAGCAGCGTAAGACCTAAATTTCCATTATAACATGCTGTTTAAAGTGCCAACCAAGTACTTTATAATGAATTCTGAGCCAATTGTGGCAGGTCGAGTCAGTCAGTGTGGTAATTTGGCAATACTTAGTCAGGGAACAAGGTGGCTGACGATTATTCTTGACCAGTGGGTAGTCTGCTTAGTCTTCTGTCAAAATATCCCTCCTGGAAATGGCTTTGGCATCAAATGTTGCACAGTGCTGGAGTGTGCAATGCATTCTCTTGTTTTTCCAGGAAAATTAATGGAGCTGAGCATTCTTGATTTAACTGGTGAGGAGAGCATAAAAAGTAAAATAACCAAAAGATTTTAGCAGCATGTCACATTTCAAATTCTGTAATAAAATAGTTGATGTTTTTAATCATTTTTATGACTATATGTCATTCTGTTTTCAGAACTTGGTGTTAACATTTTTAAAAAGTCAGGTCAACAGTGTTTCACCATCGTGCACTTTGTAGAGGGAAATCTGATACCTACACTGTTAATCTATGTTTCTTTGGAGTCATTTTTAGATAAAAGCTTAAAATCTGATAGGCACAGTCAAGAAATTTCTGAACTATGAGCAAATTGTTATGACTTCTTGTGTACTTATTAATCTTTACTATATGGGTGTGTTACTAACACCTGGGTAATGCCTCTGACAAGGAATGCAACAGTGTGAAGATGACAAACTGCTTAGTTTTTGTGATCCGTGTTTGTTACAAATTTTCCTTTGCTTTTAGTATGTTCATGTGATGTTTACCACAGTGATGAATGAACATTTACGAAAGGGCATTAACTCTATCTTTGATGTGAGAGTTGTTCACTGATATATTGCCATACATTTGGCCCTTTAGACACACTGATTTTGAAAACTCTTAATGTTTAGGCACATGACTTATACTTTAATCTTAATTTAATATAAATATGAAGTAATGTGAGCTTTGAGGCTGGATAGAAATTGAGATAAATAACTAATTTATCAGGAAATATTACGATTAAATCTGAAATTCAATGAAATGGGGATTATAAACTATTCGTAAATCCTTGCACCTCGATCCTTGCAATCATTCATTCACCAGTTCAGTCTAAGAAAACACTTAATGAATACATTCATTTCACACAAAACTGATTATACTTCTAAAGAGTGTTACTGTCTCTAAGATAAATGTGACTGTGAACTGACTGACTGACTAAATAAATAATTACTTCATGTATGTATTTATCAATCCTGAAATGTAGGTTTAAATAACCAAGGCTGATATTTTATGTAGCAAGAAAACTATTTGCTTTGTCAAGTGAACCCTTTTTTAATGGGAAAGAATAGAGATTAATGGGACAAACAGCCAGTCAGTTAATAAAATGCATTTGATTTTGATATACAGGCAGTTTCTATTTCCAACTGTTAGTTCATTTTTTAAATTATAAAATATTTTGTCATAAATCATGAAAAGGTGTAAAATTCTACAAAGAAAATATGTATCAGGAAATTGAAACTTCTTAAATGCAATAATTACGTTAATCAGAGAAAGAATACATTTGTTTTGATTTTATTTTACTTGAAATACACAATTTATTTTGTCAAAAAGGATATTTAATGAATAGCATGGTCTTGGTTGAATACTGTTACAGCTCTTGCTTTTGAAAAAAATAATTTGTGCTTCAGTTCACATTGGAATATGTCAACAACACAAAATTCCAAGAATAGAAACACCCAATTTGGATTTTCTGTTTAGTAAGCTGAATGAATAGAATATGATGAGCAGTTATATCATAATTGTGCATTGAATGCTGAGGACCTACACAATATAATTTCTTCCTATCCAATTACCTATGAAGTTCTCAGGCCTTGAATTAACCATTAAGCAAAAATGCGCATGTGCTTAGAGCACCAAGGTGACATCACAGTTTTTCTTTCCAGTGCCACATTTACCATGATGCAGCTGAAAAGGGGAGTGGGGGGGGAAATATTTTTTTTATATATATGAATATATACTGTGTAATGATAGAGTGCTAGTGATCCTCCTGACCACTAGAGGGAGTTAGTGATTAGTGGGTGAGAACTTCAGTTGGTTGCAAAGGATGCCTCTTCAATGTCCTCTGTACTTTAGCTAATAGAGTATAGTTGTTTTAAATGAACCTAAGCTTCTTTATTTCAATCAAAGAAACATCACATGCTACCAGGAGTGGAGTATGGAAAATGCAATATGCCAAAACCTGAATTCTTTGACTTTGAAGGCAGACAAAAATGGGGAGCATGGAAGGAAATGGGTGCTATGGCTTACCAGCAGAACCATGGCATAAAGTTGGGACTGATCTGTTCCACATGGATGGAAATAATTACTTGCTGGTTACTGACTATCTATCAAACTATTTGGAAATTGTGCTGCTTCCTAATATGACTGCTGCTTGTGTGATCAAATATATGAAATCAATCTTTTGCAAGACATGGAATTCTTCAAATTGTCTCCAGTGACAATGGACCATACTACAGCTGTAGAGAATTGCAGAGTATGATGTGACTTAAAGTCCTCTGCATCCTCAGTTAAATGGTGAAGCAGAGAAAGGAATGCACATAGTTAAACAGTTGCTCAAGAAAGCATTAGACAGTAGCTCAGATTCATATCTAGGTCTATTGAGTTACAGAGCTTGAACATGGCATGTCACCCGCTGAGCTGCTGATGGGACGTAGACTATGGACCACACTTCCCTACTCTGCAGACCCATACAAGAACAGAAATATTAGAAGATGTTGAACGAAAACAAAAACGTCTGCAATGGTGACAAAAAACTAACTATGACAAGTCAGGAAGAAGCTTAGGGCCACTGGCACAACATGACACAGTGAGACTCAGAGATTCCAACACTTGGGACAAAAAGGCTACTGTTCTGGAGGGAGTCAATGCAGGATCCTACATTGTCAGAACAAAGTACAGTCAAATATTGATAAGGAATCGAAAGAGCCTGCTGAAAACACAAGAGACACTGCAGGAACAGACAAATGCAGAAGATCCAGCCTGCACAGCATCAGAGGAAATACCACCAGTGCTGGACAGTAGTGGACCAGCAGACACCTGCATAAAGAAGATCCACACGTGTTATTAAGGTTCTTGACAGGCTGAATCTCTAAAAGAAAAGGAAATGCACACTTAAAAAGTTTGTGCTGCTGATGTTTGTGTTGAGGTTTGTGTTAAACTTTAAATTGAAATAAATACTGTATTAGTGTGCCATGATGTTAGATTAAACATCTCAAGGAAAGGAGATGTAATGATAGAGTACTACTGATCATCCTGACCACTAGAGGGAGTTGGAGACTAGTGGGTGAGAGCTTCAGTTGAATTTAAGATGGATGCCTCCACATGATCTTCTGTACTTTAGCTAATCAAGTATAGTTGTTTTAAAATAACCCAAGTTTCTTTATTACAATAAAAGAAACATCACCTACAGGTTACATGTAATATAGTTGTAGGGTCCGGTCTGGAAGAAAACTGAATTTTTAATCTATTATTTCACATTCAGCACTTATTGAGTTTTAATGTCTTGTCAGTTAGACAATGGAAAGGTCGAGGGGGAACCATTGTTGAGCTGTGCTTAGGACATCATTTGGAATTTCTTAACTAGCCCAAAGTGCAGATATCTCAAAATGCCAGCAGTGAAGTTAAGGTCATGTTATAAAAACCACCTGTGCGAAAACAAATACTTTACTATTTAATAAAGTGTGAGAGGAAAACTAAGGTATGGACAGGAAATTACTTGAGGTTATAATTACAAATATAGTGAATGGATAACTTCATTTTTTTTTTAAATCTTATTCTTTATAGGTCCTGTTAAAAATAGACTAACAATATAGATCCTTTCCAAAGATCACACTTGTTTTCAGACAAAACCTGTTAAAACGGAATATAATGATCGAATTACACCATTTCTGCTTAAGAAGCCATAAGGAAAAATTTGCACAACATTTGAAGTGGAGTCTGGCGTAATACCAGGAAAAGGTGTAGATGTATGTCAATAAATAAATATCTTCTACAGCCACTAGTCCCACATTGTGTCAACTTCCATTGCTTTGGAATGTTGTGTTAAAGGTGATGAGGACATGCAGCTCTCTGTGGGTGTGGGTGAGCATGTGAGCAGCAAGTGTAAATAATCTGACTAAATTACTATTATTAATGTGGAAGATGATTTCTGGGAGACCCTGTGTATACCTGATATCTGACTATATATGTAAAAGCTGTACTTACCTACTTACTCAATATCTGGCTATATATGTAAAAGCTGCCTTATTCTGTACTTACCTACTTACTCAGAACATTAAGTTGATGTCAGCTCTCAATAGAGCAATCCATGTTGTCCCCCTCTCCTACTTCCCTGCACTGCTACAACTTGTTCTCTCATATGCCCATGAGCTTTCCTGGGAATGTTTTGCCACTTACATATGCTAAGGGAATTAAATTTACAGCATGTCTTTAGGATGTGGGATTAATTCGAAGATAACTAGCACAACCATGGGAAGAATGTGGAAATGCCACACAAAACAGTGCTCAAGGACAGAAATGAACCTGACTCCTGAAGTTTTGAGGTAACAGCATCAATTGCACCACACTCAATCGCAGGTCCATCAAGTGGGCTGGGTGGGTTTTTCATTTTTTAAAGTTTCATTTTTAATCTAATAAAATATTTGCCATCCACCTATAATAAACAAAATAGCTTGTTGAGTCATACTCACATTCCTCTAAACTCAATTTAACACTTAAAATACCTTCCAACCTCCAATATTCAAACATGGGAAACAGAGTGCAGAATTGAGCCACTAGTCAATATCCTTATTATGTTTACATCTTTAAACATCTATAAATCAAACATTGTCATGACTATTTCCACACAATTCTCAGCAAAGCACTAAGTTACACATATTTGCAACCTATTTTTGCTAAAGTAGAAATTCATGATCTCTAATTTTCTTTTTCCAATTATAAGTTGCTGATGTTGAATACACTGGGACATCCATACGATTAGTATGAGCAGATTAAGATAGAAATTTCACTAACTTTATTGAGGCTTTAACTATCCTCCTAAAGTGAGATTTGGGGAGTCAGTGGCTATTTGGGCTGAGAATGAAGGAGTCAGCAAGTGTCATAGGATGGCTGATATTGGGCCATGTTATGTGCAAGAATATAATACTCTCCCTGCATTTCGTTACAAACGTAGTAAATGATATTACTATTCTTGAAATTTTGAAAATTGTTTTTAATTATACTTGTTAGTATACATTTTGACTTCAGCTCAGAAGGGTATGGTGAGGCTTCAACATTTAGACAGCCATTATGAGACAAGGCACTGTTAAGGTTGCCCTGGAGAATCAAATGTACCATCTAAGGTAACTCAGATCCAAAGAAAGAGCTGAAAACAACTCACTTGGTTCTTTCACCTGCTATGGGTGAAGGGCTTTGCTGAAAGAGAGACTTCACGTCTACAGTGAGTTTACAGAAACTTTGAAAAATGCCTATGGAGACTTCACAAGTAGGAGTTAATTGGACTGATGCTGTGTAGTAAATGGACTGTTGACTTTAAAGCAACAGATGCCCAGGCAGAAACTGATTCCGGTGCTGGCAATCTGTCTGGTTGCAGTTTGCTGTTCTAGGAGGGGTCATGAGGTTTTGCAAGTAGAGAGAGAGAAAAGACCAAACAGGATTTCTCGTTTTGAGAGAGAGAGAACTGAGTTCTGCAGTGACTTTTGGAGGCTGTAACATGGCAAGCTTGCAGGCTTGTTAAAATTTTGAAGACGGGTTATGAGTTCTGAATTCAACCTGCTGAAAACCCCTTATAGTCCTTACAAGGGGAAATGGCTGGCTTGAGTGTTTCTTCTGAAATAAGGGAAACAAGAGGAACTCTGTGGTGGCCTGGAAGAAGAGGTTATCATTTGGAAAACCCATGATGGGGCAAGTTTCTTTGGCAAGACCCTGAAATGACTGATTGTGGGAGATCAGTTTATGTGTGTCCAAATCTCTCTCTGAAACCAACTAGAACCTTCCTGAGCAGTAAGTATTTACCTTTAACCACCAAAACCTGGTGAAATATCAGAAATGTTAAATTCTGTGCACAGTATAAGAATTGCCTGATACTGGTGAACTTGGAGAAGTGAGATTGGACTGTGAATCAAAGAACTTTCCTGAACATATACACATTGCATAAACATGCGCTTCGAACTAGAAGGGGGTTAAGGTAGGTTAAGTTAATAGTAATAAGAAAGTTTGATCCTTTTTTATGTTTAAAGAAAATTAAAAGCAACTTTTGTTTAAGTAAACATTTATCTTGGTGAATTTCTATTGCTGCTGTGTTTCGTAACATAACTAAAAACTGGAAAATAAAATGTTTGTGCATTTCATTGGGAGTAATATTGGAACTGAATAGTGAAGAAAAATGTTCCAACAACTATACAACCTTTGCAATTGAAGAGTTAATTACTGAGTTCATTATTACTAAACTAAAACAGTGAGAAGCTTAAACATTGCAATCCTCCATCCAAGTGTTTTGTGATAAATATGGAGATGAATTTAGTGCCTGGCAAATTGAGTTGATTAATACAGCAATATATTTTATTTAAAAACTATTTGTCTATTCACAGTTGGAGATTATGTTCCAACTCTTATGTCAGCATTCTAAACCTGTGGTAAATAGGATTTGTTTAAAGTGGCTTTTGAAGTAAAATATTTAGAACATCATTGTTGATATATGGCAATACTGCTTTACTGCTTGGCATCATTTCTTATTCTGTTTAAATGATTAGTGACACTGTGGTGATACATTAATATAAATCTGTAATGTGCACTGATGACAAACTACACGGTTGGAAGACCATGTAATCTCTCTGCAATTAATTAAAGTGTTTGCAGGTTTTTCACAAGCCAGATGCCACTGTATTACAGAAATAATGCTGCTGTCACGCCCAAAAATGAATACTAGAAACAACTAAGATGGGTAAATTCTAAAAATATTGGAGGTTTCTTACAATTTTTTTTGATTAGAAAATGAAACTTTTGTGTTTCCTTGATGGTACGTTTTTTTGGTGGCAAACAGAAGTTTGGTTATAAATTATATTAATTCATAGAACTAACAGATTTTTATGTGCCCCTTTAAGAAATAAAACCATACCCACATACTTTAATTGAGTTATGACCATCTTGTCAACGTTGTATTTTAATGTGCTTTCTAAAAAAAAGTATATATTAGTGTGATGTAAACAATTCTCTTTTGATTTCATAATTATAATAACAGAATGATTTGCAATGCTATGATCTTTTGAATCTGGCACATAGCTGAAAAAGAATCTGCCAGTGGTATACTTGGAGCAAGATCCCTTGTTATTAACATTACTTATACTTCTGATACAAAGAAATTATGAGTTGTACCCCTGTATATCCCTGCACATTTGTGCTACTGGCAAATTAACACACACTATTTCTTCTAGTATAATTTTCACATCAGATCGCTGCAGACATCAAGGTTTTTAAGAAATCTTTTGTTAGTTTAGTGTGTTTGTGGTGAAGCTTATTTATTAAATGTATTTGTGGAAATAAAAAACAGGCAAATGTTTTCAATAGGTCAACAGTCCTGCAAACTTCTGCAGTGAGGAAATAAAACCTGTTAATTATTGGTGTCCACGACATTTTATTGGAACATCAGGACAATAACTAGTAACATTAACTCTGTCCATCTCTCCATGGATGCTGCTAGCCTTTGTTGCCACCAAAAATAAACCCATCAAGAAAACATTATCGATGTAACAAGTTTTTCCCCATCAAATCAAAGAGTAAAAATTAACCTTCTTGCAATATTTGTTTTATTTCATGTTTCTGACATTATCATTAGCTCAAATTCTACTTTAATTGTTTATCAATTTTAGTCCAACCTAATGCAATCTTAGAAGTTATTTTGGAGTCATAGATACATTGCTCTGGATTGTTAGATTCCAGAGCTGACTAATTAATAGCGACAAAACTTCCACATTTTAATTTTCCTGTTGTTGGTACTAAAATTAATTTCTGTGTGTGGATATATTTGGTGTATCAAATTAAAATATCTTACAATGGATTAATATTTTATTATAGAGTCCAATAAGAATAGAGATTCTGAAGAACTCCTTAGTTAAGCTATACAAATTTGTTTGGGATTTGTTTGGACTGCTATAGTTAAGTTTCACTATCTGAATGTAGTACTTTCATCCAGACACTAGAGGGTAAAGCACGATGTTCTATCAGATTATCTAATTTGAAGGACAACTGCTGCAAATTATTTTTAGATCTAAAATTCACAGTTGTGGAATCATAGTTTTATACAGCACAGAGCCTACCTTTTTAACCTATCACTTGCACACCATCCTTTTTGCCCTAATACACATATTAGGTCTGTGTCCTTCTAAGCCTTGCCTATTTAAATGTCTTTCAAAATGTCTCTTAAATGCAGTGATTCACTCCACTATGCCTCTGGGAGTGAATTCAGCTATCAACCACTTTGTGTAAAAAAAAAAATACCTAATCTCCTTTAAACTCCTTTAAAGTTCCTTTTCCTCACCTTAAACTTGTGTCTTTTTGTTTTACTATGAGAAAAAGATTCTATCTTCCCTATCTTTGCCTCATAATTTTATATCCCTCTATCAGTTCATCCCTCAGCCTCCTTTGCTTCAGGTTAAACAAATCTAGCCTATCCAATCTTTCTCCATAACTAAAGTCCTCCAATACAGGCAACATAGTGGTGAATCTCTTCTGCCCTCTCTCCAAAACAATCACAATCTTCCTATAGCATGGTAATCATAACTGTACATCGGATGCAAGGATCGACAACGAGATAGACAACAGACTCGCCAAGGAAAATAGCGCCTTTGGAAGACTACACAAAAGAGTCTGGAAAAACAACCAACTGAAAAACCTCACAAAGATTAGCGTATACAGAGCAGTTGTCATACCCACACTCCTGTTCGGCTCCGAATCATGGGTCCTCTACCGGCATCACCTACGGCTCCTAGAACGCTTCCACCAGCATTGTCTCCGCTCCATTCTCAACATTCATTGGAGCGACTTCATCCCTAACATCGAAGTACTCGAGATGGCAGAGGCCAAGAGCATCAAATCCACGCTGCTGAAGATCCAACTGCGCTGGGCAGGTCACGTCTCCAGAATGGAGGACCATCGCCTTCCCAAGATCGTGTTATATGGCTAGCTCTCCACTGGCCACCGTGACAGAGGTGCACCAAAGAAGAGGTACAAGGACTGCCTAAAGAAATCTCTTGGTGCCTGCCACATTGACCACTGCCAGTGGGCTGATCTCGCCTCCAACCGTGCATTTTGGCGCCTCACTGTTCGGCGGGCAGCAACCTCCTTTGAAGAAGACCGCAGAGCCCACCTCACTGACAAAAGACAAAGGAGGAAAAACCCAACACCCAACCCCAACCCACCAATTTTCCCTTGCAACTGTTGCAACCGTGTCTGCCTGTCCCGCATCGGACTTGAAAGCCACAAACGAGCCTGCAGCTGACGTGGACATTACCCCTCCATAAATATTTGTCCACGAAGCCAAGCCAAAGAAAAAAGAGACATAATAGTACAAGTATAGTCTTACCAGAGTTTTATAAATTTGCAATGTAATGTCCCAACTTTTATATACTGTATCCCAACCTATGAAGGCAAGCGTACTATCTACCTTCATCATAATTCCATCTGCCTTTGATGCCACTTGCAAGAAACATTTTGATACAAAAGTCCAAAATATGAATGCGAGAATCAACTGAGGAAAAATGAAAAGAAAGTTAAAATATCACACATAGCATTAATTAAGAACAGGATATTGCATTTATATAGCATGTTTAATGTGAGCCACTCTCTTAAATTGCATTACCGGAGTGTAGTTAAACATAATGCCACAGAATGTGATGTTATGAAGGATGACTGATAACTAAGTCACTGAGATGAGATAGATCTCAATATGAGAGAGTTTTGGGGATGAAATGCCAGTCTGACAGATGAGTTAACTGAAGGCACAAATGCCAATGAGAGTAGGGTAGTGTGAAGGGATTGAAAGTTTGACATGCATGGTTTTGTTTAAACCATGTGCCTATGCAAGTCTGGAGAACCTCACAGTTCTGAGGGAACCATCATGTCTATATCAATCAACTTCGTAGGGAAGTTCTCTAAGTAATAGGGATTCAAGATTGCTCAAATACTGTTTTCCACATGATCCTACTTCAGTTACCTAAAGAAGGAAGAGATGGAATTGTCATTGCAGATTTTGACATCAGTAATGTTATGTAAAAAAGCTAATCCTTTGCTTTATGACGAAGAGCATTTGCCACATTTATTTAACATGCTATCCAATGATGGAGACTGTCTTGAGAGTAAGAACATTTTAAATGACCATTTCACTCCCAGCAGAAATAACAAATAATTACCGTATTTGATGGCATATAAGACCCCCGTTTTTTCCTAAAAAATTGTACCAAAAACCCCCACCCTCCAATTTTATATGCAAAGGTGACATTTTGGTGCCGCCATCTTGTGTTGTGCACCAAAGTACAAATGCAAGATGGCAACAGGATGAAAACGCTCAAGTTACTCACCCAGATTTTAAAAGCCCATGGAGGTGCTGCGGCAGTCCAGGAAGCAGGCCTGCAGCTTTGTGGACTACCTTCCCTCGGGTGGCCCATGCTTTCCGGAGCTGCCGCTGTTACTCACTTACCCCGGTGAGAAGGCTGACGACAGCAGCCCTCGCCAGCAGCACAACATCCGTATTTGTAGTGGACGCCGATGGTATGATCGATTGCTTGCTTTAAGGGGAGCCTCAATGATCAGGCTCCATGCTGAGCCTTTGTTCAACGAGCACAGCCCGCTGAGAAAATTGAATGAGGCGCAAGGGCGGGTGGCAGTGAGTGAGCGGCTGTCGAGTCTGATCACCGAGGCCCAGCGCTCCCTTCAAAGCAAGCAGTCGATCTTATGCTCCCTGCGATAGTGGGCCTGCCCATTGCCCTCATGACTGGCTTCTCTCCTCCCCACCCTCGCCTGCCCGCTGGTCTCGGTGTGCCTGTCAATCAAATGGAGATTTAGAGTTTGCACGGGGGGGGGTTGGAGGAATGGCCTGATCCTTAGCGTGTGGCAGGCAAGAGGACATGTTGCTGCTGTTACTTTTGTGTGAGGAGGTTTTGTTGTCTCAGCCATGCAAGGCTGGAGGGTTTCCATCGAACCACACCCACATGCACACGCACACACTCATTATCTACAAGGTGCTTGCGGCAGGAATCCATTTGCCAACTTAACTGTAAATACACCAGAAAAAAAATTCTAAAATTTCTTGCTAAAATGGGGGGTCTTATAGGCCATAAAACGGGTAAATCTTTGTTTTTACATGCTGTGAACACGAGAATAAATTTAGACATTTTTGGACAGTTAAGTCAAGAAACAACAAAATTTCATTTCACTGATGCCGAATATGAAGTCAAAAATTAGATTGTAGAAGGATGCTTATCTAATGTTTTGTATTGCTTGGTTTGAAAGAAAAGTCACATCCTAGAACCAGTCAGTGCAATGGATTTAACCAAAGGTGGTGCATTGCAATGAACTTCCATCAATTCATTAAAATCTGCTGCAAACCATTTCACGAGAAGGTACTGTTGTAAAATGAAGAATCTAGTACCAGAAGCTACCCTATGAAAGATAGAGAAGTTCTGCAGCAAGAAACTGAGTCGCTTTTGGCCTTATCATCCAAAATTACATAAATATTTGAGAAAGTTAGCTGATTCAGATCAGGTTCCACATACAAATGATCAAATTATGATCAAGTTGCATTCTCTACCCAATCATATATTTAATGCTTATTCAATTCTTAATAGAGCCACAAAGGCCAATATTAATAATGGTGTTGCATCTTCTTTGTGCCAAATGATGTCCTTTTGACAGTGAGACTTGTCAACTCTGCCAAACATTATTTGAAATTGTGAATGTAGCATTGTGGCCCATTTTGAGTTTGATGGATTCTCCTGTATATGTGCATATACACATATAGGGGAATGATGCAACAATTTCTCCTATGCATCTGTGATTAACTATTTATGGTGTTTACAAACCACTGACCTTGTATCTCCATATTCACTAAGCTCTACATTCTGTAAACTTCGAAGAGTCTGTCACCTGCTCCAGCAAGTTTACCCTGTTGACATTATTTTAACTGGCATCTTCCGTCAGGTAACCTGCTAACCACATCTCCTGACAACCATATCTGGGAAATGCCAGAAATGATTAGACATAGAGAGCTGAGCAATTCATTGAATTTTGTTGCACAGCATTCTGCACCTAAGGCAGTCATGACAACTGACATCAAACAAGCCACACACCAAGACCTTGCACTGCCAGCAATTGTGTAGTGTTTACGGACAAGTCAATGGCAGTAGTTGAATGATATGGCTGTTTCATCAGTAATTTGCACTGCTGAGAACCAGGCTCCTTTTTTCAGCTCAGTCATGAGTTGTGAGCATCGTTTAGCATGTCTGGCATTTATTGCTCATCTCAAATTAAAAGGAACCTTTGAATTGCCATTGAGAAGATCGTAGTTGCAGCCTGTGTGGTGAGGACACTCACATAATGCTGCTTGGTAGAAGATTCCAGGATTTTGAAGCCGCAACAATGAATAAACAACATTGTACTTGGTGGATTAATGCCAGGCTGTACGGTTTTGGATGGTGTTGAACAACTTGAGTATTATTAGAGCAGCAGTCATCTAGGCAAGTAGGGAGCAGAGATGTCAAGAAGAGTCTTTCACTTGTTGTTTGTTAGTTGTCTGGTGAAAAACGTAACCTTTATTTTGCACAAGCGTTGATGTTATTGAGATCTCACAAGAAGTAGAAGGAGAAGATTATTCTGCTACAACAATTACTGAGATCATGGCTGATTGGGACAGGACAATAGGTATAATTGAAAGGACCTTGGCTTCAATGATTCAAAGCAATGGTATTCACGAACTGAAAAGCAGTTGGAAACTTCTGAAGGGAGCAAAGAGAAATTAAAGTTCCTGAGTTTGGGCTTAGTTTCGATAAGCTAATACCCTGCCATCTATAAAGTCATGGTGCTCTGTTCCCAGCACTTCCATCACTTTTCCTTCTATTCAATTGTTTTATTTAATCAAAGATGTGTCCATCCCCAATGATCATTGAGAAGGTGGTGGTGAGCTGCCTTCCTGAACCATTTACAGACCTTGAACTGTGTGTACACAAACCTGAGGAAGTCCTGCAATGATGTCCAGTGACTGGGATGCTTGACCTCCCCCCCAACCATCTTCCTTTGTACAACTTTAGCTAGTGGAGAGTTTCCCCCTGATCTTCATTGACTCTATTTTATCCAGCCAATCCAAACTGTGCGTTAGTGAGAAGGTTGCTGCCATTCCTTTCACCCCTTGCTGCCATTCCTTTCACCCCTTCACTGATGATCAAGTTGAATTTTTCTTTTTTTTTCACCAGACAAGACATTTTCCACAGTGTCAGGTAGATGCCTTTGTTCTAGCTAAAGATGTAACGAATATCTCCATTTCTAGCTTAGATGGAACTTAGGACATGACTGTTTTTGCATTGTTGATCTTACTAGCCACTGGCAAAGCAGTTGGTTTCATTCTCTGAAGTTGCAGTTGTGACTGGAGCAAGTGACATATTTCAATGTGCTGTCTTTGCTGAAGCATAGATGTCTTAGCCAAGCTATTCAGGAAGGAGAATTACATTGTTCTAAACACCAGGTGGACATGTTCTCCTCTTGAAGGCCCTTTCGTCTTCACTTGCTCTCCCTCTTCTAACAGCTTGCCCAACTTTGCAACGTTTCTGCTCCTTCTGTCAGTATACTGAACACAAAGGCAAATGGCAACTAACGTTGAAAAACAAATTGCATGGAATATGAAAATCAAGAAGGAGTTCTTCATCTTCTGATAAATTATTAACCTTATAAGTTTTAATGAACTCTAGAAAACACACTGGCAGAAGACAATAACTAATGTGCAGAATTTGAAGAGAAAGCATTGGCTGGTGAATGAAGCCCCAGTAATGCAATAGCAGCTTGTTGTAACAATGCGCATACCAATGTCTGGGTTAATTTGGCAGTGGACCTGACTCATACTGAAACTGATGCAGTATATTTAGTGCTAATGAAGTGAACTTTAGGATGTCTCACCAGAAAGAATGCAAGTATCTTCCAATATCCAATTCCCAAAAGAAAATTGTTTGTTTTCCATTCGACAAAGTTGCATTGCCTAGGACAGACTCTTTGGCCCAACTTGTCCACATCGACCAATTTGGCATTCTGGGCTTATGTCTACATTTACTGTGAGGAGTTTCAGGAGATTCAGTATGTTACTGAAGACCCTCAAAAACTTCTGCAGGTGTACTGTGGAGAAAATTTCTGGCTGGTTGCATCACTGTTTGGTACAAAGACGCCAATCTCCAGAGGGTTGCAACATCATGCGCATCAGTTTTCACTCCATCGAGGACATCTACAAGAGGCTGTGTCTTAAGAAAGGTGTCTGTATCCTCAATGACCCCAGCACCCAGGCCCTCTTCACACAGCTACCATTGCGAAAAAGGTACAGAAGCCTGAAGAGGAGCACTCAGCAGCGCAAGGACAACTTCTTCCCTGCTCCCAACAGATTCCTGAATGAACAATGAACCACAGACACTGCCTTATTTTGACATTTTCTTTCACTGTATTTATTTATTTTGAAAGGTGGTTTCTATAAATATTTGCACAGTGATGCTGCCACAAAACAACGCATTTCATTACACGTTCGTGAAAATAAATTCTGATTCTGAACCCTTCCAATACATTTATCTAAATGTCTTTTGAATGTTGAAATCAGACCTGCTTCTATAATTTCCCCTGGAATCTCCTTCCAGAATCAAATCACCCTCTGGCTGAAAAAGTTGCCCCTCAGGTCTGTCTTAAATTGTTCCCTTCTCATCTTAAACCTATGCTCTCTGGTTCTAGAATCATCTCTGCTAGAAAAAAGACTTTGAGCATTCACTTTCATGATTTTACAAACCTCTATAAGATCGCTCCCTCATCCTCCTAGGTTCTAGGGAATATAGACCAAGCCTATACAATCTAAGACAATCCCTCCAATCCTGGCCACATCTTGGAGAACCTCCTTTACGCACCTTCCAACTTATCAACATCTTTTTAAAAAATAAAACAGTTTGAAATTAATATTCTCTTGTTACAAGTCTCCATCATTGATTCTGGATAGTTTGTGTCACTAGATCATTGCAGACCTTATGGAGGACCAAAATCACTTGTATGTCCTTTCCTTAAATTGATTTTTCTTTTAATAAACTTCAGGTGGTAAAATGCTTAGAAATACCTCATGATAATTATGAGAAGAAGCCAATGTTATGGTTCTCCTTAAGTTAGAAAGCTCTATTAAGTTGACAATTCTAGGTTTTTTTTGTGTGTATTATGGGCAACAAATAGAAAGCAGTAAAAGATCATTTGGTATCAAGAACCTGGCAATAGTTTTTACCAAAAGTAAATAGCTGTTTGCAGTCAATGGAGAATACTTACTATGGAACTTGTTTTGTTGTATGGATAAAATGATAAAGAACAGATTGCTCCTGGGGACAAGATATTGATGGAGAGTTCAAACGACTGAATAGAAATGGTTTGGAGCATGGAGGTTTCCTTTAAGTAGGATTTGATATTTTCAAAGGCATTTTTAAATGGATCCATTTCTATGTATCTTCTGGACTGTGCATGTGGGAAAATTTTTTTTTCATTTGCATGTTCTTTAAATACAACAAAAAATAGATTAGCTTTGCAGTCACGTTGAATTAGATAGCAGTTTATACTAAAATGACAAACCTCAAAATTCAGAACACAAAATGGTCTCTCTTCCATTCTGGTCACATGAAGGTTCTGGTACTGAACATCATTTAAAATAAACAACAAATCTGAAATTAAGTAGAAAATAGCTGAAGAGGACAACAAATTGTTGAAAGGGAAGAAGAGTTAATATTTCAGGGGAAGTTATTCAGACGTTGGCTATTTTACATCTTTTGAGTTTAACCTCTGTGATAATTGGGAGATTTTCTGCTCGAATTGGAGTGTTTTTACCTATTTTAACTGACTGAATTTATACCCTTTAACCATTTAAGAATAGCTCAGAAATTTGTATAGGTCGTATTCAGTTTTGTAATGTGACAAACTTGTCCTGCAGCCATATAACCAGTGCGCTCTGTAGGTAGTCCATATGTATTTACATATGTGGGAGGCTGTTTGATGCGTTAATGTTTATAACTCATAATGTAAATGTAGTTCCTTCTGCTTGAAGTAAATTTCAATATAAATTAGAAAGTAGATTTAAATTTGTTTAACATACTGGGAGATTATCAAGATATGAAAGCAACTGGTTTTCACAAATATGCGGCTGAAAAAGGACTGTACACACACAGCACAATAAAATCTTCACTCTTTCCATTGCTCTCCTCAATGAGCTATGTTGTCTAGTTTATTTGTGATTCATCCTGCACACAAGACAAATGGTTTTGATTTTAGAATATATTCTGCCTAGCAGATCCAGGGGTCTTGCTTGCTGAATGAACCAAAATTGGTAGAGGCTAAACTAATATTTTTTATAACCTAAGCTTGACAGTTCAGATGATAAAAGATATTTCACTTTTTTATGCATACCAAAAATATGAGAAATTGTGCTTTGCAGATATTTGCTCCGAGCAAGTGCAAATTTAGGTCATAAGATTGCCCAAGGTCAAAACCGCTATAAGCAGGAAATACTCTCCACATCGTAACTGAGTGAAAAATGATCCAAATATTAGACTCATCTACACTGCATTAAGAAGCCATTGCTTTCCCACAATAGCTTTATGCTATTTCAATATGAAAACGGTGCAATTTTAGCTCAACTCAAGTAAGGATTGACAATTACTGCTGCATAATTCACGAAAAAAAAAGCCTTCTCTCCCTTGCTATTTCCCTTGGTGACATTCTTGGGAAGACTATTGATAAATGTGTTATATATAACCTGTTTTTGAAACTCTCTAGGCATAATCCAGAATATCTTGCTGAGCATATATTTATCATTAGAATTTTGACTTGTAAAGGTCATGGATCCCATCATTTTCCCTTTGATATGACACCAAACTGTAAATACTAAATCATACACTGTGTTGATCTGCTGTTTCAATGGGGCACATCACTAGTAATAACATTACATTACTCTGGATGGTGTGGTACTTGCTGTTTCAGCCTTAATTAGATTTGATGTCAACATTTCTTCATCACCTGCATCATTCTGTTGTGTGCGTGTGTCTGTGTGTCAATTGCTCCTTTTCAGATTTATTATTGCCCTCGTCATTATCATCTATCTGTCAGCTTTGGTGGTGCTCACATTGACAGTCATAAAGTTAATTACGAGCACTAATGAGCGCAGGGCTTGGGTGGGCATTGCACTCTGGGTAATTTTTAGTGTTAAATAAGCGCCCCATTAGGCTGTCGCACTGCACTGTTTTATATTCTATTCTCTGTAGTTGTGAAGCCCCTTTCCCTTGCTTCAACTCCTCTATGGTTTCTATTTATCATTATCTGCCACTTTGTTAAATAATTCCCTACCCCCGACATAAATCATGCATAAAAATACTCCAGCACAGAGAAAATTTCACTTCAGTGCTGCAATGATGAGATAACCATTTTCATCTGTTGTTGAAGCATTGAGATTTATTGGCCTTTGATGTGCTACAAACCAGGCATCACTCTTTGCTAAACAGACTCTGGGTTGCATTCATTCTTATTGCATTTAACGATGCAAAATGGAGTGGTTTTCCCTTGTGGGCCTTGTCCTAGCCAAGGTGGGGCTGCTAGCGTCAATGTCATTACTTTATATTAGATAAAAAGGCCACATAAAAAGCCATGCAGTAATTTCAATGATTTTTTATTCCTGTTTAGCAGCGTTGACAGAATGTCATACTGCAATGACTGCTAAAGCCATTTTTTCCGTCCTGCCTTGGCAGCCCTGTCCCTTGAGGGCAGTTCCATTGTACTATTATATTAATTCTGCTAACTTTCAGACTTCATTGCTGACAACAGGCCTTTTGGCATTCACAGCCTATTACATTAAACTTCCCATCAAACCGTGTCAGCTTTGGAGGCCAGCGAAGCTCAGAAAAGTCCTGATATTCCACAACTTGACACCAATGGCAGATGTTTTTTTTTAAATTGCTCTCAGGTTTGTTTTCTTGGTACCAGGAATCTGAGGTTAATTCCTTTCTGTGAATCAGGCATGATTTCCAAGGGATCAATAAAATCTAACAACACACACTGGTGTACAGATAGAAAGTGTCATTGTGGCTCTATGGGTACCCGGTCTCTGGATGGAGAATCATCTGTGGCATGCGAGAGATTGTTTTGTCACCCTGACAATAAACATTGTACATTTCAGTCTTGACGTCCAGGACAAATCCATGAAGACAGATAACTGAATGTGTAAGTGGCTAGGGACCATCCAGAGTAGTACCCAGTCACCTGGACTGACAGAAACTATTAGAAGCTCCGTTAAAAGCATGAGGATGGTGCAGAGATGGATGTATGAAAGGGAGGGGGGAGGGGGTCTGGGGAGTGAGGCAGAGGAGAGAGGAAAGGTTTGTCGTGTGAAGATTTCCATCCATAATGACTCATCATGTCAGGTGACTCACTCCATCAATTGTTTCTCTTCCTGCAGTTCCAGGGGGCACTGTGTCCTGCCGAACGAGTTCAGAAAGTAAAGCCTGCTCTTCAGACAGCAGCTGTAATGGGATTGATGCTGGACACTAAATCCACAGTCTCTTAGTGCCCATTGATTTGTTTTTGGGTATGATTGGGTAAAATGAGCAGCACTTAAGGTTCCACTAATGTTATTATCTACTCTCGTTCCTTGCCCTTCTGTGCAAGAGCCCATAAAGATCACTCATTCTAATCCTTTTTTCCCCCCGTAGCCACCCAGAAATGTGTCCTTTATTTAACGAATGTATTAAAAATATGAATATTGTCATTCTTTTGGGATTCTTACTAGATTAGGAACTAAAAGTATTCCGATGCTGTCCACACTGCTGAAGATCCAGCTGCGCTGGGTGGGTCACGTCTCCAGAATGGAAGACCATCGCCTTCCCAAGATCGTGTTCTATGGCGAGCTCTCCACTGGCCACCGTGACAGAGGTGCACCAAAGAAGAGGTACAAGGACTGCCTAAAGAAATCTCTTGGTGCCTGCCACATTGACCACCGCCAGTGGGCTGATAACGCCTCAAACCGTGCATCTTGGCGCCTCACAGTTCGGCGGGCAGCAACCTCCTTTGAAGAAGACCGCAGAGCCCACCTCACTGACAAAAGACAAAGGAGGAAAAACCCAACCCCCAACCCACCAATTTTCCTCTGCAACCGTGTCTGCCTGTCCCGCATCGGACTCGTCAGCCACCAACGAGCCTGCAGCTGACGTGGACTTTTACCCCCTCCATAAATCTTCGTCCGCGAAGCCAAGCCAAAGAAGAAGAAAAGTATTCCTCTGGTAGAGCCGCGGAATTACAAAAGAATTAAAGTTCATCAGAGTACCTGTTAATAAGTTTGGGCTAAAATTTCATGTTTCTTTTCCTTGAGTCTTGATACAGCAAAACTCAAGCCCTAATATGTGCTGGAGGTGTGTCATTTACCTTCTGACTTGAGACCTTAAAAGCTTAGTCGAGGGCAAAATTATTCCCCTTGACAGAATGGGAGCACATCTCAGTCATTCTGCTTCTCATGTTAAAATTTAAATGTTATTTTTTTAAAATTAGACATGCAGGACTCTAACAGACCAATTCATCCCTACAAGTCTGAGCTGCCCAAATGGCACCTCATTAACCTAAGGTGAGTCCCAATCACTGGCGCTGTAAAGGCGTGCTAACCGCTATGCCAACCATGGTGTGGAAGAACGCAGCACATGGTATTAACATTGTGGCTTAAAATTTCCCCGGACTATATCAGCCCATGGTTTCTTAAATTACTACACAACTCCATCTATATGTTAATCTGTCAACAAATATACACACAATATTTATGTAAATCAAGTCTTCATTTGCAGCAAAGCATATTTGTGAACAGAGCTAATAAAAAGCTGTCGACCATAGAGCACAAGGGAATGTGTATGATCACAATAGACAGGGTGTGCCTAAAGGAACAACAAATTCAATAGTTAGCATATCTGTTCTTTATCTTTACATCAGATGAAATAACTTATAAATTTAGACATACTTCACAGTAACAGGCCCTTTCAACCCTCAAGCCCATGCCACTCAATTACACCCAATTGACCTACAACCCCCAGGTATGTTTTGAACAGTGGGAGGAAACCAGAGCCCCCCCCCCCCAGAGAAAACCCACGTAGACACAGGGAGAGCATACAAACTCCTTACAGGCAGGATTCGAATACCGGTCCTTATCACTAGCGCTGTAACAGCATTGCCCTAACCACTACGCCAACCGTCCCGCCCCTTCAAGGGGCAACAATTTCTTGTTGTCGCTTTAACAGTGGTGGTAGTTTTTTTTTAACAAGAGCAGAGCTTTTGATTTGTGAAAACAAAATCAAAAGGCTCATGTTCTGCATTCCTTTGTTCTGGAAGAGCCAAGGAAAGTTAAATTAAACACTTGCATATATTTTCATTGTATTCATTTATCTGTTATTTGTTGAAATGCAAAAAGATCCAATTTCTGTGGTGACTGTTTGCTTTTTATTGCCCGTACATTTTTTTTTGGCACAAATCTCCAAAGGTGTTGTATTATGTACATATATAGAAGCCTCAAGCAATATTAACCAGCCAAGAAAAATGCTGCCACTGTGTGGGAGGTAGTGATGCATTTAACAAAAACCTGGCGAAAGAAATGTAAACTAATTTGAGCTGACTGTTGCGACATGTTGCAAAACACAGTTGTAAATTATCATTACTTATTACCAAATTCTAAAGTAATAAAGCTGGATTTTTTATGGTGGAGGTTAATTAGTACTGGGTTAGATGGCCATATGTGCTGTGTGTTAGCTGAGAGGAGAAAGAAAAGCCATCAGCCTTTGAACAGTGTGCTGCCACATCACAGTCTCGATCAATCTCTCTGCAGGTAATGCATTGACAGTCAATTCCTATCACATTATAGATATTAAAAAATGATATGCTTGGTCAGATTAATTATGCCTAGAAAGTAGCTTGTCAAATACTGCTTCTTATTGTATTAGAAATATGCAGACAAGGTATTATTTACAGTTGAATATTTCTCCCCATTTAAAGCACTCACAGATCTTTTAACCACCTGTGATGCATCTATCTTAGTGGTTTGTATGACTGCTGAATCATTTACTAAAGACTCACGGAAAGAAACACGGGGCAGCATATTTGGTGTGAGAATGAATCTTGGAATCTGGTTGTGTAGATAATTTCCCCATGGCTAACTTGAAAGTCAGTTGTGGTCACCAGAGCTGGTGATTATTACAATTCTGATGTTTTAGTTTTATGCTGTTAGCCCTCTGAGAATGAACAAATTGTGCTCATACATGTAGCAGGCAATTTTGAACATTGATTTTTGAAGGTTCATTAGATAAATGCTGACATCACAGATTGATGTCTCTTTAAACTAGTGCCTGGTGCAGAACCATCAAGGGGAATCAAAAATATTGACTTAACATGTTTGTGCAGACCATCCACAGGAGAATTCTTCTGCATTAATGGGATCCATCAATTTAGGTGTTCTTTAATTATTCTAGTTATACACTTCTCAGTTGGAAAGAGACTCTGTCAGCTGAGCTATTCCTGTTCAAGGGACTCAGCTTCTTCTACAGAGAAAAAAAGGCGGATGCAAGCTCTTGCATCTATTTTTCATCATCACATTTTACCCTGCTGTTCAGTAATTAAAATTTTTTAGTATGGACTAATGCGCCTGTACTATTCACGTGGAAATTGACGGGGGACTGATTAATGGGCAGGTTTTGAGGCCTATAAGCTATTTGGGCTGCTTAGCAAAATGTTTGCCAGCAAAATAACATTGATGGTTTTGTTCCTGTTTAACCCCTCACCCTGATGCCATCAATAGATTGAATACATCATTTGTTTCTGCAAGTGTTTCTTTAATTAAGATCTCCTAAAAAATCTTTGGTATCGATTCATTCCATTTACTTATTGATTAACCGTGCTGGATCATGTACTTGCTCTTTAGTAGAGGCAGCATTTTGAGCCTTCTGTCATTATACACAGACATGAACATTGAACAAAGATCTGCCTCCATGACTGTCAATGTGCCTTGATTTTCAATGAGTCAGCTGACATATTTGCTCTCCATGTTAGTACTCCAAGCCAGCAGTTTGGTTTTCAAAAGCAAAAGGCGGTGATCTCTGGGTGAATCATTTCCTCCTCCTACTCTGTGATTGTTTTTATCAAGACTGTCAGAAGGATAGCAGCTTTATTACAGAAAGATTATTATGGAATGCTCACAGATCACCATAAAAACACATAATTATAATGACTATATGGGAGGCCACCAAACTAACTTCTGCTATTGATGCAATTATTTAAACAGAAATTTAGTGAAGCCATGTCTCTACTCTTAAAAACTCATATTAGTTTTAATATAGTTGTATTTGATGGTTAAATTAACAACTCAATAGCCATAAAGAGATGGAAAAATTCTGCTTCTGGGAGTTACATTTATGCTGCTAACCTCAGCAACGAAAGGAAGAAAATTAAAAAGAAAATAATATTTACTTAAAAACGTGCACTTTGGAAGAAATCTATGGTAGTTATTTTCTGGTGCTTCTGAAAAAAATTATTGTCATTGGCACAAATATTGCAAGATGCCATGCAGGTAAATGGAGCAATTCACAATGACCTCTTATCTGATTACACTCACATTAACGGTGTGTAATGTTGGGAGTGACACACAACACATGATTGTAACGTCACTGTATTGGAGCTCTTAAATTATTGGTGCTGAACTACAATCACTGCGAGAAGTTAGGAGATGGTTGTGTGCAAAATGGTTGAAGCAGTGGTACAGAAATGAGAGAAGGCAGCCTACTTCTCCAGTAATTACTTGGAAGACGTCACCTGAGGTCTATCTTGATCTCTGCTATAACATCACCTTAGGAAAGGTTCAAGCGGAATCTTAATAGGTTTGCTTACCTTTTGTTAGGAAATCCATTCTTGTGTATGACACACATAATTTCTGTAGAACATCTTGATGGTTGTGTGTTGTCTATCACTGCTGTGTGCCCAGCTTGGTTTGTGCCTGTGTGTTACATGCTTAGCAACATGTGATCCCAAGTTGCAGATTGCATAATGTAAACTTTAATGTAAACTTTAATACAACCAAAGTGCTCTGCATAATTGAACTTCTTGACTATTGGTTTTAGTGTGGTATGATTCACTAAATCTGGATAAAGAAGTATTGCGGGTATCATTGTTTCAATTTCATTTGAGCTTTGAACTCTACAATTTAATGATAAATAATGCTCCACATCTAAATCCATTCCTCTGTGTGCAGTGAATTATTTTCTGCACTAATTGTATTTTGTAAGTAAACATTAATGAAATTTATTTTACAAAATTATTGGGATTCATTCAAACTGAAAACTGTTGAACTGAACAAAAAGTCGCATGAAGTTTAAAGGAATAAGGTTTTCCAGACAATTTTGCAGATTGATATTTTAATTCAAAATAAAATTTGAGATAACAATACATTTTCTGTTTATTTCTCTATATCATTTTATTCAGTAAGGTTTTAATCTAGAGCTGTTAAAAATGAGTCACTGTTGGAATGTCAAAAATGATGGGCTATATAGGGGTGGTAAGATCAATGTAGCAGTTAACGCAACGCTATTACAGCACCCACGACCTTTAAATCTGAACTGTCTGTAAGAAGTTTGTACATTCTCCCAATGTCCACGTGGGTTTCCTCGAGGTGCTCTGTTTTCCTCTCATGTTTCAAAGACACACAAATTAGTAGATAAGTTGGTCACATGCATGTAATTGGACAGCACAGACATGTGGGCTGGTAGAACCTGTTATGGTGCAGTATCTCTAAATTTAAAATTTAATTTCTTTTCTTAATTAAAATATACTTACTACATTTAAAGTTAAGCACTGGACAGAAATCTCTTCTGTGATTGGAAACTGGCATGAATGGGTAAATATGGGGTCAGGTAATTCTTGATCTTTGCGCTCCTACAATCACACTAACCTTTTAAATGCACGTCACATCGCATTCCATATTTGGGGGGGGGGTGGGTGGGTGGGCTCAGACTTATGGGCCAGAACAGCATGTTACCGTTATGTTTCTCTAAATTAAAATAAATCTCACAGTTGCGCCAGTTTATAAAGTGGAGTAGTCCATAAGCAGAAATTAGTCCTCAATGTTAAATTGGACGTCAGTAGTTGTGTCAGCATAGGAAATGAATAGATAAGAATATAAGAAAATCAGAGCAAATGGCCCCTCCTTTTGGGCTGTTTCTCCATAGACCTCAATTACCTGATCTTTCAACATTTACCTTATCTGATTAAATACCCCATTGGTCTAGTCTCTACAGTTCTCTAGGGTAAAGAATTCCAGGCAATGCTTCTGCCCATTAACCTAAGTTATAAACGACCTCCTAATCTTATGTAAATTCTTCCTTGAAAAGAAACAAGATCATTGCCTCCTACGTGCATGTTGCCATTCTAAGATCCAAAGTATATATATCTAATTTATTTATCCACGTGATAAGACACTCCTCTCATCATGAATGTCCTCAATGCCATCATAGCCTTTATTTAAATAACAGCAATAACTAAAACTGCACTGCTTCAGTGTTGGTTGATGATCTGATTGATAAAAATAACAGGTAGTTTTCATGATACATATAATTGAACTCTGAATGTTTCATTTTGATTATCTGCAATCTCAATTACTGTAAAGATATCCAGTTTTAGCAAACTTAATCGATCACACTTACACAGTAATGGGAAATCAAAAAACTACCAATATTAGATATCTAAACTAAAACTCCTAATTCTGGCAGGATCTGAGGAGTGAGGAACAGAACTAGCACTTCAATCAATGGCCTTACATCATATTGTTGAGCTGAAACATTGATTGTTCACTTTCCATAGATGCTGCCTGACCTGAATTTTTCGAACACTTCATGTTTGAATGCCTAGACAACAGATGAACCAGCTACAAAGTCACAACACTAACTGACCTCAAAGAAATGAGAGTTGAAATCAACATAGAAAATTACTAGTACAGAGGCTGATAGATGTGCCAAAGCAAAGAGTCCAGTACTATGAGTGTTTCACCTAATTTTGAAATGCCGCTGTTTTTGGAGAGGAAATGGTATGCGATCATAGATCTGGTTGAACTTTTGCATAATGCTTGTAACTGACTGGCAACTGTAAAGCTGCAATAACGAAGGGGTTCACATTGGGCCAAATTCGGTGTTGCTCAAAGTTCAACATATAATGTGATATTAAATAGGTCTTACACATTCAAAGGCATTTCCCCCACCACACTGACATTGCAGAGTGCCCAATGGAAACCACATAAGGTCAGGTCAATGCTGACAGAAGCCACACTCACATCCCAATCTACATCAACGAAGTGGTGGTAGAATGTTTATTGAACTTTAAATTCCCCTTGCCATCCATAGCTCTGAAGATCTCACTTGGTCCCCGAATTCTTCAATTCTGACCAAAGAAAAGGCATAACAGCATCTTTATTTTTTAAGGATGCATGAAGAAGATCCGCCTCTGTCCATGCATATTGTTGGATTTCTATAGGTACACAATTGAGGGTGTGCTAACATATGGTGTTTTGGCGTGGTATGGGAATTGTTTTGCACAAGATCGCAATGCCCTCCAGCAGGTAATGAAAACTGCCCAACGGATTATTGGCATCCATTTGCCTCCCATCGAAAACATCTATAGGGAACGATGTCTGAGCAGAGCAAGAAACGTCAACAAAGATGCATCACGCCTGAGTCACGGACTCCCATCAGGCAGACAATACAGGAGCCTTGGCTTATGGATAGTTTTTCTTATGAAGCTGTGACTATGTTGAACACTGAATCACAGCGGTGAGTGGTACTGCGCTCACATTGTAAAATCAGTAATTTTTTTAAGAGTTCATTGTCGAATAGGGTTGCTGTTGGTTTTATTGTAATATATATAGGACTATTTTTTTAACTTAGATGCTGATTGTAGTTCATTGGCTGGTTTACTGATTCAATGACAATAAAGTGAATCATTTCATCAGAGGTTGAACAGAGTTGAAACATGGCAGTGGGTGGGAGAATTGAAGATCAATCGTTTAGTGCTTGAGAACTGAGGGTGATTTATAAGTATTGGAACTAGAGACAAAGTAGCTGGGATCAGCAAGGAGTGTGGGGTGGCTGCTTCAAGCTCATGTGAGAGGTTAATGACAGAGGATATCCATGGCTGATCCAGTCAGATTGGTAGAACATAAGGTTGGGGTGTGATGCTATGAGACTGGGAAAGTTTTTTATTATTTTTTTTTTAATTTTTCACGCTATGAACCATACTGACCGAAATACACACAAACATTTCCCTCTTGAATATACTTCCCTCCCTCCTTCACCCCCCCCCTCCCCACCCACTCAACGTTCAACATATATGATACATTAAACCCATTAAACAATGTCATCACACAATGAAAATAAACAAGAAATTTGTGTTATCTACTTTTACATACTGGGTTAGTTCATTTCGTCTTCTTCTCCTTCTGTCATTTTAGGTGGTGGAGGTCCGTGGTAGGACTTCTCTGTTGTGTTCCATGTACGGTTCCCAAATTTGTTTGAATACTGTGATGTTATTTCTTAAATTATATGTTATTTTTTCCAATGGAATACATTTATTCATTTCTATGTACCATTGCTGTATTCTCAGGCTATCTTCTAATTTCCAGCTTGACATAATACATTTTTTTGCTACAGCTAAGGCTATCATAATAAATCTTTTTTTGTGCTCCATCCAAATCGAGTCCAAGTTCTTTACTTCTTATATTACTTAGAAGAAAGATCTCTGGATTTTTTGGTATGTTGCTTTTTGTGATTTTATTTAATACCTGATTTAGAACTTCCCAAAACTTTTCCACTTTCTCACATGCCCAAATTGCTTGTACTGTTGTTCCTGATTCCTTCTTACAACGAAAACATCTATCTGATACTGTTGGGTCCCATTTATTTAACTTTTGGGGCGTGATATATAGCCTGTGTAACCAATTATATTGTATCATGCGTAACCTCGTGTTTATTGTATTGCTCATGAGAATGGGAGAGTTGTGTAGGGTCTTGAATTGGACCCTTCTGGAGCAATTCTTAACATTGAACTGGGACTAGTATTGAGTGACCTTGAAGGAATGATCACAAGCGGGATGGTTAGCATAGCGGTTAGTCTGACACTATTACAGCACCAGTGACCTGGGTTCTAATCTGGTGCTGTCTATATGGAGTTTGTATGTTCTCCCCTTGTATGCATGGGTTTCCTCTGGAAGCTCCAGTTTCCTCCCACCATTAAAAACAAACATAATGGGTTGTAGGTTAAGTGGGACGCATGGGCTCGTAGACCGGTAAGGCCTGTTACTGTGGTGTGCATCTAAATTTAAATTTAAGCATTGTGAAAAACTTGCTTCTATCAGAGTAAATTTAAATGAAATTTAGGGAAACAATACTGTATCAAGCCATGAGTCCTTTCCACCGGAGCCCCCGGGGAAAACCCACACAGACACAGGGAGAACATACAAAGTCCCTAGAGACAGTGCAGGATTTGAACCCCAGTCCCGATCACTGGCACTGAAAAAGTGTTATGCTAACCACTAAGCTAACCATGCCACAACCAGCAAATAGTGCATCCACGGCAGCTTGAATGGACGCTATGGAAAAGCGTACATAGCATGCTATTGGATGCTGCCATTCATGCCCTGACTGTTCCATGTGTCAATGCATCAGCTACATGGAAGATTTAGAAGGGGAAAAAAATGGACCATCTTATATCTAGCCTAAAATCTATGATGTTTATCTGATATAAAGAAAGGTGGCAATATCTATGCATAAATGTCTTTAAAATTAAATTAATTAAGTTATTGGGGAATAACAGATTGAGTGTATTTATGACTAATTCACATTTGAATCATGCAAAAGTTGTCATTGAGATCTGGGAGTCTGTTAACTCAGAAGTTCTTTGAATAAACATAGCAGGATTGACATGCCTGACACAACATTTTTAATCTTGTGATGTTGCTAAGCTTGCTCAAAGTGGAATATGGAAGAGCAACTCTGCACCTTCATGAGTCTGCTTCACGGCTATACTGCATGTAACATCATATAAAAATGTAATATAAAAAGAGGAGAAAATTGCTATTCATAAATTTTTCCATTATTGATGATGACTGTTGAATACTTAAATTTTGATTAGGCAACGCACAAAAACTTGTCCATAAGATACAGATGCATGAACTGGAAATAATAATTACCGGTAGCATGGACAAAGGATTAGTTCACAAATAGAAGGCAGAGAGTTGGGATAAATTAGAATTTATCTGGTTGGCAATCAGTGGTTAGTGGGGTGCTGCAGGGATTGGTGCTGGGCCTGCAACCTTCCACAATATACATCAATTATTTGGAGGAGGGCATCGAGTGCAGCATATCTAAGTTTGCTTATGCCACTGAATTGATTAGAAAAGCAAATTGTGTAGAGGACACAGAATCTGCAGGGAGATTTTGATACGTTAAGTGTGTGGGCAGGGATCTGGCAGGAGTAAAATGTTGGTAAATGAAAGGTCATTCACTTTGGAAAAAAAATAGTAGATCAGACTATTATTTAAATGGTGAAAAATTGCAGCATACTGTTGGGCGGAAAGACTTTTTCCACCTTTATCTTTGTATTTTCACTTTTTATCAGCGTCTTGATAAAGGATCTTGACCCAAAATATTGATTGACCATTTTTGCCCAGTAATGCTGACTAACCAGTTTGAGTTCCTCCAGCAATTCTTTGTTTGCTCAAGATTCCAGCATCAACATTTTTTGTGTTTCACATATGGATAGGTTTTTAAAGAATAGGGGAATTAAAGGTTGTGGGGAAGATGCAGGTAAGTGAAGCTGAGTCCACAGCCAGATCAGCCATTATCCTATTGAATGGCAGAGCGCGCTCAAAAAGCCAGATGGCCAACTCTGCTCTTATTTCTCATGTTCCTACGATGAACCATCACATTTCTGGGGAGTGGCCAACATGATTTCATTTATGCTAAAGTGTTTGATATAATAGAAACACATTACTAATAATACAGAAATTCCTTGCCCGAAATGTGTGTCCTCTCCTGCTTCCCAAAATTGGACCTTTCCATCTCTCATTGTTTTATTGTCACTGCTCACAAATTGTGCTAAAGAAATCCATTTTACTAATATAGACGTAATATTACTGCACATGTAGATCATTCCATTTCATCAAAAATCAAAGGAAAGGGAATGGTGACTTATTGAAAGTCAATCTAGAGCTAAAATTCATCTCTGATCATTTTTCCTTCTGCTTACTTTGCCTATGATTGGATATGTACTAAAAGAGAGGCAAAATTACAATGTAATTAGGTAAATCTTGCATGAACGTGATTTTCCATGAGAAAAGAATACCCTTTCAGATCAGACATGATGCTCAAAAGAACATAGACTATGGATTCCAGTCCTTATCAGTGACCATCACTCACTTATTTCTTTATATAATATTCTTTTCTTTGGCTTGGCTTCGCGGACGAAGATTTATGGAGGGGGTAAATGTCCACGTCAGCTGCAGGCTCGTTGGTGGCTGACAAGTCCGATGCGGGACAGGCAGACACGGTTGCAGCGGCTGCAGGGGAAAATTGGTGGGTTGCGGTTGGGTGTTGGGTTTTTCCTCCTTTGCCTTTTGTCAGTGAGGTGGGCTCTGCGGTCTTCTTCAAAGGAGGTTGCTGCCCGCCAAACTGTGAGGCGCCAAGATGCACGGTTTGAGGCGATATCAGCCCACTGGCGGTGGTCAATGTGGCAGGCACCAAGAGATTTCTTTAGGCAGTCCTTGTACCTTTTCTTTGGTGCACCTCTGTCACGGTGGCCAGTGGAGAGCTTGCCATGTAACACGATCTTGGGAAGGCGATGGTCCTCCATTCTGGAGACGTGACCCACCCAGCGCATTAAGAATCCACATGTTGATAATTTCTTATTAGATGCATAAGGTGTGCCTTTCAATGATAAGAAGTAAATCCTGGGGAGATTTGAATTCAGTTCTGAGTTGTGGAGGACCAAGGTTTCTTTTTACTGATGCACATCTCAATACTATTTTTTTGCTGTCTAGCATCAGAATGTAATAAACTGTGATGACAAGATCATGAATCTATTCAAGAAGGTGCCAAATTTGCCTTGGGGTATTTGAGTCATTGCAAGCTTATACAAGAGCAATTTGAGGATGGTATTGCTTGTAAGGTAATCACAATACTCAACATCATTATTAAAGTGCAGTTCATGCCTTCACTAGGACACAAACTGTTGCTGCGAAATGCGGCAACCTTCGATTGCCTACAAGGAAATCTGAATTTACCACATGAACAATGAAAAGAATGATTTATACACCCATAAACATTACCATCTCGACTGAACCAACTTTTGAGTCCAACGACTCACTTACCCAAATGTTGTAATGTAGAGATCAGATGTCGAGAAAATATTAAATTTTGTTCTTGACGTTTATGCTAGTTTTCTCAAAAAGATTAAGTGCTCACCAATTCTGAAATCACACAAGTTGTCAAGCTCTGTTAACAATGAACAAATATCTAAAGAGGAGCTGTCTTAATTTTTTCAAATCTAGATTTAGTGTGCAAGACTTCTCCATGTAGCAAAAAACTATTTTAATATTAATGCATATTGAATTCTTGATTCTTCATGATAACACTTAATGTTGCAAATGAATGACAAGCAAAAGTTACATTTTACAAGCTAATATATACTGTGTTAATTATTGTTTTTCAAAATGAACTTTGAAGACAACAGAAATGGGTCACTGTGCTTTTTAGAGCATTAAAATTCTCTCACTTGAAACTTATCAGCCTTTCTCCTAAGTCTATCAAGTCAATCTCAAACAGCATGGAAGTTAATTCAATGCAGGTAAATCATATCTATGTGAGAGAAGGTTGTACATGAAGAACCCATTTGTATCCCACCATGTCTCTGCAATGTCAAATAGAGTGCACAGATTGACAGAGGACTGACTTATGGTAGTGATGGCATAGATACAGCCAGATGGATGTATTATAATTAAAATCACTGTTTCCGGCGCCTTTGAGACTGACTATTGGCTCTGACTTTTCCTGGGCTGCAGGTTGCAACCAGTGGCGCAGTCTATTGATTGAGAGAGGGAAAAGACAGTTGACTGGAAGAAATCGTGAGGAAAGTTTGGTTTCCCACGGGTCTGCAGCAAAACCAGTGGAATAGTGGTAATATGCTGGTAAAAGCTCTCAGGACCTTACCTTGTGTTTTACTTAAGACTGGCTACAGTGCTTTTCGTTAATGGTATTGATTAGTTGATCTGATAAGTTGGCAGGTTCCCTGATGTGTTAAATTTCCTTTTTTCACATGGCTATAAGTGTGGAAGGAGTGTGAGTAGCAAGAGCATTCGGTCTCAGTGGACGTCAACTCTCAGGCTGCCTGCGATCAGATTCCACCAGCACGCCAATTCCAATCATGCATTCACCAATCATTTTTAAAATTTAAAGCATTTCTGCGGTTAGTTTTTAAGATGCAGATTATGGCAGAAGAAACATTTGTGCTTTTGAGAGTAAACCCCTGACAGTATTACAGTAAACAAAATGGCTTTATTTCTGAAGTACTCCTGGTGTTGCATTAATCCTAATGACATGTCTTCTGTCCTTAAAACACACAAAGACTAATTGCAGTGCAGACAGGACAAATCTTTGTAATCCTTGCTGTCATTTCAACTAAGTCCATACCCATTTGTACTAACCTTTGCTGACAGAGTCACATGATGTACATAATTTCTAGTAATTTACCAGCAGTAGCTCTAACCTTTTCTCATCAAATATTCATAAAGGCATGATTCTCAATGATTTTCTGTCTCTTTCTATATTTACAGCTTGTTGTCTTCTTCCTTCTACTGTAATTTGGACACAATGAAGTCGGATAGAATTAAGCCTAACTTAATTCTACATCTGTGCTAATCAGGAACAAGAATGGGAAACTTTTAAAGAACATTTCACGTTTTACAGGCCATGCTTTTTGGATCATCTTTTCACATATTGATCTAGTCTATTGAATCCGGTGTTTTTTTAAAATCATACATTGTATATTGTAATGTATCAGGACAATAACAAAGAGAGAAAAAATGAAAAGACTAGACAAGGTGGATAGAAAAGACCTTTCCCAGAAGGAAAGTGTGTCATGCATTTAAAACTCTCAGTGGAGCTTTTAGAAAATTACTTTGTTTTAATCTTCCCTGCCACCTGTAAACAGAGCATTCCAGGAATGGTTTTCCCAAGAAATTATTGTCAGGCTTGATCACTTTTTTGGATTCCTTCAGCTGAGTCAATGGTAAATCTTCGAAGATAATTCGCAAAATAACCAGGAGTGAGATGAATTTCTTTTTGGCACTGTAATTGGTTCAGGATGCAAAGCATGAAAAGTTAAGGGAAACTGATTTATTTAACTTGCAAAAGAAAACACTTGCAGCGCCATAGGGAAAAGCAACTCCCCATAATTGAGCAGTTCTCCCATAAGAACCATTGTAGGTTTATAGAAAGACCTCCTTCGGTGCTGTATGTCTAAATTTTGAGTTTCCATCTCCGTAGCGCACTACTGTACTTCTATTTGACAGCCTATCTAACCTCCATGCTTAAGTGAACCACAGTTTTACAGTTTCTTTTAAGGAACTGTTGTTTCTCTTGCAATTGATTTCATTCTCCTTCCTATCATAGGTTGAACCAGGTAGATGAGGCCCCAGAGTCCAAAATCAATCCAAAGGTGGTCTTTCTATCCCATTTGTTCATAAACACCTGCTCACATGCAACTGTAATATTGTGCATCTCAGCACCCCACTCAGTCCATCTGTCCCTCAGCCATGCCTTGACTTTAGAACTTCTTTGCTACTATTCTCCAGGCTGGCCTCCTGTCTTCTGTAACCAATTCATCCTAAATGTCTCTATCCAAACCCATTTACCTTTTTGATCTGCATTAGGCCTTTGATCCTCAATACCACAAATTTAACATTTTGTCATCATTTTTAAACCCATTATAGTCTCCCCTTTCCTTATACTTTAACTATTTCCTGCTATTTTGGCCCATCCTGCACATGACTAGTGCTCAAGAACCTGGCCTTGTTCAATCCTCCCTTTCATGCAGGGATTGTAACATCACTGACAAATCTTGCACTATGCCCCACACTAAATGGGCATAAGAAGATGCTGGTAAGTCTGTTCATTATTCTCAACAATTCTTCTGGTGAATGTACCCTCCTAGTAAAGTGGTGAGCAGCAGAGTTTTAAAACAATAACGATGGAAGAACAACAATATATTTCTACGGGTGTAATATGTGACTAGAGTGGAATTTAGCAGTGAGAATATATATTTCCATATACCTGCTATTCTTAGTTTTGTGATAGTAGAGGACATGGGTAGGTGCTATTGAAGAATGTATCTTTCTGTAATGTTTACAGAACAGTTTCTATCTCTTCACCAACGTTTATTGCCTCATGAAGCACACACAGAATTATCCCATTCTATATTTCTCAATAATTATTGATACATTTTGTGTGCAAATTGTTGTGGAATTACTATTTATTGATTCCATAATAGAAAAGCATACGAAGATTGTCATCACACATATTGTTTCACTCACTATCACTGGAAACATTATGTCGTCAGTCCTGTCCCAACATTAGCTACATCTCTGGCAAAGTTAATTTGTTCAAACCTCTGATTTCCCAGACTGCACTAGTAGATCCATGCTTCCCCCTTGAATAAACTGTTAATTATTCAAAAGTGAGCTCACAGCAAAATCCTCCCTTGAAGATCATCCTCTGAAATAGACCTTCAGTCTATAGCTCCAATCTCGTCCAAAAATTGATTTCTCAAATGGCTCTGATACTACTCCTGGTGGGAGAAACTGAAAGATGCTGTGTGCAAGGTGAAAGGGGTCCTCGATGATTTTTGCGCAGCCTCTTCAGACAACGATCCCGGTGGATCACATTGATGGGGGGAGGGAGATGCCATTTATCCTTTCGCCACTCTTATGGTTCTGTTGATTGACCTCCGATCCATTTCACTGCAGCCACAGTTCCACATTATGAAGCAACCAGCCAAGATGTTCTCGATAGAGCTCCCATAGAAGGTTGACATAATGGTGGCCGTTAGCCATGCCCGCTTCTTCTCAGGAAGTGCAGTCGCTGTTGCTCCTTCCTGACAAGTGAGGAGATGTTGAAGGTCCACGCTAGGTCACTAGTTAAGTGAGCTCCAGTGAACTTGGTGCTGTCCACTCTCTGTACTACAGAGTTATTGATGTGTAGTGGAGGGTGTTTGTTCTTGGTCCTCCTGAAGTCCAGAATCATCTCCTCCATGAAAGCAGAAAATAAATAGCAATGAAAGACACTGTATTTCTGATTCTTCAGAGCATCTCCTCATTCACCATTTCAGCACTCTTGATATCGAGCGCCAGCTGATATTTATGTCCACAGCATATATTAACTTACTCTCACAATTTCAAGAAAGGAAGCAGAGTTTAAATGACTACTTGGCTTCAGGGAGATTCTTTTTAAGGTGATAATCAATGAAGTATCCTTAGACACTCCCTCAAGTATTAAAGCTTATTCCTAATTTAGCACAAGATAAATTTCAAAATCCCACTTCAATCTATTGAACAAGTAGGGGTATCTAAATTCTTAATTGTGATGTCAAAGATCCAGAAGAGAATAAAGTGACAAAGGGTTGAATGAAGAATATTTAGAGTCTGTTCAACAGTGATCAATTGAAATAAGAAAAAAAAACTTCCCTTACTTATTCTTTGGAGAATTCAATAACATTTATAAGATTAGATTGTGAAAAATGCACTGGTAACTGATTTAAGGATAATCAACTAAGGCCCAAGTGCTTTTGCCTAGGGTACATTCTTGTCAAGATGTTCTACTTTTCCATTGCCAGACAAGATGAACTTCTGCTCATTTATTAACTTCCACCACAATAAGTGTGGAAAATTAGAGAGAAGTGAATTTACCACTATAGGTTTTCAAGTTATAAATGCATGAGAAAGTGTGTCCTTCATACTTCCCAACTTTCATTTTCTCGAAACCATAAACAGTTCTATGGGAGATGGAGTGATTTTTTTTCTGAATAACGTGTTATTTAATTTTCTTTACTAAAAGCCATAGTGCACTAGAAGATGTATTAACAAGCATAAACATAAGGTGACTTTCCACCCATTTAACAACAGCATTGCATTGATGCAAATAAAATTTGGGGGCTTAGAAATTTAATTGGGCAACACTATTTTCTCAGCATTAAGAGACTCAAAATTGACTTTACTCCAAGTGAGGTTTAACAATGAAGAGCTCCACTTTATTCGTATCACTGAGAATTCAAACAGGTGCGTGCTTCTCAGAGTGAATCTTAATTCCGCAGAAGATCTGTTTCAGGCACTGGGCATGCAGTCAAAGCTCCACTGTGTGAAATTCCATCACTTTTGTGCAAAGCAACACTGTTGCTGGTAATATATTTACAATACACTGTTTGCTCTGTAGCTCCTCAAATTAAAGGGAGACCCGTGTACTTAGCACAGATTTCTGGGGACTCCCTAAATGAAGTGCCTTCTACTGAACTCAACTCAGACTTCAGAACTCAGAAGCTGGTTAGAGTGGGCACCTCTCCAGCCTCTGTTCTGCCCCCCAGAATACCAGTATTCTTTTGCCTACATACCTGCCCCATGACCCATCTATGGAAGAGTCTGTGGTTCACATCAGAAAACATAAACTAGAGTGGAAGCAAGTTAGTCTCAATCCCCAGGGACTGCCAAAGCAGAAAATTAATCACATGTGACATTCCAAGAATAAACCTAGGTGGCAGGAAGGTAATGATCTACCAACTGACGACAGTCATCCACTTTCTATATATTCCATTCTATTTGTTGTTTGCTACAGACAGATAATCAGAGAGAGTATGTTTTGTGTTTATTCATAAATTTTGCATTATTTATCTTTTTTCTCGTTTGTAATGTTATTAATTTAGCAGTATTTTACAGTAGTCCTAGTTCTTCTTTTGAAAACCATGGCAATACGAGTACCCATATGAGTCTCATTCTGCCTGTGGCAAAATGCATTTTCTCCCCCTATCACACGCTCATTGGTAGTCAGTAGTTGTCCAAGGAGAGGAAATATTATAAATCAAATTTACTCATATCTATAGAACCCTGGAGCATGTTGAATTTTACCAACATGATCAAAATGTGAAGTCAAGTGGATGGGTAGGTGCATGAAATACAAAAATGGAAGGTACGATTAGAGAAATGTGATAGGAGACCATAATCGGTTAAATAAGTTAGGACTGACAGAAAAAAAGCAATCAAATTTTAATGAATGACAACAAGAAGATGGTTAAAGTACCCCATGTTTTTTAATTTTACTTATAACTTGAACAACTGCGTTTGGCTATTTTATCCTTTTGTTAGATATTTTTATACCACATGACAAACCCTGTATGTCAGAATAACAGTCATGCAAAGAACAGTTCGTTGAGGAGCAGGGTCTAAGATTTTTTTCAATATTTGTTGAAATCTTGTTTTTATTTAAACAGGAGGGGAAACATATTACCATGATAAAATGCCAGAACTGATATCATCCTTCCTCCACTGCTGTGCTGATGTGTCTGCCAGAGCAATAATATTTTACACACTGGTATGGAATTAAAGTGGGAAGGGAACTATTCAGATTAACTTTTATATTTAATAATGTGGAAAGTAACAATAAATTCAAAGTGAAATTTCATTTTTGAAATTTATTCCCAGCATATTAATCCACTTGAAAAGATAGAGTTCAATCTATAAAAAGCCACAGTGGAGTTGATATTTTACTGGTTATATGTCCACACAAATTATTGAGCAACGGGAAGGAAGCAACTGATTTTGGCATGTTATTTAAGAACAAGGTGTTAATATTACTACATGCAATTTAATGTTGACAAATATTGGTCAACACCACCAAACCATGAACATGCACAAAGGGTTCTGCTCATATAGTTACTCCACATAGATATTTCTTCACGCACGATACTATGGATAAAGCCTTATGAAGAGCACATCACAGGACTTTATTCTGATTTTCCAGAGGATTACAAAAGCACAATCTGAAAAGTGAAGCAAAATATATTGAAAGCTTTGCAATGTACCTTAATTTACACGTTAATAACAAAAGCATCCAACAAGTAAAGGAAAAATACGTTGTCACCACAAATTAGCCAAAGTCTTAAAATGCAGAGACAATTCTTTCCAGATCGTGTGATGGTACGATCATGTACATTACTTGTAAAGTGGATGTAGACCAAGATACAGTAAAGTGCAATTGAAGAATATGAGGAAAGATGGCAAGTGAAGCTCTCCATTTATTGCTGCACTATGTGTGACTTGAAGTTGGAGTGTGCTGCATCATGTTTTAATGAAGTCATTTGTTTAGTAGACAAGAGAAATCCATTGACTTAAAAAAAGGAGAAGAAACAGTAATAATTTTAATTTTTTTTTTAATTTAGGAATGCAGCACGGTAACCAGCTGTTCTGGCTGATGAGGCCTTGCTGCTCAAATACCTGAATTAACCTACAACCTCCATACATTTTGAAGGTTAGGGGGGAAACCAGAGCACATGGACAGATGGGCAGAATGTACAAACTCCTTGCAGACAGTGCCGGATTCAAATCCGGGTTGAAGGCGCTATAACAGCGTTGCACTAACCGTGCCGGCCTATGCATTTCCGCCTTGATTTATGCAGAAGTCAAGAAGTAAGCACTTAGAAGAATGTTTGAAAATGGGAAAGTTCATCATTTTTTGCTAGACTGATCCATTACTTAAGCAATAGATTATGTTACGAGCCCAGAGGACCCCAAAACCCAGCAGCAATAGCTATTCACCAAGACAAATGGTTACTTAAACAAAAGTTGCTTTTAATTATCTTTAAACATGAAAACAGGATCAAACTTTAACTTATTACTATTAACTTAACCCCCTTCTAATTCTAACCGCATGTGTATGAAAGTAAAATTTCTTTGATTCACAGTCCAATCTCACTTCTCATTCCTCCAAGTTCATTGGTTGCAAGCAATTCTTATACTATGCACAGAATTTAACATTTATGAAATTCACCAGGCTTTGATGCTTGAAAGGTAAATTGTTACCGCTCTGAAAGGTTCTTGTCAGTTTTCAGAGAGAGATTTGTTGTTCGCTGGACACCCACAACTGATTCCTTGTAACCAGCCACTTCAGTGTCTTGCCAAAGAAACTTGCCCCATCAGTTTTCCAGATGATAACCTCTTTCTTTCAAGTCATCATAGAGTTCCTTTATGTTTCTCTGATTTCAAGCGTAACATTAGGCAGCCACTCCTCTCCTCTTGTGTGAACCACAAGGGCTTTGACCAGGCTGAACTAAGCACTTACAACCCATCTTCCAAATTGGGTTTTTTTCCACAAGCTTGACAGCTTGTCCTGTTCCAGTCCCAGCTGCTGCTGAACTATAAAACTCCAGAACTCAATCCTCTTTCTCTCTCTCTCTCTCTCTTTCTCAGAGAAACGGCTGTTTTACTCTCTCTGCTTGCAAAACCACATAACCCTCTTTGAACATCAAGTTTCATTCCAGACAGCCAGCAGCTCTGACGAGTTATTTCATCTGTTGCCTTTTTGTAAACAACAATTCATTAGTGAAGTCTCTTAGGCACTCTCCAAAGCTTTTGCAAAGGCTCTTGGTGCTGGACTGTCTAGCATGAGCAGAGCTCCAGTATTTTAAATAAGATCTGTTTTAAAGTGTTTGTATGTGACCTACACTAAAAAACTTGCCCCAATTTATCTCCCAAAAACATATCTATAATCCGTCACAATTATATTCTATATTGCAAAGTTATAAATCTCGGAGCATGATTTTGAGAACTGATGATGTCCATCCAGAACCACCTGGAGAATGACACCTCTTACATCAATTTCAACTTGTCATTTTATACGATTTTACCCCAGAGACTCCTGGAGAAGCTGTCCTTGCTGGGATTTAACACCCCTCTCTATAACTGGATTCTGGACTTCCTAACAGAAAGACCACAGTCTGTCCGGGTCAGCGTCAGAACGTTGAGCACTGGAGCTGCTCAGAGTTGCATGCTCAGCCTGCTCTTGTTCGTGCTACTGACCTACGACTGCATTGCCAGATCTAGCACCACCAAGTCTGCAGATGACACATCAGTGGTTGGCCTCACCAGCAACAACAATGAGCCAGACTAAAGAGAAGAAGTGTAAAATTTCGTGAAATGGGTTAATCAGAACACCAATCAGTAAGAGAGCGATTTAAAATAATGGTGGAATACTCAAAAGTGCTGGAGAAACTCTGCAGGGTCTTTGTGCTCTTCACCCAGTGAGTAAGTTGAGCTCACTCAATGATGCAGTGGGAAGCATTGTGGGAGTTGGTGTTATGGAGACATATTTTGTTGTGTAAAGTGTATATGTAAATTAAATGGTCATGTTAGAGAAATAATCGAGTATGAGTGATGAATCACATGACTGTGAGGTTATGCTGGAGATTTACCCTATGCAAATTTCAGAAATGAAGTACAAAATCCAAGCCAATCTGACAATGAGGCAGAACATTCTTTGAGTATAAATCCAAAATCAAACAACAAAAAAAGTAAGGTGATCTGAAGATCTGAAAAACTGGTTATTGGAATGGATTTCTAATTGTTCATTGCTGTAACAGGATCTCACTGCTGCTTTAAAAATTGCAAGCAGAGTTGTACCCACGAGAGAATTTGGATGAAATTTACTTACTCAATGGGTGATGAGATTGTAGCAGTTGCTTCCATGAAGAGTTATTGAACTGAATATTCTAGATGCATTTCAGAGAAAGTTGGTCAAGCAAATAAAGAAGGGTTAGAAGGTGAGGAAAAACAGAAGAAGATTCAAAGCAAACATAACATTGAACTCATTGATCATATTTCTTTAAGCAGGAACATTCATTTTTTTCTACTTGTTTTTGTAATTATGTTGAAATCATCTTTGATGGGAGAGGCTTCTTTGCCTATTCATCCACAGTTTTTTGCATTGTCACAAAATGGTCTGAACCTTTCACCCAACTTCTGAAAGAGTCAACATGTAAATGATTTTTTATTTCATAAACAAACCCTCGCAAATATTTTGAGAACCGTATTGAAAAAGGTATAATTTTCCTGGCACATGAGAAAAAATTCAATGCTACTAAAAATATTTATTGTTTAACACACATTTTAGAACTTTGAAAAGTCAAGACCAAATATAATCTTCGGGAGAAGCAGAAGATTTGTGATTGTACTAAACCATGGAGATGGATATTGGGAACGGGTGGAGTGAGGGAGGAAAGAAGGAAAATAGATGATTATTATTAAGGAATATGAGGTGATGCGAGAGAAATAAATGTTTAATTGAACTGGTAAGGATTATTTGGGGCATCTTTAGAAGTCATGGAACAGGAGTAGCAGTTAGTTCATTCAAATGAGACGCAGTCTTTAAAAAAAACCCTGTTCGCAATTCAATTTCCAATGATCCTCTAAGGTCATCAAAGCCAGTCATGGGGTTAGGGCATTGTGATTCTGTACCACAGTATATTTTCAGGGGAAGGCATGAGTACTCATGTCAGAAACGCATGTTCATGTTAATTGGCCCTCATCGACATTCTCATGAGATCAAGGAATGTATTAAATGGCCATCTCCAGTTTTAACACATCATTAAAAACATATCCATGCCACTCAATGCACAGTTCAGGACATGTCTGTTTTGTCACTTAATATTCTGGATGTTTGTAGATCTAGGATGCTGGCCATTTTAATTCCCCTCATCATCCCCACTCAGACCTATCTGTCCTTGGCCTCATTCATTGCCAGGGTGAGCCTAAACATAAACTTAAGAACCTATTATATTCAGCTTTGGTAATTTAACCCCCAAAAGCATGAACATTGAATTTACTCATTTCAGGTAACCCCACTCCCTGCCTCCCCCAACCTAATCCGATTCCATTGTTTCCATCTGTCATTTACCTATTCCTGTCCTTGATTTTCTCTCAAGCCTCCCCCATTCCTTGCCCCCCTCCCCCCAGAAATGGTCTCCCCACCTCTCACACCTTCATTTGCCAAATAGCCTATTATCTTTTGGATCCTTTTAACAGCTCCCCACTTCTTTTAATGCTTGATATTCCCCCTTCCCACCCCAGTCTCGCCCAAGGATCCGTCTTGAACGTTGGCTGTCCATTTATCTTCGCGATTGCTTCCTGACCTGTTGAGTCCCTCCACTTTCTCTTTGTTTGCTCTAGTATATTGTTGGTGACTGGTGTTTTGTGTTGAGAACACCTCGAGTCAACCAGTGGAATTTGAATACTGTATGTACACATGTAATAGTTGGATTTTGTCGACCATTGTCTGAGGCATGGGGAGCTTAGATTGGCAAGCTGTTGGCTGGGACCAGGTGGTAAGTCTGCGTTTGGGGTGTCAGGAGCGTGAATGGGCAGGCAGCTGGGGCCCAGGCGAGAGTCCACAGTCGGGCCATCGGGAGCTCAGGTTGGTGGGCAGCCGAATCTGCGGTCAGAGAGTCGGGAGGCCCTGTGGGCAGGCGGCCATGGTCAAAAATGCAGGGATTTGGGGATGGTCGACTTTTATACGGTATCAACTATTACATGCGTATATGCAGTATGCAAAGATTTCAGTTAGTTGGGGGTGTGATCCCATGGTGACAATATAATTTTCCAGAGATGCCTGACTACGCTCAAAATATTAAAGTTGGCAACTATGGACACGTAAACTATTATTAATCATTTATTGTCTTTATTTTAATAAAGCATAGAACATCACTGTACTGTAAGGGGTGCGAGAGAAGAAATAGATTCTCATGAAAACTTGATTGTGAAGAATAACGATATTTTACATCTGAAGCTTCAAGTTCCAGAGGAGGAAATGATTTTTAACATAGAAGTCCAGTGTTTAAAGGGGTGTGCTTTGTCAGAATGAATAATTCCTTGCTCCAGACATAAAGGTACAAATTAGAGTAACTTGAAAGGCATCTTGATATTAAGGCTTGGTGGCTTGAAGATTCATTTTTCTAGATTCTCTTCAGGATCTGCTTTGATTTAATTTTTTAATTTTATTATTTTAAAATTTAAACATAAAGCACAGTGATAAGCCATTTTGGCCATTAAGGACAGTGATAGGCCATTTTGGCCATTAAGGACAGTGATAGGCCATTTTGGCCATTAAGGACAGTGATAGGCCATTTTGGCCATTAAGGACAGTGAAAGGCCATTTTGGCCATTAAGGACAGTGATAGGCCATTTTGGCCATTAAGGACAGTGATAGGCCATTTTGGCTGAGGAGTCTGTGCCACCCAATTTACACCCACTGAAACATTTCAAACGGTGCATGTGGAAACCAGAGCCCCCAGGAAAAACTCACGCAGACACGGGGAGAATGGACAAACTCCCTACAGGCAGGGACAGCACAGGATCTGAACCCTGGTCCCGATGGCTAGTGTTGTACTAACCACTGCGCCAACTGTTCTGCCCATTATGTAAAAAGGTGGTTGGAATGGTCTCCCCCAAGATACTCAGAACCTCCAATTTCTGATTCCTCAACTATTTGAGTTGTCTCCTTTAGATATGACAAGCTGCAAAGTTCTGCTCTGATGTTACTGTGACCATACATTTGTGATGAATGGCTGATTGGCACTGTATCATCGGGAAAGGATTTCAGCGCAATGGAGTGAAATCTACTTGATAAGTTATTTAGACATACATACACCATGGGAACAGGTCATTTTGGCCCACGAGTTTGTGCCACCCAATGTTACCCCCATTTAATCTACACCCCTGGTATATTTTAGCCCATTTTAAACCCTCCATTTTTGAGCTGCCTCCAGCTGTCTTAAGATTTATATTTTTCCTCCCCAAGTCTCATTTTGCCTGGTCTGTGGTGTCTGGTGAATGACTCACAGAGATCTGAAGAGAAGGCACAGAAATATGGGAGAAAAACACAAAAGTCTGCAAATACCATGGTTGAAGTAAAAACACAATGTGGGAGAAATTTAGCTAGTCAAATGGTGTACTTTATATAGGAAAGATACATAACCAACGTTTCGGGCTTGAGTCCTTCGTCAAGGTATGAAGATTATGCCTGGATGAAGGGCTCAAGCCCGAAACGTTGATTACGTATCCTTCCTATATAAAGTACACCGTTTGACCTGCTGAGTTGCTCCAGCATTGTGTTTTACAGAAATACAGTAAGATGGAGAAATTCCAACTCAGAGTCAACCTTACATTTATCAAGATATTATAGAATTTAATTGAAGACGGCAAAACAAAATCACTGGGACTTCATTAAATTTGACTCCCAGATCATGTCTGCCCTTCCCTTTCCAATATGTCATTTTGTGGAAACTGAATGATTAGTTGGCAAAACTCCAAACTTTGCTGTTCACTCGAGTCTAGTCATGAAGGGTGGGGAAAGAAGAAGCTTTGCTAGGTGCTAGCTGACATTGTAATGAAAAGAACCTTTTGTTCATGCGAGTTTCTTAAATTGGCAGAGACACAGAACAATTGGAATGTGTCTGCAAGCTGTTGTGGCTCTGGCCTATTTGGTTTGTGTCCATGCAGAAGATGTAATAGAAGTCTTTAATGTGTTAATTTCCAAAGGAAAACTAATTAATGATGCGTCAGAAATCTGTGAGCCTTCCAAATTTAATATCTGCTAAGGTGAATGCAGCAATTGGTTTCCGATTCATGTAGTCATTCTGATCACCTTTGTCTTAACAACTAAGTTTTATTTTAAACTGTTGCTCTATTAAGAAGAGGTTTGAGTCATAACTGGTGTATTTTAGATCCAGTGAAGCCTTGCGGTGGTGATTGGAATATTTCCAATAGAACCTCACAGAGGAAAAGGTAAATGATTACTGTTCTTCCATTCCTTGATATAACTGATGTCATCAGATCTTTAAAGAAAACTCGTAAGAACAGTTATCAAGTATAAACAAACTCTAAGAATGGTTAAAGGAATATATAATAAATTAAAATATGCATTGAAAACGGTGTGGTCTTTGCATCAACAACAGAGCTCTTGGCCTACACGGACATGCTGGGTTAAAGAGCCTGCTCTCAAGCTTTATGACCAAATTATTCAATATAGCCCTACTTTTTACTAGGTGGTACAGAGTTCTGAGATGAAATCCACTCTGATTTTCCATTCAGAAGTTACTATTTTTGTATTGCAGCTCTAAGTAAATTATTATCTCAATGAACAAGAATTATATTCAGATTTGCTTTTTCTGTAATCACATAAGATCATCCAAACTTTTTGCATATCATTGAACCCATTGGGCTCCATGTTCGAGTAGGTTTAGTATCTCCATTAATATAGCAGAGCAAAGTCTGAGAAAAGTGATGATTTGTGCAGTAGTTTGAAAACACAAATTTCTAGGCTTTTAAGATTGTAATCAAGGGACCTGGAACATGTTTTAACAATACATTATATAGAGCTTTCTGTTAGTCTGTGCTGGTCCCAGTGTTTCTTGACGTTTTTCATATTGTGTAGAGATTTTTATTTCATTGCCCGTGGATATTGCTAAGTCATCAGTTATCTTTAGTTGGAATATTATTTACTTCAAAATATTCCCCTTTTCAGGTTAGAGCACCCTCTGTACATACAAAACTACTCCTGTGTTTCTGGGCATTTTTACCATTTGTTAATACAGTAACTAGATTTGGCTTAAGTTGAGTTCTGTTTTGTTTCTCAGAAGTTATGCTGGTCTCTCATCCTTTTCTTTCTGCAGTGCAACAAAGTTCATTTTTAACAAGTTTGTACCTGTTTATTATATGCCCAACCACTGCCTGTTTTAGTAGATATGCCCTCTAGAGTTCTATCTCGACATTATAAAATGAATAATATTGTTATTGGAACCTGTAGTTCACCAATTGTAATTTTTGCAAATATAAATATTGTGAGGAAATGCATTCAAAAATATTTAAACAATTAAAATCTACTGACTGTTCAGTATTCAATTTTTTAAATTCATTTTGCAAGGTGTGTACATTGCTTGCAAAGTAAAAATTTATTGCCCTGAAGAAGTTGTTGAATTAATATCATCTTAAACTGCGACAGTCCTGCAGATGGTAAAGCTTCTCCCAAAATGTCTTTGCATGGGGTTACAGAAAATCTAGATCCAATGACAATGAAACAATAGCTTCGTATTTCCTACAAAAGGTGGTGTTGCCTGCATCTGCTGCCCTCTTCTTCCATGATTTCTGAGGTTTTGTCGGAGTAGGCCAGATGAGTACCTGCAGTGCAGTTTTACATGATGCACGCTGTAGCAACAGTGGGTTATGAAAAGGAATTAATATTTATGGTGGTGAATGAGATGCCACTCAGCAGGACCACTACGTCATTGATGATGTTGGGCTACTTGAGCTTTTCCTTATGGGCAATTGGAGCATTTTCTATCACACTTGTGCATTGTAGATGGTGAGAAGGCTTTGAATATCAACTCAGGAGTCACCACCCACAGTATAACTAACTTCTGACCATCTCTAGAAGACACAGTAGGTATGTACTTGGCACAGTTCTGTTTCTGGTACAAGATGTTGAACTGGTAATGCATCAAGTACAGTTTTTCTGCACAACCTTGTCCACCGGAAGAAATATCTCAGGGTTGTATGTGATGTCATGTATGTACTCTGACAATAAATCTGCAATCTGGAAAATTTGAATGCCATTGAATATCAAGGACAGGCGATTGGATTTTTTTTCTTGCTTGGGATGGTCATTGCCAGACTCTTTTGCAGCATAAATGTTCTTTACAATTTATCATCTCGTACCTGAATATTGTCTAGTTCTTGCTGCAAGCAGGCATAGGCCAATGCGTTTTCTGAGGGATTGTGAATGGGATTTAACGTGGTGCCTCAACAGTAAATGTCTGCAGCTCTGACCTCATAGTAGAAGGAAAGTCATTGATTAAGCAGCTACAAATGGTTGGACCTGTGATGCTCCTCCAGTGATACTACTGTTATAATTTTCTGTGCAAGTACTTGTTTAAAAGCAGCAAATCAGAATTATGACACGATTAGCCTAGTGGGTTGCTATGCCAGTCCCAGTGCCAGCAACCCAGGTTTGAATCCCATGCTGTGTGTCAGGGGTTTGTATGTTCTCCCCGTGATCACGTGTTTCCTCTGGGTGCTCCGTTTCCCCCCACATTCCAAAGATATTACAGGGTTTTTAGGTTAATTGGTCACATGGGTGTACTTGGGCGCCGCAGGCTCATGGGCCAGACTGGCCTGTGACCATGCTATACCTCTAAATGTAATGAAGTTTCAAAGTTCAGCTTTATTTTCAGAGTACAAGCATGATATCACATAGCATCCTGAGATTCTTTTTCCTGTGGGCCAGGCAGAATTTCTACTTATTGGTAGTACAAAAAAACTGTACTCCAGAAAAGATATGTATATAAAAAAGAGAAATGAAAACAAAAAATAGGTGCAGACAAGTTATGCAGAACAGAAAATAAATATTCAATAATAAATAATGTGTAAAGTATGAGTGCCCAAAATCAGTCTCTGATTGAGTTTGTGGATGAGGAGTCTGATGGTCGAGGGGTAGCAACTGTTCCTGAACCTGGTGGTGTGAATCTTGGGGCACCTATACCTCTTTCCTGATGGCAACAGCGCAAACAGAGCATGTCCTGGGTGGTGTAGATCCTTGATGATTGCTGCTGCCTTCCAACAGAGGCGATCCATGTAGATTTTCTCAATGGTGGGGAGACTTTTTCCTGTGATGCACTTTTGCAGGGCTTTCCACTCAGAGTATTGGTGTCCAAATAGCAGGCCTGAAACATTGGTTATATATCTTTACCTCCTCTGCAATACCTGCTGAGTTCCTCCGAGATTTCATACTCTTCTGTGCTCTTCTTTAACTAGGACTTATCCATATCAATGATAGAGTGGGAACTATGCCAGGTAGTACAGTTACAAGTTGTGGTGGTCCTACTTGTACCGCTGCAAATGGTCTACCAGAGGGTTTTATAGTTAGCGATTACTTCTAGAATTGTGAATTATTCTAGATAGGGTGATATCCTCATTTTAGCAGCAATATTGATCTTTAGGGGGTGAATTATCAAGAGAAACACAACTTCAGATACATAATAAAAGAAAATTGCGAGTGGGACTCTGCGGATCAAGCATCATCTGTGAAGGCAAAGGAATGCATGCTGTTTCAGGGTCGGGACCCTGCATCAGAATGATCAAAACTGAAACATTGACCACGTATGGTGCTGAGTTCTTACAGCATTATTTTAAATTTTCTCTCCATATTTTGGTGTCAGTGGCCTTTTGGTGGTTAATAATGACTGATGGCAGCTGCTATGAATCCACTGAAGAAAAAAAATAGAAATACCAAGTGTATTGTGCTGTGCAACATTTTTAATAGTGTAATCAGTTCAGCATTGTATTTTTATTGTGTACTTCTGATAGCAGGGAGTTAATTGCAAGCTTTGTACTCAACTAAGTCAAATCTGCTTTACAGTGCCAATACTTCAGCCTTTTGCCAAATTTTGATTTGTTTGTGTGTTAAGCTGTAACCTGATTTGACTTTGCCACTTCCAAGCTGAACCAACAATCTCATGTGCTGAGTGGAGTATTTATCCCAAGTTTGCTGTGTACATAATCCATCAAAAGGCAGGTTGGTGTAACATTATATGACCCAGAAGATTGGTTCTAAAGGCCCTAGCAGTATTTTTTGCAGTGAAGCTCTGTTAACGGAAGAAGTGTGAACAGGAGCTTTGTGGTCTGCCAAAGGAGCTTAACATTCATAGGTGCACTTTGCAAGGTCGAAAGGTTTTTGCAAGGGACCAAGTTGTTTCTTTGCTTTCACATAACAGCAAGCTCTGTTTGTTTCCCTTGTGACCTTGGTTCCTTAATGTACTTTCAGTGACTAGGTTTCTCCATTAATAGTTGTATGCGTGGGAGTTGAAAAGGTGACTTGCAATGTAACTAGTTTTCCCATGCTCTTATACAGTGACATTTTGAATGAATAGGTGTTGTCCTTTTATTTCTGTATGACCTTCTCTTGAACAGATGTTGCTACCAAACTTAGAAATCCTGATATTCTGGCAATGGAATAGTGAATCATTGAGGCAGAGACAAAGCTGAGAAGGAACCATATATGTTTCTAATCGAAAACATCAAAATAAACTAGTGAAACATACTTCTCAAATTTCTAGTTAACTGATTTGTTAATTAATAAACATTGCTATTTGAAAGGTTGTTAAATTCACAAGTAATAAATGGTCTGTAATAAATGGGAGAGAGTACATAAATTTCAAATGCACGTATTAGTTTACATAATCCTGTGCAACTTTCAGGTTTTGCTCTATTTTTAACAGATAATATGTCAATCAATATAAAGGAAAGTTTAGATCACTATTTTTTTGGTGTTGGAAAATAAGAGTTTTTTTTAATTTTGCAGTGATTAAAATGTAAAATCATTTTTTATCGGACATTTTCCATAGGGGGATTATTTAAAATGTATAATTTGGTCTTTATACATATAATACAATATGCAATATAACTTTGTCCCTTTTAAATGGTGTTTTATAGGACTATTTCAAGATAATCAGTGTTTGATTCTTTGTCCATTTCCATTAATTGTTTAACTACAAGAAATGTGGATTTACTCCAGACAATGCAGGAAGGTTAAGCCAAACTTCTATCTATGGAACTTGGCCGTTGTAGAATATTTCAATTCCTCACAGTAACTTGCAGGCAAGGAGTTCATTCCCCTGTCAAACATGTGTACCATTTTGGATACTGTTGTGGGCAATAATCTCTGAGAGGAAAGCAGCAGCAAGTCTGGCAACACAGTTAGTTCTGATGCACAGCAGGGAATAAAATAGTCTGAGTGAACTCAAGTAGATGGAGTTTTGATAGAGAGGGCAACAAACTGAGCTTCTGTGGCTGAGAGTGAGACTCAAGAATGGTAAGTTGAAGGAGTGGGGGTGGGGGTGATGACGGGGAAAAAAATTCACTTAATTTTTACCTTAATGGCAGCCCTCTTATTTTTCAACCATGACCAGCAGGAGAAAACATTTTCGCCACATCCTTGCTGTCAAGATCCCTCAGCATCATGTCACTGTTTTAAATGTCAGACTATATTAGCCCAGCCTGTTAACCCTATCATTATAAGACAACCTGCCCATTCTGGGTATTACCATAGTCAAGTAAACCCTTCTTCTGTTGATTTTTTTTGCCCCATATAACAAGTATAACTTCCATTAGTTTGTATTCAATTCCTGAAGCAATGAACACTAATATCTGTTAGCTTTTCCAATGACTTGTTGTCACTGAACACTAGCCTTTGGCAAAATATGAAACTGGGACTTCAAAAATCATTCTGCATCTCAGAGCTCCTCAGTCTCTCACTCTTGAAACAATATGTTTTTTTTCCTGCCAAAATGGAAAGTTTCAAGAATTCAAAGAGAAGGCACCTGGAAGAATAATATTTTTTTTATTTTTTTTTTATTTTTCACATTATGAACCATACTGACCAAAATACACACAAACGTTTCCCTCTTGAATATACACAGTGTCATTTTCTCCCCTTTCCCCCTCTCCCTTCCCTCCCTCCTTTACCCCCCCCTCCCCACCCATTCAACGTTCAACATATATGATACATTAAACCCATTAAAAAATGTCATTACACAATGAAAATAAACAAGAAATTTGTGTCACCCACTTTTACACACTGGGTCAGTTCATTTCGTCTTCTTCTCCTTCTGTCTGCGGTAGGACTTCTCTGTTGTGTTCCATGTATGGTTCCCAAATTTGTTCGAATACTGTGATGTTATTTCTTAAATTATATGTTATTTTTTCCAATGAAATACATTTATTCATTTCTATGTACCATTGCTGTATTCTCAGCCTATCTTCTAATTTTCAGGTTGACATAATACATTTTTTTGCTACAGCTAAGGCTATCATAATAAATCTTTTTTTGTGCTCCATCCAAATCGAGTCCAAGTTCTTTACTTCTTATATTACTTAGAAGAAAAATCTCTGGAATTTTTTGTATGTTGCTTTTTGTGATTTTATTTAATACCTGATTTAGATCTTCCCAAAACTTTTCCACTTTCTCACATGCCCAAATTGCATGTACTGCAAACTTCTTACAGCGAAAACATCTGTCTGATACTGTTGGGTCCCATTTATTTAACTTTTGGGACGTGGTGTATAGCCTGTGTAACCAATTATATTGTATCATGCGTAACCTCGTGTTTATTGTATTTCTCATAGTTCCGGAGCATAGCTTTACCTGGAAGAATAATTGACGGCATGAAGCCAAATAGTAAAAACACTAAGATTGCAGCATATACTTAATTTTTCCTTACTTTTCAAAATGTTTTAATTTTTTAAAAAATCTCGGTCAAGGTTGCTGGAAATACTCAGCAGATCAGGCAGCATCATGAAGAGTGAAAACTGGGCTAAAGTTATAGATTGATAATCTTTCACCTGAACCAGAACTCATTGGACAGTAAATAATTTTGAAGTTACAAAGAACGGAGAAAGGGAAAAAGATGTCTCAAGGAAAGGTATGTGAAAGGAGAGATTGTATTTCATAATTGGTAATAGTCCATGCTGAAAAAGGATAATATTGAGTATATCTGGAAAGGTCTGAAAGAAAAAAATTGAAGCTGAAATTACCATAAAGAGAGTGTGGCTGTATATTCATGACTTGAGACTGGGGTGGCTGGCTATCTGAAATTTTGATTTTCTGGGCTGCCTGAATTTTCTGGCGATGGATCCACTAAGGACGGCACGGCCTGGGTTTGCATCCGGCACTGTCTGTAACAAGTTCGTACTTCCTTCCTGTGGCTACGTGCATTTCCACCGGGTGCCCTGTTTTACCCCCACCCCCCAAACACGTACAGGGTATGTAGGTTAATTTGTGTATTTGGTGGCACAGGCTCGTGGGCCAGAAATGCTGTATCTCAAAATTTAAATCTTAAAAATATTTAAACTATGTTAATGTCAAGAACGAGCTGCTCCTCCATAACAAAAAGATATCCCATGAAGTAGTGCAGGCTGTCAGTAGGCACACCACATCAAAGGCCTTGAAGCAAATTTTAAATGTCTCGAATAATCAGACATTTAAAAATCTTTCAAATAAACTTAAATAATCAAAATTAATGAATTTTTTTAAATAAAATTCTTGAAAAATTAGCCAGTAGCAGGAGAGTACAATCTAACCCATCTCTAATGTTTCTATGGAGGACCGTCACTTTGAGGCCAGCCTAAAAGGCGGCTGCAGCGTCACTTTTATGAAGAGCAGATCTCATTTCATCCTCTAGAGCCAATGGAGGTGGGATGACTGGTGCCCTAGCGCCTCCCATCAACATAACAGCATGCATATGCGGCGAGGTGTGGCTGCCTTCGTTACCCATAATCCCCCACACAACTGGAACCACTCCAGGAGCAGTTCCAGCTGCGTGAGGAATTCTGAGTAATAAAGATGACCATTGATCCTTCTGCTACCTGCTGCTGTCCCTCCAGCATGCCAAGGGACTCTGACCTCCAGTACTTAAGCGGTGTTATTGCTACAATGACTGGGTCCTGGGTCACGGGCTGACAGCGTCATCATCATGTCATCAACCTGCCCCTAGCCAGCCGCTTGCAGTAGCCGTACATATATGGAGGGAGACAGAGTGCTTAACTCCACATGTATGACCAGTCTGTGGAAGGATCGGATTTGGCATCTTGGAGCCGCACGCAGAAGATTTATGGAGGTAGGTTCAGCGAGGTGAGGGCGGAGAATATCCACCTTTACAGTGGCAATTTTTTTTCTCTATAAAAGAGCCTATTGATTCCAGGAGGCTGGAATGCTTCAAACCTGCATTGGGTGTTGTTGAACAGTGTAGGAAAGCTAAATTAGATATCAGAGAGAAAGTGGGATGGAGAATTTAAGTATCAAGACAATTGGAAGCTCTGGATCATCCTTGCAGGCTGGTTGAAAAAGTAGTCACCCATTCTTTTTTTTGTTGCTGCAATATAATCCTGTTATTTTGCTAATAAACTAAAAAATTCTGTTTTCACACCATTTCAATTGTGTTTTATTGTATTCCGGCCTTCATTATTCAGAGGATTGAGCTCGAGTTAAGAGGTAACATTGCAGCTCTATAAAACCCCTTGTATATTGTGTTCAGTTCTGGTCAAAGATCATTTTAAAAATCTGCGTCTTGCATATTATTTTCCTTCCTCTGCTGAGGTTATGCCTGTGTAACACAAGCGTAAAGTCATCATACCTCTCTTCTTGAACAGCAGGCTGCTGTGGTATTCAAATGTCCTGCCTCCAGCAGGGTTGCTATCTGGCCACTTGTGGCAAGAAAATCTTCCCGTTCATTATTTCTTCTGGTGCCTTTTCTTCCATCTTTACCTCACATTATAGTCCACTGTAATTTGAAGCTCTTTTGGAACCCTTTGTCATTACAATTGCTTTCCAAAATCTTTCAAATTTGAGCCTGTTGACAGTTTTTGATTTAGATGAACAAAGTATAACTTTAAATTCTTCAGTTTATGGCAAAGGATATTGTTCTTTGAACAAAATATGGCAACTGTAATGGTAAAAGTCCTACAATCCAGACTGCTTGTTCTGTATTTTCCAATTTTCCATATTTTCAGGCGGAACTTTTAAAATTCAAATTTAAGGAGAATAAAGAAGAGATGAACAGGCAATTTTTGGTAGTTTATTAACTAAACATTTTTTCATACAAAATGCAAAGTACAAAAAAAACAAATAAATATTTATTCGCTCATTTTCGTGACTTCTGGCATCTGTGGCGCTTACACATGCACACAAAAACCCGTTAAATTTTAAAAGCTTGAAAGTTTTCAAGACGTTCGGGTTCTCGAGTGGTCTGGATTTATGACATCTGGATTTTTGGACTTTTACTGTAATGCCTAACCCAGTGAGTTGAGAAAAGGTCACCATCCTGAACCCTGCAACATTTTATTGCACGACCCGTCATTTGAGACAGTCACGGATGTACTGAGAAACTCAATGAGGCCACTTATTCCAGGAGGGAAAATCAAAAAGGAAAGGATTATGAAGAAAATAATATTCTAAGAGGGTGATAGATGAGTAAGTAGAAAGAGAGAGAGAGAGGGGGGGGAGAGAGAGAGAGAGTTCTTGGCAGAAGGCCTATTATTGGTCAGTTAGCTGAAAAAAAATAGGTATGATAAGGGAAAATTATGGGCTAAAACAGGGTTAAAGCAACAAGATTAAACTGCTTTTAACTCCCAGTAACTACTGTGGTTACCCATTAGGCAACTAAATAATTTTGCCAAGCTCAGTTTCTTTCATTTAATTTTTCAGACATTTTTAACAGGTGAGACACCATAAAGTTGATGCCAGAATAAGAATAAATGGACTGACACAGAACTTTTCAAATAACAACAAAATGAAAAATAGGTGGACATATTGGTAAATCCATGAATTCTTAAAATAATACTGAGGGTAAGAAGGACAAAACGAGGGCTTTGGAGCAAGGTTTGGAAGATGAACAGTGACAGTAAGGTGAAATATTAGAGGCTGTAAATAGAAATTATACTGTTTGACTAAAACTTCTGAACATTGGAGCACATCCGTTGAAAGGTTTGGTGAAAAATGTGCAAATCGTATGTTAATTTTTATAGGCTTGGTAAGAATCTCGCAACCAGCATGTAAATGTAGTCTCACTCAGAACAAATGATTCAATCAAACTTTGCAAAGCCTTGCCTATTCATTCCCAGTAACCTAACTTTTGCAGTTAATAATAAGTTCCAAAGTCTATATTCTTCCCCTCCCCACCAAAGATTCTGATCAATCTGCTAAGTTCCTTCAGTATTTTGGAGTGTTTTTTTTTGTTCCAAATTCCAGCATCTGCAGTCTCTTGTGTCTTCTGTATTCCTGGATCTTATGACATTTATAATTAATGGCCATTGAAAAACTGTTACAAATATTTTTCCAGAATATAATGGAAAGAAATCTATTTTAAATGTGTTTGTTTTCACAAATTGTTTGAAGAAACAATAAAATCATTGTGTGGCATTGTAAAGACAGGTTGAAACTTTGAAATTTTATCTCTTTTTATGTTGCTTTGTGCTCTTGTACTGTCAGAAAACGTGGTAACCCAAGCCAGTGTACCCTAAAGCAAGTGCTACAGCTTGTATGTAGGTGTTTCCAGACATGATCCATATAATTAGCAAACCTGTTTGGCCTTCATATTGTTGCCCATAGTCAGATGGGAACTGAGTAAGTTTCAGATGACCTTATCATGTGACTTGAGTCAAAGATCAGGTGGCACTTACTGTTCGGCTGTCATTTTGGCCCATTTATCACTTCAGTCATATTACTGACAGTGAGACAAATAGGCCTGGGTATAAAATGTTTTCTGTATGCTACCTGCCAGCCTAAAACCTTAATTGCTGGTCATAAATTTTCATGTGTTAAATGCTGCCATGGACCAGACAAGTGCCTTTAGCAAAAGGTTATAAAACTGTGTGTTACCTAATTTGTTTCCCATAAATGGTTGATGGGCATGCAACTAAGTTAGCAAAATAATGGCTAGAGTGTAATCTCCTGCTTTTCTAGTGCTGTGTTTAGGAATGTCCATATTATAAAAAATTTATAAATTGCATACATTTATAAAATGTACACCCCTAAATATGTGCATTATGTACTTATACATCATAAAATATGTATGCAATAAATTTGAACATTAAACAATTGTTCATGCAATCTACAATTATTTAAGCACTTTGGGTTTGAGAAGTTTTAAGTTTGGTGGAGTCACCTACAGTTTTGACTTTTAGGCTGCATTTATATCAAAACCACGGAATTGTTCTTAGCTTGTGTATACAATCTGGATCAAAAAAGGACTCTTGAAGCCAAAGCATAGCCCATCCTATCCAAATGTATGACCACTGTCTCAAAACAGAGTTGAAAAATCTCTTTTTTTTAATGACTGCATGATGAGAACATGTCCTTTTTGAATTAGATTTGACATTGAATTGGAATTGAACTTTATGCGCTGTTAACCGCAGATGAGGTGACACTGTCTCCTGTGGGGGACAGTCCCTCTTCTGCACTGAAGTCAGGTTAGAAAGTGGCTGTGGACATACAGTTTGTTTAGCGATTACACGGAGAACACTATCCTTCAACTCTCAAGTGGCTGCTCAACAAATTAAAGTATAATTGAAGTAAAACACACTGTGGTTGAAGTAAAAACACACAAGAAGCTCAGCAGGTCAAATAGTGCCTTCTATATAGCAAAGATAAAAATACATAACCGACGTTTCGGGCTTGAGCCCTTCATCAAGGTATGGGAAAATGTCAGGGTGTCCGAGCAAAGAGTAGGGGGTGTGTGGTCACAAAGGCAGGAGGTGATAGGTGGAGAAGGGAGGGAGAGGAGACCAGCGATCAAGGGGAGGAGAGAGGGGGAAGGGAAGGAGGAGAACTGGTAAGGGAAGGGGGGAGGGGAAGAGGAGAGCAGGTAGCAGAATCCAGAAAAGTTAATACCATTTGGTTGGAGAGTGTCTAGATGGAAAATAAGATGTTGTTCCTCCAATTTGCGGGTGGTCTTTGTGGGATAGTACATAAGGTCATGGACAGACACGAGTATGGGTGTGTGATACAGAATTGAAACTGGAGGTCTCTGTCACTGGTTCATATGGAGCGAAGTCTCTCCAATTAAGAGAAAGTCACAAAGGGAGCACCAGATACAGTAAATCAGTTGAAAGGCCTGTTTGAGACCCCGGACAATAGTGAGGGAGGAGGTGTGGGCACAAGTGTAGCACCTTCTGTGGCCACGGGGGGATGGGTGATTGGTGGGGAGGGATGAATGCACATGGGATAAATGGAGAGAGTGGTTCCTGTGTAAGGCAGAGAGGGAAAGATGTGTCTGGTAGTGGGATGCTGTTGTAAGTGCCGTTAATTCCAGAGGGTAATGTGTTGGATGCAGAGGCTGGTGGGGTGGTAGGTGAGGATAAGGAGGACTCTATGTTTGTTGCTTCTGGAGGTGGAGGGGAAAGATCAGATAAGGGGTAAATGGAGGAGATGCAGGTGAGGGCTGAGTTGATGGTGATGGAGGGGAAGCCACATTTGTGGAAGAAGGCAGACAATTCAGAGGATCGGGATTGGAAGACCTCATCTTGGGAACAGATATGGTGGAGATGGAGAAATTCAAAGAAGGGGATAGAATCCTTGCAAGGAACAGTGTGTGAGGAAGTGTGGAGACGGTAATTGTGGGGGAAGTGTGGAAGTTGGTGAACTTGTAATATGTGTCAGTGGAAAGCTTGTCTCCCAAGCTGGAGGCAGAGATCCAGGAAGGAGAGAGTGCTGTCAAAGATGGACCACATGAGTTTGAGATTGGGGTGAAAGTTGGCCATGAAGTGGATGAAGTTGACAAAGTCATCATGGATCCATGAGGCAGCCTGATATAGTCATTGATTAGAGGAAGAGTTGAGGGGCCTTGTCTGTGTAGGCTTTGCAGCATGGATTGTTCCACAAAGCCCACAAACAGGCAGGCGTAGATGGGACCCAAGCAGGTACCCATAGCTACTTCTTTGAATTGGAGATGAGTTAAAGGAAAAGTTGCTTAAAGTTAGGACAAATTCTGCCAGGCGGAGGAGGGAATTGGTAAAGGGTGACTGGTCGGATGAAACTAGTTCAGTGGGACAAGAGCAAGCAGAAACAATGTGTCTACCCGGATGGTAAGGTTTGTGTATCTTGGGTAGAAGGTAGAAACAAGCAGTGTGGAGATGGGACACCATGAGGTTGCCAGAAACCCATTCAAAGTCTTTTCATATACTCTGTACCATTGTTTCATATGTTCTGTAATTACACTATTGCCACCACTTCAACACCTTGTTGTTACTCTCTCCTCTTGTTTAAGGGACTACCCACCAGATTCAGCCCCTCAATATCTGGTAATGGAAGGTCTCTAGATTGTGGTCCTTCCCTGCAGTGCCCTCATGTTGGCAGCACCAAGCCTCAGTGCATCCTTCAACACCTATTCCTGCAGCCTGAACTGTGCTAGTCAGCAGCATTCCCTCACAATCATCTCAAAGACCATCAAGTTTTGGACAGACCAAAGGGTGTCTTTCATGGAGTTAATGGTCTTTCATCAGTTCTGGATGTTTGTCTCTGCAGGCGTCCCCAGGAACAGCCTTTGTAATCAGGGAGTTCTCTGTCACGCTGCTGCTGGGACCTGTGACAGGGACCCTTGCATCCTACTCCACGCAGTCTTAGCAAACCTGCATTCTACAGAGGTGGGAAACTATTTCTACTCCACCATAGTTATCTTAGGAACAACATACGTTGTGGGTGATGTTTCAGTTGTACAGGAAGGATCTGACCAGGAGGGCTCTACTCATATTCAGCTAGGCCAAGTCCTGGTGCTTTTTAGTGTGCATTAGTGATGAGGCATTTCACCAGATGATTTGTACAGAACTACCCCAAAGTATCCATTGAGTCCTCATCTCTTGGTATCTGCAGAACATTTTGTGCTGACCATTGCCTGGTGGATTTGAGATTAACGGTGTTTGGAAAAACTTTTCCACAAAGGAAAGGTAGTGTAGCATGTGTATAAGGATCAACCTATCCTGGACTCACAATACTCTTTCGTCGTCAGGATGCACAACAGCACCTACATTTCCTAAGGAGGCTAAGGAGGGTGAGGCTACCAGCCCCCATCTTGACAACCTTTTAGAGGAGCACAATGGTGTGTCCTCTCTGCATCATTGTGTGGTATGGTAGCTGCAAAGCATCAGACTAGAAGTATATACAGATAATCATTAAGACAACCAAGAGAATCACTGGGGTCTCCCTTTCCTCTATAGATGACATTTACTGGGAGTGCTGCCCAAAGAGGCCTCAAGGAATTGCAGAAGACCCCTTCCATCCAGCAGAAAATATCTTCAACCCACTACCATCAAAAATAATGTACAAAATCAGGACTGCCAAACTAGGGAATAGCTTCTACCCATGGGCTATGAGTCTGATAAACAGTATCCTGTAACTGTGACAATCATCCCAAATATTCATATATATATTTATTTTGTCTTTATGTACTGGGTATTGTGTGTTTTTTTGACACACATCATGGATGGAGAGACACTGTTTTGTCGGGTGGTATGGTGTATGTGCAGTCAGATGATAATAAACTTGAACTTGGGCATTCCGTGGCAATGAGGCCAGGCCCATCCTTTGTAACTCCTGGGACAGGTAGAACCACAGCACATAGCGAAACTTGGTGCCCTTGTACTTTGGTTCCAAGCCCAACCTGATGCAGCTACACAAGGGTTATCATCAGAATGAGGGCCACATTGGGTAAGGCCTTGCCCCTTTGTCTGGCGGCTTGTACATAGTGACCCTTTGAACTCTTTCCATTTTGGATCTCCAAATGAACTGGAAGACTGCTCTGGTGACTGCCAGGGCGGAGATGTGGGGGATGGGCCACCCCTGCGCCATGTACAGCAGTCCTGAGAGCACCTTGCACCTGATGACCAGGTCTTCCCTGTTATTGAGAGGGAGATCTTGCCCACAGACCTAACTTCTGGTAGACCTGAGCAATCCGCTCTGACCAACTTTTGTTCCATACCTCGGCCCCTCCAATCCAGATCCCCAACACCTTCAGGTAGTCAAATCTGACTGGAGCAGATGGTGGACCAGTTGTACCAGTTACCGAAGAGCCTTTCCTCATTCTTCTCCCATTTCACCCTACCACACGATGCAGACTCCAACTGCCTGCAGATGCTGATCAGTCCGTGGACCAATTGCATGTCTGAATAGAAGACAGTGATGTCGTCCATGTACAGGGAGGCTTTGACCTGAGCGCTTCCACTGCCTGGCAGCGTCATCTCCTCTTAATGCCTTCGTCCTTCCTGATGGATTCAGAAAAGGGCTCTGTGCAGCACACAAATAAGACTGGAGAGAGCCCAGTCAGTTCACACTGCAATTTGTCAGCTCTCTGGCCTTAGTCTCAGTTGAAAATAGTCCTGTGTTCTTTGCCACCAATGTTACTGAGGTTGACAGGTTTAGCTTTTGGAAGCATTTAATTGTGAAACATACCAAAATTTGATGCAGGGGGTCTTTATCTGGTGTATAAATCTATCTGTATGGAAACAGATAGTATATAGTAACTTCAGCTTTGTGTTTTTTTATTCTGAAATGAGAGAGATGATAAATGACTCTTATTGTCTTACTCACAATAGCCTCTGAGCATTTGTATTCCCATAATTCTGCACTTTCTTGCTGAAATCTTTCAAAGCATCATTTTACTTGAGATCCTTCCCAAAATGATGATATTGTTAATTAACTGTTTCATTGTCGTGTTCAATTGTCTTTAGGAGCCTCATCTTATGAAAACAAATCATTATTTATCTCTGAAAGACTGCCCCAAAATCTGGACATGCCTTTACGTGGGATAAAGTTTGGATGATGATTTTTGATGCCCAGTCCATACTGAAAAATGATGCAGGCAGTCTCGAAACACTTCACATCTCAAGCCAAAGAAAATGGCAGATATTGGAAATCTGAAGTAAAAGAAGAAACTGTTGGAAGCACTTGGCATCAAACAGACTGGACATTTTGGGTCAAGAACACTTTATTAGAATTGTAAAAAGGAGAGGGTTTAAGTTGCAGAGAGGTGGAGCGTGGAGAGAATAGAAAGAATATCTGCTAGAGTCACGATGGAAGGGGATCAAAAACTTTAAATTCTAGGTGTTAGCATCTCTGAGGATCTGTCCTGGTATCTACTTGTCAATCCAATCATGAAGAAAGCTCACCAGGGGCTATACTTCGTGAAGAGTTTGAGGAGATTCGGTATGTCACAAAAGACTCTCAAAAATCGTTGCATCACTCTCTGGTATGGAGGTGCCAATGCTCAAGACAGGAAAAACCTCCAGAGAATTGTTAACTCATCTTCACTCCATCGAGGACATCTACAAGAAACAGTGTCTTAAGAAAGCAGCCTTTATCCTCAAGGACCCCCTCCACCCAGGCCACGCTCTCTCCACTCTGCTACCATCGGGAAAAAGGTCCAGGAGCCTGAAGACGAGCACTCAGTGGCACAAGGACAACTTCTCTCCTCAGCCAACAGATGTCTGAATGAACAATGAACCACAGACACTATCTTACTTCATCTTTTTCTTTTCCTTGTCCTATTTTATTTATTTTGAAATGCAGTTTATAGAAATATTTGCCCGGTGACGCTACTGCACATCAACAAATTCCATGACACGTTCATGACAATAAATTCTGATTTTGAAGAAACAGTGTTGGAAACAGAAAATATACTCAGATTGACAAAGAAGGATATGACTTTGTGTGTGTGTGTGTGGGGGGGGGGGGGGGGGGGGAAGAAAAAAAACAAATGGCACCTGAAATTGTTAAATTCAGGATTAGATCTCAAAGACTGCAGCAAACCCAGATCGAATTTGAGGCGCTAGCCTTTGAACTTTCACTGGACATTATTGGAGCAATGTTGAAGACCGATGACAGAGTCCATGTGAGAGTGGGGTATAGGAAAGGTCATAGTGAGAGTGTGGAAAACAAGAAGTCACCCAATCTGTAGTTTGTCCAGCGCAGAGGAAACCACGTCATGAATACCAAAAGCATCACATCCAATTGAAAAAAACTGCAAGTGAATTGTTTCCACACTTGGAAGGACTGATAGGCTCCTGCATGATGGGAAAAGAAGAATTAAACATCTCCTGCATGGAACAGGATCATGCATTGCTTGGCGGAGATGAAAGAATGGATTAGGAAGTTGTGGAAGGAACAATCCCTTTAGAATGTTGAAAGTGAATACGAAGGGGGGGATGTGTTGATGGTGGAATCCCATTTGTGTTAGTGGAATTAATTAATGGAGGTGATCCATTAATTGTGGAGTTTAATGGGGTGGACGATGAGAACAAAGTAAACTTGCCAACCTTACACAGGTGTGAAAGGTGAAGTTTAGGAAATAAAAGATTGTGAGTCATGCAACTATCATTGAGGGAAAACTTCAATTAAAAAATAAGGACAGATCTTGAAAGCGTCGGGATGAAATTTTTTACATTTTAAATTTAGACATGCAGCACAGTAACAGGCCCTTCCAGCTCATGAGTCCATATGGCACAAATACCTCGATTAACCTATGACCCCCGTTTGTTTTGAAGAGTGGGGGAAAACCAGAGGAAACCCACGCAGGTCACGGGGAGAACATGCAAACTCCTTACAGACAGCATCAGATTCAAGCCCAGGTCGGTGGTGCTGTAACAGTGTTGCGCTAACCAGTTCCTAGCCGTGCCATCCTAAAAATCTTGTTATCAGAACAGATTCAATGGACCTTCCTCTTTGGCCACTCATCTTGCTTCAGTCGTGCTCAGAAATGGCACCTCATCTTCTGTATCGGTCTATGGTGCCCTTGAATTAATATTGAATTCTCTCTTTTTAGTCACTGCAGATGTGATTGAACCTCATTGTTTCAATTTGTTTCACTTTTCTGTCTCCGAAATGCTGTTTTTAAGGTCATTGTTAGTTTATTCTGTAGCGACTCAGTGGTTGAGCAACATCTGTGGGAGGGAAAGGAATTGCTGACATTTCAGGTCAAGACCCTGCATCAAGATTGAGTGAAGAAAGGGGCAAAGCCAGTAAGTACAAAGAGGAGAGGAGGAGAGGTGTCAGGGGGCCACAAGGTGATAAATGAATTATAGGCCAAAGAAGCCAGGAGGGGGAAGAGAGGAGTTGGGAGACCGAGGCAGGTAGGTGATAGGTGGAAGCAGGACAGGAAATTAAAAAAAGATAGTGCCAGGTGAAAGTGAAGACAGAGATAGAAGCTGGAGAGTGATAAGCAAGGACACAAAGCTATCACTGATGGAACCTGACAAGCAAGAAAAGTGATAATGCCACCATTAAGTGAGAGGTAAAGGGCAGATGGAACCAGATATGAGAGAGGATCTGCTGGGTGAAGTGAGTGAGTAGAAGGGGAATAGAACTGGAAGGGAAAGGGGAATAAAATGGATGAAGAGGGTTATGGAGCAAGGAACAAAAATTGGGAAGGAGAGGGAACCCAGGAGGTGAGGATTACCTGAAATTGGACATTTCAATGATCATACTATTAGGGGTCAACTACTCAGGCAGAACATGAGTTCTCCCTTCTCCTCTGCTCTCCCTCCCTCTCCTTTTGCTTCACCTCCTGCCCTCCAATTGTTCTCTGTCCCATACACCCCTTCCCCATTTGTTCCTCATTGTTTGCATTTCTTCCCCGTGTCTGCTTCCACCTATCACCCACCTGCCTCTTTCTTCCACTCCGTCTCTCTCGCTCGCTGCCCTGGCCATCATCCCTCACATCTACTCCATCCACCTCTCATCTACTGGCCCCTGTCTCACCACTCCACCTCCTCCTCTTTACACCAGTTTACTCCATTCTCAGTCCCAATGCAGAGCCTCGAACACAAAATATTCCTTTTGGCACAGATGTTACTTGGGCCTGCTGATTTTCTCCAGCAGTTAGTTTGTCACTGCAGATGCCAGCATCTGGCCATCTCTTGCATCTAAAGTTTTGGTCTGCTTCCTATCTTTGTCATCTCCTTTGTTATCCCCCACCCCACTTGGCAACTTGTTTTGTTGTTTTTTATGCAATGCCCTTGACCTAAAACCTTGACTGTGTTTCTCTCCCTTGCTGACCTGCCGAGTACTTCCAGCATTCCTTTTTTTTTTAAACTCTCTTCATCATGTTATGGACCCTTGAAGTAATTTAAATTCTGTATATGCCAAGTGAAGGTATTGGTTATCAAAGGGTAGTTTTGAGAAATTAAACGGTAGAATTTTGAAACTTGCTGGTTCCTCGATAAATGAGATAATTCTTAATATTTTTATTCTGGCTCATTGCTTCATCACTTTAAATATCTGTATAGAATCTTACAATGGGAATACTTGTACTTGATTTGACTTTGGTGTATGAAACTGGATATTGAGGCTATCTCTTGCCACTGGAAAAATCTAAAATATACTGGAAAGCACCCTACTATGTACAAGTGTGAGTCGAATCACAAAATGTAATAGAAACAGGACACAAAGAGAAAAAAAAGTAGATGAAAGTTTATGGAAGCCAAGGAGGGGATGCTCAAATGTGGTGGAAGAAGTTATAGTTTAAATTTATGAAAAGAAACAGCATTTTCAAAGTGATCTTTAAAACAGACAAAGCAGGAAATTAGTTTGTAAAAATAAAAAATGAAAGGTTACTTGATGAGCAAATCACAAACCAAACAGAAGCACTTACTCCTGAATTCGGGCTCTCTTCAGCTATCCAATAGCAACAAAGTGGTTTTATAGCAGATTGTCTTGACAAAGGGTTCAGACCTGAAACACTGACTGACCATTTCTACCCACAGATGCTGCCTGACCTGCTAAATTCCTCCTGTAAATCTTTGTCTGCTCGAGATTCCAGTATCAGTGGCTTTTGTGTTTCTCAACATGGTTTTATCTGTTTCCTATTTTGGATATGTAAGCAAAATATTAACAGAAAGGAAATAAAATTAAACTGGTTAATATTTCAAAACATCTATATATTATTCACATGGAGGGCTTTACGCTCAGTGGTATTGGTGTCCTCTTACAATATTGTGAGGTAAAATATCTGCCTTTTCCATGTAAATAATATATAGAAATGTTGTTATATTAACCAGTTTAATTTTATTTCCTTTCAGTTAATATTTTGCAAAGTATAACAGAAATATGAACATTATTGGTCCTGTACAGGGATTTACATGTCCTGATACCTTACTTTCCTTAATTGTTATGTCTGGACAAATCAATAATCCTGTATTGCCAAATCAATTAAATGTGCTATGATTAATATATTTAGTGTGACAGTTAGCTTTGTTTCCCCAATTATCTGGGCTTACTCTAAATGGGTGCAGAGGAGTGCAGTGATTGGAAGAAAAAGCTTCACCTGAAGCTTTGCAATTCTATTTGTTCCTGTTGTCCCAATCTAAATTTTTAATGCTCCTATAATAGATCTTATAGTTAATATGATCTTATAGATACGGGAACCTAAAATTTAACACTGGAATACAAAAACATACGCTAACAATTATATTGAATGGATGTCAAGCTACAAAGAAATCCCAGAGCAGATATCTTTTTAGGCCTAGCTCTGGCACTAGTTTAAAAAAATCAAACCATTGTAAAGAAGTCTTAACGTTAATATCCTTGTAAAATTGATTTAAATACAATAAGGTGGGATGAAATTGCTTTTTCAACAAAAACAAGAGAGAGCCTGTTTCCTTTCATAATTAACAGCTGGTAACTAAATCACATTCTCAGAAATTGCACGTGTTCAAGGTGTGCATTCCTGCAGCTTCATTAGTGGGTCATGGTAGAGAAAGTAAGCATTGCAAAGCATTGAATGAAAAGGAAATTTCTTTTATCCTATGCTGTTGATTGAACAGGAAATGCTCCCAAACTCATTAGGAACACAAACGTAAGAATTTGTTGACTTAACAACAAAGGTGATCTTGGAGAATATCTTCACAATTCGAAATATATAATCACTAATGAAGCTTCAGTTAGTATTTGTTTCTCTGCCAATTTTTGATTAACTCCCTCTCATTCCTGAGCTGAGTGGTTTCCACTCGCTGAGCTGCCAACTGGTAATGGCAATTTCAACAGAAGTATTTCTTTTGAATATTTAACGAAAATTAATGAACATGAAAAAAAAAATGATCAAAAATTGTAAATGTTTTATTTTATAAGGTCATGGAGAGGGCAGGACTCCTTCAAATGAATGATGTACATTTCTAGGAGTCCTTATGTTTTGGCCAAATGATTGACTCTATATCAGATTTACTGCTCACACTAACCATCCGAGACTCTCATATTCATGAAACAATATTTATTTATTTGCATATATGAATACTTGTCTTTCATATGTGTTGTTGGTCTGTATTTGTGTTAAGTCTGGCTGTGTGTCTGCGTGTTTTGCACCGAGAACCAGAGAGTGTTGTTTCATCTGGTTGCATATGCAATCAGATGACAATGAACTTGACTTGAGAGTACATATGTGACATCACATTCAACCCTGAGATTCTTTTTCCTGCGGGTGAGACAGAATTACCACTTACTGGTAGTGCAAAAAATCTGTTCACGATGTACATGTAAACAAATAAAGAAATGTAAACAAACTGTACGATACACAGAGAGAGAGAAAAACAAAGTGCAAAAGTAAGAGTCCTTAAATGAGTTCCTGATTGAATTTATTGTTGAGGAGTCTGATGGTGGAGGGGTAGCAGCTGTTCCTGAACCTGGTGGTGCGAGTCTTGTGACACCTATTCCTCTTTCCTGACGGTAGCAGTGAGAACAAAGCGTGTGCTGAGCGGCGTGGATCCTTGAAGTTTGCTGCAGCTCTCCCCGACGCTAGTGTTCCCTGTAAATGTTCTCAATGGTGGGGAGGGTTTTGACTGTGATCTCCTGGGCTGTGTCCACTACCTTTTGGAGGGCTTTACACTCAATGGTTTTGGTGTCCCCATACAAGACTGTGATGCAGCCAGTCAGCACACTTTCCACCACACATCTGTGGAAATTTGCCAGGGTTTTCAATGTCATACCAAACCTCCACAAACTCCCAAGGAAGTAGAGGCACTGCGTGTGCTTTCTTCACAATGCAATAGTGTGTTGGGTCCAGGAAAGATCCTCTGAGATAATGATTCCCAAGAACTTAAATTTGCTCACCCTCTCCACATCTGATCCCTCCAATGATCACTGGATTGTAGAAGCAGGGTCTTGTTTACTTTAAAAAATAATAAAAAATAAATAAAATAAATTTGTTGCATTAAACATCAACTATGTTCAATTTTCAAAAAAAAAAATTAATACATCCTTTCTGCTAATGTGGTTATAAATAGTCATGTCATAGATTAATTCATAGCATGGTGATACTGTGAAATCTGTCACAAGGTATCAGTCTGTGTTTTTGAACTTCCAGGGACTTTTACATTAAAAGCTTCCTCAGCTAAGCAGTGTCTCTGTTGCTACAACTACGATCTTTCTAAGAAACAGTACTGTCCTTTCTTGTTTGTGCATAAATGGAGTGAACAAACACCTCTACTTTTCCTTCAATATCTAGCTTGTATTGCAAGTCTCATTATTACTGAAATGACTCAATATCATCATATTTTTTTCAAATGTCTTCAATCCACCTTAACCATGCAGTTATGGGAGGTTTTCAGACAGTCTGATAATACTTTAGACGTTATTTTACCAGATTGAATTATATTTGAGGTCTGATTCATCATTAAGCATTGACCTTAAGAAATTTGCCAAATATTTAAATCCTAACAAAATTATTAGAGACAAAAGATACTAGAACTCAATTCACTTCTGTCTATTGAACATCATGAATCAAATCTCATATTTCTTCCTCCTTTCTGACAATTAGATTTACTCAAAATATTAATGAACACACATGAATAAATCAGCGTTTGAACCTAGGCAGACAGCAATTTTAGGATAAATAAACCAGAAAATAAGATTGCAGCTATTCCAAACTGCATAAATAAATGCCATGTGTATATACATAAATTTGTAAATGCTTAAGTTGCAGTCACAGAGCTATAGAGAGGCTATATGGGAATAGGCCTTTCAGTCCCACTGAGTCTAGGCTCGCCTTCAAGCACCCAATTTTACATTAGTCCTGCACTAACCTAATTTATTCTGCCCACATTCCAATCAGCTCTCCCCACCTCAGTTTTTGTCACTCAACAATGCATCAGGGGTAATTTACAGTGAACAGTTAAAGCTACAATCTGGACAGTTTGGGAACATGGGTGGAAATCAAAGCCCACAGGAAAAACTCTACACAGACATCAGATGAGGTCAGGATTGGACCTGGATGATTGAAGGCATGAGGCAATGGTCTATTATTGGACAATGAGTTTATTGTCGTATACATTGTATAATGTATATGCACTGAAATTCTCTCTTTCTCTAGTTGAACTGTAGTTTCATTGTGACCGAATATGTTAATTGATTTAGGATCATTCAGTGTAGCGGTACATTATATGCTGGGGGCAGTATTAGATACAGTAAGCCAATACATTCTGTGGCTTTTTTGACAGAACTGTTTCAAAATTTTATGGAAGTGCATTACCATAATGTCTAAGAAAAACATCGAATAAGTAAACTTCACCCACCAGGCAATCCTTTTTCTCACAGAAAGTAGGAAATGCCTTTGAATCAAGAAAAGATGTCCCCAATTTGGTGAAAAGAAAGAATCTAATTAATTTTTTTTTTGTTGTCTTTACATGCGTTTCTAATAAATTTGAACTGAGGGACTACTGAAAATTTTTGCCACGAAACAGTATTGATCTCAAAGACCAAAGACAATATTAAGGACATTTAGAGCAGAGAGGGTGAGCAGAAAGCCATATCGTCCATTGACATCAACATTAACCTTTTTATTGACTACTGAGGTACCCTTAATTAATCCATATGTTAAGAAAACTGGTTCATTGTTGTTTCGTAAGTAACAAAACCAGCCTTAAGATCCCTTTAGCTCTGTTTTTAAAATTCAAATTGTAATGAAGAGCACTTTATATCCAGAGACACAGAAATCTTATCATTACAATTTTACTAATCCCATACACTGTCATTTATAATAACTGAGTTGTCCTAACATTGCTTTTGTTCCCTTAATTCTTGTTTTAAATAAATAATGAGAACATTTAAACACATTACTCTTTTCAGAGCCCTGAGGTCAGATAATCTTATTATTTATGAAGTGATGTGCTACATAATAGTGCTTAGTGCATGTTAACAGATGCTATTATCCTGGAAATGATGGGAGCGACTGAAGATATATTGGTATGTTATATGTTAACACTGTCTTCACCATCTAATGTACCCCTGAATTAAATAGTGAATGTTGGTGAAGCAATTAGCCTCTATTAATCAAAATTGGTTGTCCACTAATTTTTTCTGTGTATATATACTGGTAGTATTAAATATTCATCTGTTTATGCAGTTAAAAATACCATCCTGGAATTTACTTGTTTTAAAAGTCTGTTGAACAAGTCAGTAGAAATATTGATTAATTCAAGTATGTTCATTCATTTTTGAGTAGATCTAGCTGTCATAAAGAAGCAAGAAATAAGAGGTTTGATTTATGGTATTTAGCAGACTAAAGTAAATTGTCTTCTAATTTCTGATGCTACCACAATACTACGGCTGGGGCTTTTGCAGCATTACAATCTGTGATTAAAAGACATCGCTACATCTTTTTGCATTCCAATGAGCGAGCTTTGAAGATCTGTCTTCATCTTAGGTTATCTTTTCACAAAGTATATTTTTGAGAAGTTACTATTTTCAGGATTACTTTTAATAAATCTGGCATGTTAACATCAATCTGTATATTTTGTGTCAGACAAAACGTCTTACAGTTAAATAAAGATCATTTCTGTCAGATTAAGTAATTCACTGAACTGCCAGACAAAGTCAAAAACTACAAGTTTAAACAATTTGACCCTCCATCTTAATGAAACTGATGAGAAAATTACATGAGATGATATATTCCAAAGCTGCTTTAGGGTATTGTGCAACAATCTGCTCTTTGTTTTTCCAGTGGCATGTTTGAATTGCATTAACAGTTGGCAGATAATGTTAATGAATTCAAAAAAAACTTTAAAGGAATTTTTTAACATGAAGATGAAAGATTTATCCCAATTCAATTTTGCATTTTGTTTCATGATTGAATTATTTAAAAATAAAACAATTTTAAAAAGATTTCTTTTGACTTTTTGTCTGATCCTTATTTTGATCTGTTTATATTGGTTAAAAAAAATGTTTTAACTTTGTTCTTTTGACAATTCTTATGTTTTTGTTCCAGGTGTCAGTCGAGTCTTGCCAATGATCTGCCCATGGATGAGCAGCCAGCGTGTCGGCCTTACTGGCACAGTGGAGATCCTGGCATGCCTCTTCCCTTTGACCTGGAAGAAATTATTTCACTTCTGAGGAATCAGATTTTGCCTGAAGGTAAATGGGAGGAAGAAACTTTGGCAGATAGTTTGTTTGTTTCCTTTCTATTATTTCGTGTTTCCTTAAAGTTGTAATAATCTGCAGTAAATATAAAAACGAGAAAGTACTTTTCTTCCTCCCTGTGTGTGATGTTAATCACATTAAAAGTGAACGATAAGAGAAATGAAAATGTTTACATGTGTGTATACGTGTTTGTGTGTGTGTGTATAGCTGACGTGGATATTTACCCCCCTCCATAAATCTTCGTCCGCGAAGCCAAGCCAAAGATATCTATCACACATGAACACACGTATATTAAAAGGGGGGGCGGGTATGGGGGTCTCAAATGGTGAATTAGAGGTGTTTCAGCCTTTGCGTTTGTCAGCAGGTCCAAAATTCTTCCAACCTTTGTGCACAAGTGCAAAAAGACCATGAATAAACTGACCATATTATTGGTTGAAGGATTAGCACCCCGCCTGCATCCTCTTACACCAAGAATAAATTTCCTCCTTTGCCCTTGAGTTGTCATATCCTTTCCTGATAGAGGTCAGCAGATAATAAATCTTTGAAAAGTCCTACCAAGAGAGCTAAAGTAGTCCACTCACATTCTCGTCATTGTCCCTGTCATCAGGCAAAGATAGATTTTGGGAATTGAGGGAATCAAGAGGGTTTGAATTGGTGCAAGAGAGCAGCCCTAAAGTAAAGGAGCCACCATTACTGCAGAGAGTGGCGGAGCAGTCACAAGTTGCTGGAAGGCTGCTCCTGCTTCTGTTCTTTGTTGTATTTTACTAATTTGTGGAAACAGCTTTCTCTCGTCAGCTGTTTCAGGTGATCTATACCTGCTGTCTGATACAATAGGATCACTTTTTTTCCTAGTTTATTTCTACTTTCCAAATTTAATTATCCTTGAGAATGCTGGGGAGCTAGCTTCTCGACTGCATGAAGGTAGGTCAAGAATTCTATGAATTTGGCCCAGCAAAGATGTGTATGAATGCCAAATGAATACCAAGTCAAGATATTACATGCCTTAGAGGGTATGTTGGAGGCAATGATACTGCTCTGTACTTACTGTCATTTATTTTCCAAGAAGCAGAAGTCATGAAAGTGTAGAATTTGGAAGTTGCTGCCCTTTTCAAAAGTGCATAGTGTAAATGATGGACATTTCTGGCATATTGATTAGAGGATTGAATGTTCGATATGAGATGCGTTGAGCTTCTTTAATTTTATTGACACTGCATCCATTCAACTAACTTCTGATTTATATCTTGCAAGTCTCTTCAGACTGACGATGTGAGGCACTCATCACCAAATATCCAAACTCCAACCTGATCTTGAAGTCATAAAATTGATGTGGTTCAATTAAATTTCTAATGAAGTCTGATACCAAAATTTTGATGATGTCAGAATTAATCTAGGGAATGCTATTGACAGGCAAGTTGGGATTGTTAAACCCTTCCTTGTTTGTGACAATCATTTGTCTAGCTTCATACTGACGACCTACTATATATATTGAATTTCAAAATTTACTACAGAACCATGACCCTTCAGAGCTAAAATTTGATATCATGAATTAAAGATCCTGAGGTCAGAATTATGGCAGTTGTTAACTTGATAATATTTGGCCAATCCATTGCCTTTTGGTATAATTACAAAATGTCACTTTGAATTACCTGTACTGTTGCTTAGAGTCTACTGAAATTTGAAAGACTTATTAACAAGCATCTAAAATATATGGGGTCAATTTTTAAAGTATTAATCCAATCATGGAACTTGATTAACAAATATACTTAAAATTGGGGTAAAAGAAAAATATATAAAATGGGGTTTCATTAATTAATTATTGTTTTCTTATTACACATAGATTACTTGGGCTTGGACATAAATAGTACAGTTTTGAAGTTTGTGGATTATATAAAACCTGACAATATTGCAAACGTTGAATGGGGTAGTAGCATAGTACGTGGAACACTACAGCACCTTTCAGGCCATTCAGCCATTGATGTGGTGCTGACCCATATATTCCTTTAAAAAAGTACTAAACCCACCCTACCCCATATCCCTCTATTTTTCTTTAATCCATGTGCATGTCTAATAGTCTCTTCAATGCCCTAATGTTTTAGCCTCCACCACCATCCCCCAGCAAGGCATTCCAGGCACCAACAACTCTGCATAAAAAACTTACCCCTGATGTCTCTTCTAAACTTCCTTCCTTTCACTTTGTACAGGTGTCCTCTGGTGTTTGTTGTTCCCACCCTGGGAACCCAAAGGTGCTGGCTGTCCATCCTATCTTTGCTTCTCATAATCTTGTAGACCTCTATCAAGTTTCCTTTCATCCTTCTACGCTCCAAAGAGAAAAGTCCCAGTTTTACTAACCTTGTCTCATAAGACTTATTTTGTTACCTCCTTAAAAAACTCAATTAGCCTCGTGAGGTAAACCTTCCCTTCACAAAGCCATGCTGACTATCCTTGAGTAGACTTCACTTCTTCAAATGCTCATAGATTCTATCCTTAAGAATCCTCTCAATAGTTTGCATACCACTGACATAAGACTCACTGGTTTGTAATTCCCAGGATTCTCCCTATTACCTTTTTTAAACAAGGGGACTACATTTGCCATTCTGAAATTCTGCAACACCTCCACTCCAGCCAAAGAAGATTCAAAGATCACCACCATTGCTCCAGCTATCTCTTCACTCACTTCCCACAGCAACCTGGGGTATATCGGGTCTGGCCCCGGGGACTTATCAATCTTAATGTTTTTAAGAAGATCCAACAATTCCGGTTCCTTAATCTCTACATTGTCCAGCAGACAGGTCTGTTCTATTTTGACCTCACCTTGATCAAAATCTTTTTCTTTTGTGAATATTGAAGCAAAGTATACATTTAGGACCTCCCCATCCTCTTCCACCTCCAGCCATATATTTCCTCCTTTATCCTTTAATGGCCCCAGCTTCATTGTTGTCATCCTTCTGCTCTTCACATAAGCATAGAACGCCTTGGGGTTCTCCTTAATCCTACATGCCAAGGCCTTCTGGTGCCCCCTTCAAGCTTTCCCAAGTCCTTTCTTAACCTCCTTCCCGGCTACCATATATTTCTTCCTGTCTCCTGCTTCATATATCTAACATATGCTTCCTTCTTTCTCTTGACTAGTTGCCTCACTTGTTTCATACCATGGATGGTCACTCTCAGCAAATCATTCCCCCACCGAGAGGTCCACCACCTGACCAGATTCATTACCCAGAACTAGATCCAATGTGGTCTCTCCTCTCGTTGGCCATCCACAAACTGTGTCAGGAATCCTGAAAAACTCAGCCCCCTCCAACCCTCTTGCAGTTAGGTGCCAATCAACATTAGGGTAACAAGTTTAAGGAGAATACAGATAACATAACAGAGAGGCAATGGTGTGGGCTGCTAATCCCAGCATTTGTGATCCAACCCAACCAAGTTCTGAAGAGCCATATTGAATGGTGTGGTCTCATTTTTAGAATCAGCATTTATTATCCTGAACATATCACAAAATTTGTTGTTTTCCAGCAGTATTATAGTGCAAATATTGCAATAAAATTATGTTTAAAAATAAATAAATTAGTGCAAAAATGAGATAATGTTTGTAGTTCATTGTGCATTCAGAAATATGATGGCAGTGGGAAAGAAGCTCTCTTTGTGTGGCTGGGTATTTGTCCTCAGGCTCCTGTACCTCCTTCCCAATGGTAGCAGCATGAGGAGGGCATGATCTTGGTGGTGAGGGTCTTCAGGGCAAATGTTGTTTTCTTAAGACGCCGCCTCTTGTAGATATCCTCGATGAAGTGGAGACTGATGCCTGTGATGGCATTAGCCAAGTTCACATCTCTCTGTAGTTTTTTCTTGTCCTATGCACCTCCATACCAGACAGTAATGCAAACAGTCAGAAGCTCCCCATGGTACACTTGTAGAAATTTGCAAGTGTCTTAGGTTAGAATGGTTAGAGAAACACAAGAAATACAGATACTAGAATCTGGACCAAGCAATAAGAAACTGAAGGACTCAGTGGGTCAGGCAGCATCCATGGAGAGAAATGGTCAGTCAACATTTCGAGTCAGGACCGCTTCTCAAGTCAGCCACTCAACCACAATATTATCTTGCCATTGATTATTTTCACAAATTGTTGGGAAAAGTAGACAGCTCATTCAAAGATCTGACACAGATTTCATTCCTTACTCGAAGATTCAACCAGACTGGGTAAAATTAGAAAATAAAACAAGCTCTCTGGTGCAGAGAAAGCATGGTGGGAGTGGAGGGGGGGGGGGATTCTGGGGGCACAGTCAGGTCAGTGGTAGGGTAGTAGGACAGAGAAAGTAAATACAAAAAAGTGTTGAAATCAAAGGAGATGGTAATAGGAAAGTAAGGAAGGAACATAAGCAAAATGCAGATGTTAGAAATCTGAAAAATCCAGTGCTGACTTTGTATGACAGCAGACTATCAATTTTTCCTTTCATCAAAGTTAGCTTTGAATTGGTTGAGAAAATTGGAAAATTGCCAGAAGGTATCATAAGTAATGACGGAATATTTCATGTTATCTTTCCATCTCTATCTTTCTATAGCCCTTTTTCCATTGGCACCCTGTCCCAGGAATTAACTGGGAATTTACTGCGACAGGGTCGAGTGGAAAAGGAACATTGTCCAAACGCTGGCGTCAAATTATGTCATTTCACGCTGGGGATTAACCACCTCTGCTCCTACTCATATCCCCGGCGTTTGCTGATGCCGGCGTGCTGATAAAACCAGTGGAAAAGGGACAGCAGAAAGTCATCCGTTTCCAGTTGAAGGTAGAACACTCCGATCCCCAGGGATGAGTGTGTTTAGTGGAAAAGCAATTCGGGTCCGAGTTAAGGGTGGCCCAGTGGAAACAGCACAAAGGGCTTCCTATCCCAGGACACGGCACAGCCAATTAACTGGGATGCCAGTGGAAAAGGGGCTTATTTCTATTCTCATCTCACTCTCTCTCTCGTTCTCTCTATCTCATATTTATTTTTCTTATATTCTCTTAGTTTCTCATCTTGTTTTCATCCTGAACATCTCTTTTTCTCTATAGCTCAATATTCACTGATGACTGAATAGTTTTATGCATTTACGGTCTTTCTTAATTATCTCTCATTTATCTGCTTAGTTCTTTGGCATTTCTGTCACCTTTGGGCTGCCAAAACTGTAACCCCTTGCTTCCTTCTGTCCATGGAAGTACAATCTGAATATTCAAGAACTGATGCAATTATAGCATGTGTACATTTACAATTCAAATGCAGCATGTGCTTAAAAGAACTATCAATTACAAATCAATAGAGTTTTAAATTGCCCAGATATCAGATCTTGACACAAAAGCAATTTAACTTCCAATGGAGTAACTCCAAGTATACATATGACCAACCCATCCATAAATTTGCCAAAATCCTTTAATATTTTGCAACAGTTAATTCAGTAGAATTTCAAAATCCGACAAGAATAGACATTGGCGTTCCTTTGGAGAAGATCACATAAAATTTGAAAAATAAGTATGATGTAGTTTTGAAAATTTGGCACCCATGTTTAAGAATTAATGGAATTAATATAGACCTTTTCATTAAGCCTCAAACTTCGTTAACCTCCTTGAAACTATTAAAAGTTATAAACAATTAATTCTGTGTGGTGATGTGGAAATCCTAGAAACCAGCTTCTATTCTACTTTCTTGCTTTACTCTTATGTTTTCATACAAATTTCATTTCTTTTTTTCTTTTTTCTTTTTGGGTTAAGTTAGTGGGGGAGGGGGTTGGGGGGTCTGGAGTTTATATCATCATGTAATAGATTTGATATTAACAATTTATTGTCACATTTTGTACTTGGATATTATTACATGTATGGAAAACTTTTAAATAAAATTATATAAAAAAAATAATAGACATCAGAATGAGGAAGCCAATTATCTAGCAAAATCCCAAATACAGTAAGGAAAATCAGATTTGATTTAGGTTAATATGTAAAAGTATATATTAAAGCACCTGCTTATAATATTTAACAAAAAACATAATATCCTTATGAGCCCTTTATCATTCTTTGCAACTTCTAATACCAAAAGTTTGCCATCTTAAAAGTGCATAACCATATATTTTCATATATGGTTTCCATATATAACTCAATCCTTTGTGGAAAAAATTGAAAGCTGTTCACTCAGGATGAGTATTTAAGTTGTTTAATTTCATGTATGCTTTCATTATGTTTTTGTTGTTAAATTTTAATAATAACACTGTTTACAAACCTAAGTCAAGAAGTTGCTGCCTGTGTAAATAGGTATAAAAGAGCCCTTCACAAACAATATACCATCATCCATTCAGATAGTAAAATGGAAGACATTAATTAAAGGCAAGGTCTTTTAACTCAACCACTGATAGAAATTACAGATACAGTGCAGACATGTCTGTGCTTGGACTTGAGAATTATTAAAATATCTTCATTTCATTTGTCAGCCTTTTGTTCTGACTTTAATCAGACTTTTGGATTTGAAAGCATCATATCAATTACTAAACTGAATATCCTTGCAATTTCTGATACTTGAATTGTTGCTGAACTAGTGTCAAATGTTTCTGTCGTGCTCTGAGGGTTAATCCCTGTCTGTCTGTGTTCATTGACGTAAATCCAAGATCAGACAGTCTTGGGAAATTGACTAAATTATGTCTTAATGTTCCAGGGCAAAGCTGCTCCAAAAATGTCTTTGCTTACCTTTAGTTTTCGTTAGCCACAGATGAATGAGTTAAAGTTGTCTACATGTTTGACAAGTTGAATTGATTACAAAAGATACAGATCTATCTGTCTGTCGGCACTTGCAGTCAGCCAATATACATTGGGATTTCCTTTTGCCATTCTGTGCCAAGTCATGATGCACTTTTGTGGTTTTGATTAATCTTCTTATTTTAATTTAATTCCTGCTACTATCTGTGTGTGTCTGTGTGTGTCTGTGTGTGTGTGTTGTGGGTTTTTCTTCTGAGGAAGATTCTATGCTTCCTCTGTCCAGCTGAGGGAGCTGAACAATTTGAACTGACAGCATCTCCCAAGATATCAATGTACAATTTTTTTGAAACCCAACATCAAGGAGGTTCATACTGCGAGTTATATAGGAAGGAAACAGGCCCTTTGGCCCAATTCATCCATGGTAGCCAAATTGCCAATAGAGCTAATCCCACTTGCTTGCATTTAACCCATATTTAGTCCTTCCTATCCATGTGTCTGTCCAAATGTCTTTTATATGTTGTAATTGTACCCACCTGCACCTAACAGTTCATTCCATGGTATCAGCATTTCTGAGAAAAGTTTTCTGTGATATTTAAAGATTCTCCTTAAATCTTTCCTTTCTTAAATCTAAAGCCTTCTAGTCCTCTGCTTTGGGACAAAGTCTGTGACAATCCATTTTATCTATGGATCTCATGATTTAATTTTCCCCTCAGCCTGCAAAACCTCACCAAAAAAAAAAGCCTCAGCCTATCTACTCTCTTCTTGTAACTCAAGCCCTCCAGTCCTGGCAACATCCTTGTGAACCTTTCCTGCCGAGGTCACCAGAACTGCACACAATATTCCAGGTCTGTTCTCACCAATATCTGGCAAGTTATAACTTCGTGAACAAAATACTCGAGACTGTATTTTCATTAATTATTCATCATAAGCTACAGAGAAATGAAATCAACCAGAAGAAAAACTAGCCCTTTTTTTCACTGGCATCTCTGTTAATTGGCCGTTCAGTGTCCTGGTTAAAGAAGCCGTTTTTTGCTGTTCCCACTGGGCCAATTTTAACCCGGACACTACCTGCTTTCACATTGACCACAAGTCATCCCCGGGGATAGGAGAGTCTACCTTCAGCATTTTTTGTCCTGAGATGCAGCTTGTCCATTTTTCACTGGATTAATTGGCACGCCGGGATCAGCTGACACTGGGGATGTGAGCAGGAGGTTGAGGCCATCAATTCCCAGCGTGATTTTGCGTGATTTGACGTCGGTGTGCCAATTGATTCGTTGTCCTGCTGGACCCTTAACCAATAAATTGACCACCATTTCCTAGGACAAGATTGCCAGTGAAAAAGGGGCTATTATCAGTATATCCACAGTCAGCTTCAGTCACATTATTCCTGTTGTGCATGGCATTGCTCAACCAGTCATTCCCATTTTAGTGTTGAACTTTGTGATGAAGTTCCCGTTCTTTGTGAAGAATCAAATGACAACCATGGCAATTGTTTCTGATGCTTGTGCCTCAACCACAAATTTGTGTGATGTCTGTCAAAAGTTCCATGGGAGAATGAAGCACCAGAAGCAGTTTTTGATCATTGAAACTGAACTGACAGATGCTCAGTTGGAGAAGAAATTGTCAAAAGCCAATAAAGATGAGAATGATAAGTCAGCTTTCAGCTCTCCTGTTCCTGTGGCTTATGCATGAAAGAAAGGCAGCCTGTGTTTTGTTCCATCTTAAATACTTCTCAAAAATTTACTTCTACATCATAATTCAAATAGCTACAAGTGAGCTTCCTCGTAATTCTTATCTGGAGATCACAGCACTTTACATCAGTATTTGGCTATGGTGCCTGGTGTGGGATTAAAGTGCTACTTGAGAGATACCCAATCTATTTGATTCTGCCTGAAAGCAAGTTTTCATTCAACTGTTGATGTGAGACTAATGTAGGACATACTGTAGTACCAGTTAACCGTGCATGCATGAACTTATTTCGTATTAGCTAGATATTGAATTATTTTGCATGCACTGGATTTTACAGATTCAACTAAAAAAAAATGTCCTTAGGTCAGTTCTATCAGTGATGTTTAATTGTCTGTGCAATTGTCACCCTTTTTGAAGGATTGCATCTTGGATGCAGAGTACTTCATTCAGATGCTACTATATCATGTAATTAGGACGACCAATCCAAGAATGATTTTATTTCCTCTTTGCTAATATTGTGATTCCAAAATTTGTGGTAGTTTAGTACTCTTCTGTCACACATTAGCCTCTGATATAAGACTGCGTGATCAAGTACCGCTCCCGATGTTAAAGCACAAAAAATGTAACCTGATACTTCAGAGCAGAATTGAGGGAAATCTGAGGCATTGGGAGTGCTTTCCTTTGACTAAGTTAAACTGAGGTCCTGTCTGCCTCTGTGTGGTCACAATGAGTGGGCATAATAATAACTCCATGGCTGTATTTTGTACAAGAAATGGAAGTTCTTCCACATATTTATGCTTCAATCAGGATCATTAAAAATCTGATAATGTTTGTTTTACCATATCTAGGAGCTTGCTGTGTACAATTAAGTGCCACAGAAGTATTACTTTTTCTATGAATTATTTTGGTAGTATTAGTATTATATAAGGCTTTCAACACCACGCACGTTGATTTAAAGCGCTGAGCATACAATTAGGAATAAATTGGTTACTATCTAAATGACAACAGGCAGCCAAAATACACCAGCGCGGCCATCTTTTTACAGAGACTATCCAACTTAGAACATTAATTATTCAAACCCTTATCCGTTCTTCTTGATCGCAGCAATAAACAACTTCCCAATTTCAAATGAACAATAAAAATAATAATCTTGGAAAATTACTCAGCACTTGCTCTACTCGGCTTTTAACCTGTAGGTTAGCTCCAGTCCAGTGCGAAGTGACGTGCAGTTTGCAGCAGGAAAGTTGAAGAGGGTTGGTGCAATGACACAAACTTGCTTAATCGTAGTCTCCATTTGGATTGGGTCCATTGGTTGGAATCATAGCATGCTTGTCATTGTGCAGCAGATGAAGAACTGAGAGCAATGTGGAGAGATCTTCTGGTGAACAGATTTTGAAAGCTTTTGTGAAATCTAAAAGGCTCTCTGTAGTTGCTGACATCTGCATTTCCCAATGGTGTTTCCATTCGATGAAGGTCATGCACATTTTTCCTCTTGATGGATGGAACTACACTCAGCTCCTTTCAGGAACCAACTCTTTGACTACTAGGGGAAGGCAATTGAGCCATATAAGACCATAAGATATAGGAGCCAAAGTAGACCACTTGGCCTGTTGAGTCAACTCCACCATTCCATCATGAGCTGATCCATTTTCCCACTCAGCCCCACTCCCCTGCCTTCTCCCTGCACCCCTTAATACCCTGACTATTCAGATACCTATCAATCTCTGCATTAAATACACCCAACGACTTGGCCTCCACAGCCACCTGAGGTAGATCACCTGAGGTAGATCACCTGAGGTTAACCATTCTCTGGCTAAGAAATTTCTCCACATCTCTGTTTTGAATGGGCACCCTTCAATCCTGAAGCTGTGTCCCATATGCTAATCCCTTTATTCTAGGAATCGTTCTTGTGAATCTTCTCTGAACGGAATCGTTCTTGTGAATCTTCTCTGAACCCTTTCCAATTCCAGCACCTCCTTTCTTAAATAAGGAGCCCAAATCTGTACCTCATATTCCAAGCGGGTCTTCCTCAGTTCCTTTTTAAGCCTCACTATCACATCCCTGCTTTTATAACTTATTCCTCTAGATATGAATGCCATCATTGTGTTCACAGTCACCAACCTGGAGGTTAACATTTAGGGTATCCTGCACGATGACCCAAGTCCTTTTGTATCTCTGAATTTTGAATTTTCTCCCCATCCAAATAATAGTCTGCCTTTTTACTTCTTCTACCAAAGTGCATGTCCATATTTTCCAACATTGTATTTTACTACATATTAGAGAGCTTGTCTGTCATCATTGCGCCTCGATTTGCTTCCTTCCTTACATCTTTTTTAAGAGGAGTGTTTTCCTTGGATTTCCACTCCCCTTCATGTAAAGAGTTGTTTCACGGTCAAACATTAAACAGCATTAATTTTCAGGTTGTGTCCCAGTTTTAAAAGGTTCCACCTTTACATGCCTTGAAGTCATCAAGCTACAATCCTCGATATTTTATGTTCATGAGTTTATTGTCTTAAGCACGTACACAAAGCACCAAAATTCTCATTTACTGCATGCAAGCAGGTACTTTCATTCCAAAGAATCTAACTCCATCACATACATAAAATGACCCAGTATGGAAAAAAGATAATTATAAAAGATAGATAATAAATATTAACAGTTACTGTCAGTGCTAGAGCAAAACAATCACATTTCAATAGGTCTTTTTGTGGTACCGGAATAGTTTATGATTAGGATAGTAAGGAGAGGTTCAAATGTCTGAAGGCCCTTGGAGAAAAACTATTCTTGAACCAAGAGATGCTGGACTTTATGCTTCTGTACCTTTTTTTAAGGAAATAGTTTAAAATCAGACTGTATAAATTAATTTCTTTAACTCCAGCAATATTCTGATCAATCTTTTTTTTGCACTTCTTCTAGAAGCAATACATCCTACCCGAGGTGTACTGCCCAGAAATGAGTGAAGTACTCTTTGTGGTGTCAAACTCTAGTTTATGTAACCATATAATATATTCCATTCCTTTGTGCTCGGGTCTCTAGAGATAAGTACCAATGTGCCACTAGATTTTTCATTAGTGTTTGCACTTGTCCTCTCACTTTTAGTCATTTCATTACTTTGGCCCATCTCTGTGCTTTTTCATGATCCCTACCTTCACAGGGTTTAGAAAATTATCTTCCTGGGTCCAAGGTGAATGACCAGATGTACCCATATTGAATTACACCTACCACAGATTTACTCACTCACTTAATCTATCTAACAACAGTGACCTCCCAATAGCCAACCTTTTCAATTCTGAATCACACTCCCAAGCTCACATGTCTGCCCATGGCCTTACGTGCTATCCCATCCTGAGCACCCGCAAATAGGAGGAACAACATCTTATTTTCCATCTGGGCACTCTCCAGCCAGATGGCATTAACATTGACTTCTCTGCTTTCTGTTAAACTTGCTTGCTTTTTATTTCCCCTCCCCCCCCTTTCCAGTTCTCCCCTCCCTTCCCCCTTACCCACCCAGCCATCCCTCCTCCCCCTCATTTCTGTTGTCCCCTCCCACCTCTCTCCACCTATCATCTCCTGCCTTTGCTGCCCCCTCCCCAATCCTCCCTACCATTTTGTTCGGATGCCTGCTGGCATTCTCTCATACCTTGATGAAGGGCTCAATCCCGAAATATTGGTATTGTACCTTTCTTCTTTGGCTTGTCTTTGCTTTACCTTTGCACATAAAGTACACTGTGTGACCTGCTGAGCTTCTCCAACATTTTATGTTTTTATTTCAACCATGGTGTCTACAGATTTTCGTGATTTACTTCTTAGAAACTTGAAGAACTTAGAACCTGAAAACTCAGGTTTTCAAGATGTAATATAGCTTTTTGAAATTCATGTTTGCTCTCTTCAATCAGGCTAAATATGTAATCACTCTGTCTCTCATAACAGATTCTAGTAATCTCCCAGAGCAGATTAGTATAGTTTTAATTTCTTAGTTTATCTCTTCTATCGTTTTTAAATTTTTTTAAAGTGACAACTGGCAAGAGGACAAATTTTGAACAAGGAAAGTTTTAGAAGATTATTACTGGAGTATCTAGAACTCTTTTAATGCCTTGTTGTTAAGGAGTCCTCGGAGGTGAAGGGATGGGGAGAGTGGGCCATAAGAAAAGACCAGGAGGTTGTACTACTTTTAGTCTTTTTTTTCTCTAACATTTTTGATTGCCTTTTATCTCATGCAACCACCACAAACAGATAAGGTTCAAGACAAGTCTCCAGATAGCAGCAAGCTGGGGGCTATCCTTTGGTGCAGTTATCACATTAGATCCAGCTTAGTGAATGAGAACTGTGCTGCCCAGACATCATCCCACATTATAAAAATATGAGAAATAACAACGAGGGTAGATCATCTGACTCTTTGAGCTGCTCTGCCATTCACTAAAATCATGGCTGATCTTTACTTCAGTGCCATTCTCCAGCACTATCCTCATAATCTTTGATTGCCCTAAGGGCCAGCAATAAATCGATCTTCGTTTTGAATGAATAAATTGACGGAGCTTCCGCTGCTGCCTGGAGACAATTCCAAACACCGACCACTGAATGAAGAAATTTCTCATCTTAGTTTTAAGATGAGCGGCCTTTTGCTCTGAACGTTTACTCTTAGTCCAAGACTCCTTACCCAGCTGATAAAAACTTTTCAGCTTGTCCAATCCTTTAATATTTTTTGTGTTTCAATGAGATCTGCTCTTGTTCTTCTGAAGCCTGAAGAATGCAGTCCCAGATGACTTGATCTCTCCTCCCAGAGCTATTCTGCCCATTTCTACAATTAGTTTAGTAATTCCTCATTACTCCTCCAAGGCAAATGCATTGTTTTCTTGCACAAGGAGACCAAATCTGTTCCCAGCACTCCAGGTCCAGTCTTACCAAGTGCCTTCGAAATTGTAGCAAGATTGCTTTATTTCCATTTCAATTTTACTACATTTAATATTAATTTACCATTTACCCCCTTAATCTCTTGCTTCACATTCATGTTAGCCTTCTGTGAGTTGGTCATGTTGAACATCAACACAGCCCAATCGTTATCTACATTAACTTTTTTATTAGAGATACAGCATTAAAACAGTCCCTTCCAGCTCATGAACCCATACCACCCAACTATACCCAGGTGACCATTAGCCTCCTAATACAATATGTCTTTAAAACCAGAACTGCCAGAGGAACCCACGCAGGCACAGGGAGAACATACGAACTCCTCACAGGTGACGTTCTAACAGCATTGTGCTAACTGCCGCACAAACTGCTACCCATCCTCTGGCACTGAGAGTGATATGGATGGCAGTACAGTTTTTAAAAATTATTTCCAGACCATGCTGATTCTTGTATCACCAACTAAAATGTCAAAAGTCGCAAATTATAAAATGCAGGGCATGGTTAGCACAACACCTTTACAGCACCAGTGATCAGGACCAGTCTTGGGTTCGAATCCTGCACTGTCTGTAAGGAATTTGTTTGTTCTCCATATGTCTTTGTGGGTTTTCTCTGGGGGCCCCTTCAAAACCCTACCAGGGTGAAGGTTAATGGGGTGTAAATTGGGCCGAATTGCTGTTGGTCTAAATTTAATATATAAAAATTTTAAAACATGATATGAATTCAAGATTATGATCCACGATTCGGGCCAATCAGTAAACTGGCATCCTCTGGAAATGGGATTTTTTTAAAAATCCAATAGGAAGATTTTTCTTTGCTATTTGTCTGTACCACTTGGAAAGAATTGGTTGCATTGGTTTTGCAACAGTAGTTCCTTTGAACAATTTCCAAAAAAAAAACAAAACTCACAAAAGAGCTAACGTAACAGGCAATAAAAGATAATCAAAAATGTTAAAGGAGAAGAAAAAATAGACTAAAGATAGTATAACCTCCTGGTTTTCTCTTATGGCCCACTCTCCCATCCCCTCATCCCCCAATCCTCCTTAACAACGAGGTATTAAAAGAAATGAGCATAGTTTCGATGCTCCAATCATAATCTTTCAAAACTTTCCTTGTTCAAAAATTGTCCTCCCTAGTTTTGCATTTTATTGATTTTTTTTATTCTTTCTGTTTTGAAGTTTGTTTACATTCGTTATCTGTTTGCAGTGCTTTATTTGTTTACATGTATAGGTTGTGTACATTTTTTTGGACTTCCAATAAATGATAATTCTGCCTTGCCCGCAGGGAAAAGAATCTCAGGGTTATATGTGATGTCATGTATGTACTCTGACAATAAGTCTGAATCTCAGAGGATATTTCAGCGGGAAAAAGAACTGCTTGCAAAGCCCTTTTTTTTTCCATTACCTGTTTTAGATTCACATCAAATTCCATTTATGCTCAGGATTCCTTTACATGATAAAGCAGCATTAAAGAATTAAAGATACACTTCTTGATCAGATAATGGTAGTAAAAATTTTTGATGGTATGATTTACTTACAACCGCATTGACATAAAATGTTGTAGCCCATACTTTAAAAGAATACCAAATTTATGATTTTAATAGAATTTGAGATGTATTCTGGAAGCTAAGTACCAAGTTAAATTGATGGCTAGTTAGCAGTTTTACAATTCTAATCACATCTTACAGCTGTACGAGCACTGAAAATCCTCTTAAAGCATGTCCAGCTTACAAATCTATTGCTTAGTTGAACTTGCTGTAAAGGCACAAAATCAACCTCCTTGCCTGTGTTTATTACTTGACCCTAGTGACCAACCCAAAGGCGGTCTGAAGTAAACTCGCTCAATCAGACAGAGATGCTGCCTTGAATCTTCCATACTTAGGAAAGACAGGTTTGTGTTCTGTGTCAGAGTTGAGGGGGATGTGTTTTCATATTGAGCATTTAAGTGTTACCTGCAGATGTGACAGGTAATTTGCTCAGGGAGTAGCCTGGGATGACAAGATATGATGCCATTGTAAAACACGGCACCCAATATAGTGTGTGGGTGTATGTGTGTGTGGCGGGAGGGTGGGGGGGTGTGTGTGTTACGTACCAGAAATTCAGCCAGACAACAATAATATAACACCTTATCTAATTTATCTACACTTAACTCCCAACTATGCGCAAATATACTTAGTGTGGGATGCCTTTGCCACTACAGCTCAGGCCTAATTCTGGGAAAGTTCAGTCTCAGAAAATCCAATGTTGGCACGCAGTAAATCAATGCAACTTTAGATGGATGCGACACACAGGCTTTAAATGGATGCGACACACAGGCTTTAGATGGATGCAAAAAATGTCCACAAAGTAGGTGGGAAAGACAGGAGTGATAGACCGTTTATTAACTCACAAAATCCTTGTTGAGTTGTTTCTAGAGAAATGTCCTTTTCTTTTAGCCATGGTGGGGTTCAGCAGTTCCCTTCAGAAGTGACTTTTCTTTTACCACGGTGGAATTCAACAAGTCCCCTTTGGCCACGATGGGGTGGAATTAAAGATTGAAATCAATTTGCATTTAGAGACACAGATTTTTTTCTATAACTTTTCCCTGGTTCTGAAAGAAACTTCTACTTGAAATTCAAGATTCCTTCAGCCTCCTCTCCACATAAATAAAATATATTTTCACAGCATCTTCTTGTTTCAGTTTTCCAAATGTTATAGATGTTTCTTTGTATTCATTATTTTCTGTATCCTCCCTAATCCTCACACTTCAGCCGTTGGGCCACAGAACTGAAGGAACTCTGAGTAATTGGTAATATTTACATGAGAGAGAGAGTGATCTTGCAGTCTGTGATTCATGAACACACACAGTATTTTAATTACCCTGAACCCAACTTTCAGCAATATATTAGAACATAGAACATTACAGCTCAGTACAGGCCCTTCAGCCCTTGATGTTGTGGTGACCAGTATTTTCCTATAAATTAGAAGTAAAATGCTGCAAACTTGACACTCTGTTCTAACACTAAACACAGAATTGAGGCAATATAGAACATAGAATATTGCAACATAGTACAGGCCCTTCAGACCGCAATGTTGTGCTGATCTATATAAACCTACAAAGAAATATCAGAGCCCTTCCTACTTCATAACCCTCCATATGTCTAAGAGTCTCTTAAATGTCCTTAATGTTTCAGCCTCCACCACCTTTCCTGGCAAGGCATCCCAGGCACCCACAACTTTCTGTGTAAAAGACAGATATCTCCCCTAAACTTTCCTACCTTCACTTTGAAGAAATGCCCCCTGGTGTTTGCTATTCCTACTCTGGGAAAAAGGCACCTGCTGTCCATCTTATCTATGTCTCTCAGAATCTTGTAGCCCTCTTTAAGTCTTCTCACATCCTTCTTCACCCCAAAGAGAAAAGTCCCAGCTCTGCTAACCTTGCCTCATGAGTTATTTTCCAATCCAGGCATCATCCTGGAAAATCTCTTCTGAACCCTCTCCATAGGTTCTACATCCTTCAATATTCTGTGTGTTCTCACCAGAGATTTCAACAGTTGCAACGTGACCTCTCGACTCTTGACCTCAATTCCCCATAAATGAAGACCAGCATCCCATAGGCCTTCTTAACTATCCTATCAACCTGCATGGCAACCTTGAGGGATGTATGGATTTGGACCCCATGGTCCCTCTGTTCATCCATACTCTTAAGTAACCAACCATTAACCCTGTACTCAGCCTTCTGGTTTCTCTTTTGAAAGTGCATCACCTCACACTTATCCAGATTGAACTCCATTTGCCATCTTTCCACCCAAATCTGCATCCTGTTTATATCCTTTTGTAAATTATGACAACCTTCAACAATATCCATAACTCCTCCAATCTTCGTATCATCCACCTTACTGACCCATCCTTCCACTTCTTCATCTACATCATTTATAAAAATCACAAAGAGCAGGAGTCCCAGAACAGATCCCTGCAGAACTCCACCAGTTACTGACCTTCAGGCAGAATACTTTCTGTCCACTACTACTCTATTTTCTACATGCATGCCAACTTTTAATCCACACACCCATGCCTCATGACTTTCTGAATGAGTCTCTCATGGGAGACCTTGTCAAATGCCTTACTAAAATCTATATAGACCACATTTTCTCCCCTATCATCATCAATTTATTTTGTTACCTCCTCAAAAAAACTCAATTAGATTTGTGAGGTACGACCATCCCTTCTGTCATATGTGGATTATGGAGGAAAATGTAGCCTCCCTCCCGGTCTAGAATATTGTGAATTGTGGGTGGTCACGTGTCCTCTCTGTCTGAAACTTTATCAGAAGTCTCTTCACTTGTCAATCAAGGTTAGACTTTGGCCACCCATTAGTGTAGGTCTTGCTGCTGGTGTGTTTAAATTGCCTAGGGTACGCGGCAGATCAGAACTATATAAAACATCAATGCATAGCACATTTCTCTCTCTCTCTCTCTCTGCCTTGTGGTCCAAGCCCCAGTCATCGCTCCATGCCAGATCGCTACTGTGGACTTCACTGGAAGTGTCGTGGGTAAGGTATGCACTACACTGAAGCTGAGACATAGTACTGTGATAGATCAGTACTTGCAGAGAGCCGCACGCCTGTTGGTATGTGGAACTGGGTATGTGTATGAAAGTCCCTGTCTGTTGAGTGTGTACTCAAGTGTGTGAGCATGTAGAGAATAGGTAGCCACTGGTATCGGAGTCCAACCTGGGTCCGACATGAAGGTCTATATCGTTGTTTAACTAATAATAGTAATCGAGTACCATTTGACATTCTCCCGTTTGTCTCCTGTGTATTAATTAAAGTTACATGTGATTGTAACACTTGTGTTCAGACTTGTCTCTCTGTTAACCCACCAAATCTGATACTCTTCCCAACACGACACCTTCACAAAGCCATGTTGACTATCCTTGAGAAGACTGTACTTCTCCAAATGCTCATAAATCCTATCCTTAAGTATCCTCTTCAATAGTTTGCACAGCACTGGCGTAAGACCCATCAGTCTATAATTCCCAGGATTCTCCATATTACAATTTTTAGACAAGGTGACTACATTTGCGAATATCCAATCCTCCAGCACCTCCCCTGTATCCAAGGAGGACTCAAATATCATAGCCAATGCCCCAGTTATCTCTTCCCTCCTTTCCCAGAGCATCCTGGGGTGTATCACCTTTAGTCCCGGGGATTTAACAATCTTAATGTTTTTAAGAAGATCCAACATTTCCTCTTCCAGAACCTCACCCTAATCAAAGTCCTTTTCTCTCGTGAATACTGAAGCAAAGTATTAATTTAGGGCCTCTCCAACTTGCTCTACCTCCAGGCACACGTTGCCCCCTTTATCCTTTAGCAGCCCCACCCTCATTCTCATCATCCTCCTAATCTTCACATATGCATAGAATGCCTTGGGTTCTCAATAATCCTATTTGCCAAGGCCTTCTAATGTCCCCTTCGAGCTCTCCAAAGTCCTTCCTGGCTACCATATAATTCTCGTGAGCACTTCCCTGTTTCCTGCATCCTAAATCTAATGTATGCTTCTTTCTTTCTTTTAACTAGTTGCCTCACCTATTTTGTCAACTATAGTTCCATTTTCCTCCCATCTTTTCCCTGTTTCAGTGGGACAAATCTATCCTGAACCCAGCACAAGAGGTCCCTAAACACCCTCTGCATTACTTCTGTGCTTTCTCCCATGAACATCTGTTCCCAATTTACTCTCCCTACTTCTTGCCTCATCATATTGTAATTATCCCTTCCCCAAATTGAACACTTCCCCATTTTGACTGCTTTTATCATTGTCCATACCCATGCTAATGCTGAGAGAGTTGTGGTCACTCTCACCAAAATGCTTCCCCGCCAAGAGGTGTTGCCACCCAACCAGGTTCATTACTCAATACTAAATCCAGTATGACCCCTCGTCAAATTGGCTTTTCCACAAACTGTGTAAGGAATCCATCTTGGACAGCTGACAAATTCTGCCACATCTATCCCTCTTGCAGTCAGGAGGTGCCAGTCACCATTAGGGAAGTTGAAGTCTCCCATGACAACAACCCTGTAATTTCTGCATTATTCCAAAATCTGCTTATGTATCTGTTCCTCACTGACCTGAGGGCTATTTGGGGGCCTATAGACTACTAGTAGAGTGATTGCTCCCTTCCTATTTCTGAGTCCAGCCACACTGACTCAGTAAACACTCCCTGTACAGTCCTCCTTTTCTATGACTATAACACTATTCCTGACTAATAATTCTACTCCTGCCACTTCTCTGACCACCCACCCTGTTCCTTTTAAAACACCTGCCTCAGCCAATTCTGTCCTTCCGCCAGCCAAGTCTCTGTAATGACCACAACATCATAATTCCACGCTCTGTTCATTATTCCTAATACTCCTTCTATTGAAATAGACACATTTCAAACCCTTTAACTGACCATGTTTATGCTTCCTTCCCTATCTATCCTTCCTCGCAAGCCTTTCACCTTCTGCTCCATTCTCTGCCCTCACATTCTAGTTCCCACTCAACTGCCAAACTAATTTAAACCCTCCCCAACATCTCGACCTGCCAGGATATTGGCCTATCTACAGTTCAAATGCAACTGACCTTTTTGTGCAGGTCAGACGTTCCCCAGAAGAGATCCCAATGATCCACAGTATTTATTACCCAATTCTTTGGCGATATTTAGAATAGTTTCCCTGTTGAAATTTGACTTCAGTTATTTGGAGTGGGGCACATTCTTCTGATAGAAAGGAAAATTAGGCGGAGTTTTTACAGGCAGGTGAATTGAAGCAGTTGTTCCTTCTGATATTCACCAAATATGAAGTTTACTTCTCTTTCTTCATGCTGCTTTTATAAAATGTGTTAATATTTCATAGCTTGTACTTGACCAACAAACCTTCCTGCTGCTTGAACCAGTCACAGAACACTTTCCTTGTGTTACAGTTTGCTGGTATTTCCAGAGAAAATAGGGGTTCTAGGAAATCGCCATGAAACTGTAAGTTATTTGCATTAGTCCTTTCTGTAGGTCTTTTTGGAATTTTTTTTAAACACTGCTGTCAGTTAATTAACAAATTAATAAGTATGCATTTTTCTACTTTGAGTCGAGTGATTCTGCCATTCAAATTGAAGCTCAAATGCCATGTTTTTTTTACAGAAATCCTTCTTTGTAAATTCTGCAGGGAACACCATTACAGCAGCCATTGACAATGACAACTTTATGCTGTAGGGGCTTTAATGATTTTGAATAGACATGTCTATTCTCATACAGCCTTTTAAAATTAGTGTTTTCTCTCAAGACTCCCTTCATGAATGGCAAAATGTCTCAACAATAACTACCAAAGCAGTATTTCTAAATGGCTGTGCAGCTAGTTTGTTTATAAATTAACTCCATGGCTTGCAAGTGAGACAGGTATTTAAATACATAATTAGTGCTACAAACTATGGTAATTAACTTATTAAAGGAGATCAGTTAATGGCTTGCATAGTTGTTTCAGCTGCCCATGGTATTATCGCTGTTAAAGATTTATTCAAGAGTCTATGATATCCTCATTGGCCAGGTCCATAATATTTAGTAAAAGGGTAGTTTCTCCAGCAACTTCTGCAGTCATTAAATTAATAAAATTATTAATTATTTCAGCTAATGCTATTCTGATGCCAAACACAAAATACTGCAAACCAGAGAAGGTCACAAGCTTAAAGCTGATGAATATGCCAAGCAATATTACAATAGCAACAGTAAATTAGGAAGGCAATCAAAAGCAATTACCCATGATGAAAACTGTGTGCCTATTCAAATGCTGAAGTTAATTAAAGATCCCTTTTTCTCCCACAACAAATGAAGAAGGGGGAATAGTTCAGAATTATCGGCTGTGTCTAAGTTCATTACCATGTTGAAGTGATATATGTCAGAAGGACTGGACTTGTGAAATTTGCATTTGAAATAAAATGTCTTATTTTCCTAGAAATCCTTCATACCTAAGGTAGGTAAGGGGATTACTGGATCAGGCAAAATGACTGGCCTGTAATCTTAAGCCTCCAAACTAAATGGGTGATATTTTCCCGTGTGTACATATTTTATTCTGTGGTTTTATTCATGTCTGGTGCTTTCATTATTCAGCCAAACTACAACAGAGGAAAGAAATGCAAAATTTAAACTTAAAGTCTGTAGAATAGATTTTAATCAAAAGGAATTGACACTAGCATTTTACTTCATGCTACATCTTGCTGACAATTGTACATAATTCAATCATCCAGATCTCATCGAAAATGGATGAAAGTGTACTTGATATAACTGGCCCCTGCATGCACCAAAGGCCACTTGTTTCAACAAGCAAACATGTGAGGAGAGCTTTAATTTCTCATAATTGAGGACAGGCCTGCCATTTCGATTTAACAATAGAATTTAAAATCTTATTCATTACTATGTGGGGGGGAGGAATAGAGAGAATCATTTTCATCTTGCCATAGGTTTTTTTTTGGCTATCAACTTCAATGAATTCTGAAACAGGTGGTACTTAAAGGAAAGGTGAGAGGGTATTAAAATATTTTTTCCTTATCACTGCCTCTTAGCATTAAAATATGACATCATCAAAGGTTTTATCTGGATTTGTCTGAAGGATATCACTACTGAGGAGATCTTGGACGTACGTTTGGTGCAGTATAAGTGATATCTTGATTGACACATCTTCAAATAAGACGCTGAAGAGCTTTCCATATTGCCCTCAAAATAATTCAGATGTCAAATTATATCCAGCAGACTCCCTGACTCCACCAGGGACATTGAATAAATATTTTAAATATTTGGGGAAAATATTGAATTTTTGCATTAGGTCTGGGTTCATATATTTTACTAATAAAAGAGGTCACCAGATTGTTTGCTGATAAAAGAATGCAATGTCTTCAGTCAGCTGGGATGGCTTAGCAGAACAGACTGAAGTTGGGCTGACCTTTGCGCCTGATTTCATTTGGCTTTCAGCATCTTCACATTTAGTTGCTGGCCTGTCATGTTTATGTTTGGCTGTAAACAAAAAAAAACAATTGAAGCCTTTTCACATTCACTGTGTTTAGCCAGTTTTGCCAGGACCAATTGATCTGAACCCTGAGCTTATCTTTGCATTCCCACTATTAAAATAAGTTATTGGCTGCATGGAGGTACAGTCTTCTGGAGGTAGGGCTGTAATTTATGTTTTATTGCCTGACTTTAATGTAAATTCATTAATTTAGGGTGCTTTGTGAAAAAAAACCCTTTATTTTGGGCCTCAGATGCCAAAGACACATGCTGTCTTTAAGTAATTTACAGGAACAAATGTACTTGCATCTGAATTAAGTACTTCCAGGAACAAATTAAACCTCTGCATCTGCTTGAATGCCTACCCTTCAAGTTATGTAAAAAGTGAATAAAGAATAACAAGCGTCTTCCTGTGTAATTAGACCAGTGGTTCGCAACCTTTTTCTTTCCACTCACATACCACCTTACATAATCCTTTACTAACCACAGACCACCTATGGCATAGGATGGCATAGTTAGTAAGGGATTTCTTAAGGTGGCATGTGGGTGGGGACAAAAAATTGAGAACCACTGAATTAGACCATGATGATTTTTTTTCTATGAAGCAAGATACAAGTAAACTACAAATGTTGGCCATCTGAAACAAAAAAGTTGAAGAGACTGAAGATACAGCTAGTCAGTCAGCAAGCATGGAGGAAACAGGTGAATTACCATTTAAATTGTGCCATTCTCTATCAAAGATTACTTATTTCATTGTAAATGTTGACTAATCCACCATATATGAATTCTTCTCATTTCCTGCCCCCCCCCCCCCACCTTCATCCCACTGGCCTCTCATTCACCATACCCTCCTCTGTCATTTCCACCAGCTGCAATGAAATGCCACCACAGATACATCTACCCCCCCCCCTCCTTTCTCCGTTCATCCCTCGCCACCACCTCTCCTGGTATTTTTTTCCCCTGAAACCATATGAAGTGTTTATTATCATCTAACTGTATACAGTTATGATAGGGTTTTGTTCTAGGACTCACATCGTAAGTTGAAATTATCATGGGTTGAAACAATACTTCACTCGACAGTTTTTTTTTAATTTAAATTTAATTTAAAAGTTGAAAACATTTATTACAACTCAACGAACCAAGCAGCGTTTCTCTTAACTTCAGTGCACACATATACACAGCACATAATAATCACACATATACATAAAAATATAATGTAAAATAAAAATGTATAAAGAGTTTAGAATAATTTATTTATTAAATTTATGATAGAACGAAGGTGACAGGATACTGTTCGCCATCGCAATGCCTGTGGAAGAAGCTATATTCCAGTCTGCAGTCCTGATTTTGATGGCTCCTGTGCCTCCTCGTTGATAGTAGTAGGACAAACATCCTGTGTTATGGATCCTGTGCCGGGATCCTTGATAATTCTTTAGCCCCTATTTAAGCAAAGCTGTCGGTGAATGTCATTAATTAAGGAAAGGGAGAACCCAGATCTTCTCAGCCTTTTTAATGATCATCTGCTTTGACTTCCAGCCCGATACTTTGCAGCTACTGTACTGTCCAATGATGCAGCCAGACAGGACACTCTCAGTTGTACTCCTCCTTCACCACCATCCAGGGTCCTAAACAGCCCTTCCATGTCATTAACCAGCTTTTAATAGGCACACAGTTTTTCTCATGGGTAATTGCCTTTGATTGCCTTCCTAATTTACTGTTTATATTGTAATATTGCAAGGCGTATTCATCAGCTTTAAGCTTGTGACCTCTAGTTTGCACCATTTTGTGTTTGGCATCAGGATAGCATTGCCTTCATGTTTGAGGGGCAAAGGATACAGAGAGATTTAATGTCATACCCGTTGAAGATGTCTCTGTGTTACAGCTACATAGGCTACTCTGGTGTTGCACGTAGGCCATTGGTAAGGACAGAAGTACTGATGGAAGATCTAATTAGAAAAAAGTCACTTAATAAAGTGCCATTAGTTGGGATCCACTTGTTACAATTGACCACATTCTCAATTCTGAATGAGGAGTAAACTGATATTGATTGAAGTCTTCTAGGTTGTGCAAATTTGACAATTTCCCCCTTCTGGTGTTGACGCTCAAAGGGAATATAAAAGGCATTGGGTTAGATCTAAAGAAAAGAACCAGACTGGGGCAAATTTTGAAGTCCACTCATTTTGCATGATTGTATAACTACAGTTGCAGAGTGATTTGTGAGGCGTATCTTGAGTGGAAGGTATGGAGAATGGTGGTGGAGGAGATGGAAGTAAGCACATTCTTCACACAAACTATCAGAATTTATTATCATGAGCATGAAATTCAGTGTTTGTATATACACACATGTATAAAAAGTGCACAAAAAGTAAGACAGTGTGTTTGGTTCATTGTTCATTCAGGAATCTGATGGCAGCAGGGAAGAAGCTGTCTTTGTGCCGTTGAGTGCTCGTCTTTAGGCTCCTGTACCTTTTTCCTAATGGTAGCAAAGTGAAGAGGGCATGGCCTGGGTGGTGGAGGTCTTTGAGGATAGAGACTGCTCTTTTAAAACACCACCTCATGTAGATATCCTTAATGGAGTGAAGTCTGGTGCCTGTGATGTCACAGGCTGAGTTAACAACCCTCTGGAGTTTATTCTTGTCCTGAGAGTTGGTGCCTCCATACCAGCCAGACATTTACGAGAGTTTTGGGTGTCATACTGAATCTCCTCAGACACCTCACAAAGTATAGCCACTGGTGGAGCCTTCTTTGTGATTGCATCAACATGGAGTTTCCAGGACAGATCCTCGTTCCCCTGACTTCCTTCTGAAGTCCACAATAATCTCTTTAGTTTTGGTGACGTTGAGTGCAAGGTTGTTTTCGTTACACCATTCAATGGAGCTGATGTATCTCCCTCCTGTATGCTTCCTCATTGCCATTTGTGATTCTGCCGACAACTGTGGTGTCATCAACAAACTTGTAGATGGTATTGGAATTGTGCCTGGCCACACAGTCATGGGTGTATAATGAGTACAGCAATGGGCTAAGCACGCATCCTTGGGGTGTGCCTGTGTTGATAATCAGTTTCCAATTCATGTCAACTGTGATCTTCTGATGAGAAAGTCAAGGGTCCAGTTGCAGAATGGGGTACAGAGGCCTAGAATTTGTAGCTTCTTGACTAGCACTGAGGGACTAATGGCTGAGCTGTAGTCTATGAAGGGCAGCCGTATGTATGAATTGCTGTTTTCAAGGTGATCCAGAGCTGAGTGCAGAGCCAGCGATATTGCATTTGTGGAGCAATTGAGACGACAGGCAAATTGCAGTGGATCCCGATCTTTGCTTAGGTATGTGTAATTTCTGGTCATGACCAGCCTCTCAAAGCATTTCATCACAGTAAAAGTTAGTGCTACTGGGCGGTCGTCATTGAGGTGGCCCATGCTACTCTTCTTGGGCACCAGAATGATTGATGCCCTTTTGACTGCTGCATTGAGAGGTTGAAAATGTCCATAAACACTCCTGCTAGTTGGTTGGCGCAGATTTTCAGTATCCTGCCAGGTACGCCGTCAGAGCCTGATGCTTTGCAAGGTTTCACCCTCTTGAATGATGTTCTGAAGTCGCCCACAGAAACAGATATCACAGGGTCCTAAGCCTTTTCAGGGATTCTAGTAGGCACTGTTTGATTCTTCTTCTCAAAGCAGACATAGAAGGTGTTTAGCTCATTGGATAATGAAGCATCACAGCCATCTTTAGTGTTCACCCTCGCTTTGTAGGCTGTAATGGCCTTCATTCCCTGCCATAGCTGGTGTGCATCTGTTTATGTCTCTAGCTTCCTCTGGAATTGCCACTTTGTTTCAGAGTTGGCCTTCTGTCAGTTGTGCCTGGACGTCTTGTAAAGATCCTGATCCCAGCCTTAAATGCCCATGTTCTCACCCACAGCAGGTTGCAAATTCTCTGATTCATCCAGAGCTTCTGATTGGCAATTGTCCTAAGCTAGTCCAGTGTCTACATCTGATCTTGGGCATGTTCTAAAGTGTGTTTTACCTGGGAGGAGATAACCAATTTCTTGCTGTTTCCTTAAGGCTGATATTGTTAACTGTGTTCAGCTCAACATTGGTCACATACAGGCTACCAAAATCCATGGAAAATTCCACAGGAATTGGTGACCTAGGGTTAGCAGTGGAATGCATTGCTTCAAATGACTTTAAAATTGCCAGTATGCAGTGCAACGGGAGTCAGTCCATTATATCTGTTCACGTTTTATTTGAGCTTTGGCATTGCTTTTGAAGTTCAACTACATTGAATGTAAAAATATTTCTTAGCATTCACAATGGTATAAGCTTTAAATCACTTAAAATTATGAATAAAAAGGAGACTAAATCAGCTGCTGTCTTTTAAGATCTGCTTGGCACAATTGATCGCATTCCCAATTCATAATGAAGGGTAAACTGTTTTTTTTAATTGTGTTGGATTAGGTTGGTAAAATTTGGCGTTTTTCCCATTCCTGGTTACAATTCAGTAGCCGGAAAGGTGAAAGTCGTTGGATTAGATAAAAGGAAATAATTTAACTCGTTCAAATATTTGAATGTTGAAGCCTAGTTCATCATATGGTTGTTGAGGTGAAAAACTGGAAATAAGCTCTAAAGAAAATTTCAATTCAGAATGGGAAATTGGCATTGAATAAATGAGTTGAAAATACCATTCCATGTGGCATCAGGCAATGCAAACTATAAGTTCCCAGATTCTTTTCCTACCATGTACTTAACTGTTAGAGTAGCAATTGCTATCCAACAGTTGGCTTAGATCACCAGGGTTAAAAGGGAGAGTGCGGGGGAAAATAGACCAAAGTCCCTGATCAATACCATTGCCTGCTGAATATTGGTCACTATTATCTAATATCGGAATTAAATGTGCCCAGCCTGATTTGCTCATTCACAACCTGATCAAATAAGCTTCTGAATCTCATCATTTAGACCCTTATTGCAAGAAAAATCATGTGAAAAAGATACTTTTAGTATCTACAAACTAGTATTCAGCAACTACTATTATCTTCCAAACAGGAGGATTCCCTATTCCCTAAGTTCTGTACATTCCTAATCACGTGTATTTGTGGCAGATGGGGTAACCCTGGAATCGAAACACTAGCTTCAATTTGATGGCAAAATCACTGAATAATGAAGGCCGTATGGATGTTTTAATATTTTTTAGAGCAGCCAATCTCAATGGGGGGAGGGCACAGCACATTTAAGTCAATGCCTTGTTTCTTTTGACCTCACATACCATAAATGTTTTTTTATGTAGTCAATAGGAGAGAAGTATGGAAGAAACCAAAACTTGGCTTCTTCACAGGGGAGGGGGCCCATAAACTGAGCAGAGTCCTAGGGGAGCCATAGACAAAGAAAAGGTTGAAAATGGATGTTTTAGAGTACAACCTGGCCTATTTATGTATTTATAAATAGTTAATAAAAAGGTAAGTGAAGTCATCAATTAAATTGCTTGTCTAACCTTTGCTGTAGAGCACTCAGACAGCTGGTTGAGTTGATTTTGCAGTAACTGTGAATTCAGAGTGGTATTAAACCAATTCTTGAATTGTTCTTTTTCACTTCATTTTGTACTTGCAAATAAATATTCTGATTTAATTCTGATAGAAAGAGGGTAGGGTCATACTTGGAAAAAAAAAGGATTGAAACTAGCACAGAATCTTCTAGATTCTACTTCATCCCTTGCCCAAAGGGACAGATCTTTCCATTGACAGTAATAGTGAAGAGCCTATGAGTTGCTCTCAGCTCAGTGGTTTTCAAACTTTTTCTTTCCACTCACAAAGCACCTTAAGTATTCCCTATGCCATCAATGCTCTGTGATTAGTAAGGGATTATTTAAGGTGGTATGTGAGTGGAAATAAAAAAGTTTGAAAACCACCGTTTTAATTGTACCTCATTGACTTGTTATGTGCATGGTTTCATAACTCCAAAGGAAATGGGTCAATGACCATTTTTCACAAGCCAAATATTTAAGTTACAATTGGGTCTAGAGCAGTGGTTCTCAACCTTTTTTTCCCCACTCACATATCACCTTAAGTAATCCTTTACTAATGACAGAGCACCTATGTCATAGGGATTACTTGAGGTGGTATGTGAGTGGAAAGAAAAGGTTTGAAAACCACTGATTTAAACCATGCACAGACCATTCTCCAATAATGGGTAGATCCAAATGTTTTCCATTATCACCTCTCCTTGCATTCATAGATATCAGATGTTGCAGGATGGCATCATTTGAGCTGACTACAGGCGTTCTTGTGAATCTTCCAGGTAGTCTAGCTATCCATAATCTATGCAGCAAGCTGCTCAGACACCCTAATATCCATGCTGACTCAGTGTCAACATCTAGAAGTCTCATCTGTCTATTGGGGTTTACAGTGGTCGTGCGAGCTCCCTGGGTTGTCAAGAGGAAGCTTCTGCTGAAGTGTTGTCACATACCAATTTACACTGCAAATAATGTGTTTCACTTCCATTCAGCTTTTAACTTCTTTTCATTTCCCTGTGCTCAGTGAACTGAGCTTGTAGAGATATTGGCCAAAGGATTAGTAAAACTAAAATGTTTACCTAATTTGTCATAATATGTTCTGCTTGAAGTGGTGCAGGCAGTGATCTTTGACCTCCAGATATCCTTAGTAGGCCTGGTTATGATGTAGTACTTAGTAAATGGGCTGGTGGCAGCAGAACATCAATAAATGTATTGGCTTTTTTTATTATATTGACAGGCTGTCCAGTTTGAATGCATTGGATTCTTCATACTATGTCCAGTTGCTCCCCCAATCACACCAGGACATGCAGTAAATGTTGGTGGCAGGGGGATGGGGTCATAATATGAAACGATTGCTGTGGAGATTGTCTAGCCAGTTAACTATTGATATTTAAAGCACCTTCTCATAACAACAAATACATTATCCACAGAGGACGTTTCCTGTAATGAGTTGATACCATCAACATAAATATCTTTGAAAAGGGCTTCTATAATTGGTGATTGTAATTACTCCTCTTTTAATACTTAATTTCCAGTCCTGGGAATACAGTAGCTGTACATTGCAACTATTCATAGGACTGGAATTAACATGCTATAATTTGTGCATTTTACTGAATTATAACACGCCAATTAAGGAGAATTTCTGTCATGTACAGTGATGAAATATATAACTTTGGTTAAAATGTCACAAAATTATTAGGGTTTTTTTTAAATTACATTATTCGTCATCACTTAAGAATTGCTAGCATCAATGGATACAACACTTTCCAAATATCCGAGAATGGAGAATCTTTGTTGGGAAATATGTTATTAGATTATTAGCCGCCCAAGAATGTCACACTCATCATAATTTTAAATAGCATTTAATTGTTATTCAACATGGCGTGATCAGTTTCTTTTATGAACGAAGGTCCATGAAAAATACTGAAGCATTTTTTTTAATTTAGTTTATATAGATGTTAATTTTTTGCTGATTTACAAAAAAAATTTATCAGAATCAGAATTTGTTATCATGAACATGTCACAAAATTCGTTGCTTTGCAACAGCATCATTGTACAAACATTTATATAAACCAAGTGACAAAATAAGTAAATATTGTGCAAGAAAAATAAGAAAAAGACAAAGAAAGGCAGTGACTCTAGTTCATAAATAAATATGTAATGGAGATTAAAATTCACTGTTGGTTACTGGAAGCTCAGTTTACTACCCCATTATGGAGCAATATATAATGTGTAAGAAATTCAATTAACTCCAAGACTTTCCATCCCACTCCAAAACTGACCTCAGTTTTGACCAGGGAGGTCCATGGACTTACAGTGCTTCACTGCAGAGACCAACTGCCTGGCCGTCCCACCTGATAATAACTGGCCCAAGTTTTATTACCTGTAGAACAGGGCCGGTAGGGGCTTTTAGTCGAAGATTCCCGCAGCTCCACATCCAAGACGGTGGTGCCTACGATTGGCTGGCAGACAATGAGGGTTGGAAGTGCCGAGGAAGCAATAGTTCTGATAGGAACGCAGCAGTGAAGGAAGACCTCAGCGGTAGATCAGGTCAGCCAGGCCCGAGCATTAGGAGTGTATTCGGTGAGGCTTCTATTGGTCCCACATGGTTGTTGTATGGAGTGCACTCAGCTAGCTGTGGTTGCTGTGCCAGGCTCCAGCTCAGTTGCTGAAGGCCTTGTGCCAGGATGCAGACTGCTAGCAACCAGCTTCTGGAAACCGGAATTGGATCCAGGGTTCGTGCAGATGTGATGGAGTGCAGGCCTCGGGTGCTGACAGCTTCGTGACGCTTCAGGGATTCAGATTCAGGAGTCGAGGAGCTGTGATTTGGATGCCTTGAGCTCGGATTGCTACTGGACAATGTGTGGCAAGACTTCAAAGGTTGCATGAGGGCCAAAGGTGGCAAGTTCCACGCCACTCGAGGTCTCTGAATGGACTCTCCCCTGGTTCTCTGTCATGTTTTAATAATGGCACTGGATTAGTTAGAGGGCAAACAAAGGAAAATTTTTTTTGCCTATTTAGAGTACGTGGCATTCTTAAATTCAACAATTTCAGAGAATAAGGTATTCAGTCTTGTACCTCACAATGTTCCTTCCGTTTCCTTCCATCTACTCCACCAGTATTTAAGAAGGAAATCTTCCCCTCTATTTTCATCTCCCCCAGATACTCCTTCAGTTATTCTATAGTCTTTACCAACCTCTTTCAGCTGCTGTCACCATTTGTGTCACTCACTCGCCTCTTTTTTTAACCATAACAGAGACTTACCATTTAGTTTTCTGCCCTTTCCCACCTCCAAGTTTCCTTAGTTCTAATGAAGGGTTGAGAATCACAAGGACTGCAGATGATGGAATCTTGAGTGAACAAAGAAAAGCTGGAGGGATTCAGTGGATCAGACAGCATCCAAGGAGAGAGTCAGTCAAAGTTTCGGTGCGGGGCCTAGTGTTGAGATTAAAGTCTAAAGTGGGAAGGGGAGGGAGCAACCCTAAACAGAGGTAGGGGAAGGACAAAGAGGTGATGGCATACTGGACAAATAAAAAGTTAACAGCTCCACTGCACGCTCATGAGATGCCAAATATGTTGATTATTTCTAATATTTTCTGTTTTTATTTCCAAATGTTTTATCAGGTTTTACAGTTAGCCTTGCCTGGTTAAATGGTACAGCCAGCTGTAAAAGGTTTTTTTTTTGTTGGCACTTTTATGCATGAGCCGTGTTCTGCCCATTGAAATGATGGTATTACACAGTGCAAGCCATGTCACTATGCAGGGTCTTGCCATTTAGGATTGGCCAGATGTCAAGTTTGGTCCCAGTTCAGAAAGCTGTTCAGAGCCCAGAGCCATAACATGAGCCCAGAATTCAGCCTTGTGTTTATTTTATCTGCAACTTCATCAGCTGGGGTCATCCCTCTTTTCTTGCAGTTTCAAAAGAATTGAGTTGTTAAATCACGATGGGACATACAATCCTTGCTCAACATGTAATTCCTGTGGTTTTAGTAATTTGTCTGAGAAAAATTGTTACACCAGTCAGTTCCGTGCGGTAAAAACACCAAAATGCTGGAGGAACTCAGCTGGTTTATTCAGCATCTAGGATCTTTTTAACAAAAATATATTGCTGCCGTTTCGGGCCTGAAAAACATCAAGGAAAAATCAGAAAAGGCAGAATCAGGATATATCAGTCTCAGAATTCAAACAATGGGGGAAGAATCCAGACCAACAAAAGGTGTTAATTGGATGTGATAAGGGTCTAGGAGGAATTTATCATATCTGCTAAATGAGACCGGTGGCAATGGACAATCCTGCCTACCGGACCTACTCAATGGAAACACTGAAGACTTATAATAACTTGTAATAACTTTTGCTAGGGTTTTATGGTTTAGTGTCTTCACCCAATTAATAAAATATCAAATTCAGTTCGTGAAGGTCACCTTGGCAGTAGCCAGGAAATGTAAAACAGTTACATGGATGTCTGACTCCCATCTAAATACTACACAATGGAATATGTAAATACAGAATTGCAGTCCCTTGGAGAAAATCACTTACAACATGACACATTCGTTAAAATACAAGGTACCTAGATTGACTAGCTCCCCCTCCCCTCAAAATATGGATATTATAAAAATCTGTCCCAGTAGGGAAAGGAATGGGGTTAAGGAAATGGAACAGGGCACAGGCGACGTGCATGTTTTGTTTTTAGCCCTTTTTCAGTTTGCTTTATTTTAGTTTTTTTTAGCTTTTTTTATTCCTTACTTGGGTTATTCTAGTGGTTCTCAACCTTTTTCTTTCTACTCACATACCACTTTAAGTAATCTCTATGCCATAGGTGCTCTGTGATTAGTAAGGGATTGCTTGAGGTGGTATGTGGGTGGGGAAAAAAGTTTGAAAACCACTGTTTTAATCGTCCCTCGTTGACTCGTTATGTGCATGGTTTCATAACTCCAAAGGAAATGGGCCAATGACAATTTTTCTCAAGCACAATATTTCAGTAACAATTGGGTCATGAGCAGTGATTCTCAATCTTCCCTTCCCACTCACATATCACCTTAAACAATCCCTTACTAACCACAGAGCACCAATGGCATAGGGACCACTTACAGTGGTATGTGAGTGGAAAGAAAAAGGTTGAGAACCACTGGGTTATTCGGTTAATTAGGTTGTTCTTTCTTTAGGTTTTTGGTGGGGGCTCTGAACCCCACGTATTTATTTGCATGAATGTTGAAAAATATATTGATTATTGGAATTACTTTATGAATCTGTTAAAAAAAATCAAAATAAAATATTCAAAATGGCAGAGGCAATGGAGAAATGATGAAGGAAACAAATGGGGTGGGGATCTTAACAAGAGCAGTGCCAAGGGGCACATTTAGTAAATAGTAAATGAATCCTTTGGGAATGGGTCATGCAACTTTTCAAAAGAGAATAGAAAGAAAATAGTCTTTAAAGTATCATGACATGCTTTTTTACAACTTTATGTTGTTATATTAATGTAAATGGTGGTTTGGTTACTGGACATTGCACTTCCAATCATTTGGTGGAAAGTAACGTGAAGTGTTCAACTTGGGACATGCCTGGAAGATATAACACTGTTCTCCACTTCCTTACAACCACTTGAGGTAATTTCTCAACGCTATATTTAAAGTACGTGTATGGATACAATGTGAATTAATATGATTTTATTTGTAATTTATATATCTTTGGATTTTTTACAGATGGAGGTGATAGCAACTGAATTTCTTTCTTACTCCTCAGCTGAGAAAACCAGAATAATGTTCTGATTCAGCTCAACACTGTCACTGTAATAAAACATTGATTATTTGTTAAGAATGGCATTTCAAAAATAGGTATCAGATGAACTCTATTTTGTCACGAGCTAACTGATATATAGACAATGACAAATATTTACCTGGGTTACATGGTCAATTGCTTACTTCCCTTTTGACCACTAACCAGGTATATTTGCAATGCAGGAGAAATCCATGAACTGTTGATGCTGGAATCCTGACCAAACAAAGAGGAGCTGATGGGACTCAGTGTGGTCAGGCAGCATCCAAGGAGATAATTGAGAATGTTTCAGGTTGCAACCCCTCCTCGACACCAAGATGGGAAGGGGATGAGGTAATTCTGCCTCACCCGCAGGAAAAAGGACCTCAGGATTGTATGTGATGACACGTATGTACTCTGACGATAAATCTGAAAAAAATAATGATGGATTCCTAAGTTTGTCTGAAGAAGTGCACTTTGTTGCCCTCTATGCGTCCAAGAGCTTGTTAGTACATTTGAAAGTCCTAAGTCATTTCTGGGCATTTGATGTCAATTACAAGGCTTTTGATAAGGATCCATAGAGCAGATTATATGTTTTTCTAAAAAAGTCAAATCCAATGAGAAAAAATTGGATAAACTAATGTTTCTTCCAATGGAACTATGGAGTTGGAAAAGGAACTTAATCGAGATGTATAAAAGTATGAGGCACCTTCTAGAACGGAACCGTTTTCCTCAGCAAAGGAAGCATAGCTGGAAGGGAGAGAAGAGAAGATATATTTCATCCAGAGGATGGTAATGGTCTGGAATTCATTGGATGAAGAAAACTGCTCATCATAGTTCACTAGTCCTTGAATGACCTGGACAGCAATGGACTTGGTGCTAGTGGGTGGATATGTTTGACCCACGTAGATACAATAGACTGAAATGTCTCCCTCTGAGCTGCTCTGAATCCAGATAGAGTTGGAACTTCCTGGACGTCACATCATTGAATTAGTTTGTTATGGTTAACAAGTCAACTGGAGTAAGTGCACACTTCTAGAGGTTGAAATCACTGGCCAGGATGCTGTTGCAACAAAGAAGGACGCAAAACCTTCTTTCATCTGATGATAAGGCACATTTTAAATCTCAGGTGCAAGTTGAAACAAAGACCAAAAAACTGTACCTTGAAAGAAAATATCCAATAAAATGGCACTGGATGAAATGTGGACCCATTTTAATGAAGCATCACATATGTGCTGTGTACCAAGGACATCATTGGTGAATGTTCGGAATTACTCAGAGATTCAAGCAGAAAAAAGCACATTCTTCCTTCTTGTTTAGTGCCCAATGTCTGTGGAAGTTCTTGCTCTGTTTCAATCATCTTAAATATCAGTTTGATCACATAATAGGCTTCAGCTACACAATTGAATTTTTCAGTTTTGATAGAAGTTAGAAAAGTTCTGCCTCACCTCTAGATGGGAGGAGATGCTGGTCTTGGACTGATTTTCTGGAAGAAATGCACCAACTCTGATAAAAACTCAACCTCTGATTAGCAGTGTAAGAATATTAGGACATGTGAGGCAAAGGGACACAGAACATGGTGGATAGCAAATATAAAAACAAAGAATAGTGGTTAAAGGCAGCTGCTTCCATATTCAAATTGTAGAAAGTGCTATATTTTCCCCCAAGGGTCATTGTCAGACATGTTGCTCTCTATTTACCTGAACAATATCTTTTTTTTATTTTTTATTGAATTTATATATAAAGAACAGGAAAAATATACTGTACAGGTACAAAGTGATTACAATGTTTCCTAGAATAAAAATGAACATCACAATTAATGTTGAACAAACAGACAGAATACAATATTATATCTCTTGTTCCTGCAGAGAGGAAAAAACACAAAAGAAAAAAGACTAACTAACTTATCCTAAGTCTATAACCCTAAAGTAAAATGAAGAATCCACTGAGACACCTTAAACCAGCAAAAGGGTAACAGTAACGGTACGATGGTGACTTGCTTTATATGTAAATAAGTAAGTTCAGAAAGAGATTATAAACATTTTGTATGTTATATACAAAATAGTAAACCATTGTATTATTCATTAAATATTAAAATATTCCTAAAAATGTGCCACATTTTATCAAACTTTTCAGTTTTCAAAACTTTACATCTAATCTTTTCGAGGTTCAATCATGATAAGATGTATGAAATCAGATGTGCACTTTCAAAATTTTTGAAGATCACCAAAGGGGTGAGTATAAATAAGAATCAATCAAGACACGTAGGGTGGGGAAAACAAGGACAAAACATTGGAAGTCATAAAAGCTAACGTTAAAGATGGGAGGCTGAAGAACGATTGGCTGGCTGGATCTGTCAAAGTGAATAATTTGCTGTAAAGTCTTAAATAGTTATGTGCATTTTTTTTCAAAGTAATCTATTCTATCCAACCCCAGAAAATGCCACCTATCTCTCTTCATATCAAACTGTCCTTTTTCCTAGTTCCTCTGTCTCTGTTGTATCTGTTTCCAGGATGAGACCTTTGTCTCTGGGACATCCAAACATCACCTTTCTTCATGAAATGGCTTCCTTGTGCCCCAACTCCTCTCCCTGCTGTTATTGATGAAGCCTTTACCTACATATCACCTATTTCATGCAGTTTCACTCTCCCCAGACAGAATGAGAATAGTTTCCTTGGTTCTCACTTTTCACCAGCCAGCCTCCAAATATAGCAATGCATTCTGCAATGCTTCTACCAATTACAATGCGATCCCACTACCAGCCACATCTTCCCCTCATCTTATCACGGGGACCACTCTCCCTTATTCACTCTTCCCTCCCCACCCATCTTTCTACCTTCTTCAAATCTTTCTGCTGCATCTGCAGTAGATGCAATATTTGTCCCTATATCTCCTCCCTCACCTCCACCCAGGGCCACAAACCGATCTTCCAGGTGAGGCAGAGTTGTAGATTCCCCTCATTCAACCAAATTACTGCATTCAGTGTCTGGATGAAGCCTCCTCTATATCAGTGAGACCAAATGTAGGTTGGGTAACCACTTCATCAGGGGCCAGACAGAATTCCCAGTTTCCAGCAAGATTAGTTCCTTTCCCCATTCCCAAAGAGGCCTGAGTATTCTCGGTCTCGTCCATTGCCAGGGTGAGGCTAAATGTAAACATGAGGAACAATCATCAAATTCTGGCAGAACAGCCTAAAACCAATGGTATGAATTTTCCAATTTCAGGGGAACCTCCACCCTGATCCAGTCCCATTGTCAGTCTGTCCTTTACTTCCTCCCATTCTTGATTTTCCCTCAGTCCCACCCCCATGATCTCTACATGACCTGTCTCTCCATTTCTCTCACCATTTATCCAGCATCCTATTGCCTCTTGGCCTCTCCCTAATCCTTCCCTTGTCCCCGTTTTATGCTTCCACTCTCCCCTTCCCATCTTGGTGTCGAGGAGGGGTTGCAACCTGAAACATTCTCAATTATCTCCTTGGATGCTGCCTGACACACTGAGTCCCATCAGCTCCTCTTTGTTTGGTCAGGATTCCAGCATCAACAGTTCATGCATTTCTCCTGCATTGCAAATATACCTGGTTAGTGGTTAAAAGGGAAGTAAGCAATTGACCATGTAACCCAAGGATCATTTTCATCCCTGCAGAATGTTACATATTGTTTTGGAGTCCAGAGTATTATTGAATTTCATTCCAGTTTTGTATTCCTGTGCTTTACATTCCAGTGGCTTAGAGAAAAAAAAAAGCCCTTTATTCAAATCTGGGGCTGGAAGACAAATTTTTTAACAGTGTATAGAAAATGTTGGACAAGATTTTGCACTGAAACAATTGTCATTTACAATCACAGTACTTGGTCTTTTTTTCTGCAAACATATAGCTTTCCAGATTTTGGACAGGAAGGTCCAATGGGAGCTTTCCTTTCATATTTGTTTCACTGATGTTTCACTGTCTGCATATAATATTAGCTGTTTCCCATTGCTATCTAGTGCTGACTGAAAATATTTTATGGACCACACACTGCCAACAAATCCTTGATAATAAGAAAATTCAAGATTTTTTTAAAATTTAGACATACAGCACGGTAACAGGCTATTTTAGCCCACAAGTCCGTGCCTCCCAATTAACTTACACCCTTAGTACATTTCAAATGGTGAGACGAAACTGGAGCCCCTAGGGAAAACACGGGGAGATCATACAAACTTCTTACAGATTGCAGGATTCGAACCCCGGACCCAATCACTGGCGCTGTAAAAACATTGCACTAACCATTGTACTAACTGTGCCGCCCAAATTTGATTGTTAATTTTTTTTTTCCTCAGTATAAAACCTATTAGAATCTGATTATGAGATGAACATACCTTGAATGCCAAAAACAAGTTCTTGCTCGTCTTTCATATTTGGCTGTATGTATTTTTTGTATACTATGTGCAATTCAGAGCTAATATATCTGCTGAAGTGGAAGCCCACTGGATGCAAACCCACAAGTGACTACTTTGCTCCTGACCTTGAACTGACAAGCAGTTTGTTGAACAGCAAATATATTCAAAGACCAGGTTGCAAACCATTCGATTCCAGCTGAGCATTTTCACCATATTTTGAATTAAGTTTAAACATACAGCACAGTAACAGACCCATGAGCCCGTGCTTTCCAATTACACCCAATTGACCTACAGCACCCATAAGTTTTGAAGGATGGCAAGAAACTGGAGCATCCAGAGAAAACCCACACAGACACATAGAGAACCTCCAAACTCCTTACAGACAGGGCCGGATCCAACCCATGTCGCCAGCACTGTAACAGCGTGGTGCTAACTGCTATGCTAATCCATATCTTATGTAAACTGAGTTTTATAAATTCTGGCCTTCCACACATTTTTATTATTAATGAAGTTATTATTTTGTTAGAAAAAAAATGTGGAAATGCTACTTCTGTCATTTGGTATCACAATTTTAAAATTTTGATAGATTATTCTATTCACTATTTACTCTGATGGTCAATTAAAAACCATGGAATAGTGTGATATAAATATTATTACCTTGTGGCAAACCATGCCAAGCCATTATAAACCGGCATCTGTAGTTGCACGGCCCAGCAGAATCAGGAGTTCCCGGTGGCTGGGGCGCAAAGAACTCTGGGAGGCGTGTGACTTCAGAGGTCGGGTGATTGTAACAGCGCGCCAACTGTAATTATTTATACTCCTGTGAAGATTCTATTAAACAGTTCTATTGGTTCAGCTCACAGACAGCTTCTGTTGTGCTTTATTCACTGCACCACTTGCTACAACCTTTATTTTTGTGCGTATTTGATGTAATGTCAGCATTGTCATGCCACATTGCGCCTTCACTGTATTTTTTTATACACTGGTCACATTTTCCATTCGTGTAAGATTTTTTTTGGTAATGCTTACATTCAAACTTAGGTTCAAAACTACTTATGAAGTGTTTGAAGTGAGATTCACCTGCCTCCAACCACACACATTTGGCTCTAAGATGGCACTTGAAGTTTTCTGTATCTTCTCACTGTTTTGTTGTTTACTTTGAAATGCTTTCATAGTCATTGGAAGCCTGAAAGATGACCTCAAAAGAGTGGCAACACTGAGGAAGTAACTCCTGTCTGCACAACAGCTTCCAATCAGCGCAGCAGCATTGCACAACTCAGCAAACAACAAAACAGAAAGAACATTCACAACTCTAATGGATTAGTGTTAATATTAATGTTTAGGTTAGTGTTGTGATATTTCATATAAAATATCTTAGCGAAGTAAGTTATAGAGTTAAAATGTATATGTATTCTTAGTAAGTTAGTTGTGGGGTGGCACAGGGTTGCACACTTACATACAATACATTCACCATGGATTGTCACCTTGTCATGGTCCTGAGATCCTGAGAGCAATGCCTTCTGGGCCTATGCTCCTGGTAGGGCCACACATGGTAAGGTCGAGGGTGAGGTCCCTGACGAAGAACAGTCCAACCAAGACCTCAACACTGGAACCAGTGGACTTCAGACTCAATGGCTGTGAAGGCAGATGACGGCTGCAACAAATTCATCAGCTCCAGTCATCATGATTTTCATGCCATTGGAACGAGTTGATTGTTCGTTGATATATCATGCATTTCTTGGAGTGCAACATTAAATACATGTTAAACAGGTGTCTTCACTTGATGGGCCACTTTCCAAGATTAGACGTAAGCCACTTGAGAGCCCATTGGAATGAAGACCATCATTCTCCAACCTGGAGGGGTAGCCACGATGAGAACAATACATTCAGAAGTGAGGTCGTTCTTCAGAGTCGTGACTTCTACAAGCCAGGGTTATGATTTCCAAGAAACTGGAGCTGGCAGATTTAAAGATTCCAATACATGGTTTCCAAGAATTGACATTGTCTTGTTGATGATGTAATGTCACATAATTTGAGAAAAAAATATTAGCAAATTCAGACATTTTGAATCAGTGCAGAAGTCAAGACCCTATTGGATGCACATAGGAGTTGGACCCTTGTAAAAGACAGGGTTGAATTATTGGAACCGGAATAGGTGCTGTATTGTGTTACTCCTAATCAAAGTGGAATAGAGGAAAAAGTTGACCTCAGAAGGGAGACACTTTCCGGCTGCTCTTTTGAAAATAAAGAGTACGGCTTCGTCATGGAAGAAAACTGAAGACAGAAGATCTGAATATTGACATCCTAGAAAAACAGGATGTCTCTTTTTAAGAAAAGAGAAGCAGCCTCATTTGTGACTCCATTTTGAAGAATATCTTGTGAGTTTAGAGATCTGAAAATATAATGTTTAAAAGTGATTTGTAATTAGTTCGGAACTGCAGTTTAAAAGAATCTTGAAATCAGTAAGATATTTGAAACTGGTCTTTAAAATTGACTTTTTTCCGAATCAAGTTTAAATTATAATGGTTTTGGACTTTAATACACATACACATTTACATTTGCACATAGAGGGGTTAAATTTAGAGATAAGTAAATGTTATGTTATTAATAGTTTAATAAAAACTAATATTTTGAATGTACCACTGGTTAACTTTCCATTGCTGTTCCTTTGTTAGTACTAATAAGCATTTATTAGTTTGTAACATCAATTATTAGAAGCAAAAATAACCAGAGAAAAATAACCAGTCAGAGAACCTGATTTTAATCTGTCGCTTTTAATTCTTTAACATACTTCCATTGACCTCCATCTTTACATCCCTACACTATTCCAATAAATTCTGGGAACAGCACCTCCCCTAATGTCTAGGCACATCATAATCCCTTAGGACTCGATAGTCAATTCAACACTTTGAGATATGTTTGCGGCAAAACTAACCACTTCTGATACGCAGTCATCTCTTAGCATTTGTTGTTTGTACTTCAAAAGCATTAGATTTGTTTCAAAAGTTTGTATTGTGCAAATATATATACAAATTTAAAAATCCTGTTCTTATAACATTGTTCACTGATTAAATTCTGGTCATTCGTTGTGCTAATGTTGAGATGGTGTCATTTTGCTGTAGACGTGTCTTTAATGCAGTATGTACCTTGTGACAACTCTGTATCAGATCAAATGAGAGGAGAATGGAAGTAATTGGATGAGGTGTTTCACTCTACTTTTCTTTAGAATCAATACAGACCTGGCCCTTATGGCCACAGACCTTGAAGCTGTTTCGACTAAATTTGTTGTGTATAACTGAAGCAATAGTGCTGCAAGATGATATTTGAACAGTAGGGATTTCTGCACAGCATCAAATAAATATAATGCATTATGACCAATTTATATTTCAAGATAACATTTTGGCTGTAGGGTTTTAATTTTTATTAATTACAAATATCTTTCGTCTCAAAATACTCTCTTTTCATATAATTGTCCTCAGTTAGACAGCATGCTGATATATCAATAGATTTCATAAATATTAATTGTCAGCCAATCCATTAGGAATGACAATTGGAGATTGTCACATCCTGAGTTATTTTTTATTCCGTCTCCTGAAGTATCAGCAACTGAACTCGCAGAACTCCCCCCCCCCCACCCCCACCATAACAAATCTCTCAAGAAAATGGAAGTCAAATAACAAATAAGACTCCAATACCTCAGTGTTGTTGTTGGGCTAAGTAATATTGTAGCTCAAAGTGATCACGTGTAAGGAATTTGATTATTATGCAAAGATATTTTTAATCAAAGATTGTTCTGAGTTTATAAACTCTCCACTCATTGACTTCAATCACAAAGCTGAAAGATAAATGACCAGAAGACACAGATTTAACATACAGTAAAATCCCCATTATCCAGCATTCAATTAACCAGAACTCAAAACAACTGGCAAAAAAAAAGGGTAAATAAATAAATTAATTATTTCAGATAAATAAGATGGGACAGGTGGACCCTGCTGAAGATCACTGAAACTTCATTGCACACGCGCTCGTTGCCTCATTGAATTGGAAATACATGCGCATTTTTTCATTGTTGCCACTTGCGTGGAGGTGAGCCAGGTTGCCAGCATGAGGAAGGTGTGCCGAGGATCTGACCAGGACACTTTGCATGCCGGGGAGGCATGTTGTGCTGAGGACCTTAGTGGAGCACCTGCATGGAGGTGTCAGCCCAAGGAAAGTGTGCCAAGGACCTGACCGGGACACCAGGAGGAAGAGCTGGCCAATGCCGCTCGCTGCTAGATCATCTCTCCCAAAGTGTCTCCCAATCCCTGCCTAATAAGACTCTTTATTTTTATTAGTATTAAGTATATTGGTAAGGATTTATCTGTAATCTTGGGGGAAGGGGGTTAATTATGATAGTGGCATGGTTAACATAATGGCTAGTACAACACCATTACAGCGCCAGTGACCAGAGTTCAAATTTACATGTGAACTTTACGTAACGAAAGACTACAATACTGATTTTTTTAAATTACTTTACATTGCACTGTCTTTAGTTTTTTCTACTGTATATTCTTCATGCAAGTGTATTAGGCATTGTAAAAGTGAGCCTCAGTCACTGGAACATTCACATATCTGACATCCATGATCCCTGTAGGTGTTGGATAATGGGGATTTTTACTGTAACTAGAACATAGAAGAGTAAAGTACAGGGAAAGGTTCATTAGCTTACCATTACATTTGGATAGCCAGAAACTAATTAGGGATGCTCAACATGGCTTTGTGTGTGGTAGGTCGTGTTTAACCAATCTTATAGAGTTTTTCAAGGAGGTTACCAGGAAAGTTGATGAATGGAAGGCTGTGGGTGATGTCTACATGGACTTTAGTAAGGCCTTTGACAAGGTCCCACGTGGGAGGTTATTCAGAAGTATGGTGAAGTATTGAACTGGATTCAACAATGGCTGGATGGGTGAAGCTAAAGAGTAGTGGTGGATGACTGCTACTCAGACTACAGGTCTGTGACTAGTGGTGTGCCTCAGGGATTGGTGCCGGGACTATTGTTGTTTGACATCTATATCAATGATCTGGATGATAATGTGGTAAACTGGATCAGCAAGTTTGCAGATGACACTAAGATTGGAAACATTATGGACAGCGAAGAAGGTTTTCAAAGCTTGCAGAGGGATTTAGACCAGCTGGAAAAATGGGCTGAAAAATGGCAGATGGAATTTAATGCAGACATATGTGGGGTGTTTCATTTTGGAAGGACAAACCAAAAAAGGACATACACTGTGAATGGTAGGACACTCAGGAGTGTGGTAGATCAGTGGGAATGAAGATACATAATTCCCTGAAAGTGGCATCACAGGGGGATAGGGTGGTAAAGAGAGCCTTTGGCATATTGGCCTTCATAAATCAAAGAACTGAGTATAGGCGTTCAGATGCTATGGGCTGTACAAGATATTGGTGAGGCCAAATTTGGAGTATTGTGTGCAGTCTTTGTCACCTAACTATAGGAAAGTTATCAGTAAGATAGAAAGAGTGCAGAGAAGATTTACTAGGATGTTGCCCGGACTTCTGGAACTGAGTTACAAGGAAAGGTTAGGAATTTATTTCCTGGAGCATAGAAAAATGAGGGAAGATTTGATAGAGGTACTTAAAATTATGAGGGGGGTAGACAGAGTAAATGTAGATAGGCTTTTTTCCACTGAGGGTAGGTGAGATACAAACCAGAGGAATGGGTTAAGAGTGAAAGGGGAAAAGTTTAGAGGGAACATGAGGGGGAAATTCTTCACACAGAGTGGTGAGAGGGTGGAACAAGCTGCCATCTGAAGTGATGAATGCAGGCTCAATTTTAACCTTTTAAGATGAATTTGGACAGGTACATGAATAGGAAAGGTGTGGAGGACTATAGACTAGGTGCAGCTCAGTGGGACTAGACAAAAAAATTGGTTCAGCACAGACTAGAAGTGCTGATGCTAATTGTTAGGTCTGCTTTGTTCATGAATGAGTGAGACAAACACCAGGCTGAGTCGAAATCAGGCTTCTTTGTTCTTTATTACCGGATTGTAACACTTGCGACTAACCATGTTAGTCGGAGAATGCATTCTGCCGTTATCAGCAAAATGGTGATTTTTTATACCCTTGGATATGTGCTTAGAACATCATCGTATCATTACTTGTCCAATGACTAAAACTGTTGCTATCCTTTCCCTGCTAGCTTCCTGCCTCTCAATCCATCAATGTCTCTCTTATCTTGTAAGTACAAGGATGGATTCACATCTTGTTACAGCCCTGCACATTCCCATCTCATGATGTTTTACCTAACAGGAGTACAAGGACACCTCCCCTTCTTGTTACAGCCCTGTACAGGGTAACTCCTTACACATTCCCATCTCATGATGTTTTACCTTACATAATCTAAACTAATGCCACCTGCCTGCATGTGGTCTGTTCCTCCATTCCCTGTCTGTTCATGGTAAAAGAAAAGCAGAGACGAAGATAAACTTTTTAAATGTCGTAAATGCTTTTTTGTGATTGGATCCAGTTTGCAGGTTCAACTATAGTGTGCAAAGAAAATAGACAAATACTCGAAGGAGAAATATAGTGCAGGGATAAGCAGGAGGAGCTGGCGAGTGGATTTGACTGGATTATCCTTTGAAGAAACTGGCATAGATTTGATGACCTCCTTCTATGCTGTATTATTCCATGATTCTATAATTTCTGGTGTATCATGTTACAAAAGAGCTCCCCTGCCCTTTCCATCATCTCAAACAAAGTCACAATCAAACATTTTTTTTTATGAAGACATTTAATAGACAGTGTCCATTTAATTGAATCCTTTTTGTAACTCAGGGAGAGAAAGGTATTCCATTGTGCATGAAGTACATTTTAGCAAATTCATTGAACATAGTACAACTTTTGTTCGCAGAAAAGTAATGTAAGAGATCAGCAGAAAGCATAATCATATGCTATAACAAGAGCAAAATGGCTACACTTCAAACAATCTGGATTGTAGTGAGGAGTATTAGATTCTGTTTGTCATGCTTTGTTTAACCAAACATATTTTGGAGACACTGATTACAAACATATGTCAGGGATAGTAAGTGAAGCGGATGATGTTGGCATAGTTCTGTTTCATCATTAAAGCCCTTGAGCCATAAATTATAGAGTTGAAATACAGCAGTATCAAGCTTTATGAATTGATTCAGTTTTAAGACCGGCAGCTGCTTTTACCACAGGGAAAGTTGACACGGCGACTTTTATATTAGCCTGAACGTTTATGTTTGCAGGAATAAAGGGAAAGGACTAAACCAACAGAGTTGATCTTACCCTGCAGGCTCACTTGACTAAGTCAGTACTGCAGAATTATTTCAGCAGACTTTCTGTGCAGTTCACTTGGAATGAAGCATGGACGTGGCTGATTTATCAGTGTCGCCAATTAATAATTCACTGTATTTTAGTCACAGTGTACCAAGAAAATTAGTTTTATTTTGTTTTCCTGCTATACATAAATTGATAAATGTTAGCATATTGACATGTATGTGATTTGGAAATAGCAGTAGAGGCATCCTGTACTCTAAATGCTGCACGCTCAATGGAAAGTCGTTTTGAGAGCTAAGAGAATGCCGGATGTATGATTGGCCAATCTGCATTCAATAAGGCATTGCTTGTACTTTTGTATTTTCCTCTCTGAAGTTAACCCACCTTCAGTAAGTGTACAGTAGAAGAGCTGGATCCAGGCCATTGCTCAGTGTTCAAATTAACTCAGACAAATAACTAATTAGTTGGCCACCTTCAACAATAATGTCACATGCCACAGGCTACTTGGCTGCTTTAATTTTATTTAAAGACTGTTTAGAAGTGCAGTGTAATTTTTCCTTTGTAGCAAGATAGTGCATGCTGTTTGTTAACCACTCTGCAGTGGAAACTGAAGAGAAGACCTTTTCTTTGTATACCTGTGCATCCCGACAGACTGATTGAGATTGATATCATGAACAGAACGGTAGTGATTTCTTTGAGGACAACAGGCGCTGGTGATACATGTGTTGAGATGTACTCTGTGACCTAGAAGTGAAAATCAAATCTCTCCACCTGTTTGTGTTGAGGTGCATGGGCTTTTTGGGTGCAGTACAGACTCATTGCCTCTGAGTGTCTCTGCAGCTCACACCCTTGTCCTGACCATGTCACACATCTGCTGATAGTAGCAAGTACACAAAAGAGCTGGAGAAACACAGCAGGTCACTCAGCATCCATAGAGAGTACAAGAGTGCCTAAAACCAGGCAGATGCCTGAATAAAAAGGTGGAGAGCAGATGGAAGGGGAGAAGGGGGAGGAACACAGGTAAACAGGTAAATGGTAATAGATTAATCAGAATTTATGACATGAACATGTCATATAACCATATAACCATTTACGGAGCGGAAACAGGCCACGTTGGCCTTTCGAGTCCGCACGGGTTCACTGATTTTGTGCGCCCTCTTCAGGCATTGGTCATTGTTTTTTAAAGCAGCATAACAATGCAAATATCCCTGTAAAATTATATTTAAAAACAAATGAGTGCAAAAATAAGACAGAGTAAGGCAACATCTGTTGGTCATTGTCCATTCAGAAATCTGATGGCAGAGGGAAATAAGCTGTTGCTTTGCTGTTTGATTCTTTTCCTCAGATTCCTGTCCCTCCTTCTCAGTGGTAGCAGATTGAAGAGGGCATAGCCTGGGTGGTGAGGGTCCTTGAGGACATGCCTCTTGTAAATGTCCTCGATGGAGTGGAAACTCATGGCTGTGATGTTGCAAGCCAAGTTCACAACTCTCTGTAGGTGGATAACAAACTGCCTCTGGAAGGCTATGGTATCACATTTATGACGCAGGCAACAACAAATTCTATGTTATTTTTATATTATATTTTCCATAATTTTTATGATTTTCCTTCACTGTATAATTTTCTCTGCTGGTGCTGTACGTTCTGCTATTCACAATATTGCATACGGGCAACAATAAGAATCCATGTTAACTCTAAGCACATTCTTCCATCCCTCTGGCTTGCAGTGACGAGTGGCAGCCCAATGACGCCAGATACCATGGTAATATTGTGCTAAATTACAGTGTTAAAAAAAATAGACCATTCACCCCTTCACTTGAATTGGGGCTGATTTGCCCGTAAATTTTACTTACCTTAAATAAGATCCTTTCCTCATTTGTCCCAGCATTTGCAGACTTTTCTGCAGGATGGTGTGCCAGATTCCTTCCCTTTCCTATTAAATGATTTCTGCTGGACTGGTCCCTGAACTCCTGATCTCAGCCGGACAAAAGGTGGTATCTGGAAGGCGTCTTTCTCCCTCACTATTGACCAAAACGTGTAGCAAAATTAATTCATCTACTCTTTTCTCAGACCATGCATGTGCTAAGAGGTCAGTTCAGTCAGTTTCCTCATACGTGTGAACGACTCATAACTCATGAACTCCACAGCGAAGGGTAAGTGAGTTATGAAGGTCTTACTCAACAAATGAAAACACCAACGCAATCCTTCATTCCCAGCAGACAACATTAGTTATTATTATTAATAAAGGCTACTATTTAACCTTTTTTTATATATATTATTAGGATAAATTTGAAATGATAGATTTATTTTCCACAGAGAGATTTATATTCTTGAGGCACAATTTAATAGTCCGACATTAAGAAACACCATTGTTAAACTGTTCATTTGCTTAACAGTTTCTAAAGCTGAGTCGGCGACTGAGATTTTCAAATGGCACAACTTTGAGGCCTTTGAATATTGCTCACATCTACAGTCAGGAGCTCCTTATAAATCAAGGCAGAGTTCCCAGACATAGTGTCAAACTACTCATGAGACTCCCCTTTAATCTTTGAAGAATAGTTGGTCTTTCATTCCAACGCTGTGCGCACATTTTAGAGTGCCAAACCTTTGACTCGTTCATATCTTCGATCCTCAACTTCTCCCTGGTGATTAAAGTGGCACAATTCAGCGCTTCATTATGGAAGAGCAGCACCTGACGACCGATTGTATTATGGCGCTAAAGCAATAGTTGAATTGAATGAGTAAGTAATCTTCTTGTGGGTGTGTGGCAGTAAGAAACCATTATAAGTGCTTTCGTATTTTGATAAGCAAGCTGCAGAATACTAGTGCCGAGGATTTAAATACTTGTCCATTTTGAACACCCAGCTGCAGTCTCAACCTCTACCAGATCAACCATAGTCTAGCCAGATACAGAGGAGCCTTCTTTCTCTCTGGTGTGCTTAAAAATGTGACTTTTATCAGCCTCGACAGAACGTGTAACCTTGGAAGCGAGTGTCAAATGGTGTGGATTAATATTCACTGCTCAAACTTATTTCACAGAGGGTTTTGACAAACAGGCAATAGAGAAATGTCTTTCATTTTCCCAATCATACTGCTTTTCATCTGAAGTCCCGACCCAGAAGTGTAAGAACAATGTACTAGCCCCAAGCCACTTAGTCTTTGTGACAATGTATCAAATTTTAATAGATAATATCGTATATCGAAACTAAATTCTGTCGTTTATGCTCATTTTGGTGGCACATATTACTAAAATTGGAACGATACAGCGAAGATTAGTATGGCCTCAGCTCAAGGATGACACGCAAATTCATGAAGTTTTTCCATATGCAGCTTGACTTAACAGATATATCTGCACAACTCCAGATAATTAATGATGATTGTTGGGCATGGGGATTCATAAACTGTCACTCACCTATTTCTAGGTCAACACCTTGAAGAGCTCTTGTCTTGAAGAAGGACTCATGCCCAAAACATAAGCTACCATAAGTTCACACTATGGGCTCATTCACTCACTTAAATTTCAGATTTAAGATTTATTCATACATAACATCACATACAACCCTGAGATTCTTTTTCCTGCTGGTGAGGCAGAATTACCACTTATTGGTAGTGCAAAAAAAAACTATACATAACGTACACATGTAAACAAATAACGAAATGTAAGCCAACTGTGCAATACAGAGAAGAAAAAAATCAATGAAGGGCACAAGTAAGAGTCCTTAAATGAGTCCCTGATTGAGATTATTGTTGAGTCTGATGGTGGAGGGGTAGCAGCCATTTCTGAACTTGGTGGTACGAATCTTGTGGAACCGATACTTCTTTCCTGATGGAAGCAGCAAGAACAGAGCATGTGCTGGGTGGTGTGGATCTTTGATGATTGCTGCTGCTCTCCGACAGCAGCGCTCCAGATAGATATTCTCGATGGTGGGAGAGTTTTACCTGTGAAGTCATTGGCTGTGTCCACTAACCTCATTAATATATGGTTCACAATCATTAATAGTTCAAACCAACCATCTGTGATATTAGCAGTCCAAGCCTCCAGTCGCATTCAATTCAATTCCACAACACTATTGGAAGAACAGTAGATGTCCTGTATGTCTGAAAATGGCTGCAGGGATCCATTGCAGGGATGGAGCTATCTCCCTGCTTTCCAAAGAATGACTGAAGGGCTATGGGTGAAGCAGACCAGAGGAGCCATCTTCTGGGCTAGGAAAGCCCCAGAGGGAAAATGGTAACAGGAACTGGGTACAGAGATAACTTCTCCAGAGCAATCTCACTAGATTTGCCAAGGCTGGTACCTAGCCATTTCGAACTGCCACTTTGAAGCAGACCAAAATGCCACCCCTGACACTACAACTCACACTCACTCACATTTATCGCAGCCATTTCCCCTGTAACATCTCAGTAAAATAGGGTTAAAGATTCATGGGCTGCAGAGGAACAAAGAAGTTTCTGTCTTGGGAAGAGATGTTTCAGTGGACAAGGAAAAAGATTCAAAGATGTGCTCAAAGCCCCTTATTTTAAAATGCAACATCCCCACTAATAATTGGGACGACTGCTCTCAGTGGAGAAGGGGGATTCCTGATGGTATGGAAAACCTCAAGCCCATGAATGAGGAAGATTCTAAACCCCATGTAAATGGAGCCCACCACTTTACAAAACACCCATGTGCCTACACTCTCAGTACTACCTGCCCCATCTGTGGAGGAGATTGTGATCCTCCTAATGGACTCATCAGGATCCTCAGAACCCACAATACTATTCTGCAAGTCATCCTTTATCTTAAAGAACCCTATGAATATAAGATGGCTGGGTAGAGTGCATAGCTCCCTTAACATAGCTCAGTATTGTACAAAGGCACTTTGTAAAGAAATGGCAGTCATGTAAAGGAAGGTTAAATTTGAAGACACTTGTCGGAAAATGCTCGAGATGTGAAAAAGATCAACTGTATTCCAAATTAAGGTGCATTTAGGTACTGGAAATGTTATATTGTTGTAATTGATCTGAGTTTTCATGCTATCAATCTGTTATAAATTAATACCTTCTTTGGTGTAACATTGTAAACATACTTCCTTTAAATTATATTTGGTAATCTATTCTATTGCAGTTGTGATCAATGGAGACATAGACCACTCCTAAGGTTGCTTATTTTATACTTGCTCAGGTGTGACCCTTGGTGTTATTAGTGCATCTTTGATTGTGTTTCATGGAAGCAGGATGATAATGTTCGAAAAGCGCAATCGATTTGCACAAAGAGGATATTTACTTCCCTTCGCTTGTCTTTTAACTCCTTGGCAATTCCTAAAGCATGTTGGAATCAGGTAAGAAGATTTATGTACTCTTTCAGAACCAGATCCAAACAATAACCTACAAAGATTTTCTCTCCTTTCAACTGATGAAAGAACAAACCAAATAGCACTGTTTCTAAAGCAGACTTCTACAGTAAGTAAACTGCACAGGGGAGGCTGGAGTACTTATTCATTTGGCAGCATCAAGGAGATGAAAGCATCACCGATTCAAAGGAATCACAACCTCTATTTGTCTATCCTACCTATCGCCAGGCAACAGAGGTGGCAATTGAGAGTGTGCAAGCAAGAGAAAATGAAAATGGCATTAATATAATCAAAGGCTTTGAAGGATCCCGTTTGCAAGATCTTGTGTTGGTTTACATGTCATTCTGTTAGTGATTTTAAGGTCAGGGGTGGGATATTCAGACAAGGAGGTGAGAGTGATGGATCTATTTCAAGTTGCGTTCATTAGCAAACTGCCTTTCTCTAATAAATTGTTATTTTCAGTCTTGTCTCTCAACATGTTACAATGTTGCTTCTTGCCAGTAATCAATAAGTCAGAACTTTGTGAAATATACAGGCCGTAAAATAGGAATGAGATTGAAATAATGAAGGATGAAATTGAAAGAGATTTAAAAGAATTCGTAGAGTTACTATCAAGACATAAAGAAAACAGCATAATGGATAATACAGTTAATCTGAGAGTAAGTTCAAATTAAAGCAAACTGTCATGTGCTTTTGCGAAACCATGCGGTAATTAGTGCCTCTATTTGTAATCAATGAACTGCAAGAGAGTTAATAAACATTTGGCCTAATGCAATAGAGTTGCAAGGCCAAGAAACAGATTGGAAAAAAAAAACTTTTTATTTTGTCAGGCTTGAAATATACCTGTTGCACAGAGCCCATGAAATATGTCATAGAAATCACTTTTGAACCTGACTTCCAATTTGACTTCAATGGTCTACCAAGAACGCATTTCAAGCCAGAGAAAGATAAAATTAGAACTAATTGTGGTACAAGATCCATCTTATTTCTTCTTATAAATGTTTGAATATTTTAATAGCTGTACATTTGGAATCAGCTTTATCACCAAGTTAACTTAAATAATGAAACAAGTGCGTAGCTTAATGTTGTTTGTTGCATGTATTTGTAGAAAAGCTTGATAATGGTAACCAGACTCCAAAAAGGACCCAGAAGTGATTATTTTGGGATTGCATGCTCATCAGATGGGGGGAAAAAAATCTTTTTACATTTTTTGAAAGATGCCTTTCAGAGGTAATGACAAAAATGTATCAGGAAATCTTGTCAATTTGACTGTTGCCTTGAACCCTATTTTGATTGACAGCTTATTCAGGTATCCCTTTCATATTGATGTCACCACAGTGAAACAGAGCATTCAACCCAACTAGCCCATATCAGTGTTTACTCTCATGTAAGTATAGTTCTTTTGATTTTCCTATATACCAGTTTCAACTTCAAAGGCACATGCCGTATAAAAGAGGGTTCCATTACGTAGTTTTGAAAGTGAATATGCGCTTCAAAAAGCAATTGATGAGTTGAAATGAGTAAAAAAGCATTCTGTAAATTCAGATTTCACGAACAAACTTTTTCTCAGAACCAAAGATTCCAAGTTATGAAAACGACTGAAAGTTTTGAAACATTTTATGATGTTAAACTAGATAGCTTAAGTAAAACAAGCTACAGTATATTAATTTTTCTTCTACAAATTTTATACTTTAGTAAATCAGTTGGTTTTTTTTCAATTACTCCCAGAGTAAGAACCTGAAATTACACACGATCAAACTAGCTGGAATGAATCCTTTAGACTCCAGATTATTTTCAGCAAATCCATGGATTTTGAAAATTGGGTCTTTTTTTTTACTGCTCAGATTATTAAAATGCAATTGTCATTTTACCTTTTTATGTTTCAGAGACGTTTGTACAATAAAGCATTATAGAAATAAACATTGTTCTTTATTAAATTCATTGTGTCCGTGCCAAATGGTGCTCAACATACAATGCACTAAATGGAGAAAAGTTCATACCTGCCCTGTCTCTTCCTGTGCAGATTTTCTTTCAATTAATTTTGCAATGAGTTGTAATCTTCATTGTACAGTGCCTGAAATGATGGCACAGTGCCCACACCAAGTCCTGGAAGAGTGAACAATTCCCTTGGCAGTCCCTTCGATAGATAAGTTGTACATTGTCACTGCACTCCGTTCAGACCACGCTTAGCTTTTCTGAGAGTTGGTTGGTTTCAAGTAGTCAGAGAAAGGAGTGTTGACAAAATTATCCACATCCCTGACCAGGAAGAGAACATTTAGCCAGCCTGCGATTTCCTCAGAAAAGTTCACGTTAGTGTCACGTCACAATACGCTTCAATTCAAATGACACTGATCGTCCACATTCAGAAAGGTAAAATCAAAGGTTCAAAGGTTCCTTTTATTGTCACATTGAAAATGTAATAAGCATGATGTACTTCAATTTTTTTCCTTCCAGGTGCCAAACAAAGAGTCGCCATGAACATGCCTGGGTGTCCATAAGGACAGGAGAAGGAGAAGCAAAAGAGCATCCCTTCAGGGTCATTGAGTGTCCATGGATTTGTCTCCAGCAGCTGCACAGGCCCCTGTTTGATTCACATCAGCAACCTGAGCTCCAGATCTAAGCCTTCGATATGATCAGGAAGCCTTCAGCGCTCAAGGCTCTTTGGGAGCCCCTTCATGCACTCAGCACCCTCCCGATTTCCAGTTTTGAAACCTGGTTCCCATGAGGCAGTCTCCATCAGTCCGCAGCCTGTGTGAGTTCTTTGGCCATAAGTCACCCACTGACCAAGTGAGTCCTTCAGCCGCTAAGCCCCTCGCTAGTTGCTGTCATGGTCGCTATCCTGCAGGGTTGTCTCAACTGGGGGGTGTTCTCCTCATTTCTGGTGCCCCACACCTGTCTGTTACTCCCCAGGTGTCTGCAACACCTCATGGTACACTGCCCAGCACAGGCACCACCAACTTGGACACAGACATTGAGATTGCAGGGATTTATGAAAAAAAAAACACCATCAACTCCTTCAATAGGTTTTTTCAAGGCTTGTGTGGAGCTGTCAGTTTTGGACCGGGCAGTAGAACTTGATAGAGCAGTGCTGTGTCTCTACTCCCCACTCAATCAGGTCAGGGTCGGAGCCAAAATGAATGTTAGAGGAGAGCATTAGGGTAACCAGGTGGGAAGCAGTCAGACACTTGTAAACTCACTCAGTGGGGGGGTGGGGGGGTAGAGGTTGATGGTGGTGGCCTACCTGCTGGGCGGACACAAGCCTCCTCTGTCCCTCTGACATAACAACCAAAAGTGCTGCTTTTATTGCGTAGAGAATCACTAGCGTGTGACAAGCTGGACGCTAGTGATGCTAAACACACACTAGTGACATGGGCAAGGGTGGGTCTGACAGCAAGCAGTGGGCGCTAGCGTATGGGGGCACAGCACCTCACAAAGAGGGGCTATGCCTGCGAATGCCTCCCCTTGGTGACGACACTAATGGCAGCACTGCCATTTTATTTTCTGGGTCAGTGACTGGATAACTGCTCATGCTCATGAAATCACTGTGCATGGGAGAAAATAGAGGCAGGAGGTAATGAACTGTAGCACCTATTGAATTTGAAGATTCAATTCTTAACTTTTTTTTTCCTGAGCTCAAAAAAAATGTTCAATTCTTAACATTCCTCCGTCTATTCTTCATGGGAATTTTCTACCATATTTGCAGTCATTGTGATAAGACATTTCAGAGAATTGTATGGATTTCCCTGAGAAAGCAGCATTTTGTAAGATGGAGATGCAAAGTTTGCTCTCATGTTATTTCTATGATGGTGAGAGGAAGCTTGCCATTGTCAGGAAGAGGTACTTATTGAGTAATGGGGATGTGAGGACCAGAACGATTCCTGCGTCTGTGAATTAAGTCGGTGGCATGTGGCATTTAAAATGAATTTGACCATTTCTACAGAGTCAGTGAATCTCAGCCATCGTTGTATTCCAGCCCTTGGACCTGGACCCCTGGCATTGTCCTTGAGGTATGGCTGCCTTCGGCAGCTTGAGCAAAGACATAAAGAGTTTTCAGCTTCTTTCCACATCCACTACCAAAGCTTCCGATGCAGCATTTGAAAAGAGAAAGGTACAAAAAAAAATGCAGATGCTGAAAATTTGTTTCAGAAAATACTGGAAACACATAGTGGGTAAAGCTTCATCTTTGAAAAAGAGAAACAGGAGTAATGTTCCAGATAGAAGACCCTTTGTTGAAATATGCAGTGGATGGTTGTGGCTAACCTATCTCTTGATATAGAAACAGGAAGAAGGGAAAATTCAGAGATAAACCACTTAGAGATGTGAGCTGGGAGGAAATTGGCAGGAGATGATAACATTAGGAAGCTCCAGATGAGGACAAGAAGTAGCTCCCATGTAGTTGCCCTTGTACTGACAAAGTTGTTGAGGGAGGGAGGAGGGCCCAAGTAGTACTGAAACAAGGATTGTTCAAATGGATATTACTTGAGCCCATGTGAGTTCCCTTTGCTGCACCTTGGGATGGAAAAACTGAGTGGAATTGAAGTACAAATTATTCAATGTGAGGGCGAGTTCAACCAGGTGTTTGAGTGTTTCGGTGGAGGGATGGTGGTGGGAGCTCTTCTTGTAGTAAAGGTGAAGGTAAAGATGAGGGAGTTCGAATCAGGAATTGGAAACTGCCATTGTGGTCGTATATTTCATATTGGCTCTCATATCGTGAAATGATATTTATTTATCTATTTGTATAGTTGATATACTTGTCCTGCATACATATTGTTTGTCTGCATGTGTGTTATTTCTGGTTCTGTGTCTCCATGTTTTACACCACGGACCAGAGAGCACTGTTTTGTCGGGTTGTACTTGTACAATCAGATGACAATAAATGTGACTTGATGACTTGTTCGAGGGTTTCTAGAGTGTATATAGGAAAGGGATTGGACCAGAGATGAAAATAAAGAGTCAAGATTGGAAGAAAGAAGCTGAAACAATGGCTCCACCTAGCCAGCCCACCGTGGATGTGAGCTGAAGGTAGAAGCGGGCTGTTTGGGTCTAGGGCATCGCAGGACTAGAAACTGTGTGAGGGAGTGAGGTCCGCAACTGACTGGGAGATAATGGGATACTCATTGCTAGTGCAATATTCCAGAGGGAGGGATATGAGGATATGTTTGCCTTGGTGAGATAGAGGTCAGCATCACCTTTGTCAACAGGTTTGATGACAATATCAAGATTTTGAACCCATCCTCTACGTTAGTCCCAGAGTTGTGAAGTAAGTAGCAGCTAAGAGGGTGAAAATGAATGCTACTTGATCCCCTCCCCTATCCCTTCCAATGACGCATCAGATCAATGAACAGTTCAAGATTAGCAGAGAGAATAACGTTGTAAATTGCTTGAATTTAAGTGAACAGGCTTGAGTCAATGTCTGCTTACGGGGACCTATTGATTGTAGCTTCATTTGTCTGTCCCAAGCTAATATTAACTAGGAATTGAGGCTCTCTTTAACTTATTTTTCAGGGTGTGAGCATCAATAAGTAAGACCAGCATTTATGGTTCATCCTTAATTGCCCCTGAAACGATGGTGATTAGATAAGTTGACACTGTTGAATTTTCTTCCATTTGAGTCCCTTGTAACCATGAGAAGTGGACTTTCATTTCATTAATCTGGAATGGATATGAATCCAGCTGTGAAAATTGAAAAGAAAGTGTGCTGATCCAATAAACCTTTCACTCGCCCAACTCCACAGAGTTTGATGGTATGAAATGTCACATTGTGTAAAGTTCAATTTCACTTTCATTCATCTCTTTTAACCTTTACTCAAAAGTAAAATGAATAGTTTCTGATTATAGTAATGCACTATTGTATGATTAGAATATTCCCCAGCTGTGCTGGTTATCTGAGGGAAGATTCCCATATCATAATGCATTTGGGAGTTTATTATACTATCATTTGTTCAGGTCTGACAGCTATTTTTTTTTTGCATTGGTCATAATGGTTCTGTTCCTTTCAAATCATTTAATTACCATAAACAGTATGAAACTGAATTCAGCCAATGCTGCCATTTATGGATAATATATGAGCTTACACCACTTGAAATAGAGAGAAAACTGAAGGATCAGGCATTGCATTGCAGAATTCTTAAGCTTATTTGATGTTAATGTTCAATGGCAAATTTACCTGTAAATAAGTATGTATGTATGAAAAATCAAAGTCAGTATAAAATGAAAATTTGTCACAGGAATCTTCTTGATTAAAAAAAATGCTTGCTGCATTAGGGGCACATTAATATACTGTCTCGCAGTAGATGATTTAAAGATTTTTGTCCATCACTGAATTCTGTTTTCTGACCTGAATACATGCTGCTTTACCGGACAACTTCTTGTAGACCCTCGTTTATTTTTGATTTTTGAGGTGATTTGCACCCCACTCAATGGCGAGCTGTTGATTTGAACCACAAGTTGTCCTTACCAGCAGAAAGGATTCATGCAATGATAGATATTTTATTTTGAGTGTTGGTAGAAAAAAGCTTACTGACAATTAAATAAGCTTAAACAAGAGATTTTCTTGCATTAGAAATCTTAGTGAAATTAGTATACTGATTCCATGGACTCTGCACTCGCTTAATGAATCTTAGAAATCTAATGACCTGCTGTATAAGGAGGAAGAAGAGAGCAAGAGAGCAACGGTGATGGGGAATTCAAAGTTCATAAATTCAAAGTTCAGATCTAATGTCAGAGTACATAATCATATACAACCCTGAGATTCTTTTTTTTCTGCGGGCCAGACAGAATTTCTACTGATCTAGACATTTTTTGGATATACCACCCCCTCCTCCTCCCCCAGACTCTGCTCAAAGTTTACGAGCCCCCTTCTCTGTGAGGAAGTCACTTTTGGTTTCTTCCATCATTCCTCTTACTGACTACATTAAAACATTTTTTTAAATATTTACATCACGTGAGGTGAAAAGAAAACAAGGCTTTAACTTAAATGTTCTGTGACCTCCCCCATAGGGGCTGTGGGCCTTATCGGTAGTGCAAAATAAAATGGTACTCAAGAAAAAGTACAGATACAGAAGAGAGAAATGTAAATATACTGACTGCAGTACAGGAAAAAAAAATTCAGTAATAAATAATGTGCAAAGTACGAGTCCTTAAATGAGTCTCTGACTGAGTTTGTCATTGAGGAGTCTGATGGTGGAGGGGTAGCAGCTGTTCTTGAACCTGGTGGTGCGAGTCTTGTGGCACCTAGACCTCTTTTCTGATGGTAGCAGCAAGAACAGAGCGTGTGCTGGGTGGTGTGGATCCTTGATGATTGCTGCTGCTCTCCGATGGCAGCGCTCCCCATAGATATTCTTGATGGTGGGGAGAGATTTTCCTGTAATGTACTGGGTTGTGTCCACTACCCTTTGCAGGGCTTTTCACTCATAATTATTGGTGCCCTCACACCAGGCTATGTTGCAGCTGGTTAGCATGCTTTCCAATTCACATCTGTAGAAGTTTGCCAAAGTTTCCAATGTCATACCAAACCTCCGGAAACTCCTGAGGAAGTAGAGGCGCTGACGTGCTTTCTCAACGATAACATTAGTGTGTTGGGTCGGAAGAAAGATTCTCCGAGAAAGTGACTCCTAAGAACTTAAATTTGCTTACTCTCTCCATCTCTGATCCCTAATGATTATTGGATGTATACCTCTGGTTTTCCCTTCTTAAAGTCCACAATCAACTCCTTGGTTTGGTGTAATTAAATACACCATTCATACAAGTTTTCAATCTCACTCCTGTATGTTGACTCATCGCCCAACTACCGATTTGTAGATGGGAGTGTTTTTGTCAAACTGTCATAAGTGTAAAGCAAGAAGAGCAGGGGGCTATGAACGCACCCCTGTGGCGCTCTTGTGCTGATAGAGATTGTGGAGGAGATGTTCTTACCAATCCTCACTGATTTGTGGTGGGCGGTGAGGAAATCTAGGATCCAATTACACGGTGGGGTAATGAGTCCCAGGTCTTTGAGTTTGCCGATCAATTTTCAGGGGATGATGTTGCAGAATGTCAAATTGTAATCGATAAAAGGCATCCTGATAAATGTGTCTATGCTGTTTAGGTGTTCCAGGGTTTTGTGAAGAGCCATTGGGATGGCATCTGTCATAGATCTGTTACCGCAGAAGGAAAATTTGAATGGATCCATGTCACTGCTCGGACAGGAGCTGATCTGTTCCGTCACCAGCCTCTCAAAATCCTTCATCACTGTGGATGTGAGTGCCAATGGTTGGTAGTTATTTAGGCAAGTTATCACACTCATCTTGGGCCTGTTTTAAGCAGGTGAGTACCATACCCTGTCAGATTGAAATGTTGAAGATATCTGTGAATACATTGGCAAGTTGGCCAGCACATGTTTTCAGTACTCAGCCGGATACTCTGTCCAGACCATATGCTTTTCTTGGATTCACTTTCCTGAAGACATTTTGCAACAAGAGGAGCAGACAGGTATATTTGCAGTTGCAGGGAGATTTTAATTTGGTATGATTTCTCCCTGAACAACATTCTGGAGGGGAGATTAATGAGCCAGGAGTTGGGTCCATGTGGGTACCAGTGACTAAGGTAGAAGAAGACATGAATTTGCATGCGCACAACTGGGTCCTTTTAACATCAACACTACCCAACCTCCCACTATTTAAAAAATACTCTACCTTTCCATGGAAGATGTTTCCCCTGACTGAGGAATCTAGAACCAAAGGACACAATCTCAGAATTAAAGGATGATTGATAAGGGCTAAGAAATTTTTCAGAGCCTAGTAAATCTTTAAAATTCTTTCTCCTGGAGAGCTGGGAGTGCTCAGTTGCTCATTCTGTACAGAAAGAATGACCAATTTTCTGGATATTTTAAAATCAAGGGTAGTTGTAAAACACGGAAGTCTGCAGACATCACGGTTGAAGTAAAAACACAACGCTGGAGAAACTCAGCAGGTCAAGCAGTATCCTTTATGCAGCAAAGCTAAAGAAACATAACCAATGTTTCGGGCTGAGCCCTTCAGCGAGGTATGGACCAAATGTGGGCAGGCGACCGAAAAAAATGGTGGGGGGATGGAGAAGCAAGGGAGAGGAGCACGATCCCACAAGCAGGATAAGGAAGGGAGGGAGCACAGCAATCAGGGGGAGGTGGGGGGATGGCTCTGTGAATGGGGAGGGAAGGGGATAGAGAGCTGGAGAAAGGAAGACTAAGGGAAAAGGAAGGGAGGGAAAACAGAGAGTAGGCTAGCAGAAACCAGAGGAGTCGATGTTAATGTCATCTGGTTGGAGAGGACCCAAACGGAAAATTAAGTGTTGCTCTTCCAAGTTATGGGTGGTGTGAGTTGGACTGTTCATGAGGCCATGGACGCACATGTCAGCATGGAAGTGAGGCACAGAATTGAAATGGTTGGCCACTAGGAGATCCCTGTCACTGATGCAGACTGAGTGAAGGTGCTCAATGAAGTGATCTCACAGTTTGCATTCAAGGGGATAATGGCACTGAGGTGGAAATTTCACTCATGATCTTGATGAATGTTAGAGCAGGCACGAAGCAGTGGGTTTTTTTTTTCAACTTTGCTCCTTGCACCAAACACCAATGGGTATAGAAATAGGAAGACAACACAGATGCATGTTTGACTGGAAAGATAGAGCAAGAAGGGGGTAGGTTTTGATTTCTGGAGCAGTTAGACTGATTCTAAGAGAGATGATGCCTGTACAAACATAGCAGATAGTTCCTCGACAGAGTTGCATCCAGGCCATGGAGTGGGGAAAGGCTTATATCTGCTTTGATGGGTGCAGGAAGATAAAGGAGAAAAATTGTGCATAAAAAATTGGGAGAGCTTAGTATTGTGCATGCAAAACAAAATATAGACAGAGCTAAATGAAGAAAGATTGCAAGAAATCCTTGGGCAACTTTGCAGGGCGCTTGTGCGAATTCAAGGTGTATGTTATCCAAGTCTGGTCAACTACAGGTAAAATCATTACAATAACAGGCCCCTAGGAGAAGGGAAAAAAAAGACAACACGTGTGTTCTAAAATTTCCTAGTGTCCAAGAAATTAAGAAGAGTGATGAAAGGCACAGAAGGGAAGTGAAATAATTCAGAAATGTAGCTAAACTATCTCCAATTTCTAGGCCTCTGATTATTTATATTCCTGTCTGTTTGATTAAGGAAAATTTCAGGAAAATAATGTCGTGCTATGGAGAGAATGTTCTGGAATGATCAAGGATAGATGCTATATTTTTGAGAAACAATCAGAGATCAATTACACCACTCGAGAGATCTATAGGCTGTCATTTAATAGAAAGGATATTGAGAAGTAAACTTACAAAAGGAATTAAGAAGTAATAATAGGAGACTTCACCTATCCAAATGTAAATATGGTTCTAATTCCGTAATCAAGTTTTTAGATGATACCACGGTGGTTGGCCTGATCAGAAGGGATGATGAGACGGCTGATAGGGATGAGGTCCAGCACCTGGCTGCGTAGTGTGCCGAAAACAACTTGGCACTTAACACTCAGAAGACAAAGAAAATTATTGTGGATTTCAGGCATGCTGCAAGCCACACTCTTAGCCCTATTTACATGAATGGAGATGTGGTGGAACATGTATCAGGCTTTAAATACCTTGATGTCCACGTTATTGATGATCTCACCTGGTCCTGAATTCCTCCATCCTGATCAAAACAAGCACAACAGTGCCTTTATTTTCGGTGGAGCATGAAGAAAGTTCACCTCTGTCTCAGAATATTGATGGATTTTTACCACTGTACTATTGAGAGCATACTCACCTACAGCATCTCAGTGTGGTATGGCAATAGTCTTGTATTGGACCGTAAAGCACTTCAGCGAGTGGTGAAAATTGCCCAGCAGATTATCGGCATTCAATTGCCCACCATTGAGAACATCTATCAGGAAGGCTGTCTGGGCAGGGTGAAGAACATCATTAAGGATGCATCACATCCTGACTATGGACGTTTTACTCTTCTCCCATGCAGTAGATGCAAGAGGAGCCTTCACTCTTTAATTAGCAGGCTCAAGAAGAGCTTTTTCCCCCAAAGCTATGACCCTGCTGAACCTTAAATCACAGCGCTGAGTGGTACTGCACTCAAATTGGACTGTCAGTACTTTTATAATTGTTTGATTTGCACATATATGTATATAGCACAATTTTTTAACTTCTGGTTGGAAGCTAATTGTATTTCATTGGCTTTGTATTTTAGTTGGGTCAATGGCAATAAAGTTGAATCTAATCTGAGTCGAATCTGAAACTAGATAGCAATAACATAAGAGACAAGGGGAGATGAACAGTTTCAGAAATTGGTACAGGAGAACTTTCTTGATCAGTATGTTTCTTGTCTTACAAAGAAAGTGTGGGAAATGAGCTAGATCAAGAGGGACAAATATCAGTGAGGGAAGATCTATGAAACAATGGTCATTAAACCATGCATCAGAATAGCTGTTGAAAAGAATATGTATCATTCCAAGGTCAAATTAATTATTTGGAACTGGGTCAGGTTCAATGGAATGGGAATAAATCTGGCTGAGATACCTGGAATCAAACTTGGCAAGCAATGGTATATTAAACAATCAGAGACTTGAAAATTTAGACGTTTCCACTAAATTCTAGCAATATTCCTACATCACCAAAACATTGGTGATGTATCTTCGTATTTGCTATATAAAGGCACTGTTTGACCTGCTGAGTTTCTCCAGCATTTGTGAGTTTTTCCAAGGGCATGTTATTGTGTTATAATTGGTCCTAGTGTTCTGTTTGGAGTGTGACATGAAAGTACAAGAGCTTGATATATGTTGGGAATAAATAGTTATTGAAGTTAGAGGTGCCACAGTTCAAGCTTCTGCATCTTCTTCCTGAAGGTAGCAGTGAGATGAGACCGTGTCATTGGCAGTGGGATCTGAACACTGGTGAATAAAAAAGTGATTATAGAAAAGAAGTAAGCAGGAAAATAAGAGAGGCAAATAGAAAATTTGAGATGTACAAGAGCAAGTAAGTAATGTTGAACATTTATGAAATTTAGCTTGACCATAGCTAGAAGGATGTGTCCAATTCTGGATGTTACACTTGAGGTGTGGTAGAAAGTGTTCTGACTGGTTGCATCAGGGAACACCAATACCCCTGAGCACAAGGCTCTCCAATAGATAGTTGACACTGCCCAGGACATCACAGGAAAAACCCTCACCACTATCGAGAACATCTACAGGAAACGCTGTCATCAGAGAGCAACAGCAATCATCAAAGATCCACACCATCCAGCACACGCTCTGTTCCTGCTGCTGCCATCAGGAGAGAGGTATAGGTGCCACAAGACTCGCACCACCAGGTTCAGGAACAGCTGCTACCCCTCCACCATCAGACTCCTCAATGACAAACTCATTCAGAAACTCATTTAAGGACTCTTACTTGTGCACTTTATTGATTTTCTTTTTTATTCTCTCTGTATTGCACAGTCAGTTTGTTTACATTTGTTATCTGTTTACAGTTCTTTATTTGCATGTATACACTGTGTACAGTTTTTTTGCACTATCAATCAGTGGTAATTCTGCCTTGCCCACAGGAAAAAAGAATCTCAGGGTTGTATGTGATGTCACGTACGTACTCTGACAATAAATTTGAAATCTACTGATCTGCTGGGGCACTCAATACTCTCGGAGAGTGAGAGAGAGAGAGAAGACAATTTTGCCTCGTCCAGATCTGCTAAGAAAGCTCTCTGATTCACTTATTAATTAGGCTATGCAACTGATAAATGTGGAGGTCATTTAAAGCCAGTTCCTGATTCTCTCTTCTAAACCCCATTTTGGAGAGCATGTTTATTCAAGATTCAAAATTCCTTTATTGTTATGAAATAAAACAGCACAAAATTTCCTTTAGTCTACCGTAAGGCAGCTCAAATTGCCCAGTGCCCCTTATGGTCAGAGAGCAAAACTGAGTCCCACAAGTCACTGAGTGTCCACGGATTTGCCTCCACCTCTCCTACAGCCAAGCAGCCTTCCGTCCACACCATCGACAATGTGAGCTCCAGATCCAAACCTCCTACAGGTTCAAGAAGCCCTCAGTACCCTGACTATCCTCTTGCATCCTGGTTCTGATAGCTGATGCCCCTACAGCCAGACTCAAGCCAGTCCCCAGCAGTACGCAGCCTGGTGTCAGTCCTTCAACTGCAATTGCCAGCAGCCCACCGCCTGCATGGGTTCGTCACCTCAAGTCACCGACAGCCCACCACCTGTGTGGTCACTATTCCATGGGTCATCTCCTCTGCTTCTCTTTCTCGGGGTGAGGGGGGGTTTGGGGGCGGTGTTCTCCTCATTTCTGCTGCCCTGGGAATCAATAACTCCTCTTGGCCATACATAAGGTGCCTCCATCATGGGCCCAGATTCCACAGTCGTAGAATTTTAAAATAAACCATTGTCAGCTTCTTTAATGGGCCATTTAATGCCTATATGGAGCAGACAGCATTTGGACTGTGCGGATGGATCCCACGGGAGAGAATTGCAATTACAGTAGCTCTGCCATTTGTTTTTTCCTGTTTATCATGTTCTCATGGTATAGGTGCTGTGTGATTAGTAAGGGATTACTTAAGGTGTTTTGCGAGTGGGAAAAACAAAATTTGAGAACCACTGTACTAGGATATTGCCGGGACTTCAGGAACTGAGTTACAAGGAAAAATTAAACACATTCAGACCTTACTTCCTGGACTATAGAAGAAGGAAAGGAGATTTGATAGAGGTTTTCAAAATTATGAGGGGTATAGACAGAGTAAGTGCAAGTAGGCTTTCCCACTGAGGTTAGGCGAGATGTAAACCAGAGGACATGGGTTAAGGGTGAAAGGAGAAAAGTTTAGGGGGAACATTAGGGGAACTTCTTCACACAGAGAGTAGTGGAATGAGGTGACAAGTAGTGGAATGAGGTGAATGCGGACTCAATTTAAACATTTAAGAAAAAATTGGTACATGTACATGAATAGGACTGGATGGACAGACTAGAAGGGCCAAACTATTATTGTCCTATTATGTTCTATGGTTCTAAATGATGCACTTTTCACAACCATCAACAAAGGCCATGGATGTATAATAAACAAATTCCTCCCCACAATTCTTTACTCACCTAAAGTTTGATGAATTTGCACAAAAAGAATTGCTTCAGTCTTTGAACCAAAATTGTTCTCATAAAAATGAATGTAAGTTCTTGAAAATTCAATTTGAAAATTCAAACAGTGATTGATTTTTTAATACTGCTGACTTAGTAGTGTATGAGATTTAAGAGTAATTGTAAAAGGGAATTGTGTGTAGTTCAGATTTTTAATCATCCTGAGTGATAGTATTAGAAATTACTCACTACTGATTTGACATAAAGCTGACTATATGCATGCACTCTTCTATCATTGTTCTATATGCATGCACTCTTCATCATTGTTCTATATGCATGTACTCTTCATCATTGTTCTATATGCATGCACTCTTCATCATGGTTCTATATGCATGCACTCTTCTATCATTGTTCTATATGCATGCACTCTTCATCATGGTTCTATATGCATGCACTCTTCTATCATTGTTCTATATGCATGCACTCTTCATCATTGTTCTATATGCATGTACTCTTCATCATTGTTCTATATGCATGCACTCTTCTATCATTGTTCTATATGCATGCACTCTTCATCATGGTTCTATATGCATGCACTCTTCTATCATTGTTCTATATGCATGCACTCTTCATCATTGTTCTATATGCATGCACTCTTCTATCATTGTTCTATATGCATGCACTCTTCATCATGGTTCTATATGCATGCACTCTTCATCATGGTTCTATATGCATGCACTCTTCTATCATTGTTCTATATGCATGCACTCTTCATCATTGTTCTATATTCATGCACTCTTCTATCATTGTTCTATATGCATGCACTCTTCATCATGGTTCTATATGCATGCACTCTTCATCATGGTTCTATATGCATGCACTCTTCTATCATTGTTCTATATGCATGCACTCTTCATCATGGTTCTATATGCATGCACTCTTCATCATGGTTCTATATGCATGCACTCTTCATCATGGTTCTATATGCATGCACTCTTCATCATGGTTCTATATGCATGCACTCTTCATCATGGTTCTATATGCATGCACTCTTCATCATGGTTCTATATGCATGCACTCTTCATCATGGTTCTATATGCATTCACTCTTCATCATGGTTCTATATGCATGCACTCTTCATCATGGTTCTATATGCATGCACTCTTCATCATGGTTCTATATGCATGCACTCTTCATCATGGTTCTATATGCATGCACTCTTCATCATGGTTCTATATGCATGCACTCTTCATCATGGTTCTATATGCATTCACTCTTCATCATTGTTCTATATGCATGCACTCTTCATCATAGTTCTATATGCATGCACTCTTCATCATGGCTCTATATGCATGCACTCTTCATCATGGTTCTATATGCATGCACTCTTCATCATGGTTCTATATGCATGCACTCTTCATCATGGTTCTATATGCATGCACTCTTCATCATGGTTCTATATGCATGCACTCTTCATCATGGTTCTATATGCATGCACTCTTCTATCATTGTTCTATATGCATGCACTCTTCTATCATTGTTCTATATGCATGCACTCTTCATCATGGTTCTATATGCATGCACTCTTCATCATTGTTCTATATGCATGCACTCTTCTATCATTTTGCTGCATTTAAACACGGAGCAATTTTTGAAATTTTGCTCCAATGGTAAACAGGCAATGCTACCACCCACAGGTTGCGAGATAGCGATAAAGGAGGGAGGTCTAATTAAATTATTTTAATCTGACTGCTAGAGAACTTGATGGAACTGAACCTAATTCCCTGGTTCCAATCCACAGAGAAAATCAATTCATGTCTTCTCCTAACTTGCACAAGGCTTGTAGTGCCCTCACCAGCAGAAACTTATCAAAATTGTTCGAAGCTTCTTATAAACACTCAAATGCAAATCAGTCAAACAGAATTTGAGCAATTCCTGGCCTCATATTTATCTTCCCTTTTCTCTTCACTTGCTCAGTAGGATACCAATTGACTGGATGCATCATGGCCTGGTTTGTTAAGTCAAGAGCCCAGGAATGTTGAAGGCTGCAGGAATTAACAAAGATAGATGAGTCCATCACAGGCTCTGAACTCATCCATATTCAAGACATTTATGGGAGGCTCTGCCTCAAGAAGGCAGCCAATATCGTAAAGGGCTACCATCACCTTGGTCACAATCTCTCCTCGCTGCTACCTTTGGGAAGGAAGTAGAAAAGCCTCTACAGTCCAGAATTTTTTTCCCCCAGTGGTTATCAGTATCTTGAACCTTCCCTTACTACCCTAACCATAAACGACACCAACACCACAAAAAGCTCTGACTGTATAATGAGTAAGTTAAAATCCAGCCTAAAAGTTTTTTTTTCTTGCAGGACTGTAAATGTGAATATTTATTATCTATCTTTCATATTTATTACCTTTTTCTGTGTAGTAATTTAATGCATATTATTGGAGATTTTTTTTATAACTAAGTACCTCTGCCTTGAGTAAGAATTTTGGACCCAGATATATGATGCCTATGTCCATGACAAAGAACTCATTATTATCAAATTCTTAAATAATACACCTCAGCACTGCACACAGTCATAATGAACAAAGGATTAAAAAAATACATTTTCTGATAAACCCAATTTTGCTAATGTAAATATCCACATTCGAATACCTGTCATTCTCGTCTCTAGTGTTTGCCAATAAATCTGGACATTGGTTGGTTTTTGCTTTACTCTGCCATGATGCCATGGAGTCAGAAACCAAGCAATGTCTTTAAAAGAATATGCTGATGTGTTGCTATGACAGCTGAGCAAACCATTTTGTGAAAGTATAATCTTAATCTGCAGGCATCTTAGGAGTTATCCACTAGCTGTTAACAGCAAGTGCTTTTACCTACAAATCAAGCTGTTATTTATCAGGCAATACATAACCTTGTCTGCACACAATTGCTGATGTGCCTTATCACTGCTGTACTGTTGGATTGCTCATTTTTCATGTTAGCCATGAAAAATACTCAACCATTTACTAACGTTAATAGGCTGTTTTATAGAGTATTGTATGATAATAGTACTTCAAACAAGTGATTGTTTGTGTAGTTTCCTGAAATGCATCACCTTTAGAAAAATTATTATCCTACAATGGTAAGTTTCAAGAAGTCACTCTAAACTATGTATCAGGGAACTATCTGCCGCGGGCACAAAGTACCCATAGGTCCCTCCTCTCCATCTACTGTTGACGAGCTGCTGATGCCCAGGTGATGATAGTTCTATTAAAATTCATCATTATGATGTATAATCGCTCCCATTTATTGGTCACCATTAGTTTCCTTTCCAAAGATGTTTTCACACTTTCAAAATTCCTTTATTGTCAAATGTAATATTAGTACAGATGTAATATTACACACAATTGCCTTCTGCCTGAGTCACCATTAGTGTCACCCAGTGCCCCTTACAGTACAAGCGCGAGTCCCTTCAGAGTTACCGAGTGTCCGTGGATTTACATCTAGTGCTCCCGCAGCCTCTGCAGGTGACAGGCTCCTGTTCGATTCATCAAGCTCTGGATCCAAACCTCCGATAGGATCAGGAAACCTTCAACCCCATAGGACCTTTGGAAGCCCTTTTTTTTACCTCAACACCCTTTTAAATCCCAGTTCCCGTGACCCAGTCTCCAGCAGCCCTCAGCCCTTGCGAGTCCCCGAACCGCATCGCCCGCAGCCTGTGTGGGTCCCTCAACCATTGAGCCCCTCGTTGGACCCCTCCATTGCCACCATCCTCTAGGGTCATCTCCTCTACTTCTTCTCAACAGGAGGTGCTCTCCCCATTACTGGTGTGAGGTTCATTGAGGAGTCTGTTGACGGCAGGAACGAAACCATCCTTGAATCTGGTCATGCGTGATCTCACATTCGTACTTCTCCTTCCTGACAAGAAACAGTAAAGTAAATATGACAGGGACGGGATGAGTCTTTTAACATATTGGCTGCTTTTTTGGCACTGAGGGAAGTGTAGATGGGTTTGAATGAGAAGAGGTTTTGTGTGATGGTCTGAGTGGTGTTCACAACTCACGACTTTGATGTGGCAACTCATTCTGATTTTAACGCAGAGTGTGACTTGGAAAGGGAGCTGAAAGTGAAAGGTATTGGAAGAGACCTGGGGAATTCTATTTTTCAGGTTTTTTTTTGCAATGTTATTCTTAGTCTCTTATTCATTTTTACCATTTGACAGTCATATCAGTTCTTGGCATAGTTTTCTGAAGTCTTGTTCTCCATTGCACATGGCCTAAACAACAGACATACTGGCAGCAACTTTGTTCTTTCTCTATCTCTGACTCCAAACTTTTAAAACATCTGACAATTTCAACACTTTGTTAATGAACAGACTTCCCTTCCAAGTGTTGTAAATCAGCTCATAACATTCTATTTACCACTTATCAGGGCACCAGTGTCATATGGTAAATATCTTCATAAATACACCAGACTGGATAACTCAGATGTTCCTCTTCTGTGAATACTATTCATGCCACATGAGTAAAACGGCAGACATATTTATACCATTTAATGTCACCCACTTAACTTGGATGAAAAAGGATGCTTTCAGTGATCATTTGCAGATGTTATATGTGATGTGCCAGCCGCACATTGCAAAAGGGAACCAGATTTGACCATTTTTATCGGTGTGAGGTATTAAATGTAGTTTCAGGATCTTGGCTATAGAAGGCCAAAATAAGCCAATCTGCACTGATACTATCCCTGGATCCTAATTTACATATTTAAAGAAGTTTCTTTAGGTAGGATTATGCTTACTTCTGATACCTCATTTTTAAAGTTTATTTATTCATGGGATGTGTCCAATTAAGGGACAACCATATTTCTTCTTGTCTCGAGTCACATTTAGGCAGGTGTTTCCTCTCACTCGCCCCAAGGATGCCCATTTCCTTCTCCCACACAATTCAGTAGTTTGCACATGACAAATGCTCACGCTGATAAGGTACCTGAGAGTAGTTGATACATGAGGCAATATTTTCTGGAGCAAGTCAGGAAGAAAATTAATAATTTTCCAGGCAACAATGAATGACTTCATTATGATGTGAGTTACATTCCATCAATACTCACTGCTGGTTAAATGTTATTCCGATTTCTGGTTGATACAAATATATCATAGAGACTCTCTCCAAAACTACAATATCAAATCAAAAAGATTCTCTATTTATGAAAATCAAAACATCTTTCTGGTTTGAGAATAATGCAGTTTAAATGCCACATTGTACATCAAATTGCTATTTTGTTAAACATTTCACGATACTATTAATTTAAAACTTTAAAATATTAATTTACCCTGATTTATGATATTACTTGGAAATTGATGAACATTGAATGCAGAAATTTTAAACTACAGGACTGACAAATTTTAATATTATAATAAACTCTTTTCTATTAAATGGATATTTTATGTATCTCAAAGGTGTGATTATAAAACCAAGAGAAATTATATCAAACAACGTAAGTTTTTTTTTCCAAAACAAAACTTCCATAGCTAATGTGTGTTGTTGGAGATCACCTCCAGCCTATTTCACACTGCACGAATGCATTATCTCTGAGGCATCTTCTCTCTTTCACTCGGGCATAACAAAACCAAGATGTAATAAAGGCTATCAGATGTACTTTATTAGTATTCAAAATTCAGTTTATTAAACTTACAAAAAAAGCCCTGAAGGAAACAGCTCATGCATTCCTTACACCAGTAACATAAATTTAAATTTAAAGTTAGGTTTTAAACTTAGACATACAGCATGGTAACAGACCCTTTCGGCTCACAAGCCGTTTAATTACACCAAAATCACCTACAAACACTCTACTTTTTGAATGGTGCGAGGAGACCAGAATCCCTGGGGAAAACCCACACAAACACGGGAAAACGTATGAACTCCTTACAAACAGTGCAAGATTCAAACCCCTCTCCTGATCGCTGGTGCTGTAACAACGTTGCGCTAACCACTATGGTAACCTTGCTGCCCAAGCATATTTATGTTTGTTTAAAATACAGATTTAAAAAATATTTTAAGCAATGACTTGAGAATTTAGGGTAATGAGGTTTTTTTCACTTGGAGAGATTTAAAATTGATTAGACAGGTGTCTTTATTGTTGTCAGATATATTCTCTTGTGAATTACTCCATAATATAATCATTTTCAAGAACATATTTGCTTGAGACTGCCTGCCCAGAAACAGAATCTGCCTCAAATCTAAATATTTTTCAGGCCACTAAATTCATTGTAATCTCTTTGGAAATGTAAACATTCGAATGATATGTTAAGGAATCAGTGTATCATTATGAAAAGTTCTGATTAGGAACCTCAGATTTGTTGATTTCCTTATGACAGTACTTTGAAGATTAAAGGAAATTTTTAGCCTTTCTTATTTTATATCCCACCACAAAAGTTGTCAGAGGAGCAGGTCCAGAATGTTATCGCAAGTCTGATTTATGTAGAATTGAATTCTTATAATATGTTTCATTCCAGAAACTTCTGGAATCACAGTATGGATGCTTCCATTCATATGTGGTTTCATGCGTAGAAGCTAAAATATTTGTTTCACTGAAAAACTAATGATTTTGTGTGTAATTAATAAACATGAAATTTCCCTCCAAAATCAGGTTAATATTATTTTCTTTATTTTATATTGAATAAATAATTAAAGTCAATGTTTGCATATTGTAACATTAAATTATTAAGTTGTCTTTTGGCAAGCAGATGTACCTGTTAATTACTTATTTAATATTTTATTACTCCGTAAGCACTGAAAATTCTTCCACTATTACTGACAAACTTTACATAAGCGTCAACCATGAGCACCAGCAAATTATTCAGCTGTGAAGAGACATCACAACTGGGGCTAATCCTCTTCTCACCTATCCTGCACAAACATGCACATTCCGGCAGGAATCAGTCATTAGCAATCAGAAGTGGATCTCTGGTCAGAGGCACGCAGAGGATGTTTGCAATGTCCTATCAGCCAGCCAATTATGGTCAAGTAATTAAGGAAAAGCCAAGTCTTTCATGGGTAATACCTATGTTATATGGTTTAGCATCATGTCGTAAGCTGCCACCCGTTGCAGTTCTAAAACTCATTCTCTCCACCAATTCTGTTTCATTTGTTTGAAAAAAAGTACATTAACTTTCCGATCTGTAATTCATTTGGGTTTCCCTTTGTGGTGTCAGTGAGTTTATCCAGAGTTGAGCAGTGGAGATAAGAAAAGTTCCCTTTAATCCCTAATTCCTGTTGGGATGGAGTGAATGCCATTATTGATCTGGGCTGAAGAGGGGAGATGTACACCACGGTTCTGATCTCTGTTTATTAACAATTCCTAGAAATTCAAAGAGGTCATCTTTTCTCAAGGTGTAAACAGAAACCTGTCAGTCAGGAACCAGTCAGTCTCCTGTTGTGCACTTCTCTTGATTTTCTTTTGCTTCAAAGTCAATGATGGGATAATAGGAAAGTTGACCTTCAATCACCTATTTGCACCCATGTCCACATTGAATATTTACCTCATTATGTATTGATTTATGAGGATAAATTAAGCTCAATTCTCATGCTCACTATTTACAAATATCCCTTGACACACATCAAATAATACTCTAATTAAATGGAACTGCACCTCTTCAAGGAGTCCTAAAAAAGAGGGAGAGATTGTGAACAAAATAAAATATACACTTTATTAAATAACTATTTGTTTGATTTCAATAAAAATAAACTCTACTATTGAAAATCTTGTGATATGGTGTGAGAGTAACGACCTGAGTCTCAACATGGACAAGACGAAGGAAATGATCATGACATCAGGAGGACCAGGAACGACTACCCTCCCTCCACTGCACATCAATTCTGTAGTAGAGTGGAGAGCCCAAGGTCCTTGGAGTTCATTTAACTAGTGACCTATTGTGGGCCCTCAACATCTTCCCACTTGTCAGGAAGGCGCAACAGCAAATGCACTTCCTAAGAAGACTGAAGTGCGCAAGGCAACTAGCCACCATTATGTCAGCCTTCTATAGAAATTCTATCGAGAGATCCTGGCTGGCTGTATCACAGTATGGTATGATTGCTGCAGAGAAAAGGATTGGAGGTCAATCCAAAGGACCATAAGAGTAGCAGGGAGGATCACTGGAGTCTCCCTTCCCCCATCGACATGATCTGCCTGGATGTTTGTTTATTAAGGACTACTTCCACCCCACACACAGCATTTTTCAGCTGCTCCAATTGGGGAAGAGATACAGGAGTATCAGAGGCAGATGGTGATTCAACCAGACAAAACGCCCTCCACAGTAGAAACTTCTGAGAGTCTTTGGTGGCATACCAAATCTCCTCAAACTCCTCACAAAATTTAGTCACTGGCTCTTCCACGGGAAGAGCAAATGCTGAACAACCAAAGGAACTGCTCACACTAAATATCCAAGACTCTCGTATTCATGAAACTAATTTATTTATTTTTATAGATAAAGTACTTATCCTGCGTGTGTATTTTTTGTCTGTATACATGCTACGTCTGGTTGTGTGTCTGCGTGGTTTTGCACTGAGGACTGGAAAATGCTGTTTACTCAGGTTGTATTTGTAAGATCAGATGACAATAACTTGACTTGAAAACAAAATGACCATTTAAAATTAAGGGATATTTATAACTTTTACCTCTTACCAATGTTCAAAAATCTGTCAGTGTTATTGACCCGGTTCACTATAATATGACTTTTATTTTAAAAAATTCATTGGTGCACATTCATGAGAAATATGTTCTTATTGAATGAGAACATAAGAAATAGGAGTTGAAGTGTACATAATGGCCAATAGTGTAGCTGATTGGGCTATTGCCTCAGCATCAGGATCCATTCTGATCTAGCCATGTAATGTTTTCTGTGTCTATATAGGTTTCCTCTGGGTGCTCCAATTTCCACCCACATCCTGACTAATTGGCCACTATAGCTTGTTCACAGGATGCAGGTGAGTGGTAGAACCTTGGGCACATCTGATGGGAATGTGGGAAGAGTGAAATGGAATGAATGTGCCTGATTGGTCACCGTGGATTTGGTGGACCGAAGGACCTGTTTCTATGTTCTGTCATTCTGCACTTATGTCCATGTGTGAACCTTTGTGCCATTCAGCACAAACATATCAGGTCTTCCACCACATGCATTATTTCTTGAATCATTTAATTTCCAGAAATCTCACAACCCATCAGCAAAGAGAATTCCAAAGATTCACCACCCTGTGGGTGGAGACATTTTTTTAAATTTCAGTTCTAAATGCCTTACCTCTTATGTGAGTTCTTAATATCAGAGATTTTCCAGTAGATATCAAGACATTTTAAAGCTGTTAAATATATATTTCACTTGATTCTCAGATTTATTGAAGGCGGCAGATCAGTTTTCATAAGACTTCAAAACTGGAAAGTTCTAGATGAAAATGGTTAAAATTCAGCTAAAGCGACCTTCAAATTCCATATAATTGATATTATCTAACATGTTCACAGCACAGTTCTTTTCTTCATTATTCCTACAGAGGATTATACTCATACATTTTAAACAGCCAAATGTATCTGTAAAAAATAACTGAGAATGGAATTTGATACAAGAGTGTTAAGAATTTTTATAATGAAACTATCCAGAGTTATTTCCATGCTAACATAGTTTGATTGGATTATTTGCTTTTTATAACACATCTACAAAAGCATGACAGTAGTGGGATAGGACACATTTATTCTTCCAATATAATGCTACCATTAAATACTTCCGAGATATGGAATAGTAAAGGTCAACTGCTTCTTGACAATTGCAGACAATGTGCCTGTACTCTTGAAAGGAACAGCCCTTATACGCGCTATACGCTATCCTGTCAATGAGAATGCCAGTTCATGGCCTTTTTTTTTTGCTGTATACTTGTGACCACGGGTAACTGAGTGGAAGCTGCCCAAACTCAGTTCACCTGAGACCACTGATAGTGATATGACAGAAAAGAATGAAATTTTTTTTTAAGTTCTCTTTGAATCTATCAGGATCTTTCAGGACTGATTCATATCTTTTCCAAAGGGTCCTCTTAAAAAGGAAAAAATCAACCTCCTGTAAAAAAAAGGTACAAGGACTAGTTAGCATCTACATGAACAACAAATTGTGCACTCAAATCTCACTCAAGATAATCTCCAACTGCACTCTGTGTCATAACAATCTTCAGAGTTGGTGATAAAAATCAACTGGGATTATGACATCCTGGAACACGAATACAATCTTTTTCAGTTTTTATATAGCTGCAAATCATCTCAAATGCTTTCCACTCAAGTTGTGTGGAGTCTACCTGAAAAATATAGCCAATCCTCCATTTTTAGAAATTGGTTGCCTCTTTGGTACTGTCCCTCTTTGGTTTCTTCACATTTAGAATCTGAGGAAATATACACATGTTGTTCAATGTATAAGATGACCATTGATTGATTGTCATTGGAGTTGCTGAGGCTACATGTCACTCCTTGATCATTGTCCCCAATGTCAGAATTACTCTATGATGCTGTGATTGTAATCATTTGGGAACTATCCTTTCTTCATGGCTTCCCAGCAATAGTTCTGAAACATGACCTGCATTTGCTTTAAAGTAAAGCCTACTAAATTTTGGAACAATAGAGTAGATCACGAAAATATCAAACTCAATTTCAAAAACAGTGAAATTGAAAATAGCATCTGGATCTTGGGGTTATATCAAAATTAGAATTTATTGTCATGAACATGTCACAATTTTTTTTTGCCACAGTATTAGAGTGCAAATATTGCTATGTTACGTTTCAAAATAAATAAACAGTGCAAGAAAATAGAGGAAAGTAAGGTAGTGTTGGTGATTCATTGTACATTCAGAAATCTGATGGCAGCAGGGAAGAAGCTGTTCTTGTGCTGTTGGACACTCATCTTCTGTACCTTTCTCCTGATGGTAGCAGACAAGAGGGAATGGCCTGGGTGGTGAGGGTCCTTAAGGATAGAGGCTGCTTTCTTAAAACACTTGTCGATTACCTCAATGGAGTGAAGACTGATGCCTGTCATGTTGCTGGCTGAGTCAACAACTCTCTGGAGTTTTTTCCTGTCCTGTGCATTGGCACCTCCATACCAGATGGTGATTCAACCAGACAAAATGCTCTCCACAGTAGAAACTTCTGAGAGTCTTTGGTGGCATACCAAATCTCCTCAAACTGCTCACAAAGTATAGTCTCTGGCAAGCCTTCTTCAAGGCTGCATTGACATGGAGTCCCCAGGACAGATCCTCAGAGATGTTTACACAGAGGATTTCAGTTGTTGACCCTCTCCACTACCGATCCCTCAATGAGGACTGGTTCTTATTCTCCTGATTTCCTCCTGAAGTTTACAATCAGCTCCTTGGTTTTGTTAACTTTGAGTAAAAGGTTGTTTTTATGATCCCACTCAGCTAGCTGATCTATCTTCCTCCTCTACATTTCCTCATTGCTTAACTATGATTCTGCCATCAACCAGAGTGTCATTGGGAAATTTGTGATGGCATTTGAAATGTGCCTAGCCACACAGTCTTGGACACTCATCTTCAGATGAGGAGAGCAGTGGCCCATGTGGATAATGAGGAGGAGACATTGTTTCCAATTCGTATTGACTGAGGTCTTCCAATGAGGAACTCTGGGATCCAGCTGCAGAAGAGGGTGCAGAGGCCCACTGTTTGAAGCTTATTGACCAGCACTGAGGGAATATTGGTAGTTGAAGGCTGTAGCCTTGTGTATGAGATGATGTATTTTTAGGTGACCCAGTGGAGAGCCAGTGATATTGCGTCTGCTGTGGGGTGATTGTGACAATAGGCAAATTGCATTGGGCCCAGACTGTTGCTTAGGTTCATGTTAATTCTAGCCCTGACCAGCCTCTCAAAGCATTTTGTCACAGTAGATGTTAGTGCTACTATGTGATAGTCATTGAGGCAGCTCACTCCGCTCTTCTTGGGCACCATGACGATTGATTCCCTTTTGAAGCAGGTGGGAACCTCTGACTGCAGCAATGAGAGGTTGAAAATGTCCATGAACCCTCTGGCTAGTTGGTTAGCACAGATTTTCAGTACCCTGACAAGTATGCCATTAGGGTCTGATACCTTGCGAAGGTTCACCCTCTTGAATGATGTTTTCACTATGGACTCAGAAAGAGTTATCATAGGGTCATCAGACTCTGCAGGCATTCTCCAAGACCCCATTGAGTTCTCCTCAAAGAGAGCAGAAAAGATTTTCAGTTCATTGGGTAGTGATGCATCACAGCCATTTATGGTGTTTGGCTTCACATTATAGGAGGTAATAACCTGCAATCTCTGTCTTAGCTGGCGAATATCTGACTCTGTCTCTAACATCCCTCAGAATTACCTCTATGTGGCTGAGATAGCCTTTTGCAGGTCGTACCTTGAGTTTCTGTAGAGATCTGGATCATCATCCTTAAATGCCCTTGTTATCACCCTCAGCAGGTTCCAAACCTTCTGATTCGCCATGGCTTTTGGTTGGGGAATTGCTGGTATGTGCATGTGAGAACACAATCATTCACACAGACAGCTGTTGCATATTCATTCAGGTCTGAGGATGAGTCTTTGAATATTGTCCAGTCCACTGATACAGAGCAGTCCTGCAGCTGCTCCTCTGTCTCCCTCGACCATACTTTCACCGACTTCCCCACTAATGCTGTCATCCTTAGTCTCTGCTTCTATGCCAGGAGTAGAAGTATGGCCAGGTGATCAGACTTGTTGAAGTGCGGGTATGGGGTGGCTTGATAGGCGTTCTTTATAATGGTGTAGCAGTGATCAAGGGTGTTGGCTCCTCTGATCTTACAGATAATGTGCTGGTGGTAGATAAACACTTCTTCAGGTTGCCCTAGTTGAAGTTCCCAACGATGATTAGGAAGGCATCAGGATGTGCTTGCTGTCTCATGACTGCTGAACACTGTGCTCATACCCTCCATTGCTTGCCTGATATTAGCCTGGGGTGGAATGTATTCAGCAAATAGGATGATGGCGGTCAACTCCCTTGGTAAGTAGAATGGGTGGCACTTGATCTCAAGATGTTCCAAGTTGGAGGAGCCGGATTGGGACAAAGCCTTCGTCAATGTTCCCTCTCATTTTTAGTCGTCAGTGTGCACAACATTCTTATACTGTGCAATTTTTTTCCCCCTGTGACCAAAGTATGGTGCACTGAATGCTTGTGCAAATGCTATACTTAAAATTGTTTCAAGATCATTTTAGCACAACCTATTCCTCATGGCTAATAGAACTGTGATGGCATATATTCTACAAGTATGATTGCATTCTATGCAGTAGCATATTTAGTTAAAATTCTATTCTATACTTTGAACTACTTTGTTCAGTTTGTTGTTCCATTAAACAACACATCAATGAGGATTTCTTATTTTTATGTGATGCAATATCTAAATAAATGAATAGCAAGAAGACCCATCAATTCACAGATTATTAGTGAATGTGCAAATGTGGTATTTGAAAAACCAACTAACTAATTAATAGAAGCAGTTAGCTAAGAGATTATTTTCAATAAGTATAATTATTATTCGCTACATTATTTTAGGTAACTAACCTTTTGGGCGCACATTAATTTTCTTTGTGCACTGGTGGGAAAGCATGTGTGAGCGTGCACATGCACCCAGGTTAGAGGGAACAGCAGGTTAGAGGGAACACCAGCCATCATGCTTGTGCACCACAATGAGTTGATGATGACGACCCAAACACCATGTCCCCTAGCTTTTTCTGGTGCTGGTGCCCAATCTGTGTGGTGGGGGTGAAGCCCTCAGCCTGTATTTATTTTCAACATACAGCATGGTAACAGACCATTTCAACCTACATGTCGTACAATGTACACCCAATTTACCTACATCCCCGGTATGTTTTGAATGTAGCCCTTGTTTAGCCATGTCTCAGTGAAGCATATTACACAGTAATACCTGCTGCTAAGTTCACCCACTTTATTGTCCAAGGATTATACATTAACCAGGAGGATGGTAGTGGGTGGAGGCCTCATGGCCCAGCATCTTAGCTTGACCTGTAGCCCCCTCCCCAACTCTGTGTTCACATGGTTGGGTTTTCTTTAAATGGCCTGTAGGACAGCTGCTCATAACCCCTGCAGGTCTTTAAATGGCGTGTACACTTGCTGGTCGAATCTCCTATGTGTGTGTGTGTGTGTGTGTGTGTGTGTGCGTGTGTGCGTGTGTGTGTGTGTGTGTGTGTGTGTGTGGAGGGATTTGCCTGAGAATGATTCTCCTAACTGCTGTCCAATGGGAAATGTGATGTAATATTTGGAAATCTGATTCAGGGTATCCACTCTGCTTCCAATAAAATTACTGCACCACAGCAGAAGTTATTCTGAGGAAGTTCTCACCTGCTCTTGCATTGTCGTGCTATGGTGTTGGTCGTTTACTGATAGAAGTCAAAAACACCATCCTTCAGACAAGAAAAAAATTGGAAAGGAAAACTGGAAAATAAATGTGACTTTAAATATTATAACATAGTCCCGGCCAGCTGCAATATGGTGTAGACGCTACTATCAGGCACTCCTGTCTTCTTTTTAAGTTTTTCACTCTTTACCTTTCTATTTTTCAACCAAAGTGTTATATATTTTGCAGCTTTCCCTTTTTTATTACTCTTGTTAGTCTCAAAATGACTACAAGAAGTTGGCAGAAGAAAAATGAAGAAAAAGAGGAAGTGACTGCTAGCCTAACAAGAGAGGCTATTTCTACCTTAGTGGAGCGACATTCTGCTGACTTCAGAGCTTCTTTTTGCCTGTTTGAAGTCAAAATCAATGAAATCCGGTCATTAGTGAAGGAGCACGGCCAGCATTTGTCATCTCTGAAACACGCTTCTTAAAATCTAAGCCAGCGTGTTGCTGAATTTGAGGATATCTGCTCCAGCTTATGTGAAAGTAACTCAAAGTTAATGACTAAAGTTGTGATCTGGTTTTTGGGTGGGTGGTAGGGTGGGAGTGGGTCTTTGCAAGGTTGTTATTGTATTAGGAGACTGCATAAGTTTTGTCCTTGTGTGTTATTTTTATTTTAATGTCTGCTGTATGCTCTGATCTTGCTTCAGGCTGATATCTGGAGTTTTGTTAATGTGCGTTTTACAACTGGTAGCCACTGGAATTGCAAGCTTTTTCTAGAGTGAATCAAATGGCTTTTCTCTTCATCAACCACACAACCTTTTAAACGCCAGAATCACGTGCTCAACATGCACAAATGTCATCACTCACTGATGTCACATGGCCATTTTGATGCCTCCTGGGACTTGTAGTGCCACCATAGTGCCACTACAAACCCACTTCTCTAATCAATGACAATGGATAACTTATTAAATTTTGTTAGTTGGAATGTTAAAGGTTTGAACCATCCTGTTAAGAGAAGGAAAATTATTTCTCATCTTAAACAACTAAAACCAGCAATTGTTTTTTTTTACAAGAAACACATATTCATAGCTCTGATAGTTCATATCTCATGGTGCAGCATTTTCACTCCACTTCCAGTGAAGGCTCAATTCTTATTGACCAAAATATTCCTTTTGTTCATCACAATGTAATATCAGATACTATTGGTTGTTATATTATTGTTTCAGGGAAATTGTATAATAAATTGGTGGTTCTTACTAATGTTTATGTCCCTAATGTGAATAATGTGGGCATTTTCAAATTTTTTTTTCTTCCTTACCTGATCTGGTAAGCACAATCTCTTGTGCTTGGTGGAGATTTCAATTGTTGGTTTGATCCTGTGTTGGATCGATCTTCTCTCAACCCTGCAACAGTGAGTAAGTCCACCTCATTTATTCAATCCTTCCTATCAGATTATGCTGTGTCTGACATACGGCATTTTCTTTATCCAAATATGAGAGAGTATTCTTTCTTTTCACGTTCATCATACTTTTACTAAGATTGATTAATTTTCTTATCGATTATCAATTAATCCCAATCACTCACTCTTGTGATTACAAGAGTATACAGGCAGTCCCTGGGTTGAAGACATCTGATTTATGAACAATCCATAGTTACGAACTGGCAAGCGACCAGAAGTAGAATGGTGACAACTTCCAGTTCGAGCATGGTTGAGTATAAATTAAATTCAGAACTGGTGCCTTCCCCCCACCACCCATTTCCCACTCTGATGCAGTCCCCCCCCCCAACTCTGACACAGTCCTCCCCCGCACTATGATGCAGTCCCCCCTCCCACTCTGACACAGTCCTCCCCCACACTATGATGCAGCCCCCACTCTTTCCAATGTGGCTGCAACCTCTTTGCCCTCCCACCCCACCCCACCACCCCACTAGATTGGATGACTTCAGAATAAAATGGAAAAATTGGCTCTAGTTTACCATGTTGTAATTCACCCAAATAAAACTCTTATCTGCTAACTTTGGTAGCTAGCACTTTATGAGAGATGAAAACTCATACTCCAAACTAACATTGTTAATTTGGGTCTTGAATTTTAAACGTTTTCCTTTTGGCTTTCTTCTGTTGCCAGTGTTCCAGTCTGAGAATACTGGCTGCCATCTAGTAAGTTCCAAGAGTTCACTTCTGTTTGATCCTTAGATTGTTTTGTTTTAAAATAGTGAATATTAAACAGAATACGATCAATATCTACTCCTTCCCCCCACCCTCTTGCCAAAGTAATCCTTTATAAAGTAGCTTCCAGCACTTAATAACATATGAAGTGGGTGATGAATTTTCAATAAAACTGATTTGATTTATTATTTTTACTTTATGACATTGATATGGTCGTCAAAGACTGGCTATAGAACTCTAATCTGTTTTGCTTAGAGATCAATCTTAGATTTGCTTATGTACAGTGCTGCATTATTATGTACTGTATTATTATGTTCAAGATGTTTTAGTGTTGGGAAGTGTTTTATATGTATTGAAAGGTAAAATATATACTAAATATGCTATTTAATAAGATAAACATTTGCTTAACTGATGCTAAATAAGGATTTGTTCTGACTGAAATATGAATTCAAGTTAAAGACAGGCCTAGGTAAATGATATCTGATCATTCCCCTATTGTATTATCTATGACCCTTCCTGACCTTCCTGAAATTAATAAACACTGGTGTTTCAATTCGACTTGATTGTCTGATAGTGATTTTGTGAAATTTATGGAGGAGCACATAACCTTTTTCTTTTGTACAAATACTTTTTTAGAAACCTTCATCTTACTGTCTGGGATACATTGAAAGCCTACCTTAGGTGGCAAATTATCTCCTATACCATAAATATGAAAAGAAGGGCTAATAAAGAATGTTTGGAATTAATCAAATTAAAGGAATAGATCATCAATATGCTCAAGTTAGAAATCCAGAACTATATAAAAAGTGAGTGGAATTTCAAACTAAACTTAATCTCCTTTCAACACATACAATTAAACATCAACTTTTGAAGACCAAGAGTCTGCTTTATATCCTTGGTGATAAATCTAGTAAATTGTTAGCTAATCAGTTGAGAGGATTTGAAACAAGACAGCAAATTACAAAAGTTAAAATGAAGGATGGTAATATTACTTCAGATCATGCATTCAGGAATTTTTATTCCCGACTTTACACTTCTGAATTTCAAAATGACAAAAGTTCGATGGAGAATTTTAAAAATCATTTAAACATTCCCATGCTTTCTCCAGATAACAAAAAGAGATTAGAGATTAGATGAACCTATATCACAAATAGAGATAACCGTAGCTATCTCCTTTTTGAATCTGGAAAATCATTGGGTCCTGACGGGTTTGCTGTGGAATTTTTAAAATCATTTTCTTCTTTGCTCTCACCATATTTAAGTTTTGTGTTGACTGATTTATTTAAGGAAGGCAAGCTTCCAGCATCATTCAATGAAGCTGGTATTACTCTTATTGCAAAGAAAGGTAAAAATCCTATCGAGTGCTCCTCCTGCAGGCCCATTTCTTTATTAAACTTTGATGTTAAAATTTTGGCAAAGTTTTGGCCTGTAGATTGGAGAATATTTTACCATCAATTATATTCAAGGATCAAACGACTTTATTAAAAATCGTTACTCTTATTTCAATATACATCACTTATTTGACATTTTATATTCACCCTGGGGTGAAGTTCCTGAATGTGTCCTTTCCTGAGATGAGGAAAAAATGTTTGACTATGTGAAGTGGAGGTATTTATTTATGATTTTTAAAAAATGTAATTTTGGTCCAAGTTTTATTACATACATAAGATCACTGTACTTGTGCCCTACTGCTTCAATCCTCACTAACTTTCAACAATCACAACTTTTTTGGAGGAGTCACATGATGGAGTAGTGGCCGGACGGTGAACTCCAGCCCTCTCCAGAAAAGTCGGGAAAACCAAGGGAAAACACAAAGGCACAGAAATAAAAGTTAAAGAAACGTGAGTATAAAGGTGGAAAGAAGATGGCAAAAAAAAAGAAAAATCAAAATCAACGGTAAGAAGAGAGGAAGAGAAGACAACGGAGGAAGAAGGAAAAGGCCTTACCTGTCCGAAGAGGCCCGCTGTGGAGAGAGAAGCCCGCTTCCTCAGGTCGGTAGAAATAGGACTACAAAAATGGCTCGCTGAGCCGAGTAAAAGTGCGCAACCGCGCATGCGCGACTCCTCGCACATGCGCGATGCGCATGAAAAAAAACACACCGACGGGAGGGGGGACCAGCTGCGGAGTCGATCTCCACAGCCGGCAACGACAGCTGCAGAACACCTGCAGCAAGAAGAGAACACAGAAGACAATGGAAACAAGAAAGAAGAGAAGAAAAGGGCAACAAAGAAACAACAGATGGCCAACCCAGAGGAAGAAGAGGAAGAGGAAGAGTACAGTGAAATAGAAGAAGAAGGGAAAGGCAAGATAAAGGATATACTTTCTCTTGTTAGAGGATACATGGAGTCATTTAAAGAATGGCAGACACAGGAATTTAATGATTTAAGAAGAAGAATAAACAACACAGAAGAGAAAATGAACAAAATAGATATGACCTTAACAGAAATGGGAAAGAAAATGGACAAGATGGAAGAGCGGGCAGTAGCAGCAGAAATGGAGGTAAAAGACTTAAAAAAGAAATTGGAGGAATCTAATAAAAAAGCTATAGAGACACAAGAACTGCTAGCTCAAAAAATAGATATAATGGAAAATTATAACAGAAGAAATAACATAAAGATAGTGGGCCTTAAGGAAGATGAAGAAGGCAAGAATATGAGGGAGTTTATAAAAGATTGGATCCCTAAGACCCTAGGATGTCCAGAACTACAGCAAGAAATGGAAATAGAAAGGGCACATAGAGCAATGGCCTCTAAACCACAACCACAACAAAAACCAAGATCTATTTTAGTAAAATTCCTAAGATATACTACAAGAGAAAAGGTACTGGAGAAGACAATGGAAAAAGTAAGAGAGGGCAACAAACCACTGGAGTATAAAGGGCAAAAAATCTTCATTTATCCAGATATAAGTTTTGAACTCCTAAAGAAGAGAAAGGAGTTCAATACAGCAAAGGCGATTTTATGGAAGAAAGGTATAAATTTATACTAAAGCATCCAGCGGTATTGAAAATATTTATTCCAGGACAACAAAACAGACTATTCTCGGATCCAGAAGAAGCACGAAAATTTGCAGAACAATTACAAAAATAGACTGAGGGATGAAGACGGGTAATGAGAGTAAAAATGATCACGATTGATATGTATGTGGGTAAAGAGGTATAAGAGTGAATAGATACAATGTGCATACGTGAATGTATCTGTACTTAGAGGAAAATATAGATAGTATAGACAAGAATTAATAAGGGAAGGTAATGGAATAGAGAGAATAAGGAGGGAATTAAAAGAGTGACCTTTGTTACATATGAAAAGCAAAATCTTTTCTGGGGGGGGCTGGGTGGGGGGGAATAGCGGTCACTGCAAAATCAGTTGACGCTTGCGAGTGAATTCGCAAACCCAAATGGAGAGGGGAGATGTGGTTGTCCGACAAGGGATAAAGGACAACTCAGGAGGGGAAGGGGAGATTGGGGATAAAGAAGATATAAATAGGAGAATAAGGAAAATGTTTGATGTTGTAGGAATGTTGTCTTATAAAGAGTTTAAAATAAGAAAACAGAAATGGAAAAGGAGGAAAGGTAATGATGGAAAAACGGAAAGAGAAGATAAACAAAGTATAAAATGGCTACGCTGAACTATATGACTTTAAATATTAATGGAATACATAACCAAATTAAAAGGAAGAAACTACTAAATTTACTGAAAAAGGAAAAAATTGATATAGCATTTATCCAAGAAACACACTTAACTGAATTGGAGCACAAGAAATTAAAGAGAGATTGGGTAGGACATGTAACAGCAGCATCGTATAATTCAAAAGCAAGAGGAGTGGCTATATTAATTAGTAAAAATGTGCCATTTAAAATAGAAGAGGAAATAATAGATCCAGCAGGGAGATATGTTATGATAAAATGTCAGCTCCTAAGTAACATAAAAAACAAAGAATTTGGAATTGATTTGGAGGATGCACAAAAAAGATTTGTTAAGATGGCCCTAGCCGTAGCAAAAAAATGTGTTGTGTCAACCTGGAAATTGGAAGATAATTTGAAAATACAACAATGGTACATAGAAATGAATAAATGTATTCCATTAGAAAAAATAACATATAGTTTAAGAAATAATATTGAAATATTCAAACAAATATGGGAGCCTTACATTAAATACAATAGCGAAAACCTACCGGGGACAAATATTACCTAAGTTGATGGAAGGAGAAGGAAAGAAAAGAATGGACTCAGTAGAATTTCTGGTGTATTTTTGTTGAATGATAACATTGTCTGACGGGTTTAATGCAACCTAGATTATATACCTAAAATGGATGAGAGGGGGGGGTGGGGGGGTGGCTTGGGAGGAGGGAGGGCGGGGGGGAGAAAAAGTCACTGTATATGTGTGAAAAAGAAAAAGTGTATATCATGGCTAATGTGATTTATGGTGTGAAAAATAAAAAATTTAAAAAAAAACAATCACAACTTTTTAATCTCTAATGGGGAACCTGTCAAGGGTATTCACTCAGTCCGTTACTTTTTGATTTGGCCATAGAACCATTAGCAATTGCATTTTGAAGCTACAAGGACATCTTGGGGATTCGGAGGAAGGGAGTGCAACATAAAGTTTGCCTTTATGCAGATGACATTTTGCTTTTCCTATCAAGCTTCTCCTATGTTGTCATACTTACTCAATTTAGTCAGTTTTCAGGGTACAAACTAAATTAGCATAAAAGCAAACTTTTCCCTATGAATGTACTTACATCAGTGTACACCAACTTTCCTTTTAAGGTTGTGAAAGATCAATTTACTTATTTAGGTATTACAGATACAAGAAAACACAAGTGTCTTTTGAAAGAAAATTTCCATACCCTGTTAAAACATGTGAAACAGCGCTTAACGCAGTGGCCACCCCTGTCTACATCTTTGGTGGGCCAAATTAACTATCAAAATGAAGATTTCACCTAAATTCTTATATCTGATTTTATTATTGGGCGGCCAATATACGATACACTTTCATAAATGACTTGTCTACCCACTGTGGGTAGCCATGGAGTTGCATACAGTTAAAAATCTCTCCATTCCAGCTTTTCTTGGATCCTCATTTCCTTTTTCTTTTATCTATTGATAATCTGGTTGTTAGTCACACTCTAAGGATATGGGGCCAGTTCAGAATTTTTTTGGATTTTATGGTTTTTTCATTTTCAAGCCCTATTCTATCCAATCATTTCTTCCAACCTTCTTTGCATGATACATTATTTCAAGAATGATATAGACTGGGTATTAATTATTTTAAAGATCTTTTCACTGATAATTGTTTTGCATCATTTGAACAACTTTTTGAAAAGTTCAATCTATACAATACCCATTTTTTAAGATACTTGCAAATCAGACATTTTCTCCACTATCAGATACCTAACTTTCCTGATGTACCTGAAAGGAACATTGTTGATGTGTTTTTTTTTAATTTACAACCCACTCTTGAAGGTTTAATATCCGTTATTTATGATAAGATGGCAGGTTTAAGATTTGCCCTTTTTGATAAAATTAAAGCTGCCTGGGAACAGGATTTAAGCCTTTCATTGTCAGATGAGATTTGGGATTTAATCCTTAAATTGGTTAATTCCACATCCCTTTGTGCCCGTCATTGTTTGTTGTGTTTTAAAGTTGTGCATAGGGCTCATATGTCCAAAGCTACATTATCTCATTCTCGAAAACGAGATATGAACAAACCCATACATTTAGAACATGGCCAACAAAAATAAATAGAAGTGCTTTCTGTCCAAATCATTTTTGCACCTCTCTCTGCTTAATCTCTGCTTTTTAATCAGTCCCAACAAGTCCGTATGTTGTTATAACCCCTCACCAGCCCGAATTTCAAACTGCATTTACATTGGATTGGTGTTCTCTACAGAAGAGCTGCAGAAAAGGCCTTCTTGAGTGTTCCTGACTGCAGTATGAAATCACAGATGATTCAAACACCAGCCTGGCAAAAAAGGATTTGGCCTAATTTCACCTTCTGTTGCTTTTAGTTGATTAGAAGCAGAAGATGGTGCGATTAGCATTGTTGAAATTCAGCATCTCTCTCCTGCATGTTATTTAATTAGGAAGTACTTGTGACTGATCTGGTTTTAAGATGCAAACACACCATTACTTGAATGCTTTTGTTCAGTTCTTGAAACACAAAAATCATACCCCAAAACATGCAAAATACATTTTTTTTAAAAATTGATGGGTGACTACAGCATAATGGACAGATAGCAATATGTATAAATGTTATAAACTCTTAGATGTTAGCCTGCATCGCTCAGCCCCATGATCATGTCTGTGCTCGAACTTCTGACAGAAGTTGTGACATTGGCCGTGGAGGGAGCCACCTTCTCGTTAGCAAGAAGATTCCCAGTGCTGTAATCTGTTTGTTTTTTTGCCTTGTGCCCAGCAGCAGAGAAGGAGAGAAATGAAAGGGGGCCAAAGGGAGTGAGGTTGCCAGGGGCAAGGTAGCTAAATTTATTTTCTATATTCTACATAAGGCCACCTGTCTAACCTTAACAGATTGCTACGGGCAAGATCAAATCAATTGCTTGGGGTATTCTTTGTTAAAGTACAGTGCATTCCTGTTATGTCTGTAACTGATTTTCCATAATATTTTTACAGTCATGCAATTAAAAAAGAATATAGTAAAAGCCATATTGTGGCCCAATGCAAAGATATACATGGAAGTTGGCTGCAATGCAACTTACTTTATTTTTCAATTTAACCACAATTTACACTCATTCGATAGTCACATAAGGAAGGTGCAGAAAAACTAGAAAATGATGAAAATATGTAGCTGATAAGCCAGTAGTTATACAGCAACCAGACATGAGATTAAACTTTACTGCTGTGGCCTCCATTCTGGATCACCAACAATTGTCTCTCTGGACCATAGTTATCAGGCCTGGATGTCGAAGTCTTACCTAGAGGCTGCTGACAGTTGGTTTGACGAAGATCTAAGAGACCTTTCCTGCCCAAGTTCCTTGGAATTCACTTAACTAGCGACCTATTGTGGACACTCAAAATCTCCTCACTTATCAGGAAAATGCAGCAGTAACTGCACTTCCTGAGAAGACTAAAGTGGGCAAGGCTACTGGTCACCATTATGCCAATCTTCTATAGGAGCTCTATCAAGAGCATTCTGGTTGGCTACATCACAGTGTATGCTTACTGCAGAGAAATGGACCATAAGAATGGAAGAGAGGATCACTAGTGGCTCCCTTCCCCCCCCCCCCCACCCCCCATCCTCCCATCGAAATAATCTAGGGAATCATTGTGTGAAGAGAGCATGCAAATTATTGAAGAAGCCTTCCACCCCGCACCCAGCATCTTTCAGCTGCTCATGTCGGGGAAGAGGTAGAGGAGTATCAGAGCCAGCACCAAAAGGTTAAGGAACAGTTTCTTCCCACGGGCAATGTGAATGCTGAACGACCAAAGAAACTGCTCATATTAACCATCCAAGACTCTCATACTCATTAAACATTATTTATTTGTATAGATGAAATATTTGTCCTGTGCATGTATTATTTGCCAGCATGTGAGTGATGTCTCGTTGTATGTCTGCGTGTTTTGCACCGAGGACTGGGGAATGCTATTTCATTGGGTTATACTTTTGTCATCTATACAATCAGATGAAATTAAACTTGACTAAATTCTGTGTAATCTCAGCAAAATCGAGTCCACCCCCCCACCCCCGCACTTTGACATTGCATGCACAGCAATCCTGGACTGACAGTGTGCATGGATTTATTCCAATAAACTGAAGACTGGTAAAGGGCATAGAAGTGGAATTTCGTAAATAGGCTTTCATTTTTCACTTTACCAACAGGTCAATTTCCAGCATTAGCTTTTATTCACTTTGCATTTTCCCATGTTATATTGCCTTTCCAATCCACATGTCACAGATAACCCAACAATCTGATAGTGGGTGCTACCCACAGTATTGTATTGGTACACCCACAGTTGGTAAATAATTTATGGTTTTAAATACCTCACTGTTGGAACACTGTCAAAGTCTTGAAAGATTGCAGAACAGTCCTGAATGATAGGTCAGGCTTGGATCTCAGGCTATAGAGAGATTGGAGAAGGTGACTTTTGTATAACGGTTAGCGTTTAACTGACAGGGTTGGCCTCGCCATTAGCACAATGCTAATACAGTCCTCGGGATTGAATCCACAGCTGTCTGTAAGGAACTTGTATGTTCTCCACGTGTCTGCATGGGTTTCCTCCAGGTGCTTCAGTTTTCCCCATTCCAAAGACATATGGAGTTAGCAGGTTAATTGGTAATGTGGGTGTATTTTGGCAGAGCGAGCTCATGGGCTAGAAGGGCATGTTACCGTGCTGTATCTCTAAATTAAAAAAATAATAATTATATGTTAAGGGTGCAATAAATGTATTTCAACATTTAAGAGGTTTCAATGAAATACATTTGGTAAAGCCAGTGAAGGAAGAGCTGGGGGCCTTTCCCCTTCCTACCTCTTTAACCTCTTCCAGTACTATAACTCTCCAAATTCACTGTCCTTAGCTAGCCCCAGATTTTGTCTCATTCCCATTGGTAGCCATATTTTTGAATCAAATTCCAACCCCCCAAACATGTCAATTTCCTCTCCTCCTTTAAATCAGCCACTTTGACCCAACATTTGGTTACCTCTGCCAGTGTGTGCCACGGTATCTCTTTGATAACATCTCTAACATTTTGATTGTTAAAGCAAGGTGCTGTTACAGAAAGTCATTTGACAGAATAAAGGGAGAGATTTAGACAATTTTTTTTAGTTTCTGGAAGCCCCATGTAAGTCAGTGGGAAATAGTCAATGTTTGATTCATGATCATTAACTGAACCAACCACATAAATACTATAGCTATGAGGTCAGGTCAAAGGTTGCATATCCTGTGTGGATGTGATTTACATGGAGTAGAATTGAATATTAAAAAATGACCCATACCCTAACCCCATATTTAAAAAGTGACAGTTTTATTACTGTCATTCATTTAATATAATCTATATGTCTAATTTAAAACATTTGAGCATAACAAACTTATTTCATTGTCCTCTAAACCACATAACCATATAACCATTTACGGAGCGGAAACAGGCCATGTTGGCCTTTCGAAAAGATATTTAAATTTTCAGAAACGCCAATTGTGCTCGACAAAAGACAGTTCTTTGAAATCCAAGTCTTATCATGTACCGTTTTGGCCAAAACTCACCATTAAATTATCATATGTTCTTCAATTTAGCCAACTGTATTTTTGTCTTTGGTATCAGGATCATTTCTGGAGTTTTTATTTCATTATTGTCTGCTTCCAGGGGTAACCTGAATGCATCTCCAACAACAACAAAAAAGCTCAATCTTATCTGGGATAAATCAGCCTGCAATATTGGCTCCCCATCCACCACTCTAAAATTTTAATCAACAACATACACTGCAAGTGTGTGCTGGCTTCTTTGGCCACACCTCCCAAAGACTACAATCATTTCCACTAAGAAGAACAAGGGCAACAAGTCCATGGGAGCAAAACCAGGTCACTTGTCATCCTTACATGGAAATATATAGCTACTCCTCCATCAGTACTGAACCTAAATCCTGGAAATCCCCACCCAATAAGACACTTCCTCTGCAATGGTTCAAGAAAGCATGGACAGTCATAAATATTGGCACCAAGAGTGAAACCCACACCCTGTCTGTGAAAATAGCACATCTCCACTACTTGGTTATAACCATTACTTGAATTACATCAGGGTGACTTATTTAGTTTTTAACAATGAATCTTGCGAACATAATATGGAGCAGTCCACTTGGCCCCCTCCTGTCTGCTCTGCTATTTAATAAGATCATCACTAATCTGATTGTAACTCCTACATTTAGTGTTTAGTGTACAAATAACAGGCTTTTGCGGCCATAATTCCAACTTCCAAGTATTGAAGTTGCATCATTTGCACACATGGGGCACTGTGGCTTGTTTGGTGAGGAAACAGAGCAAAGCTGGTCTTATCCTCTGCATTGACACCTAACCAATCAGAATGCATTATTCTCAAAAGAAAGGTGATTTATTAGGGCTTGACTGTCGAAAAGGAGTGAAAGGGAGGAAATTGAGAATTTAAAACAAAGGTTCAAATAAGAAATTAGAGTGATCTAAATCAAGTATCAATTACCCTTGCACCCTCAAGCACAGATGTTTTGAATGTATTAGTTATGATGCCATGTAGCACAACGTCCTGCAGTCGAGAAATAATTTCACATTCAAGCCAACTTATTTCACAACAAAGACAGCAGGATGTCTGTTGACACGCAAAATTTCTCTGGCAGCCCCAAAAATATTTCCCTTACATTTGCTGTCACAAACAATGTAAGGAAGGCTTGTGTCTCAGAATCATAGTGTCAGAAAAGAAAATAATGCTACTGATGAGTTCACTGCAGATGGGTGGTTAAATGAACTACTTTCAGAGAGATGTGTTAGGTTGACATTCCAAGCAATTCATCATGTTCACATGGAAGAGAAGCATGCATTCCACGACTGATTGTGTACACATGCCACCTCCTGATGCAGCCTGCCAATGGAATGCAATAAAAGGGAAAAATGTCTTTGGAAGAATGTTTGATGAAGACAAAATATTTTGTATCGTTCTTTCTGTGCTGCAAAACTTTTTTTTTGGTTCAGTTTTTACTGTCGAACCTCAGGTGGAAGAATAAGGGATGTTCTCTGGACAGTACACTCTGAACATGCAGCCCTGAAATTTAACATGCAGGTCAGCAAACAGTTAGGAAATTGCTGTGTGAGCCCCTATTATAGGATAATTTGGGTACAACAATTGCAAGGTCTTATTGAAATGAAAAAGATCCCAGGTGAGACCCCAGTTTTTGGGCACAAGTGGGAGTACAACAAAGGTTCTTGCTGATTGATTCTGAGATTGAGAGGATTGGATTATGAAGAGAGATTAAGCAGATTAGTCTCTGGATTTCAAAGAGGCAAATCTGCAAAGTTCTTATGATGCCTACCAAAGGTTTTTAAGGATGGGGGTTATAAGGAAACAAGGGGTATGGTATTTGGAACTGAGATGTAAAACATTTTATTTACTCATAGCATAATGAATCCCTGGAAATATCTACCCTTCCCCATAGTCAGCCCATCAAGATCAAGAATGACATACTTCACTCTGATCCCATGGATTCTGAGTTGTTCAAAGTGATCAATGTGCAATCTGTAGAGCTTTGCGGCAGGTGTTACAGGGAGTGAGGCAGGAAGATGTGTCTTATGGGTGGTGGTATGCACCTGTTGTTATTGTTACTAGATTTTTGTTTGCTACCATTGAAGGTACTTGAGGCATTTAACAGTATGAGAGGGAAGTTCCAGGACAAGCAGTAGGGTAAAAGGAAGGAATGGCAAAGTAAAGAAAGCTTGATTAACAAGACCTAAAGAGAGACAGTCTAACAAGAAAAAGGAGCCAGATATCAAATCCAGGCTGACAGGTCTGAGGGAATCCTTCGAGAAGTATAAGGAATGAAAGAGAATAATGAAGAAGGAAATAAGGAGGGCAAAAAAAAAAAGGTTTTGAGATGGCTTTGGCTCATTGTGTAAAGGAGAATCTAAAAAGATTTTTATTTGTATGCTAAGAATAAAAGGGTTACAAGGGAAAGAATAGGACCCTTAAGGATCAGGATGGATGTCAATGTGAACTGCCATAGTCAAAGGGGAATATCCCAAACAAATATGTTTAATGTGGAGCAGGATCATCAGGAATGAAGGATGTAACTATAGATCGTTTAGAGCATGGCTGCAGAGCAAAAAGGTGGTAGCAATTTTAGTATCAAGGTGGATAAATCTCTAGGTCCAGACCAGCTGCATTCCAGAACATTGTGAGAATCCAGGAAGAAAACTCTTGGGACCTTCTTTTTAACTCATCACTGAGGACAGAAGAAGTACCAGAGGAGCAGAGGATGGCAAATGTGGTTCTGTTATTTAGAAAGCTCTTTCTAAGGATAAAACTACAAACCTGTTAATCTGACATCAATGATAAAGAAATTGCTGGAGCGGATTCTAAGAGATAAAATCTATCAACATTTGGATAGCAAGGGAAAAATGAAGAAGAACCTATGGGGATTTGTGTGTGGGAAATCGTGTCCATTCCAGTTGTTAAGGCACGATACGTAGTGAGAAAGATCCATACAACCCTCAAGGTTGTCGCACAGGTCGACAGGATATTTAAGAAGGCCTATGGAATGCTGGGCTTCATTAATAGGGGGATTGAGTTCAGGAGTAGAGAGGTCATGTTGCAATCTATAAATCTCTGGTTAGACCACACTTAGAGTGTTGTGTTCAGTTCTGGTCACATCATCACAGGAAGGACATGGAAGCTATGGAAAAATACTGAGTACATATGAATACATATTAAAAATCAAAAAATAATACATTACACTTAGATCATACCAGTTCATCCAAAGTACCCCACATTCTCAAACAAATTATATTACAGTAATATTTTATGATACAAAAAATATCTAAACCCACTACCAAAACGAAGCTGTTTGGCAAGGAGAGAAAAAAAACTTCCAATATACATTACCTTATTAGACAACTTCAGCATTCATATTAAATCAGATATTCTAAAAATAATTCATAAAAGGTCCCCAAAGTATTTGAAAATTTAAATCCAAATCAGAAATTGAGCATCTAATCTTCTCTAAATTTTAAAATGATATGCCATCACGTAGCCATTGACTGTGAGTAGGTGGAGCAATGTCCCTCCATCTGAGCAACACTCTGAAATAAAAGCTAATACATGCAAATCAGATGCCATTAGAGTTATGCCACTCTCTCCAACAATACCAATTTTTTCTTTGGCTTGGCTTCGCGGACGAAGATTTATGGAGGGGGTAAAAAGTCCACGTCAGCTGCAGGCTCGTTTGTGGCTGACAAGTCCGATGCGGGACAGGCAAACACGATTGCAGCGGTTGCAGGGGAAAATTGGTTGGTTGGGGTTGGGTGTTGGGTTTTTCCTCCTTTGCCTTTTGTCAGTGAGGTGGGCTCTGCGGTCTTCTTCAAAGGAGGTTGCTGCCCGCCAAACCGTGAGGCGCCAAGATGCACAGTTTGAGGCGTTATCAGCCCACTGGCGGTGGTCAATGTGGCAGGCACCAAGAGATTTCTTTAGGCAGTCCTTGTACCTTTTCTTTGGTGCACCTCTGTCACGGTGGCCAGTGGAGAGCTCGCCATATAACACGATCTTGGGAAGGCGATGGTCCTCCATTCTGGAGACGTGACCCATCCAGCGCAGCTGGATCTTTAGCAGCGTGGACTCGATGCTGTCGACCTTTGCCATCTCGAGTACTTCGACGTTAGGGATGTAAGCGCTCCAATGGATGTTGAGGATGGAGCGGAGACAACGCTGGTGGAAGCGTTCTAGGAGCCGTAGGTGGTGCCGGTAGAGGACCCATGATTCGGAGCCGAACAGGAGTGTGGGCATGACAACGGCTCTGTATACGCTTATCTTTGTGAGGTTTTTCAGTTGGTTGTTTTTCCAGACTCTTTTGTGTAGTCTTCCAAAGGCGCTATTTGCCTTGGCGAGTCTGTTGTCTATCTCATTGTCGATCCTTGCATCTGATGAAATGGTGCAGCCGAGATAGGTAAACTGGTTGACCGTTTTGAGTTTTGTGTGCCCGATGGAGATGTGGGGGGGCTGGTAGTCATGGTGGGGAGCTGGCTGATGGAGGACCTCAGTTTTCTTCAGGCTGACTTCCAGGCCAAACATTTTGGCAGTTTCCGCAAAGCAGGACGTCAAGCGCTGAAGAGCTGGCTCTGAATGGGCAACTAAAGCGGCATCGTCTGCAAAGAGTAGTTCACGGGCAAGTTTCTCTTGTGTCTTGGTGTGAGCTTGCAGGCGCCTCAGATTGAAGAGACTGCCATCCGTGCGGTACCGGATGTAAACAGCGTCTTCATTGTTGGGGTCTTTCATGGCTTGGTTCAGCATCATGCTGAAGAAGATTGAAAAGAGGGTTGGTGCGAGAACACAGCCTCGCTTCACGCCATTGTTAATGGAGAAGGGTTCAGAGAGCTCATTGCTGTATCTGACCCGACCTTGTTGGTTTTCGTGCAGTTGGATAATCATGTTGAGGAACTTTGGGGGACATCCGATGCGCTCTAGTATTTGCCAAAGCCCTTTCCTGCTCACGGTGTCGAAGGCTTTGGTGAGGTCAACAAAGGTGATGTAGAGTCCTTTGTTTTGTTCTCTGCACTTTTCTTGGAGCTGTCTGAGGGCAAAGACCATGTCAGTGGTTCCTCGTTTGCGCGAAAGCCGCACTGTGATTCTAGGAGAATATTCTCGGCGACACTAGGTATTATTCTATTTAGTAGAATCCTAGCGAAGATTTTGCCTGCAATGGAGAGCAACGTGATTCCCCTGTAGTTTGAGCAGTCTGATTTCTCGCCTTTGTTTTTGTACAGGGTGATGATGGTGGCATCACGAAGATCCTGAGGCAGTTTACCTTGGTCCCAACAAAGCTTGAAAAACTCATGCAGTTTGGCATGCAGAGTTTTGCCGCCAGCCTTCCAGACTTCTGGGGGGATTCCATCCATACCTGCTGCTTTGCCACTTTTCAGTTGTTCGATTGCCTTATATGTCTCATCCAGGGTGGGAACCTCATCCAGCTCTAGCCTTAGGGGCTGTTGAGGGAGCTGGAGCAGGGCGGAATCTTGGTCTGAGCGGTTGGTACTGAAAAGAGATTGGAAGTGTTCTGACCATCGGTTGAGGATGGAGATCTTGTCGCTGAGGAGGACTTTGCCGTCTGAGCTGCGCAGCGGGCTTTGGACTTGGGATGAGGGGCCGTACACAGCCTTTAGAGCCTCGTAGAAACCCCTGAAGTCGCCAATGTCCGCCAGTACCAATACAATACCAATACAAGGCAGTTAAAAGATTAGGGTTAAAATTTACTTTAAAAAGCACAGAAAAAGTTTGAAATATTTCATTCCAGTATTTCTCAAGGCTCTGGCATGTCCAAAACATCTATCACAATGAAGATTTACATGTGCATAAAAATGAGATAATTTGACTTTGTACATGTGAGCTCAATGGACTACTTTAAATTGAAGGAGGGAGTGGCGGGCACATAAAGATAAGGTATTAACCAATTTGAAAATTGGTTAAATACCAATTTGAAAATTGCATTCCAAATTTCTTTAGAGATTAAAAGCTGTAGGTCCTGTAGGCCCAAACTATTAAACCAAAGCTGAGAGTTTGATTCCTACCTTTGTAGCTAGTGAATTTAAATTCAAGTTTTGGAATAGAAAATTAATATCAATTAAGAAATAACCATGGAACTACTGCTGATTTTCTGTAAAATTCAATTGGTTCTTCTTCCATAGTTGACCTCTGAAATGGCAACAATGCTAACATCCCTGTGACCATATTTAATTTATACATACAGCATGGACACAGGCCCTTTTGGCCCACAAGCCCGGGCTGCCCAATTACATGCGATTGACCAACACTCCCAGTACGATTTAAAATGGTGGCAGGAAACCAAAGCCCCCTGGGAAAAACTACACAATCACGGGGTGAACATACAAACTCCTTATAGACAGCATTGAATTCGAACCCCAGTCCTGAATGCTGGCACTCTAACAGCGTTGTGCTAACCGCTACACTAACTGTGCTGCCCTAACACAATGATGTTCCTTATTTTGCTACTGGCTAACTGTGCTGCCCTGCTCCACCTCAGCTAGCGCCACTACTGAGAATAGTTTAGATAGAAAAGCAGTGTGCTGCAGGATTATTCCTCATCTACCATTAGAAAAAATTCAATTGAAGAATGAGATCAATGGTTATTCCCACAGAGAATGTGGGAATTTCTACTGTAACTTATGTCAAGCTTTATGAACTTTATTGGAGACTTACAAAATTACTGGGCATACTTCATCCTTATTTACAACCAAGAGAAGGCATCATGAGTGTTTGCTCTTATTTTGATTGGCATTATTCAATCAAGCCACCTGTGTATATATTTTCTTTGCAGCCCACAGTAAGGTCATTCTCTTTGGAGAGACATGACTTCTTCAATAGATGATATCTTTCTGTATTTGTTTTAATTCCCAGCCAGCTTTGCTATAGCCAAATTACTGAAAGCTTGTTATAAGGCATGTTGGGGGGTGGGGGGAGGGGAACGAATGGTCAACTATTACATGATATCGACTATTGCAGAGGGGTGGGGGAAGTGGTCAACTATTACATGATATCCACTATTGCAGAGGGGTGGGGGGAGTGGTCAACTATTACATGATATCGACTATTGCATGCGTATATACAGTATCTAAAGGTAATCCTCAGCCTGGAGTGGAACATGAAAGTTTACAGACACTGTGATTGTAGTAAAAACACAAAAAAGCTGGAGGACCTGAGTAGGTATCACTCCATTCAGAGAAGGTAAAGGTATAATGTATAACCAATGTTTTGGGCCTGATCCCTTCTTCAAGACATGAGCAAAAAGCAGGAAGGCGACGAACAAAAAGGCTGGGAGAAGACCACAGGCCTTAATTGGACATGTATAGGAGGACAGGAGAGGAAAGATGGCTCTGCAAAATCAGAGCTGGAGGAAAGGAGATATAGGGTAAGGGGAGAAATGGAGTGGTGGGAGAATGTGCTAACGGAATCTATATAAGTCGATTGTTAGAAGGAGCCAGGCAGTTTATGAGTTCTGGCAATGCTGAGACCAAGGACAGACATTTTGACATAGGAATAGAGCAGGGAATTGAAATGGCTGGCTACAGGGAGATTCCCGCCATTGTAGCAGTTAGAGTGAAAGTGCTCACAAAGTGATTTCCCAGTCTGCATCCAATCTCTTCGATGTACAGTAGACCACAATGGGAGCACCGGATGCAGTAAAATGGCCCCTGTAGCTTCACAAGTGAAGTCTTGCTTCACTTGCAAGGACTAAAAATAAAGCACAGCATTTCTTGCCACCACAGGGGTAGGTGCCAAGGGGGAAATTAGTGGAAAGGGGTGGGTGGATGAGTGAGTCACACAGGGAGTGGAAAGGGAAATGGGAGGAGATGGGGAAGTCATGCCCGGTGGTAGGATCATACATTAGTTGATGAAAATGGCAGAAGATGATAAGTTAGATACAAAGGCTGCTGGTGTGACAGGCAAGGACAAGGGGAATCCTGTCCTTGTTGTATGAGGGGGTGGAGGGGGCCAGGGCAGATCCACAGGTAATGGAGTATATACGGTAGAGGGCTGAGTTGACAGTAGCAGAGGGGGAGCCATGTTTTTTTGAAAAAAAGAGGGCATCTCGCATAATCTAGGATGGCAGACATTGTCCTGGGAGCAGATTTAACAGAGATGGAGGAATTGCAAGAAAGGAATGGAATTCCATTTTCTCACCCTTTAATGTTTCAGCGAGGAGAGACCCAATGTGCTCAATCTCTCAGTTCTGATATTTTCTTCCCTAGTGGCTCTATATCCCCTCTGCCACATGCAGACCAGAACATTACATAGTTCTCTAAGGCAAAGTGCTTCCTGCAACTGCAGTCCATCCAAAGTAGGAGAGAGCCTGCCACTGGAAAATGTGACTGTGTCAGTCAGCCCTCCAGCAGAACAGGATCAGGTGAGGCTTTGCTTTGGGATATGTTCTATGCAAGGCCAGCGCAGCCCCGTAGGGTGCAAACCTCAAAGGGGCATTGTCAGGGTGGCCAGCTGTCGGGTGTAGCAGTCAAATGTGCAAAAATGTACTTACATTAATTAGTCCGTTGGCTGGGCACGGCCATCTTTATTCCTGTCTGCATGCGCCAGCTGGCCCTAGCACTTGCATGGAAGGTTGACGTTCTGGGGTCGATTGGTGCATGTACCGTAGGCTCGTATATGGTAGTTCGGTTGGCACATCCGCGAATTCAGAGGCTTCACAGAGCCACAAAGTAACTATGCTTCAGAATGACTGTTTCCTGCCTTAAATTTGCACAAGTAGTCTGTGTTCCTGAACCAAAATAATCAAACAGGGAAAAAAGGTTTTATTTCTGTTTAGTATAACCACTGCAGAAACAACAATCGATAATGATCAGTGTTTTGGAATACGTATTAAAAATACGAAGGTAAATATCTCACTCTGAGATGTACAAAATGGTGGGCATTAAGTTTTGGAAATTAGAACTGAGAAAACAGGATTTAAGTCTTTATTTGGAAGGAATTGCATGCAGCAGTATATGTTTAGCTTCTGCGAACATAGCTAAATGATTCTCACAGCTCAAACTTATGAAAACTTACATACGCTCAACAATGTTGCAACAGGGACTAGATGGGTTGTCAGCTATAACAATTGAATATGCCCAGGCATCAGCACTTGATCTGATTGAATTGGTGACAATATTTGCAAAGGAAAAGGATTTTGATGTGCCTGAATTGAAATTTTTATGAGATTTAAATTTTAACAACACAATTCACAAGATTATTACCTCTGACATGGAGGTTATGTTTTTAACCCCATTTGTCTGTTTTTTGTTTGTTTCTCCGACTGTACGCAAAATATTCTCCTAACATGACAGGTTAGTTATGCCAAGTAACCTTAAAAGATATATAGACTTAAAGGTAAAAGGTTTTATTGTTATGTTGCCCTTGGTGGAGGTCTGCATTCTATCGAGTGCCCTTTAGTTCAAAATGATTTGTGTGCCAAAATATTTTCTTTTATATTTGAGAAAGACAATGAAAAATTGACATACTTATTCTTGCAATTTTAAATAAATTTAGCAGTTTCAAGTTTTGTCCTCTTAATTTTTTCTGCAAAACATCTGTTTTTGAAAATCGAAGATGGCAATTTTTTTGTTGGGTGGTTGGGGGGATGGGGGGGGGTGTTGGTTCAAGTAGTTGGCCTTGCCTAGGGCGAAAAGTAGTCTGGAACCGGCCCTGGTTCCATATAATTTTTCCCTATTATTGGGAAAAACAGGGATGAATGTTTTACTTTATGTGAGGAGTTCCCATCGCTGTTAGACGGAGTTTAAGTCAGCCTTATATTACAGGCTTAAGTTCAGAACGTGTAACATTTTGAGATGAGCTTTTTCTTTCTGGAAAAATAAATGCAGTGATTCATCACTGCCACTTTACATTGCTCCTATTCTTCCTCTCTCAATGTAAAGGACCATTATTTTTTAACTCCATAATACATCCAATGCTTTTGGAAAGTGCTGCTGGTGGCAGGATTGGTAATATCTGCTTACTTTCTCCCTAATTGCTTGAGAAGGCAATACTGTGAGTTTATGCAAACACGGGTTTTTAGCCAGAAAGTCTTTGATGTCACAATAACTGTAATTTTAAGAAACAGTTACCATATTTTCCTTGGTACTTGATATTCTTTGATGCACTAAATATACTGTAAATAGTCTATAAATAACTGTTTTAATGTCTTAATATACCACTAGAGGATCTGCCTTTAATTGCCATCATATGAAAAATTATATTGTGGATATGACATGGTAATAACCATGGCTGAAAATAGATTAAACTATAGTGAATGCAACTAATATTGGAACGTTCAAAATGAACGCAAATTGACTTGTGAGATCAGAAAAATATGGTTAGCAATTAAAAATTCTAATCATAGAGATTTTAACGTTTGCGGATGTAGCTGACTTGAAATTCATCCTTTAAGAGCAAGGATGTTGACTCTAGCTTCTCCACAAGAATTAAAAAGTAATGTTAAGTGGGATAAAAGTCTAGCTTGCCTGCTCTCCTCTGACCTCAGATTCTGATGAGACTGGGGGTGGTGAGGAGTGGGAAGGATGGCGAATGCATAAATTGGGAGCAGGGACGGGCCATTAAGCCTACTCTGCTATTTAATAAGATATGATTGAACCGTCTGTGACCTCAACCCCATATTACCATTTGCCTACAGTCTTCTTTGGCTTGGCTTCGCGGACGAAGATTTATGGAGGGGGTAAAAGTCCACGTCAGCTGCAGGCTCGTTTGTGGCTGACAAGTCCGATGCGGGACAGGCAGACACAATTGCAGCGGATGCAGGGGAAAATTGGTGGGTTGGGGTTGGGTGTTGGGTTTTTCCTCCTTTGCCTTTTGTCAGTGAGGTGGGCTCTGCGGTCTTCTTCAAAGGAGGTTGCTGCCCGCCAAACTGTGAGGCGCCAAGATGCACGGTTGGAGGCGAGATCTGCCCACTGGTGGTGGTCAATGTGGCAGGCACCAAGAGATTTCTTTAGGCAGTCCTTGTACCTTTTCTTTGGCTACAGTAATAAGTATCTATCTTACCCTCTGCCTCACAAATAACCAAAAGGCAGCATCTTTGGCCTTTTGCGATGGAGAAGTATGAAGGTTCACAACACACTGGAAGAAAAGCGTTTAACTTCATCTTTGTCTTACCAGGCCAATTTAAAAGCAGTTCCAAAGTCTCACACAAGAGGAATCATTCCCTCCACATTATCCTTGCCAAGACCCTTCAGGATTTGTTTCTATTTCTGTCAAGTTTCCTTCTACTCTCATAACCTTCAAGTCTAGGATATATGTGAATATTATCTACAGTGTGTTTATACACCATCATCTGGAGAAATGCTATTTTGTTAGGTTGTACCGTATATGTACCCACACTCCTGTTCGGCTCCGAATCATGGGTCCTCTACCGGCACCACCTACGGCTCCTAGAACGCTTCCACCAGCGTTGTCTCCGCTCCATCCTCAACATCCATTGGAGCGCTTACATCCCTAACGTCGAAGTACTCGAGATGGCAGAGGTCGACAGCATCGAGTCCACGCTGCTGAAGATCCAGCTGCGCTGGATGGGTCACGTCTCCAGAATGGAGGACCATCGCCTTCCCAAGATCGTGTTATATGGCGAGCTCTCCACTGGCCACCGTGACAGAGGTGCACCAAAGAAAAGGTACAAGGACTGCCTAAAGAAATCTCTTGGTGCCTGCCACATTGACCACCGCCAGTGGGCTGATATCGCCTCAAACTGTGCATCTTGGCGCCTCACAGTTTGGCGGGCAGCAACCTCCTTTGAAGAAGACCGCAGAGCCTACCTCACTGACAAAAGGCAAAGGAGGAAAAACCCAACACTCATCCCCAACCAACCAATTTTCCCCTGCAACCGCTGCAATCGTGTCTGCCTGTCCCGCATCGGACTTGTCAGCCACAAACGAGTCTGCAGCTGACGTGGACTTTTTACCCCCTCCATAAATCTTCGTCCGCGAAGCCAAGCCAAAGAAGAAGACCGTATATGTACAGTCAGAGGAGAATGAACTTGAACTTGACAACTTGAACTAGACCATCAAACCCTTCCTCTTAACAAGACCAGCATTTGATTGCTCATTTAAATACATCAAAATGCAACTTTCCTCCGATTTTTAGCTGCTTTTAAAATGCAGCTCAAACTGGCTCTCCCAGGTATGAGAGCCAAATAAAACAATGGTTGCTGAATGAACGAGATGAGCTTTGCCAGCACTGCATAAAGGAGCAGGGATATTTCCTCCCTATCTACAATCTAACCCACACATTTTTCTATCAGACACCTCCCACATAATTGGACCCTATCACTCTCCCCCATCACATTCAGAACACTCTGGGATCACTAACAACTTTCCCACCCACCTGACTCTACTCAGTCTCTCAGCCACCAGCAATCACATCCTCATTCTATAGGCAACAGAATGCCCACCCTTCCCCCAGCTATGATCTTCCTCTAACGCAGCAGCAGGATCTGATGTGCCACCGGCCTGCGACCTCCGCTGAGATGTTCCCAGCCTGCTAAGGAATCAAGCTTGTCAATCAGACAGGCTTCCAGGTGGAGACACTATTTAAAAGACACACGTAGACTGCAGCCCATGTCTCTTTACTATTCAAGTATCAATGCAGAGCTTGTGTATGTTTTAAAGGAAAGTTTTAAAATGGTGCAGATGTTTTATTGTGCACTTTGCTCTTCATGCTTTGGTCCAGGTGAACGTAATATGAATTTAAGGCATGCAAACAATTAGAATTTGTGTTTCATAGTTCTCCAAAGCAAAATTTGTTTTTCTTTCTGGTGCAAAGACCTTAATAGTGACATAGCCAATTTAAATTTTTTGCTTCTATTTTTCTATCATTGCTAAAGAAATGTCAGTTTGAACTGTTAAAACCAGCAGAAAATTAAGAATGCACTGCAAAGCATTGCTGTGGAAAAATTGCACTGCTCCATGGCAGAGTATAAAAATCTCATGTGGCTGCAACTCTGTTTTCCATTTTTTTTTCTCTCTGAGGCTGCAGCTGGCCAGAATGGCCTGCATTGTGTTTCCTCAACTTCAGCATATGAAGAAGAGAAAATGACCCCCTGGTTCACATGGCATGGCAAGATTCTGTATTGCAGTGATGGATAGTGTAAAGATGAGAGTGTACAGACCTACTGATTGTCTTCTGCTTGTCAGATGTGTGGCATGGAGTGTACAGTGTGCATTCTGCTAAATTTGTTATACTGACAAATGTATTGGCATGGCTGGAACGTATGGCAGCGGACCTGATGATTTTGCCAAACATATTGCATGCCTGGCAGTCATCTGCAATCTTAACTCCCTGGGGTCTGTTCATAGGAAAGATGACATGTGCTAACACGTAGTTTACATGAATCCATTTCGAGGTGTTACTCAGCCAGTCTTGTATCGCACCTCCTTCTCTTAACCTTCAAAACCTGTCTTTTAACTTGCATTTATTACAAACTTTTTATCATTGGGTCCAAGTGACTGCAGGAGTGATTTCCTTTGAACTTTCATGTAATGATTGCCTACTTGTGTAGAAATATATTGAGCTGCAAGAGAAGCTTTTGCTTTGTCAGGAGGAAGAAAATAAAGAGAAACTGAGTGAGCTTCAAAGGGCACATTTCCATAATTGCCCTGTAACTTTGGAAAAATAAATCTGAAGGGCTGAGAAAAGCACAGTCTCTCAGATGAGTGCACTACAAAAGCCAAAGAGGTCCCAGCCCCACTTGTTACTATTCCAATTCAGTGAGAGCGTCCTGCTCCTTCCTTTCAGCAACAAAAGCCACAAAATCACTGTCCTCTTCTCTTAAAGGAGCTCGGCTTGAAGAATAGAACCTTATCCACCCTTTGTCTCAGTCTCAACATCAACTACTCCTGGAAAGTTGTAGCACAGGTCTTCTGTGCTCAGAATTGCTGGATATCCCTTCTTTTGACACTGACATTTTTGTTCACAAGACAAGCTTTTGTGGTGATATTCAGAGAGAACAATCAGGAAAGCCTAATAAACGGATTAGCATGGCAGACAAAGAACTGCGGTTGCTTCAAAGCTAGGCCAACCACACAATAGAGATGACATTTGTTCATCCTGAGGCTTAGGCAAGCACTGGGTGAATGTGCTGGCCATTCATGAAGCCAGTAAACAATGGATAAAGTTGGAATGAGGTTGAGAAATACCAAACATTAGTCTTTGTTTATCTGAGCATGGAAAAGGCATCTGTGTAAATCACATTTTATTTACTTTTTGAATTTTCTCTTATTTGAATTATTGCTGATGGCATCTTCTCCCTTTAAACACAAAATGAAGAATATATCATTACATCATTTGACTTGCTTGTCTCATCATTGTTTCTTTCTGTCGAAAGCTGATAGAATAATAGAACATTACAGCACAGAAAACAGGCCCTTTGGCCCTTCTAGTCTGTGCCAAACTATTTGTCTGCCTAGTTCTACTGACCTGCACCCAGTCCATAGCCCTCCATACCCCTCCCATCCAAGCACCTGCCCAAATTTTTCTTAAATATGAAAGTGAGTGGTTTATTTTTTTTAATTTTCACTTTGCTGTGCCTTGCAGAACGATACCAAAAAGCAATGAAAGTATAAAGTGAATTGAGTGACAATGGAACCTGAGCTGTGGCTTTTGGATTGAGGCTTTGCTTCGCAATCATATTCTCCAGTGTCTCAGCAAAGGGATTGCATCACAGTATTTAACATTGCTAGGAGCAAAGGAATAAAGTCAAGCCAGTGTTGATTATTGCTCATTAACCACAAGGACATACTTTTGTGTGTGAATAAATGAATGACACCATGTCCTGATGGAAATAGTCCTGGTGTAGCTCTAAGCAAAATGTCAGCTAACATTTCCATTTGCTTAATATTAGAGATTCCTGCTGGATGCAAAAGGGAATATAAGTATCCATGATTATTTTATTCCTTGTAGACAATGTTTAACAAACCTGTTTAATTTCTTTTCTTTGATGCGATAACGAAATCATTTAATGAGCGTTTTTATTAAATGTGATGCTGACTGGATTTAGCAATTTTAAAATGATATCTTATGAAGTATGACTAGAGTAGATCAATTTCTGTTCTTTTTCATCTAATAATAGCAGAAGACGACTGTAATTGTCACTGTTCTTTGCCCTTTTGCATTGATTTTCCTTTTTTTAAAAGCTATGAAAAATGATATTCTTTATCATTTGTAAAGGATCTTGCAGTTAAAATATATTGCCTGCATAGAATATCTAGCATTGACTATCTGGATGTGACTTATGGTTATTCTAATAGAGTTACAAACATAAGTGACATTTTTTTTTTAAATGGGGCCAGTTTTTATATGAATCCTGCCACATATTTACCTGTATTGATAAATAATATGACAGACTTCCCCGCACTGAGAATTCAAAGGAAATTTTAGCAATGTGGCTCAACTAGTTTTTCTCATTCAATTTCATAAAAGTATACAAATTGAATTTAGGCAAAATTCTTGGTGTTTTTGAACAGACCTTAAATATTTTATCAAGTATTTTATATATTCTGAAGCGAATGTCTTGTCATTTCAAGCATTTATTATCAGGCTCTCTATTATTAATTTTACAATAAAAATAATTAAGACATGACACATTGGTGTAAAATATTTTTGTGTAACATTGCTTCTCACTTCTGTTCAGATATGTGATCACTTTTCCAACCAGGCAGTCCTAATTAGAAGAAATAAATGAATAAAAATAACATTATTTTGTATGTTATTTTTTTAAAAAAGGAACACGGTTAAGAGTTGAGGAGTTAGATGCCCTACAATTTTATGGAATCTCTAGATTCTCTGACTGTAAGGGGCACCGAGCAATTTCTTGTTGATGGTGCATCATTGCCGACCTTACAGTATACTAATGGAAATTTTGTGTAATATTACATCATCTGTTTTACTACATGACAATAAAGTCATCTAGAATCATGAATCTTGAAACTGGAGACTAATTATGTCTGAGCAATAAAAATATATATTTATATCCCTGCCTACAATTATATTCCCATGTGGAAAATATGTTTGTAGAAAAAAAATAGTTTTGCACTATTGCATTACATTAGACACAATGCAAACTAAATAGTTATCTTTTATATACCTCAATAACTACAATGCAAAGAAAATGAAATTAGGTGAAATTAAATGTTAAGACATTTACCTTTACTGAACTTCTTTAGTTTATTCTAGTTAATTCACTATTAATCCTTTTGTATTTTGATGGAAGTAGTTATTTGAATAGAGCAGTGAAGTGGATAAGAATAATTATTGCCGTGTTGATTTCTTATCAAGTGAAAAGCTGCTCCATCCCATCTCACAAGCCAATATATCCATACAATGGTTGAACTGCCCCAGCAGTTTAGAGTGCTGAGGAGACTTTCAATTACAATTCATTCATTAGCCGTAAGGTGCTGTGGGATGCCCTGAGGATGTGCAAGATACTATATAAATGGAAGTTTGTTCTTCACCTTGACTGCAATGAACCTTTCATGGACAGTTCACAGTGTTAAAAATCTGGTATGCCTAAGGCAGGATTTGTTGGCAATTGCATTATGAACAGTAATCTGCCAAAGTAAAAAAATCTTTTTTTTAAATATTCTTTACATTGGCGGATTCTCCTTTAAGAAAATAATTAAAAGCTGTGAGAACTCCACTAAATCAATTACAGTTAATGTAATTGCCTGAGGTAATAGTGGCTCTGCCCCCCCCCCCCCCGCCCCCACTTCTCACCCACCCCCAGGCTATAAGTAGCCTCAATGTATTTGTACATTAGCAGGTGCACAGAAGCAGGTGAAAGCAGCTGATGCAAAGCCAAGATATTTAAAAATAGTATTGCCGCATTTAAAAAAGAAATCAAACAAAACCTTTGGGGAATGTGGCTACCTACCACTACATCTTTAAAAACTGAAATAGTGACATTCCTTCAAAGGGGAAGAACTTCTTTCAAATTTGAAATGTCACCTGCATAGACCACCAAGGATAATTATTACTTATACTAGTTTTATAACTGTTCTACATCAGGGCTAAGGTTCTGAAATGCTGTACTAGTAATATTCTGTTAAATTAGCTCTAGATTTTTACCATCATTGCACAACTTATTTATAATTACTCAGATCAGAAATCAAAATAGACATTTTATTTTTAGACCATTCACTATTAATCTTGATGTATTTTGAAATCACTGGAACGCAGAGACATTTAATGTCACTGAAGTGCTACACTACTGTCACTTTTTTATATTAATTGTCAAAAAAGACAGAAATAACTGCATAAAGTAGGTGTTTATCTACAGTAAAGAGTATCTTCCTGATGTAACAGATCTTCCATAGATCGCGAACAGAGTTATCTAGCCTGACAAAATCAACATCTCCGCTAATTAACTGCCAACAAAACTCCACTGTTAAGAAAGCAAAAGACATTTCACAGAATAAATTACAGCTTCAAACATTTATTTTAATCAAAATCAATGCCCAGTCAACTTTTTTAAAAAAAACAGGTTTGCATGGCCAAAGTGGCAGTGGCATAACTTTTAATACTATGTTCTGAGAGATGTATAAATTGGTTACCATCGCCAAATGATGCAAAGTATACAAATGTTTCCAGATGAAGAAAACTGTCTGATTTCAAAGTTGTAAAAAATGCAGGCCATCTGATTGCACAAATAAATTATCAGCAAAATTAAATTTAAAATTGAAAACAAAACTTTTCTCTCTCTTGTCTGGAACCTGCCAATCAACTGTCCCAGTTTGTCATCTTTCACCCCTCTCTGGTTCACCATCCCCTATTGGCCCCTGTCCAACTTCTCCCGTGTCTTCATTGTACTAGCTGTCTTCCCTCTGCACGCTCAGCTTTGGTGAAGGGTTCCAGACCAAAATGTTGATCATTCTTTTTCTCCCACTAATGCTGCTTGACCCATTGAATTCCTCCAGCAAATTGTGTTTTTCTCCAGATTCCTGCATCTGTATTTCCAGTTTAAAATTGAAAAGTAATTTATAAGTTTATGACATCTTTTCATATACTGGACTGCATTGTGGACATTAGTTCACAATTAGAAAAGAAGAATATAGAATCTTTAAAATCATCTACATTTCATAACTTCAGACTGTATAAAAAAATGATTCACAATCAATGGAGTCACTGTGGTAACGCAGATGGAGCGAAGTTAATAAGGGCTCACAAACACCAAATGAAATAAATCACAACATCAAGTAAAGGATAGATGTTGAGCAGGACTCTGGAAAATTTCCCAGACTGCCTTGGAAATATTGCTGTGTGGTCTTCTATGTCCACCTGGGAGGGAAGGCAATGTTTTGGTTTAACATTTCATTCGAAGAACGACACCTCCTGTAGTGTAGTGCTAAGACGCTAGACTAGATTATGTGATCAAGGTTCTGGAATAGGACTTGAAAACACACTGAGAGGAGTGCTCTACCAGCAAACAGCAGCAGACACTGAAATCAGTTTTCTCATTTTGCATTTGTGTGTCCCTTTGCACCTCACCTTCTCGCAATGTACATGCACTTTATACAGGTTATAGATATCATACTCTGCACTTGTAAATATATCACTGCCCCAACCAAAAGAAAACACAAGTAATACATAAAGTGATTAAAGCAATAATCTCTTTAGCTCCTGGTGTCTACGCTTACCACAGCCCTTCAACCTCTTTAAAATACATCAAAGGAATGTAATTTGGAACCATGGTTTCACAATATACCTCACAACAGGATTCAGTAAGCCACAAGTGATGAGTCATGAGTAAGTATATCTACTGCAGAGAGGAAGACTGTTGTAAGAAGCTGTCCACAAATTTAAGATACGTTTCACCAACACTGCATTCATGCTTAATATAGATAAACTAGCATCATTTTTAAAGTGATGACCCTATTCCTGTAATAATAATCTGTTATGAAATAAAACCTTCTTAGTTTTCAATGGGAGACTAGCCATTGCTTCCAAAATGCTTTTCACTTTAATTAAGTCAAAAGTCAAATTTAAAAATTAAAAACAGGTAGCATTTTCTACACAGAAGACTTGGCTATGGTCAAAAATTCATCTGCAGTTAAATTACTTTTAAGTGAGTTGCTTGTAAATGTGTCAATCATAAGTAATTGTGCAACAATTTCTTAAAACCAAGTAAACATTTTGCAATAGTTGCCAAGTTATACTTGTTGGTAAACCTGGCCAATGGAAGAAGACATAATGGTTCATTCTCAATTTTTTAAAACTATTCTCTATCCCTTTTTTATTCAAATTAAGCAATTACTAATTGGTTAAAGAATACAGGGCACAGAGTTACCAGAACCAGCTTTATACTATAACTTGAGTCCAAGATCATGTTTAAAAATCCTTTGTCATTACTCAAAATCATGATTTTTTTTTAGAAGCAATCCAATGTTAGGTATACAGATGAAAATCACACAACCATAAACAATGGTGAATGTTCATTGAAAAAGAGGGTGACACAATTAGTGCAATGCTGTTACAGCGCCAGCAATCGGGACCAGGGTTCAAATCCGGCACTGTCTGTATGCTCTCCTCGTGTCTGCATGGGTTTTCTCCGGGGGTTCTGGTTTCTTCCCACTTTTTGAAATGTACCAAGAGTTGTAGGGAGCACAGGCTCATGGGCTGAATTGGCTGGTTACCACCAATGACATTTTTAATTTAATTTTTTTTTAAAATAAGAAGGTGAAACAGTGGCATAGATTTCAGTTGTGATAAGCTATCAGTTTGATCTTACAATAGATAAAATATCCAAAAAAGAGATGATAAGACAATTCATTGTATCTGTAGCACAATGCAGGAACTTTTTCTGTAAATTAAGAAGGCCAGAGCTAGTAGCATCTAACAAAAATTAAGAAAATCAGATCTTTTTTTCACTATAGAGATAAATTTTGCATTTTGTTTTGTATTGCCTGTGGCAGATACTCTGTCAAAGTAGATTACTGAAACTCAGTGGTGTGAAATCATCTTCCAATATGTTTGGACTTTTTCTCATCAGCTGTCAGGAACAGTAACACATTTAGAAGACATCTGGACATGATCTTGAGTATGCAGGGCATAGAGGATTATGCAGTTAATGCAGGTAAATAGATTGGCACAGTGGTTGGCTTAGACTGGAGAGCCTGTTTCTAGGCTGTACAACTCTATAGCTCTAATTTTCCCTCCTTTCATCCTCATTTGCATTGAGTCATGCAAGTGTCAATTTCCTTTTCATTATCTATCTCAGGTAACCATCATTTATGTGCGATTCTTAACAAGTGATGGTGACTGAATTGTGATAATATTAAGATCTGGACTTACCACACTAATCATTCATGCATTTAATTACAGCAAGTGTCACTGAATGCAAATAAAACACAAAAAACTTTGACCTGTTTTCCCCTCCAAAATCAAGAACATTTTTAGAGCAACTCTAGCCCCTTTTCCACTGGCACCTTGTACCAGAAATTAATGGGGAAACAACTGGGTAAGAGTCCAGTGGAAAAGGAAAACAATCAGCACGCCAGCATCAAATATCATCAAATCACACTGGGAATTGACAGCCTCTACCCCTATTCACATCCCCTAGTATCAGCTGATGCCAGCGTGTTGATTAAACCAGTGGAAAAAAGGCAACTTCCATCCATTCCATTCAAATGGACTCTCCGATCCCCCAGGATGAGTGTGTTCAGTGGAAAAACAGTCAGTGTCCCAGTTAATGGTGGTCCAGTGGAAACAATACAAACAGCTTCCTATCCTATTCCTAATTGCACGGCCAATTAACAGGGATGCCAGTGGAAAAAGGGCTTATGTATGCTGACCACACTTCACATCAATCGGTTTGGGACTTTCTTGGTAATTGTCATTCTGTGGATACATTATGACTGCACCAACAGAACATGCTTGGTTTTCAGTTAAATTGCCACTCAACAATAATTTTGAACAACGGAGATAAATAGTAGGAAAATTGTGCCAAAATATCTCGAGCACAGTTAATTGAATAGAATAGTTGGCTCTACCTCCAGTAGAATGCTTGTGTCTTTTCAAAAAAGAATAAGTAATGCAATCCAATCTTGATTGTCTTCAATAGAAATGTCAAATCTTATTCTCATCCCATTGTATTTACAGCACATGACTTTGCCTGTGGCTGTGGTAAAGTTTATATATTCCATGAAGGTTACTTCGAGGATATTGAGTTTGTGGTGACAGTAAGCAATAACACAATACTTCTGATTATTCAGAACGAGCATAAATGGTCCAAACTGCCATTTCTAGTTTTGAGTTGCCTTACATTCCAAGCTGAAAATCTGATGTCACAAAAGCACTTTATTAAGGGTATGCTCGCGTGCAGGATTAACTCCTCAATCTACTGCTGCGGTGCTTATTTAACTTGTAAAGTAAATACATTACTGCTACTTCTTTTTTCACATTGTAAAGTGTTCTAGTCGTTGCCATAATATCAAATGATGCATCTCTGTTTGTTTTATAAAGAACTCACCAGCTAGGTTGCTATATACAGGATGTGTAGGATGTCTTCATACAAATAAAAGAGAATTGTAACAGCAAACATGCACTGTAATGTCAAGAACGGTGGAAACTTCACTCCATTGAAGGTATCAGTGATTTGAAAATCTGAATAGCAGTTCTCACTGACACAGCCTTCACACACATGAAAGATATACTGTCATCTAGCACCTCATGCTTGGGAAGGCCTGGATGGAATGTCTTGCCTGTGAAGCAACTTCTCACTGTTTTCCATTGCGATACAAAAAATCCAAACAAAATTATGTTTGAATGCCAATGTGATGAAATAAGCCTGACATTTGTGGCTGGTGAGCAGCCAGTGTGATGCTGCCAGAAAGAAAAGGAGTGAGATGCATAGAATTCGATGAATAACCAATATGTTTTCAAGAGTGGAATAATTTTGGAACAGTGTGAGGCTCACTTTTAAGGGCGGGCGCATAATTCCTTCGGTCATTCTAAGTCTTGTTGTTTATTTAAAAAATCCCATAAGTTACATCACAATGAATCCTACATATTAAGAAGCTATGAGGAAATAAAATAATTTAGCTAAAATTTTAGCAGTGAAATTAAACCTGATAGACTTGGGTATGTGGCAGTAGAATGTATAATGTGTGCTTGAGTGAGTTTTATGGAATTTTTTAAAAATTCAGGCCATGAAGCCATTCTTGACCAAACTGTCCAAGCCAAGTTTATTGTCATCTGATTGTACAAGTACAACTCAACAAAACACTGTTCTCTGGTCATTGGTGCCAATACACAGACACATTACCCAACCTAACACACATACAGACAAACAATGTATATGCAGGACAAACATTCATATGGACAGAAAATAAATAAATACTATTTCATGAATGAGAGTTTTGGATGGTTCAGCCTTCTCATTGCCCAAGGGAAGCTGTTTTTCAGCCTGGTGGCGCTAGCTCTGATACTCCTGTATCTCTTTCCAAATTCAAATAATAAATTTATTATCCAAATTATAAATTGGCGATAATATATTTCTTCATGACCATTCAGATTTCCACTTGTGCTCATACCTACTTGCTAAGAACATAGCATTTTGCCTTGGGCTATGTCCAAACTCTTGTTTGTGTTCAGTAGCTCTGGGAAGTAGTCTCATTCTATTAGAATAAATAAAGTGTAAGTCCTATTTTATATTAAAAGTTAAAACCACTGTGGCAAATATTCCACCTATGGATAAATACTCCGAGATTTCAAAGGATCACTATTTCTCAGTCTCGTGTGTCAGAAATGCCAAGCATGCAACAGTGAGCACAGGTATCTCAATGAACAAATCCTCATAAAAATAGGGAAGAAGGGGGCCAATTCACCTCTTGAGCCTCTCCTATATTTAATAACATTGTGGCTGATCTGATTGTAATATCCACCCAACATTCCAATCTGCTTCTTGTAACCTCACCACTTTGCTTATCAAGAAAAGGTAATGGTTCCATTATTGTCATGTAATACTACATTTAGAATGTAGCATACATGAAAAAATTCCTTGACTTTTGTCTACCATAGGCAGAGAGTCGCTACTTTGTCCCGTGCCCCTCACAGAAAACCTACAGCACCTGGTGTTCTTAGGCGGTCTCCCCGCCTAGTAATGACCAGTCCTGAACCTGCTTAGTTTCCGAGATCAGACAATCTCAGACATATTCAGGCTATTAGGTGCTGTAACAACCTACCTTGTCATAAACATCTTCAAAGATTCCTTCCACCTATGGATAAATACTCCGAGATTTCAAAGGATCACTATTTCTCAGTCTCATGTGTCAGAAATGCCAAGCATGCAACAGTGAACACAGGTAGAAAGTCTGAAGAGGTAAAAACAAAGATCTCCTCATCTCTGTCCTAAATGAGTGACGGATTGGAGGATTGTTAGCAGTGGTGTGGTGCAGGGACTAGTGTTAAATCCATTGTTGTTTGTCATCTACATTAACAACTTGGATAAGAATGTACAGGTAGTTAACATGGTATGTAATTGGTGTTAATATGGAGAATAGAGAAGATTTTCTATGATCTAGGTTAATCTTCGGCAGAGTTTACACACGAGGTATTATGTGCACTTCTGGTCACCTAGCGATAAAAAAAGAGCCATTAAACTGGAAAGGGTGCAGAAAAAAATTCACAAGGATGTTATTAGTAGAGGGTTTATCTGGAACATAGGAAGCTGGAGGGGAGAATGACATTATAGTAGCATGCTAAAAATTTAAGAGCATAGATAAGGAGAATGTTCACAGATCTTTTTTCCCAGGTAGGGAAGTCTAAAACAAGAGGGCAAAGTTTAAAGTGAGAGGGGGGAGGGTTTAAAGGGGGTTTGAGGGGTAACCTTTTTACAGTTACAAGGCTTAAAAGATATTTCCACAGGTAAATGGATAGGAAAGGTTTAGAGCAGTGGTTCTCAACATTTATTCCCACTCATATACCACCTTAAGTAATCCTTTACTAACTACAGAGCCTCTATGGAAAAATATGGCATAGATATGTGGTTAGTAAGGGATTACTTAAAGTGGTATGTGAGTTGGTGAACAAAAAACAGGTTGAGAACCACTGGTTTAGGGGCATATTGGCCAAATGAAAACCAATGGGACTAACACATGTCAGTACAAACAAACTGGGCTGAGGGCCTGTGCTTCTGTGCTGCATAACTCTATGAGTACTTTTAATTTTAGAATTCACACATGCCAAGATCTGTCAGGCACTTACATGTTTCAATCAAGTCACGTCTCAACCTTCTAAACTCCAATAGTTACAAGTCTAACCCACCCAATCTTTCTTCAATGGACAACTCAATTAAAAACAACAGTTTAATCACATGCTACAGAATTAACTTTTCAACGACCCCTCAAAATTCAGTCTGTTGAAGCTACATTTTCAAACGATTAAGCAAATACAAATGTTCAGATGACATATCACTTCAATATGCTTCATCTTTCCAGAAAATAAAAGTTAAATACAGGTAAATGACTTCCAAGAAACATTTGCCTTGCTTAGTAACCACACATGGGTCTGCAAACCAAGCCAATGAAATCTAATGATTTCTGTGGCATGGATTTCATTGTCCCTGACATTGATTAATGCCTCAGTTCAATGAGGTACATTGGTGTTCAACAACAATATTTTCAATATTCTCAATAATTTATTTAGATTTAGATTTTAATAAGTTTTTTCTTAATTTAAATTTTAAATTAAAATTTAAGTTCAGACCTACAGCACGGTAACAGGCCATTTAGGCCCACAAGTCCATGATGCCCAATTTACACCCAATTAACCTACAACCCCCAGTACATTTCGAATGGTGGGAGGAAAATGGAGCCCCTGGGAAAAACACATGCAACATGGGGAGAACGTACAAAGTCCTTACAGACAGCACAGGATTTGAATCCTGGTCCCGATCGCTGGCACTGTAAAGGCGTTACGCTAACCGCTATGCCAACCGTGCCACCCCAAATAAGGACTGCATCACAGGTAAGATAATCATAAACAGCTTTAACAAAGTTATTCCTATTATTTTAAAATCCTTTAAACAGGGTATCTTGAAATATTTATTTAAGAGAATTACGATCCACAGATTTAAAATTAGTTTTGGAGTCCAGGCAGAGTAGTAATTATGGCTGATCACATCATACTTATGCTATGCAATGAAGAATCATCCATTAGAGTATTATACAAGAAGATTCATTTTTAACTGAGTTCTGAGAGGCCACAAAATAGGGCAAAACAAAAGAAAGGATCACTAACAGTAACTTATATGCTTTTGCATTTAAGAATATGGATTCCAGAGTCTGTTTGTCAGTTTTGTGGTGCAATGGTAGCAGTAAAATCCAAGCCAATATTTCTAAGAACTATATTGTGATTTCATTTGCACAGGGAATACCAGTTGATTTGGAAAATGGGAAAAATTCATAATTACATTAACACTTTTTACAGTTTTATTACATCCCAAAGCCAATATTATTGTTAAAATATATTTCATGTTAAAAATCCCAATGTCTGCACTGCAAAATCTCACAAACCGATGAATCTGATTTAATTCTGACGCAAGGTGTTCAAGCGGATGCATTAACTCAATTTCTCTTTCCACAGATGCTGCCTGTCCTGCTTTAATTCTTTCAGCATTTCCTGTTTTTCAGTCTCCTTCGGATTAGGAGTGTCCATCAGGATAGAGTGATAGCCCTGCATCCTTCATCAAAAAGTGTATTGGAAATCCAGTATCCACTTGCAAAGGGAGTGCACCCTTCACACATACCATTTGAGAGTGCAATATTCTCATAGTAAAGCTTCAGCCTTAGCTTATGTGCCTAGAAGGCAATTGAACTCCTAATTTTCTGACTCTGAAGTAATGGCACTGAGGCTGATCAAATGATCTCAGAGCAGTTTATTCACAAAATTCCAATGGTAAATCTAGTGATCCATTTTTCCATGTACCTGTGTTCCAAATTATATCAATCTTTTCTGTTCTGTATATTTCTCAAACAGTAGAATTCCAAACCTGGTAACCTTCCACCCGGACCTACCCTTATCTCATGATTTTGTCCTTTATCTGCCTATGGTCTTGGTGGAAGATAGAACCTTTATCCATGTGTTCACACCCGATTAACACACAATTGCTTTAAGTGTGAAAACATGCAGATTTTTAATGCTTTAGAATGTGTACAAGACCAGATCACAAAGGAACTTTGAATGTCGGAAGCCAATATTACACATATCCTGACCAATGACTCTGCTCACTGTCTAGAATAAGATTTGCACAAGAAAATTGAGCTGCAAAGGGACTCCATGGCTCAGCACAATTCAAACGGCATCTACATATTTTCCGATGTCACAAGGTCATCCGTAGCCGCAAAATCGTGGATGGTAATGAGGCAACGTACAAAAGAGTGAGATAGATCAACTAGTTGAGTGGTGTCACAACAACCACCTCGCATTCAACAATAGCAAAACTAAGGAACTGGTTATGAACTTCAGGAAAGGGAAATCAGGAGAACACGAATCAGTCCTCATTGAAAGGTCAGCAGTGGAAAGGGTTAAGAACTTCAAATTCCTGGGAATCAACATATCCAAAGATTTATCCTGGGGAAATGCACTCATGAAGAAGGCTCGCCAACAGCTATACTTCATGAGGAGTTTGAGGACCAAAGTAAATTTCTATAGGTGTTCCTTGGAGAGCATTCTAACTGGTTGCATGATAGTCTGGTATGGAGGTGCCAATGCACAGGACAGGAAAAGACTACAGAGAATTCTGAACTCAGCCAGCACCATCATGGGCATCACTCTTCAGTCCATCGAAGACACTTACAAGAGGAGGGGTCTCAAGAAAGCAGCCTCTATACTCAGAGGCCTTCATCACCCACTACCGCCTTGCTACCTTCAAGAAGGATGTACCGGAGCTTGAAGACTAGCACCCAGTGTGACAAAAACAGCTTCTTCCCGTCTGCCATCAGATCTCTGCAAGGACAATGAACCACAGCTATCACTTTTTTCTTCTTTGCACTAATTTATACCTTTAAAGTAATTTATAACATTATTTGCACCTGTAATGCCGCCATAAAGCTATGAATTTCATGACATGTTCATAGGAAGAACTTCATTTCAAAGATCGCCTCCTCTTTTCTCTTTAGACATTTGTATCAGCTGTTTCCACTTCCTCAAGATAACGAACGGCTCGGAACACTCTGATACAATGCAAATATATTTTCGAGTTTGAGTCATTACAGTTCCTAAACGTAACTTCGTGGAATTGTTGGTCGCTAGCCAACTTAAAATGAAGTCACGGGGTTGCATTTTCACTGCAAGCGATCGCCACTTGCCCAGCAATTTTATATTTAACGTGTAAATATTTTTTTATGGCATCATTACTGAAATCTCAAACATTTAGTGTCCCAACACGTAACTTCCAGATACACAAACTTCCAGATTTACTCTGTGACTGTTTTGTGATTTGTTTTTTGGTTTGATTCTTTTTCGAAAACAGAACTAACAAGTGAACTATTTCAACTTTGCAAGAGTTTTTATTTCAATCGACTCCTTCATTTTCAACCAACCAGAGAACCCAATCTGAGCTGAGCTGGGTTAACGCTCTCCCCAGCCTTCGCAATGAACCTCTTGAGTTTTCTCGGTAATTGGTCCCAACGTAGCTCGGCGCGCACACGCACTTGATCTTTCCACAAGCTGTGATTGAAAACGCTAATGTTCTCAATAAGCATCTCCATACTGACATTTGTACTTTATACTTCCGTTTATAAAGTGAGATTCAATCCCCGATGTTTGAAGGGAAACTTACTCCAACGGCGCAGAGAATCTGGAAACCTAAATTATAATACAGTAATTGTTTCTCGATGAAACCGCGGGCCAGATGATTCTCAGATCTCTGTTCCTGGGGGTGCACAGTACAGAGAAGTGGAACGTCACCTGAAAAATACCCTGTGCTGAAAACAATGACTCCCATCCATACATTCTCCTCTGCCAATCCGGCTCGAACTACAGACACCCAGCTCTAAAGTCTGGAATGTTTCGAGCTTTCTCGATATACGAAGTGGCCCGAAACTCTCTTGGCGTTTGGTTTGCCTGGTATTCCTTAGCGACGGTGCGCTGGGAACCCCTGCTCCCCCTCGCACGACTGTTCTTGCCTTCACCGGGAGGATGTCCAACCGTCGCAAGCGCACCTGTCTCTTCGAGGACGTGGCTACCTTTCTGGGAGCGGTCTTCAGTTCCCCGAATGCACGGCCACATCTCCGCCGCTGCACAGAACTGGACAAAAGAATTCGGATTTAAAATAAAAAAAAAATACCAAGTCATTTACCCCGGCGTAACTTGGTTTTAATGGTGCCCAAACTCCATTTGATCAATTTCACAGATCTGGTTATCTTAAAAGATTCCTTGTTCAGAAATCAATTATTGCTAAGTAATTAATTCCAGAGATGAATTGAAGGTTAAAATATATCTGCACATATAGTCATACAGTATATCTAAAGCACGTCGTTAAATCTTTGCAAAGTGCGCATTAACATGAAAGCACCGGCCGTTTATTAACAACATGAGTTCAAGACGGGGAATTGCCCAATTGCGGTAAAATCCAACATATTGAAACAATATGGCAATTGGGCCTTTTCAGCCCTTATGCTTTTATTTAAGTGCGGAGACCGCGACAAAAGTTTAAAGTATTTAACTTCTGAAGAGCAGTGTTTTCGAACGACAACTGCTGGTGTCCAATGTTTCACTTTCTCACCAGCGCAGTCAACCTGATTTCCCCCCTCCCTCTTGAAATCACGCAAGCCCGCGTGTTTCTTTCTTTTATAAAACCCTTCATCAAGCGAACTAGTGAAAAATTGAGTGGGGAAAAAAGATGATTGCATCAATCAGTGTCGAGCCGACCAGAGATGATTTATGAATATGTGTAATGGGTTCTCACTTCTGTACAGGAATAGTGGGCAGATAATTGATTAGGCAGGAAGGAGGATAAGTGAGAGAGAGAGAGAGTGCAAGAAAGAAAGTGAGGGATGGAATAAGAAGATTGGAAAGAGGAGTAAGTGTATTTTCATATTCATCAATGACAGAGCGGCTGAACCGGTCAATGTCTGAGAGTGGTCCGGTGATTAATGAAAAGAAACACTTCTTGGAGCTTCAAACATTTTCCCAAATGTAATTTTCAATTTCCAAGATAATAATGAGCGTTACTAAAATTGAGAAGTTGCTTGGTGCTCGGAGATTGTTAAATCGGACTGGGTGCTGCCGAAAGGAGCTCCTTGCGTTAGCAGGAACAGCCAAATAAAGGCAGAAAGTTCAAACAAAACTCCAAATTATGTCATGGGTACAGTTCATGTGCTGTCGTCAGACTGTGAAGCTTTCGATTGTGCATTGGGATTGATCAGAGAGACGAGTAACTTGCCGGCTTCCCAACCTCGTGTTACCGAGTTGAACTGGGAAAACGTGTGGAGTGTTTTTTTTATATATAACGTAATTAGTTTATTTCACTGATTCTATGATCAGAAAGGGCAGCTTCGATTCTGTTAACCAAATGAGGGATCTGATTGTCAGAAGCATTTGGTGAGGCTATCTTAATGCCTGCTGAGCTCTGCATTCTCCCAGCCCCACATGAAGGAGGGTACCGATCTTAGCATGGCAATTAAACCATAACATACAAACATTTTAAGCTTCTCGAACACATTTAAGCGAATTCAAACCCGAATAAAACTGCATGTGTTTTAATTCTTCGAAAAAATTGCAACTCCTGTAATTGCATCCTGCGTTTTAATTAGATCATGGAAAGATTCACATTTCATTTATGTAAATAAACGGAAAATTGTTATTTTTAAAATAAAAATCAGACCAATCAGTCTAATTAACTTGAAAGCACGCGATTTACAACCGACAATCTTTTCCCTGACTAACAGTCGTTAAAAAAGTAGGGTTTAATCCAATTTTAATCGTTATGTAATTTCATGTTTTTAAAAAGTTATTAAGCATTCTATCAAATAAACTTGAAAATTATTATTTTTTTAATCTTCGGTTGACTTGGCCCCAAACTGAACAATCGATTTCACTTCACACTCATGACATTAAAAATTCATGCGGTGGAGGTGCCTTTTGGCAGGGTCTAACCACGCGATCGGCAGAGTGCTACTTTGTGGAAGGTTGGCCTGCTGAGGAGTTCTGCCATAAAGTATTCGGAGAGGGTAAGACTTTACCCTCCTTGGAGTACCCCTCGCCTGTGCCCGGTGTAAACACATATTTGATTTCTTAACGAAACTTTGGTTGATTTCATTGGTAACTTCAACGAAACACATCACCGACATTCAAAGGGTCCAGTGCTACTCCTGAGCAAACACGTAAAAGGGGCTTTTAATTTCATATATTATCAAAAAGTTCTAAAGAACTTGTCTAGCTATTGTAATGAACGTAATATTCGTATCAACGATTTTAATGCCAATCCATTATAAAATATGATTAATGTGCCGCCTGATCACGTTTCAATGAATGCTTATTTTTACAATTAAAACTACTCTGTGTATGGCTGCCTAACTGGCAGGGGCCTGTTGAAACGATTTCCACTATCTTATTCGTGCAAGTCCGTCCCGTTCCAATGGGAGGAAATAAACAGATTTGGTCCCAGGGAACAAACTTTGTAGAGTTGGGAAACAATGAGAGTTTGCCTTGTGCCCTCAATCTTTTCCGAATCCACAGCTAAGTTTTGCAAAGCACCCGAGGATAAATGGCAGTTTCCGAATTCCACAGCTCTGAAAGCAACTGAATCACTTTTCTTAAAATGTTTTTTTTTTCCCTTCACAGATGTTACAATTCGAAGGGAATGAGCGGACCAAGAATAAAGCAGACAGCTGGCGTTTTCTTATCTCTCCTTGATGCACCTCTATTAATTTGTGGCTCTGGCCATGACTGCGGCTTTACAGTATGTCTATCTGCAGGAGGCGCTCTTAGCTCGATACATTACCCCCCCCCCCCCCCTCCCTCCACCTCCCCCTCACTCAAAAAAGCCAACACATCAGCGCCTGCCCTTCGGGGGTCTGGCATTATACAAGTCATTTAGTCATTATACTGCATAAGTGTCTCGAGCTTCTACAATCATCTCGCATTAAAATATTGCCGTGGTGTTTAACCACAAGCATAAACGATAAAGTGAAATGATGATCTTTTGCAACCAGTTAAGTTATTTACTTAAACCTGCAATAGGATAATCCCTAAAGCATTGTTTACAAATAACCAACCCGAACAAAACGTCGATGCTGTACTCAAGTGCTTCTTCCATTATATTGCAAACATAGTGAAATAATTTGAGCTCTGCTTTATTTCAGCATTTGAAAATAGTTTTTTTTAACAGTATTAGCTATAAGAACTGATTGGAATAATTGTCTGTTCCCGCTAAAGGAGACACCAGCATTTAAAAAAAAATGGATGGAATGACGTTTTACAATTTGAGGTGGTCTATTAAAAAACGTTAAAAAAAAATATCTGGACCTTTTCAGTTAAACGGCTTCCTTTACTGTATTTCCAAAATGCATTTTCTGTTGGTCAAAATGTTAATTGATAGACATACATCTCAATGCATTCAATACATTGAAATGTTTCTGGGGAAATGTTGACAGTTTTGAAAATTCAGACACAAGCGTAGAGTCGTAACTGTTCATTTATTAGCCAAAAATATATACTTTCTTGTACAATTTCGTTCACACGTATATACATTATTGTTTGCGGTATATACAAAACATCTCGAACACCAGGTGATAACTAATGTTCACTCAACAGACAAAAAAAAAACTGGGGTTCCACATGTCACAAACTCGACTAATTGATACACGCCTTCTCGGCCAGTATTACATTACCAATGTTATTTTAGTACACATACATGCTTACAGGTTAAACTATACAGGGGGAAACATTTGTACATTCCATTTAACAAGAAAATGGTTACAAAATAAAGTTTTTTGGGGGGAAAAAAAGCTAAAAAGGGACTATGCGGAGGAGAGCGCCGACAAAACCATGGCCGCATCGAGTTGGTTCGGGGGTCTGAAACGAATAAAATTATTGACCATCAGTGTTTACAACTTTTGTAATAAACATTGCCACCCATGTTTTTTTTTTGCATAAAAATATCGCAATTTAAGTCTTGAGTGCAGGTTAACTGGGATGAAAAGTACCCCCCCCCCCCCTAAAATAGCTGTGACTGGGATCTCGACTCTGATGCGGAATCGTGGGAATATGCAGGGAAGAATTAAAAAGTATTTCTTACCGTCTCTGAACCGGCTGAAAAGCTGTCTTTATTATTTTTTTCTCTATTTCCAAGGCACTGCTTCGATCTGTAAATAATAACGAGTTCTTATAATTGGTATTGTTCGCCTTTACCGAGGCCACTTTTACCCAGAGCGAGACGCTGAAATTCAACTTTGTTTAGGAATCGTTATCTATCTTACAACTTGAAGGATAAAGTGATCCGAATATAATATATCGTAAGTGTTATCTTATTACATTGGTCTTTTCTGCCGTCTAATTCTTATTGGAATAAAAGTTGTTGAAATCAAATTATAAATTATCATTTATAATGGTGTTAAAGATCAGTTTATAATAAATGTAATTTTGGCATCAAAAAAATCATTATCCCATTACTTTGATTGCGCCTTGCCGGAGTTATATCTTGTATTCAGTTACAGTTGAGCAAAGCTACTTTTCGGAAACAGGATGTAAAAATCTCTAGGTATTGATTCAAAAGCTTGGAGAAATAGCCTTTGCATAGATATTACCAGCAAATAAAATTTATTCGAAACAGAACGGATCACTTTGGAGATCTTCACTGAGTTCTTTTCATTTAAAATTTGAACTTTAAAAAGGGCCCCAGCTGTTATGGCTGCTAATTCAATTATATTCTTTTTTTTTGCATTAAGTTGATCCTTTTGAAAATTTTGTATGATGTTCTCACAGTCTGGCTAGAGCATGTATTTTGTATTTTTCAGTCAAGTGCTCTGTACCTGTTACTGAGGGTTCTGCTGTCTGAGCCCGCTCCTCTCCCCTCACTGTACAAAAGGCAGGGACGCCACCAGCCGAGGCTGCCTGACCAGCACTGAGTCCCAGGAAGTGGTTTGAATTGATTAAAGCCAGGGGGTGGTGAGAAAAGGTTCGGTTTGTCCAGTTCTGAAATTTGCCCATGGGGCAGGCGAACAGTCTGTGCTGGCCGAGGAGAGTCGAGGCTGCAGATCCCGCAGCGGAGCTGGTGATCTGTGGGGACTTGCGGGGATTGTCCGGAGTGGTGGCGGTTTCAGCCAGAGACCAGATCTTAGGCTTCTGGTTGAGAGACAAACTGCTCTCAGGCGGAGGGGAGACGGGGCTCTTCCTCTCGCCGCTACTTTTGGTCTGGTCGCCACTGGAGTGTCCTGAAATCTCAGGCGAAAGATCGCCTCGCTTTTCCTCGGTCACTCTGCTCTCTTTGACCACTGATTTCAGAAAACCGTCCTCCGAACCGTTCAAGTCATCAAAAGCGTCTGAGATCTCAGAGTCACTTCTGCCGTCCAATTTGCAGTCCAAGTTTAAGTCCGGGTCATGCTCGTCTTCGTCCTCTTTGCTCTCGATATTCTCCGTGTCAATATTCTCCAAATCGATCTCCTCGTCGTCCTCCTTTTTCTCTCCTTCCATGTCAGGGTCGCTCCCATACGAGTTGCCCTCTTCGTCCGTCCGGTTCCTGGGAGCCCAGGTCATCTTGTTCTCCTTTTTAAGCCTTCTCCGGGCGTTGGCGAACCAGGTGGACACTTGGGTCAGAGTCATTTTGGTGATGATGGCCAACATGATTTTCTCGCCTTTGGTCGGGTATGGGTTCTTTCTGTGCTCGTTGAGCCAGGCTTTCAAGGTGCTCGTACTTTCCCTTGTGGCGTTTTTCGGCCTGGACGGATCCCCGAACTGGTACTGACCGTAAGGGTAGTAAGCGGCGTGGTGGTGTGGGAAAGCAGGGTGCTGGACGCTCGGGCTTTCCTTCAGTTCATACTGGGCGCCCTGAACGAGAAAACGGACGAAAGTGGGAATATTTTGTTCAAATGCACACATTTCAAACAAAGCACAGCTATTATTTCAATTACGTTCTGCATAACTAAATGATCCGCCCATTTTGAAAAAAAAATCTGAATGCTGTGGGGGGTGGGGTGAAGAGGGTGTCCGCGGTGGGGCAATTGACCAGTTTGGGGGACAGATGAGAGGAAGAAGTTTTAACAGACTTCAAACTGGTCAACAATGAAACTGGCACAAGAAATCTGCAAGTAAAATGAACAGGGAATGGCGAATGAAACTAGCAAACGCAACACAGCGACAAGCAACAAAAAAAAACTTTTATCGAGACAACTCGCCAGGGGGGATATAGAAAGGGGGCGATTGCCTTTCGTCCTCGTCCTCGGGTCTTAAATTCATGATTGCAACAAACTTTTTTTTATGATTTACCAGATTGAAGGGACGAAGACGGAGAAAATTGACGTAAATGTTCTTACCAGCTGAGGAAACATGGGGAGATCGGCTGCATAAGGCAAAAAGGCGCCGTATCCTTGAGCGGCATAAGGGGATCCATACATGGTTAGTACAGTAGAAGCAGCGCCGGACGCCGTCAGATCGCTCCCAGCCCTGGAAGACGATATACCCTGGCGATCTGGGTACAATGGCCTAGTAGCAGCTATGTACTGATATCCCAGTTGTGGGAAAGACATGGTCAGTGACTACTGCGAGAGGAATCTCTGTGCAGAAAGAGCCGCAGAATCCACCTTTAATGCAATAGACTCAGTTGAAAGTATACGTTTCCACATGCAGACGCACTGTAACTGATCCGATCGCTCTCTCTCAACTTGCTATTGATCTGAAGGTGCCCGGGTCAGGTCCTAACAGATTCGTAGAGATTATTCGGAGTTGATGGCCTGATTGACATTTCTGGTATTAACTAAGCCCCTCCTATTTCTTTAGAGTCCGCCGCAGCTTTTACTCAATCTCTGCCTTTGTCACAGAGCGTGTCTTTCCCAAATCTATTTACTGACGTCGCGATCTTTTATTTCAGTTGCATTCAAGTCGCAGTTTGCAATCGCCAATCAGTACTAGTTTCTCCAGCAAAAAACACGCCCGCTCCAATTTTTTTTTAAAGAAGAACATTTACCTCCCACTTTTTGCCATAGGGGTTCTTTTAAAAGAGCTACGTATTTGTAGAACTATAATTGGCAGGAAAAAGAGAAAGAAATTCGGCCCAAGCAAACCAAATCAGAATTTGAAAAACTTTTAGTCTCTTTGATGCACTCTTTTCACCCAGTGCGACAAAACTTTATACTCCTCGCTATTGTTTTAACTTTGTTAAGCACATACTTAGTTTTGATGACGTAGGTACAAAATGCATACACTTCAGATTTGATCCTGATATCTGATCTAGTAAATAAAGCAAGTTTCTTTTGATACAAATGGGTTAGCTTTTTGTACTAAATGAGCTGGCGGTTCTTAACGCTGCAGGAGCCATCACCGTGTAGGCTGAGAATGGGCAATAGAGCTTAGGATCGAGTTAATTCTTTGTTAATAATGGACTTCAAACAGTTGTAGAGTCACCACTTGACATCAAAGAGAACCAACGCAATATTAAAACAAAAAATTCGGCGCAAACCCAGAAGCTCGCAATCCCGTGATTGGTAATAAGTGGTGTGAAAAATCACAGACACCAGCGCCTTCATACCAAACTCATTATCACTTTTAGTCCTGTCCCTAAACTGTAATTAGCAAATTTATGACCCCACGTTGTTTGTACCCTGTTCCCTGCTCCTCTCTGGTGTTCTGTAACGATAGGTCTGGATGATAAAGCTAAATACGAGGTTGTAATAAATGCGGATTAGAGTGAAGCAAGTCTCTGGATTGAAATTCTCCGAATCAATATATTAAATCTGTATGTACCACATCTAATCGCTTTATGGCTCATCTTTTATTTGATGTGAGTTAATCGCCCACCCATTGTTTGAAGAATAAAGATTTTTTTAAAGATTTTATTTATTTGGTCTTGTTAAGTAGCGATAGGTCCATGTATCGAAATGAGTAGGAATACAATGTGGAAATCGGATTATTATCTGATTTTTGAGAAAGGGTTTTTTTTTGCAAATAAGATGTGGCGTTTGTTCTTGAAGCGGAAAGTGCACTTCAACAGGAAGCGCACAAAAGGGTAGCAGCGATCGCGGCTCATAAACGGTGAACTTGCCGTGCAGGTTACCCTAAGATTTGGTCTGTGCGTTATTTCCCGTTGGAGGAATTCACTGCGATGGGCTTTGCGCGTGTTGTTGGACACCGTTGCCTGCGCAATTTAAACACTGCTATATTAAACTCAACTCATTAATTTTCTACGGGGGGGGGGGGAGTGTTTCTGTGCAGAGGAGGGTTCTCAAAGCAACCTGCACTTAAAGCTTTTGCAAGGACGAACACCATCTACATCTCTGGTTTATGTACACACCGGCTTTGCAGCACATCGGAAAGAACGCTGTTTGTTATTTCAGTTGAATCTGAGCTGAGCTTGGGGCGGAATCATCTCCAGCCCAGTCTCTGCCCAGAGTGTTCGCAGGGAGGAGGGAAATAAAAAGATGATTAGCTTATTAATTACCCCAAGTGCGCTGCCATGTGCATGTAGACAGAATTTTAATCATGGGGGGGGGGGGGGGGGTATCAACATTGTGGGCATATTTACAAGCGGGTTTCGGGAAACTCTTCAGTTGCATGTGTAGACAGGGAATCAAATCACCACAAAAGTGTCAGTAACATCCGAAACAGAAAGGAGAGAATAGCAATGAGGAGTAAACTCTCAAGGAAATGAACATTGGCCTCATTTTAAAACAAGCGATAAAGATTGAACATTGTTAGAGGAAACGAAGAACACAGAGGATGAAAATAAATTAAGGGAAGTAAGAATGAAAAAGCCATGAACACGGGCTGAGCATTTAATAATCTTTTTTTAGAAGGAGAGAACTAGAGAAGACTATAGACAAGAAGGAAACAGATTGAAAGACTAAAATCAAGGACAGCACAGAACAGTAAAGGCGGGAGAAGAGCTGAGACGTTTAAAAGATGATTAAGGCCAATGTGGGAAGATTTTGTGGGCAGAAGTATTGCTCAGCCAACCCAGGCCACGGGGAGGACTAGGAAAGTGAAACAATGGGAAATGAGTGAAAACAAGGACTGACATTGGACAGAAATCAAAAAGCGGAAAGAGCAAATGCTGAACGCAGGTGATGCAGCTAAAGAGTAAGGAATGGAGGTCACAGCATGGAACGTTTGGACGCTGCATTTCTATAGATTCCATATTGTCATGCTAATGTGATTTGCCCCGTGTCACTGCGCGTACTTCATATCGTGGTATCAGTAATTTAGACGTTTGTTCCTTACTGAAAGACACGTGGATTGTGACTGGTTTTAATATGCTCAGTAAGAAACGTGTCTCCTCTGTCATTGGCATCTGCAACAGCACCAACGCGCTAATAATCTATTAATTTAATGAGTAACTTTCTCGGCTGAAGTACACACTGTACAAAAATCAATTAGTCGAATGAAGAATCCCGCCTCTTAATTTTAGGGAACATACGGTATTGGACATGTTGTTGTTATTAACCCTTTGAAGACCCGCGAGCTTAGTAAAATTACTGTAGCATTAACATGCTTTTCAGTACATAGTTGTTTTTATAATGAATAATAATGTCATTGAGCAATTATGTCTGAGTACGAATCTGGAAGAAAGTGGCTCAGTCCTGTGACACAGGGCCTTTGATAGTAGTTCATGCTAAGCGGGGTTATTGTATATTTTGCTCATTCTTTCATGGAAAGGCCATTATGCTGTTAGGTAGGATCAATGTTTCCTTCGGGGCAAAAGCTTCATGTCGGGATTTCATTACAGACGATAAGCACCATTATTTATTATTTCATGCACATTTGTGGAATTAGTTTTTGATCAGTATTGAAAAAAAAGTTAAAAGGTCAGATCAACTCGTTCCATGTTTGAATAGTAACTCAGTAAATGAAGCTGTCTAACCGGCGGTCCTGGCTGGGACAGTTCCCCGCTCTGAGGCACTCAGACCCGGCCATGACACGTGCCGCATCTCCGGGCGGTGTCAGGACCCGCTGGCCAGTTCCTGATTTATTACTCCTCTTTAACACTCGTTACTCCTTTTACACTTATAAACCTCTTCAGGGAACGTGGTTAAAGGAAGCGCTATAAAATCTTCCATAATCTGAAACCGATCCTCTTTTTTTAAACAAAGTTGGTCCACTGCTTACCCTCACTAAGACTTCCGCTGTGAACTATAAAGTTTTAATGAGGCTGTTTTATTTTGCTCATTTAAGAAATGTTTTTTTTTTCTAAATGTACAGTATTCATGATATGATTGGGCTCTATTCTCAAACCTATAGGTTTGAGATAAACCTCAAACCAGTTGGGATTGGATTAAAACGGATACAATCCCCATAATGTAATTTAAAGACATCGCTTCTCATGACAAGCAATTGGACCCAGCATTGGTCTTTTTACTGTTTTACCTGAAGGTAAACCCACGAAACTCATTGGGCAACTAGCTTTAATGTGTACTAAATAGGATACCCTTCGAATGTGAAATCCGGAAGATTTTTCTGAATGTTACAAATAGATGGTAATTATTTAGAAAGTAATCATCGAGTTATTCAATTAGCAATAACATTCATTTCAACCAAACGAGAAAATTGCAGGAACTGCCAAGCAGAAAATAAAAAGCGGTAGAGAGAGAGAAAAAAAATAGAGAGCGGGAGAGATCAAAGTGTTGAAAAAGCAACCAGTACTCTTCGAATTACACGTTTGGAGCTTTTCTGTAATTCCGGGGCGATAGATAACAAGTTGCACATTCCTTATCGCATATGGAATCAATCCTGAGCAGACCTCCGATCAAAATCTGTTAATTGCACTGACATTTGATTTGGAAAGAAAGCCCAAATAATGCTTGGCGCACCCGTTGGACCCAGCGAACTGAAAGCCTGCGACACAACTTCTTTTTACTACCTTAAAAAAAACATAAACTTTTATTTGCGAATTCTTGGAGGAGACGTTCATAAAAATCAGGACGTTTGGGGAGTTCGGCGTGTCTCCTCAGAATCCACATCTTAAATTTCATGACAGCAGAGGGACGGTATTTGAACGTCAAGGGATTTCAAATTAGTTACTGCTGTCTTTGCCGGAGTCGAATGGTAGAAATGGGGCTGAACATTTCAACATTTTGAATAAGAGAAGCTTTCTCAAAACTTTCAACCCATATTACGTGCTTTCGTTTTTTTTTCTAAATAACTATTTTAAATATATCCAAAGAATACTATCTTCCTCCGAAAACCACTAATATAAAGCCGATATTTTAGTTGGAGTACTTAGCAAGTGTTGATTATATTTTAGACATAGAATGGCAACTAGTGTTTCCGGGTGGGTATGATTAAGTGATGTGTAAAATATCACTTTTGTTTCGCGATCTGGCGGACTCAATAAAAATTGACGAATTGTGTTAATTATCTTTTGGATATTTATTTACCGTGTTGTTTTAGTGGATGTGTTAACCGAGGGAGCGAAAATAGGTGAAAATGCAGAGACGAATTCAATGCGTGTGAAACGGGTCAATGGGAACAGGCTGACAAACAGCTCCGCTTTCTTTAGTAACGTACACTCTGGTCTAATGAGGCGCAATCGAACGAGAAACCTTAGTATAAGGCACCTGTGAGCGATTTCATACCAGCAAACCAGAGATTAGAATTGAGCCAACATTGCATCTAAACTCCCTTTAGATCTCGCCAGAGTCCGTTTCAACGCGAGTGTTTTCATTTATTTCAAATCTTTAGGAAGATGTCTCATCGCAGGAAGCTGACACATGCATATATAATTCTATACACTCCGCTGGTAACGGTTAGACTTCCCTGCAAGGTTTCACTCTTTGTAGCATGAACAACGCCACAATCAAGAAGGAAGGCATTTCTAAAGCACTACTCTTTCACAGGAGCGAAATACTAAATACAATTCCATGCCATAAAAATCAGACTGCGTACGATGACTCCAGTTTTGTCCGGATGGCAAAATATTGTGTTTTCTGCTCCAGCCACTATTTTGCAAAACCACTTGTTTAAAACAAATGGAAGTGCTGGGCAAACAAGGCTCCAGTCAATGGGGTTTGTCAATTAGATTGTTGGAATCAAATCGGTGCACAGGGCCTGGTAAAGGGAAACCACTGTGAGGTGAATGTTAAAAGGAACCCATAAATAATGATTTTGTGGTTAAATTCTAGAGTATGTGTAGTAATTGATTGGAGAGGTCAGGGCTCCTGGTGGCAGGCAGCTTGCTTGCTGTTAGTGGCTTCACAGTCGTTGGTTGAGTCTTCAGTAAATATTTTGCTGTCGATCCTGTGGGGGCCCCCACGTCTTTTATTATAGGCTTTTCGACTGATTATTTGAATGCAATTTATACTGAACTTTTACTCGTGGAAACCGGGGCCGTATTGCGCGGGCATTTATCAGAGTGAAAATGATCGCCTGGAGAATACTTCTTTCTCGCACTCTCGCGGGCTCTCTGGCTAGACAAATGCCACGGGGACGTGTTAATTAATCAATCCAAACAGAGCCAAACCACGACAAACAGCCCCCACTCTCTAGCGCGGGTTTACTCTTTCCAAACAGAATTGATCTACGCAAAGTAAGGACTTGGGGCAAACATGGGGGGTGGGGGGAGTTTGGATGTAGGTTTTTTCACGCACTCGAACCCCCCCCCCCCCCACCCCCCCAACTGTTCCTTTCCTTTATATCCGCAGGGAATGCAATTTACAACTGTAATCTGACATTGCGGCTGTACCTACAAAACGCCTTTTTGAAATGACGTTATTGTCTAACTCACTCCTCTGAACTCGATCTCCGAACGTGTTATAATGATCTTCGTTTCTCGTGTATTTTGAATGATATTTAATGTTTAAATCGGTATAACCTGCAGATGGAAACTAGGTGCGATCGCCCATGGATGGATATTTACTGATCGATTTAACTCGAGCATTTGAGCAGCTTGATATTTTCAAACGAGACTACTATTTTGCTGAGATGGTGGTTTTCATTGTGTGAACCTATAAAATACGTGTTTTTAAACATTTTTCGTTTTTTCTTGGAGCCCTAACTCTATTCAAAGTCCTGTATCAGTAACAAATAACCACTGATTTCTCGTAAGGTCGGGTTTGAATTGGAATGAGTAACTCCGGGCAGAGCTATCACTGTATAACATGGAAATGTCCCAGGTAACAAGATGAACATTGATTCAGCATTATGTTTGATCAATAATGAAATAAGTAACTTCAGGGCCAAATTAAAATGCGAACCGGCTTAACGCCCGCGATTGCTGGGCTAAGTGACAACGGTTTATAATCTAGAACGATGCCACGGATTCCAGACCTGGGAGCATCACCGCCTTCATGCCATTTAGTTGTTAGATTGTTTTTTTTTTAAACTTAAAAACTACCTTTCACATATACGGAGGTTTTTTATCAAATGCGTAAAAATCTAAATGTTTAACTAGATTAAGAGGTAAAGTGATTTCACTGATAAAAGGTAACGTGACTGGCCTCTTCCACCGAGGGCCTTTGACCCAATTTATCCCCCTCTTCTACATGAGTAGTTTCTCCAGTCCTCGGTATCATTATTGAAGTCATCACACGAATTGATTTCCAATGGCACTCCGCGCCTCCATTCTGAGAGCAGACACCTAGACAAGCGCTGGCTTTCTCCACCCCCCACCCACCCCGTTGTGATCCCTTTATTAGCCACAGCTCTTAGGAAAGGGCCGCCAGGGCGACAAAGGTCCCGAATCCCGAGAGAGTGCGTGAGGGAGAGAGTGTGTGAGCGCAAGATAAGGAGAGAGGGAGGGAGAGAGAAAGAAAGAGGGGTCGAAGGAGACAGCATTGAGCACGCGCGCGCGGACACACACGCACACAAACACACACACAGACACACGCAAACACACACAGACACACACAGACACACGCAAACACACACACGCACACACAGACACACGCAAACACACACAGACACACACAAACATACACACACAGACACATGCAAACACACACAAACATACACACAAACACACAGACACACGCAAACACACACAGACACACACAAACATACACACACGCAAACACACAAACAAATACACACACAGACACACGCAAAGACACACACAGACATACACACAAACATACACACACAGACAGACACACACGCAAATGCACAAACAAATACACACACAGACACACGCAAACACACACAGACACACACACACACACAAACATACATACACACACAAACACACACACAAAAGACCGTAGAGAGACGTCAGGGTGAAGGTGAGCTGAAGCTCAGGGATGAAACATAATAGAGGGAGAAAAAAGAAACAACAATTGAAATGAACGTAAGATACCGTTAAGAAGAGCAAAGGGGGAAAAAAAACCTATCTGGAGTGAAGTTAAGCGTGTGAGGAAGAAAGAGAAGATTTGGAAGGCAAGAATAAGACAGAATTAAGGATAGATAGCAGAGCGACGGAGACGGGGGGAATTAATGTGGGGGAAATAGAAATAACATGGGTTTCGGATAAAGAATGCGACCAAAGGGTTGAAGGTTGATTGGGAAGTTCCTGTCAGTAGTCTCTATAGTATTTGATGAAGTCCAATACTAAACTGCAAAAGAAAAGAAAGGCAGTCCAATGGCTTCTTCATTTCCAAGTAGATACAGCGTCAATAAATCTGACCTGCACAGAGCCGCGAAGTATCTGTAGTTTATTAACTGTTCCCTATTTCTCCACGATTACAGCGGCTTTCCTCCACACTTGCAATACATATCCGTTTCAATTATTCATCATTGCTTGATGAGAAAATTAATATTTTGTAGAGTTTGCTATAGGTCCAAAAACAAATATTCAATATTTTCAACAGGAGTGATCTGAGAAAATCTTCCTGTGCCAGATTAAGCAATCTATTGTGTACTTTCATATTTACTCCCTTGCTCCAATAACCCATCTACATTTCAACATTTAAGATCTCATTGCTGGCTTTGGTGTTCTGAAATTTTTTTTTTGTCTGAGGAAACTTTTGATGAAATACATATTACTGGATTTGAACATTCCATTATGGTAATTTCCAGTCATCTCGATTTTGGCGATATCAAAAAAAAGTTTAGATGTAGACTTTGTAGACTCACATCTGCACAAAAGTACACACTAACTTTATATAAATGCAAAAACCTACATGTAGGCATCTCCTTCACATGCTTTGACAGAGGTGTACACATCCCAAGGAAGACAATATAAAGTTATAAGTAAATTCTTAGCTCACCCTCCATTCCCATATTGCTGAAGTGTCCATGGAATCTAGTCTAGAGCTAAGTAGTTGCTGGTGTTCAGAGTTTTTTTTTTGCTGGACGTTACAACACTTCAAGATTAAGAAACTGAAAATGATTTTTCACCCCCCGCCCCCCATCCCAATAATGTCATTAATGCCTTCTTGTTTTCCACATAAGGTACATTGTTAAGTGAGAACTTACTTTTTTGTTGTTTCGCTTCTCATGTGTTTCTGGATTTGAGATTAGTGATGAACCTACAATAGGGAACAGGTTTAAAGTAATGTGGCCCAAGCCTCGAACCATGCTAGCCACAGCTGGTGGCCACTGCACTCAGGGCCAAGAATTACTAAACTTTAACATAAATACTGGGAATTTCTAGTTCTTTTTTCTAAATTTTTTTTTAATCTGTTATGAAAAATAGGCTTGAATTATGAACTGGTTTCCAATTAATAGAAATACATACGTGAGAAGAAAACTGTGAACCAACAATTTAAAACAGAATTCTGACATTCCTCATTTGTGTCATTGCCTACTCTTTGTTTTAACACAACTTGACTCGGTCATTCTGCTTTATATTTATTTTTTTTACTTTTTAAAAAAAATGTATATTCATGCTATAGAAAAGTTAGTTTACTGCTGACTCCCCGAACGAATACCACCAGTTAGTTACAATGTAATGAAAGATATAAATGTAGTGTTTTGTCATTTATCCACACTTCACTTTATAACCTTGCGAGGGCAAGGGTTAAAAACTGCCCATATGAAATCTAGACTTTTGGAAGGTCGGCTGTAACAGTGTTACTATAATAGGCTTTATCTTCAGTGTGAATTGAAAGAATGTGCACCTCTGATTGGTGGCCTATGTTGTCACCCAGGTAGTACATGTGGGCATAAACTAGACTCAGCTGGGCTATCCACATCAAATTTCCAGACAATCATCACCTTAGAGAAGTAACAGAATAGGTGGAAATAAAATTAAGACTTGGATTTAAATTGTAACTTTCGCATCCTTTTTAATATGATTGTGACACCATCAGCTGATAGAACACTTCTGAAGTGCAGTTGATGTGTGCAGCCAAAATCCACTCAGCTCCCACTTATCACATTATGATATTGACCAGATAACCTGCTTTAGTAATATTGACTGAGTGAAAATTGGCCAGGTTGCAAAGGAAAGCTCCTCTTTCCTTTTCCAAAAATGAGTCAAAGAACCTTTTTTATGTCCAGATGCCTTCAGGACAGGGTGGATGAAAAAGATTTGTAGTTGTTGAATGATAATCGTGATCTGATACAGGACAATTAATTATTTATATCTGATGTTAGGTGCATGCATTAGCAGGATATTGTTCAGTGTATTCTGTCTTGCTCATTGAAAAACATAACAAAATGTTACTTCCAATAACCTGCTCTGCTGTTCCAAAAGCAAGAAGGAATGGTCACCTGCACTCCTTCTTCACCTCTTGGACAATAGTTATCCCTCAACCAGAAATAGATTTTCTGGTCATTATCAGACATTGTTTGTGGGCATCTGCTGCCATTCTTCCTTCCTTTGACAGTAGCTACATTTCAAGAACCACCATCTTGTCTCACAAAACATCAGAATGGCTTGGGGTACTGGAAGATGTTGTATAAATGCAAGTCTTCCTTTTGTTTCATCTTCTTTACTTATATGAACAAATTAAAACTACAAAAGCATCTATGGATTTAATCATTTCAAGATAGATTCTCAAAAAAAAACCAAATAAATGTGATTGCCACAGAAAAAATAGCAAATGCACCTCATTGGCCTAGATCAATATTATTGGCAGTTCTTTAAAAAAAACCAGTAAAATAGATTAATTGGCATTCCTTTCAGAGTTTCAAGTTCTGTGTGCATTCAAACTTATAATTTACAATATCACGATTGCTGACCTGAATTCATTCCATGATATGAATGAATGTTATGAACATTTGATTTTGTGTTGGCTCTGAAGTCTTTTATGATAGTTCTCATAGTCTCCAATGTGTTCAGTCACTGAGCAGAGTAGAGTCTTCCATTTTCTTCATTGTAAATTCTGATCCTGAACAGTTTCACATGTTATCATTTCAATGTGTTTCTAAAATGAATGGTAGGAGAAGGTTTATATTCAGAAGTTGAAGAGATGCTAAACTATTCAGTTCCTCGGCTTCTATATGGATTTTATGTTAGCTGTGACTCCCAACATGAACTCCTGAAGTCAGTCACACTACATATAATGTTAATGGACTGAGTCGTCAAACACTGCAGATTATT